>NW_020194685.1:1795600-3147466 GCF_002865645.1 Hyaloscypha bicolor E | reverse complement strand
TATAAAATATTATAATAAAATAAATATTTATCTCAAAATTTTTTATTTTATTTTCTAAAGAATATTTTATTAAATTCGACTTTTTTTCTCTTTGAATCTTATAATTTTTCGAATAAATCTCTTATATATATAGACATCAACCTTATAATGATCAAAATTTTCTTTCGAATCCAAAAGATTCATCAAAAGATTATATAAAAATTTATATAACGAAATTATTTTTATCAATATTAATATATATAAAAAATTTCTATAAATTTATAGATAAAATCATTAAAATTTATGGCCCTATAAGACCTTTTAAGATATAATAACAAGAGAAAATTTATTCGAAATAAAGGCTCGAAATATTTTTTATAATTAATTAAATTAAATAATAATAAGAAAAAGATTTATTTTGATCATTAAAATTTATATTTAATTATATATATTTTTCGTTTATAAAAATTTATAATTAAATCTTTTTAAATAAAAATAAAAATATATATAAAATATATAAAATATAATAAAATATATAAAATATAATAAAATATATAAAATATAATAAAATATATAAAATATAATAAAATATATAAAATATATTAAAATATATAAAATATATTAAAATATATAAAATATATAAAATAACTATAATTATAACTAGAAAATTTAATAAAATATTCGAAATAATTTAATAAAAAAAGGCCTTTAAATACTAGAACTAGTTAATAATATACTTTTAAAAAAGCTTTAAAAATATTAGATTATTATAAATATTATAATATTATTAAATATAACTAATTATATTAATAGCTAGTATTTTAATAGCCTAAAATCTATATATTATATATATAATTTAAAGCTAATAATTTAATATTTATAAGTATTTAATAAATTAAAAAAAGCTAATTAAATATTTAATAACTTTTTTAATTATAAAAGAAATACTAAATATATAAATACTTTTATTTATATATTATAGCCTTAGCTAAAAGTAATATTAATAAAGCTTATTATTTAGTTAAATATTTAAGAGTTAATTAAATTTAAAGGCTATATATTATAAAAAAGATATTATTAGAATAAATACTTAAATAATAGTTTAAGAATAATAATTTAAAAATAATTAATTTAAAAGCTATTAAATATTTATTTCAGAAAATAAAATAGTAGTTAATTATTAGAAATAATATTTAAAAAGAAAAATAATAGCTATATATTATAAATATAAAATATATAAAAGTAATATAAAAGTAATATAAAAGTAATATAAAAGTAATATAAAAGTAATATAAAAGTAATATAAATATATAAAATATAAAAAAAATATTCTAGAATTAAATATAAAGCGAATTATTAAAATAATTAATAAATAAAATATAAAACTAGGTTTTATTTATAGAAATAGTTTTTCTAGTTCTAAAAACCAAAATAAATATATTATAATATAAGAAAATATAAAGCTTATAAAGATATATAAAGCTAGTAATATAAAAGATATATAAAAATAGTTTATATTCTTAGAAATAAGAGTTTAGAAAAAAAGATAATATAATATATATTAATAGTAATATTTAAATGAATTTAATAGCTAAATTAGACTAATATTTATATGAAATTATATTCTCTAATTAGAACTAATACTTTTATATTTTTAATAAAATATTAAATAATATATATAGAAATATATAAAAGCTTTAGAAATAAATATTAATTAGTTTATTTATTAGAACTAGTTCTTGAAATTAATTCTACTTTTATATTTTATTTTATTTTTTTAGATTTTACTTATTTCTTTATCTTAATTATTTATATATTTCTTAGTAATAAAAATAAAATATATATTAAATATATAGGTTTTATATATTAAATATATATTAGATTATATACTAGATTATATACTAGAATAATAGTAATAGTAAAGTATTTTAATTTATTTATATATTTCTTAATAGTAAAGATTAAGTATATACTAGAAGTATACTTGGCAGACACCTGGCAGGCTATTGGGTAAAGGTTAGAGTTAGAAGGAGGGTATAAATAAAAACAGGTGTTTATATATTATTAAAGCTAGTATATATAGTATGGTTTTTGGTAAGGAAAATTGATCCCTACTATGGAAAATACAAGGGTATTCTCGCTAATTGATAGTAGTAATTAGCTTAAGCAATAGCAGGGCTCAGCTACTGGCTCGTTGACCTTACAGGTACTCGTAAATTCTTTGGCATTCATTTTGCCAAATTAATGAAAGTACGTTCATATAAGTTGTCTCAATCGACCTGATCAGGAACTTCGGATCTTCGTGACTGCAGATGGTGATTATGGACTGGTACCAAGGAGTGCAGAAGTCGACGATGGGTCCTTTCGCAATAATCCGTCCGGCGAAAGGAGATGTGAAGGCTAGTTTCTCGCTCTGGTGGACTAACGAGTTGAATATAAAGGAATATGAATTAATAGCAAGTTCGGTTGAGGATATACAACTCCTTACGAGATAGAGCCAAAACCAGCAGCAAGCTCATACATGCTAGTAGGAGGCAAGAAACGCATAAAAATGAAAATAATTTCCCAGCGGCCATGTAAATTCTTGCTTTGCACTCGCATGTAATCCTTTATATATATGGAGGTCCAACAAATACACCTAGTGGCAGACTACAAGCAACTCCAAAGTGCGGCATATCCACCGCCTCCACAATCTTCAAGTCTGCCGCCACACTACACAAAATATAGCTCTCCTCCCTGGTTAACCTCTTCTCCGCAACCAGCCAATTAATCAACCCCCTCAACGCCTTCCTGCTAGCCTCCCTCAAATCCGCGTCAATCCCGAGTGCCGCATACTCCCCTTTCCCTCCCCCTCTAACCAAATTCGCCGTATGTTCATGAGAAGTAATATAATGCGGACTCTCCACCCACTGCATGCCCTTCTCAACCGTCAACCTGACCGTGACGTTCATCGGCGTCTCAATCGCCGTCCCACAAACCTCGCCATCCCCCTGGGCCGCATGGCCATCCCCACACGAAAACAGCGCTCCTTTCACCTTAACCGGAAGATACAGCACCGAACCAACAGTAATGTGTTTGCAGTCAATATTCCCACCCGTCTCATACGGCGGGATCGTACTCCACTCCCCAGCCTCCTCTCTCGCCAGACCGACGACGCCGAGGAACGGGTTGACGGGGACATGAATCCCTTCTTTGAAGACGGTATATCCATCCTGTCGATGCGTCTCGAGATCCCAGATCTGCAACTTGTGCTCGGGGAACTCGTCGTGCAGGAGCCCGAACCCGACGGAGCCGGGGAAGATGGCCGTCCAGCCGTACCTCGCGGGTCTGAGGTCCACGAACTCGATCTTGAGGACGTCGCCTGGCTCGGCGGACTCTACGTATATGGGGCCGTGCGCGGGGTCTGCAAGCGAGAGGTTGAAGGTGAGGATGTCGGCGTCGGTGGAGGATGCTGTGAATTGGTTGTGGCCGCCGTCAAGCAGGTCGAAGGTGAGTGTACTGCCTGACGGGACTGTGGCTACGGGAGGGAGGGAGTTGTCCCATTTTAGGTGGCGTTCTGATTTGGAGATGTGGAAGGTGTGGGCCATGTTGGGGGGATTTGACGAAGCTCGGGCGTCACCAAAAAGGGGTGGCCTGTTATTAGTGCATGGATCTGGATGGTTTCCTACTTTTTGTTCGTCTGTTATATGGAATGAAGCGTGGAGAGCCGTAGTTTGAGATGAGCTGTCGTTCGTGTGAGGTGACTGAGGTGAGCTTGAGGGGCTTCCTGATTGAGGGTAGCTTCTCGGAAGTGGGGTAGATTCGTGGCACGTGCAGTCTTCAAGTAAGCGAGACAGTAGTAGATATTGAGGACTTGAATTTGTTGCACAAGTATTCCCCCCTTAAAGACAGAGCGTCGTCTATAATTTTGAGGCTGAAATTAGGTTCTTGATGTTTCTCAATCATAATAGGGGGCGTCACGTGGGAGCCTCCTGAATCGCCTCGGTTAGATACCTCCAAAGTCGAGCCGAAACTTTAGCGGAATGGCTCAGGGTAAATCCCAGGATCCAAAAGCGAAAATTCGTGCATCGAGGCTTCACCGCTTCTTGGTGGTTTTCGGTCACTTGAGTCTTCGTGCATCGGAGCAGTCTCAACTGAACGAGGGGTTCAAAGTCTGGAACCCTTCCCAAGAACGGCCCCTTTAAGCGGCCCCCTCATCCGATCTGGCTTGGGACTTGTGCCTGAAGTCGACCCCACCGCTATTTCCGGCGCCAGTTAGTGTAGTTCGAGTTTCGAACAGAATTTGGGGCTCAAGTTCTCAACAGTTGCCAGCTCCTTCTCTTATCAAGATTTGAGCCTACTTTTCATGTTTGACATGGTACCAAGCAGGAGTCGCGAAATGTTCCTGGTCGTGTCCAGGGATAGAGCCTGGGCGCAATTCGCGCAGCCCCCACGGCGCCCGAAAGACCCCAGCAAATTTGATCCCTGATGGTGATCCCCAAGTACTCCGTATGATCCTTCGATGCGTGTTCTCCGCTCCACCGTCGCCGCTGTGAGTGGTTCGTTCCCAGCCTTCGCGCATCCTGAAGAATCAAGATGGGGAAGTTGGACAGAAGAGGCAACTGTGAAGCAATTCCGCCAATGTGGTGGCAATGGCCTGCCTTCATCTGCCGTTGTCTTGTGAGAGTTTCTTGGGGGGTTTATCTTTCATTCTCAGGAGTTTTCCGCTCTCTGGAAGGTGTTGCAAGTTGCTGGGTTGAGAACCCGTAAATCAAATTGGAGGTGGATGGCTGGCTCCGGAATTCTGGGCCCTTTCAATGGTTTGAAAGCTCTAGCCTAACCGTATCTCTGGAAACGCGCTTCTTGCACTTGATTCGACACATTATTCACAAGCGTCGGCGAGGCTGGTGTTAAGGTACATTTGGAGGAGATCTTCCACCAACAACCACGATTCCTGAGGTGGCGGCCGTCAACTCTGCGCTCCAATCATGATGTCGCAGTCACGCAGTCACGCAGTCCAGTTGGCATCTGTCAGCAGGGAAGCTCTGCTCGCGTGTTCCCCGCGATACCAGTCTTCCGTGTCGATTTGCTGCTCTGCTCACTTCCACGTTTGGAAGCACTGCGCGCCAAACTGATATCACAGTGGCCATCACTGTGGCCGTCTGGCCCCTCTCTGACACGGAGCAAGGGCAGGGCAAGACCGTCCACAATTGATAGCGACGCAGCCTATCCCGCGAGCGTGGCGCAATCGTTATCTCTGCGAGGCAGGCCGGGTTCTTCAACCTTGCCCCCCCGTCTTCTGATACCGAGAGTTCCCGACCACTTGACTCTCCATTCACGGCGTTCAGATGCAAAAAGTAGTCACCAGCGCAGCCCACGGTTTCACGGGGCCAGGAGCAATAAGAGGCTTAAGAGGGCTTGAGGGCTCGTCCAGTTGCCGCACGACTCTCCGCAGCCAGGCTACTGTACCGTACCTCCGTACCGTGCAGGATTCCAGCAGCACGAAACAGGCATCCGAATAACTCGCAGCCCACAAGGTGAGACCCGGTATCATATCACAGCAGCCGGCGCGAAGAACCCTCGGCGACACCTGATTTGCTAGACCGCCTGGCAGTTCTAATCAAGGTTCACGCCTACAGTCCAGCCCCCATCACCGCCGTCCAATCTACTCTATCATTAGCAGCCCGAGCCTTGTGCTCCTTTTCTGTGCGCCCAGAATCGGTCCCCCACCGTCCCGCCCTGAAAGTACTGTACCTCGTCGTAGCCGCAGCTACTTCCTTCTTCCTTCTTCTTGCATTCATACGATCAATCCGCCTCGACGACATTGCTCCAGCACAACGTTCTGATTTACCTACCAGCGTTGCGTGCCGCACGGTTGGGACATCCTTGCTACAACCTTCCGTCTCTCGAGCTTCCAGAACATCACAAAGCCTGTGCGACCACGCGACAGTTGAGACTGAGGCTCGAAGATCGACTAGACTCGACTCGAGATCTGACATGCCACGGCCCATGCCCCGCATCATTCGAAACTGCATTCTCCCGTCGTCTAGAAAATCGCGAAAGGAATGCGCCCCCGAATTGATCAATCTCGAAAGATAGAAAAGCCACTGCGAACCCCGTCCACTCCTCGCTCGTCCCCTCGGTGGAGGTAGACGGGCGCGGCGGTCGGTCCAGTCCAAGTCGGACACCATGTCGATTTACTCCGATCCCCCACCAGCGCGAACCTTCCACGCCGACAAAGCGACTCTGCTCGTGTGCTGGTGGTGCACAATCTTCGCGGCGGTGATAATATTGTTCCGGGTCTGTGGGAGGTACATACGGTCAGAGAAGTTATTCAGGGAAGACTGGCTAGCTTTTGGGTGCATGATCCCGCTTTTCTGTCGCATGGCATGCGTCCATGTCATTTTGCTCTACGGGACGAACAATGCCATCACGACGGGGCTCACGGACGAGGAGATCTGGCACCGGTCGATTGGTAGTAGATTGGTTTTAGTTTCCCGCATTTTCTATGCCGCAACGCATGTTTGGTCCCGAACTCTCTTCTAGCTGCCACTAACAAAGTTTTCCAGACTATGGATGCTCAAACTCACCATCAGCGAATTTTTCAAACGATTGACGCTTAATATATGGACAAGATCACACGAGGTGATGCTGCAGGGCATCAGGTGGTTTCTGGCTGCTACATTCATTGCAGTAGTGATTGCGGACCTGGCTGAATGCCAACCCTTCACGCACTACTGGCAAGTAGTCCCCGATCCGGGAGCAAAATGTCGACAAGGCTACGCCCAGCTCCTCACAATGGGGACCTGCAACGTTATAACCGACCTCCTCTTGGTCGTTTTCCCGATCCCAATCATCATCCGCTCAAAGATGGGAGCAAAAAGGAAGATCCAACTCGTACTCCTCTTCGCCGGCTCCCTCCTCCCCGCCGGAACAACCTTGTACAGACTCCCAAATATAATCGACCGTCACGGAAGTCAGCAATACCGCTCCCTCCTTGCCTCGATCGAGATCCTCTTTGCCACAGCCGTGGCCAACGCCTTGGTCCTCGGCTCTTTCGTGCGAGATCGAGGCGTGAAGAAACAGAGGTGGAAATTTGGGTCCATGACCGATAGCATTGACCGCACGACCTCGCGAAGAGGCACCGCGATCCGGCACTGGGGAAGCGACGAAGATCTCGTGAGGGGTCTAGGACTGGGCGTGGATCCAGAGCTGAGGGAGTCGGAGCCTACTCCAAGACCGGCACCTATGGCGACTGCCGGCAATGTGCCAGTTAAGGCGCATAGGGTTACGGGGATGGGGATTGGCAAGGATTGGCAATTTCCAGGGGAAAGGAGCGATACGAGTGATGATCTCGATGTGATGAAGATCGAGACACACAGCCCTGGGGATGTATCATCGATCAACACTCCGAGGAAAGTCTCGTTCTTTGATGTGGGTGGGTTACTAGAGGAGGACCAGCCGAGGAGAGTCAGCTCCACGAGGACGACGGATACGGATGGCGGGTCAAGCTTTGGCCCTCTGTATGGGAGCCAATACGGTGAACAAGGTCTATCTCCAGCTCCGCCGAGAAGAGGGAGTTCGGCCCTGCTCCAAGATGTTGGAGGATTGCTGGGACCCAGGAGAGAGCGCATTCAGCCCTCACGAGGAATCGAGTTACAGACTATCCAGCAAGAGCAGTCTGAGCCTTCCTCTTCGCATAATTTAATACGGCAGCAGACGACTCACTCGTTACAAGACGTCGGCGGTCTTCTACGATAATCCGAAAGAAATGATGGGAAAGGTGAGGGATGATGATACATCTGTGTATAATTTACGCCATTGCTATTTGGATTTAGCGGTATGAGGCATGACTGGGCGAGGAGTTTGGAGTCGATCACCATGGCCATGGTCCACGGGTTTGGGACAAGATATGGATATGATAATGTTGCTATATACCACAGCGATTTCATCGCCATTTGTGTTTATTTTACGATGGAAGGGAGGAAATAGATAAGGGCTGAATGAAAAAGTCCTCCGAGCAGCGTATTGTGCCTCGCCTTCATTTGCAGCAGATCGTCGCACTCAACTTGAAGCCTGGCTCTTACTTTCCACCTGACTAGTTGTCAGCACACCGTTTCTGTAGCCCATCCCACTGCCACCCTCTGTTTATTTTCCGCATACGCAAAACGAATTAACGAGTCGCTGACATACGATCATGCCTTTACCAGCATCCCGCGTCGTCCATCTTTGCACCACAACCCTTTTCTTCTCGTTCCTGCATGATGCGGGTATGTCGCATCGGGCTTGCAGCTCAGCTCCTCTCAGCTCCACTCAGATCATGTAAGGTACCTGAACGGCACCCTCGTCAGCCTCAGTTCGAGTGGTTGACTAAGCCTTCCGCGTAACTTGCACACATCAATTCTCTCCCCACTTCAACGAGGTGATAAGTGAAATTATAATGACTTCACAGTTGGGTAGGTATTGATTTAAATCTTATTTTCTGGAGGGTTAAAAGTGTGGCTCCCTTGTTTGTTGGATTGCCGTGTGGTTGATTGAAATGTTGTATGAGCGCGAACCACTCGATGATTTCTTGCTAGCCGCTCATCGATTGCTTTTCACCACCACGCATAAGTTTCATCCTTTCCACTGGATAATCTGTCATCTCGACATTACACTTGGACTCCTCGAGCTCACTTTAGAAATTGATGTTGAAAATTTATAAATTTCTTCAAGAGAGGACCACTAACAAACTTTCCTTGTTCTCAACTTCGCAACGTAAGTACAGGAGACATTCCCTCCTTCGATTTCAGACCCGCCCTTGGACAACCGCTTTCGCCGTGGAGCGCCTGCGCAGGCTAAAGACCCCCAGGGGAAAGCGGCGCTTGATTTGAGCGACCACTTTCCTGGTGGCAAGGTAGAGGGATGTGATACTCCGTTCTTGCAGAAGAGAGCCGTGATGACTGGGAGTCCGATTAATGAGCGCGGTGAGGCGCTGTTGGTTGTGCTGTATGATGACCATAATAGGGTTGAGCTCGAGGAGGTCTCGGATATTGTTGCTTCTTAGAGACGAGAGGAGAATCATTGAGATTACAGACGTGTAGCTTGCGGGACTAGATAACGGGATATTGAGATACCCTGTACCCGTCCATTCTCCCTTGGTCTTTGTCCTGTTTTTGGGTCTATAAGTAGTTCTACCAGCACCGCTACCTCGGAAATCACGCCTTCTATTCACACCAGGGGAGATAGAAGGTTGCTGGGCTTGGAGAAGCAGGGCTTATTATGAAAATATATTGGATTAGTGTTTCCGGAAAGAAGGGAAGGGAAAATGCGCACACGGTATTCGAGGATATTACAGGCCAAGGCTTCTAAGACTCGCGAGCAACCCTTCGAGAGATATAGTAATAGAGGCAACAAGGCAAACCTCGGAAGCAAGCATGAGGTTAGCGATAATCTTATTGCCATTTATGGTAATATTTTACTAGAGCAAAGTGGATACTAGAGTGTATTACTACATGGGATAATAGAGCAGGCTTAAACAGATGTATTCTATTACTCATATTTAGTTCTGGATATTTTGGTCTGTGATTTATTGCTAATTAGATTATTTTAGTAAAGTTAAAACTATATTTTAATTTTAAATAAAGTATCGGAATTAAATTAAATATGATTAATAATTATAATTTTCTTTTCTTTTCTTTATTATAGCTAAATAATTTTCTAAATAAGAGTATTTAGACTTTTCTTTAGAGAGAAATAATATAATAACTAATATAATAATATAATTTATTAAGAATAAGATATCGGAAATAAATATAAAATAAAGCTAAACTAGAATACTTAAATAAAATAATACTAAAAAGTCGAGGTATTCTTTTTATTTTATTTTATAGCTTAATATTTCTAATATATAAGATTTTTTAAACTTTAAGCCTTTAATTATTATATTAATTCCATTATTATAATAATAATAATTAAAGTAAATTAGAATTATTTTCTAGTTTATATATAGTTTAACTAATCTTAAATAAATATTTAAATTATTTCTATAAAAAATATATCTTTCTTTAACTTTCTAAGTATAATTATATTAATTATAAAGAATAATATTATAAATAATACTAGAGAACTAGTTATAGAATCTCGTATTTCGGAATTTCTATTATTTTATAAAAAATTTATTTAAGAGCCCGAGCTATTTATTATAATTCCGAATAATAGTTAATATATTATTAAATAATTATTAAAAGAACAAGTTATTTTATATAGAAAAGATAAATATAAGAAAATAATTACTTAATATTAAATTAAATAATAAAAGTAATTAGATAAATATAATAAATAAATTAATAAAAATAATATATATAAGAACCTTATAATAGCTTATAATTCTATAATTATATAAGCTTAATCTCGTTTATATTGGGTTTATAAAACTAAATTACTAAAAGAGAAATAATTTTAGTATTTGGCTATTAATTTAAAAAGAAATTATTAAAGAAATTTTTTAGAATATATTAAATATATTTAATTATATTAATTTTTATACTTATAATTATATATGTTTCGCTTATATAGCTTCTTATATACTTTTAATAAAGTAAATCTATATTATATAATAATCTTAATTCTTTATATTTTATTTTTCTAATATTTAATAAATTAGTACTATTATTTCTTAAATAATTTATCTAAAAAACTACTTTATTCTTAATATTTACTATATAAAGAGAGCCAAAAAAATAATCCGCTATTAAAATAAATATTCTAGAATAGTTCTAGAATCTAGAAATAGCCCTATAAAATACTATTTTATTTAATATCTAAAAACTATTCTTTTTTATAAATTAATTTAAGGCTATATAATTAATTAAAGCTAATATAATAATAAGTACTTCTCTTTATATATAATAGTATTATCTTAATTAAATAATCTAAATTATATTAAATAAAGAATAAAATACTATAAAAAGTTATTAGAATATATTAGTAAAATTTATACTTTTATCTTTTATATTTTATTTAATACTAATAAAAAATAATAAAAAAACAAGCTAGAAATATTAATCTATTTATTAAAAATCCGTTTTATTTCTTATATAAAGAATTCTTATTTTTAAAAAGAACCTAAGTAAATATTTAATTAGTATTTATATAAAATTATATCGAGAAGTTAGTATTTTGTTTAAAGCTAATTTTAATATTAGTAAATTCTCTTTACTAGACTAGTATTAAATTTTATTAATAGAATTATAGAATTAGAATTAGAAAATTCGGGATTAATATATAAGATAAAAAAGTTAAAGAATATTATTATAGTAGAGTTAATACTAAAGCAAGATACTAAAGAGGCTATAAATTAGCTTAAGGCAATATTTAATATAGCTAACTTAGAAAACTAGTATTTAAAGAGAAATATTTAAAAATGGGCTAGTATAATAAATAAATTTAGAGCAAGGGCTACAGATTTCTATTAGATTATAAATAAGGCAGCTCTAGTATTAGAAAAGTTAAAATCTTTACTGCCTTCTATTATTAATATATAGTTTAAGATTAAGGTCTTAAGAAATCGTTAACTACCTCTATAGGCAGTAAGTTCAATTATGCCATAAAACTATACTAAATACTTCGAATTTCCCGAATTAATATAATAGAATACTATTAAGATAAAGGCGGATATTAATATTTTTCTTGAGACCTCCCGTTCCTTAATTTGCTTAAGTTACTATTTATATCCGGATAACTGTTTCTGGACCCCTGATTTAGGAT
Source organism: Hyaloscypha bicolor E (assembly GCF_002865645.1). Taxonomy (NCBI): domain Eukaryota; kingdom Fungi; phylum Ascomycota; class Leotiomycetes; order Helotiales; family Hyaloscyphaceae; genus Hyaloscypha; species Hyaloscypha bicolor. The sequence goes on along the minus strand of NW_020194685.1, from coordinate 3,135,760 downwards.
ATCTATTTTTTAGGGAGATCTGCCTCTTATTAGTTATATATATAATCTTACCTAAGAAACAGGATATAAAGATAGGATATAAAGATACTCTCTCTCCCCCTAATTAAATATAATAGTAGGTCTATAGTAGGGATATTTACAGGGGGTTCTATAGGGGGTTCTATAGGGGCTAAGGGCTAATTAAAGAAGTATGGCTTATTATATAATATTAAAATACTATAGAGCTAGTATATAGTTAGCCTTCTATTAGTATTAATTATAGCTTAATAATGCCTCTACTATAACTCAAAAAGAGTCTCAATAAAGCTATCTGGGATAGTATTTCAAGCTTATAAAATAATCTTTTTCAGGATATCTAAAGAGATATTCTTTATATTATAATAAGCTTGAAAATAGTACTCCTGAATATATCTCTTTATCTAGCTCTATATATACTTAATAAGGTTCAAGTCAGGGGAGTAAGGAGGCTAGTTAATAGAAGGGATATTCCTCTAATATAGATTATCTTATATCTCAAAAGACTTATAGCAAGATACTTTATTATATTACTAAGCAAGCCAAACCCCTTATACTTTCTCTATATTAAACTAAGTCTATATTTGAGAAAGTATAACCTTATTATACTTTCTTGAGTCTATAGAACCCTATTTCTTCTTCTAGAATATTATAGGGCCCTTTCTCCCTTTATAAATTACTTTATAGAATATCCAAGCCGGTTACTTTAAGTACTTATATTAGATATATTCTAGTAGGTATTAGTTTTTGCAAATAGCTTTAGGATCGCCGTTAATAAGGACTATAATATAGCTTTATATAAACGCTCCTCTATATATCCAAACCTCGTCTGAAAAGTACTATAAATAGAGTTATTCTTGTAACCAAGTTAATCCCTTTTTTATAAAAGTAATCTGGTATATTATATAAACTGGATTATCTGAGAATCCCTTCCTTTTAGCTACTTGTCTGCCATATCTAAGAGACTTAAATACTATATAAATAGACTCAAACCCATATTTTTCTAGCCCAAGCTCTAGTACAAATATGGATAAGTAATAGAAGGAAACGTAACGGTATACCGGGTATACTAAAAGCCACTCCTTGAGCTATATAACCTTCTTTGCTAGGATTATAGGCTTTTGTCTAATCTTAGTTTTCTTCTATAGAGTAATTGGATTCTGCTAAATAAGCCTGATTTGATATAAGGTAAAGCCGTATTCGTCTTTATATTTTCTCTATACGGAACGAGAGATAGCCTATTTAAGGGTAGTTTTAATATATATATAATCGGATCGGGTTGTTTCTCGTATATAAGACTTTCTAATTAGTATACGAGGGGTATAAGGAGAGTAAGGAAGGACTACGATTTGCTATAGGCATAGAGTATTAAGTATTCGATAGAGATCCATTAATTAGTATAATTAAATAGGATAAAAAGAGAGAGAAAAGCGGAGGAGAAGATGTTAGGTGGCCTTCTTTTAATTGGCTATTAGCCCCTATAAACGCCCCGTAGAACCCCCTGTAGAACCCCCTGTAAATACCCCTACCGTGGACCCACTGTTACATTTAATTAGGGGGGGGGAGAGTACCAAAACACCCCTGTACTTGGACCCACTGTTATATTTATTTAGGGGGGGGGAGAGTATGGACAAAGATTTGTCCAATAGCCGTCTCCGAAACTTTCTATTCTGAGTCTAACTCAGGTACCTGATGCGGCTCCCATGCCATATTCACCTATAATGTATTACTGTATTTCTTTTGTCTAGACGCCCATAGAGGGAATAGAAATTGCGGTTCAACGTCAGATAAATTTGGCTGCTGTAGTGCGTAAAAGACGGCCTGGAACACCTTGGGACCCCGATCTGTCCAAGTGACAGGACCCCTGGCGAGGCCTTTGGAGCTGAAATATCGCTGTCGAAGCCTCGTTCATTTCCCCCTTCCCTCATCTTTTATCATCGCGCTACGTGTTGCGGCTCAGCTGGGCCAGTCCGAGATCCGACCAGCCCTGTCAATTTTGTTCGCAAAGGTTTAATTTGCCAAAGATTTGATTGGAGAGACGATCGGAATTCTGGGAGGCATTTATCCGTAGGCCGAGCAGCCAACCACACTTTGGTGGCTTGAAACATCTGCAGATAAAGAGGCTCAACTCGCTAAATTTCGCACGACGCCTTGAGTCACGCAAGAATATGTAACGCCGACCTCATCATCACTCATCGTAGGGTGCTGGTATTTATAACGCTTTGAACCTCCAGGATCGGTTAGCATCAGCATCTTCTTCTTGGCTCTTGCACCTTTGTAAAGCTGGCATCAGAGGTATATTGAGCAGACAACTTATTTCGTCGCCTAGGGCGACAGTGACGGTATCGTTCATCAAACATGGTACGCATTGACTCAAGGAGTGCTTACTTTAATGCCGATGTATTGACAACGTCTACTGCACAGGTGCCGAAGAAGAAGAGAGTAGTGTGGGTGTGGCTTTGTTGTTGTTGCAGCAATGGTAGAGGCATGAGCCTTTTGATTGACAAACTTCTACCTTGCAACTGTTGCTGCATAACTTAGTGAGTTCAGTGACTCTCCATGTGATCCAAGCTCATCGTATAGTCACCGCCAAAGCTGTCGACACCCAACAACGGCACCAGTTGCTTGGGACCTCGACCAGTGTAAAACAAAATTGGCGCCTGCAATAACCCAGATCCTAGATGATGACTCAGAATCGGAGGCCGCTTTGGGGAAGAATCCGCAGGACCCTGTTGACAAGAAGCATCTTAAGCCGCGCGGAAAGTACAGAGGTATGGGTCTCCTCGATTGCCCCACTCGATCTCGCTGACCGCAAAGCGATATGCAAATTATTTGTTACTTTTGAGGGAGCACTGTTTCCGACAGAGGCAACTGGGTGGTGTTTGATTGAAAACGGCATCGTTGCAACAGCTGGCCATTGCGTGTACCACAAAGTACACGGCCGCGCAATAGCAATAGAAGCCCACATCAGTTACCATGGAGCGGATTCTGAGCTACGAAAGACTCACGAGGTTCGAATGGCTGCGGATGTTGCCGTTCATCGGGGATGGCACGGCAACTTCTCCAGGGAAAACGATATTGCTCTCATCAGACTGTCGAACCCTTTCGATGATGTCCTCCCCCTGAAGTGGAAACCTTGCCCAATACAAGGGGAGAGAATGCAGATTGTTATCGCTGGCTATCCTGGAGACATTCCAGCTGGTAGGCCGGGCCAGTACATGTACGAGAGCAAAGGGATGATAGACTGGGACCTCCAGCAGGATCCTACGCTCATATACCGGTTGGATACTTCTCCAGGTAAGCCGTCTCGCTTCTTTGTTCTTGACATACTAAGACATTCTAGGCAATTCAGGCTCACCAGTTTTTCATGTTGGAGAAGACCAGGAACTCGTCGTTATCGGAGTCCATGTTTGCACAGAAGCAATAGAGCGTCCGGTGAACGAACTCCGCTCCGACAGAGCTGGTCCGTTCATTCAAGTAAATAAAGCGATTGCTATTGGTCACAAGGGCAACAATTTCGACAACCTTCGACAATATTTGATGTCACCCAACAAAGACTTCGGCACCAGGGGAAGTAATTCTTTCAAAGTGTAGATATATGAGATGCTACATTGAAGAGATAATGACGCGGAATTGCCATGCATTTTTCAAGCCTAAGATCTGAATCGGCGGCCTTTGGACCAGGTCTGAAGTGAAACCGGCACTGTCGACGGTGAAAATCTGATCAATTCCGTGTCACTTTCTTCAGCACAAACAGGTCCGCCGACGGTGAAACTCTTAGCCTTAGGGATCGGCAGGGAGCCGCATCGGGACCCCCAATTGTCCAATAGAGGTAATCACGGTCCAGCGATTCCCTTGCCTCGTTCCAAATAGCCTTGGGAATTAACAGGGATCGACAGGGAGCCGGATCAGGCCCCGTCATCGTTCAATAGCTAGGGTCCAAGACAATGCTCTAGTCCCCAACGTTTATTCTATAACACTGTTAATCCTAAAACCTGTAGATCCCACGACAACGAGCGGCTGCCATTAACTGGATCTCGAAAACTCGTTTGATTAGTGTGAGAAGAGTTGTGACCATAATATTCCACTCAAATGAAGCATCTCCGTATTAGCCTATAGCTCCATTCAGAGGACTCAATGGCGACTACCCCATTCCACTTTGACCTAGTCCTGGCAGAGGACCATTGGCTGTACTGAATAACGCCAACCCACCAAGCATGACTTCATTCATGCCCTACATTACTCCCGGTATGTTTGGGGGACCTGATGATGCCATGCTTTGCTCAGAGTGAATACCAAGTGGATTTTTGGAGAAGCTAAGTCGTATGCCACTCTTGATACTGTTGTGCAGAGGATGGCCGTAAAGCTCATGAAGCGCTTTTGTCGCAAAAGAGACATCCTCGAACTCGGCGAAACACATCGGGCCATTCTGCTTGGTTCGAAAAGCAAGGCGCTTGTATCCTCTTTGCTTAGAAAACAAAGCCGTAAGCTCGTCCGCGGCTGCGTCGATCGGAAGGTTGCCAACATACAACGTATTGCAAGGTGGGTTTTGATCAGCAGGGTTGACTGGTGGGAAGCTGTGGCCTTGATCGCCTTGGCACTCAAGCTGATAGTTTACCGGAGGGCGACTGTCGGTCATCGTCACAATAGAGGTCTTGATACGAACCCGGCGGAACAGCGCCACTTCTTCATCCTCATCGTATGGTCTTTTTCGACGTCGAGGGGACAGGTCAAGACGATTTAAAACTTCTTCTGGGTCATATTCGCCATCTGCCAATGGCTGCACGGTTCCCATTGGGAAGGTAGGTAGAGCCGGCTGAGAGTGAGATCTACGATAAATCATGCTACATTTCCGACTATCTATCGGTAAGCCAGGACTTGATAACAGATAGATGACTTACCATTCAATGTCCTCATCTTCATATTTATCGCCATTGTTCTCATGACATTTGGGACACGATTGAATGGAGGCTTCTCTGGATGTAAATATTATACTCATGTCATAGCGCTGTCCAGGACAGAAGCATGATTCCCACGCCGAAGAAAGGTCAACATCCATTTTCGAGGCAGAGTCTTGGATGGCAAACTCTCCGTTGTCTATTTTGGTGGCTCCTGAGCCGATATTCTTAAAGTTGAATTGCAGAACAGATCTCAGACTTTCTGCGCCAGTGATGAACTCGAGGTGAAAAGGAGTATGACGACCCACTGCGTCAATCAGATACACAGGTTGCTGTCGGTCGATCTGCCTGGGGATCCTCGTGATTATATTCTGGAGGTTGAGGACGATCTGAAAAATCTTGACGTTGGTTTGTATGACATTTGATGTCATCTCAATTAGGTATTTCCCTTGTTGAACCCCCGACGACATCTGCTCCAAGATAACCGACATCTTCTGCATATAGCCAAAGTAAGAATCCTGAACTCTCCCGGCCAGCGTTCGATTACTTTCTTCTTGCTTCTTGCCAGCGATCCGCGTTGAGCCCATGTGCAATGTCACCAACAACAATTCGATGCTCTCAGTATGCCCCATCAAATCGGCTTTGAATTTTGCCACGTCGTCCTTCTTACACAGCGCCCACTTGATCTTGAACCACCCATCCCTCACTCTGCTGCTACTGCCTCCAGCCCGCAGACTTGGCTGATATTTCTTGATCTTCTCCCAGAACGTGTCGATTGTATTTTGGCACTGGCACGCCGCCTGCCTCAGCGCAATAACCTCCGCATGTTGTTCCTCGTCCACATCAATTCGCTTGACTTTCAACAATGCGTTCTCGAGGGTCAAAAGCTGTGAGATCAAGGCTCGATACTCGGCGGAGGAATCGCCGCTATCGCGAAGGGCATCGATGACTGTTGAAACGAGTTGGAGGGCAGCGATGAAATCACCAGTGGAGAAGCCGAACCCGACTGACATGTTTGGTATCGAGTAAACATGGTAATCTTGGATGTTCGTCGATGGTGATGGAAAGATATATCGATTCAGGTGCGTTGTCGACGAGGCTGAGCGCTGCAAAGGTGCCTCATCGCACAGGCTTAAGAGTTCCGAACCAGGACGGGGCCTGGACTCTAAATTTCAGCCTGTGGCCTGCGGCTCAACGCACTTTCTATTCAGCACTACGACTCACCCGGTAAGTTCTTCGAATATCCGCTGGTCAACTCCATCGTGTGTTTGCTCAATCTCTCTCTGAGAAGCCGAGCTGGATCGTAGCGGCGTATCGAAGGCGGCTTTCTCGAAGGTAGTTAGCGGTGTAGTGATCTTTATCCACTAGCTCAAATCAAACGCTGCACTCTGGAATCCCGCATTACTCTAAGTGGTTGAATCAGGTTCGTTGCTGAGTACTTGTTGCGCGGGAGGGACAGCTGATGCAACACTCAATTGATTTGAGTCAACACGACTGTATAGCATAGTGAGGTCACCGAAGAGAGTTCTGTCCGCTATTCGTGAACGAAGGATACGAGCTGCTGGTACCTTGCGAATAATACCCACATTCTGCATGATTCAAAACGAACAAAATTTCGCTGCATGGATTGTCCATGTGTTGTCCACTCTCCAAATCCATATTGTACCTCGCTTACGGGAACATTTTGCTGCTTTCGCTACTCAGCCCCTTGATAAGGCTCTTATGAGAATATTGCTTCTGAGATAAGTATCTTGAGATGTTATAGCTCGTAGGACCCCACGAATCTTAAGAGAATACTCTTAGGGCCGTAGATATCGTAAGAGAATTCTCTCAAGATAATCCTCTTAAGAGAATTCTCATATGATCCCAGAGATCTTAAGAGAATGCTCTTTAGACCGTAGACATTATAGAAGAATTCTCGTAGGAGCCTTAGAATTTTCGGAGAAATCGCTTAAGAAATTTCTCTGCTAAAGATTTTTCTCTGAAGATTTTTCTCCAGAGAATAGTACTGTCTTCGGAGCGGAAGTATTATTATCCTGGCAACCTCTTGGATTATGGCCTGAGTACCCAAGGTAACCCATTAACCGGAGTCTTAGCTGTAGAAATCTTCTTGTCCACCTTGGAAGAAATTAGAAGTAGGTAAGCAAGGCAACGAAAACAAGTTAGACTAGTATTACAAGTACTGACAGATAGTGATTTTATAGTACAGCCTACTTGCATTTTGTATATATGTCTATATCTAAATTAATAGAGGCAGTATAATATCAAATTTGGACCTACTTATCTTATTAGGCTAATATAGGCAACTTACTATAAATCCGTATACCGATTCAGGCCTAGTAGATAGCAGATGCAACCCCGGTATTAGCTAATATATACTAGACAATATTCTTGTAGGAAAGATAAGAGAGAGAGACCAAAATATTATACTACTTTAATAGATACTAGACTAATCTAACCTATCCTGTATATATAATTATACTAGCTAGTAATTTAGTCCCAAACTTACTTTTCTATTTATACTAGCTAGTATTCTAACTTCTAAAAGCATATCTTATTATTTAGATATCTATTATAGTATAATAGGCCGTATTCTCTAAAAATCATATTATTTTAGCGGTTTTAGCAGTTTTGGTTATATAGTAAAGGCTGTGGCCTTTTATATATAACTTGCGGAAATTATATAAAAAAGCTAGTTTTTCTATAATTCTAGAAAATAATTGCTTTTTAGTATTTAATTAATTAAGCTTTTATATACTATATATTATTTATACTTTACTATTTATACTTTTAATCTTATTATTTTACTATTAAATCACGTTTTATATTCTAATATACTTTATATAAGTTTTTGTTTTATTATAGTTTTCTTTTTATATATTTTATAGTAAATAATATAGGGAAATCGAAACTTTATAGTTAAGGTAATACTTTTATAAAGTTCTGAGAGGTTTCTATAAGGCGGATTATTAGCTTAGTAAGTTTGAGAAGAAAAGGGCTATTATAATACTTTAAGTCTAAGGCTAAAATATTAAGAATATATAAGTATTAATCTTAGTATATTATATTAATTTCCGATATATCTAATAACTTGAATACGAGTTAGTATAATATAGCAGGCTATTATAGGAGAGAAACTATAATAAAACAAAAATTTATATAAAGTATACTAGAATACAAAATGTAACTTAATAATAAAATAATAAATTAAAAGTATAAATAGTAAAGTATAAATAGTATATAGTATATAAAAGCTCAATTAATTAAATATTTATAAGGGATTATTCTCTAGAACTATAGAAAAGCCAGCTTTCTTATATAATTTCTGCAAGTTATATATAAAAGACTATAGCCTTTACTATATAACCTAAACCTCAAAACTACTAAAATAATATAATTTTTAAAGAATATAGCCTGCTATATTATATCCGATTTCTTATTTATTTATACTTGTTTCCTAAATACTAAAAATAATAAAATAATTAGGAGCTTCCTTTATTAGCTAATCTAATTTCTCTTTTATATACCTAAAATAAGACTTATTATTCTCAAATAGTCTTATTTTATATTCCCGAACTTATTTAAAAGTAATCCGAACCTACTTAACTATATTTTTATACTAAATCCGATATAGTTCTTTATATTAATTAGTATTCGCCTTTAACTATTACTTAATTTCCGCCTTTACTATTAGGTATTAAAAAGGCTTATTATAGTAAATTATATTATAAATTATACTAATATACTTTAAATAAATAGCTTCTTCAAATTTTATATTATTTACTATATTCTTAAATTAACCTTTAATAAAAGAAGAAAGTTCTAGATAAAAGGCTTTAATAATTTTATAAGAGACTTCATTTTCGTATATTCTATTCTTAATAGTAACTAGACTTATTAAAACTATAATAAAAGGCCTATTAAGTAGTAAATTATTATTAAGCTATTTTTTAACTTATATATTATTCGAGAATTAATATTTTCCTATAATTCCAGACTTATAAATTACCTAGCTAAAGGCATTTATTTATCTAGTTAAATAAACTATACTCGGAGTTTTTTCTCCTATTATCTTTAGTAAATACTTGCCTATTTCCTTAGCTATTTCTGGCTTAAATTTATTAGAAATAGAGAAGTAATTAATATTTTTAAAGAACTTTTTACTAAAGGTAATAGCCTTCTTATAATTTATAAGAAAAATATAGCTAATATTTCAATACTCTTTACTAAAGTAGAATTCGCTATTTAAAGCTTTAGTAATAGCCAGATCTTTAGTATTGCCTTTATATTAATTATAATTAATATTTCCAGAAATAAAGTATTAGGCTAGCTAAAAGTAAGTAACTAGATAAATAAAATACTTACTTAATACCTCGTAAAACCCGAGCTATATTAATAGATTTGCTATTAAGAATTAAAAGGCTAAGATAAAGTAGCTATTACTAAGATCTTTATATATTAATATATTATTTTTTAAAAATAGAACTATAGTATCTCTATTTCCTTTATTAAAAGTTTTCAAATACTAAGCTTTTTAACTTATTTTAAGTAATTCTTCTTATAAATATAACTATTTATACCTAGATTAGTAGTATTAGACTTAGGAACAAGAACTATAATATTGAATTAGAGCTATAAATTTGGGCGGAATTAATTAGAAATATAGTACTTATATTTATATTACTTAATTTTCTGGGTCTTAAAAAAGAAATCCTATATTTCCTTATTTATTTAAATAATAGAAATATACTTCTTGATTTTAATAACTTTATAAATCTTAGTAACTAGCTTTAAAGTATCCTTAATATCTCGTATATTAATAGAGAAAGTATTAGTAAGTTATTAAGTATATCCTATATAAGAAGCTTTAAGAAATCTATTATTAATCCTATAATATTCTTATTTATAAATAGGTCCTATAATACTACTATATATTTCCTTAAAAATATACTTATTTTACTAAATAAGTATTAACTTCTATTTAACTAGTATCTTATAGATATACTAAATACTTTTATTAAGTTCTCTAAACTTAATATTCTTAGTCTTCTACTTCTTAGTTCTAAATATAATTATAGAAATCTTTTTAGATAATATTTTTCTTTTTAGAATAAAGAATTCTTTCTTACTTTCCTTTATTTTACTAATCTTATACTTAGTCTAGTATTTAGATCTTTATTATTTATTAGAAGTTTTAGGTTTAGCTTATTCTCTATTCTTATTAGGTTCTTCTTATCTAGTTATATTAGTTCTACTAGCTTTACTAATAGTTTTCTTACTAGGCTTTATTAAATTAGTTCTATTTTTCTTAGCTAGATCTGGTTAAATTAAAGCTAAAATTATAATAGAGGCCTATTTTTTAGGCTTATTTCGGAAAGTAGGAAAAGGCTTATTACTATAAACTTCCTTAATTAGAATTCCGGAAATATTAAAGGTATATTATTTAGCCTTGAGATTATTAGCTAATAATAGCTTAAATTTCAATTCTCTAGGTTCCGAAATAGCTTTAGTATATTTAAGTACCTTAGTAATATCTAATTTAGTAAATATACTAGTATTCTAATACTTCTTATTCTTAATATACTTTAAAATAGCTTTATTAATTAACTAAATAGCTTTATATACTAAAGCTTTTATTTTAAAAAAAGAATATAACTTCTTATAAACGTTTTTACTAAGATTATTATAGATATTATTAATATATTAGTTAAAGGCTTTATTATATAATATAATTCCATTTTAATTCTTAATATTAAGACTATTTATTATAGTCTTAATTTTATTAAGCTTCTTTTATCTGCTTTTGGAAATGCCTTTAATAATATTCTCGAATTCTTTATTATTAGCTTAGTAATTCTTTAGCTTCTCTTTAGTTAATTCTAGTCTAGTTCCGTCTCTAATAAAGGTTTTTTATTTTAAGAGTTTATTATATATATTACTTAGCTTATCTAGGATATTTGTATTAAATTCAGTAATTATAGCTATCTTTTCTAATATTAGTAGGCCTTTTATAACTACTTAAGCTTCTTTAATACTTTAAACTTTAATACTATTAATCTATAGGCTTTTAATAATATTATAGCTTATAAGAACTAGCTATTATACTTTACTAGTTTAAGAAATCTATACTTTAGTTATTTTATTATTCTTAATAAGTTATAAAAGTATTATTAGTATAATAGTTATAAGTTATAAAGTTAAAGATTCTCGAGATTATAAGAATTTCTTTTAAGTATATTTTAAAATAAAAAGTAAATTAGAATAGACTTGAATTATATAAAGATATTATATATATTCGAGTTTTTCTTTTTTCTTAATAAGAAAATAAAACTAAAATAATAATATATATAATAGAGAAAATAGATATAATAATTAGATATATTTAAGATAATATAATTATAAATTAGAAATAATTATAAAAAGTAAAATATAGAATTAGGCTTTTATTATAGAAAAGAATATAAAAATATATATCTAAGGAAATATAATTAAGGAAATAATTAAAGTAGATTAAACTAAATAGTAATAATAGAGAAATAAGAAAATAATATAATAGAAATATAAATATAATAATAGTATCTAAAATATTAGAATATAAAAGAAAATAAAGAAAATTTTATAATATAGATATATTCTAACTTTTTATTTATTTAGAAATATTTCTATTAACTCAAAAAATAATATAAAAGAAGGGAAATAATATAGGAAATATATAAAAGATAAAATATATAAATATATTAAAGATATTAGAAAAGTATAAAATAAGTATTAATAAAAAAGAAGTTAGAATAATAGAATTAAGAAATAACTTAAAATAAGGTATTACTTTTTCTGAAACTAATCTATATCTTTTCTAAAAGCTAATTATATTTATTTAGTTAGTTAGAACTTTAAAGTAATATTTATATCTATAAAAATAATACTAAAAATATCGGGATATATAAAAAGAAAAACTATAAGATAATATAAATAGAATTTATAGTACTATTATTGAGTTTGAAATAATTAATATTAAAGTTAATATAGAATGTAGAAAAATTAGGTATTCCGAATTAATATTAAAAATATAGGAATTATTTAGATAATATTTAATAGTAAGAATTAATAAATTATACTAGCTTTTTAAAAAAGTAACTAGTTTCTAGTAATAAAATAGTATTATAATTAGAGAAAAAGTTCTATATAAGAGAAGTTCTTTATAGAAATAGAAATATATAATATACTAACTAAGCCTTAGTATATGCTTTTAAAGTAGCTATAATATATACCTTAAATATAACTATAAATATATAGGAAAAGAAGTGGGTTTTCTAGTATAAGATAGGCTTTAAATAAATAGATCTAGTTTATTTAATATCTAAAAGATCTCTAGAATTATATATTATTAAGTATTTTCGGAAATAACTATTAGATTTAATAAGGTTTTTCTTCTCTTTTATAAGGTTTCTAGTTTAGCTATTTCATTTATATATAACTCCTAATTAGGAAGTTTATTTAGATATTATAAGAAAACTTATAATAGTAGTTTAAGTTAAAATCGAGATTTATAAGTATTATAGTTAAGCTTTAGATTAGTATAAGCCGCAAGAATAACTAGTTAAAAAGGTAAGTAAAGCTTCTAAAAAATTTCTAGTTTAATAAAATATATATAAAAGGCCTCTTTTTTTCTTTTTTTCTTTTCTTATTTTTAAATATAGTTACTATTTATTATTATAGTTCGGAATTAAGAGTTTATAAAATAATCTTTTAATTCTCTATTTATTTTTATATTAAAAGAAATATTTTATATTTGATTTCTAAGATCTAATAATAGAATCTCATATTAATAATATTATCTAGTAATAATAATTAGATAATAGTAAGAAATAAGTAATAATAAAGCTTATTCGATTTCCAGAATAATAATCTAATAATAATATTCTCTAAAAATTATAAAGAATAGTTAGAAGAAAAAAGTAAAAGATATATAAAGAATTAAAAGTAACTAGCTTTATTCTAGATTAGGAAAAGTTTCTATTATTAGATACTTCTTTCTAGTTCTCTATAAAGGAGATATATTTTACTCTCTCTAATTCTAGTAATTCTGGAATATATATAATAATACTAGTAGCTTTTTTAATTTCCTAAATACTATTTTACTTATAATACTTTATAACTATTTTCTTTTCTAGTTCTATATCTGTCTTAAAATATTTATTTATAGATATATACTTATTATTAACTTCGTTTTTAGGGAAATACTAGAATCTATTTCTTTTAATAAATTACTTAAATTAATTTCTAATATATATTCTTTAAAGTATAGTATTATTAAGCTTTTTTAGTATATAGTATTCTTTTAATTAATTTATATATCTTACTTTATATAGGCTAAGCTAGTAATATAATAGCTTTATATTTCTTGACTTATCTTAATCTATTAATTTAATATTATATATAAGAACTAGATTTTTTTTAGAAATAGGCTTTAAATAAATCTAGTAAATAATATTAAATTACTTCTTTCTTTCTTAGTATTATTTGTTTTTCTTTATTCTAGCTTCTTTAATATTTTTATTTCTTATCTATATTTGCTTTATATATATCTCTAAAAGTATTTCTCTATTATAAACTTTACTTTATTCAAGTATTCTCTAGGTTAAAAAGTATATTTCTATAGGTAATATAGCTTTCCTATTATAGATTATATAAAAGAAAGTAAATCTAGTTAGTTTATATATAATAACTTAGTTAGTAAATAGAATATATAATAGTAAGTTAACTTAAGGCTTCTTTTTACTTATTATAAATATAATAAGTATTTAAATAATTAGTTAATATCCTCTTTTAATTATATTATTTCCTTTGAAATTATAAGCCAAAATAATAATTCTATTAATCCCTAGCTTATTAAGTTCCTAAATTACTATTTCTTTGAATTCCGATTTACTATTTACCTTAAACTACTTAAATAAACTTGGTAATCTTCTTACTAGTTAGGTTCTTTAAAGATCTAGCTTTAATCTATTCTAAGAAATTACCTCTAGTAATAACTAGTAAGTTATATCTTTTATAGTCTAGTAATTTAATTATATTAATCCTAAAGTAATAGAAAAGAAATATAGCTTTTATTAAATATAAAGCTTTTTCTTATTTTCTTTTATTCTTATATTAATAGATTTTATAGGTATTAATATATTTCTATATATAGTTATAGTAATCTTCCTAGTAATAATAGCTAGCTATTAAATAAAAAGTATTTTCTTTTCCGGTATATCTAATCTTATTATATAGCTCTTTAATAATAATCTCCTTTTACTCTTAATTATTAATAATAAGTCGAAATAAGTATATTTTAGATATAATTCTCTAGAGTAATTAATTTCTTATACTATAATTTAAAGCTTCTTTACTTAATTTTTAAAATTTGGCTTTAAATATTTCTTCTAATCTAGGAAATATTATAAGATATTATATAATATTCTAGTATTATTTAAAATAGCTATTATCTAAGAAATCTAATAAAATAATCGGGTTATTAAGTAAAGTATAGAAGTTAATATTATTATTTACTACTTTACTAGAAATTATATATAAAAGGTTATGGCCTTTACTATATAATTTCCGGATTTTATTATTTTTTAATATTACTAATTTGCTTTTAGATATAATAAGGCTTTAATTATTAATCTCTAATAACTAGATACTATTATCTAAATATCTAATAAAGGGCTTGAGAGTCGGATTTCTTAAAATAATATTATATAACCGAACCGGAACTATTTCCTTTAACTAAATCTTCTGTCTAATAAGTACTATTTCAATAGTATTAAGCTCTATTACTAACTATTTATTAATATTCTTATTATCTTTAATATTGCCTTCTTACTATAAATATCTTAATAATCTATTAGTAATAGTATATTTAATTTCTTTAATATACTTAACTTTAAAATTAAATAGTTAAATTCATACTAGCTAGTAAATAACTAGAGTTCTAGAAAGATCTATAGCCGCTTTACTTAGCTATATAATAAGTGTATTAGTATTTAGTTTAAGAATAAAGTAAACTTTATATAGCCAGAATTATACTTTTTATAAATACTTTACTAGCTTTTAGTATTTTCTTTTAATAGTATTATATTTCTATTTAATATTATTTTAGATTTTAGACTCGTATTATATTACTTTCTTTTTCCCTTTATTATTATATTAACTAAAAGTTTTATTCTAGCTATTTAGGCTAATATCTATTACTAATATAATTATTTCTTAACTTTCTAATAAATTATAATATAATTTATAAAGTATTAAAGTAATAATAAGCTTTTCTTAAAGAATTTATATAGCTTGCTTTTATTTATTATTCTAGTCCTATATTATATCTTTCCTTATTAAATAGTAAATAGGTTTAGTAATAATTATAAAATCTTTAATTCAAATATAATAGTAAATAATAATTCTAATAAATACTTTACCTTTAGTTATATTATTATAATATTTTTATCTCAAGATTTTAGTAATTTCTGAACTTAAAAGGCTTCTTCCAAATACTTTATAAATAAAGCTAATAATAACTATACTATTATAATAGAACTATAATTTTTCTTTAATACTAGCTCTGGCTTATTTAATTCTATTTAAGATTATATTTAGGTTTTAAAAGTATTTAAATATAAAATACTAAATTCTAGATAAAATAAGCTATTTATTATAGTCTATATAAGGTCTCTTAATTCTAATATTATTAATAAATAATATAGCGATTTTGGGAAATAGATTCTCTAGAATAGTTATAATAACCTATATAAACTATATAATAGAATTAGTAGCTTCCTAAAGTAGTATAGTTATTCTTAATAGCTTTAGAGATATTATAAATATAGTTAAATTTCTATTATAAGTATCTAGTATAAGTTAATTATATTTGAAAATGAAATTAATTAGAGAAATATAAATATATCTAGTAAATTTCTCTAAAATCTTATTAGTAAACAGAAATAGGTTAGTATTTTATAAGGTTACTAAATTCATTTTTATAGTAGTATTAATTAATCTATAAGTTCTAATAATCTTTTTTATAACTAAGAATTATGAATTTCAGTAAGATCTATTATATTTCTTAAAAACTTTATAATTTAGGTATTCTAATAGTATTTTTACTATTACTAGTACTAGAGCTTTAAAATATAGGAAATTCTTCTCTTACTAGGCCTTATATTTAATATTCTTATAAACTTTTCCTACTTCTTTCTAATTAAATATAATTATATTTTCTTAATTAATTATTAATTCTTGGAATATAACTAGTTCTTTTTCCTAGAGCTAATTACTAATATCTAATTATTTAAAGCATTTCGAAATAAGTTATAAAATTTTTAAAATAGCTAATATTTTTAGTAAAAAATAGTTCTTATATTTCCTAGTATATTTCTATAAGTATTCTCTAGCTTTAAATTTCTTAAACTAGTTCAGATATTTACTAGAGCCTTTTCTAGTTCTATTATTAGTATTTACTAGTTAAATCTTCTTATTTTTTATTTTATATATTCTTATAACTAGAAATAAACTATAATTATTATTCTTTTCTTTAAGTATTTTAGCTATTTTCTTTAGTACTCTTTTTATCTAATCTCCGGAATTTATAACCTTTTTATTTAGCTTCTTTCTAGTTAGATATAAAAAATACCTTTTTATCCGGTATTTTAATATATCTTCTTTAAACTCCTATATATTCCAGAATTCTTTTTAGTCTTAGGTTTTATATTTCTTAGCTTTAGAAATATATTTCTTTATTATTAGAAGATATTACTTTATTTCTTTTTTAGAAATATTTTTACTTAATACTCTTTTTACTTCTTTTTCTATTAAATCCGGAACTATTCTTAATAATATTCTAATTAGAGCTTTTTTTGCTTTAGTTTCTCTAAAAATATTATTAATTTCCTAAATTCTTAAATCTAAAATAAAAGAATTTATAAGAAATTCCGGCATCTTCCTATTTCCCCTAATATTACTACTAGTTATAATACTAGGCTTTATTTTTCTTCTTTACTTTTAGTTTCTCGCTTTATATTATTTAATTCCTTAATTCTAGAAGCTTAATACTCTTAAACTATTACTTTTTTCTATTTCCTGGTATTTTTTAAAGGTGAAATAATTATAATAGTATAAATATTCTAGTTATTTTTAGAATTAGTAAATCTTCTATCCTATAAACTATTACTTCTATATATAATATTTATTTTTATCTTTATTAAGAATAATTAATTAAATAGGATTTTTAAAGTTCTTTTAATTAGAAAAAATACATTTTCATATTTTACTTTATTTATAATCTTAGCTCTAAACTTTACTATTTTTATAAATTTAAATTCTGCTCTAGTAATAGTAAATATTTAATAATCTATAATATTATATATTACTTTACTAATATTTCTAGAGATCTTTTCGGAGAAAATATTAACTTTAGCCCTAGTATTAATTATTTCTTTATATTTAATACTTTCTTAAGGTTCTCGAAATACAAATTAGAAATATAGAGATTATATAATATATTTATAAGCTAGTAATATTCGAATATTATACTATTACCTTTAAATTAAATAATTCTATTAGTATTAGGTACTTGAGCTAGTATTTCTAATTCTTTAAATATTTTATTTATTATATAAGCCATAGCTACTAGCTTTATAAATCTCCTAGTATATTTAACTATACTTACTATAATAGTATTTTCTATTTATAAAATAGTAAAATAGAAAATATTATCCTTAATTTATTAGTTCTAAAGTATAATAGCTAGATCTAATATTTTTAAAGTATTAATAAATATTCTTATTTTCTTCTAAGTTTTTAGAAATAAAATAGTTATTTTCTTTAATACCTTTATTAAAATATTATTAATTTTAGGAGTCTTATATTTATTATAGTTAAAAATATACTAGATTTCTAATTCGTTTTATTTATTTTCAGAAGTATTAATATCTATATTCTTAGCTAGACTATTTTTTTATTTATTATTTCTTAGAGTAGTATTCTTCTGGCCTCTTATATAAAATAGCTTTTCTTTTATTCTAGCTTTTCTTTAGAAAACCTTTTTAGCTATTTCTATTTCTTTTTTTTTTTTAATAAGAAACCTATTATAATATTAATAGAAATACGATTTATAGCCAAATTTTAATACTATTTATTAATTCTAGAACCTAAAATATTAGTAATTCCAATATAATTTCCTCTAAAATAAAGTAGCTATTTAGATTCCCTAAATATAACTTATTTATATCTATATATAAATCCCGGTTAGCTAGTTTCCTTTTCTCTTTCTTATCTAGTAAACTAGATATTTCTTATTAATCTCTAGATATTTTTAAATTAAGTATTCAAGTTATAATTAAATTCTTCTTTTTAGACTTAGGAAATAATTTAGTTAAATTACTAGTATTTACTAGTAAGGAAAAAGGAAATACTTTTTTATTTAGACTTAAATAGCCCTTTATATTATTTTCTATTAAATTAGTAAATATATCTATAATTTATAAGCTCTTCCATTAATAAGTAATAGAACTAAGAAATATAGATATATTCTAGATTAATATTATTATTCTTATCTTTATTATAGTATTTATAATAAATTTATTCTCTCGGTTTTAGGTCTATACTATAGGCTATATTAACTTAAATAGTATTTTCTAATTATATTTAAGACTAACTTTTTTTAGAATATAATTATCTAGACTTTTTACTTATTTTAGTTTAATTACTATAGCTATTATAATATTCTTTATATTTTCTATTATAACTTCTAATATATTTTTTCTAAAAACCCGAATTATATTTACTAGACTATTAATACTATTATATCTATTATAGTTAGCTAGATTATATAAATAGGCTATAGATATCTTTCCGAATTATAATAATAGCTATATTAAATTATTTCTATAAATTCTCTTGAGTTATAGTAATAATAAATAGTTTTTCTAGATTTCTTACTAGCTAGTTAATATTATTTCTTTTAGGTTTACTACTTTTAATAGGTTTTATATAATTAGTTATAAGCTGGGTTTTTTTCTTATTTATATTTATAGTAATATTAGAAAGTATAATAAAAGAAACTAGTAAAGAATAATTATTTTCTGGTTTAGGAACTATATTATAGACTACTATATCTAAATATTCTTATCTAAGTTTAGATATATCTGGGTTATTAGTAATATTAAAATAGTATTTCTTCTTTTTATATTAATAGGATATTATTACCTTTTTATATATCTTATTATATTTATAAATAGAAATATCTATAGGCTTGAAATTTATATTTTTAAGAATATAATTTCTTACTAAAATAGATAATTTCCTTATAAATTCTCGGTATTAAATTATTTCTTTTATTTCTTTTCTTTTTAGTAATTTCTTTAATATTTTATTAAATATATTAATATAAAACTTAGAAGAAATTCTTTTATTCTAGACTTATATAATAATCCAATTAAGAAAGTTATAGCTAATTTTAGGTATTTCCTAGTTATATTCTCGGAATTCCTTTAATAAAGCCTTAAAGAACTTGGTTTTCTAGTAATTTCCTGAATTATTAATACAGTATTCTAATATAGCCTTAATCTAATTCTTATAAATAAGAGAAATATAATAAATAATTCTTTTTCTTTAATATTCATGAATATATATTCTACTCTACTCTAAATTTTTGAGAATTACGCTACTCATATTCTATTCAAGATTTTCATGAATATTCATGAATACCTTGAATACCTTGAATACCTTGAATACTTTTTTGACACACTGGATGGCTCGCTGCTTCACTGTTTTCTGTCTTCCTTTGGTGGGATCTGATTCATTTGAAGTCGTTGATCGATCAATACAGTGTTCAGCGATCTACTTCACACTCCCTTCAGTATGGAAAGAATATATTCCCTCGTTCAATGGACTCCAGCAGCCCAAGCTCTGTAACAGGCATTCTTATTGGAACTGTTGTTGGATTAGTAGCTCTCGGTACCTTAATATTCTGCTATTGGCGCTATAGGTGCTACCGGCGCAACCGGGTATTTGTGCGGAAGACCAAAAAAATCATTCAGTGGAGTTTAAGGAGAAAAAGCAAGAGGAAAAGGCGCAGGTGGAGAAGTAGGTGGAGCTCTTCTGGTAGCGGTTATGCAGCACAGGGACCGCCACCACCGCCATCATCACTACTACCACCACCACCGGCAACACCGCCAACCATTTTCCTCCCAAGGGAGCTTTGGAACCCTACAGAACTGGAACGAGACATGGCGTCAAGAAATATACAGCTGGATCGTCCAGAATCAAAATTCTCGGCTTCCACACTGCCAGGTGCTCAAGATGACCTTGGGATACAGCCACGAGATTCTCCCCTAAACATCACCCCACAAGGTAAGCAAGTTTCGGCTTTCTAGCTCAGAATCGCACTCCTAACCACTTGGTAGGCAATAAAATTCTGCTAGCAGATACGCAAGCTAGCACCCCCCTAGCACAATCTCAAGACAATGGTGGTCCGAGTATGCTAACTCGGGATCAATCGCACGTTAACCCCCCCGAACATGTTCTATCGCCGGCCGCAACACCCGCCCAGCTCCAACCTTCTCGATTAGCCTGCCCCTATCCACCGTGCTCCAAAACATTCTCCCGGCAATATGAACTCAAGTTAGTCGATTTCTGACCCTAACTTATACCTCGACATACTAAATGCTAACAATATTTCAAGTCACCACGTCCGTTACCACGCCCGTGACGAGTGGTGTATAACATGCGACAAAGCCTTCAACACTACTAAAGACCTCAAACGGCACACAGACTCTGTTCACCCCAATGATTTTACAAAGAGATATTACTGTACAGTTGATGGTTGCAAATATTCCGAGACAATGCCTGGTTCAGTGGGGTTTACGCGGAAAGATGGATGGAAAAGGCATTTAAGGAATAGGCACGACTTAGTGGTGTGACGCGAGGTAATTTTGAGCAGAAATGCTTCTTTGGAGGGATTCGTGTTTTGAGTCAGTCTTTCCAATCATAGTTTACGCCTATCTTTGAGCTTGTTCAATCTCACTGCAATCAGGCGGCAGCCTCCCAAGCTATCTCCGCCCTATCTACGGATTCATACTCCGCTTCGTTCCACCTCCAGTGACACAAGATAAAGTCAAGCAATCAATAAGCCCTAGACGAGGCCTACTGGGCTAGATGTACCAGCATTGCTTATTCCCCTCATGGGTTCCTGGGAGATTGGGATGGGGGTACGACATCCCCCTACTTGCTCGGATTCAGCGAGCAGACAATAAAGGAGTTAGAGCCACGAGAAACTTCTTCTATGGCAACACTAATCACAGGCACAATCGACGGACACAGTTTCAGAAGGTGGTGTTCTTCATTGAAGATTAACCGAATCATCAGCCCGTGATGGGCTAGAATGTGGCTATTAATGCTTTTGCGTGAGTGCAAGTTTCGAGTTAATGATGTTGAAAGCTAATCGGTTTCAAGACGATACATCACGGCATTACTTTAACTTTTTCTCCTTCAAGCGACCAATGCCCATGACACCTCGCCCACTCATTTATAGCAGAGCTTCTCCCTCGAGCACTTAAAACACTTCTGCCATCAATATCCTTATAATAAACAGCATCCCAAAACAAATTTCGGATGCTGAAATCCTCTGAGAATACCATCAAAACCCACGACCTTTTGGGAAAGGATGCGACGACTTTGAAGTGCTTTCATGAAACGGCTTTCTATCAAGCGAAGAGGGTGGCTCCCCTCGACTTTTGCAAGCTTTAATTGATAAAAGTTAAAAGCATTTTTCTCACTCATATTGTATCTAAATTGTCGGGTCGGATGTTTGTGCAACAATGTCAAGGTTGAGTTCGCTCTGCATGTCGCAGTTGAGGTGAAAGGGAGGGCTGGACATTTCAAATCCAGATGGCCGCGCAGAATGATTGTTAGCAATTGGCCCCTTGAGTAACCATCAATACTAACCTCAAATAACCCAATCATCTCAGGCGGCTTTAGGATCTCACCTTGTAATCCTTCAGCTCAGGGAAAAGCTGAAATCTGCTCAAGTCCAGTCGTGTTTGGGTTCGCAGGAATAGGGGTAAAATTACTAAGCGAAGTACTCAACCCTCGGGAATAATGAACACCTGGCGGCTGGCTTGGTGACTACGCCACAGCGTTTAATGACCCGGCAGCATCCACGTTCAGTTAGACAAGGGGCATTCAAGAATAAGTTAACCCAGTCCGGCAAGGAGTAACGCCATGAATCACAAGGCAAAGACCTCCGAGGTTAGCTTCAACCCCAGGTTCCAAATGTAACCTCAATCTCAATCTCAATCCCGCTTTCTTTTTTTCTTCAAACACAATCTATGTCTCAGCGCCTCCGCCGCAGATCGCCTGCCTCTTTTCTTCAATGGCGGTTCCACGAACAGTCAAGCCGATCTTCACAGCAGGATTAATTTTCCTCGTTCTCTCTGTTTTCTACCTCTCCTATGGGAATAATCTCCCCTACGCCGCACGCGCAGGCCTAATCGGCCACAAACACCCTCTCGCAGACACAGACGACCTAGGCCTCGTCTTCCCCTACGACCCCATCCCCCGAATAGACTTCGCATTCCTCTCCAAGTACCCACCGCACAACATCAACGAGCCCTCGAAATTCGCCTTCTCGACCTTCTACTGCACGCGCCAACCCGACACCCGCGGGCCGTACTTCGAAGCTGCGCAGCAGATCATATGGCGTCTCCTGTGGTCCCCATACCGCTCGAAATACCCTGTTATTATATTTGTGTGTCCGTTTATACCAGAGGAGAATAGGAGGATTTTCAGGGGGCAAGGCGCGATTGTCAAGGAGATTGAGCTGTTGGATGATATCATACCCGACGAAATCATCAGCACGAAACGCTGGATCGACGTCTTGTCCAAACTCAACATATGGAAAGAGGTAGAATGGAAGCGGATCGTGTTTCTCGATTCCGACGCCTTCCCGGTCAGGAATATCGATGATATATTTGAGGTTGCGCCGGTGCAGCACTGTAATCGGGAAACGTTAGGGCCGGAGGACAAGGCGGTCGTGGCGAGTGGTGGGAAGAGTGGAGAGGAATTCTGCGATTACGTTTACTCGGGGGTCAGCCAGTTTATGGCGTACAATATCAATGCCGGATTCCTAGTCTTGAAACCAAATTTGGATATGCATGCGAAGCTCATGCGGGCCGCGAGGATGACCGGCGACTACGATATCCGGTTCATGGAGCAGGGAGTTTTGAGCTCGAAGAATGCCTTCTCCCAAGAAGGTTCATTCCCAGTTCACAAATTGCCGTCGGTGTGGAATACGCTGCCCGAGAACTTCATCGAGCATCGGGTCCCAGATCATGACGTTTCTAGGGGTCTTGAGCTGAAGGAGGGTCCGGTAAGGGTGTTACATGCGAAGCTTTGGAATAAGGCTTGGGGAGAGTGGAACAATCTGACGGATTTGACGGATCTGTGGGATCGGGATTGGATGAATATGTGTCGATTTTATGATGGTGATCCAGGCTTCGTTGAGGCTAGGAAGACGGGCATATATAAGACAATGTGGGAAAAATTTCTAGAGAGCAAGAAAGCTGAGAATGCTGAGGCGGCTGCATAGGTTTTGTATATATCACGGCGTTGTAAACTAGGGGCAATGTTTCAATAGATTTCTAATAACACCTTAGCCACTTGGTATTTGTTTTACAGAATCGGGTCATGTATAATGGCCAAATGTGCGAATTCTCTCGGCTCTTCTATTTGGCTGTTATTCGCCCACCTCGCACCTCGAAGAACCAAGCCTCATCAAGCCGATTTGTCCGCCAAACGGTGCTGGGCTCAACGCTCAACTCTCGATGCTGAGAAGTACATTATGCTGAGTAATTTTGAGCACGATTGCCCGCTGTGACGGCGCTGGCTAGGGTCACATGGGGTGGCTATCACCTGACTAGTTTCACCTGTCAGGCGCCGGCGTTTCAGTCGTTTTAGCTAGTACTTCTTCTCTCTTATCCTCTCTCTCTTCTTCTCTTTAGCTTTGTATTCTATAAGACAGGAAATAGAGATCTTTGAGCCTTGACCATTGCTCTAGCCCCGCCGTCACACCCACCCTTCTACTCGGACAGACTCAAGTAAGGCCGCGGTCAAAAGTCTGGGTAATACAGGGGACCGACTAATAAACCCCTATAGAACAATAGGGATTTATAAGCTACTCTAGCGAATTTTACGCCGTGGCTAGTTCACGCAAAAATGTGCGAGATTTAGTTTTAAAACTTTATGAGCTCGAAGCCTATAATTATAGGGACTTCTAGCGCTAAAGCAGAATCTTCTCGGGGAATTATAGCACCTGACTGCTAAATCACCCTGAATTCTAACCGCGGCCTTCGTATTATGAATCAATTCTTCCTCTTATGCATCACTTTTGGTTAGTGAGCTTGCTGTGTTGCTGTTCAGGTGTCACGATAAGGTGATATTGCAGTGGTGGTAAAGAGCTTGAATTGAGCTGAAGGCTGTCTGCCGGGCTAAAAGCACTGGCTACACGCTAAGTCATGTGTAGTGGCACCACGTGACTGGTGCCACGTAACATCAGGTGCCAATCGCCCTCGGCTCACCCTCTCGGCTCAGCTAGCTTACGGTACTTTGCAAAACGGCCCCAAAAAACATCAATAATAAATCAAAAAGATACTCTAAAGGAGCAAAAAAAAAAGATACGCAAAGTCGCAGCACGCTGAAGCCCTCCTAAATGAACACGCTGGATTGCGCTCTGTTTCTCGGTTAAACTCGCTAAAATAGTAATAAATAACACCAAAAAAAATCCAAAGGTAACTTCTGGGACGGCTTCCGACACAATCAGAATTGTGCATCTGCTTCGGAAACAGTCCCAAAATGCAAAAAATAGACTCCCTAGGGGTATGCTGTCCTCGGAGAGACTCGAACTCTCGACTGCAATGATGATTAGTGGTTTGTTTTGTGGTAAGAACTGGTGATGCATACCCTTTGGATGGCCAAACTGTGATCAGCTTAATCATACTGAGTATGAGACCAACGCTCTAACCAACTGAGCCACCTAGAAGTTGTTAGTAAACGTTAATGCAGATGCGTCCTGGCAACTTACGAAGACTTGGAATAATTAGCACAATTTTTCCTTATTTTATTACATACTAGTCTGAGCTTTGGAGCTCCTTTCCGCCAAGTGCTCAAGCTCTGATTGGTCAGCCTCTCCCCTTTTCCAAGCTTTAAAGCGGGGAGCACCCCATCAAAATTTCAAGACCCAATAACTGCAAATATTTGAACACACTATAATGGTATTATCATTATTGGATTTAACAACTACCTAATGAAGCTCAGGTCATCGAAAGCCTTCCTATTTATATTTATCATCAATGACTCCCAGTCGAGCGAGCCGCTGGCAACAGCAACATTTCGCAATTCAGGTCCCTCGCTGAGATTGTCGTCGTTGATGTTATGGACACCAGAGAAAAAATCAACCCATCTCGCTTTGCAAGTCCTTGGGCAAGCACGGCGCACATCAGCGTCATTGGTGAGTATCTTGCCATGCCATCCTGTTCCGAAGTCCATTGGCTAATATGATATCACTTCTATCCGATCAAAGCCAGTCTGGAAATCGGGGTAATCGAAGAAGCCACCGTCCTTGGCCTTGTGCTTGAATACTAATGCTTCCGGCTTCTCGTAACATGAATGTGAGATCATGAATAGCCGTTTATTCATCTGCACCGAGCATTTATATGAGCCTTTCTTTCCCGTCGCCGAGTGGGAGTGGGAGTGGGATACGAGATTGAGAAAATTGCCGCAAATATTTGGACCCGAGCCTCCATTTGTTTTGTCTTCCCTGCATGTAATGAGCCGCTGCAGGGAGCCATTGTAGGGGAGTACTTACGTTCGGCAAAATCTAAGATCCCTTGTAGAATACTTGCCAAGTTTTTCGTCGCCCCGATGCTGGCTTCCATCTGCGCGTTTAGCCTAATTATGTACTCCAATTGTCTTCTTATATCCGCCCTCAATCCGTCTAGTCCTTGTTCAATGTCCTCGATACAACTTTGCATGGCAGATGTTCGAGAGTCTATACCTTCGGCAAGGTATTGCGTCCTCTTCCCAATTTCTTCTGTTCGAATCACTCGCGGCTCCATTCCCGTTACGGTGGCGTTGCCGCGTTGGCTGAAGTCAACGCCGACAATTGCAAGTAATCAACTCAGCAACTTACAGGACGTCCTACTAAACTAAGACACCTTAAACGTTACCTGTAGGCACACGCTCCGGAGTTTGAACCAGCACGTCCGTTGCACACTGCAAAACCCCCACGATTGACAGTGAGAGAGGAAAGCTGACAAATAGGAGGATGTTTGATTATTTTTTCGATCATCGTGTTGTGTTTCCGTGCAGGCTCACCGCCGATTCGCTGACCTAGCAAAAAGAAAAGGGCACACTTCCAGGAGTGGTACTTCCTCTACAAACAGCCTTTTCTACATAAGTATTGCCATGCCCCGAGCCAATTTTATCTGTCGCAAGTGCAAATTATTCCTTGATCCTCTCATATTCTCCAAGTAATATGCTTCGTGCTAGACATGCTAACATCTCATGATATCTAATTACTTTGGCTTTTTCTTTTTCGGTAGTGACTCCTGTAATGTTCGTTTGCTTGGTGAAGAGTTCTGGTTAGATCCTTGGGGTTTCTCTAATGTTTGAAGATCGGCTGAAAGGATGATTCTGAGCCATTGTTATGACACGCATCGCCCTGCTACTCTTTGGGATTGCAACCTACAGGAAGTTTTCTGCTGCATTCATTTTACCATTCGTTAACTGAACTCAGTGATGCTATTTCTGACTTTCTTCTTTTCTTGCCAGGTAGTTCAATTTTAATAACTTTCGATTTTGCTAAGAGAAGAGATCAAATGGAACAGAAGCTTTCCTTGCTGCTCTCGAGGTGTGGGGTGGGTAGTTCCTAATACTCGACGAAAGGGAAGAATGCAACGAGAGAGTTTCGACCTTCTTTGCCAGATGTATGAAAGAACATGTAACGCATATTATTCCCACCGTAACTTTGAAATGGAGCCAACATTTCCAAGCCACGAATTCCCTAACTTTGCTCTCGTATCTTCTTCCTCAAGCCATCAAAACAACGAAAGCCCCTAACCCGAACACAAGACCGAGAGGCACGATATTTCCACTCGTCGCGATCAGCGAGTTTCCTGCCCCAGTAGAATTAGGCGTCGGGGACGTCGTTCCCGAAGAGCTACTGGTTGGACTCCCGGCTCCTGCCGGTGTCATACTCGAAGGAGAAGCAGTAGCTACACCCGATACAGTGGAGGTTGCTGCGCTAGCACCTGAGAAAGTGGATGGCGGGGCGGGAGTCGCGCTGGAGCTTGAGCCAGAGCTTCCTACTGGCAAAACGACGCCACCTGATACCTTCCCAGATGATGACGAAGAAGGTGCATTTCCCGCCGCGGATTTATAAGCAGCCAGGGAATCGCCAGTTGAAGGTGGGTTCACGACGCCGGCCATACCGCCTTGGCAATGAGTGGGTGTTGCGCAGAAGAACCACATCGGATCGGTGTTTTTCACTGTGACTTGGAAGACGCTGGCCTAGCAAATCATGACAATGTCAGCCACTTGATATCTAGTAGGAGGCGGGAGATGACCTACGCTGCTGATTTTTCCAGAGTCAAAACCCCCGCTGGACTGGACACATGGAGAACTGAAGTCGCCTTGCACGGCAGTGTGGATGCTGCCCACGAAGTGGAATTCCAGTACATCGCCTACAGCAGCGGTCATGGTGTCGGGAGAGAACGCCAATCCGCCAGTGCCGGCGGTGATGACGATGGTTTTTGCAACCACAGTGGCTGCTAGGCCTGCAAGAAAGCCGATTGATGCATACATTGTTGTTTTCGAGCTGATTGGCGTTCTCTGAAAGTAATTGGAAGAATTTTTGATCAAAGACTTGAAGCCAGGAACGACAGTGGTGTGAGGGTTTGAGAAAATTTTGAGGCTGGAGAACTTCCCGATTATAAGCTATAGCTCGGAGCTCTCCATGTAAGCCTCACGCAGAGCTCAGCTGGGCAGGGGAGCTTTCTCAGGGAAGGCACGAACGAAAAGAGAGCAGGACAGCCATGTGTAATTGCTTTGGTCGGAATTCCGGAATATGCCTTCATTCTTTTTCACCATTGTACGTTTTGGTCTTGGCCCCGGCGCCTTGCCGTTGTGGCTGCCAGTTACGGGTCTGGTACTGCGGGGTAGTTTGGACTCATTGGACAGTGGGGTGATGGTATTCCAAATTCAGGGAGCGGAATCGCTACTTGCCGTGGGAATGACAAATGAGAACACCATGGTTTTGTTTTAGAGATCACGAAAATGAGGCTTCAAGAGTGTGATTAAATCGGGGCAATAAACACTCTTGTTGTTTTAATGACGTATTGGAGCGCAATGCTAGACTTCTTTCAGGGAAAGTAGATGGATGGTATGAAGACCTGCGGACAACCACAATGTTGGGCTCCAAGCAAGTAACTCGCTTCTTCCGCCCCCAACACTTCAAAATACCAATTTTTCTACAAAACTTATATCGGTTGCGACTCTGAAATTTCGAGTTGGATGCATTTGTGCAACTATATATGTTCTATCTAAGTCAAAACATCAAACGATTGACGTGTGTTACGGACGTTTTCTGGCTCAAATAAGCGAGGCAAGCCCCTGAGTGCCGGAGCCGGATTGGGACAAGCACTCAGAAAAGGAATAAGGGACTCGTCTCTCCCAGTAAGTCACTCTTTCAGGATGCTACTTCTAGCTATCTACTGGAGTTTTTTCTCTTGAACAGAGTCCTCTCCTTCCAAGTCTATCCGGACCTCTACACAGGTTATCTAGTTTCCTTTGGTCATGCGATTACTCGACCTATGTGTCGTCGTCCCACGGTGCCCACCCCACCGCCCAACGTCAGCCATCTCAGCTCTACCCTCTCACACTCAAATTACTTTCAAGACTTCGCCCAAGCTCTCTGGATTGATCTTGGCTTTAACCATCGATCATCGTCCGCTAGAAACGTAACAGTTTGAATCTGATCCAAGTGGGCATCAGCATTTTGTTTTCCGATTGCAGTCCTTGCCGCTGTAAGTGCACCTTAATTCCTGAGCCTAGAACTGGCATCATCAAGCTGGTTGGTGCCGGGCTGCCAGAAAAAATGGGATCTCACCTTCTTTTCGTTGTGTCGATCGCGGTGTGAGTATTTACGAGAAGGTGAGTACTGGTTACGAAATAATGCTGCTCAAATTAAGACGGTTATTGATCACTGAAATAACCAGCCTGGGAGCTAATCCAACATTGCAATTCACTTTGAGATGCAATACGAGAGTTAAGTGTAATTAATTAGGATCGTTATAAGAACAATATATTCTTGCTGCAGCTACATTGAAAAAATTAACAGTTGTATTTGATAATTTATAAATAATCGAGCTCTATCTAGAAAGGGGGAAAATAGGAGGGTTGCATCTATTAGATTACCAAAGCCTTATACAAAATCTGATTATTGAAGCATTATTTCTAGAGGGCGGATGCAAATATTCGTATATGAGGTCTCCATCTCTCCTCTGTGTGCAAGTTTCTTCCAGCTTTGACTATCTCGTTGATAAGTGCCACCTGGTGATACGAAGCAGATTGAAGAAAGAGCTGATATATAACACAGGAAATTGTTCCAGGAATCCATCTGACGAGGTCCTGTGTTACCATGCTGCACACAGATTAAGCCTGGAAGGAGGCTGATGCACAAAATACCCCTGTAGAAGGGGTCACCCACCAACCGCCCAAACCCCCTTCCCGCCCACACCTACCCTACCAATTTTTTTTCGATTTTTCAAAGCCTTTGGAAGATTCTAAAACCTTTCAAGTTGACAATACTCCAAATATTGTGAATATCGTATTAATTCTTCGAATTGTAGTACAGGGAAACCTGGTTATAAGGGTACGGCCGGTTCCAGAATAATTACTCTTATAAAGGAGTTACCCTTATATCCAGACTAATTTTGGTAGGAAAAAAAATTTGGTTCCCGATTTACTACCCTTATAAAGAGATTACCCTTATAACCGGGTTTCCCTGTATTAAGGTCTCCAAAATCCAAGTTGAGCGGGAAGGGGGTGTGAGCGATTAGAACTAGTGAGTGACACCTTCTAATTACGGAAATCTCAGGTGGCTGTGCCTGCAAAGGGGGAAAACTGAAACGACCCCTCCTGGTATTTATTAGGGGTGTCAACCACTTGTATTTGGCTACTTAAGCTCTTTAAAAAATTTAAGTTAGATTTTTTAATATAAGGGAGTTTATATACTAACTAATTAAGTTCAAGTTTTTGAGCCCTATCCCAGAATATAATCCGAATTAAGGATATTTATATGCGGCCGCTAATATAGCAATGTCTCGCCGGACAAAGGAATAAGGCCTTATAAATTATAGGCTTATAAGGCTCTTGTATCTGGTTTTAGGGACTTATTACTACTAAACTTCTAGGTTTTTTTAAGCTTACTTTTAAGCTTTAAAATATGTGATTTTTTAACTTCTTTAATTTAAAGAATAATTACTAATCCAAATTTTATAAAAAGTTTATATTTGAATGCCTTTTATTAGCGCTATAAAGATATAAAGCAAGTATTAGATTATATTAATTCTTTATAAAATTAAATTAAATTAAAGAAAAAGCCAGAGTTTTGGTATTCCTGTCCGAGCGCCTCTGCTTTGGTTTAGTAGATAGTCTGCTCCCAATCGACACCCCTAATCCTGGTAATTGACACCCCTAATCGACACCCGGGGGGGGGGGGGGGTTGAGGGGGGGTCGTTTCAGTTTTTCCCCTGCAAATACCGAGGCCTCTAACCCCTGTACTGCCAAAACCCCGATTTTTAATTGCATTCGATATTAGCACTTTGCATATAGCATATTCGCACTTTGTAGTGCTTTTGAATATTGCACTTGACTTTTAGTATTACTTTAGGCATTAGAAATACTGTATTTAATTAGGGCTAGACCCTGGAACTAATAGTATTAAGGTTTAATTATAAATCAAGAATTAA
Organism: Hyaloscypha bicolor E; assembly: GCF_002865645.1. Classification (NCBI taxonomy): domain Eukaryota; kingdom Fungi; phylum Ascomycota; class Leotiomycetes; order Helotiales; family Hyaloscyphaceae; genus Hyaloscypha; species Hyaloscypha bicolor. Next base: position 3,104,787 of record NW_020194685.1, on the reverse strand, counting down.
TTATATATATTACTTACTATTATTATTAGTAATAAATATACTTTAATATTAACTATTTATTATTTATAAAGTTTAAAAGAATTAATATACCAAAAATCGCTCGGTTACTATAGTAATTTAGTACTTTTTAATAAGTCTTATTTAATTTTAATTACTTTCAGAAATTGCGATTTTATATTTCCCTTATTAATAATACTATAAAAATCATTAAAACTATTAAAATAATTATAACCCTTTATAAATCTATTAAAATACCTTATTTAAGAATAGATCTAGATCTAATTCAAGCTTATATTATTAACTGGATACGGGCCTATTATATAACTGAAAAAATCGCCCAAAATATTAAAATTACCTTTAGCTAGATAGTTTTAGAAAGAATAATTTATTAATAACTATATTTCTAGGGCATTTATAAATATATAATTATTTAAAATATACTAAATCTATATATTCAGATTATTATATTATTTAGGATAAGCTATATTAATAATAAAATAGTTATTAAATTTTAGTATTATAAATATAATATTAATAAATTTCAAGTAATATATTTATAGAAAAAGATTAGGCTTTTATAGTAAATAGATATATTTAAAAGAAAAAAAAAAAAAATATTTAGCTATTTAAAGTTCTATAAAAAGAGCTTAATAATAGCCAAATTAAAAACTATAAATAAAGGCTTTTATATAACTATTTCTGAAAAAATAGCTAATTAATTAAATTCTATATAAAGATATCTTATTTATAATATTATATATTCTTAATTTCGAAGCTATTATTTAATAAATAAAAAGAATATAATTAAATAAATAAATAAATATTATATCTGGCTCGAATTATATTTAGTTAATTAATAGATATAATAAGCTATTTCTATTTAATATTAATATCTATTCTCGGGTTATTATTTGGATTTATATTAGTATATTAAATTATATATCTTATTTAATAATATAATAGTATTTTATAACTTATATTTAATTAGGCTATATTTCTATATTCTTTCGAGCTAATAAAAGTAATAAGCTTTCTTTTATTATAAAAATATACTTTTATTTTTTATATTTAAAACTATTTCTATTTTAGAAAAAGTATTAAGAATTAATATATTAAATTCTAATAATAAAAGCTAAAGATTTCCTAATTATTTTAGTAATATATAAATTAGGCTTTTCTATATTATTTATTATATTACTTTTTTTAATTAAAGCTATTTGAAATCTTATTCTAGTATATATATATATAATTTAGCTAATATCTATTTATAGAATTATTTTATAGAACTAGTAAATAAAAAGTAATATAATTCTTAGAATCTATAGAATTGAATTATATTATTAGTATTTTATATATCTAAAATTAGAAATAAGGTTTTTAAATATACTAATTTATAGAATATATATATAATTAAAATAGATTTTATATACTAAAATCACGTTTTAGAAAAGCTTTTTTTTCTTTACTAGTATTTGGGATAGGGAATTAAATAATATAGTTAATCTATAAATATAAAACTCTATAATAGAATTCTTAAAAATTATAAATATTAGAATAAAATTCATATTTTTTTAAGTTATTTAGTTTATTTCATATACTAATTTTCATAAATCTTAATAAATATCTTTTACTAGTAATATTTAATTAATATTATTAAACTCTATTTTTCTAGAATATTAATTTCAATATTTTAAAGCTTTTAAATATTAGAATAAATAATAATATTTCTTTATATATTTATATATATTATATATTTTAAGCTATAATTTATAATTATATATATATATATCATAATATTTCTAGTTTTAGTTAAATTAGTTATTTTATATAGGAAATATAAAGCAGCTATTATAAAAGGAAATATCTTAAATAAAATCTTCTAGTTTAATCTTGATTTCTGAATTCAAATATTATAAAGTAATTAGACTTTTTAATTTATAATATTACTAATTCTCCCGGAAAGCTTTCTTTATATTAGAAATAATAACTTAAATTACAAGTAATTTCAGAAAGAATTAATTAGCTTAAATATATAAGATATATATTTTTTTCTTTAGCTTCTTTATTATTTATTTATAGAAATTACTTTTTTAGCTATTTATATAACTAATTCTGTATTTTAAATTCCTTAATTTTTCTTAAAATTTTAATTATAATATTCGAATTAACTTTAATTAATTTTTCAAAGTATATAATTCTATAATAAAATACCTGTTTAAATATAGCCCGAGATTCTAAAGAATACTTTTATAAGTTTACTATTAAATTCTATAATTAGTACTATATTTATAGATCTAATAGTATTGAATTTAATCTATAAGCCTCTATTTCTATTACTTATTTTATTGCCCTTATATAACCTAGTATTAGCTAGCTTTCTATAATATCTAATAGTATTTTAGCTTCTTTTTCTCTTTTTAGCTAGTTTATTTCTAATACCTATATCTCTTAATAGTTGCTTTCTAAATCTATTTTAATAAATAGCCCTTAGTAAATTTTAATATTTCTTTTATTTTATTTCTTTTTCTTTAAATTTTATACTTTTAGAAATAGAGCTAATTCTGCTAATAATAGCTCTTTTAATATAATAAAACTTCAAGTAATTCAAAATACTAAATACCAAAATAATCTAACTATTATAATATATAATTCTCTTTATACTAAATAACTTCCTATTTCTTAATATATAAATAATCTTATAAAGCTATTTTCTACTATTTTTATAATTTTAATATAGCTAATAAATAATTCTAATAAAAAAAGAAAAAAGAGTAAAATATACTTAATACTAGAGAAGTTTCTAATATATTAAATTATATATAAATTCGAATATATATTACTAGATATTTATTAAAAGAATATTAAGATATAATTAAAATATAAAAAAGCTAGTAAATATATTTCCCTTTTTTTTATTATATAATTACTAATATTTATAACTAAATATATTTATTATTTCTAAAACTATACTATTTCTTCTATTAAAAAGTTTATATTAAAATATATTTAGCTAATATTTAAAGAATACTAGTTCTATAATTATATTACTTTCTAGTTTTAAAAGAAGTAATTTAAGCTTTATTTTAGTAATAAAAGGAATTTCAAGTTCTATAATATTATTTTATTAATAATTTAATTAGTTAAGAAATATATTTATAGCCTTAAGCTATTATTTACTAATATCTAGAAACTTGAAATAGGTATTACTATATAAATATTAAATAATTATTAGTTTACTAGTAATATATAATACTATTATATAGGTATAGAAATACTAGTTATATTAGTTAGTAAAGTTATTATTATTATTTAGAAGTAGGGATTATAGTATTATAGTATTAATATGCGATCCCTAAATCTGCTAAGCCTAAAGAAATCTAGTCTACTAGTCGAGTTACTAATGGGACGCAAGGTCATATAACTATATCCCGTATCCCATATCCTATTACTCATATCCCGTATCCCGTATCCCGTAACTATATACGTGATTCCCAAAGAAATAGCTATACTAATAATAATATATCCGATTATAATACTTTTAGAATATTTAATTATACTAAATATAAAAAGCTAATTTGGTTTAATTATATTCTTAATTCTAATAATTCCTTTATTATAAACTTTAGAATATAATTAATTATTTCGGAAAGTAAAACTTTTAAAATAACTTTTAAAATAAATAAACTAAAATATAAAACTTCTAGTTCTTTTACTATTATTAATTCTCGGGCAGAGTTTGAAATAATTATATAAATCTACTTTCTTTTTTATTCTTTTTTTCTAATATATATTTATCTAGAATTCCGATCTATTAGTAAACTCTAATCTAACTATAAATTAATTTGCCTCGAAAAAGCCTATTATAAATTTATTTAATTACCTAATTTCTATATCTTTATTAGAATCTAATATACTTATATTAAAAGAGCTATTTTCTAGATCTTCTAATTCCTTTCTAAAGCCTAATAACTATCTATTATTTTTAATCTAATTACCTATTTCTATTTCTATTACTAATATTAAATATCAGAAAATACCTGCTTTTTACTAGTATCTGAAAATAGTTAAGCTTATTTCTCTTAAATAATTCTATTATATAACTTATATAAAACATATTACTAAGCCTATTAATTATAAGAAATAATTAAATCTTTTATTATAATTAAATCCAAGCTATATTTAGTTAGAATTTATTTATTTAGTTAGGATTTAATTAGCTATTTCTAGAGTTTTAGTTTATTTTATGAATTAAAACTAGATAATTGAATTCTATATATTTTTCTATATATAAAAGCCATATTTTTAAATATTTTTAAATATATAAAATCTCTTTATTTACTATATAACCAGGCTTTATTTATTAAGTCTTTTTTCTATTAGCTAGTTTATAATTAATTAGCTTTATAATTCTTTTTTTATTATTTTATATTTTTTCTTTAATAGTTCCTCTATATATTTAAACTTATATTTATTTATATCTTTTATTTCGTAATTAGCTTTCTTATTTTACCTTTTATAATTATTATATATACTATTATAATAATTCTTTAGCTTAATATAGCCTATAAAGATTTCTTATTTATTTATATACTTTTTATATAAATTAATAATTTATAAAACTTTATTAAACCTAATTAGAAAAGTTCTATAGCTAGGCTAGTTAAATAACTTACTAGTATTAAATTAGAATAGCTTTAAAAACTCGATAATTATATAATACTTTACTAATTAAAAGAGTATTTATATAGTTTATATTATAGGTTCAAAACTTAGAAAGTCTTTTAAATCCTTAATTAATACTAATAATCTCATTCTATTTTACTATTATTTTATAAGACTAGAGCTAATTATATTAGTTCTATATATTATCTAGTAAAAGAAATAGCTTATTCAGGTAATAGTAACTTAAAGTTTGCTTTTATTATTAACTGGGAAATTGTTTTAATTTATATAAACGGCTATATATTAAAAGAGGATATTAAAATATTAAAGAAATAGAAAATAAAAGCAATTAGTATAGGCCTTAAATCTGAATTATTTTTTAATAAATTATTTCTATTTAAAATATATTAAAAGCTTATATAGAGATTATATAATAATAAGAAAATAGTTATAAGAAAAAAGAGTTAGGTAATATAAAAAAGTCTTTAAATAATCGAAATAAAGAAATAGTTAATATAAAGTAAATATTATATAATTTATTCTATATTTTTATAACTTTTCTATTATTATAATTACTTACTTACTTATATATATATATTCCTCTTTTTCTCTTTTCTTATTTCTTTTCTTAATATATAAAATACTAAACTAGAGGCCCTATAATAAGAAAACTACTATTAATTATTTTTATTAGTATAAATATAGCAAAAATCTTTATTTTTTATATTAATTTTATATATACTTTTATATTATTAAATAGAATTAATAGTATTATATTCTTAATTTCTATAAAAAATTCGAATATAATAATAATAGGCTATATAATAGTAAATAAAATAATTCTTTTATCTAAATATTTAAATATAGAAATATATATATATTTTTATTTAAATAAGCCAAAAAATAAAATAATTTTTTACTATTATATATATTTTTACTATTAATATTTTTTAAAAATTTAGTTCCTAAATTTATATTATTATAAAGTATTAAAGATTAGTATTTTAGTATTAGAAAAACGAGACTAATTAATATAAATAAACTTGATTTCTAGACTATATATAATCTATATTATATATTAACTCTAATACTTTTACTATATAGCTAGTTAATAAATATTATAGAGATTTCAAGTTTCTAGTAATTAATAGTATTTTTATATTAATTAAAATAAAATAAGAAATACTAAAAATTATAATATATAATAACTACTTCTTTTAAAAATAAATATTTCTCTCTTTTTTCCTTTTTCTTTTATTTTCTTTATTTATATTTCGATATATAAATAGAAAGTCTATAGAATAGAGTATAATAGAGTAAAATATAATAGAATAGAATAAGAAATGCCCGAAAATCGCTTGAAAATTACCGAAAATTAATACTTCTAATATGTAGTAATTACTTCTTTAAATTTATATATATATATATATCTTTTTCTCTTTCTCCTTTTCTTTTCTTTTTATTTATATTCTAGTATAAGAATAAAAAACCTATAGGAAAGCTGGGAATAATAAAATTAATAGTAAATAAAGAGTTAATTATTACCTTAATTTTCTATACTAATTTTCTATATATATTAGTATTATAAAACTAGATTAGTAGTATTTTATTCTTAATATATTTTAACTAATTAGATTTAATAGTAAATATTTATTAATAGTAAATAAACTAGTATTTCTATTCGAATATCTATAGCCTAAAAATATATATATTTCTAAAACTTAAAAAGATATATAAATGAAACGAATTATTTACTATTATATATATCTTTATTATTAATTTAATATTAGATAAATCTATCAGGTTTCTAGTACTGCAAAGTATTAGAGAAGAGGAATAAGTTATATAAATAATAGGCTTTATATTTCTATAATCTATTAACTTGAATTATTCTTAGAATCAATATTATCTGCTTTATCTAATTAGCTCAAAATGACTTAAATATATCTAATAAGGCTTGGATATTACGTATGAGTAATAGAATCATTAATTATTAAATTTTGATTTTCTAGTATCGAGTGTAATATATACAAATGCATTATACAATATCATTTCGGGGTTTTGGCAGGAGCATCGCTATCGGCCTCGGTAGCAAAGGGCAAGGCTGTGCAGCACCTTAACTGTATATACACGAGGCCGGTCCCACCGACCAGTTTGACCCAAATTCGGCTTTGTTTCCCATTGTCTTCCATCTCAATGGATGTCCCGGACCGCAGAGCGGATTGTATACTCCCTCCACTGCCCCCTCCAACCGACATCCCGGCCCGCAGCGCCGACCATGTGCCTCCTCCCCTCCCCTCTCCTGATCTTGCATGGGAATGGGGCGAACCAAATGAGATCAGCGGGCCGAGCTTTAATACACGGGCTTTTCAACCTGGATCAAGCCTCCACTGGAGGTTTGGAAGTAGAAGGAGCCGCCTGGACGAGCAGCCAGAATTACCGCATCGAAGAAGATTTACATCAACCATCGAATACGACAATGCCGGGGCAAGCACGGATCCGGAAATAGGAACAAACCTGCATCCACTAAATGCGAGCTATACGAGCTTGGTCCCCAAAGGCATTGCGTCAGATAGGTTAGTTTGCCAACTACTACGCTCCGGGTTGATAAATCAACCTCCTCCCCTTCAGAATGATGGGGCACTCGCTTGTCAAGTTCAGACTCTAGAACCATGAATTGACTGTTGCGTTTAAACAGATCAAAATCCGAAGAAGCATCATCTGCTGGGATTGGTTTCCAGAATTCAGTCCACGAACGGTTCCGAACAAATGCGCAAGCACATGATAAGTCGGTGTTGGAGAAACTGAGTGCTGGGAGGGATCCGGACTACGCTCCGCCGAGATCTTCTTTTCCGCCCCTTTCGCGTCCGTCTTTTTTCAGGCCAGAAACTGATAATCCATACCCAAGGGATCCATTCAGTTGGTGGGCCGAGATAGGTCCTCTTTCATTTCAAAACAACGACGACTTAACTGAGCCTCTTGATAATGTGGCTGGTCAGAAACGACGAGCCTCTTCTCCGCCGCCACTATCAGCTATTGTCGACTCGCCGTGGCTCCCTCCAGAGAATGAGCCAAAATTTGAGCCTTCAGCTTTCGACCCTTTCAATCCTAGTCCTGCGGGTTCAACCTCCTTGAAAAATCGTTACCAACCATCATTGGAGAGACAACCACTCGAGCCTTCCGAGAATCGACAGACATTTCAAGGCATTCTATTTTGAATTACAGCCCTAGCACTTCAAATGGCTGTGGCGGACGTAACATTCCGCGTTTCTACTACTTATGCCAGTGTTGTCCAATAAAGCCTAAAGAGTTCGAGACTCAAGCAGAGCTGAAGTATGACCCTCCTATCAGATTTCCACAGCCATAGCTAACAAATTATTCAAGCGCACATGAACAAGAAAAGCCGTACGAATGTGCTTACTGTAAGAACCGTTTTAAGAACGAAAATGAAGTGGAACCACATCTCAATGGCGTCCATCTTCGCTGGTATTCTTGGTCATGTTCAGCACTTCCTGGTTACTCTGATGCATTTCAGAATTATCCTAAAAAGTCAAACGAGACAGACACATGTGGATATTGTGGCGAGGATTTTCCACGCTCTGGGTCCGGACTCGGAGTGCCGATGGCAACAGATGAAGACTGGGAAGTGCGGATAAGACATCTACAGGAAATTCACCGGTTTGGAGAGTGCAATCACGACAAGAAGTTCTGGAGAAGAGATCACTTTGGGCAGCATTTGAAGAATAGCCATTTTGCCACAAGTGGCAAATGGAGGGAAATGCTAGAAAATGCGTGCATGCGAGACGAGCATTTGCTTGACCTTCCCATGGCTTGGAGCAACGAACGGTACTCAGACTCACGAAACTATATAAAAACTTCCAGCGCTCCACAGGAAACTGTTGATGATACAGACACCAAAACATGCTTTTCAAAAGACAGCGGGTATTATAGCATGGTATCAAGAGCTCAGAGACCGATTCCAGGTGATGGCCAAGGAATTGGCGACTCTGCGAAGTGGGAGACCGGCTCCGTCGCATCTGTTCAAAGTTGGGCCACCAGAGATACAATGTCTTCTGTCAATCCCGCTGCGGCCGGAGGAGCCGTAGATGAGCTGGCTGAAATGCTGGTTAAGGACGATTTGATTTCCGGGTTAATTGTGGACGGCTACAAGAACTTCGGATCGGAACGCTTTGAGCGGAATTTAGGTCGTATCCTCAAGAAATTTGCATTGAGTCTCCGGAGGGAAGCACGGAACGAGTTGGAAAAAAGCGCAATACACCTTGTGCATAATTACAGGGCGTATGTAATTATTCTCATCAGAAAGCGTCTCGAGCTTGCTGAAGATGGGCGTGCAGCTTCTTTGGACGAGCTTCAAAAGCAGAAACAGTCAAAACTTGCGCTCGAGAGGTTTTTGGGGCTTATTCCATGTGCAGAAGAAGATGGCGAAGAAGATCGAGTTGAAGGAAGCGAGTGTGGAAGCGATATTGATAGCGATCTTAGCGATTCTGATTAGCCAAACCTTCGGAATTTGGAAAAGGTCAAACTATACCTACTTTCTTCGATGGCGTTCTCTGAGCTAAAACAGCAACTCACTGAGTTTGTGAGGCCATCCAATAAAACGACCGTTCTAGGAGTTGACGAATCCCTACCCGTCGGATTGGACAATGGGCACGATGAAGCCGAAGTGAGGGTGGAAAATTGTGTCACAGAAGAATACGGCATACCAGCCCCGAAGCCAGAAGAAGACTACCCTCAATTTGGATCGTCATCGATTCGTGCTTCGGAATTTGCATGGAATTCGGCATTTAATATGCCTCTGAATGGGAGGTCATGGAGTCTGCAAGAATGCGACCCTAGTACACTGCCGGAACTAGGCTTACAAGAGACATCAAAGGAACAATACTCCTTAGAAAAAATAAGCAAGATAGATTGCCCCCAAGAATCAACTAAATACCACGTGCAGCTACCGAGGCTCCCTAAGGAAGAGGTTCATCTGGAAAGTTGGGAGCCCAAACATGGGTGGCTTGAGGAAGCTGTGTTATCAATGAGACCGTGGATTGCTACGAGTACACAATTCACGTCACGCAAATTACTTTCACTTCGGAATTGGTGGGCAAGGTTGAGGAGAAAGCCAATAGCTAAAGATCACTCGCGGATTGAATGGACATGTGTAAGTTCAGAGAATTGCTAGCTAAGTAGGGGCAGTTTTGACTATTGACAGGCTTGTGGACATGATCTGTATGCGGACTTCAACACCAAATCCCAAGACGTTCTGAACAAATATTCCGGCATACTGAAGTGCACACCGGGCGGAAATTCACAAAGTAGCACATCGCGCCCATCGACGACTATTCTGGCTTCTACACCAACTGCACACCTTCAACACCCAAATGTTTCCAATAGTTCGAGGCAGATTGCTCATGGCCTAAGCAATCCCACGCCTGCTTGCACCTCGCAGACGCCTCCTATGGCTGCTAACAACGGCCTCGATCTCTCATTCTTGGAATTGTGCGTCAACACTGGACCCCACCTGAAAAGTTTGGCAGAGATCGACACGGCAAATATTTCGACGGACGGTACACTCTTCCAGACCCTCAGAAAACAGTACCTCCGGCTGCGGGGATTCCGTTCCAGGTTTTGGTTGTTGAAACCCGCAGCTATATCTTTTGCCCGCGTAAGTCAAAGTATTCCACATCGAGGCGAGCGCTAATACAGTAACACTGCATAGTTCTCACTTGAGAATCGCCACCGCGTAGGGATTCTACAAAAGCCCTTAGCCCTGCCCCCAAAGAGCGAAGTCGACGCGAAGAACTGGATCTACGACCCGTGTCCTCTAGATGGAGATCCGCCCATCGCGGAAGATCTGTTTCTGCACTACCTTCAGTGCAGCGAGGGGCCTGGCACACTGTTCTGGATGCTGCGATTTCCTCGCAAGCTCGAGACGAGCCTTCTCAAATCGGCGGCTCCGGCGAGCTTTGGCTGGGGCATTCATATTGACGAAGGCCCGGATTTTGCAGCGTTGTTCAAGGCGAATTTTGTTGTCGTGCTCTTGAGTGGAATGGCGGCGGGGCTGTGGAGCTTGTTCGAGCATGATTTTCAGGGAGCGTTTGGGTTCGCTTGCTGGATTATCGCTGTGTTGAATAGCCTTTTGATGGCGTATATGTTCAAGTGGAGGCAAGAGTAATTCGAAGGCGATCCATATCTAACCGGTTTCGTGCAGGCTTTACGAGGAGCTGCGGTTGGGGGAGGGACTATGATGAACAGGCACTGATTCGATGGCGGGCTGTGTGCGTATGTGGGGAGCATCAGTGAAATAAATAGATAGGAGTTCACAAGTGTTTTTGAAGCAGAAGTCGAGCATGACAAAACAATTTTCTGTATGAATATCTATTGCAGCTTTGAAGAATGTCCTTTGCCCTTCACAAGTCCAATCCTGGATCAATATCCCTGTCAAGCGTCTAGTCGCAAATCACTCAAGCCAAACGAAAGAAAAATCCAGTGCCACTTCGAAAGAACGTCCTTCCAGCTCTCGCCAATCCTAAGACTCCTCGATAACATCGCCTGCCCAACTCTCACCTGGGAAGAGTTCAAGTTGGAAGAATAGAGGCCAAGACAACACCCCCATGATCAAAATCTACGGTCGAACGAGAAGAAGTTGTATTCTTGGAAGTTTAATTTGCTCCAGGGAGGGAGTCCAAGCAAGCTTGACAGTCTTCGAACTTCTTTATCAAATAAAAACGCACAAAAGCCTTTCGATCAATAATGTGATTCTTCCGGAGGCTGTAGTAGGGATTAAATGGACTGTAAGCGGTGTTTTTATCCATCTTATGCACGCTGATAAGATGAAGTCGTGCTGCTTCCATCGTGAAACGGGAGGGCAAACCATCTCCACAAGCCGAGAGAGCGCATTCGTAGTCACCATGAGCATCCTTGATATGTGACTCCTGTTCTCCATCAAGAATTGATGCGCCGCAGTGATTCAGCGTGCACCTGACATTGACATGCTCCTCTCTCATATGCTTGTCGAGATTGTACTTCCTCGCGAACCCAATGGAGTTTGATTCGCAAGACTCAACAGGGCAAAGGATGCGCAAGTTTTCGTGGATTTCTTTGACATGGCGCTTGAGGTCGGATTCCTTGCCAAACGGCTGGAGGCGAGAGCATCCGACAACGGAGCAACGGAGAGGAGTGATGTGGATGTTTCTGAGGTGCCTATTGAGGAGGTGTTTCTCCTTGAAAAGTGTTGAGGAACAGTTGGGCCAGCTACATTTGGTTGGACCATTCCAAGACTCCAGCATTGCATTTTGATGGGTGTCCAAATGACCACTGGCCTCAGCCTCGGTTTGAAAAGAAGAGTTGATGACGCAGCTCGGCCAGGGGCAACGAATCATTCGTCGTGGGTGGGATGTGTGCTGAGGTTGCATCAACCTGCGCCCGCTTAGCGTGGTGCTAAAAAAAAAAAACTCACTCAGATTGGTTGCCTTCTGAAGGCAACGCCCAGTCCATCATGGTGCTGTCTTGGAGCTGCTGGTTGTCCATGCGCCACTGGGCAGAGCCCAAAACGGTCTGCGTGAGAGGGTCACAGTGAAGGTGATCTTGGGTCTCTGTCGGTGCGCTCGAATGGAGTTGGAAGGCCTTGGTCGTGGAAATGCTGGAGTCATGAGCCCAGACGTTGGATTCTTCTGGTAGATTGAATGTGGCTGCGGCCATGTTGACAGGCTGGTGCTGGTGTGGAGCTGGTATCATTTCGGCCCATGCGGTAGTATCGCCAGCGAGATTGTCATATGGCTGGGATGAAGAGTACGAGGGAGCTCCGTGATTGTTGTCTGGCGTTGGGAAATTGTGCAGCTCCTCGTTGAATGGGGAGCTGCTCGTCGCCCAGGTTTGAGCCGCGCTGGAGGGTCCAGTCTCGGAGGATTCTCCACTGGCAGCGGCGAAATCGAAGAATTCGTCTCCCTGAGAGGCCTGGAGGGTGGATTCCCAGTCGAAAGGCATCTTGAAATTTGGATACTGAATAGTGGAACTTGTTTTGAATGCGAGATTGGATGTCGTAGTCGCTGAGCTTTTGCGATCCGTGGAGTTGTGAAGAAGAGTGAAGTTGCGAAAGAGTGTGAGGAAATGGGAAAGAAGGGGGCCTCACGGATTTGTTTGTTGCAGGATAGGAACCGAAGGCGCCGAAATTGATGAGACTCCGTCGAATAAACAAGAGCCGAGGGCGCTGGAAAGGTGCACCGGGTGTGACCTGGCTCTTGCAGCCGCGAGGATGAGTGCAAAATTTGCGAGGGCGCAGGTTTGTGTCTTGAAGGCAGGAAGCGAGGGCGCCGGTGAGGCATGTCAGGCGATTGGATTGGTGCCATCTGGCTCTTGCAGCCTCATGGAAGCAGCAGCCCACGAGAGCTTGACCAGGATGGTGCAGGTGGCACTTGGAACCGAGGGCTTGAATTCCTGCTGCCCAATGTTTAAGAAGTAGGAAACATCACAACATCCTAACAATCACCAGAATAGGCAAGGCAGAACCACTAGTCACGTGCGAACCTCATAAGGTAGATAGCTTACTCGCCTCGGTCAAGCACTTTGCTTAACCCGAGTGGAGACTTTAAGAGCATGATTTTAAGGAACGAAATGAGATGAGAACAGAAGACGAAGCTAATCCAAGGTGCTAGGTGGAATCTGAGGGCGAAACAGAGGGGTCTTAAAAGGATTTTTCATCGCAAAACGTAAATACAAGGACACAAAACGCGCATCCCAGCAAAGCCCCAAACCTATGAACAGCCAAATATCCAAGAGCGCTCAGTGGCAACCATAGCTAGCCCATAAAATCCCTTCAAACCTCAATACCAAGGTCAATAGCTCAAAGATAGGCTTTAACTTGCTCCTCGCTCCACTCCCAGAACTCGGTTGCGATGCCCGTGCCACCTTCCTTCTCTGACTTGCCTGCAGCTTCAAGGTCCTTTCGGATAGGAGCTATGCGTCCCCATGGTATGATCCAAGCTCCATTATGATCGGGCGTAACGTCCGGCGACAAACCCGCGAACAACTCTGTGTATGCACCATGGATGGGAGTATGTAACATGGTGTTGATCATCGTCATCTGCCAACCAGGTACATTGCGTTGGAGGGGAGTCTTGAGGTTCCCGGGGTTGAGAGACTGTCGCTGTCAGCACTAGTCGTAGATTGTGGGCCGGAGAGGGACCACATACCACAGAGATCAACCCATCCCCAGCATACCTCTTCGCAAACTCCTTCGAATGAAAAACATTGCCCGCCTTGCTAATACCATACTTGTGCCAAGCAGACTTGTCGACCTTGTAATTGAGATTATTCATATCGACTCCATTCTTCGGGCTGATGCCCTCGGCGGCACTACTGCTCGTCCAAACCACCCTGACCGTTCCCGGGGGCTCCGACTTCGCAGTCTTGATCAGAATTGGCGTCAATAGCTTCGTGAAGAGGAAGGGCGCGACGTTGTTCGTCCCCAATTGCAGTTCATAACCCTGCTTCGTCTTGCTACCTTGTGGGGGCACCATCACGCCGGCATTGTTCCACAGCACGTTGAGCTTGTCTTCCTTGCTTAGGAACTCGTTGGCAGAGGCTTTGATGGTGGTCAGGTCATCGAGGTCGAGGTGGAGGTAGACTGCTTGGCCTTTCGAGTTCGGGAAAGCGGTCTTTACGGATTCGATGGTGGCGGCCGTCTTCTCTGCTGAGCGGGCTGCGAAGTAGACTTTTGCGTTGTGGGAGTAGAGTATCTGCGCCAGCTCTTTGCCAACACCGGAGGAGGAGCCCGTGACGATGAATACCTGTTGGTAGCTATTAGAGGATAAGTTGGAGCAAAGCTGGGAGAAGTGGAGATGTACCTTGCCGGTTTGGTCGGGGAGATTCTTCTCGGTGAACTTGGCTTCGGGAGGGAATACTTGGCTGATTGTATTGCCCATTGTTCCGGTTTGGTGACCGATGTAGAACGCGAACAATGATCAAGGGGGAAATAAGGTCTGGAGGGAATTGGGTAGAATCATATCTAGGAGACTTGCTCCAGACCTCCGCGGCCTGTTCAAGGCGATGTGAACGTCCGCGCGGAGCATCGGCGATAAAGAGGGCATTTGTGCAAGGAATCAGTCAATGACAACACCACCTCGGCGGAGGTGGAGACGGAGCGATTTATAACCGCGGGAAATGTCACCGACTAGACACGGGGTTGATGGCGCATGTGGCGTGGTGGTGGGAATACTCGAAGTCCCCTCGATGTTCCTGGCACGGTACAGTACATTGCAGATGTAGCGTGATATGTGCGGATATGTGCAGATATGTGCAGATATACCTCGGATGTATTGCATTCCGTCGCGGTTTTGTTGCACGCCTTCAAATAAGCATAAAGTTTAAGCTTTTGCAATTTGGGGGCCGCCTGACAGCGCAACGCAGCGCAGCGCACATGGCATGAACGCGTTCAGCGGGGGAAGTGCAAGTGCAACGTTCCGTCCGTCGTTCCTTGCAGGCTGATCGTGGCGGTGGCGGTGGCGGAGGCGGAGGCCGCTGTGCATCGCAAAAGCGGCACCGGACACCATTGTCCGCGCTCAGTTTGGACGTTGGGGCGGAGGGGGATATTGGATATTCCAAAACCTCGTAGACAATCCGAGCGAATGGGCTTGAAATAGACCATAGACCGAGGGAGCTTTCTTAACCGGAAGTGTCTGTACCGTCCCAAGTTAACTTAACTGAACTCGGGACATTCAAAATCCAGTGCCGCTTTTTTGGCCAGACTTTGCTCGCGGAGGCGATGATTGGCGAGCGCGGGGACAGCCACAGCCTAAACTTAGAGTGCTGACGCGTGGAAACCTACCTCGAACACGCGACGTCCTTGGAGGTACCACCAGCCTGGCTCGTGGATTGTACTGTACTACACTCACGCGGGACATCAGCACTACAGCTCGACGATGACCTCCTAGGACGCCAACACTGCGGGCGAAACAGTTCAAGATGGACGCACCCGAGGACGAGCAGGATGTGAAGCTGCAGAGAAAGGCGGCGGACCTCATCGCAGATCTTTCGAAGTCATTGGGACCGTTCCTGTGGAAAGCAACCAAGTCGGGCAGATCAGCCACCAGGCGACGAGTGCGCATACGGGATACCGACAGGCTGGTCAACTTGGTTTGAATCCCCCCCTCATGTGGCACATCTGCTAACAATCGGTATCAGCTCGAGCCGTTCCAAGAAGATCCTCAACTTCTCGACCCCCACCTCGACAAATTCGTCCCTGCCCTCGCGGACGCCCTCCTCGCATACCTCCGATCCCCACCCTCGAAACTCCCAGAGACAAATACCCAGCTGCTGATACCACTCTCGAGAGCAATATGCAGGCTTCTGTACACATTCTGCAAGGTCAGAGGAGAGAAGGTAATTGTCAGATTCTTCAGCACCGAGACAAGGCATCTCGAACTACTGCTATCTGCAATCGAGAAAGGCAGTGAGCAGGAGCATGGACAGTCTGCCAACCTGGAGACTGCGGATTCGTGGGAATGGAAAGAGAGATATATTGTCCTTCTATGGCTCTCCCAGTTGCTGCTGGCTCCGTTTGACCTGGCGTCCATTTCATCGGAAGACACCGATGATATTGTTGAACCGATGATTCCTGGACTGCCATGGCCTCGAAATACCCCTGGACTTACAATCCGCGTCATTGCAATGGCTCTTCGGTATCTCTCGTCGTCGGGTAAGGAGAGAGATGCTGCCAAGATCCTTCTTGTCCGCGTTGCCATGCGAAAAGACATGCAAGAACTCGGCATCTTGAAAGCGTTGGTGCAATGGGCTTTTTGCTCTCTCATTTCTTCACAATCAGGCCATTCAACCTATTACTACATTGGCATTCTTTCATTCCTTGCAGGCATTCTTGTTTCGTCTCAGAGTACAACAGACATGAATCCTTATCTGGAGAAGATTTCCAGATGCATTCAAAATATATCTTCCGGCGAAGAGCCTGTCTTCAAAACTATTAGATCGTCGGCGGTCGCGCGAAAGACGATGCTCAAGGTGCTCCGTACCATTACTGTTCTTATCATTGAAAACCCTGATAGCATTCCGGATCCCGACCTGGCCATCGAAGCTACAATTGATCACCTGTTGGATTCTCTTGCAGACCCATCGACTCCTGTTCGACTTGCGGCCAGCAAGGCTTTGAGTGTCATTACGTTGAAGTTACCTGAAGAAATGGCCGTTCAGGTTGCAACCGCCGTTCTTGAAAGTCTCCAGAAAAACACTTTGTACGTGCAAAAAGGTGGCCACAAGAGGAAGACACGGGACTTGTCTCGTGTGAATCCGCTGGAATGGCATGGCCTCATGCTCACCATGGCACATCTCCTGTATCGTCGCTCTATACCCCCAGGCGAGTTACCTCCTATTCTCGATGCTCTTCGCCTGGGCTTGGTTTTTGAACAGCGGTCTACCTCCGGATCTTCAATTGGCACTAATGTTCGTGATGCGTCGTGCTTCGGCATCTGGGCAATGGCCCGCAGATACACAACAGTTGACTTACAGAGGCTCAAGCTCAAAGATGATGTCTTTATCCGTGGTGGTCCAATCAATGAGTCCTCGGCATTGCAGATACTGGCAACTGAATTGGTCGTCTCCGCATCACTTGATCCAGCAGGGAACATCCGGCGAGGATCATCTGCTGCACTCCAGGAGCTTATCGGACGCCATCCGAATATCATAGTAGAAGGCATCAAAATTGTCCAAGTCGTTGACTACCATGCTGTGGCTCTTCGGTCAAGGGCTGTACTGGAAGTTGCATTGCAAGCTGGCGAACTGTCGGGTCATTACTACCATGGTCTCCTCAATGCATTGCTCGGCTGGCGTGGAATCCGAGATGGGGATGCGACTGCACGACGTGTGGCTGCCGACGCTATTGGGAAACTTGTCTTGACTAAACAAATGACGAGTATTACGAAGCCGGGCGACACCTGGAAAGTGGTGAATGATGCAATGGACATCGTCGGAGAGCGTCTGAAAGCTCTTGCAGCTCGGGAGGTCGAGGAACGACATGGTCTGATACTCGCCTTGGCGGCTATCATTGAGAATTTCAATTACGAATGCACTACGGAACGCATCGCATCTTTAATTGATTCTGGCCTAGAATACCCCAGGCTTTTTCAACTGGTTGTTCCTGCTGGTGCAGAACTCGAAGTGCATACGAGCCCAAATTTCGGAAGATGCGACCTTGCCCACATTGTCTCCATCGCTCTGACTCAGGTACGCTCGGCCTTGGTAGAGGTCAACATGTATTGGAGCAGTTTTAGAAAACTCGATTTGATGGCAGAGTCGTGCAGCCGGATCATCATAGCTGTTTGTCCAATTTTGCGCGCTGATTGCGTCTTTCGGCAATACGAATCACTAGCAGTCGTCGGAACACACTCTGGGAATCGCCTTTCATTATCTCGCTGTGAACCCTCAAAAGCTGACCTCACTCTCCTCGAATACCTTCACAACACTTCCTTTTTAACGGAAATTGATCATTCGGAAATGGGCCTCGCCGTCAAATTCATCCAGATGGCTCATATGAAGGATTTCCTTCCCGATCCGCAGACGATGAAGCTCATACGTCCATTGCTCTACAATATACTCGACCTCAACGACATTGGCGCAGTAGAGGTAAGTCCCAACTTCTCGTGTTAATTCATCTTTGTCGCAATGTCCAACCGCGCGTGGAACATTCAAGTCTCGAAAATCCTCGAAAGACGAACGCTGACCCCAACACCTTGGAAATAGGTGGCATCAGTCGCTGCTGCGGATCTAGTACTGCTGATCGATAATCATGATCATCAACGCTCGGATACTTTATGGGAATTCAATCGTCGTGCAGCAACGACAGTCAAAGGTGGTCGCACGAATCAGGGAAAATCATACATTCATGCTCTCTTCAAAATATTTCCGTTGGCAGGCATATCATCCCTAGAGCAATACGACGATGGCGACACCTACGCTCACCCACGAACGGCTGACCTCATATCGACCTTTTGGCATCGATGGACCGAATTTCAAGAGGTCGAGATTCAAGCCACGATCCTCAGCTGCTTGGCAAGCAGCAGCGCCCTCCACACACATACTGCTGATTTCGTTAACATGATCGGCGAGGGTCTAGATAATTATACGACGAATGCGCGTGGCGACATTGGATCCTTGGTCCGCATCGAAGCTACTAAAGCTGCGCGTGCTATCTGGGGAACCCCTACCTTGGATGAGATTAAGTTGGACGCGTTCAAGAAGCTGTTTGGCAAAGTTCTCCGAGCAGCATCGGAGAAGCTTGATCGTGTCCGCGTTGAAGGACAGAAAGCCGTTGCGTGTGCGCTAAAAAGGCGCACTGACATTGTACAAAACACAAACTCAAAATTCGAGTCCTTCTCCACCTCATCTAAGGAGTATTTCTTGTTCCTTTTAGAGCTGCAGACAAGCGACTGGCTAGCTCATGGATCATTGTTCCGGGACGACGCAGTCGAATGGGCGAGGGAGTTCATGGAAGGATATATCACTTCAGCCGACACAGGATCCGAAGATCTGATACGGGCAAGCCGTGCCGCACTTGCCGAGTTCTGTGAAATGGGACACACAGCCATTGTATACGACTCCCTTAGTCGGATATTGGAGACACGGCCCAACGAAGACAGAGTCGCCATTCCGTGTCTCGAAGCCTTGAGCTTCCTCTTCGATTGGGGGTACCTGCAGAAGATGAACCGCAGCTTCGACGACCTGAACCGACTGGTCAAGAATGCGATGCAGCGCAAGGGCAAGATTGGCATCCGCCGATTGGAAGCTTGTATTAAGGTCTTTGCTGGCCTGAATGACCCAGATGCGCTGGAACAATTGGCCCGTCTTGCACTCCACAGGTTCCCTACAATCAGAAATGCTGCTATCGATGAGTAAGTGCCCAATGTCCAACAAGTCCTGGAATGTTCTACTCCCAAAGAAGTATACTGACCCCTTAATAATAGGTGCTTCGTTCTCAAAGGTGTGGGAAAGGGTGTGAATTGGGCAAAGGCGGGCAAGGCGGATGAGCTTGCGCTCCGAGGGGCGATGGGACTGAAGATATAGATAGCTTGTACGAGGAGCCACTAGAACATTGCTGAATAGAAAACTAGACTGACTCTCCCTTGACACTGACACATTTGAAGCGCTTGACTTTGAACCAGCACCCGGAGAACTCTGGGGTTCCTAGAGTCATAGGAAGGTTGCCCCAGCCCGGAGTCCTCCTTGGGATAGTGCTCCTGGCTCATAAGACGTCCTAGACTCCTGCGATGGCTCGCAACAAATATTTGATTTACTTATTCACGTGGCTATGCACTTATACTTGGTGACTTGGGTAAATAAACCCATGCCCTGTCTGGATCCACAGACGCCGCAAGACGGGGTACTAACGAATAAGACAGCTGGAATTCAAGGTTTTGTGGAGGCGAACGTGCTAGAAACACACTTCAGGGTAGGGGTTTTTTTTAACCTACACACGAGTAGCCCAGTTGCTTTCACGAACCACCAGTGGTAACCGGGTGGAAGGTACGATCGGGTAGCGTGTGGATTCTGGTGTGTGTGCTGCCAACCCTTTCTGGTGTTTTGCTTTTTCTGATTATGTCGGATAGCGTTGATTGATCGAAGGCTGCAGGCGTTCAGCTGCAGGCAGCTAATCGGACGGCAGCAGTAAAGCCCCCAGGGCGTTTTTTCCCTGCTTAAGTCGATGACCAAGATTGGATCAGGCTAGTGTCATTATTCGGAGCCCCAAAGTTCTCTTTCGTAGGTTGCCTTGTGGTTTGCCTTTGGCTGGACTGCTGCCTGAGTGTATACGCAAAATCTCGAGCTGCTGTCGGCAACGGAGATATTCACCTTGCACTTCTGGTGAAAAGCACGAGATGAGCTCACCTAGCGGCTCCCCAAACCCTCAGCGGCCACGCTCAGGGCAGGGCATTACGAGATTCTTCAGGAAATCAAGTGAGGGGACCGGAAACTCCCCGGTATCCGCCCGACGGCTGTCATTTCCGCCGCCTGTCTCGCCGACACCGAATGTACGCAACCCAATACGAAGCCGGGAATTGTATCGTGCTCACACATATTCTTAGAATCAGACTTCTCTTGCCACATTTCCGATCACGACACAACTAGCCACAACGGGCCAGCGTGAGAAGGCTGGCCTCTGGGAATGGCCAGCGGAAGACAAAAATGAACCTGACACGGTTTAGTGAGTTTCTATCGTATCTTCGTTGGTTTGAGGTGTCTCGCAGACTGACGCGTTTACTTCAGCATCATTGCAGTCCATGGCCTCCAAGGTGATTGGGAAAAGACCTGGGAGGCCGATGGTAAGGTCTGGCTTAGAGATTTCCTCGGAAAGAAAATAGACAGAATCCATGTATTGTCTTTTGGATACAACTCAATCATCGCCAGTTCAGGCTGGGAACACGAGCTGGAACACTTTTCGGCCCAGTTGCTTCAAGAGGTCAAGAATCACGTGGATACCGAACAGGTAAAATCAATTATACTAAAGCGTTATACCAGCTGACACTGTCTAGAAACGCTCTCGTCCTATCATTTTCTTGGGGCACAGTCTTGGAGGCTTAATCATCAAAAAGGTATGTCTCTAGAAAGACCTCGGAGTTATGCGATTTTATCTGATTCTTTTCAGGCTTTGATCTTGGCTCACAACAAACGGATCGTATACTCGGATATTTTGGACCGTACAGCGGGTCTGATATTCATGGGCGCGCCACATCGCGGATCAGACAAGGCCAAGTGGGCATCCATGCTAAAAGAACTATTCAATACGGTAGGGGTAGGATCGAGCACACAGCTGCTTGCCGACCTTAAGAGACAGTCGAGGACTTTGGTGCAAATTAACTCCGACTTTGTTGAGCGTGGCGCTAAAATTCTCCGAATTTTGAGTTTCTACGAAATGTACACGACTGACGGCCTCATGTCTCGTGTTTGTATTCCTTTGTCGCTTATTTGATCAACCTGCAAATCTCTGACGCTTTATAGGTGGTTGACGAGGATACTGCAACGTTAGGCTTGCCTAATGAGATACAAATTGGTCTAAACGCAGATCACAGGGCAATGTGTAGATTTTCTGATGAGAATAGCCAGGCGTTTAGTGCTGTGTGGCGACCAATCCGGGATATGGTGAATTTCATCAGAAAAGACTCATTGGCAGACAGTAAGTAAGACATCTTCGAGATGGTGCTGCAGATTTGATCTAGGGCTGAACAACTTTGATTTTAGTGAAGAGAAAACAGAGAGATATACTAGATACCCTTCGAGGAAAGAACGCCTTCGATTTCGACGGCCCGTCAAGCGATTTCACACAACCCACCAAAGGCACGTGCCAATGGATCTGTTCAACTCCAAATTACATCGAGTGGAACGGTACTGCGCAAAGAGCAAGCCTGTTATGGGTAACTGGTAGCCCGGGGTCTGGGAAAACTTTCCTATCCAATTTCATCGCTGAAACTCTCAACAAAGACCATGCCATTGTGTGCAAATATTCTTTCACGGGAGATAAATCAACGCCATTCGATTTTCTGAGGTCTATGGTTTCCCAGGCATTGGCTGGGAATAATTTCGAGTTGTGCCACTACGCGATTGAAAACTGGGACGCGACTAATGGGACCATTTCATGGGATTCATTATGGTCTTTCTGGACCAAGATTTGCGAGGGCTTGAAAGTTGGCCAGATATTCTGGGTGATCGATGCATTAGACGAACTGAACGACCTTCTGAAGCGGGGCGAGCTGCTCAGACGCCTTATTTCGATCCTTCCAAAATTGAACCGCCTGACAGATAGTCACTTGTGTTTTCGAATTCTTCTCACAAGTCGACCCGAGATTTGGCGGGAACTACCGCCCTCCACAGAACAAGAAACGCACTTTTTGAGCAGAATAATTCTGGAAAATGAACCAGCCATCGAGGATGATATCAGGTCTTTCATTCGCAATGAAGTGCAAATGCTGGCAGGAGAAAGCATGATACAGAAGAAGGACATTGAAAAGTTGCAAGCTCTATTGTGCAAGGGAGCCGATCGAACTTTCATTTGGCCCCAACTCACTCTTCAGGCCATTAGGAATGACCCAGAACCGTATAGCGGGTCTACTTGGGACCTAGTACTCCAGTCAATACCTTCAGACCTTGAAGGACTCTATGAGAAATTGTTGTCTCAGCTTTCGATGAGCAATAATTCACCTAACGCAATTCTTTTCAACTCACTCCCGCCCAGAACAAAAAAGTTACTCCAGTTCGTTCTTGCCGCCCAGGGCCGCTTTACAGTGTCGGAACTGAACATGTTGTTGGCACTGGAAAGCAAGCCAGACACAATATCTCTTGCAGAAAAAGAGGCGGATGATATTGGCCGTAATGTCGAACAAAGAGTATATGGCTCATTTTTACGACCAGTGACAGACACAGAAGGAGTTTCGCATGTTCGCCTGTTCCACGATACCGCCCGTAAACATCTGCTTCTTCCATCTTCAAGGTCAAAATACGCTATGGAGCTACCAGAGTGTCACTTGGAGCTGGCGAAAGGATGCATATCCTACCTCTGGCTTGATAGTTTAGGTGAAGTTCTGAGTCAAACTGCGGCTGAAAACGGTGACCTGCAACTAAGCAAACGTCCTCTCCTTCGTTACGCGAGCCTTAATTGGTCCCATCACGTCCGAGAATCAGAGGATTTAATGGACAAAGAGCTTTTTGACAGAGTTCTTGGGATGTATAAGATACCGTCACAGAGGTATCGAAATTGGACTTGCGCTTACTGGAGGTTTTCGTCGCGCGTCGCCAGTGGGAGCACTACTACGCCTTTGCAAATGTGCGCCTACAATGGGCATTCCCGTGCACTGAGACAGCTCTTGGAAAACATTGGGCCGCTAAAACGACAGGGTGAGATTGACCAAAAAGATACCGCTGGCAATACAGCTCTTCACTACAGGGTTGATTCCGGAAGTTCGAAGACGATTGATGTGCTACTTGAATTTAGAGCAGATTCCACTTTACGGAATAATTCTGGACTCGCAGCTCTACACAAAGCTGTAATTGCAAATGAAGAACCCGCTGTCTTGGCATTGTTAGGCAGAGGTGCCAACGTTGATATCAGAACGGACGGCGAGAAACCTGGCCGAACGGTGCTTCATCTTGCTGCCGAGAGTGGATTGCAGGCCATGGTTGAGCTGCTCGTTGATCATGGAGCAAATATCGAAATACTTGACTCGACTTGGTCAACGGCTGCTAAAATAGCTTTCGACAAAGGCCATGGAGCAATCTTCCATTCTCTTGACTCGAAACAGCTCGACTCTGGCATCACAGACTTGGACCGGGCTATCATAGATGGCGATGAAAGCCTTGTCCGCACCTTAGTAGAAGGTGGTGCTTCTTTGAGCTCAAAGGACAACAGAGGCTCAACGCCTCTGCATCGCGCGGCAAGAGGGGGAATTGCGGCTATCATGGGATTCCTTCTAGAAGCCACAAGTATAACAGAAATCCAAGACGAACAAACTCGGATTTCTAGAGGATGACAACGGACAGCTTCCGGTCCATATCGCCGCCAAAAACGGACATCTAGCCGCTGTCAAAGCTCTCTTGAACCAGGACAAGACCACTCTTCGTAAAGAAGATCGGAAAGGATGTACACCGCTGTCCTTGGCTGCTTGTGGAAACTCAAAAAGTCACGCGGAGACTGTCAGATTCCTCATACAGATTGGAGCTAGAGTGTCTCACAAACAGTTGAATGGTTCAACACCACTTCACCAGGCAGCCCAGTGCGGCAACGAATTAGCCATCAGGTACATCTTGGGTGAGGATGGTGTTATACCAGGCGGTAAAAAAATAGATATCGATGAAAGGGATTCAAATAGAGCGACACCGCTCTCGGTCGCGGCTACTAAAGGCCACGAAAGCGTCGTTTTACTTTTGCTCAAACATGGGGCCTATGATCTAGGCAAAGGAGGGACTGACAGATATCTTCTCTCATGGGTAGCTGGTCATGGAATGACAGAAGCCCTCAAGTCACTGCTAGAAATGCCTGAAATCATTGTCGACTCCCTGGATGGATCATATCGCACACCACTGTCATGGGCTGCTGGAAACGGTCATTCCGACGTAGTTACACAACTACTTGACCCAAAGAGGCGAAATGGTCTCGTGGCAAATGTCAACTCTGGAGATTTTGATAACCGGACCCCTCTCTCGTGGGCAGCAGCCTCTGAGCATGAGGTTGTGGTCAAAGCGCTACTAAGTTATGGAGCGGATCCTACGATCAAGGGTCTAACTCTGGGGTCACCAATTACTTGGGCTGTCACTGAAGGACACAGCAAAGTTTTCTCAGCTTTAATACAAAGCGGGAAAATCGAGGATGAGGAAATGTTTGATAACAGCGGGAACCCACTACTTGCTCTAGCCGCTGAGAATGGCAGAACCGAGATCATGACGCTTTTGCTAGACCATAACAGCCCAGCGATAAATAATCCAAACGCGCCCAAGAAAACGGATGGCAAAACACCTTTGATACTCGCTGCGACGAACGGCCATGAAGAGATTGTCAATATTCTCCTTAGCCGGGGAGCTGATGTCCATATTACCACGCCAGCTACGAATTATACAGCTCTGCTGATCGCTATCGAATTCGGTCACTGGTATATTGTTGAAATTCTCATCAAGCATGACTATACTGTTCTACAAGCAAAGACAATTGATGACAAAATCCCGATACACTTAGCTGTGCAAACAGGACACTATGAGATTGTGAAGTTCTTGCTGAATTCGGGCTTTGATTCAAATGCAAGCTCTTCAAGAAGTGGGAATTCTTTGCTACACGCCGCCGCTAGACAGGGTCACTTCCTTGTGTTAAACCAAATTTTAGAGCATGCTGGGCACTACCTTACAGGGAAAAATCTGGATCACCAAACGCCGTTGATTCTTGCTGCCATTGGTGGACACGAACTGGTTACGACTATGCTACTAGATTACGCCCGGAAAAAAGCGATCCCGAATAAAGATCTTGTTGCGGAAGACCCTGGCACAGTGTCCATTCTTACTGCTGCCGTTATGGGAGGAAATGCAGCAGTAGTCAGGACTATTCTCCAGCGGTTTCCGGATCATGACAACATGCTGAAGTCAAAAGACCGCCATGGATGGACACCCATGACTCGCGCGGCTGAATCGTGCAACGGTGAAATACTCCGCCAACTCCTGCGCCCAGAAAATGTAAACGAAAGAGATATGAATAGAGATATGGGGCCTTTGCTGTGGGCATCGCGAAATGGTGACGAGGAAACAGTCCGTCTACTTTTGACGAAACCAGAACTGAAGACCAACCTGAATCGATACGCAAAAGACTGCCAGGGAGCCAATTCTTTGTGGTACGCTACTTGGTCTAAACATTGTCATATTGTGAAGCTTTTATTAGCAGATCAATCACATCACGCTGCTTCAAGGGAGCAGTGGCTCAATGCTGCCGACCGAATCTACATGATGTCACCATTGCATTTAGCCGTTCATTTTAGGCTTGCAGAGATTGTTAAGCTTCTGCTTGAAGAGCAGGATATTGAACTAAACGCTGTAAGCGGCGATGGCAGCTCAATATTTCTATCAGCAGTCATCACCGGCGATGAGTACTTGGTCAGGCTCCTTGGAGAGGTACCAGGTGTAGAAGTCAATCACAAAGATCACCAAGGCCGTTCGGCATTAATGTTGGCATGCAGAGACGGTTATATGAATATTGCCAAGTACCTTCTTAGGGAATGCGAATCATTTTCGATATTCATTGACGCCAGCGATAATAAGGGTCAAAACGCGCTTTCACACGCGATCATGGGGCAAGGGGCTGACGCCGCAATTGTTAAATTACTGCTCGACTCCCACGCTTCCATCGCCCAAACATTCCCACCCCACAACCGAAATCTTTTGATGCTCGCATCAGCTTGTGGGAGTTTGCCAATAGTAAAACTCCTGTGTGAAACCAAAGAGCTTGATATCGAGGCAACTGATAACGAAGGGTTCTCGGCTCTGTCCCTTGCCGCCCAGAGGAACCTGGGCAATATTGTGAGATTACTGCTGGAAAAGAAGGCGAATCCAAACTCTAGAAGTCGGCGTTCGAAACGTACACCTTGGATGGAAGCCGCCATTTCAGGAAGCGCTGCAGCCGTCCGAGAGCTGATGCTTAGCCCCAAAATCGATTTGACATGCTGCAATGATGCCAACAGATCTGGTACCTGGTTTTTAATGTGCGGAGATGATAGGGATTCGGCTGAAACAAGCAAGTATCAACGCTCGTCAATTACTGAAATGGTCTTGGAATTTCACCAAGAGAACTTGTCTATCAATGAAGCTGATTTCTTAGGAATCACGCCCCTTCATCTTTTGGCTTGTTCGGGAGCAGAAAAGCGGTTTAAACTCAGGCGACTCCTTGAGCTTAAAGCGGATCTCCGATACCGATCCTGGGTGACCGGATTCTCTGCGTTTCACAGTGCGGCCTTGAACTCTACTCCATTGATTCTAAACGAGCTGCTAGAGGCTTCTGGGTCAGACGACACCTTCGACTGTAAAGATGTGGATCATGCTACACCACTTTCCTATGCCGCTGGCAACTCGATAAAGGATCACCCTGTCTTGAAATCGGATACTTTCTTGGATTTGAAAACCTCATCTCAAGCCGTTCGGTGCCAAATGGTTCGGATGCTTATTAATCGAGGAGCAGATGTCAACTCTGTTACCTTGGGGGAAGGCCGTACACCACTTATGTTTGCTGCGCACCTAGGCTGGAATGAAGTGGTGGCATTGCTTTTAGAAAGCGGTGCTGGTGGTACAGTCGTTGACACCCGAGATAAAAACTATGCAACGGCACTCTCTCTGGCGGTAATATCTGGCCATTTTGCCACAGTGCAACGACTTTTGGAAGCCAACGCATCCTGTAAGATCAAAGACAAGACCGGAGCTACCATGGTTATCATTGCAGCAAGAAACGGCCACCTGCCACTTTTGCGTCTTTTCCTGAACTCATACAAGTTGAGTCTAAATGATCGAGATACAGATGGTCGCACGGCTCTTTCTTATGCTGCTGAATTTGGCCACAAAGACGTGGTTCATTACCTACTAGAGCAGCTCAGTCTCGCCGAGGTGGACACTCTAGATAGACAAGATCAAACTGCACTCGTATGGGCATGTAAAAAGGGCTACTGCGTCATCATAAGCTTACTCAAAGATCATGGCGCTGATCACAAGCACAAAGATAGGAACGGAAGGACACCATTCTCGCATGCTGCGGAAAAAGGACAGACCACTGTTCTCAGACATCTTCTACTTCTTGAAGAAGAAAATAAAGAAAACTCGCTCAAAATGCTCGAATGGAAAGATGATGCTGGCCGGACGGCATTGTCTTGGGCTGCAGAGGAGGGTAGATTGGAGACTGTCCGGCTGCTACTGAGATGGGGCACGGATCCTTTATCGAGCAACAAGAGAAAGATGACACCAAGGATGTTTGCTTTGGATAAAGGTCATACTCAGGTAGCAAAGCTACTGGCGTCGGACCATACATCTTCAGGACTCATACCAGGCAATGCCATTCCGATTACACGGCAACCATCCTTGCCTGTCAATCTCCCCCCACTAAAGAATTCTGCCATCGAGTCTGAAAACGATTCCTCGGCGTCGATTTCGGCTTTGAATTTAAGTGGCCAAGCAACGGGAGCTTCTGGGGGCGGAATTTCTACTTGATTCCTGCATATCTCTTGGGTTTAATGATTGTTTACCACTCGGTCGAAGGGGAGGGATATTGCCAGTTTCAGAGAAGAGCAGTGGGCGAAACACAAATGATTCGGGCTAGACTTGGAGACAACCAGGTATGTCGCACCGGGATACACAACACATAGCACTGCTACCAAGACGTATACTTCTGGAGGTTCAAAACTAAAACCTCTTACAGAATGCACACGTTCGTCACATCTTACCACGTCGATCTCAGAGTTTTCCTTAACAACGGGGGGCGTAATTTCAGTCGTCTTCGACATCATCGCGGCGCTTCGGCAGGGGACTGGTGAGGAGCACTCGCTTTATTCAAATGCTTTTCTTGCTGCTTCACTAGATAGAGTACAATTTCAGACAAGATGTACACTTTCAATACTTTCATAAAGGCAACTTGTCTTCAAGTCATCAACCAACCTCAGCCTCCCCTCTCTAAATATCTCCCCGCTTGCCGGTAGCTATAGAGACCTCGGTGGACTGCATGACGCTATAAAGCTTGAAGAGAAGGTGCTTGAGGCGTGGAAGAAAACGCTTGTGGAGGAGCACCCCAATACTCTAGTGTCGATGAACAATCTGGTTAGCTTCTATCCTATCCAGCTCTAATTTGACACAGAGGGGGGATCCTCTTAGTCGGTTTGTAGCGTCCACCGATTTCTACTTTAACGCAGTGCAAAATGCGCTCTCTAAAGAGCATAAATTGGGTGCTCCGGAGGAGCTTATATAGGGGTGAAACATGCCCAGGAGCTACAGCGATATTAGTAACAATCGTCTAAATCGCATTTTAAGCGAGGGCCAGGAAGGGCGCGAAAAGGGTCGCGAACACCAAAATCACGAAATTATTTTCTACGATTTCTCAATAATAATAGCCTTAATTGAAACGCTAATAGGCTTAAATTAATGGGGGCATTTGGGGCTTTCCATAGCCTAGAGGGTTCTTTAGCTAGAAGCATATTAATTATATAGTTTAGTAAAAAGCGATTTTACTCCTAATTTTGGTGTAAAATAGTATTAATTCGCCGGCCACGGTCCTAAATCTTATTAAAATAGTCTAAGCTCTTAGAGAGAGTAAGGAGGTATCTAGGGCTTTCTTTATATAAGAGGGCTCTTTAGCTAGAAGCGGATTAGTTATGTGGTTTAGTAAAGGGCGGATTTTACTCTTAATTTTGGTGTAAAATAGTATTAATTCTCTAGCTATAGTCCCAAATCTTATTAGATTAGTAAAAGCTCTTAAAGAGAGCAAGGGGGCACTTATATAAGCTATTTAAGCCTTATAGTACTAAGCCTAGAAGCGTAGTTTAAAAGTTATATAGAGAAGTAGTCAGAGGGGTACAAAAATCAAAAATCGAGGGGCTGGGCTTGGCGAGGCTTGGCGCGCGAGGCTAGAAAATCGCATTTTTGCCCGATCTCAATTAACTTAATAATTATAAGTCCAGAAGAGGACCATAGTAGCTTAAATTAATCGCACCACTGCCCCCATCTATCTTAATTAATATTATAGAGTTTTATTAATAAATGGTGATACGGTCGATATGTGGTTGTGTTGTGGGTTTGGTGTTCCTGACCCTTTTTGCGCACGGCTTAAAATGCGATTTAGACGATTGTTACTAATATCGCTGTAAGCCCCTGAGCACGTGACATAGGCACGCGCAGGGCACTGAGGGGGGGCCCAGTGCCATGCAACACACCCCCCAGGCCTTGAGGAGCTTTTAATAGCTACCATGGCCTGAGTAGGCTGCCAGAAGTAAATACAAAAAGGAAACAGCTGAAGATCTAGTCTTGCCCAAATGGCAGATGATCTAAAAAATGAGAGCCCCGTTCCCGCACATAGCACCATCGATTGTACTATCCCTTCGTCCACCGAGACTTTTCCAGTGCTAGCGGCCGCTTAAAATGCGAATGGTTTGATTGGAAGAGACTATTGGAGATATTCGCGTGCGGCCGCTAGTCTGGAATGTCTCACCAGGCAGGGGATAAGTGAGCAATTTTGAGGAGGTTGGGCGTTTGGCGGAGATATCCTTCTGCTCGGTAAGCTAAACATAGAATCGGGTTCCGGCCCCATCACAACACTAAGACTTTTCGGGCAGTTGATTGGCAGGCCGATTGTCGCGCGCCAATTAGAAAGCTCCTTAACAAATAAACCTCATTATCAAACCATCAACCCTCACCAACACATAAACGATCCTTTCAGCATTATCATGGACTGCGACCAGGGAGAAGCTACTACTAGAGAGGTAAGCAGACCATATTCTTTGTAATATGGTTTTTTACCTAACATTGTTTTTAGACCGCAGCTGCCAGTCAAGGAAAAGATATTCCGCTTGGTCGCTTATATGAAGCTTCACGGCTATCGAAGGGCGAGCTTATTGCGGGGGGGGCATCGGGAATTGTGGAACGATTATCTACGGGTGAGATAGTCAAGTCACCATGGCCTGGACCTAGAGCCGAAGCCTGCCGCAGAGACATCACGACCGAGTTCCAAATATATACAACACTAGGCGCTCATCCCCGCTTAGTTGAGATCATCGATTGGGATCCAAAAGAGTGCGTCCTTACTATGGAGTATATGAGCAATGGCAGTCTGAAGGATTTTATTCTTGCCAAAAACGATTCGATTTCTCTGCCGCAACGACTCCAGTGGGCACGAGAGGCAGCCGAGGGACTCCAGCTTCTCCATGCCGCAGATGTGGTTCACTGCGACATAGAACCTAAGAACTTCTTCCTCGACACCTATCTCAATTTGAAGATTGCGGATTTTAGTGGCTCCTCCCTTAACGGCTGTCAACCATCAGCCTGCGCCAATGGTCGTTTCTTACACCCAGACTTCGATTGGCGGCGCCAACCCGTTGCACAAGACGACCTATTCAGTCTCGGCTCCCTCATCTACTTCATTATGGCTGGCCAATACCCGTTTCATGAGCTGGAGAGTGACGAAGTTGAAGCCAATTACAAGGCCCATGAGTTTCCAGACGTTGGAAGCATTGAGTGTGGGGACATAATCAAGCGGTGCTGGAACCTTGAAGCAGGCTCCGCCAAAGAAGTACTTCAATCTCTGCAAGAGGCAGCAAGACAAAGTGTAGAGCAATTCTACTAGATTTCTACTCTCCAGTATTCTTACTACACTGTTTTCGTTTTGCATGAAGTGCGGTGTTATGATTGCAAAGTCATAATTCTCAGGATCCAGACACTCACATGCTATCGCTTCTTTCAGGCCTCCTCGTCGCTTCCTCGGTTTTCCTAGGCTCCTTCACCTCGTTTCTTCTAATTATAGCAGAGAAAACAAAATTCAGTGAAACTATGCTTAACGATTCGGCCCTTCTTATAGCGGTCGTATATGTGTTTCCAATTATAGGCCGTTTTAGTAGTTAAGTAGCTGTATTTGTCCGGTTCTAAGCTAGGTCGAACCTTTATCTCAGTTTCCTTCAGATATATATGGCACAACTAATTCACAAAAAGTAGTAACCCTAACCCAATGCCCCTTCCAGTATATTCCAAGCTCTTCCCTTCAGAGGCGGTCGACAGTATATCTGCATGAAGACTAGGTTCGAAGCTTTGAGTCAAACTCCTCGAGAGGCGAGGCACGTGACTGACTACATTCCTTTTCCGAACGTCAACTGAAAGAAGAATATTGTTTTTATAAAAGAATACAGGTGGAGTCTCTGTAGAAGTTGAATGGCATTCGTGATTGTGAGGGTAAAAATCGGAGGAGTGGAACAGGAGAGTGAAAGAATATGTACTTTTGGTTTGAGAATATATACAACCGATTTTCAATCCCTCAACCAAATCACCTCTTCCCACATTCACCTCCTCAACGACTTCTCTCCGATACCTCGAGCCTACAGACACTGGCTATACCAAGCATTACTGTAGGTACAAGTCGTGCCCGCCACACAGACAGTTCCACCAGTCCATCCAATTCCTCCGCACTGTCCCCATTTCGCAACTGTTCCACTCGCCGTTGTTGTTGTTGCAGTCGCACTTGAAGTCGTCCTGCTCGTCACTAGTGTGGTTGTTGCGGCCGTACCTCCAAGCGCAGAAACAACAGAATAATACGCGGGGTGCAGAGTGAAGTCCGAATACCAAAGACAAGCCTCCCCCTGTCCGGAAAACGTGGACGGAACCCAGGAATACTTATCCGTAAAATCCCATACCGTGACACCCACACAGCCCGTCGTCTCTACACAAGCAGAAACAGTATTCGCATAATCTGTCCCTTGTTGCGTAAGTCCGGCTGCTGTCGGCGGGAGACTCGTGAATCTGATATCAAGCTCTGTGTAGGCAACTTCAACGCCGAGAGCGGTGAAGGATTTCAGATTTGAGATTTGGGAGGAGAGAGAAGGAGTTGGTCCGACGATGAAATGGGCTTGGAGGCCTACACCGTCAATTTTGATGCTGCGGGCTTTGAGAGAGGAGACAAGGTTTTGGGCAGCGGTGGATTTGGCGCCGGCTGATTCGATGTTGTAGTCATTGTAGTAGAGCTTTACGGTGCTGTCGTAGAGGGCGGCTGTTTCGAAGGCGATGGGGATGTATTCTGGCCCAATCTGTGAATAGTTAGATCTGTTTCTTTGGTAGGGAGTGGGTAGTGGTTAGATGAACAGTGGTGTAGAAGACGTCAACACGGTATGTCCCATCGTCGTTGAAGGCTTCATTTACAACATCCCAGGCGTAGCACTGCCCCTTGTAGTGTGTGACTTCGTTCGCGATGTGGTTCTTCAGAGCAGCAATGAGGGTTGCATTTGTCCAGGTGCCAGAGGTGACTTGAAATGCTCAGGGTCTTGGCTTCATTATGGTGGGGAGGGTGCCTTACTCCAACTTGGAAGCTCATTGTGCCAGACAAGGTTGTGACCTGCAAATATTAGTATGATGCTTCGGAAGCCGTTGATGGACTGGAAGCCGCAATAATTTCCAACCAGCAAATCAATTGCAGAGGAGAAGGCTTACATCGCAATAATTGGCCGTTGCCTTCAGCGAAGCTAGTGATGACATCTCCTTGGGTCCAACTGAAGGTATTCTGGGTAGGCTCAGTATAGACCCACTTCTGAGTGTTACCAGGAGTAATCTGTCCAAATTGGCCGGTATTTGATAGGATAGAAACATATGTAGTATCAGAGAGTTCGCCATTGTCGGTTGCAGAACCGAAATACTTCAATCCCTTTGCTTTGGCCAAGGTATTGAGCTGGCAAAGGGTAGCAGGGACGAGAGCAGCAAGAGGAAGTAAGGCTGAGACGTGCATTGTTGCCAAGAGAAACATGAATATTTGGCTAAAGAAATATATGAGGGTAGTATGAAACCATTTATACCCATTGCTACTGCGGAATCGTCTCGGAGAAACACTGCGGTGACCTTGCACGGCTACTTCCGAGATGAAGCTATTCGGATGAACCTCCGGTGCAATGCATGTTCTAGGCGGAGAAACAGCAGACCCTATTCCTAAATCATACCCGCTAATGGATAAACTTTGGATAAACAAAATCGACTGAAGCGCGGCATATGGTAGGACTGGACTTTGTACTGGACGCGCTCCTGAGAAGTCGTTCGGGAAAGAACAACCGGTGTTGTTTTGGATTGAGTGCCGATGCATGATCTCGTTTATGTGGGGAAGTGTGGGGAAGTGTGAGGAGACGGCGCCCAGAACATCCACCAAGTGGAATCCACGAATCAGACAAGGGAAGTATTTGACCATAAATCAAAAGCACTCGGCCCGCGCCGCCTGAATGTTACATGTTCCAACCCCTCACACGTGGAAGACGTGGAACAAATGAAAACCCGATTGTAAGGGATGAAACTTGGTACTCGGTGATGCGCCTTAAAGGGAAATCTGTTTGCCTTGGTCTGAGAGCCGAAGTGCATCCGTCGGACGACGCGTGAGGGTCAAGATGCTTGATGCGGCCCGCCGGTGCGGAGGAAACGAGGTTTGCAACAGCTTTTGTAGCATTTAAGGTTAGTTGTAGAAATGAACAGGACATGCGCTATGCTCGATTGGCGTTGCTTCGCAACCTATCATGAAAACCAGGCGCCAGGAAGATGACGAGAAACTAAAAGAACAAGGGTTCAGGCTCCGTGGCGACAAACGAACATGAAACGAATGGTTACCATGGCGCGCCTGAGCGCTTCACATAGAGAAGCAATTTTTGAACCGGGGGTTGGTGAAGGAGGTGGCCCAATGCCGGCGAAGGGAACGGAGCCAATAACCCTGGATTATCAAGCATCAGTCTTCAAATCTGAGCAACTATTCTGAATAGGATACTTGCTGCGCCTGTGGAATATCTAAAAGTTGCACCTGAGCCTGCCTCCATATCCATGGCTGCGAGCTATTGGGGCCCAGGTTCCCCGAAAACGCAAAGAGAATTACGAAGAGATATGTAGCATCTGCATCTTGCTTCTTCTTTGCTCGGGTCTGAAGGCGCAAGTTGACTGTATGATCCGAGGCACAAACACATTGCCACCTTATCGATTGGAAAAGACTGTCAGCGTACTGACGAATCGAGGACCAGAACTTCGTGTTGACTCTGCGACTCCGTTCTCGCCTCAATGCTGCAAGCTCCATGGCATCGCCAACGAGGGAGCTGATTTTTTTGACGTCGTTTCGTATGTCCATGAGAGCAACGGCATACTCGCCGCGGTCGAAGCCCAGCATTATTGCCTTGAATGTTTTTCTGGATGTACTGGTCTTCCCAAGAAATTTGTCAAGAGCGTTTGCCCTCTCGGGGTGGCTAGCACTCATCCAACTAGGCTGCAAGACGGCAGTGTTGACAGTGAATAACGAGTCTGGGTGACTACTCACAACGAAACCGGAGTTCGATCGGAGTTTTTTTCACTCGAGAAATCATCCAGTCTCAGAAAACAGTCGCAACACCAGTTATTTATATTGGGCATAATCCTCAAGACCGAGAAGTTTCTGGATGTTCGCATCCAGCGCGGCATCGTTTCACTGCTTCCCTTTTGGAAGCTTCAAAAGCCCTTCGACTTCTTCGGAAGGTATCCGTAGTCTCGAGAGGAGCCTCTTGCAGCCGCGTTGAAAGCTGCGGGTCTCGATTTGGAAGTCGAGAACGGGGTTTCGTATCAGCTCCTTATATCCTATCATGCTTTTTATGGCCTTGATCCCTTCTCCGTAGCTGTCGAGCGCAGTTATAATGATCGGGAGTACTCCGAGCACCACGCCCGCGATCTCAAAGCCGGACATGTCGTAAATCAACGTGGTAAGGTTCGCCGGCCGGCAGCACGAGACGAGCCAAGCTCAGTTGGAAGTGGGACGGCGTGACACTGTATGAAGAAGTTAGCTGACGTAGGAAGACCCCTCGCAAGGGGGAGTTACGCAGTAGAAACAGCAGTAATGTAACAGACGGACGAAAGCTTCGGTAAAGAGCTTGACGGTCGCCCGAAGTCTCGATGCGCGGACGCCTGCGGCCGGGGTCATCATTGCGGACAGCCCCGCACTTTCTTCAACTGCTGCTGAGCCATCTTTTCTCGATTATTGCTGCGACAACAGGGCGACATCTTTGATGCCATAGTCATTCCCCAGTGAAGTGCGGTTCGCCACATCTAATTCCTTTAAGGTTACCGAGAACCCCCCGTTTTGATGGCCTTCGCTCCACCTTGCCAGCCCACCAGGACGTCAGCCGCTCGCGACAGGTATTGAAAGACTGGTGGGCCGGGTTTTTCTTAGGCAAGCTATCCGCACCACCGTTTTCTTTTGAATCCCCTGCACTTGTGTACACGATACATTGCCGCCTGAGTGTTGCACTCTAGCTTGGCACGGCTCATTAAGCTTACGACAGAGCTCACCACTGACGCCTGCTCCATCCGACATTGCCTCTATAACAAGGCTTGATAACAGGGATCAAGAAGCTATCTCCTTGATGGATGATTCAATCTCAACTTGTCATTATCGGTGCTTCACTGCTTCGAAGACTTTCTACGGGTTCTCTCCTCTCTCATGCCACCCCGCCATCTTTTTCAACAGGACATCTCCTTCACAGACGTTTCAAACACATTTGGTAGATATAAGCTATGGTGCAGCAATGTCGGAGCTGCTCATGATGGTCCAAGTTACCGATTATCCTGGACCACAGACTGCGTGAAGCGTCTTCCTACAAGAAACAGATCGGTAATATTCTCAACAGACTGGTTGATACAGTAAGCTCGCCTTGCATTTTCTCAAGTAGCTTCAACCAGGGTTCTTCCGGAATGTATTTATATTAATTTACCTTGTCACTTCCAGCTTGAAGGGAGTAGGTTTCATCTTTGAATATCAATTATCACTCAACGCGTGTCAGCTGCTTCTCTGTTGGAAGGCAAACCTCAGCCGTTCGAAAGCCGAAGATTGTTTGATTCCGCAGCCAAATCCTTTTCGGATACGGAATCCTGCTCCCGGAGAGGAGAATGATTCGTCGGAACATGAGCTAGGTGGTTCGCAGGGAGAAAACGTCGATTTTAAATGACGACTTACCAGCATTAGAGATACCGTGGCTAATACAGATCTCGAGGCTTTTCGGGGTGCTCCGCCGATTGACTCCCAAAGCTTGAATAAGTCGCAAACGCCTATTCTGGAGGTTCCGCAACTCGTAGAAACTCTTCGATTCACAGTCACCTGCCTCTATAGGATACTTATCCGCCGTCCGGCCACCTTTGACAGAAACAAAAAGCCCGTTGCCATAGATTTGGGGGCATTTTGAACCTTTTGATAACTCTTACATCGACGATAGATGCCCAGCGGCAAGTACAGCTTTGAAACAAAGACTGCAACGAATGATTATACGCAGGCGGCGGCTCCTGCACCACCGTGCTAGACACTATGAGAATATTAAACTTAACCTATCTCGGGCTGCCCTAGAGGCAACATGAGTTTTGGCACCGCTCATTCCGGCAACCGATGTCGAGCAGCTGGAACCACACGGCCAGCGGTGAGCGAAAAGCAGTGCAGCAAATCCAGTCAGTTTTCAAGAGCCACAACATTCAGCTCTGCGGATTTCCCCACCTTTTATGCGAATTTGTTGTCTCTAGACAACGTGTCTGTGGCCGAGTCATTACCATCTACAAATCCATCACTTTGGACTGGGAACCAGAAGCTTTATGTTCCACCACGCTCGAAGGGGCTAGCTGGGGGCAAAGACTTTCTCTGCCCCTATTGCTTTGTAACCTGCCAGATGAAGAGCGACGAAGCTTGGAAGTATGTGAGAGTCTGCCGATAGAATCGTCCTGGAGCCATATCTGCACATTCATCAATTGCGATATGGAGGATCACCAATTTGAGGGCCATAATGATTGGTATGAACATGAGCTTCAAAATCACCGGATTGAGTGGTGCTGCCACCTTGACGGTCACTCTCCATGCACAAGTCCATCGGAATTCTTGTTACACCTTCAAGAACATCACCCCGACCTCCAATCCTCTTCGCTATCACAAGATATCATTCGACAATTTCAAAGACCAGCGCAAAAGGATCTGAAAAATTGCCCACTTTGTTCAAAGCCTTCAGAGAAACTCAAAAGTCACCTTTCCCGTCACATAGAACAGATGGCATTCATTGTATGTCTTGGGAGGAAATAACCAAGAAGGTTCGGGACTTGGCTCGGACGCCTCAGGCAAGGCTAGCAAAGTTGATTCGAGTGTCAAGTTAGGGTCAGACGATGACACTGTTGACTGGGAGCAGCAGCGCCCTTCTGAGATATCTGTTTCTATTTCGCAGCAAGCGTTTGTCTGGGATGAGCAATCAACAGTCCCAGATGCCACCGAAATGCGATGGACTATTCCATTCGATCTTATAGGGAGTTTGAGCCTGGCGGCTAACATTATTGAGTTCTCAAACATGGCTTCTCGTCTGGTCTCTCCACATTTCGTTTACCCTGATGGCATTCCTCAGACTTATTCAGGAATGGGAATGCTTCGCAACAGCCCTAGTGGACCTCAATCCGCCTTATCTCTGCTCTATAAGGAAATGGAGAAGCAAAATACGCTTAGCTGCCTTACTCAGATCGAACGAGGTTTTAGTGTCGTCTGTGATCAAGCCTTAGATCTATGCCGAGATCTGGCAAAGAATGGCACGAGGGCCGACACCATATCAAACGAAGATCTACAGAACCTTCTAGCAATTTTTAATTCCCGCATCCCCCAGAGACTGCTAGAAGAGTTTACGACCAAGATCCATGATTTAAGACGTATATTACAAGTGGATGTTCTTCGGTCATTCTGGTAAGACCCCACAGTCTTTTGTTCTCCCTGAAGAAAACTGACCACTGCCATTTTTGAGGCGAAGTACCGCGTGTGCCGGATTCTCTCAAGACTCCCCAACCTACGTATGCTTGGTTTAACGCCGGCCCGCGAGGGTCCCTAATCTACCCCGAAGTCGCTTTCGTGCCACCTGCCTCTGCGGAACACACTTCAGCATCTCGATCTCCAAGAGAGGCTGCCTACAACATTGGAGCTCCTTAGTCTCCTATCATTACCCTTTTCTCCGCTTCTTGAACGTCTTCGACACGAAGAATTTCACGTTTCCAGAGAACGCTTTCCCTCACGAAAGCCCCGACGAACGGATAACTTTCCAATCTCTAGAACGATTTCGATACATCTCGCCTTCCGCGCTCGATGCGGTCCTCCTCTTATGTGAGGGGTCTTTCAAAAAGCTCTTCATCAATATGCCAGTAGAAACCCAATGGATAAAAATGACAAGTCATGACAACTCGCGCATTTTACGCCCTTCCTCTCCAGCACTGCCTACGTCAATCTTGGCTCCTGCAAATCAGAGTTTGACCTAACTGGAGATCAGTCACGGGTGTCAAAAATAGATGGATCATGATGCTACAAGACTAGAGCCAAGTAGTTTTGCGGTGCTCAAATATCTCACGGCAACTGCGTTGTGTTTTGTTGCCTCACTTCCGTCTGGGATTCCAAGGGATGGATTGTACAAGCTGCTGCCAAGATCGCTGGAAAGAATGCAGGTAGGTTTCTCGGTTGATCATTCAAATGTATAGCAACAGATCATGTCTTAGCTCGACTTCGGCTCTAATGTTGGAATATTCTATTCTGTGAATAAAGGGGTAATTGACAAGGTTGGACGGAGACAGTTTGTAAAAGAGATGGATCCACACTCTTATAAATGGATTACCGAGCTTGCGGAGCATAAATCCGATCACTTGCAGTTAGTTGCTCCAAGAAGTGGTATTTTGCGAGGACAACAATGGACACAGACAGATATTCATATTCCGAAAAACGGGACCCGCCCTTGCATGTTGATTGGGCCTATTATGATACTGATATCGACTTAGCCCTTTATGTTCGTTTGCCTCCAGCAATCGCGCCAAGTAACCGTTGGACGCATCCCTGATCTTGGGAGGGCGCTGGCGATGGAAGACAGAATCGATGGAGAAGTGAAAGAAAATACCATGGAATCTTCCACTACGCGAACTGAGACTTGAAAGTGCCCGGCCATTTACATTAGCTGCTATGCTTATTATTAACAGTATATGTGCCCATGCCCTACCAGGGTGTCGTACCGAGCGCAGACTTCAACGTCGCTGGCCGAACAGTCCACTAAAACTCACTCGAAGCAAAACCTGTGCCAGATGCTCCATATCTCAATGCGTATTCCACCCATCAACAAATGCAGGCTCCAAATCCACCCACGTACTCTTCGCCTGACTTTTAGGCTTCTCACACCCCTCACTCTCCACCGGAACAGGTCGCATCAGGTACGAAATCTGCGCACTCTGCTTCTCCACCATCTTTTCCAACGCGCCCATCTTCCCCAATATCTTCTCTGAGCCTTCCTGATGATGCTTCAGCAGCGCATCAACCCGTCCTTCCGTCGCCATCTTGAAGTTCTGCTTATCCTCCCTCTCGCGGCTTAGCTTGGCCTCAAGTTGCGCGATCCTCGTTTTGTGCTCCTTCGTAAGTTTATCCAGGTACTTTCGCCACTCCTTTTCGCGTTTAATGGAATGCTTGAACGCCTCAACCTCTTCGTCGTGGCGGTTAGAAATCGTTCGCAGGAGCGCGATTTCCTCACTTGTGCTGACTTGGAGCTGGTGGGCGGCTGTGAAGTTTTGTCGTTGGGTATCTGTGCGCTTCTCGAGAAGAGACAGCAGGCTGGAGAGTGAGGCAGCTTTCTCACTCATACCACCAGGCCTTGATGCCTCTGAGGCATCGATAAGGTCCTCGGGGTCCATTCCGGCGTGCTTTCTTGACTCGGTGTTGTCGTCTGAGGCGTGAGACTTCTGGTAGCCAAAGCGCGCTCTGAGAGCCCCCTCTTCAGCCCGAGATGCTGCCAGGTCCTCTGATGCCCCCGAGACCCGATATTTACTCAACACCGTGCCAAAATCAGCTTTATCAGCTGCTCCGCCATCAACCTGTGTCTCTCCCGTCGCGCGCCTTTTGCGCCCTGCTGCAATATCCGTATGTGTTGAGGTTCTCATATTACTCCCTCTGGTTGCGGACGTGGCTGAAACCCCCCATTCCTTGGTAAGTCTGTTGTCGCCTCCCTGAGAACTAGTCTCCGCGTCTTTCCCTGACTTGCGCCTGCCAATTGCCGACAAATCACGAGCATCCTCCGAACGGCGAGCATAACGAGCATTAACATATTCATTCCTACCTTGCTCCACCAAGGCAGGCTGCTCAGCCGAACTAGCACGTTGATGTGCTTCGGAGCGCTTAACAATATTCTCGACGTGACATCTTGCTATCTTCGTGTCGTTTGCTTTACCAGGCTGGTACTGCTTGTTGCAGGGCTCCAGGTTGGCAACGCGGGCTCGGGCTTTGGCCGTGTGTGGGTTGGTCGAACACGAATACTCTTCGTATTCCAGTCGACGTCTTTTTGTTCGGTCTTCAATTCCCGAAACGTCAGGTCGAGATCGTGATGGCTCCGAAAGACGAGCGTGTGAACGTGGGTTGGCAGCGTTGAGAAGACGTTCGGTTGGGAAGATTATTATCAAGCTTCTGCTCTCGTTTGTGCTCTCCGCATCTAAGTCCTCCTCGTAGTCGTCATACATTGATGCTTGTTGAGCCAATGAGGATTTCTGCTTGGGTCGTGTAATGGCATCCTGCCTTTGAAGCGCGGGTGAAGGCTGTTGGACAACTGGAGGCAACCCGCTGGCTCGTGAATTCATACTCTGCCTGCTCGTGGCCGGCGATGCTTGTCCAGCCACTGGAGTCGCACCGCCTAGTCGTGCTGCAACATTTCGCCTATGGAGTGGAGTTCTGAGGTGAGCCTCGAAGTTACAGATTTTTCGATCGGCGTAGATTGCTTTGTAGAGATTCGCAGGGCAATCGTGACATTTGAATTTCAGGGTGCCTTCGCTGACAACAAGTTCGAAGCTGTCCTGGGGGAATTTTTCTTGTATTCTTTTTGGGGCAGATACAAGCCACGGGTACTTTGATAGCTATTTGAAGTTAGAATTCCCTTCTAGAGAGAGGGCAAAGCGGGAAGGAGTACCAAATTCTCTAGTCCACTTCTCCCAGTCACGGGTTGCGTCCCTCCAGATGTGCTTGCCGATTGTGTAACAATGCATGGTTCTTGCCTCGGGTGATTGATTGAACGTCCGGGCTGTGCTTCCACACGTACATTTTGCGTCGACTTTTCCAGTATTGACGCCCCCGCTCGTATAACCCCAGATGCTTCTTGTCTCGAGTTCTCAACTCCAGTTTTCCTGGGTTGTGTACCACCAACATGCGCTGCGCGTCTTAATGTCTCGACTGTGGTGCTGCCAGGTTGTGCCATCACGCGTGGTTCTCCGCTCGGTTTTTCGATTGCTTGTATCTCTGGTTCATCCGTATGTCTTTCCTCTCCCGATTTCTCTATTATTGTCTCAGTTGTGTTCGATGGCTTGTTCGTGTCGAACGAAGACCGGGCAGGACGTAATGATGGAGGACTTGACAATGGTGTAATCAATGGTATCGGGCTCGAGGGCTCCGGTCCGCTCGAATTATGTCCATCGCTGCCAGCTTCCCCAATATTTATTTTCTTTCGTTTTGTTCCAGAGGTCGCGTTTGTCTGAGTCAGATCCATGAGTTCGGTTGCCGGCTAAAATCTTCAGCAAATTGTCTCAAATATCCAGACGACGATCATTCCTCACCTCTAGTTTGACAACCGTCTTGTCTTCAATCTGCAAAGAGTCATATTCTTCACCTGCAGAACGTCCAAAGAGCTTGATCAACTGCTTGCCACCGATGGGACCAAGGTCGGAGTCCAGGAAACTTTCGAGACTCTGCAGAGCTACCCTGGATCGATGTTGATCCGGTGTACCAGTCGAGTAGATCTGCGAGACCCATTGTACACTGTCCCGGACCTTGAAGAATCGTTTGGCGTCGAAATCCGGATGCAGCTCCCACTTCGATTGATTACACACCAATATCTTGTCCTGAGTCCACAAATCAGTATTCCAACCCGTTCAAACGCCAGAAAATAGCTACCTTGTTCACCATGCGTTTGAATGCCCGTTCCATTACCTGTTGCCTCCAGACTTCATCGTAGGACGGACCTGGTGCTCCATGACGTCCTAACGGTTTTATATATGCCTCCGCTGAGATCGTGCGTGGGTAGGTGTAGAAGTATGCGTCACGAACGACGACGTTTATCACGTCGAGGTACTCCTCGCAAACCATTGTGCTTCTTCTGCCGTTTGCTGGAGGCCAAGAGGCTGGGAGATTGAGACGAAGATGAGGCAGATTAACAAACGCGGTTAAGGATTGCCTAGCTCGACGCGGATCATGTTACTCGTAAGTGCACGTGATAACGCGACAATCGTGAAGGCATTCGAATTCTAGTTAGAGGTCTTGTGTTTTTCCATGCTGTCAGTAATGTCAAGACGCTTTTATTTATTTGTGGTGCAGTCTTCTTGAAAGAGACATGGTCGTTGCTTTTTCTAAATCTACCCGGGCCCCGCATGTAAATAGAAGCTTGTCCCCTTTTCATGAACGAAACATTCACCGACATTCAAGACACCGCAGAAGTTTCGGCCAAGATTTCATATACAGATTGAGTGCCTTTTAGAGCATTACTACTAGGATATTGCTACAATTCTGATCCACTTTGAACCCAAACCCCAATGCATCCAAGTTCCCAACGTCCAGACAAAAAGGCGGTGACGCCACGCTCAACATCTTATCCATATAGCCATAACCCTGGGTATCAAAAGAAGAAGAGGTCCGGATTTGACGTGAGCAGATCGGAAACTGCCCTTCGTTTGCCAGATTAAGGTGTACTACAAGTTGAATCAGCGTTGTCAGAAGTCCCCAATTGAGGCTTCTGGTATCTTGCTGGTCCGTTGAACACGAAGCTGAGAAGCCAATTCCACAATCAGACCCTGCTGATCTCGAATCATTTTCTCCATTGCTGATGAACGCTCCTCCAGCGTCTGCACTTGCTCCTTGAGAAGCTTGGCCTCCGAGTATTCCTTGTCGCACTGTTTTTTCCAAGTATTCACCCCGTCGTTTAACTCTCGTGTATATTTCGTGTTGCTGTCGAGAAGCCGATATAGACTTCGTTCCGCCGTTGTACGTTGGTCCAAGGTCATCAGCCGTTCCTCGACTTTTCGGCATCTTGCTTTGATCTTGTCGTACGAACCTGACTTCCCCGCTGAAGCATCCAGATTCTGGCTTTGCCTGTCGATCCTCATGTTAGAGATTTCCTTGGAAACCCGTTCTTCGACGGCTATCAGTTTGGCTTCTACCTTGGCGAGGGATCCTTCAGTCTTCGAGAGTACATCCGACTGGGTCTCCCTTGCTCTTTCCAAAGACTTGACGCGTTCATTCTGTGAAGTGTAGTTTCCATGCAAGTTGTCTAATCCGAGCACATGTCTCTCATCGATTGTCCGCAAGTCCGTTTCCAGAGATTTAATGCGTGTATCCTGAGACCTGTAGTTTCTTGACATGGTGTCCATTTCGTCCTGAAGCAGCTCAGAGATCGTCTGCAGTTTTGGGATTGGTTGTAGTCTGCTGAGGATATGATCCAGTAAAGTGTGGTCCTGGTCCTCATCTCCCTTATCCCTATCGTCCAAATTCTCAGATCGATGTTCGCCCTCGTTTTCCTTTTCGTGGGTTTCAACCACGATCGTATCATCTATTCGAAGTCTTTTCGATCGATCACTGCTCTCGAGAACGAGCGATTGGCATGATTGAGGGCTCGACGAAGGAGTTGACCGTCGTGCGGGACTGGACGAGTTGCAGATGATGGAGCGCTACTTGCGTCACTGCGTGATCTTGGTCGTTTCAAGGAGCTTCGAGGTGTA
Organism: Hyaloscypha bicolor E; assembly: GCF_002865645.1. Classification (NCBI taxonomy): domain Eukaryota; kingdom Fungi; phylum Ascomycota; class Leotiomycetes; order Helotiales; family Hyaloscyphaceae; genus Hyaloscypha; species Hyaloscypha bicolor. Next base: position 3,060,162 of record NW_020194685.1, on the reverse strand, counting down.
GCAGGGCTGGCTGCAAGGAAGGGTCGCTCTTGTTGCTGCAAACATTGTCAGTGAGGAAGCAGTTAAATGCAATGTCCAAGCCCGGGCCCACCTTGTCTATAACTGGGGTTGTAGATATGGAAAAGAGTGGTGGAGAGCGTTGTTGTGCACGTGTCGAATGGGGTGTTTGAGACCATTTGTCGACCTGTGATCGCGTGTTGAGGAACAGTTCGAGGTGTTCCATCGCATTTTGAACGGATGGGTGAGTATCAGAAACTTCATGCAAAAACAAATGCACCCAACCAGTTCTAGACCCCGAATTTCGTGGCTTTAGAATATCATTTACACGAGAGTAGAACGATGTTTCCCACTTATACAGAGTCCTTCCTTCCCTAGCAGGATCGGCATGAACAGTAATCATGCTGTCCTATATTTATTGAGCCTCAGATACAGTCTACGGTTTTGAGTACTAACTTTGACCAAACGATCAATCAGCTGCTCCATCAGCTTCCTCCGGCGAAGGTCAAAAGCGTTCCCACCAAAAGACTGGCATGTGAAGAGCATTCGTGGAAGACTCAGGCAGTTGTCGATTCCTCGGGCCTGCAATGAATTCCGATAAAGATATGCAATAAACTCATTGTACTCAGCACAGTCGAATGGCGCCATGGTTGTGCTTGGGTTATGTTGAGAGTGAGAGTTGAGGTTGTTGGAAGACGCGTCGAGATTGAGCGTCAAGCGCGAATCACTTAACACGTGGGCACAGACACATTCACGTGACTTCACCCTATCTTCCTTGCCGCCTTTGAATGTGGTAAAGCTAGGTTTATGAGATTGAAGATTATGAATATACTTGACTATTGTTGCCGAAGATATTATTGGGGGAATAGCGGTGGGCGAAACGTCGAGAAAAACATCAAAATAACAAATTACACCTCTCTTCCAAACCCCATCTCGATATGAAATATTGACTCCAAACCATCCTGCTGCTGACACGCCACCTTGCACTTGTTCCCCCTTCCCAACTCGCTAATATAATGCCATGCGTGCGATTCTTCTCTGCAGAAAGGCTGTGAGAGACTATTGAAGTTGGTGAATTGGGTTCATTTCTATGTCAGATTATTGTTCAAACAAATCGTTCATTAGTAGTGCCGAGGGTTGTTTCGTCTCTTAGATTCGATGCCAAGCACTCGCGAAACCTGCGCCTCGTTTCGAGGGCGGAGCAGTTGTCGCCCACATCTTGTGATCCAGAATGCGGACACCCCTTCACCTCTATCCACCGAAACCTTTGCTGTGCGCAACAGAGGTGATTGCCAAACACATACATGTACACGTAAATGTTCGACGGGGCGTGCAAATGGACTCTCCGACCTTAGCTCAGCTAGCCCGCCCAGTGCACGGCTGTACAGAGTTTTGCTCAATCGCCAAGACCAACATACTCGGCTTGATCGATGAGAGCGTGCAGACTTCGCTCTTATGTACACAATGTCAGCAGATCCGGACCTGGTTAGAATCGAACTTCCATCGCTTGAAGCAAGACCGATTTCTGCGAACTAGACGTAAATTTAATCACCACGTATCGGGCCGCGAGCTCGAGAATTCATACCTACAAGGCTGTCACCTCTGCACTCTCTTGTGGACTGTCTTTCTACGCCATCAGGGAACACAGCACCTTCCCTATTTGGCAGATTCGTTAAGAAAGGCCAAAGACCTAGCAGTCGTCCTCAAGTCCTCGTCCAGCTGTTTCTTGTATCTTACCGCCTCTATGAAGAATCCAAATTACAAGGGCGATCGCCTGTACCTGTCCCTGCATTCATCTACCAATGGTCCGCCAGCAAAAAAGGTATCAAAATCCACACCGAAGATTCCTGCGAATGGGGTCGGCGGGGAAATACTCACTCACGACTCAGGGGGCGGTGCGATACGAGACTGGCTGCGTCGAAAGGCGTGCTGCGATGCTGCATTCGGATCACTCCCTGTGGCAGGCTTGGTTACCCCTATTCCAGTTCTAACGTCATCGCTACCGCTCAAAACCTTATCCCATAAGGTCTTGCAACAGACCATGAACTGGATCAAACGTTGTGGCGCTTCACATGCCAAGTGTAAGACTCCAACAGATGGAGTCCTGCCAGCCAGGCTAATCGACCTAGAGAACGTTCAACAGCTTCAGTTCGTCCGTATTGTTCGAGTCCTTGTGCTATCTCCACCCGACCTGAAATATGCAACCTTGAGTTACTGTTGGGGTGGCAAGTCCAAGCTGCAGCTGAATAGGTCCAATGCCTCGACCCTCGAAGTCGGAGTGTCAGTCAGTACACTCCCCAAGACGATCCAGGATGCCGTTCACTTCACCGCCGGATTAGGCCTAAGGTGGCTCTGGGTCGATTCCTTGTGCATCGTCCAGGACTCAACGGAGGATATGGCGCACGAGGTTCAATCAATGTACGGCATCTATCAGAACTGTTTCATCTCGATCGCTGCTTTGGATGCTAAGCACAGTGACGAAGGGCTATACGCTTGCAGGGACCCGTTGATGTACGCCAAATGTGAACTGGCCCGCACCTCTAAAAAGCAGGCGATTGTCATCTATTCGGGTTGCCCTCACCCTACTCTCTACAGAGTACCCCCGTTATATACGAGGGGTTGGGTGGTGCAGGAGCGAATTCTCCCACCCAGAACGGTTATTCTCGGGCGCACTGTAGCCTGGGAGTGCCGAGAGACTAGGCAGGTCGAATTCAATGGGGCAGGACATGCTACTCCACTTAGCACAATCAAATCGGACTTCTTCAATGCAATCATCGAGTCAAAAGGAAAATTAGCAGCTACTGATGATGAGCTGGTCAAAATCCGTGAAGCCTGGGGTCGCATATTCAGCGAGTACCTCAAGACAAATCTGACATTCAAGTCCGACAGGCTCGCCGCGATATCTGCCGTTATCTCGGCAATACAAGCGCGAACCAACTGGCAGAACTCCGGTGGGCTCTGGGTGCCATTTCTATTCACGGAGCTTCTTTGGAAAAGAACGCCGCTATCGAGCGGGTCTTATCGAACTGGTATCTCACCAAGTTGGTCATGGGCGTCTGTCGAATGTAAAATATGGCGGTTATCCGTCCCAATCCTTAAGCGTTTCGTCGAGGTTGACGTGGAAGATGGAGACGTGGAGTGTCTTAAAAATAGGAATGTTTCGTCTGGTGGGAGACCAATCGCCCTTCGAGTTTCTGGCACTCCAATGGAACTCCGTAAAGTTGAGTACGACTTTGAAAGTGAATATGGACGAGTTCAGGGGAAACATTGCACATTCCAAGTCCTCCCGAGCATCAGTTTGGACCACGGTTGTTGGATACCTGACATAGGTCCTGATGACAATTACCCGAGCTATTTTCTACCCTTCGCACAACTGGAGTACGGTGATATTGTTGGGCTGGGTTTGTCGAGAGTAGATCCACTCTCACTGGTGTTCAAGCGAGAGGGCTACATGAGAATTTCCTATCCGAAGAAAGGAGTTAAGCAGATCCTTCATTTCCTGAATAAACAAACAAAAATCACAAGTTATATTGTGTAGGCGTAGCATCACAGGATCACATTTATCTTTCAGTCCACCTGGCTATTTTTTTTGCGCAGTAGTTCGTGCGAAGGATGAATTGAACAGAAGTTTGTCATACAACAACTCTCCATCCCGTAGAACCATTTTCCGTCCTTCTCACACGGAATAAGTTTCGACCGCAACAGAGCTTAAGATCGCGTTCGATTTCATTGTCGGCGTCGTTGAGTTTTCGAGCCGCGTCCAACTAAATGGTGGTCTTTGCGTTAACTTCGTTGGCTTCGTGCAACTTTCGGCTGGCCCGCAAACAGTATTCTCCGCAAGGGTGGTTGCTTGCCAGGTCCTGGTCGTTGGGTTGACAGCAGGGAAGTTGTGTGCGTTCAGCTTGCTGTTTTTTCGTCTCATGAATTCGATAGTGCTCCGTGACCTTAGAAGTTATTAATACCGCTGTCTGTATGGCTGGTGTCGGACAGACTCGATGTGCGTGTAGTACTTGCGCCAAAGCCATTCTCATCTGCTGGCTCTTCACCCGTAACACGTTGAGAATTAGATTTACTTCTGGCTTCGAGGTCGGCATTAAGACTACCCAGGTTTATTTCGAAATTGACGCCTACGCATACGTCCTTACTCGATATAGCCAGATCTAAATTCATGAGCAAGAATACGTAACTAAATTTGGAATTAAAGTTTGCTCATCTTGAGTGCTTTCTGCTGTCGAGTGGCTAGAAGCAGCAGACCTGCCACTTCGAGCCCCGACGTCGTTCTTTCCAGCTGTACTACTTGTTGAAAATGCCCCTTTACTACACGTCTGAAAGGAGCTCGTCTATATTGACGAATTTGTTGTCAATGTCATTGCTTTCGATAGACTTCGTGGAATCTTGTATTACGGGGTTGGGAGGCAGCAAATTGCAGCCCTGCACCGCATTTTCGGCATCGATAGCGCTGAGATATTCGGAGGATGGGACGATAGGATCCCGAGTTGGGGATTGATTACTTCAAATAGGGTCTGGAGCTGTTGCTCATGTTAGTTATGTTGTGTCGTACGGAGAGAGAGGAAAAGAAACTCTTTGCTAGCGGTACCTTTCATTTGTCTCTGGTCGAGGATTGACCTTTTACGCTATGTAGATATGAAGCTGCATGGAGAGTTATATAGACCAAGATTCCTAGAGTTCAATTGAATAGTAGCCATCTTAGAAAGTGAGCTTTGGAAATATTTGTTGTTGTTGTTGTTGTTGTTGTTGTTGTTGTTGTTGTTGTTGGAGAAGATGGTGATCTTTGATAGCTACTGGCAGGTGATCCCCTTTCTTCTTCGTTCCACCTTTCTGCGAATGTCTTATAGTTCTTGTGAGAGAGTCTTAATAGCCATAGTTTATAGTTGATTCAATATTAATTTTTAAAGTCGGGGTAGTTTTCGCTTAAAGTAGGATTTTCCATAGGGGCGGGATTTAAGTTGGGAAATCGGTTACACATTCGGTCTCTAGTAAGCGTTCATGACTAGCCAAACCGGAACTACCCCAAAAATGCCCTCATCGCTCCACTCCCATTCTACATAGTTCAAAGACCGTCACTCAACTCGTTGGAGTGTGGTACTTAGCACCAAGCCTGTTAGGCGCAGGTTCCCTAAACAGTATCTCAATAACACGGTGGAGCGTTGCATAAGAAGCGCGAAATGCTTTTGCTGGACTGCAGCGTATTCTCGAAATGCGATCGGATGACCAGTTTCTCGCAGGGGTTCCCGCTTGCGCTTTCGATTTCTTCTGCCTGTTCACTGGCCACTACGCCGCGTTGAAACGGCGAAAGGAATTCCCAAGCTAGTCGTAAGCTGGCTAGATCGGACCAGTACCGCTCTGTGAACTGAATTCCACCCATTTGGTAGATGGGGGGTCAGTGGTGGCTCAACGAATGAACTTGGATACGCTGGCGGAAAGTAGCTCAGTCGGGTAAGAATGATCCTATGTGGGATCCCGTTCGAGAATCTGCAGACCAGAAACTACAGTATCGAGCTCGCGTTCACTTCTGATGCCGAAGCTCTCCAGGTCTTCTTGAGGGGAAGTCGGCAGTTCCATCACCTGATGTCGTCCTTCCTCCTCCGTTGTCCAAAAACCACATACGACCCCAGTTTTGGACATTGTCACTTCACTTTAGAATTCGCGAAGTGGACAAAGTTGTCTCATTTGACGCTAAGAACCCTTCGAAATATGAATATAAATGCTTGCGAGGAAGAATGGTTCATCGGGACGAGAAGTTTGTCGGATCCGTTCATCTGGATGATAAGCTTGTTTCAATTGGCCAAGGGAGGAGAGCAGAATTCATTATCCTGTCTGAGTGCAAAGATCTGATGGGTGGTTCGGCACTAGAAGAGATTAGGAGCCCATGGGGCAAGGCTGGGACTTTTACTGGGTAATGTTTCTGAAGTGGGACGAGAGTTTCAAGGTGCAGAGAGACGCGGGATTGGGCAAATACTGCAAGAAGCTGTCAATACTTGCCTTGACCCCGGAGCGATGTAGAAGGAGATAATCTTGGGATAGAGTTACGTTGCCAGCAGCTCAATTGAGTGATCCAAGTTTCAATTTTATAGCTATAAGCAGTACGCAAATTCACGACATCAAGATTGACTTTTAGGGCTAGGTTTGGCCAACCGAAAACACCGTGGCTGCCAAGATGCGGAAAAACTGCTCGCGCCTCTCCCCCGATTCGGAAGAGGGTCGTAGTCAACCCTTGTCTTCCGCTATGAGAAGCCTAAAGAAAATAGCACATTTCTCCTCTAGATATCGAAATTTCGAGGCTTGTGACGATTCTAACGCTATCTTTACTAATCGCAATATAGGTGGTACGGAAAAGTCTTTATACTAAGGTCGCTAAACCGTCTTAAGTTAGCCTTATTATATTAAAGTAATAAAATAAAAAGAGGGGCAAGTAATACTCCTCAAATAACTATTCATTTTATAATAATCTAAGGTCTTTGCTTATAGACTTCCAAATAACTTCCATTACTTATATTTAGCGGGGAGGAGGTGTGACGCTCCGCTCTGTGTGTCCGTCCATGGCACACGAGGCCCTGTTTGGTTAAGTCCGTTTTCGAGACGGGCTAACTGCCCTTCGTGCCCCAAGTCAATTTTCTTGATCGATGATGAGATTGTCCTTGCACGGGCTGCGGCGGATGGAGATACAGAGAAGGTCAAACGGCTGTTGGACAAATGGGATCACCTAACATCTGGCCTTGCCGCAGTTCCAGAAAGCTTGAAAGTGCTGACCATGTATATGAACGATATGCTAAGATATGTGAAGGGACCTGGGCCTTCAAAGTTCCAATTGCAGATTCCTACTATAATTACCAACTTTAGAAAGCCGTAGCAGTACCAACAGTAAAGAAAGTGCGAGGTAGAAACGACCCCTATGCCAAATAGTTCTGTCGTTGATTCACTGTCGTCAAAGTATAGCTGAACTTAGTAGACAAAAGTAAGACCAGTTAGAGATGGCGTCCAGTAAAATGGAGGCTGCTGATGAAGATGTGCCGATGACGCAGCCTTTGGGTACCTGAGGTGGTATACCCGCAGGTCCATCGTGCACCGCAAGATGTGCGTCCTCTTGCAAAGGAGCAATAGCCAGCGAAGAGGGAGTCTCCATGACCAAAGACTGTAATCTCGCTAAGGAAGTCCGCATGCCGTTAGGCATTGCAAGCCATACCAGCATGAAGACTGCAACCATTGAGGAATACCATCCATTTTCCCCACTGAAACCAAAAAATGGGTCGTTCCAGGACGACCCGTTGCTTCCACTTCCAGTTGTTCCTCCAGAAGCACCACCGTCCCCGTTTTCTTCGCTGTCTTTTCCACCGTGGTGCTTGCCGCTGAATCCTCCTCCACCACCACCATCTCCACCATTATCATCTCCACCATTATCATCTTCAGGCATGCCGCCAGGATAAGCTGCTGCTGGTTCCTCTTTCTGCTTCTTCTTATCTCCATCAGCCTTTATCTCCAGATTGTAACGCCGAGGTTGCGGAGGCGGGGGTGGAAAGGATTCATATGAGCCGGAATCGAGGTTGTACTTAGAAGGCGAAGGGATATGTGGAAAGGATTGATATGAGCTGGAATCGAGGCTATACCCAGGAGGTGAAGCTTCAAAGACCGTGAGAAAGATAGATGCATCGACCGCTCCCAAGTTATCCCTCCAACGAGCGTCTTCCGGTCTGTTAACCGTGGTCACAGGGCCAGCGTTTTGGTTGGCAACTAGTCTTATACCAGGAGCCAGGTGGTCAAGATCAGGGGGGTGCGAAGGGGTTCCTGCAGCTGCGCATTCTTTCCGGTGACAGCTGCTTGAACTACTCAAAAAGCTCGGAATAGAAGCATCAGAAGGCGGCGAAGGAGGTGGAAGCATGCTTTGCCGGAAGATTTTGTTGTCAGGACACTTCGTCGGGTCACACTGGCACCATCAGCATCTTCTCAAAGTTATCTCTTGACAAGGCGATTGTTCACTCACCTTCGTTCTAGTCGCCCTGTGATGGTCACAGATATTTCCTCGATTCGCGGCAACCTGTATCGCTTCCTCTGCTGCGAGGGTTCTTCTGGTCCTCTTCTGTGTCGTTTCTCCTGAATTGAGATCCCAAACATGCTGATTCTGCGAGAATGAGCTTTTCGCTTGTGTTGCCGCTTTGGCGCGCGACTTTCTAGGTCGCTTTTTCGAGTTGGACTGATTGGCTGGTTGCGAAGATGTTGTGGATTCTTGCGTGGTCGAGTCAAACTGGTGAAATTGTGCGTCATCTTGCGGAACTTGTTCGACCCGAGTAGCTGAGGTCTCTCCTTGAGTTTGAGGCTGAATTAATGTTGCAGTTGGGCCTGCGGTGAGAATCTCTTGCGATGCTGCAGGCATTTGCAGCTGCTGGCTGCGCAGGAAAGAGAGTTGTGCTGCTCGTAGCTTCTCCTCGAGGGTTTTCTGCAATGGAAAATGGATACTTAGAGCAATCGCGAGCTCTCCGGAGCCTTGCGGTGGATCGAATTGAAGTGTGCCATCGGAAGCATAGCTGATGGTGTAGGTTGGCACCTGGAATTCAGGCTTCTGGCTGGCAGCAGGGTCTGCCATTTTTCGGAGAAAAGATGGAATGAATTGAATGAGATGCTTCATGGAAAATAAGCATAAAAAACGATCCAAGGAGGCATTTATGTAGTAATCACATCTTGATTATCGGTGTCGCAAGTACCCGATGTGTTCGATGTGTTCAAGATCAGCTTTCGGTGTCGCGCCAAGGGGGGCCTTCGGTCACCTAAAAGGGCTTAGCGGGTGGCCTTAGGGGGCGTCAAAGGAGCGCCATGTCACAGGCGACGAAGGAGGATCCACGACCTGCGAAACGGCGGAGGCTTCCCTCGACCAATAACGCTCCGACACTACCTGATGAGCCGGCACCCGTCGCTAACGACGACCACCATCCTTCGCGAACCTCTCGGAGTCCCTCGGTTACGGTGGAGTTGGCACTATACGCGGAGTATCAGGAATGGCCCTTTCAAGGCTTCCTAAAACGTACCAAGATTCGGGACAAGACGATATACAATCTCGAGTTCCAGCTGCCCATGTCCAGGAGCACGAGCACCTCCACTCCGAAGCCTTGGGCATGCGTTCTGACGAGGAGACGGCCGCAGAGGCCGCAACCCCTCACGACGCCAGCGCACCTCCCAAGATGCATCCCGCCGCCGGGGAAAAAGTAAAACGACTCCCCCCCCCGGTGTCGATTAGGGGTGTCGATGGCAGAATCTTTTTTTTTTTTTTGGCTTAGCGCTTGGCATTTCCCGAGTTTATTACTAAGGAACCGATTTAGCCTTAGAATCGCATACGCCCCCCTCCTCCCCCAACGCCCTCTGCCCCCATTATCCCGTGTATTAAATAGGATTATTAACAGATTTTAGAGTTTTAATAATGTCTAAATAATTGTGTGTATAAGTTTATATATAAGAGCTCTAGTTCTGGGGCGTAGAATAGGCAAGGCAATTATTGTGCCCGAGGCAAATAAGTTCCAGGGTAAACCGGCGGGTGCTCAGGTCCGGAAAATGGAAATGGACTTTAGAGAGGCCAAGATTCTCGCCTGATACGGGCTCATATACTAGTAGATCTGATGTTTTTACTAGGCTTCGCTTCTGCTCCACTTACTAAATCCCCTCAACCTTCTCTGAAGTCTATATTAAAGAGGAAGCGGGAAGTGGTTATATTAAGCAATGACAATAACAATTCAGATCTTAATAATGGAGGGAAGGAATTACCAGGAGATAGTAATTATAGGCCGGGAAATAGGCAATCAAAATGTAGAGATAATCGGGGGCAGTTTAAAAAAGCGAGGACAGAGTAATAGTACTGGGCGCATTTGACTATAATATATGGGAATTGCGTATTTGGCCATAATTAGGTGTGTTTTCCATATAAAATGTGGCTATTAAAAAAATCGCGATTCTTGGTTTTTTGATTTTGAGAAAGAAAAAAAAATAGTTGCCGTAGCGTCCTTAAATCAACCTGTACCTGAGTATTGTGGTACGGCAGGCCGTACTCTCCAAAAATCATGTTGTTTTGGCGGTTTTGAGGTTTTGGTCACATGGCAAAGGCCGCGGCCTTTTGCACGTGACTTGCGGAAATCACATAAGAAAGCTGGTTTTTCTGTAGTCCTAGAGAACAATCCCTCCTGAGTATTCAACCAATTGAGCTTTTGCACACTGTACACTGTTTATGCTTTACTGTTTACACTTTTGATTTGTTGTTTTGCTGTTAAGTCACGTTTTGCGCTCTGGTGTACTTTATGTGGGTTTTTGTCTTGTCGCAGTTTCCCTCCCACAGTATCTGGGGTATTTTGCAGTATTTTTAGTACTTGTTGGTCCCAGGGGACTAGGTATTAGACCGCGGATCATAGAAACCAGTCGCATCCCTCTTTATCCACCCATACACCTATTAGCCTGCCCCTCAAGAACCATAGCGTTATCGATTTAGGGTATCGTTTTGCTTCGATGTGCTGCGATTGTCGTGCTTGATTGTTTAAGTGCCGAGTTACACAAACACGGGTATGCAAAGGAGAGTATCTAAGAGAGAGTCGTATATTAGTGCAAGAATTTGATACATGAGTCCGAAAATGTTGAGCTTCTTGTAATACATTATAAGTATCGGTCCACAGCGCATCCTGTGTCTCTATGAAGTACGAGCTCTGTGGACTCTTCGACGTTCGATATCTGCGTTCGTTCTGTCTATTTCCCTGGAGCCAGTGTGGGAAATAAGTAGAGTAGAGTAGAGTAGTAGGCCCTACTCATATTCTACTCAAATAAATTTCTCACTACTTATACTCTACTCAATACTTTACTCAACTACTCTAGAATATTCTAGAGTAATTAATTAGTATACACGTAATACCACATATAATATTATATATAATATATTAGCCTAATTAGATAAGGCTCCGGGGTAACCCGAGTTTAGCGCCACTATATTATTTAATTAAGTAATGGCAAGGCTTAGTAAGTAAGATAAAACCTTAATATATTCTTAGGCTTTCTCGGCTATTCAAGGCAAACTTTTCTCTTAAGATACTCTTATTATCTAAATTATATAATAGATTTAATAAGAGTATTATTAAGATAATATCTTACTTAAAAAGCTAGGAATTATTTAAAAACAAATTAGAAAAAGATTTCGAGAGAAAAAAATCTGTTTTTATAAAAGAAAAGTAGTATTTAAATAGCCTTATATAAGCTCTAGCTTAAATTATATAGTACTACTTAATAGATACCTTATTTATTTATTATATTTATATAAATTGCACGTGACTACTCTTAAATTACTCTAGAGTAGTACTCTACTCTACTTTACTCAAGTACCATATTACGCTACTCAAACTCTACTCTACTCTACTCAAGACTACTCTAGAGTAGCTTGAGTAGCTTGAGTAGTTTTTGCCCATACTGCCTGGAGCTGAATTGAAGCTTCCTTCAGATCTGTGTACCTCTTTTCCAATCGTAACATTGCATGCCTCTTGGGAATATCTGTCAGTTGGGACTTCGGTCGAGGAGCTGCTAATGTGACATTTGCTGACTGAAGATATGAAGTCAAAAACGTTAGGCTAACAGGATGTCGCCAAACGCGCCCGTCTATATCGGATTTGGACAAATTACGCTAAAAGAAGTGTGTATGGATCCACTCTTACTCTTAGTAACTGGGATGGAGTTATACTCATTGCCGCCCTTGCGATATTCATTCAGGTCTGCGTGTGTCAGGTTTTTTGTCCAGCAATTACCCTTCTACGCTCGATCTTGATCACCGATAACAGGTAACTTCACATCCAGCTCATCAGTGGCAATCTTGGAGCATCATGTGCTTTATTACCCACCAAACATGCACCACGAGACAGGTCATAGACGGGTGGCATCAGCAGCAGCAAGCAGTACTAAGGAACAACAAATCTGACATAGATACTCTCTGGCCGTTGGCGCGAATAGCGTGGGCCTGACGGTCCCGCACCTCACGGAACTTTAGCAAGTCTCTCACTCTGATATCGGCGGGGCCGCTTCACCTCATTGCCTTCAGCACTGCCGGTATCCTATCTTCACACCCCAATGTCGACAACCAAGTGCTTCTAGCACAGCGCTCCAGCTGCGGACCAGGGCAGAGCATACCACAATCCCGGACCAGATTCTCTGGGGAAGCTATGCCCAGATGACCATGCATGCCAGCGACCAATATTGGCGGAGCTGCGAGGGGGCTCCCAGACTGCAATTTTGTACTGTACAAGCGTCCGCAGCTGAACTGGACGTCTACAACAGCGCCATGCCCATTCTCAGAGGTAGTGCGCAGTGTGGGGATTGGTGATCTTTAGGCACGGGGTGTGGCTAAGAAGGAGGAGGGTTTCAGCGAGAGGGGTTGGCGCCTGGCGGAGGGGCATATTTCTTTTGCTGGTCGCGCTTTCAGCCGCAATGTCCCGGGCTAAAGATAGCAACACCGCCTTTACTAGTGAGGCTCGAGAGATACCTTATACTTGTTCTTCTTGCATTGTACTTCATTGTGGTTATGATGAACAAAGGTATCCATTTCTGAGGCCCACCGGGTCTTTTATTACGATGTATATTCGACTCTTGTGCGCCGCTTGGATTTCTGGGTGAGCGAAGGGAGAAACGAGCCTGCGAGAGCGAAGAACATCTGAGCCACGATTCTTGCCAAACCAGGATTGCGAAAAGAAAAAAATACCATCGATATCAGAAATGCACAATTATTACTGGAGTTGTATGGCACTCGCCTTGACTCTCACACGCAATACAAGATGCAAACCATGTCAAATCAACTTGTATGTTCAACGACATCAGCTCAACTACCTCAATATCAACACCCAACCAAATCTCTCCAAACCCCCTCCCCTCGTGTCCAACCAAGAAGTATAGACACACACAAAATGCAGCTCATCTCATATCGTCATAACGAAGTCGGCCCAAGCGAGCCTTTCTTTCCTTCTTTTATCCTCCCTTCCATCCATCCATCCATCCTCCAATCCACCCCCTTCCTTCCATCCACCCTAAATCTCTCCACCAATGTAGCCCCGACATGAAAACTCCCAGGGGTAAACGCACCAACTAAAAATAAACAATATATATCAAAAATATCATATCCAACAATGCAAAATAAAAAAATAAAATGAGAAACGCGAATTTAAAGCTCTAAGGCGGGCAAGGGCAAAAAAGGGGTATAAGCCAAACAACGAATCGTTAACAAGTCTGTCAGCTTGCGCACATGCAAAAAGGTATATGCGGAAATATAAAGGGACCCGCCAATTCTGGGGCCAGGTTGGTGATTGATGGGGTATTGATAACGATATTGTATGTGCGGGAGCGAAGCGGTGCGGCCCTCCTATATCCATGATATATATGTAGGCTCGAGGTATCGTATAGGAGGGAGAAGTATGTCGGGAGGAAGGAATTACGTAAGTCCAGACGTATTAGAATTGCGTAAATGATGCGTTTGGGCGAAGGAGAAGAGACGGTGCCGAGCCGGAAGGTATGCACAGAGAAGTCAAGTGGAAATGGGTAGTGTGAGCTCAGAGCAGGTACCCGGCAGCAGCGAATAAGATGACGAAGCCCAGGATGCTGCCAGAGGCAAACGATTCTGAGGCGCCGGATTTCTTCGTCGTGCTTGGGATTGGGCTTGGCGATGTGAGGGCCGCTGTTGAATAGGAGGTTCCGCTGGGCGCGACGACGCCGCTTGAGGTGGAAGTATCGTTTTGGAAGAGGATGGCGCCCAAGTTGGGGGTTGCGGTGGGCGAGGTGGTGTTCACACTGCTGGATGGGAGGAGAGAGATGGTGTGGCCAGCTTTGCTGGTGGTGGTGGTGGTGGTAGTGGGTGCAGCGGTTGACGTCGTAGTTGGTGTTTCAGTTGTACTTGGGGCTGGGGCGGGAGTATATGTTGACGGGGCGGGAGCTGGAGCAGCGGCGCTAGAAGAATCATGGGTTCCTGATCCAGCATCGGAGTTACCGCTCTCGAAAACGACAATATTAGCTGTTCCTCCAGAGGGAATAGTGACGACGCAAAAGGCGGCTCCGCCTGCTCCATTTGATTGATCAGCGCTCGTGACACCGCCGATACCGTTGGCTGAGGGATCGATGGAGCACGGTGTGCCATTACAGCCAGACCCTGCGCACTCGATCTTCAGGCCAAAGTTTGGCGTAATGTGGGAGAAGTCGTCCATGTATTTTGGGTTCCATCCGATCTTGTAGAAGGTTTGGCCGCTGGAAGTTGTCTGACCTCCGATAGCATAAGGAGCCCAGTTGCCAAGAGGTTTGGTCCCATCCCCCCAGAGACAGCACTCATCAGTGGTAAGTCCAGGAGTATTCACGTAGAAACTGTTACACGTTAGAGCACATCTCGGTATCGAAGAAAAGCACTTACTGAGCGGAAGACCCGATCCAGTAATCTGGTCCAGGGACTGCTAACTGTGACCAGGAATCGCCTCCCACCTGGGTTGCGATCAACATGGCCTCATTACCAGGCAGAACCGTCTGGCAGAACGAAACAGGCTTGCCACATGTATTCTGCGCGCCGACAGTGCCGGTTCCTTCAGCACAATAAGGTTTCCCGGGGAAGGGTTTGTGCACCACGCCACTGTTGTCGCAGTAGAGCCCGCCGTGCTGGAATTGTCAGCCATACTCGTTCCTGAGAACGTCAAACAACATACCATATTTAGTGGGTAGGTATAGGATGTTGCTGCCGGATCCCATTGCATCATTACCATCCCCGGTTCGCATGCATACGGGCAATACATCCCCGGAGTACAGGGCTGATCTGGACTCATGGCCCAGCCAGCATTCTGTGATCCAGGTGTGACGGCAACCATTCCATCACCACCCGGGAAAGCGCATTGCCCAGAACGAGCGCCCAACTCATTCTCAATCCCTTCAGCTCGGGGTGAGGCCTGTATCGTCTTGTGTAGGTGTCTGTGGTCGTGTCTTTTCCCGTCCAAGTGCGTGAGTTGATGGGTGTGCTTTGCATCGCAAGGCAGGCACAGAAGGAGTATGGCCGTGCCAATTGCGGCCTGAATATCCAAAAGCTTCATCGTGGGTATCGTTATGATCTGTTAGCGGCCTGATCGTGCCGTGTTCGCAGATGCTGAGTCGCGTGTGTTCCTCCCACGTTTGTTATGTTTTCCGCCCGCGCAAAGTGTCAAGATTCGAGGATTAATGCTGCGAACGACAGAAAACGTTTGTAGATCAGCTATTCCTCCAGCATCGAAAAGAACGACTTGCGGGTGAGCGATGAGTAGCGGGTAAAGAGCGTGAGGGCAGTAAGCAGCCAAGTGAGTGTGTTGTGAAAGGTGTAAGAAAGAAGAGATGCAGCGACCAACGAGTATGATGGGGGGGGGGGGGATGGGACGAGAATGGGAGGATGGGGCAGGTGGCCGAGGAGAAGCTTTGCGGCCCAGCAGCCCAGGTCTTCCCAAAGTTTACAAGCACTGTGCGCAGGCCAGGCCCCCGATCCTTTCCATGAACCAGCGTCCAAAACATGATTGCGCATTTTGCACAGCCAACCAGCTGCGGCGCGCACGAACAGTGCTAACAGTGCTGGCTGCTGGGGAAATTGCTGGCAATCTCGCCCCATGTCGTCAATCACGGTCCGGCGTTTTCTTGTTTAGCCGAGGGCCAATAAGGGGCGCCTTGGGCCGAAAGGGTGCATGCGGCGTCTAAGCCCGCGCCTCTGTTCCTGACGCTTGTACGGAAAGGGGGGGGCTGCAAGGACCGCAACCCGTCGGGGCGAGCCTTGAGCGAATCAGGAGTTCGCATAAAGACAGGGCCCTCAGCTCATCTCCCCCCCTGTCTCTGCACATTGAGACGAGACTCCCGCCCTCCCACGCTCCCACGCTTCACTCGCTGTTGCGCTGCAGCCGAGATCCAGTGATCACTTCTCATGTGACCGCGACTGCGACTGTGCCTGCCAGCAAAGACGTGCAGTCGACGTCTGCGCTGGCTGACTCAACATTGTCAAAGGGCTTGGCGCTATGGTGCCAACATCGTGGACAGCCACGCGAACAGACGCGTTTATCAGAAATTGGTCAATAAGTGACATGCGCCGCACCCGATGTTGAGGAACTGGTGATTCGCTCTTGACTTCCGCTTTGCCTTTTACCCTGATGGCTTCATTTGATGTTTGCTGGCAATGCTGAGTGTCGTGGAATTGTTTTCCTATTCCAAATGCCGCATTCTGTCGCCCACAGCGTTATTGTTAAGAAGAAGAAAGGAACAAGAAAACGGCCAGCTGGCCCAGCGCCCAGCATTCCTGGAGTGCTTCTTCGGGCGTTCTTCCGCCTCTTGACTTTACGGAGGAAGAGACGAGATGGCAAAGTTCTGGATCTGCAGCAGTGGCGTAAAATGGGGGGGGGGGGGGCATCTTCAGGGCATCTGCGCCGAAATGCTCAATCTCGGCTCTATCGAATAGGGGCATGGACTGTGAAAGGAGGAAAGCAATTCGATGCACTTGCAATCAAGATTTCCGGCAAAAAGAAATACTGTAATAAATCTTCATCTCTTCGTCTGCGTGGCTCACTCGAGCTGTCAAAGTCGCTCAGCCCGTCTGCAGGGCATGTTTTGCATCCTGCGCCGTCCGCTTCAGCGGTGAGATCAGATAAGGTTGGTTCGTCGTGCATTCGTATCACGATGAGGCTGAAAGATTGTACAACTTGTTTATCTCGAGTGCATTGGTTGTACGGCCGTTCTGAGGCAACATGAACATGCGAACCAAACAGGTAAGAGGATAAGAGCAAAATTCGCAACAGGTACGATTTGGGTGCATCACGTGTACGCTGCAGCCTTGCGATTTAGGCTCCTCAGTTTCGCAGCCTTTCCCCTCCACCCCACATCACACCCCAATGTCTGCACCAAAAATCCCGAATCTTCTATCTCTACCAGGCGGTCCACGATCTCGAGGTGGTCGAGGCAGAGGCCGAGGGCGCTCTGCAGGAGACCCGGATCATGGAAATGCTGGTGGGAGTGCTCGGAATCGCAAAGATCTCGACATCCAATCTACAGACACAGATGCAGCAGTATCGCGGCTCAGCGCAGTGACTCTGGGCTATCTGCATGATCCCTATGCCTCCCTCTTTGTCGCTGGTGTCGGGACTCGCAGGTTGCCCATCATAAATCGAGGTGCGTTGCTTCAATTGCAAGTGGAACCATTCTGCTGATATCCGTTTCCCAGGCACCTATACACGAACCACAGCCCTCGATATCCTTATAAATGCCTTCCTCTCACATTCCGACCCCGACCAGCCGCAAACGAAACAAATCATCTCTCTTGGCGCAGGTACAGACACTCGATATTTTCGTCTGCGATCACAAAGTAAACACCATAACCTGATATACCACGAATTTGATTTCCCTACCGTCTCGGAAACGAAACGGCGGACGGTATTGGGCAATCTATTGCTATCAAAGCTTAACGAAGACGAGGCTCTTTTCCCGGATCCGCGACATCCACCACCAAATCAAGTATCAGACTGGGGCTTCACCCAGTCCAAGAACGGAAGATCGGAGACAACATACTGCTGCCATCCACTCGACCTCCGACAGCTGCCCTATACCCAACCACCGCACGAGTTCCACAGTCTAAAGACCGACATACCAACGTTGATTATCTCCGAATGCTGTCTTTGTTACCTAGAAGTGGATAATTCCCGAGATGTAGTAAAGTGGTTCGTAGACAGGGTCCCTTCCTTGGGAATCGTATTATACGAGCCAATTGGGGTCGATGATTCGTTTGGACAAGTGATGGTCGCTAATCTTGCAGCGAGGGGGATCACAATGCCGTCGTTACGATCCTACAAAACGCTATTGGATCAGAAAAGTCGACTTGGGGAACATGGCTTTACTTATGAAAGCGGGGGTCAAGAAGCGGAGACTGTCGAGAAGATATGGGAGCAGTGGATCCCCGCCCCGGAAAAGGAGAGAGTGGATAGTCTCGAAGGTCTAGACGAAGTCGAAGAGTGGCAAATGCTCGCACGACATTATGCTGTCGTCTGGGGATGGAGAGGAAACTCGGGGTGGGAGGGCTGGCGCGACTTGCGCACAACTCCCGCACCTCCACCATCATAATTCTAATGCAAGACATCCGGCACATCTGAACCGATGGTCAAGGTTTCAGAAAGATTGTCGTTATACATTCCTCCACCTATACAACGCATTCCCCCAGTCTCTTCTCTTCTGGCGATGACTTCCCTTCCCTTCTCATTTCAGTGATTTTCTCCCCTTGCTTCTCTATGCTAATTTGCGAGTGCGATAATGACTTCCTCCTTCTGTTCCCTCTTTTTTCTGTTGTCTTTATCCGCCTCGACGGCCGCGAGTGCGACATATCAACTTGACGCCCGATTTTCGGGGGCGACGTTTTTCGATAACTTTAATTTCTTCACTGTGAGCCACCCCCCATCTCCCGCAATTCACACCACACTTGCTTGCTTCAGAAATCACTAAGCCCATCGAATATGCCAAATTGATGGCTTGCATTGACCAAACCATAGGGCCACGACCCAACCAACGGATTCGTAACGTACCTCTCCCCCTTTCCCCTTCTCCCTCACTCTTCCCTCTCCCCTACCTAATACGTCCCAGATATGTCACTGCGCCCTTCGCCTCCCAATGGGGCCTGACTCGACATCCCCCAGACGGAAGCGTCTACATCGGCGTCGATTACATGAATGTCCTTAACCCTTATGCTGGAGTTGGAAGGGATAGCGTAAGGATTAGTAGCAAGAAGAGTTGGGGGACGGGGAGCCTGGTTGTGGTTGATTTGGCGCATGCTCCCGGGGGGCAGTGTGGGGCCTGGCCTGCAATGTGGTTGCTTGGCCCCAACTGGCCTTGGGGTGGGGAGATTGATATTATTGAAGGTAAGATTTTTTATGTTGTTGCAAAGAGGCTGCTTTGGAGGAATTGGAGAGTGGGAGCTGATGGAGAGAACAGGGGTTAATAGCAACACGAAAAACCTCATGTCGCTGCATACGTAAGTGTCCTTGGACGTGGGAAAAGAAAGGAGACTAATGACGAACTGCTAGATCACCAGGTTGCGTGGTAAACTCGGGTTCTTGGGAGTCGGGCAGCCGCACAACAACAAACTGCGATACGAGCGTAAACTATAACTCAGGATGTGGGGTGACGTCTGGCGACTCGCGTTCGTATGGTATGTCTTGTGATTTCTCGGAATTGTTCCTACCTCGCACGCTCCACTCCAAATATTACCCTTCAGGAGAATAAATAAACACTGACCGGACAAATCTTCTAGGCTCAGGTTTCAACAAGGCAGGTGGTGGCGTCTACGCCACTCAAATAACTCCCACCTCTGTTTTAATCTGGTTCTTCCCTCGCAACAGTATCCCATCAAACCTGCAAGATCCAGCGACATGGGGAGTGCCACAAGCTAATTTTGTGGGCTGTGACGTGCAAACTCATTTCAGCAACCTACAGTTGGTATTTGATAACACATTTTGTGGGCACTGGGCCGGTGCTGTGTGGCCTTATGATGCTTCTTGTGCCCCGCTTGATGGGAATGGATGTGTGGATTTCGTTGCAAAAAATCCGACAGCTTTTGAAGAGTCGTACTGGGGAATTAATTACGTTGAGGTGTATACTTTGGGATTTGCGCCGACGACGAGTAAGAGTACAACTTCTTCGTCTAAAAGTGCTTCACGTTCTACTCCTTCGACGACTTCGACTCCGTCATCTAAGCTATCGAGCTCATCTACCAAAAAGGCATCATCCACTCCAAAGACCACAAGCACGACTTCATCACTCAAGAAAACGAGTTCAACTTCGAAACCAGCCTCTTCGTCCTCAAGCAAACGTACAAGCAGCACGAGCACGAAACTCTCATCCTCAACCTCAACTAAGAAGTCAGCGACTACTTCACACCTCTCCTCATCAAAGCCAGCATCGACATCCAAACACCAAACCTCAAGCTCTCCCACACCCATAGCACCACCATTCTCCCCCTCAAGCCCAAGCCCAAACACAAACCCAAACCACCACCCAGTCCTCACCTCGCCCATCCTCTCGCCCACCACCCCAGACACCCTTCTAAGCTTCAAACACCTAGGCTGCAAACCCTCCACCTCTTTCCCCGCCCCCTGCACCAACGTCACAAACCCCGACACGAGCCTCACCTCCTGCCTGCAATTCTGCCGCCACTACGCGTTCGCAGGGTTGCATGGTACAACCTGTCTCTGCAGCAACACGCTTCCTCCTTCCTCCGGGTCCCAGACCCATATGCAAGGACACGAAATCTGCAATTCTCCTTGTCCCGGGGATGGAAGTCAGGTTTGTGGGGGGCGGGGAAGTGCCAGTGCGGGCGGGATCGAGGGGAGAGAGATGGCGGGGAGGGTCAGCGTAACGGTTTTATCAGAATTTGTAGCCGGTGGGTGGGGTTGGTGCTGGCGGGGTGGGGAATGAAAATGAGATGGTGGTTCGTTCGCAAGGTGGGAGGACGAAAGGATCAGAGGCTAGCTGGGGGATGGGTTGTTCGGTTGCTTAGTTGGTGATGCCTGTATGGGCGATATTGGGGGGATAAGTGGGTTTGAGGGGCTGGGTTTTCTGGGTTTATAGATTGGGGTTGGTGAGCGTTGGGGATATATACATATCTGGGTTTGTTCTTCTTCTTCGCTTTTTCAAAGGTCCGAATGGAGATGGTGTATTTCCCATCCTACCATTATTCGAAGTTTGGAGCTCTGTACACCCAGGTACACAAGCAAGTCTATCTAAACTCCTTCACCAACTCCTCACAAACACCCCAAACCCTCTCTCCCGTCCCCCTCTCCTTCTCAAGGTTCAAGTCAGACCAGTACACGCTGTCTGGAAGCGGCGTGGCGCGGTGTCTAGAAGAGGAAGCCATCAGCGGCGGGTTCTATGTTCGAAAGGTCGGGGAAATCCATCACGATGTAGAAGACGGTTCCTCCACCTTTGGAGGAAGAGGAAGAAAAAGAGAGGGATCGGGAAGGGTGAGGGTAGGATTCTTGGATGGAGGTGACGGCAGATTCGGCGGAAGAGATGGATTACGAGGTTGTGTAGGCGTGAGCGTTGAGGCGGTAGAGCGCTGTGCAGTTGAGAGGCAGATGCCGGCTAAGTCTGACACCAGAAAATAGTAAATATCGCGGTATTGATTGAGTCCACTATCTTAAATCTAGTATAACTCTGGCAAAAATTAAGCTTGAAAATGAACGAAGAGCTTGAACCCTTGGACTACATGAAGAGAGGTTGTATTGTCAATTGAATAGTCTAAGGAACACTATATCCAAGTGAACCTTCGAATTTCCCCTATAAACAATAACCCTCTTCTTGAAGTACTGTTCGGTTGTTCTTTCCTCTTATGGGACCATTTGCTAACTTTAGTTTTCGTAACCAATAGACCATGAAAAATTTAAAGCTGCGATATCTAGAACAGCGCAGGTTTGGACCGTCTCTCGCTCGCAGGTATATCTCCAGGAAATGGATCGAAAGAAAACCTTGTCCATTCAACCACAACCCACAAAACAATATTCTGCCAGCTTAACCTTTTACATTGACAACATACTCGACTCGATTCATTCAGTCATCAACACGATGGCGACAGCGCTACCTTCCGGCGACAAGGCCCCAGTCGTGAGCTTTTGCGAGCCTCAAACAACCGTAGCAATCTACATCACAGCACAGAAATCGTCTGACTCCCAAGAGAAAGTAGCACGAGAGCCCCTCCCTAGTCCAGCCAGCGCCAGCGGCTCCCTTACCACGCAAACCACCTCCGAACCAGAAACTCCAAAGTTTGTCATCCACAAACACTTGATCTGCCATCACTCCCCTTTCTTTTCCGCTGCTTTCAATAGCAATTTCAAGGAAGGAATTACTCAAGAGATGACCATAGACATGGATCTCAACGCCTTTGGATTGTTCGTGAACTGGCTTTACAATCAGGTTATCCTTGGTGCCAGCGGAGAGCAGCCTGACCTGCCGACTCTGGCTCATCTATGGATCCTTGCTGATCGAGTATTGATCCCTAAGTTGCAGAACCAAGCTATGGATATCATGTATTCCCGTCTACTGAGTGGCGGGAGTGTAGTGAGGCAGGAGTTTTGCTCATTTTGCAACATTGCCGACGAGCATGCGGATGGAGATAATTATCTCACTGAATTGGCAGCTGCTCTTTTGACTTGGGAGCACCCGAACTTCATTCTGAACATCGACCCGAACCTGGTCCCTGCTTCAGTCTTTGCAAAATCATGGGCTTCTCTGAAGATACTGCAAGGCCTCGGCTCGGGACAACCTGCTACTTTGGTCACATTCCACGTGAAAGAAGATGCGAATTGATAGGAGTTGGTCGCACGGCGTTTGGATAGATGGAGCTGTAGTTGGACGACGGGCACAAAAATGAGAGGTATAGAAGGAGGCTTTGCCTCTGGTTGTGGATGGCTCCTACTTGTTAATAGTAGAGTTGCAAGAGAGCACGTCGTCAGATTCACACAACGATCACAGCATCCGAGCATGGATCATAGGAAGTAGAAAAGCAAATAGAATGGCAAGCATAATCGCAAACAAAAGGAGATACAACTATAAGCATAGACCAGTGGTATTTTATTCCACGCATTATTAAAATGAGCTAAGGAATAATATTAGGAATAAGATTAATGTAATTGTTTACTAACTCACTTCATAAAGGCTTAATAATTAATCCTTCTCAACATATTGATATCCGACGAGTATCGTTATATTACACCTCTAGTTTTGCTTCTAGTCCTTCCTCCAAAATACCACATACAAGTATATGATTTCCACTGGGTTGGAAGCTCGGCTGTTGTAAATCCGCTACAGCCTGAAGGGCTCACCCGTTATTTCTGGGCGGGTGGTTGGCTTACTATACAGTCGATTTCACTCCTCTAATTTGTTAGCAGCTAATAACTTGAGATAGACTTGACGACGAAACTGATAATGTTTCGTCACCGATAAAGTGGATGTTGAGATAGAGACAGGGGAAGTTGACCTTGCTCCGCTTCGGGCTAGCTTGTCAGAAGGTTGCATGAGTGTGGTCAGAAGTCCTTCAGCCCTGAGCTGCAGCTGCAACTCTCCTTCGTCAGCTTACCTCGAGAGATCAAATATATATCGCCCCACCAAACTTGGCCGTCAGCATGTTGCATTCTCTTCACCACTTTCTTCATTGCCATGGCGCACGTTATGATGTCTCGAGGGGCCGTGATGACCCACCAAACCTCTGCCCCGGAAAACGGACCCAGCAATCTGGCCCTCCCGGTGGTTGAATTCCTTCCCATGTCCCAAAGATTGGAGATCAGAGACAGCAATGAAGACTGGACTGGGAAAACCAGTAGCGCACTGAGGAGGAAGCTTCAAAACCGCTTGAATCAAAGAGCTGCTCGTATGTGTACCCCTGCCCCCATCTTCCACTAGGTTCTGACGTATCCAAGGGAGAAGAAAGCTGCAAGTAAAAGAAGCTGCTGCCTCAAAGTACACAGCCATCATCCAACGCGCGACCGCGCTGGAACAACAGTGGTACTTTGATTACTGCCGCTTCCCAGTCGAGCGTCCAGAGTGGAATGCCCTCCAGAGATGCATGAATCCTTACAAAAGGAGGCATGTCATATCGGCGCCCAACTTCGGGTCTTTCCTCCAAACTCCACTGCCATCAGACCCAAAGCTACTTACACTATTGCACTTCAATCTCGTGCGCGCACTAATGCAAAATGTCTTCATCCTGAATCTGGATCCGGATGACATGAGTCTGGACCAAGAATCCCCCTTCGCAGACCCTCAGAAAAGAGCAGAGATCAAGATCGACGCTTTGCCTCCCATGCTCCAGCCGACGGAATTACAGATGACAACTCCGCATCATCCCGAGGTTGACTGCTTTCCGTTCCCCGAGTTTAGGGATAATAGGATTAGGTATGGGGCGACGTATCCGATTGAGCAGTATTGTTTGGATTTATTGTATGGGGTGGAGAGTTGTTATAGTACGAGGGAGTGGGGACTGAATTCCAGGACGGGGTTGATTGCTTGGGGGGAACCATGGTTGCAGTCGAGTTGGGAGGTGGAAGAGGCGTTTGCGAGGAAGTATAGGAAATACATTGTGGGGTGCAAAGAACTGCTTGCGACTACGAACCATTGGAGGAAGAGTAGAGGGGAACCGCCGTTGGTATTGGAACTAGATGAAGAGGGTGGGGATGAGAGTTCATCCAGTTTTCAGTTTAAAGCTTGGGCTTCATCCTCTTGTCATCCTCCTCATTCTTAGCTTGCTCAGCTAGCACTCGTCTCAATACCTTCCCTGCAGCACTCTTCGGGATCGCATCAATGAATCTAATGCCCCCACGCAACCGCTTGTGCGGAGCCACCTTCTTATGCAACCACTCACAGACCTCCCTCTCCAGCTCCTTCCCAGCATAATGCCCCTTAGCAACCACCACATACGCCCTCGGTAATTCCGTCTCCCTCTCCCGGCTATAAACCCCCACAACAGCCACATCCGCCACCGCCGGATGCCCCAAAAGCAACCCCTCAAGCTGCGCCGGCGCAACCTGAAACCCATTATATTTGATCAACTCCTTGTACCGATCCGTCAGGAACACATTTCCCTCCTTGTCGATATACCCGATGTCACCACTACGGAACCAGCCCTCACTCATGGACTCTGAGGTAGCCTGAGGGTTCTGGTAGTAGCCTTTAAACACGTTTGGCCCACGCATCCAGATTTCGCCTTCCTTGCCTCTCGAGACTTCGCAGGTGCCATCCATGACTTTGATGCTCATAGAAGGCAGAGGTTTACCGACTGAGCCGGTGGGGTTGTTCCAGTCTGCCCAGCTCTGAGCCACCTGTTAGCAACTTCTAATCGTGGGAAAGAGGGGAGGATGTACCTGGCTACTGATTGCAGGAGATGCTTCTGACATGCCGTATGATTGCTTGATTGGCACCTTCAATCTTTTGTAAAACATATTGATTAAGTCGTCTGAGAGGGGTGCGGCTGCAGAGTGCATCATTCGGAGAGAACTGAGGTCGTATTTGTCCACGACGGGGCTCTTGGCTAGAAGAAGAACCACTGGTGGTACAACGTATGCGACAGTGATTGCGCTTGCTTGGATAGTTGAACATAGTTGGTTCAGATTGAATTGCTGCATGATATGCATTGTAAGTCCTCGGTAGAGGGGGATGAAGATCATGGCGTGGAGACCTAGGTTTTGTTCCAGTGAGTTCGCATTTTTCCAAAACATGAAAGATCCCCCAAAAGGGAGCGGGTTGGGCTCACCATAAATATGAAACATAGGCAAGAAAGAGATCATCGAATCATTCTTCCAATCCAGCATCTCTCGATCTGGAGTACAGCTCTGCAAGATGTTCGCAACGATGTTCTCGTGGCTCAACATGACACCCTTCGGAAGCCCCGTTGTCCCTGAACTATACACCAAGAACGCTAGGTCTTCTTTTGGATTAACCATAGCTTTCTTTTCACCATCAATGCTTCCTTCCTCGGTTATCAAATACGAGAAATGCTTGACTCTTCCCTTTGGGTCCGACTCCCCAATCAGAATTATCCGGTTCAGGGGCAATCCAACAATCAAAGCCGCCTCCCTCGCTACCTCAAGACAATTTAAATGCGTTGTCAAACCTTTAGCACCAGAGGATTTCAGCAACGATGCTAATTCGCCAACTGTGTACAGATTGTTCATCGGGCAGACCACGCCGCCAGCCCAAAGAGTTCCGAAAGTGATTGTTGCGATATCTGCACTGTTCGGTGTAAACAACGCCATCACGTCCCCTTTTTGCCAGTTCCATTGCGTGAGCAGCCCTGGCCCGAGAGAGGCCGAGGTGGTGCGGAGAGAGTGCAAGGTGTGTTGCTTTTGGGTTGCGAGGTCTGAGAAGATTACTGTAGGAGATGTCAGCACATTTACAGAAACTCTCAAAGTGTACAGAGAGAGTCCCACCATGGTCTTCAGGATATTCTTGATCTGTCTGTTCGAATAGGAATGACCAGATATCAACTGGCGGGATTGAAATCGGAGGATGAGGGGAGTGGGTAGGCATATTTGCAAAACGCTGGACGGAGGAAGGAGCATCGACTCCCTAGGTCTGTGGTCAAATGAATCTATAAGAAGTTTTAGGATCAAAGGATAGCAGGGCATGGTGGGCTGAGTTATGTAAGTAATCATCTATTAAGCTTCACCAAATTGGGAGAAAGGTCGAATAAGCCAGGTCTGGGGTAGCTCGAAGCTAATTCGGTCCTGGTGGTTATCCTCATCCCGAAGTAAGCATAACCACTTCTCCAGATTACTGAACACTTTTAGGCATCTCTTAGTTCTATCAGTTGTCTCAAGTGCTACATCCCGGCTTGGTGGGCCCAATGGTTGGCTCCGTTAAATAAAACCATTCGGGCCTTTCAATTCTCGAAATCACCCCGAGAACAGCATCAATGCGAAATTCAATCCTAATAATATTTGCTTTTCGTGCTTACTGTGCACGCCCAAATCATTTCTTGAAGCCGAAACTCAAAATCTGGGGGTTGTGGGGAAATGTTCCGGACGTAAGTAAGTGATTACTATTCAGAGAGCCGGCACCTCGGCAAGTCAGCCAGCATCAGCATTAGGTTCCACGACACTGTTCATTTCATTTTCTCATGTACACCATCTCTTTATTGATAGATATGTTAAGGAAGCAAAAGTAAGCCAAAATATCATTACTGATCCTCGCAAATCTTGCAGCTATGGTCCGACCAAAGGGCGGAAAGCTCAACGTCTACGTGGACTGCGGTTCGTCCCCTCACTTCGCCCATTCCCGTTCCACAATTAACAGCTTCAGTATCTCCGTACTCCTGGTTTGGGTTCACCAACACCATTAAATATCGACCGCTGCTCAACGCCCATGGCGTTTCTGTAGACATTATCCCCTTCTTCCTGGGTGGCGCACGTGAAAGCGTTGGAAATCCGTGGACACCGACACCGAAATGGAAAGAGGAGTTCTCGAAGCAGGATAGTGAAACCACGGGACGTCTGTTAGGACTTAAGATCGTGCCACCGAAAGATTTTCCTATTCTTTCGTTGTTCGTAAGTGCATCGGGACTGGTTTGGGGAGTGGAAGTGTGATTGACAGATGTTGAAAACAGCCAGTGCGTGTAGCGACCTGGATCAAGGATCACTACCCCGATGATAAGTTTGAAGCTGCATTCCAGTCTCTGGTGTCTGGATACTGGAGCAAAGGGATAAATGTCTCTACCCCGGAAGGAATCATCAAAGCTCTTGACGGAATTTTTAGCCAAGCGGAGCTGGAAGAGATTCTGAAGAGCGCAGTGACGCCAGAGAATAAGAAGAGGGTTATTGATCAGACGGCGAGCGCTGGGGCCTTTGGTGCGCCGTGGATTGTGGGTGTGAATAGTGATGAGAAGAGGAAAGCCTGGTTTGGAAATGATAGGTGGGATCAGATTTTTGAGCATTTGGGTGTGCCATATATGCCTGTTTCGATTATTGTTCCTAGCAAATTGTAAATCTTAGTTCGTACTTCAGGTTTCGATAACGAGCAGCGCATGAGCACGAAGACGTCAGTCAAAGGATGTGCCGCTCCCTCAAAGAGACAAGTTCAGTTTAGCTAAAGAAAATCCAGCGTTGTCTTCTCAATTATAAGTGGACCAAATCATTTCGGAGGTCTTTTGAAATTTCCAGCGGTGGTTTCGTAAGGAGGTGGGTTCGGAAAAGCCTATTTCAGCCTTTACTCAAGCACCTATACATCTCCCGTATCCGCTACGGATGGACCCAGTATCAAGCAAGGTGGGCAGTGGCCTCGAGATAAGAAAATCGAGCCGGAGGCTCCTACCGGAGAGAGGATCGAGATGGGTGCTACTACAGGAGGGCAAGAATATCCGTATCCGAGTGATAAGAAAGATATCAATAGTTTCGGCATAAATCCTGTCGGAGGGACAGGATGGGCGGCGCCTCAAGCGCCGATTTTGAGCCATCCGGGGAATGGGAGAGGGCAGGCTTTACCGGGTCAGCCGTCGCCCCAGAGATCGCCACAATCGATATCACAGGCACATGGTGGGTTAACGGAAGATGATGCGAGGAAGAGTCATGCGTTGTGAGTGGTGGGCTTACGAGCTATTGGTGTTTACGAGCCACCTTGGACATATATGGGATCAGAGCCTTTGAAAATATCGAGTGTGTGTGGTGCCGAACGTACGGGTCTGAAAGTGGATTCTGAGAGGTACATAGATAAGTATTCAACCTGCCGAAACTTTCATACATTTTCCCGAAATGTTGGTTTCGTGTTGGATGCCACTTCTGGTTGGATATGTAGCTCGGTTGCAGGGATTACATTGATGGGGCCGAAATCTGCCTTGTGGTCAATGAGGTCTCAGGGGTTTGGAGGTAAATTACCCAGCTGAAGCGCCAACTGGCGATCCTCTTGCGTTCCTCCCTCTCAAAGACTCTCTGCCCCTCCATCACTTTACCCCTCTATCACTCTGCCACTTCATACCGCGATATATTGCAACTGGTTCGGCTGGTGAACGGCCTTGAATACCACTCATCAGAAATATACAAACCTTAAGAACTCATAAAACCACCCCACAATGGCTTCCTCAACCCTCCCTTCGAACGGCCGCCTCGTCAACATCGACACTCACTCTCTGGCTCTCTACACTCATGGCGCAGAGCCCAGCAGCCCCAAAGATCCCGTCGTACTATTTATCTAGGGTGTGGCAAGCGATGCCCTCAATTGGCAAGCCGTGGTGCGGCTGCTGGGTCCCTCGCTGCGAAGCTACACCTACGACCGTTCCGGCTATCACAACTCGGAGTGCTCGCCTCTCGCTCCCTCGGCCGAGAACGTTGCTCTGGAGCTCTCTCTTCTGATCGAAAAGGCGCCCATCCCAAACCCTCTGATCCTTGTGGGGCACTCCTGGGCCGGCGTGCTTACGCACGAGTACATCGCCCTAAAGGGAACTGACCAAATCGCCGGTTTGGTGTTTGTGGACGTCAACCATGAGACAGCGCCACTGGTGATGGACGTGAACGATCCAATTCTCTGGACTGTTGCTGCGGGTGTTGAGCCATACTCTGCCTGGGGGGTGGAGGCGGAGCACAAGTTGACGCAGGAGGAGTGGGACGCGTTCAGGGCGGCGGAAACAACTGAGAAGTTCAAGCTGATTGAGCGCAAGGAGGACGAGAACTACATGCCAAGTTTCGAGACGCTGCGGAAGAAGGAGCTGGATAAGAAGCAGCCACTGGTTGGAGACAAACCGGTTTATGTGATTGGGGGCACACGAAGCAGAGATTGGAGTGGATTGTACAAGGTGGGCGTTGCTAAAGGGAACGGGACCGAGGAGCAGAGGAGCCATGTGAGAGAGTTGATCAAGACGGTCGATGCGAAGAATGAGGATCTCATGAAGGAATTCTTGAAACTTTCTACCAAGAGCGAGCTTGTTTTCGCCACCGAGAGTGGACACTTTGTCCAAATGACTCAGCCGGAAATTATTGTTGATGGTGTGAAATGGGTCCTAGATAACCTCCCAGCATCTCCTTAGTTGCGGAGAATAAGTAATATTAACACTTAGCACCCAAGTCTAGTGGATAACATGTATGTGAACAATGGTGGAACGAAGCTACGTCAGATACAGACCTGTGAAATCGATAGGATCTTGTGACGGCTAGTCCTTGCGCAATTCAGAATTCCAAGGAACGACTGCAACTCCAAATTTCACAAGGCAGTAGAAACAGAACGTGGCCCGCAAGTAAGGTGAAGTCTGGAGACTGGCGGATAAAGGCACATTAAGCAAGATACAAAACACATAAAGGAACCGAGTGATTACTCAAGTAACAGAATATCAACTGGCCGTTTCTATTATCTTTTCAAATGCATTTAAAATTCCCTACAATCTTTTGACTCTTATTCTACAGAAATTTCCCCCCTTGCTCAATGTATACTGGGACCCCGATCGCAGTTTTCAATTATGTAATGACCCCAGAATTATTTGCGGTCCTCATGTGCTGATTTTATGTGAGGAATATCTTACAAGACTAAACAAGCTCGGAGGGCGGACTTTGCATCAGCTATTATGGCCTCGTCTTTACTTGGAGTTGCAGAGCCGTCCTCTCGAGCAGACGATTGAATTGCAACTTCTGTCTGATCTGGCCTGGGATGGGCCGGGTTTCGGCGGCGACGCAATGCACTGAACAATGTTTCCAGACGGTGTTGCCGTTTCTAAGAATTGATTAACAGCGGACGCATCATATTTGTTAGAGGGCAACGGATCGCTCACCGAATTCCGTGTATCTGGCTTGGAAGATTGCTGCAGATGCGGTAATCAAGCAAAGGCAGATAAGAAAGGCAAACCCAAAGTCGGCATAGGCGTACCTCTCTACGTTAGTTGTTATAATGCCGTACAAACCTCCGATATTGATCATCCTGTTTGATCATCTATCAGCAAGTCCCCGGCGCGGCAAGCTCGAGAGAAAACATGCCAGTAATTTACGTTATATATAAACAGAATTATGAGTTCGCGGCTCACTATCGCTGACTTCCAATTCTTCAAATCCACGACTTTGGGTTCCTCTTCAGGGGATTAGTCAACTGTTGATAATCAGCACCTGTGAAGATCAAATCATCCAGCTCCCAATGCCTACTCAAGAATACTGTTATATTGGGTTTCACAGTTCCTGTGCTAACGCCGACGAGAAGCATGCCAATTATGAAGCCAGGGAGGCCGCAGGTGCCGTAACTTCACTGCGCCAAAGCTGTAGCAGCGACGATACTGAGTCCTTACACGTATATTCTGAAGTTTCTGAACCATTATTCTCTATCTACAGGCTGAGCCAGACCGCTGGTGAACCTACAGGAATCCGACCTGGATCGTTTTGCGACGGCCGAGCCAACAGTCCGCCAACAGGCCCCCTGCCAGATATGTGCTGTAGCTGTATACGAACCAGAAATATATGATCAACACTGCTCTTGTCTGCCCTAGGCCAAGAACTCCTGGGCGAAGAGGGTCATCAAGAGAAAGCTGGAGGTAATTCTCTGTGGGAACTTTTAGTGAAATGCGAGCAATATGGAGGTGCAAAGACGATAATATTGATGGCTGACAAGGCCTAAATGACTGAAATTCAGGCAGAGTAAAGTGTAAAAAGGGAGAGAATGGACTGCAAAACCTTATTCTTATCCCCATTAGCCTTTAGCGACATCAGTGTTCCAAGCACGTGTTCTCCTATATATTATAAATTAGCTAATAAAGCAATTGAATATATATTAGTGAGCATTTAATAAGCTCCGTAAGTAATGCATTATATATGAGAGTGGAGAAGACTAAATTAGTGGTTAAACCTGGTGCTGGAAGGAATGGTAGGCTAGCCAGGCTAGTGTACCAGTTCGACAGCTACAGCTCCGATATTCTTATGGTTCAGGATGCTTGCCGACGGTATGAGAAAGGGAGCCATTATTTTGTCGACTACCCCTGAGCTAAAAGTACAGCTGAATAACGTACTATATAGCCCCCAATTCCGAAATACGTCGTTATTATCGATTCCCAAAATTACTCAAGCTGGAGGAAGCGTCAATTTTCCATTGGGAAAGCTTATATTATTGATGATGGAACGACTATAGCAACTGGTACATATAACTCCTCTACAGGGTTATATTAGCTTGACCAATTTGGTTCAGGGCGTGCCCTAAAATCGCCAAAATCGGATATACTAGCCTCCCTGAAAACCTGGCACCAGAGATATGGTCACCTAAATGCGAAATATATCTTGGAATCGGTAAACCATATTAATGGACTCTAATTCAAAAATTAAACCCCGTTCGATTGTAATTCCTGTAATATAGGCAAGATTACTAGGGCTAGTATAACCGATTTATACCTTGAAAAACTGCTTTTAGGGGAGTATATTGTAATTGATATGTGGGGGCCATTAAGGGTAGCTTCCCTTAGCGGAAATACTTATATGCTATTTATTACTTGCAAGGGGTCCAAATATTATATGGTAGCCTATAATTCGGACAAAAAGAGCTATTTTACGAACCTCCAAGATCAGGTAACCTTCTCTGAGATCCAAACTAGGAATAAGATCAAACGCCTATGTCTTAATAATACTCCAGAATTTGTATCGGGTCAAGTTAAGAACTAGTGCAAATTAAAGGGCATTTACTTGGAACCAACCACCACCTATACGCCTGAACAGAATAGTGTTTCTGAACGCAGTATGCGTATAATTATCGAATTAGAGCATACGAAGCTAGAATAATTGGGTTTGTTGTATGAGTTTTGGGAGGAAGCTACTATATATAGGATTTACGCCTATAATCGGTGCCACCTATCCAAGATTGGTATGACTTTATGCGAAGCGTTCTATAGGGCTAAACCGGATATATCTAATTTACGTATATTCGTTTCCTTGGCATCGTTCATATACCCAAGGAAATAGCTTCATGGCATAAACACATGGCCAAAGCCTTTAGGGGCATTTTTACTGGCTATGTTAGTTCTGGATACCGAATTTGGAACCCGCGCAAGCGGATATTCGTCATTTCCAACCATTGCACTATCAAAGAACACGTCAAGGGAGTTTCACTCCTGAACCCAGCGTCCCAGCTATACAGAAGACTGGTCGGAACTGCTGCAAATTCTGACGATGATTCCGCCGATACTTCGGACGACCCCGATACAGATCACGGAGATGCCATTATTGTCAATACTGGAAATCAACAGCTTGATAATCCATTAGAAAACGATGGAGAAAATCACTCCGATGCTGAAGGGGGCGCTGGATGAAAACGCGTCACGTGACGCAACTGGGGGCGCTTCTGACCTAAGCGAGCCCTCGGAACCCCTATTCAGTGCATGAGAATCTTGGCTTGGCCCAACCAGATGTTGATTGGCACACTCTTCGAAAGCATCACCATTCCATGGCCGTACGCTGGGTTCTCACCCAAGGATCTGGTGAAGAGTTCGACCCTGTGTAATGGAATAACCAACCAGGTATGTCGGGTGATGGCGGGCTTCACAAATCTGGAGATTGACCGGTATGTGAGAGCGAGATTGATGATTTCGGTTTTTACCAGCGCAAACATCCGTGTCGAGTTCTGAGATGATGGGCTAGAGGACGTGGCCTTGAGCTGGTGAAGCAACATTGAATCCCGTCATATTTACCAGAGAAAATTTGTTGAATACTTTGAGTTAAGAAATGCGCGATCCTGAAATTCAAACCGATGACTCCTTGCGGAATTAGGGCCGGCAACCCTTGCATACCTGTTGATGTTCGGACCTTCCAGCCTGGAATAGCATGCAGACGAACCAGGATAAATATAACATGGTCTTGGCGATCTGGTTCATCAGGCTCATATGAAAGCTTGACGGAGAGCTGATGAAGTGTTGTTGCAAGCTCTATCCCTGAGCCCCTTAATGTTTCGC
Organism: Hyaloscypha bicolor E; assembly: GCF_002865645.1. Classification (NCBI taxonomy): domain Eukaryota; kingdom Fungi; phylum Ascomycota; class Leotiomycetes; order Helotiales; family Hyaloscyphaceae; genus Hyaloscypha; species Hyaloscypha bicolor. The sequence continues at coordinate 3,026,753 of NW_020194685.1, read as the reverse complement.
TTAGAGATCACGTGCTCAGCCCAAGTTTACAACCTCCGACGCGCCTCATGCACCGTGCATGATGCACGCAGCGAGATCTGAGGGGTTTTGGTGACATTTACAATGGTTGCCGCGCGTGACTCGTCAAGCTGAATATTTGTCTCAGATATGTCTTTACCCGACCATTCGTATTTCCACTTGTATCTTGTGGCGTCCAATATTGTGGCTTTTTTAATGCAGCCGCAAGGTCTTGGCATCCCAATCTATCAAGAATCAGCGTCGAGATCACGGCACACAAGCCCGCTCAATTTGTTTGGTTGAAAGGCGTCTGAGAAAACTAATCACGATCAGATTGTGGAATTTGTAATTCGTTCAGGCCTAAACACGGCAATCAATCAATTGGCTGAGGCAAGTACGTTGCTCCCCACGTGATACATTGCAATCCGTCTCCCCGCATCCTCTCTCTACGCCAGCTGTCATGAGTCCATCACAGAAATGGCTGTAGAGATGTTTAAATTTCGACATTATCTTCCCTCAAGATCACATTTCCAGTGCTCATCATCTTGTCCTCAATCTCAATCATGCGTTTCTTCCCCCTTGCATTGGCCGCCAGTACTGTAAACCTCGCTGTTGCGCAGGTCTCCACGGCTCTGTGTGGTGGAAAGAATTACACATATGAGGAACTCGCTGGTTATGGATTTGTTCCAAACAATGGCAGAGACAAATATGGAGATACATTAGGAGGGTTCGGATCTGCCATTGCTCTCGACAGATCCATGTGGGAGAAGAACAAGGATGGAAGCTACAAGGGTGTTCTATACGCTCTCCCAGATAGAGGATGGCAGGTCCCCAAATCCTGAATCGCTTTGCATTGCATGTGCGCAATGCAAAGCCAGTACAAGCTTTCCATTCCAATGAACCACGCTAACGGGAAACAGGAATACTCAGGGCACCATAAACTACCAGCCCCGGATCCACAAATTCGGGATTACATTTACACCTAAGCCCAGCGCTACCGTCGCAGCTCCCTCCGGCCCTAATCTTGTCTTCACGTACATGGATACCACCCTTCTCTATGGGCCGGATGGGAAGACTCCATGTACAGGACTTGATGCCGATCCCACTGGCCACATTTCCTATCCTGGATTCCCTCCCCTTCCTGGAGCTACGTTTCTTGGTGATGGATGGGGTAACGGGAATACTATTCAGCGAGCAATCACCATCGATGGTGAAGGTCTTGCACTTGGCAACGACGGAACTTTCTGGATTAGCGATGAGTATGGGCCATACGTTTACCAATTCAAGCCAAATGGAAAGATGATCACAGCTATCAGACCCGTAGATGCGAGTAAGTTTTCTCCCCTGACATATCTTCTGTGCTAACATACCCAGTCATTCCTATGCGGAATGGAACCGAGTCGTTCTCGGCTAACTCGCCGTACCTCTTCCCTGGTCCTCCTGGGTTCGGGAATGGTGTTATTCCAGCTGACAACCCCACTGGTCGCGATAACAATAAGGGTTTCGAGGGAATGACATTGAGTGGAGATAGAAAGACATTATTCGTTGCTCTCCAAGCAGCAGACAATCAAGAAGGTGGACTTAAGGCTACAGGTCGTCGCTATATCCGTCTTTTGAAGTACGACATCACCGTCTCCTCCTCACCACGCTTCGCCCGTGAATACGTAGTTCCCCTCCCATTCCAAAACGCAGCACATACTAAAGTTGCGGCCGAGTCTGAGATCTTCCATATCCAAGATGGATCCTTTTTCATCCTCGCACGAGACTCCGGTGCTGGTCATGGACAAGCCAGCCCAACCTCCGTCTACCGCCACATCGACATCTTCAACGTCGACCTCGCAACCAACATCAAAGGCCAGCATGATTGCTCTACATGCGCCATCGCAGATGCAAACGGTGTTCTCAACACTGGCATTACTCCAGCCGAGTACTGCTCCTTCATCGATTTCAATATCAATGCACAGCTTAACCGCTTTGGCGTCCACAACGGCGGTGTGCAGGATCAATTCCTATTGAATGAGAAGTGGGAGAGTATTGGAATGGTGCCTGTTGACGGGAAGCATGGCGATGATGACGAATGGTTCGTCTTCAGTTTATCTGATAACGATTTCATTACCCAGGATGGCTTTTTGAATTTCGGACAGAGTCCGTATAAGGATGCAAGTGGCTTCAATCTTGACAACCAGGCTCTGGTTTTTAGGATCAAGCTCCCGATCCACTCGGCGCCATTCCCAGTGTAGGATGGTGAATGGGCTACTGTGGCATTCCCGAAATGAAAAAGCTTATTATCTTATATGCGCACGTGACTGTTATCCCTCAATTCTTGACTTTGCTTTTGTCTTGTCAAGGTTGCGTCATCTCTTGATTGAGAACGAGGCTTGAAACAAATACCAGTGCAAGAGTTTCGTCACGGCCAGTGTATGGGTTGCACAATCAGTGATTATCACCGAACTATTGACAATCTGAGGAGCTGAAAGTAACCCCCCACCTTCCTTGCCTAGGAATCTCTTCTTCTGGATACGACACAGCCAGCAGCTCACCAACACCCATGATGTCTGACATTGCCTTGCATGCCCTCACAACTGTCTTTACCTGGTGTTCGACCCTCTGGGTGAACTACGGGGATTTCGGCGCCGGCAACGCGATTTGGAGTCAACCGGAGGATTTTAGCATTACCAACTTCGCCTGTTACCAACCGGTAGAGTGGGATTCACGCATTTTTGAGATCTATGAATACAGTCCCGGTGTTTGACCAAGTTTCTATAGAGCTATTCGCACGGCTCCGAGCTTCTTAATGGCAGAACCATTAGTAGCGCAAAGTGTTGCTCCAGGTAACTCTCTGTACCTACCCTCCATAGAGTTAGTTGATAAAACCCCATTTTCTTACAGCCGCTTCGCCGTAGATCCAGTACAGCTCCCCGATGAATTCAGAGGCGGCTTTGCAACCCCATTCACAGCGACGGCCTACGCTGCTAATGGCCTTGTGACGAGTGTCTATGCGAAAGGGAGTCTATGGTATTGGCCAAACGTAGTTCATTGGGTAGAGGCGAATTTAGCCTTGTTAAGTCTACTATTAACCGCTTCAGTCGCGACGGCTCCGGTAACCACATCACCTTCATATCGCACTTCGAACCCAACAAGAAATATTACACCGAATTCCACATCTTGGGGTGCCTCGCCAAATCACCTCATCATCCACAGGCTCTCCGCTACTCAATAAGACTGGAACATCTAGTTTGAGCAGAGATCTAAAGCTAGGGATTGGCTCAGTAGCGGCCTTTGGGCTCCCTCTTTTTGTGGTCATTGGGTGGTACATTCGTCGTCGAAGTCAAAGGAAATAAATTTCAACTGGAATATTCAAAAGTGAACATTCTCCATACCATGAACGACATGAACTTCGAGACAAAGCACGCAATACCCAGCCCTTCATACAGAATGGAATCTGGCGTTCCTCCTGTAACCCACGAAATGGACTCGAAAGATCTTCAAGAACTCGAGCGGAGTGGACATACTCTTAGTTCCATGAGCTACAATAAAGAGCAGGCTTGACAAGTCCGGAATGCGTAACCTTATGTATTTACTGGCTAGTCTTCTGTAAATTGCGATCCTCGATAGCGTCAAAATTTTAGATTCGAGATAGGTTAGTTGCGGTATATAATACAAGCTCAAGCGGGAATTACGAGCATATTGAATTACAATACAGATTCGAGGGATTTAGCCATTGTAAACGTAGATAGGAGCTAGAATGCTCAGACATTTTATCTATCAACTTGATTAGAGAAGGCAACGAAGTGTTGTTGCAAGTTTACCCCTGAGCCCTTGAATCGCTCGCATAGATCACGTGTCCCAATCTAACTCGCGCCAAACTGTTTACCACACGCGTCGCAAATCGCGACTTCACCCGCCTTGTCCTCACCACCAACAACCACTCAATTGCATCAGTAGCTCGAAATGTCGTACGAAAATTACACTGCCATACGGAGATTCATCGTGCGACACATTCAGGACCAAGGTTTCGCCGAGAACGACGGTCTGCCAGGCCGAGTCCTGATCCATCTGTGCCTGGAGCGGTTCTCCCCCGACCTGCAGGATCCCGAGGCTATCAGAACTGAGAAAAAGTCAATTGAGGGGGCAATTAGGCGCATGGTTGAGGATTCTATGTTGCAGCCCGTGAGCAGGAATCAAAAGGTTGTTTTTCGTCTGGATCCGTACTTCAATATTAAGGACAAGAATAATCCGAGTGCGAGCCAGCCGAGCGAAGACCCGCAGAGTACACAAGAGGCGTTGGAGGCTCTTGAGAGGGAAGCTAGCCCAGACATTGAGGATCAAGATATGGATCAGCACATTGACGAAGAGCTCGACCAGCAGTTGGCGCAGCAATTGGATCATTCGATGAATCAAGTGGAGGATCAGGCAGAGGAAGACTTAGACATGGGCGAGAGACGGCAAGATGGCTGGGTAGAGAAAGTTGTCGATAACCAAACGGAGAGAGATCAGGTCCATCAGGTCGAAGAAGTAGTTCACAACCGAGGGGATGGGCTGAAACAAGATCAGCCAGATGATATGGGAAATCCTGCGGAAACACACCAGGAAAGCCAGGCTGCGGAAGACGCGGACATTCAGGCAATGAGACAGCAAGAGGCACAGGAGGCTGCTAGAATCGAGGCAACAAGTGAGACTCTTTCTATTGGTTTCGGAAAACCGATGCTAATTTCTTCTTTGATTTAGGGCATGTAGAAGCTTATGCCGAAATCACACGTGGGGCAGCACCCATGCCACAGACACATATAGAGGAAGAGGGAGAAGATGAGGACCCTATCAGAACACCAAGCAGGAAGCGCCGGAAGGTGTTGGAGATCGCGGCGAGTGAGTCCTCGAGCAGCTTCGAGCCTATTAGTCCGGGTAAATATCCGAATTCGACCCCGCGGCGGAGAATGAACAGACTAGGTACGCCTCTGTCTGCCTCAAGAAGGCGTTCTGCACCCACTGGCACCTACAACTCTCCGTCCCAGCAGAGATCCCCCAGGCATATGGAGCACAGAATCGTCAAGGAGGAGAGGACGGTAAGTCATGATTTGGGCTCCATTGGGGGTTGAAAATCTGACGAGGTATCTAGGACAACTCCCCAAATTGGCTAAAAGATGCAGTCATTGAGCTCCGCACGAAAAATTCTGAATCCTCGATTATAACCGAGAATGGACTTGTCAAATGCTTAGATTGTGACGGGAAGACGTTCAAGCCAACAGCGAACCGAAAGATCGGCGGTGTCATGACACATTTGAGAAGCAAGACCCATCTGACCAATGTCACCCGCCGACAGGAAAAGCTGGGTCCTTCAGAATGCTATTTCCCTAGCATCCCCACCACTATTCCAACCATAGATTTCAACATGCCTCAAGCTCCACTCATGGTATTTGCCAATCAGAGACAGGAGTCACCGCAAGACTTGGCAAGTGCGTTCAGCGTCCTTGGCAGGGCTCTTCAGAATGATGCTTCTCGGAAGGATATTCGTGCATCCTTTGTAGAGGGTCGAGTGCAGGAGATGGAGAAGACGAACAAAGAGCAGCAAGAACGTATTGACGCTTCGCTTGCCGCAATTGAGAGACAAAAGGTCGAGCAGCAAGAGTTGGTGTCAGATATTCTTGCCTCGTCGGAGCAGAAACAGCAAGAATTGTCTCGGGAAGTAAACGATCGCATCAATTCGGTCGAGGAGAAGAGCAAGGATCAGTTGCAAAATATAGACAGTCGCATGGCAAGATTCGAAGTGGAATCCAAAGGGCGACTTGAACAAATGAGTACTCTCCTCGCCCGGTCTGACCAGAGAAATATCAACAAGATCGAAGACATTGCTGAACGTGTCAATGAGTCTCAGGAGAGTTCCAAGGAGCGGCATTCTCAGCTTTCTGGGGAAATCCGGGATCTTAAGGAAATCAACGAAGGACAAAATGTGATGATTCGTGAGCTGGATTCACAGGTTGCCGAAAAGAGGACGTGTCTTGAAAAGATGGTTGAAGAGATCCACGCTCTGAAATCTCAGGTCGTTGAGAGTACTGAGGGAATCAGAGCAATAAGGGAGGTCGTAAATGCAGAAAATGAAAAGAACAGCCACCTGTCGTCAGAGCTTGCTGAGAGGAGAGAGGAGATGGAGGCTTTTGGGAAGATCACCAAGGTACAAAACGAAAAAATACACGATCTAGAAGCGCTGTTTGAAGGGAACACTCGAGACTTGAAGGAACTTATGAAGACGGTCGAGGCACAAGAAGAAAGTATTCACGATTTGGAATCACAGTACCAATTGCTCAGAGACGCCCGGCAACAGGACGAGAAAGCAATGGCTGACCAGATGGCAGCGCACTTTCAACAGACGGCAAAACAGATGGAGGATTTCAAGCAACAAACCACAGAGCAGCTAAAGAATATCACGGAACGGCAAGCAGCAATGTTTGAGAAAAGGAGTGCAGAGCTAGCCGCGGTCTTCGAGAGATCAACCACGGAGCAGCTGAAGATCATACAACAGCAGTCAGCTTGGATTCAAATGTTTGAGAAGGAGACATCCTCCAAGTTTCGAATCATGGAGAGTTTCAAGAAAGATCAGGAGCACTACAAAGAAGGACTCGAAGATGTTATCTCTGGCATTATGGAAGATACGGCGCAAGTGCGAGAGTTTGTACAGGAGCTTGTACAGGATATGGTTCGTCCTGTCGCGACAGAACCGTCTGCCAGAACAGTAAATACGCGTGCTTCAGTATGAGTACTTGTTTTCGGGCCTGTTCTCTCTTGGAATCTTCTGGTAACGGGCATGGGGTTTGCAACGTTATGTTTAAGGTTAGAAATACCTTTCAACAGTTGACGGCGATGTCTTTGTAAACAGTCGGACGATAAAGGCGTTCGGGAGCATCTAGATACCATTCTGATATTTGCTAGCCGTTCTGGGAAACTGCTGAACATCCAATCGGAGCTGTTTCGATTTCACTCGGCTCTCCCGAAATCTGAAATGCAACGGGCACGGCGTTCACCTGTCAAGATTAAAGTTTAACCCGAAATGATGTCGGCCGCTCCTAACTCCATGGGTGAGATAAGCTGCAAGTGCGGCAAAAATCCCAATCAGCGGCGTTGCGGCTCCATGCAGCCGTTTCCACGGCTCATTTTCAGGCCTCCGATTGGGTACTGTTACGACCCTGGCCAGTACCGCGTATGATCGACCTCAGCCCTGCCGCCCTTGTAGGAGAAAGCAAATATCAAAGGCTGAGTGGCCAACGAATTTGAAACTTTGGTCAGCGTCAGCAGGTTGCAGCAACCACCAGACCTACTCCTAAATGGAATTATCCTTCCCATCGCCACTGAATTCAATCTTTAAATATTAGTCACTCCTTCATTTTCTTTAATCTCCTAACCATTTCAATTTCCCCCTCTATATGCTTTCTTTGCAAAAAATAGAACTAGATAACCGCTCATCCACCATGACGAAACCATGGGCAGACCAACCGTTCCCCCTCATGCCTTCACCCACAGCCACAGATGGAGTTCGCAACCTCCCCAAAATTCACAACTCAGCAACTAATGCACACAGATCTCCAAAGAAACAATAGAAATAGCAACCGGCATGACCTGCATCCACAACGCCATGTTCCGCACCCTCAACGCCGTCACCCTGCAATACTACCAACTCACCCAAGTAACCGACATCGCCGACTTCCTCACATACTGCCAATGCTTCCACGAAATGGTGCACTCGCACCACCACCACGAAGAAACGTACCTCTTCACTGCCATCGAAGCGTACTCCGGCCAAAAAGGAATCATGGACACGAGTCTCGCCCAACACCATGCGTTTGAGGAGGGCTTGGAGAGGTTTAAGGAGTATGTGTATAGTTGCAAGCCGGAGGACTGGGATAGGGAAGTCTTTAAGGGGATACTAGAGAGCTTTACGCTGGCGCTGACGAAGCATTTGAGGGAGGAGATCCCGACACTGCTGGCGTTGGATATATATGGGGGCGAGAAGTTGAAGAAGGCGTGGGATGATATGGAGAAGAGGATTTTAGATGGGACGATGGATATGGTGCGTCTTCCAATTGTTCCTTGTAGTTGAGAGAATGGACTGCTAATGGGAGAGTAGTATCGAGTCCTTCCGTGCGGGTTGGGGAGCCTGGACGTCACGTATGCCAAGGATCAGCTGCCTCCCTTTCCGTTTTTTGTTCCTTATATGTGCCACTATTGGTATATGAGGAGGCATAGGGGTGCGTGGAGGTTTTCTCCGTGTACGGCATTTGGAAAGCCGAAGGAGTTGCCGTTCGCGGTGGTGGACAAGTGAGGTGAGGTCAGGAATCGAGGGGTAGGTTGTTGATTGATACTGGGCATGAGACTTTGGCGTTGCAGCGACTCGGTATGCATAATTGCTAGCATTTGGTTTTGTGCAGAGTGTGATGGGAGATGAGAGGTTTCTGTGTTCGATGGGTAGATGGTCAAATAGAAATAGAAGGGTCTCTATCCTCAATCACGTGTTCAGTTTGTTGAATAATTCAGATCACTCATGGAAGTGAATCAAGCTTATCAATTAACAAGATCTTCTTGCCATCCTGTCTCCTCAATAACGGAATGTCAACGTAGCTCTTTGAACAAATTATGTGAGCGATTAGGAGACCCTTTTCTTTCTCGTGTAGCCCATTCTACTGTGAAACAACCTGCCTTTGAACAAAGACAACCACAACCGCAGAGAAACTGCACATTTCTGATCAGCGCCATGCTCCTAGCTTTATCTGGACGGAAGAACACCTACCCAATAGTTGCCAGAAAGATCTCCTGTCTTGAGCTGGAAGTTGAGAAAAGTATGAGACCGAGTGCAAAGAGAGCAGTGAACGCCGTAATCAGTCCAAGCACCAAATCCCTCGAATTAATCTTGAAAAGAGCGATAATGGCGATGGTGGGGAGCAGACATGCTACAAAAGTGATGGTTATAGATGCCACGCGAATAATGTGATTCGCGGAATCGCGGAAGAGGGTGTCAGGATGCTCTCTGAAAAGCCGGCACTTCCTCGTTGTCGATGCCAGAGTGAAACAGAGCCTCGAAAAAACCGAGCTAGGAATTCCCGTGGACCGGTAAGGAGACTGTGGTAGAAAGGCATGAAGCTGTGGGCAATCCATAGTATCAGTCTGTCAGGTGTGTTTTTCCCGGGCGAGGGAGAATGAGCTGCTCTCGGAATTCGTTAGGCACATGCTCGCGTCCGAGGTCCGGAGAGACGAAGAGACCGAAGAAGAGCGATAACAGGGATTTCTCTCTTTCCGCTGTTGGGAATGTACTCCCCCAGGTGGAGGCGCCGTCCCCAACGATGGAAGAGCTGTTGGAGATGCTTCGGACACAGTGTTTCAGAACATTAACATTCAAGCTGTCGGTGTGCGGGAAGTCCAACCCAGTTGAGAATTGTAGAAGTGCATTGTCTTTCCGATTCGAATCAACTCGTGCCAATACTTTCTTAGCCAAGTCTGAGAATAACTCACTGTATTTGTCGAGAGTAGCGCGGATCTTCTCAATGAGGATCCACTGTTCAGAGCAATCTCTGTTGGCTAGTATTGCCTGGTGCCTAACTCTATGCAACTCGCTTATGTTGCCTGCAAAGAAATGAGAAGGGTCCCCACTGTTGGAAGGGTAATAGTAGCCCCTGTATTCGATTTTGTGTAGAGCCTTCCGTAGATAAACGAGCTCTGCTTGGTAATAAAGCAACGACTTGATGCTTAGATCCGCAAACGATGGGAATGCTTCCAATGCTCGATTTTCGGAGATCAGGTTGGCAAGCGAAGGCCATCCAGGGACTGGAAAGTTGACATCGTCGGCAGGATCCCGAGGTAGGGGGTCTGCAGAGCCAGCCGCCGGTTGTCTTGGAGTGGGGACATCCATCGAATCTTTGGTTTGAAAGACTTCACGAAATGTTGAGGGGACTTGAATTTCTTTTGAGAATGCATATATAAGAATGCGGAACCGAAATATGGTTTGGAAGTGGAGGCCCTCGATGGTCGGACTATTTGCTGCTCATGGTCATTCAATCCCACTTTAGGAGAGTATGAGACCCTGGTTCGTGCGATACCCCGCTGAATTCGGTTCGGGTTTGAAATTGTGAGGCATGTCGGGTCATTGGTTGCCATTTTCTTGTCAAGGAATAGACTTTCAGTACTATTTATTAAGCTCAAAGTACTGCCCTCTTTGACAGGGAGCGCTGAAATTTGAAGGTGTGTGACTTACCCCTTTCTCGGCTCGCTTCCCAGCCCCGCTTTGTCAACCTTACCGCCATTAAATTCCCGTCACTGCTCACTCCAGCTCATCTTGATAGAATTCGATAAGATAGTCTATGCCTCCACAAAAAAATTGTCCTCTTACTGAAATGCCCAACACCTGATTCTGTTGCAGGCTTCAACGCCATGAGTCCTGGACAGCGATTGGTAGCTTGCCAATTTCTGGTGTGACTTTAAGGATTGAATATTTGAATGTCACAGAGAAAGAGTACGAAAGGTGCGGCATTCGAGAGACGAAGAAAAATATAGAACCCAAAAGTCTCAAGCTTTCCATGACTTGAGTTGCGATACCATGAACACAGATACGGTAACCACCCTTCTCTCGATACCTTCGCCAAGGGAGACTTGACAAACTAACAAGAACAGCAGTTGAGCCTCAACACTCCGCCATAGTTCACTGCTCTCCAACAGACTACTTGTACTGATGGATCTCATGAAATTGCTCAGAAGAAGGAAGTTCCCCTCAATTTGCGTGGTGAAACAATGGCAACGGGCGCCATCCCCAAAGGAGCCAATTGCACGTTGATCTGCCCCGCCATCTCAAATTAAACATGAGCTCCCTCTTTCCTACAAACACCAGAGTATATATTCAGTGCTCGCCGACCTTGAGCATTTACCTACCCTAGAGCATCCAGTGTATCGAAAGGGACTATCAGATCCATTGAAGTGACAGACTCCGTACGCCAGAGCTCGTATTGACTGCTGCAGCAAGGCACTCGTGCAGGAAGGCTGTGTTCAAGCCTCACCTCAGTCGTTGGAGCATCAGCCGGGAAGCAGCGATCCGCACCTCACCACGCGTCTCCGTGACAAATATCCTCGCATATCAATCTGCTTCTTCCCCTCTGTCAACCCATCCTCCATCTAGTACGCAAAGCAATAACAATGCCGACCTTCCTCGTCCACGGTTTCCGCTGGCAGCGCCAAAACATCCGCATCCACATCATCCTGCACGACCTCGAAGACGCCGCCCCGGAATGGGTTGTCGCGCCCGCGACATCCGTCACGCTTTTAAACTCCTTCTACAGCCTCTACGACTTCCTGCCTCCGTCAAACCCACCGCCCGCTTCATACCCTCTACCTGCCCCGACTGAGAAGATTATAACCAAAAGTGAAGATGGGAAGCCGAAGGCGCTAACGAAGAAGAAGGGGAGTATTGCGAGCTTGGGCTCGTTGGGACGGAAGAGCCGGCCTGCGAAGTTGGAGGCGAAGCGGACGAATGGGAATGGGAATGGACACCATGTCACTGCCAGTTCGGAGTCCGGGACTTCTCGGACAACCTCTGCGAGTCGGGACTCTAAAGGAGAGAACAAACCGACATTTAACGATTGGAGCGTGGTGAAGTTTGTCGAGCAGTATGATCCAAATGATCTTTCCTCGACGAGCCAGCCATATGCGTATGTTGGGGATTATATGGTTGAGGTGAAGCTTGGCGCTTCTGTTAATGAGGAGATTGCGAAGTATGAAGCGCGGCAAAGGGCGGAGGAGCTGCCGTTGAATAGTCCTGCTAGTCCTATATCTCCTGGCACGCCGGGAACGCCGGTTGTGGGCGCGAGTGGGGATTTGAATAGTCCTGGACTACCGGCTGGTGTGATGAGTGCGAGGGAAATCAGGAGGAAGAGTAGGAGGTTGGGCTGGTTTGAGAAGTTGAGGGATGGGCTGCAGAAGGGAGCGGATATTGGGTGGTTTATAGTTGTTTGTGGGGATGAGGAAAGGGCTGCTCCGAGCATGGATTTGGGGAGGACAAGTGAAGAAAATACAGACGAGGAGGAGCAGAAGACACCTAGAAGTGCGGGATTGAGAGGCTTCTTCGGCACTGCTGGGAGGAGGAAGAACATTCCCCAGGAATGAGGTCTTTGGTTTGAATGACATATTCAGCATGGCGTTGGATGGAAAAGGGGGCGGCGGGACATTGGTTATAATGGCCAACAGTGAGCATATAGGGATACCCAGAATGAAACCATTTTTATTCTATTCATCATTGCCTCCCCTCATAATCCCTCTTCCAAATCATATCCCAGCCCTCTTTATCCACAGCGAATTCCCTTACATACTCGCTCTCCAACTCATGCGTCCTCCTTCCCAACAACACCAAACTATGCAACGGCCCACCCAGCTCCTGATCAGCAAGACAAAGCTGCTTCAACGTCCCACTAACAAACTTCTCCGTCTTCCCTCCAATCCTCGCCACGCCCACCGCCAAACTCTCCTCCCCATATACACCTCCTGTCCCCTCCCCGCTCTTCATCTCCTCAATCTCCAGCATCTGGCTCGCACACTGTCCCACCGTCATATACCTCGGACTCTCATAGATCTTCCTCCCCCGCGCCATATTCTCCAGGCTCTGCTCTTTAACCTTGATATCTAGTAATACCAGCGTATGCAGTCCAATCTCCCTATTCTCTCGAATGCGGTTGTAGAAGGAAGCGGGTTTCCAGGTTTCCGTGAAGAAGACCATGGAAACTGTTTGTCCGAAGTTATAGAGCTGCAGGCCAGTGGCGCCGATCGCGGACATGATTGAGGCGTTCGGGATACTGGTTATTGGGATCTTGAGCGCGCGAGCTCGCAGGACGAGGTCAGTGTGCGTCGTTGCCCTAAACTTTTTTATTAGATTATGGTCATTTGAAGGAGGGGGAGGGACGTTAAAGGGGGAATACCCAAAAGGATCTCCAACTACCAAGAACGCAACATCCACATTCTGCGCATCGTGTAAAATATCATCGCTAGCACTCTCCACCATCTCGCGATCCGCGAGGATCACTTCTCGGCCATAATATTGCTCCTACTGCGCATCAGCGTCAGCTCTGCCTTTGGCGGGGTAGATTAGGAGGACGAACCAGGACTGCCTTATCCACGAGCAGGATGCTGGTGTAGGCTTCGAGGTAGACGCGCGCTGCTTTCTTCACAATGGAGAGCCCTTTGACTGTGATGTCTGTCTCGTCGCCGAGGCCGAGGCCTATTAGGTATAGCATTTGGCGTTTGTTGGTGAGATCAAGTGGCTGGTTGTTCCAAAGATTTGGGGAAGATTTTCTGCCCCACGTGCAAACAGAGCAAACACCATCAAAATTTCCATCTGGGGCTCCCTCTCACAACCAACTTCTGGAACATCCACCCTCACCATCCATTCCACCACAAACAACGAAAAACCAGAATCCGCAGCCATGTCTTCAAAGAAGGGTGCCTATGAGAATGCAGCATCCGACACCGACTTCCGCAAAAAATACGACCGTGCCGAATACGCCCAAAAGGCAGCTGATCGCGAAGCAAAAGAAAAAGAAGAATCCAAGCTCCGCTACGAAGCCAAGCTCGCGGGCAAGAAATACTACGCCCCCTTGACCGGCGACGAAGTGCTCACGCAAGCACGAGCATCACGGCTCGATGTCTCCTCCAATGTCGGCAAGGTGGTGCTCATGCCCGCGGGCGCAGCGACGGGCAAGAGAGGCAGAGGCGCGGGATTCTACTGTGCGGATTGTGACTTAACGTTTAAGGATAATCTGCAGTGGGTCGAGCATGAGAATTCCATGCAGCATTTACGGGCGATTGGGCAGACGGGAGAGGTGAAGAGGGCCACGGTCGAGGAGGTACATGATAGGATTAGGTTGCTGTGGGAGAGGATGGAAGAGGAGAGGAAGGGGGATGTTAAGACGCTTGGGGAGAGGCTGGAGGTTAGGAGGGAGGAGGAGGAGAAGGAGAGGGAACTGAGGAGGGAGAAGAGGAGAGAGCTTGTGGAGAAGAAAAAGCGGGAGAGGGAGGAAGAGGCCAAAGTCAAGAAAGAATATGGAGAAGACGTCAGGATTGAGGGCGAGCATGATGAGGATGATATGATGGCTAGTATGGGCATCACGGGATTTGGGTCTTCGAAAAAGTGAGACGCCGGTCCTCTACATCGATCATGGATGGCGTTTGGGGCTGGAAATGGTTTCCCAAAGACCAATAATTTGATTGTCCTCGATTTCAGATTGGCAACAGAAATGGAGTTATGTGTGGTAGATGGACTGGGCATGGAATCTTGGCGTCTGCATGGGGATGGGCATACAGAACCCGCCCTTGTACCATCAAAACGATATTCGCATGGCGCCACAGGAAATGGCGCTACAGGAAAGGGCGAAAGGCCTAGAAATGAGAAGACATTCTGGGACCACCCAAAGATTACACAGTATGTACGGGAAGCTTCGCACCTGTATTTTGACTAACACCCATCAAGACCTCTGGTCTACAAAGTGAGGAACCCTTTCTTAGAAAAACATCGAACAGGCTCTCATTCCGCGCAAATATTGCGCAACTGCTAAGAAGCATTACCTCGTTCCCCAAAAGTACTTCGTTCATACATCGCACGATTGAGGTCGCAGATTCGGTCGAATTTTACTTTGACATCGAACCGTTTCGGCACATTGCCATTTACCCCGACGGCGACGGCATCCGAAGAGCAACCCCGGTGCCGTACATTGCTGTGTGTACCCCGCAAACTGCATCTCTGGCGTGCAGCAAACGAAGTTTAAATGACGTTTAAAACCTGGTCTGGTCTTTGTTTGGTACTTCCAGAGCAGCGGTATATCCCTGTCTTCGCCTCAGGTCGGAGGAGTTTAGCGATTCTTGCTCTAGGCATACCAACGAATGCATCCGCATTGGAGGCGATATTCTACCTAACAATCCAAGCGCCCGACAAGTATCTGGCTAATTCAATAATTAAGCTGATCAACCATGAGCAATTTGCCACGGTCACTACGTGCCCTTGTTCCTCGGTATATAGCTTGATCCTCATCGCCGAAGCGGTCCGATGCCCACCTATTCGACTGTGGAAGAGTGCGCCGCAACTGAATATTTGACTTCAAGTAGATCTCCTTGCGAAGTGCCAGCTCGTCGATGTATTCATCCATGATGTTGCTCAAAGACGCGATTTGTAGTAGATACTTTCCTAATATTGTTGCTCGATTCTCAGGTCTCTGGCCCTTTCGGAAATCTGCGGTACGAAGACTTATGAGCTCAGAATCTATGGTGAAGTCCATAGATTGAAGGGGACGTCTTTCGGAGTCTTTGGCAATGTTCATCATGGCCTTTCTTTTAGAGCTATACTCCAGTTTAGGTATGGCATCTTGTCCACATGTAAACCTGAGAACAACAAGATTTCATGTGTTTTTGCCTACATATAATGCGATGTTCTGCTTCGTAGACTTGTCTTGGACATTTTTCTTTTCGGGGGTCTCACTTATTCCGCCAGAGCTGGCTTCTGGCTCCCTCGGACCAGGAATTGATGGTTGTTCTGGAGTGATGTTGAAACATCTCGGTCTCATGTAGCAATGAAATCCTCCTGGAGGGCCTTGAACATTACCATACCAACCTTCATGGTGAAGTAAGACTTCTGCCTGTTTTCTGTTCTTGGAGCAGTGTTGCACGTAGCCATTGAATTCGGAACCATCTTCCTCATAGTAACGTGACATAGCTTTCTATCACAAATGTCAACTGACCATATGCATAAAGGGCAAGAATTACGGATCACAGACAGACCTCAACCCAGCTCATATTGTTTGCTGTTAGGTGAACGTAACGGATGAATCCTTCCGGACACTTTTGCGTAAGCGGGCTGTCGTCCTCATCATCCAGGAGCTCATAAATAGGCACTGTCTTGTTTGGACAGTTCCCTTGGCACTTCGGACTAGTACTTCGAATGGTTAAGCCGTCCTGGAATAAAATGAAGGATGCCTGCGGCCCAAGGGAACTTGATTGCGTTTTCCTTTCTCCTTGCGACGGCGCTGGGTTTAATTTGTTAGCTCGAGGAGGCCCGGTATCGTTTCCTAAGCCAGCGCGAGTCCGTGTGAACTTTTCTCGCTGCGTCTCAACCTGATTCACAAGTCGTGAATACTTTTTATCAGAAGCAATCGACTTGCACAAGTCGCTGATTCTTCTGGTTTCTAGGTCGATCTGTGTCTTCCATTTATTGGGTGCTTTGCGATACCAGTCTTCTCGTCCATCATATCTCAAGCTGAAGAATGTTGCGATATCGTCACTCTTCGTGTGTTGGTTCTCAGCACTGCAAGACTTGGGTGCCATCTTGACTAGAGACAAGCCTAAAGATGAGATGGGTATTTGCTCTGCTGTTTTTGAACGCCCTTCAATTGCGAGAAAAGCCGTTCTTGAGATGTTCTTGTCAAATTGAGGGTTGGAAGCCTTGATTGATTATCGAAGGCTGGGAAGCCCCTTAATATAAGTACAAAATCTACTGATCTCCTAGCCCCCTAGCTGCCTTAGGCACGATCAGCTTGGCTCCTTTTAATAGTTCTCTCTCAGGTGGTGCATGTCTAGCTTATTCAGAACTTCAGGGGAGAGGCTCCTCTAAAAACAAATGATCTCGGGGTACAAGGATCGCGCCGGGCCCTGTAAAATTAGGCATTGATCAGCAGCCAAGTCATTGGTCAACCGCAAAATTGGTGGGTGGGAGAGGAAAAAGAAAAACGACACCCCCCATCCCCCGGGGTGTCGGATTAGGGGCGTCGATTGGGGCCACTGGCCCAAAGTAGAGGCGCTCGGCTAGGAACACCAAAAATTAGCTTTCTCTTTAATTTTAATTTAATTTATAAGGAATTAATAGAATTCAATACTTTTTTTATATTTCCTTATAGCGCTAACCAAGCGCTATTTAAAATAAAATTATTAAAATAAAATCTGAATTAGTAATAGCTCTATAAATTAAAGAAGGTACAGATTTCATATTTCATCCTACAGGTAAGCTTAAAAAAGCCTAGAAATTTAGCGAATAAGTCCCTAAAACAAGCTATGAGAGCCTTGTAAGCCCCTAATTTATCGGGCTTTATAGGGCTTAAAAACTAAAACTCAATTAAATAATATATATATTCCCTCAAATTAAACTTCTATTTTAAAGAGTCTTTTTATTATAAGCTAAGAATCACGTAACTACATTATCAGCCATATAATATACTAGCTTATGCTTATATTGAAAATCTAACTTGAGGTTTTTAAAGAGCTTAAGTAGCTAATTACAGGTCGTCAACACCCTAGCCCCCAATCGACACCTCTAATCGGCATTTTACATTTTCCCGTGCTGCAAGTGGCGGTTGTCTCGTGTACTGCGTAGACCCCAAAAGGTTCGATGGCTGCCTTGGCTGTGAAGCACAACTGCTCTCCAGCGTCTACAGGGCGCGCACTGTTTCTCTTGTGGCTGTGGCTGGGACACGGCATTCCGCTAGACTAGGCTGCCTGTTTAGGCCTTGTGCTGCGTGCCTCTTCGAGGCCCCAAATACGGTCCATCGCCATTGATGTGTCTCTTGACGTCCCGTTTCTAAATGTTAAATCGAACGACATGGCTATTGACCCGCTTTTCGGGTTGGGAGTGGCCGTCAAGGTGGTGCAATTTATGTACTTCGCGGCCAAATTTATCGGAGAGTCGCGGAAGATTTACAAGTCGGCATCTCCTGCGTCGGAGGACCACATCAATTTGGACACCGTTGCGCATGATGTCCATCACTTTAACGATTCAATATTTGCTCCTGAAGGGTGTTCGGATGCGTTTAAAAATTTCACAGATGATACGAAGCGGATTAGTCAAGAACTACTGAACATGCTCGAGAAGTTGAGAGTGACCAATTATTATATATCTTAACATGAATTGCTTGAAAGGGGGAAAGTTAGGACTCGGGGACCCGGTCTCCGAGACCAGGGAATATGTTTCACCTGTCACTCTTGCGATAAAGTTGGAAGTCAAAGGGATGTGCTATTTTTGTAATGTAGTTATATTTCTCTACTTACACTCCATTATGGGTAGAGTGCCACTTCAATCCCCTTCTGGAGGACACCTGCCGTTCGCTCTATGTTATCGTAGCTCTGGCCAAGGCACGCTAGGAATAGAAGATTAATTGTGTAGAATAGTGATATTGATGGCTTTTATGAAGTTTGCAAGTCAATTTTCACTTGACTTCCACGAAAGTCGGACTCTAATCCCACGTTCGCCGGATCCGTTTTAGTCTCCGGACGTGAGCAGCTGCTGCTTTAACCTGAGCTGAGGGTGAGCATACCAGAGCCGAGGGTGTGCATACCTGAGCCAAGGGTGAGCGTACCTGATCAGAGCCTGAGTATGCCTGAGCAGAGCCAGACCATCCCGAACATTCTGAGTACTCCCTGGGTTAGCCCGCGTACCATAATGTGGAACTCATTTTGGCCTCCTATATGCCCTAGTCATAGTTTCCTTACCGGATTGCCCGGGAATCCGTTTCCGCTCCCTTGTAAGGTTCCTGCTAGAACAAATTTGGACCCCTCTCTATATTATATGATAATTTATACAATACGTCTCCTTTATTGCCTATAGCTGCCTACTTCGGACAGGGTGCTTTAAATGTTAACCAGTGTTTAACTGCTTAGAGCAAGAAAGTGTGAGGGTTTACCCCTACAGGAGAGCTCGGCTAGGAGCCGTCGCTAAGCTAGGTCGGAGCCGTATAGTGACGACTCTGTTGAACTAGCTAAAGCAATATAGCTAGGGTCACGTGCTTGCAATGTAAACCAAGTAAAACGTACTGAATTGACTGCTGTTCTACAGTGGTAAGTAGCCCGTATATATAGCCCTGAACCCCCTAAGTCACATGCACTAAACCCCTAAACCAGAGAGCCTTATACTGAACCATTCAACCTCAGCTGAACCGATTTACCCTCACAGCGCATATTATGCCCTGTATCAACCTTACAGGGCATAATCTACTTCAGTAATAAGCCTATGGCTTAAGCCCCATTAGTATACAGCCCCTAAGGCTCTGTTCCAGGGCTTACTAAGCCTATTAGGGGCCTTAGGCCCCTAATTTCAACAGACTCAAGCTGGCGCTGTGGTCACGTGATTCTATCACGTGTACTGGGTCGAAACCCTAGAGTTGAAGCCGTACAGCCGGAGTACGGAGTAGTGGAATCACATGACCAGGAGCATGCCCTGTTTCATATGACCTTACCATCGCCCGGGAAACTGACGCGTACGAGTTAAGCTCAGGCTAGCACTCTCCTTTCTCTTCTTCTCTTTAATTTATTCTCTTTGTACAGTAGGGTTCGAAATCGGCTTCACACCCAGTACTGTATGATTGTTGCCCTGGTGTTGCTAGCTACATACTCCGTATGATCCCCTGCCGACGCTTATACCCCAGCCCACTCGCCACGTGATGGAATCACACGTGCAAGTGAGCTTTCTACCGACTTCGGCTTAATACCAGGCTACGGTTTTAAGTGGCCGAAAGTCCATGAAGGTCATAACATTCGTTGAGCTGTACCATCGGCGACAAAGGGACGAAAGCAAGTCGAGCATATGAGCAACAATGGCCTGATCCGACTGGTCGAGAAACGGCCAGCAATTGGCTAAATTCTGCCTATGACAGAATCGGCTCACCGAGTGCGTGCCACTGGCGGCCTCAGGTTTAAAAGAATGCCACGCGGTGCCTAATGAGTCGAAACGAAGCCTTTGAGATATATACGAACTATAAAATATTGGGCTTTAGAATCTTACGAATTTCGTCTGCCCTGCTTCTCTATTATGGAGCCATTGTTTGAGCTAATTATCCGCCTTCGGCCGCGCCTTGTGGATGACAATCTTACCACAACCTCGTCACCTGAGGCTTCAGAGACCGACAACGAATATATGAGCGATGATGAACAAAATCCCCGGAGACAGGCAGGAAATATTACTTCTCAGTCTGGTACCAACCAACAGTCCTCCATTCAAACTACCCTTAGAGATGATTTGGTGATACGCACCAACCCAGCTACCGCATCGCCGTCCTCTAAGTCGACAAGCTTTCGTCGACCGACACACTTATCAAATATCTTCCCGATACTATTCCAGACTAGGGCTTGGAACCAGACATCTTATACCTGTATTCATTGTAAGATGCTGGCAAGATGGATATATACAACCACTCAATGCCCTCGAACGGACCTTCGAACGTCTGAATTCGACGATATGAATCTAGTAGATACTATAGCGCTTGAGGCCTCAAGAGGCTGTGGAAACTGCCAGTTTATGCTAGGCTGCCTTCGACAAGCGGTTTTCAGCCCTGACAGTTCTAAAACGGCGCGTTTCCCACATCGATATCGACTGATGCTCTACGACGAAGGCATTCAAGAAGAGTGCCTATTGAAACTGGAGTCAGTATATGAGATTATGGGCTGGTCATATAGTTTGGCAAGCTGCTCCCTTGTGGTCTGTAATGCCGATGGTAATTCATCAAATCCTCAAACTTCTTGAGCTGTCAATACTGACTATTCATCTATAGGATACGACAACACGAAACTGAGCAAACATATTAACAAAGATCCAAGGTCGGCGAAGTCTGTCTCACTTGTTTCACAGTGGTTGGGAGAATGTCAAAATCATGAAAATTGTCCGCCTCAAACCGAGCAACCCCTCCCAACGAGGGTAATCAATATTCCGGACATGCCAGGGACGAATCTATCTCTATGGACCACATATGGGATACCCGGGAAGTACATCGCATTTAGTCACTGCTGGGGAGGGTTAGTACCAGTAACAACAACTATCGACACAATCAAAGCTCATGAAAGCGAAATCGTCTTGACAAATTTACCACGAAGCTTCCGAGATGCAATCGATATCGCCCAAATGCTAGGATTCAAGTATCTATGGATCGATTCCCTTTGCATTATTCAAGATTCTGTTCAAGATTGGGCAAGCGAATGTTCTAAGATGGCAGCAGTATACGCAAATGCGACACTTGTGATTGGTGCTGTTGCCGCGGCAGATAGTACTCAAGGTTTTCTAAATCCCAGAAACTTCCTTCAAGGCCCCCCGCTAGGCGACGTGAGCAAATATTTCCTGCAGGAGAAGATCACGTCTAGGAAGGATCAGACAATCTCACCTCTCTTCTCCCGGGCCTGGGCGTACCAGGAGGCACTTCTCGCTCCGCGCCTTTTGCTGTATGGCAGTAGTCGAATGTCTTGGGAGTGTCGCCACGGCATTAAAGATGAAGGGGCCAACATTGTTGTATCGTCCAATACCAGCTGTTCGAAGAAGCAGTTTTATCGGATCATCGATTCAACCCTGCCTACTTCGAGCATACAGATCGATCCGAAGGGCGAGCAACCGACGAGAGCCGACCATTCTTCTTCGCTATTGATCAACAGTGTCTGCAATCGACTGAACACATGGTGCGGATGCGTAGAAGACTATAGCCTCAGGCAATTGACTCGCGCATCCGACAAGCTACCCGCATTATCTGGGTTAGCATATAAAATCCATGACCCCGCAATGGGCGAATACCTTGCAGGAATCTGGTCGAAAGACCTGGGTACTGGTCTCTTCTGGGCTCGCCATACTGCCAGAGAAGAACTCTACAGCCGACCCTTCTTCAAATGTCGCGATTATCGAGCTCCATCCTGGTCATGGGCATCATGCGAAGGACCAGTGAACTTCCGAGTGGAGCATAATGCTTCCTCACGGCCAGCAATTGCTACTGATGCTGCATTTGCTAGTGATGTGTGGAAGGAGCGATATGCCCCTAAGCTCGTGGATTACAAAATGCTTTTGGCTACATCAGACAAGTATGGGCAGGTCTTGGAAGGCTCCTATATCACCCTCGAAGGTTTCTCGAAAAAAATGTACCCATATAACCTAGCGCCTAAATGTCCAAAGAAAGAAACAGATTACTGGCCTTCTCCATACCCGATTTTAGCCGAGTACGACGGCTCATTTACGATCCGACTCGATCATCTCTCAGGATTGCAGGAGAAGTATACTTGGTTCGGCACTGAGACCACACCTGGGTCACGGCTTCTATTACTTCTATCGGCATCTAGATGCTTGATTTTGAAATACGTTGGGAACGATAGCTGGGAGAGAGATGGGTGCTGCGTCTTGCCGAGTGAGGAATGTCCGTTAAATAATAGTTACTCCAGCTGGGAAAAGTCGAAGTTCAAATTGGTTTGAGTTCAAACAAAACAATAATTTAGTTTATTATATAACTTAGTGTTAACTAAATAAATTAAGATATAGCAATCAGAGAGAGGGTACTTCTACAGGAGCGGCAGTAGCAGTAGCTATAAGCGCACTGCCGCTTTCTATATGATAGGTTGTAGAAGTGCGAATGCTGATGCAAAGGAAAAGGCCATTCCTTTAGCGATGACGGGAGGCGGAGGAGGGGAAGGGAGGTTCAAGCAATATAGAGATTGAAATATCTGTGGCTTATCTCGGTTTGGGTGAGACTTATTTACAAATTTTGTTACAGTGTACAAATCGTCGAACTACTGCAAATGTACAGTGACTACGGCAACCAGGGACTTACCTGGTCTATTGTGTGCCGGTAAGTGGGAAGTCGGGCCTTACTGTTTCCAAAGGGCCATTTTGTGCGTTTATCTCTTTAAAGTACCTGGTTGGAGCTTTTCTTTACTTCTTCTCCAGTAATAATATGTTCGTTGTTCTCGGAGCCATTCTCACGGGCTTTCCTAAAGAAACATTCTGGTGATTTGCCCTGGGGCATTGTAAGGACTTCAGTGATAGTAAGAATATAGATAAATTAGAACAAAAATTGAGAAATGAGAGGTGTGGCTTGTAAGTGTCTGAAAAGGGAGATTGAAAATGGCGTAGTTAGGTTGGAGCGGGGAAATATAATTGTGAATAGCGGCGGGGAGAGGATTTATAGCGAATAGCAGTAAATCCCTCTCTTTAAATGAGACCTTTATGCTCTACCGTTATGGGCAATTACCCATGACCTAACTTGGATCTATTTTCATGAGGGTCTAGTTCGGGATCCTTAGGAGCCTGTTTGGGCTTCCCAGGGATTATCGCCAAAACTTGACAAAAATAAAATGAAAAGGCTCTAGTCTATATCCAGTCTGATTAGAGATCAAGTACGTGAGTGAGAAGTGGGCACTGTTCAGGAGCTGCTCAGGTGAGCTGGGTAAGGAGAGGGTGATTAGCGCCTGAGTAGAAGCGGCGTGCTTACTAACCGACCTTAGGACGAAGAAAGAAAAAGTTGCGCTCGACTACCAAATTAGTAAGTCCTTTTACGCGTCTAAAAGACATCTCTAAGTCTAGACCATCCTCGTGACTGGTCCAGAATAGTCAACGTGGAGTTGTCCGTTGTTATTAGAGGCTCTTGCACGGCGAGAAGCGATAAAGGAACGCAAATTCTGCATAACCAGCGGATAGGTGTTTCGGGTTCTGTCCAAACTAGGCGTTTTCTCATTGAAAGCTTCGACTTGCTCCCAAGTCAGAAAGATAAGTCTCGGCGGAGGCGTGACCGGCTTACCTCTCCCAATCTGTATCGGATGCATTTTTGTGGTCCAAAAGCTCGCCATAGCAGCTGTGACCTGATTCTCGTATTGCTCCACAGACGCAGGATCTTCTGCTTCTGGAAGAGGGAAAGAGCGAAGTATTTCCGCAGCCTTGGGGGATTCTTTTTCCCTCCGAGCCACGAGCGACTTCATGGCAGTCGCAGGGTCGCCTCGACCGCTGGGTATACTCAGACTTTCGAGGGACTCGAAAGCAGCCAAGCCAAACGGATATGAAGCAGGCAGTTTTAGCGGGGAGTCACGGCTGTAGTAAATGACAAGATTCTTGATGAGAGCGAGCTCTTCAGGGGCCTTCGACCAGTCGGGAATTTTGCCTTTCCATTTGGGGTCGCAGTCTCGTAGGTGCAGACTATCGCGATCGGGATTGAAGTATATGGGGAAGCTTGGAGGGTCTGTGTCTCCAAACATGCGACGGTAGCTTTTCAGTACTACGGCTCGTGCTTCCGAGCTGGTCTGCAGCATTACAGGAGAAACGTCCGATGGACGGGCTTTGTATCCTCTGAAGGTATCAACAATGACTGCACCTTCGTGATTCAATGTGTACAGCGGTTCGATGACCACGGATTTCGGTTCAATGCTATTGACGGCTTGCTCCCACGCCAAGAGACGGAGCTCTTTTGGCAGGACGCCGAAGTTCGTAAAGGTGGAAAGTGTGTCCGCCATATTTGCTGTTGTGATTTCTGATTTGGAGACAAGTAATCAGTTTGAGAGTTAAGGACATGAAGATTGATGTCTAACTTTATACTTGAGTATTAAACAAAGGTAGCATGGAGAACAGCCAATTTTTAACAGAACAGCATAACGCAAACGATCTCCGTTGCTAAGTAAAACAGGTACATGGGGCACTGTTTTCCATATGTTCTATGAGTTCAAAGAATCTAAGGCTAGGAGAACAACTCAACAATTTTGCGTTGTTACCTCAAGCTTTTCCTTGTCCATGATTTGTTCTGTCAGAATCGGGAAGCCGCCCCTTTTTAAGCGAGGCGAAAAACAGCAGGCGTTGAACAATCTCCAAGATTCCGAGAACTTAAATCATCCCACACAACCTTGACCGCATTTGATAATTCAATCAAGTGCTACCAACTTTCCCTGATACGTTCTTGATATTCTGCAATTTAGGGAACATCGTAACCAAAATTTCCCACCCTCACGCAGCGTTTCGCCCTGGTAAATAATAAAATAGCGAGCAGGCTAGAATCGGTTTGGCCAGGAGAACGTCACAAAAGGCCGATCTTCTAGTATAACCCCCTTCAACTCAATGCAACCGAGTTCTTTCAAATCCTCACTATTTAGCACTCCCCCCCCCGTCGTCGTTGACCACAGTGGCGGGAGCTAGCGAAGAGGCCCCGTTTTAACCGTCAATGTCCTTTTGCAATGACTTCTTTATATCCTCTATTTGTTCCTGGCTTAACTGTTCGAGGACATCGTAAGGAATTTCGTCGAAATTATCTAATCGAAACTCGGGTCACGCATCAGACTCCTCCGTTTCGGGTGCAGTCGAAGTGTTACGGGTTTCGATATAAGATATGAGATCTGATGCATGAGAGGAGTGTTTCTCGGCTTCCGCGTGTGCTGTCAGGTTGAGAATTGTGTCTTTTCTTGGCAGGAAATGATGTGGCCCTTTATAATGAGCGAACAAGGGTCCCAAATGGAGGGATTACCCTCCCCAGAACTACCAACCCAAGATTCCTCTTAGAGGCATCGACCCTGGTTCCTGGGGGAAAATGCTGTGAGTTAGTTAGAACATGATCTTAGCTATGGGCTAGGAGATGAGTACTTCATCTGGGATTGGGAAAGAGGACTCCAATGCTCATATAGAAGGTCAATGAGAGGTACTAGGTGAGATGCATCTTGAGGTGTTTGCCGAGGGTAGATGTGAGCTTGAGAAGAGTTGGGTTTGACAAATGGTCTGTTCGAAATTTCGAAGCGGAATATAAGGCAGTTCTTGAGAAGAGACTGAGAGGAAAATGCCTTTGAAGCTTAACCTAAAGTATTCAACAAACATTTGGACGGTACCAGATAACTTCTTCAGCCATTGTCAATTTTAATCTGCTCTCAATCAACTCGGTGTTCGGAGGCTCTTGGCATGTATATATTGGTGCTGATGAATCGTAGGGGCCGCGTACAAATGAAATTATAGCTGGAAGGTCCCCCACTGATAATCAGCGTCTGTGGCTGTTTGCAATGCACGGTAATCAAAAGTTCGGAGTGTTCAGTAGATCAACGCAGCTCGCAATTTTGGAATTCCAATGGCAAGGTTGTTGACGGCTTCGTGTCACAATGCATATTTAGATACTCTGCTTCGCCGATCTCCCTATTCACCCACCCACGTACAACATCTACTCAGCGCAAGCTCTATGATCATCTCAGTGGAGCGGTGTGTGCTCCTGAAATGCATCTATTTGATTGATACCGCTAGATGATTTCTCAGCAACTTGAGGAAGCAAGGGCTCAAGAATAATCTCGAAATTACAGCATAGTACAAAATTTCCACCACTGATTAGGTGGCACTCCAGCACTCTCTGCGAAGCCGAATAAAGCCCACATCAAGGTAAGATGATTTGTTGATTCGGAATACTGACTCAAATGGTCTCGGGGGGAGCGGCTAAGTCGTTGTGACAGAAAACCGTGCTTGTGGAAAGGCCATTTATTAAATGTTGATCGACGAGGTTGTGTGTTGATGAGAAGACGATCGAGGGACAAAATGGGCGGTCGGTAGATGTGGATGGTGTTTGGCGTGAGACTGAAGGATTCGGTCCTGAGGAAGGCGAAACGCTGCGTCGATTCGAGAGAGTCTCAAGGCTCCCAATCACTCACCCCTTGCTCCAGATCAAACACACTAAAGCGGGAAATGAAGTAAACGTCCAGTCTCTCCAGTAACTTTGCGTCCCCCTCCTTGAACCTCGCGCCTAATCCCTCCGCCCTATGTATGCATGCTCTCAGACCCGAGAAAACCCGCATTTCTTCGTTCAAAGTCAGCCGCGGCTGAAGGTCCTCACGAACTAAACCTAAGCTGCACATGTTACGAAACGGTTCTGCTCGGAGAATCATTTGGTTCAGGGAGCAATGTAGGTTCTCTATCATGATCCTAGTCACCAGGCTCAGATCTTCATTAAACTCATCGTTGAAGTTGTTCCACCAAGCTCTGTCACATCTCTTCAGACATATGACATCGCGGTTGAAGTCGAAGTATACAGGAGGTCCGTAAACATTCTCCAAGGTCGTGAAGCGGAGGGAGTATCGTTTCAGAGCAAC
The DNA here is from genome assembly GCF_002865645.1 of Hyaloscypha bicolor E. NCBI lineage: Eukaryota > Fungi > Ascomycota > Leotiomycetes > Helotiales > Hyaloscyphaceae > Hyaloscypha > Hyaloscypha bicolor. The sequence continues at coordinate 2,999,930 of NW_020194685.1, read as the reverse complement.
TTCACGTGACTCTCGATTGACGAGCAAAGTGCCAGGGACGCGATTTTGGCAGGAGATGCGGTAGTCCTTTGCTCGTGTCAGGCTCTGCTCGATTGTCACGATCCTAGGATCTGGAAGTGAGTGGGACCAAATCCTAAGACGGAGTTCCGGGGGAAGTTTAGGGAACTTGGTGAACTCGAGCCAATCGATATCGATGGAGGGCCAGAAAGTCCTGTGTCGAATAGCAGGGGGATTGTTCGCGAGCGTGTTCGGATTGACCAGCACCATGATGGGGGAGTTTGCCAGTTGATGGCACAATGCCTGCTAGGGAATGGTTGGCAAGGGACGGAGACGATACCTTGCGGCTTGATCAGTAGAGTCGGTCACGACGGGAGGATCCGTACACTCACAAGATTTCTACGGCTCAACGAAATCGCGGCTGCAAGGGTTCTGATGCAATTGGCCGGAACGGGACCAGAGAGGCGTTTGTTGAAGATTGGAAAAGTTGCGAGTTGAATGAAGAAAGAAGGTTCGAAGCAAGTGGTTGGCAATAAACAATTAATAAGCGATCCTGCATAGAGGGGAAATTCAAACCCGAGGCATTCCTTCCAAACTGGAAACAGACTATTAGTGAGTGAGAAATATCCAAGTACCGGTACCAATGTTCTTGGGGAAAAGAATGACAGAAGTCAGACATGCACGTTACAAACCATGGCGATTCCGCACTTTGCATTCAATAGTCAAAGGCAACTAGCCGTTATACTAATTCTGGGAGTTCTAAAGCTTATCTCTACTAATAGTGAGACCATAGAGGCCAGGGGCACGCAGTCGCGCACGGCTGCGTGCGGAGCGCATTCACGTGCAAAGCGCATTTATGTTTAGAACATATTTATATTTAGAGTGCATTCACGTGCGAAGCGTATTTACGTGCGGAGCTACGTACAAGAAATATAAAGCTATTCGCAAGGCTTGGCGAAAGGCATACCCTAGGCATGAGCAGTGAACGTGCGTTATATCCAAGGAGGCGAGTACGCACGTAGGGCCGCGAGATAGCATATAAGAAATAGGGCATTTTATAGAAAAACCCACAGAATCGACAATTTTTGAATGTGGGAGGTCAGGAGGGGCAAAACAATTCTCTCTTTGCATCAGCACCAGTGTGGGCTCCGATAAATTATCGATCGAAATTATCGATTAGTAATCGTTATCGGCTAAGCGATTGATAAACGATCGATATCGATAATTATCGTCGATAAAAGTGGGCCCAGCCATTAAACGAGCCCCATTACGGCTTTCTAGTTCAATTATAAACCGATTAGTATTAAGATTAGTATAAAAGTAGACTATTATTACTATACTATTAGACTTTTTAACTTTTCATTTAATAGTCTATTATATAACATAGACTAGCTAGTATTTAATTCAGTTATCGATAATTCCATCGATAAAAGTGGGCCCAGCCAGCCATTAAGCGAGCCCATCGATAATTCCATTGATAAAAGTGGGCCCAGCCAGCCATTAAGCGAGCCCATCGATAATTCAATCGATAAAAGTGGGCCCAGCCAGCCATGAAGCGAGCCCATCGATAATTCCATCGATAATAGTGGGTCCCAGGGCCTTGGCAATACTACAGGGCCACTGCAGGGCCACTACAGGGCCAATACGCTGTATTTATAGGCCTTAGACCGCCTTTATAGTACTAAATCTATTAATAATAGTGGGTCCAGGGCCTTGGTAGTACTACAGGGCTACTACAGGGCTAATGCGCTATATTTATAGGCCTTATACCGCCTTTACTAAATCGGAATTCTGCTATAGTAAAGAAAAGGTGGTATGAGGCCTATAAATATAGCGCATTGGCCCTGTAGTGGCCCTGTAGTATTGCCAAGGCCTTAGTTCGATAATTATCGTAATCGATGGTCGATTATCGATTATCGAAAAATTAGCGCGATTATCTAATCGTCGCTTATCGAGCTTATCGGAGCCCACACTGATCAGCACCCTTTCATGGCAGCCCTGAAAGGGTGCTTACAGAGTTGGCCTCCCGTTATTACCCCTTTGGGCGGACAATCATGGTTTGGGAATACTACGCGAACAGAACAGTGAGGTTTGCAGGGGTTGGCAGGGGCACACTGATATTCTATTCAATACCTCTTCTGGGCTGCATCTAATCCAATGTACGTGGCCAGCCATTCCAACCCCAATTTACGGAAGCATGGCTAAAGTGACCAAATGCTGCCGTCATCCTCGAGATCGTTGAACGATTCTCTTGTCAAGTAGAACACTTTCGGCTTCTCCAAACCTCTGAGGAAGCTAGGGTCTTTCACATCGGACTTAAATTGCAGTCCGTCCTTCTTCCTCTTCGCCATACCCTTGATGAACTCGGTCATCATCTCCTGCTCCAAGTAGTTACGGTCTCCAACCTCCTTGACCACGCCAAGGTTGGGGAGGTCGTCGAAGAAGGATCCTATGCGATATTTCATGGCATGCCCATAGCTAAAAATCATTATGCCCTTGTCGATCAACACTACGTTCTGAACGAGTCCGAGACTCTGTTGGAAAGATTGCGTGATTTTTTTATCCAACTGGTCCCACAGACTTGAATTTGAATGCAATCCTTTCACTTCTTCTAGGCAAAGAACATCCCGTTCATTGTTGAAGAAGACGGCCCCTCCACGAATGTCTTCAAATCGAGGGGAATAATTATTCAACGCAACAGCGCGGGCCTCGGAATTGACTTGCCGCATGTCGATACTGACATGTTGACAAGTAATTCTCATTCCAGTTTTGAGACCAATTATATCGAAATCGTCGGAGTCAGAGTCATAGTCAAACTCGCCGTCATAGTCAGACTCGTGGTCATAGTCGCGAACAGAGTGGTCGAAGAAATGTGAAAGTGTAACCAGTCGAGGCTCAGGCAATGCATGTTTCCATATATTGAAACGCAACTCTATTGGAAGTTTGGGGAAGACCGCGAATTGGCGCTCTCCATCCTCTGTGTCTCTCTCTTCAGCTTTCTTGGGGAAGGGAGTGAACGATATGTATGGGATAGCTTGTACGACCTCTGAGCCAGTGCTGGAATTGCCACTGTCCATGATTACAAAGCTTCTCGAGGTCGGTGGATTGAGGACTGGATGGGGAACTTGACGCAACGGGGGTCGGTTTGATTGAGAAAATGGAGGTGATGATAAGCCTGTAAGACGATTAGTACAATGTTCAGTTTAAGCGGTCACGACTTTGGAGCACTTACTGAGAAGACTGCTCTCAAACCCCCAGGTACATCAGTGGAATAGAAGCACACCTTGCCGTGTTGAGAGGATGACAATGGGAGGAAACTTGATTGTGTTCTGAGCTTGTTTCGGTGCCTTTGTTACGTTGGAAGAGTCTCGGTTCACCTTCGAAGTTCTGGAATCTGGCAGAAGACAGCGTCCACTTTCCAGGCTACGAGTCTTCGAATCGTAAGCCAATTCCAAAGGTGGCTGACCTTTGAATTCAAGAGGTTAGGATTGGAATGAGTAGGCAGTGTTGTTAATTCTTGCGGAGAGAGGGAATGTGGTTGAGGAAGGGAAGTTGCGAGCGGGAGTGGGTTGCCTCGGGAAATGCGAGGTCACGCGAAGATGCACCAAAAATACACAGAATTTAGGAGGGTGAATTATTTAGCTGAAGGTGGTTGCAATTGACTCTCAATTACCCAATCTCCCAATGCACACGGGTTCAATATCTGCCAATGACTCCGTGCTATAACTGATCAGTTGTCTCCTCAGCTCACGGTTGAGCATAAGCTTTAGTTCTCGGATCAAATTCCCTTCCAATTACGCCATCATCAACAGACGGTTTCTCCCCTCCGCACTTACAATATCACGGTGAGACATGAAAGTGACCTCAGGCTTCTGGTAAGCAGGACCACCATTAGCTTCAGCCTCCGTCTTGAGCTCCTTCCAGAGTTCCTCAAGCCTAGCTACCGCTGTCTCTTGTTTACTCCGAATATCGTGCGGAACAAGAATCAACGTCTTGAGCTGCCTGAAAGCCCGAAAAGCCTTCTCAAGATGAGACAGGGGTAAGAGTAAGAAGGCAAAGCGGGCATCACCATAGATAGCCAAGTGTTGCACCCTAGTGGAATCCTTCATAACTGCTCGAATAAGGGTATGCCAGAATGGAAAGGAGGAGGGAAAGCGAATATGGAGGGCGTCGACCTCGAAGTTGAAGAATCTTGGGGCATTGGTGAGGCAATTGAATGCGGGTTGTTGGTAAGCCTTCTCGGCGAGGCATCTTGATTCAAGGTTGACATGAAGAAGAGCCGGAGCGGGCAGAGGATGTTTGACGATAAAGGGCTTAATCTTGGTGCCGAACTTCCAGTGTCGGTCTCGCTTTATAACGAAGATTCTTTGGACGGCCAAGGCATACCTCCAGACCACAAGCCGGATCTCTGCTGGGAGTTCCGGAAAGAAGGTGAATGTTTGGAGCTCTTCGGTATACTCAAGGTTAGTGACTTGGATAGTATTCGCCATGTTGATGCTGACTTGGCAAAGCGAGCAGACTGTCAGCGTACGCAATCAGAACATTGCGGGAGTACATTGAACAAATGGACGCGGCAATACTTACTATGGTGACTCAGAGACTGCGAAAAGGTCGTTGCCTGTCTTGTAAAGGAACCACGTTAATGGGACACCGTTACGTGACTGTCCTGGATAAGGTTAAGGCTAAGGTCGAAGGGTATTTGTTTGTGGGCTCTCGGACCTGTAAGGTTAAAGCTTAAATAGGCAGGGATTTATGGTACGATTATTATAGCGGTATTTTCGAGACCAACTAGTTCTATTATTCAGGCATATAAGGCCAGAAGTCTCACTCTTTTAAGAAGCAAATCCTGCCCTGGCACTATTTCAAATTCACATTTAGACTATATATTTTAATGCAATATATATAATAATAAAATAATTAATTATTTTAAGCCTATAGCTTATAATTATAGCTTAGTTTTTTTTATTAAAAAAAACAAATTAAATTGTGTGGTTTCGCAACGTTATTATATGCGACTTTATTGAGCTAAAGGAAATTACCGAGTTATTTCGGCAAAAGGCAGCTTTGGAAGGGTATAACATGGGTGCCTTATAGTTTTAATAAGGCAAGTTAATGCCTTAACAAGATAAAGCTATAATAAATTTAATAATCGTACCCTGATATACAGTTGCGAATTTAGAAACTTCTTAGGCTCATAATTATAAATAAGTGAATGTGACTCATTCAATTAAATATATCTCTTTTGGAGGTGAAACTTGTGCTCAGAGAGTATGGAAAAGGTGAACTTAATAGTTATACTATTACATCCACCCATCCCCAAATATTAATTAAAAGACTTTAATAGTTCGCAACAAATACATGTTATATCACTACACTAATTTCAAAATCTCAATTTGAACCGAATTAATAAATTATAAATAGACAGAAAATGAGCCTTACACTTTGTAAAATGGTCGAGACTTGCAAGTATTGAGAGTAGAGTGTCAAAACAAAATAAGCAAACAGCACGAAATGCCGCCTCCAGCTTAACAATTCCCCCTATTATCTATTCATATTAACCACCGTAGTTGAAATGATACAACAAAGAAGTTCTCAAAAGATTTATTCAATGTATTTTCGAACAGTTCTCCAAATAGATTAACTTCCCGCCCTCCTCTCTCCCCAAGCGCAGGCACGTCTCACAAACTAGGAAGGTAGCTTTTGTCCTAGGAACAGACTCAAATTCGGACAAGAGACCAACTGCACGATGTAATAAGAAGAGTCCAGGCCATTCACTAGCTGCTGCTAATCTCCGGGGAAAATTTGGGGGAGACAGAGTGAACTTGGTTGCCATTGCTGTGATTGTATTAGAAAGTAATCGATTTATTGATGGAAAATCGATTTATTGAAGGTTGACAGACTGCAGAATGACTAGATACAGAAGAGTGAGTTCTGGAAACAGAGGAAAAATGTCCAAAGTAAGGGATTTATTCCCATTACCCTTCGGCGATACCGGTGATACCGAACCCGCTTTCTCCGATACATTATCAATCAGCTGATAAACCAAAGGTAATCAAAATGACGATATACTAGTAAGCTTGGTAAGCTCGGCGAGTGACGCATGACAAATGAGAGTGGAGAACCCTAAATTAGTGGTTGAACCTGGTGCTGGAAGGACTGGTAAGCTAGCTATGGTAGCGTACCAATTTCAACAGATTGTCCTAGGAGTTGACATACAAGTTATGGTAAAAGGCGCGACCGAAGATATTTTTATTGTGTGTAAAATGACCGGAGCGAAGAAGGCTCGAATTTGTGACTTGGGATGATGCCCAGTCGATCTCTCCTGTCATCTGATGTTCAAAGAGACTAATATGGGAGCGAAGTTGTGAGCGCATTGAGGAAAATTGAGCGAGGCGGTGGCGATAAAAGCAAATAGCTGCTGCGAACCTGCCAGAATGAGGTGTACAGAGAAGTAGACATATGGTCATGAAAATTTGGAAGTAGATTCTCAAGAGATCGTGTGCTCTGGATTGTTGGTTGGAAAAGGAAGCGAAGGTGTGAAGGTGCTGGAAAAAGATCGGCCTCGGCTCACAAAAGGGGAGTGGGATAAAGATCCTCGCCGACCCGGACTACAGCCTTGTTGGTGGGTACGCCCTCGCAATTCTCATAATTACAAGACCTTGGGCTTCCGATAGTCTCCCTTCTCTGCTTATTATGCGGCTTGTCTTGCCCTTCGCTTGATTTCCTCCAAGGAGAGAAAGGAGACCTTTGGAAGTTTAAGATCCTGCTCAGAGATATATCCTTTGAGTCTCTTTGCTGACTTTGTTCTTCTGGCTGTCCATACCTCCTTCAGGTCCTCCACAAACGGGAGATCTACTTCATCATTTGGAAGTGGTGTTTGATTCTCCAATATCAACTCTTCAAGACGGTCAAAGAGATAGAGTCGACTGTGAGTAGTCTCGTAATGAGCCGGTTCGCATCGGATGGGCCCACATATTCCCAAAAAGCGGAGGTCAACGGGAAGGCCAAAGTCATTCATGCCAAACGTGTTGAATGTTGTCTTGAGGAAACGGTTGAATGAATAATCGTCTGAAAAAAGGAGGAGATCTCTAGATAAGTTGAACAAGACTGGTTTGCCGAGTTGCTTGTTGAAGCATCTGGGGTATGTCTTCAATCCTATAGCCCGAGACTGCTGGCAGGCGTGAAGTAAAGCTGGAGGTTGGTAAGAGGCAAGATTTCCATTGTGAGGATCCTTTTGATTCCAGGGGTTCTTAATACAGGGATAGCGGGAATCCCATCTTAGTGGTCCTCCAATGATAACAACATTTTGGCCATCCGGCAAGGCATATTGCCATATCTGTTCCCGGATCTCAAAGGGAAGCTCTCCAAAGCGCAGGAAGGTGATGTCGCTGCCCATCTTCACTTTCAAGTCACAGGCTTGATGAAAGATGACAAAGTAACAAGAATAAATGCAAAAACAGACTGTGCGAGCAGTGACGTTGTTGTCCAACTTGGCAACTTGTCTGAATGGTGAAGGATGGACGTTGAGAAGATTCTCAGCCTCGCTTGGGCTCAGCCACTGAGGCAAGGGCCGGCTGCCGATCAGTGATTGGCTGATTCCGCCCCTCAATCGACCTTTCCGTTCTCGGAGCAGCAACTTCAAATAAAAGTTGACCCGTCCATGATCACCACCAATTGCTCAACATCCGCAAAGAAAATGGCAGAGAAGAAATTTCCTTTCAATCTGCAGACATGTGCCCGTCCAAATATCCTTGCTTTGGAACCATATCGCTGTGCTAGGGAGTAAGAATTTCAATCCCTCATGAATGATGTTTGACTCACGCTTTACACAGCGACTACAAAGACAATGGGACAAATATCCTCCTCGATGCGAACGAAAATGCATACGGACCTTCCCTCTTCCTAGATACCTCGAGAACTTCATCTACGAACCCCAGTGACCCCTCGATCAATTTCCTCGGCCTGAACCGCTACCCCGACCCCCACCAGCACGAGCTCAAACAACTTCTCTGCAACCTGCGAAATACCCACGCGCACACACCTAAAAGAATCACATCCGCGAACCTCTTCGTAGGAGTAGGAAGCGATGAAGCAATTGATGCTCTGCTACGCTGTTTCTGCGTTCCCAGCAAGGATAAGATCCTCGTCTGTCCGCCAACGTATGGGATGTACTCCGTCTCTGCACAAGTAAACGACGTTGGGCTCGTCAAGGTTCCTTTACTCTCCGCGCCGGAATTTGGACTCGATGTACCTGCGATCATCTCCGCCTTATCTGGGCCTGAGGCTGTGAATATCAAGCTCATATATGTCTGCTCGCCTGGCAATCCTACGGGTGAGTTAATCAAGAAGGAAGATTTACAGAAGATTTTGGAACACTCGACTTGGAACGGAGTGGTGGTTTTGGATGAAGCTTATATCGATTTTGCTCCCGAGGGATCGTCACTTGCGGAGTGGGTTGCGGAGTGGCCGAATTTGGTGGTTATGCAGACACTGTCGAAAGCGTTTGGATTAGCAGGCATACGGCTCGGCGCTGCGTTCACATCGCCGCCCATTGCTTCACTGCTCAACAACCTGAAGGCTCCGTATAATATCAGCAGCCCAACAAGTGCGATTGCATCTCAAGCGTTGGAGAAGGGTGGATTGAGTGTAATGCAGGCGAATCGAGAGAAGATCATTAACCAACGAGACAGATTATTGCGGGATTTGCCGAAGGTCACTGGGATAGGACGGTTCAGAGGAGGGGTAGCAAGCAACTTTTTACTGGTTGAGATATTAGATACCCAAGGGAAGCCGGATAATGTGACAGCCTTGATGGTTTACGAACGGCTAGCGGAGAATAGGGGGGTAGTGGTCAGATTCAGGGGCAAGGAGCATGGGTGTCTTGGATGCCTGAGGATCACGGTTGGGACGGAGGAGGAAGTCACGAGATTCTTGAAAGAGATGCTAAACGTTCTGGAGCAGGTCCACTCTGAAGGTACGAAGGTCAACGGTGCAGAGGAGGAGGAGAAAGAAGCGGAGGCCAGCGGTGTTGTGTCCTAGATAGAGAGAAACTAATAGACGATCCGAATATTTTAAAGAAAGAAGCCACCGTGACATTGCGCAGATAGTAGCTTGTGCATCCCCCGCAAGGTTGTTTCCGAGAGATTGTCGAGGGGCCGTCATGCGGGAAGCCTAACGTCTCTTCCGGAAAACTTCGGTTCCACCGCATTGTCGTTTGTCTTTGTACTGTACTCCATCAAAGCCCAACCTCAACGCTCTTCAACAAAAGGTAATGACCACCATTATCACACATACAGAGGTTAAGAGTGATCATACAGTAGATCAGATTCAAATGCATCAGAGGTAATGCTGCTGTTGAAATAGTGAAGTGTGATGTTGACATCGAAGCAGGAGCTCGCTAAAGTTTCCGTATCCAGCCAGCCTAACTCTCCTGCTTCTTCGTGACATTGAATTTCCCCCGCGTCAACATCGTCAGAGACGTGTGTCTCCGCTCATAGCTGCACGATGGGGTCCTCAAGATACTCTTGTGAAGAATATACTATCACGGATCCTGATTCTATGTCGTCCAGCGCGCTCCTCGAGATCTCGCTAGCCCAGCTCTCCAAAGCCCTCCCGCAAACCACTTCCTCCCGCGAAACCTTCTCCATCTACCTGTGCTGGCTTGACGTCCACCGCCGCGAACCCACCAAGCGCACAGAGCATTGGCAAAACACGCTACTGCACTGGACGCAATCACTCTGCTCACGTGGTTTCCGAGAATACGAAATCGTAGCAGCGGTAGAGGATTGGAAGGACGCAAACGGACCGTTTCGGTCGCAGTGGAGACGATACCCGCCCAGCCCGAAGGAGATTGCGCAAGCTTTTGATCTGGAGATGGAGAGGACTCGTCAGAGGGAGAGGGAGAGGAGTAGAGAGCGTGATCTTGCGGGTAGGCTGGATCGTCCACTGGGGGATTCGTACAGGGATCAGGAGTTAAGTTATGGAGCTGGCGATTCACCACATTGGTCACGACCTGAGTCAAATAGAGCAAAGAAGAAGGGGAAACATCATCCTGAGAACTATGAGGGCAAGCCACCTCCTAATTACATCTGTAATCGGTGTGGAAAAAAAGGTATGTAGAGAGCCCGCGCTGATCCATTCTCAAACCTTGCCCTTTCCAGCCATGCGATGCTTTTCTCCCAATTCTGCATTTCCAAGGCAATATTTTCACCTTTATAACCACCACTAGCACCTGTCCTAATTGCTGATCCAATATCCAGGTCATCACCTTCAAGTCTGCCCCACCAACCTGGATCCATCCTTCGATAGCCCGCCTGGAGACGACTACGAATGTGAAATCTGCAAGGCAGTAGGAAAGCACTTCAAGTCACTGTGCCCAAGAAACACCGACCCGCTTTCCATCATTCAGAAGCGTAGAGCGCAGGGCATCCCGACACCGCAACCCAACAAGGGCAAAATCTTCCGTGGACGGCAAAACGAGGTCGAGGATCAAAAGGACGCAGAACGACGCAAAGCACGACTCCGCGAGGGCCGACTCACGCAAGAATCATCGAATGCCTCTGTTGCGAGTTCCAGCCCTTCTCCAACTCCGAAGTCCGAAAGATTGATGAAATTGGAGGAGACTGAGGACAAGAAAGCAAGGCTTCTCAAGGGCGAATCTATCGATATTAACGAAATCATGGCGGGAAGTCGATATGATAGGGAAGATGACAACGACCGAAAAAGATCCCGCTTGGATGATCATTATGGTTCTTCTTCGCGGGGTGCTAGTCCTGTCCCAAGCCTCGCTGGACGTATGCGCAAGAAGGCTCGGACTAGTGACAGCAACAAGGTCACAAGCTCACCGCGGGCAACGCTGGAAATGGCTGAGAGTCCGATCCATACTCCTCGTTCTGACAACCACTCTCTCGCAAGGATCCAGACCAATACTGAGATGGTTGACATGGTCAAGGCCGGCAACGAATCGAGTACTGCAAAGAATGATAACGATGCCGCTTTTTACGACGATTTGAAGGCGCAGCAGCAATTTATGCGACAACCCCGAGAGAACCATATCAAGGAAAGACAAGAGGAAGAGGCACGGAAAGAAGATGTGAAAAAGGAACGAATTCGAGTCAAGAGCGAATCCATAGGTCGTCCTCTCACCAAGAAAGAGGAAAGATGTGCCGTTGAGAATTGCAAGCAGTTCAATAACGGGTACACGTGTACTCATGCCGAATTTGGGCTTTGTCCCTTTTTCCATAATCAAGAGGCTCGTAATGCCGCTTTGGAGGGAATGAACTATCGTCGCCTATTGGAGGAACAGAAGATGAATCCCGATGGAATGGACATCGGTGAGAGCGACACAGATGATCTTGAGGCTGATAATGCCGGCTTGAGAGAGAGCAGCAGCCCCCGTAATTCCGCCGAGCATAGGATAAACCCTGACTGGCTGAGCATTGGTGAGAGCGATACAGATACATCGGAGGAAATGGATATTGAGCTTTCCAGACCTCCGAAGCAGTATTCCAACCTCGTTCGAAGGCTGATGCTAAGTCGACCAGAGATGAGCGAGGTAGTCAATGCAGTCAAGAAACGACCGACGGCCGTAGACATGTGGAGGCTAGATGATCAACGACGAAGAGAGGAAATGGATGCCAAGTAAGTGGATATGCTTCTGAAGGGTCGAACGGTATTTACAACCGAAAGCAGTATGCCTGATCTAGTTCAGCCACCACTACCATACAGTCCGTTCAAGTCCGAACACGAGGAATCAGCCTCTGCATCAAATACCTCGGAACCATCTGGTGCGTACGTCAGAGCTCAGTTTGACGGAGCTTGCGATGAGAGGCCAACGGACGAGAAGGTCACCCCACGGAAAAACAGCAGCGCCGAAAACAGACCTAGCCTCCACCGAACGATAAGCAACACTGGCAAAAAAGCAATTGAGAAGGTTAAGGAGTTGACTACTCATGTTGCTGAAGATCTTCAGTCTTTCAAATTTAGAGCTGTGTCGCCATATCGAGCTTTGGCTCCACGGTCACAAGAGGTTTCCCCCAGCAAGCAGACAAAACAAACAGCAAATGCCAGGAATCTCAAGCGGATCAATTCGGAGGAATCACTCAACAGCCTTCGAGTTAAAGCAGCAAGCTCTGCCCTGAAGTTGACGGAAGAGAATATCAAGGGATTGGCACCAGATGCACGACCCGTTTCTCACGCCTCGGAGCACTCTTTCGGCAGTCTGGTAGTCAATCTCCCTGGGGACCGGCCACCGAAGATAAAGCCCGTGACCTCAAATCCCTTCCCTCATTATGCTGGTCGCCAAAGCCTCGAGACAATGCAGAGTTACGAGACTAAAGATAATGAGGCCATACAACAAGTGGACAACGCCTGGTTCCCGCACAAGATGTCCGCCCCCTCGGATGCAGCGGACTTACAAAGCCCTGTGAATCAGCCAAGTTTGGATCACACCAAGCGCTGTGGTGCAGGAGGCTAAGAATGGTGGTGAAGCCGGGCTGTCAGACATTCCAGCCGAGGGAGCCGATGTTAATATGGAAAAGCAGATCCCGCGCCTTTTACGTATAAGTACCCTCATGTATGGCTAGATTTTCTTTAGCTGTACCCATCTCGCGCGGTTTTCCGCGAGAAATCTGGCATGGCTTTGCTTGCATGATTGACCATGAATAGCAGGGCCAAATACAATACCAATTGACTCCCATGCGTGCCATCCCTTCCAGATCCCGTGAATGTGCTCCAAGCACGTTGAAAAACGCCGCCCAATGCAATGTGCCTATCCCAAATGCGCCTTATGTTTGTGTGTGATCCGAATATACCCCTCACTCCAGCTTATCCAGATGCTCCAGCCGCGTAAGAACAACCTGTTTACTCGTCTCCTCTACCTCGCCCGCCAGGAAAACTTCGTCGAGAATAGCGTAGACCTGTGTACAATTAGCCCTGTTCTGCCCCTCCTTCCATTTATCCTCCATCGCCCATCCTCAATTTTCCTTTACGTTCTCCCCCTCTGCTACCTAAGATCCCTCCCAAACCAAGAAGCAGAAGCAGCACACACCTTATAGAAGTTAAACACCAAATCCAGCTCACACACGTTCCCAAAAAAGCTATCCAGCACCTCTACAAAAAAGTGTATGGCCTCCAGGTACGCGAGCTCGTTATCGTTCGCGTCGACGCACGCACAGAAGAAGAGGCCTGCGTATCGCCGGTAGACGATCTTGTTCTGTCGGAACTCGACGAAGTTGGATTGGTACTTTTGGTCGCGGGGGGCGATGAGGCGGTGGACCTGCTGCTGTTTTAGCTGGGGTCAGGAAGGCCGCTGGCGCGGGGGCTGGCTAGATGGAGAGAGAGAATGGGAGGAGAAGGAAGGAAGGAAAGGGGAGCTTACTTCGCCTTTTAGTTTTATCTTCTCTTCGTCGTTATATGGCGCGTACCATTTCGCCAGGCGGGTTTTACCTCTGCTCGATCGATTCATCAGCAATCAAGACTCGAACTTAAGCAGGCGCAATTCAACAAGACCCAGCGGAATGGAGAGAGGAGGGAACGTACTGCCGGTTCTGAATCAGGATGAACGAGAGGACCATCTTCAAGGAGGCTGCGCGCTCTGAACGTGCTGGTTCCGAATTCGCAGAGAGGTGTCGTGGTAGGGTCGGGGGTTGTGAGCTTCAGTGGGGATGCAGATGCTACGGTGGCCCGGCACTGCAGCCAATAATGCATTTTGTTCCCCCTTTTCTTTTCGCGAGAAACTAGAACTTGTCAAATCAAACTTCACAACCACTTATCCACAAAAAGCACTTGTTCTTTTTCATCTGCTGGTCGAATTGAGAAACAAGGTTTCGACTATTTATGTACAATCCATCGTTTTCTAGCTATGTCAAGTCAAAGCTTCCAATGCCTTCGCCGTATCAACGATACTCTGCTGGAAAGGAATATACTGCAGCCCCATTTCCTTAACTGCTTTCTGTCCACTGATCCTCCTCGCACCAGGCAAAGGCCCAATAGTATCCACCTTCCCCGTCTCCTTATCATATCCCACGTACCCCTCCCCTGGTGTTCCCTTGGTAATCTTCTCTCCAATCTCCGTCCCCTTGTACGCATCATTCAGAATATCAGCAGCAGCCTGCATCGGCCCAAATCCCTGGACACCGAGATACCGCTCCCCGTCTGACTTTTTTGCGTTCTCAAATGCCCAGATATGCATAGTAGCTACGTTCCGCACGTCGACGAAGGAGCCGGTTCCGATGTAGGGAGGCACATCGGTGGTGGCGCCGGAAAAGATGTCCCAGATTGGACGGAGAGTCTCGTTCAGCTTTGAGCCAGAAGAGGGGAGAATTATTGGAGGACCCATTACGACTGAGGGGTTGATTGTTGAGATGGAGAATTTTGGCTTCATATCTTGTCAGAACGTGTCAAAAGTTTGTGATGTATTTGGGGGATTTACCTTGTGCGCATCCCGGAACTTCCACACAGCTCGATCTGAAGCCGTCTTGCTGGCTCCGTATAATACACCCGCAGGAGTTGATACCCCTACCTCCTTATCCTTCAGAGCCTTTTCCAGCGAAAAGGTAGCGTAATCTTTCTCGGTGAAGACATACTCGCCTTCCACGGGGTCGACCACAGCGATTAATGAAGAGGTAATGACAATGGACGTCAACTGAGATCCTGCCTTCAGGGCTGACGCGAGGATTGTTTCTGCTCCCCTCACTGCAGGGATGACCATCTCATCGAAGGTGGTGATGGAGAAATCAACCGGTGATGCGGTGTGGAAGATGCCATCGACTCCTGTTTTTCGTTAGCGTAAAACCTTGGAACCAGGACATGGAATGCAAACCTTTCGAAGCTTCATCGAATGCCCCATCGATTGTCATGTCAGAGACCTCGTAGATCTTGACTCTGTCTACGTACGGCGCATATGGGCCTTTCAGAAGTCGCTCCGAGGATGCTATTCGTCGAGAAGTGCCGCGAAGTGTGTATCCTCGCTCGAGCAGCGCCAATCCCAGGACACTGGCGATATAACCGTTGATGCCGGTAATTAGCACCGTCTTGCCATTGCTTGGAGGAATTGCCATCTTGGATAATTACTTTTCTTGCGAATTCTAGTCTTTGAGGAGTGGTCACTTGAACGACTTTTTCGGGGATGATGCGGGGAAAACACGATCACTGAATCAATGCCACTTGGAAAATGAAATGCCTTTCTAACAAGGCAGAGAACATTGCTTTATATCCCCTTGGCTTACCTCTTGTGACCGATATAATCAATTTGGTTTATCAGCAATTGTACATGGTGGCATCCTATTGCCACCCTCGCACTTAAGGGGCAGGAGTGGCAATAGTCGGACTTAGCGTCGCGCTGTAAGTCCGACTCTTACACGGAGCTGTGCATGCAGCCCCAGTGGCTGCGGCTGTCTGTTTGGCCAAGCTTTCAGGGTCTTGATCACTAAACAACAAAACCCTTGCCATTTACTGGGAAGGGCAATTATAGTGGCTTTAGGCTATCCAATTGTTGATAGAGCACAAATTAATAATTGGAGGTTGCGTGCGTCATTGATGCTGAAATCTATGGGCTTGAAGATACTTGAGGAGATTGCGACTTTGATGTGTGATCACTCATCACCAGCAAAACTCGAGCTTTGAAATGTAGCACAGTTATTCGGAATAAATGGGAGTATTCTGGAAGGCCTCAAGTGGATGTTTGCATGCATTGGAAATTCTCCCTGGCTCCCGCTCGTGCTATTTACGTGGGGTCTAAATCAAGATCTCGAACCTTTGCTGGCCATCTCACATAGCTACAACCTCACTTGATTTAAAAGCCATTCTGGAAGTGCTGCGCTACTGAGAAACCATAATTTTGATATTCAAGGCATGTTTCTAGGAATATTTGAGATCATTTGCACTGCTTGTGGATTCTGAAAGAACTTGGTGGTAACTTGAAGAGCGAACTCTTCCTCTTATGGAGAATGGCGGTGCTACGACTTCCTTTGGGGATTGAGCTTGATTTGAGTTTGCTAACCAGATATTGGAACTACTCCTACAATCCTCAATCGAAGACTGGAACACTTGATTTTCGAGGTTCATTGAAGCTCATTCTTGAAAGATCTCACGTTTATAAGTCATCCAGGTATTAAATTAGACTTGGTTTGAGATCTTGATGCGGTGAGATTACTGTTCTTGTCGTGATGTGCAAGTGAAAGCGTTGAGATCTTTCTACTTGACCACCAGCAGCGGCAGCCGTCCTCGATTACCCTCTTCCATTGAAAAGAATAAATCTGAAGCTTTTCCCAACTCCTAAATAGCTATGAGACATGCCTACACCTCTGTACAGCTGATCCAAAGGTGATGAACTTCCGAATCGCACATAAAAGATTGCTTTGGGGGGGTGAAGCACGTGACACAGTCCTGTTTCGCTTCCATCCACAATAACTTCCACCCCTGTCATGGATCAACTGTAGATTTGGAGACTAGCTCGACGCTAAAGTTCACCTTTTGGTGACTACTGCCGCAGATGATCTGATTGTGACTCCTCTATTGGGCTTCATGTGCGTTGCAACGTAGATATCACGTGGTCGCGAATTTTGAGAAAGGGGGAATGTCAACAAACCACCCCACAAACGAAATCCCCCTCAACCACCACCACAACAACAAGTTATTTTGATCCAAAGTATTAGAGACTTTTGTTAAACATCTGATTTTAATATTCAGACTCGGAAACACTTATTTTACTGTTGCTGTGGAAAACCACACCTTCCTCCCTTCCCTTTTTCTCTTCCTGAAACCTTTCCCATCTTTCATTTAACCATCTTTACCAAGGCAAATCTATAACATGACATCATGTCCTCCACTGTCTCGCATACCAATACAAGGTAAGAAACAACATCGGAGAAGTCTCCTCCGCATGTTTTCCTTTTCATCTAAACTTCCCACGACCCCCTCAACGTCAAGCGCCTCTTTGGGCTTGATTACGCTCTGCCTCCTCGCTTTTGCATCACAACACCGCCTCTTCCTCTGCTTTCATCATCTTATTAATTTCTTGGGTTGCTTTCATCGCTCTCGAGCGCTCGCAAGTGCGTCGGAGCTGACTTTGGTGATTTCCTCACTTCCCTCGCATTCCCAGCATCACTTCATCCCTTTCGAGATTCTCGAGGTATGACGACAAGAGACGGGTATCAGTCACTTCCAAATCGCTGTGTTACTGCTTCAAAGCACGGTTTGAGCATGCAATCAATTGTATTTAAGCCTTTCAGACCCTTTTGTACGCTTCTTTGACGTTATTTCTTGTTTCCACAGCTCGGTTACTTGAAACCTCGATTACCCCGCTTTTCGAGGTCTTGAATCACAATTACATAATGTCCCCATTACATTGCTGTACTTGGAGAAAATGCTCTTCGTACTCAAAGGCGACTCGACACCAGAAGAAACTGCTTCCCACCCTCGCACCATCTCATGTTTTCTTTCCCCTTCATCCACCATTTTAATTCGTTCACAGGGCTGATTTGGGAACTTCAGGCAAGAGCTTTCTCATCATTCGAGCTCCAGTCCTTTCATCTAATTCAAACCAATGCTCCCTCGAGACGAAACCATACGTTCGACACGCCGAGCACGATCGAGCAACCATCCAATTCCACGAACAATCTTACCAAAAAGCCTTCGGTAAGCTTAATTCCATTCGAAAATCTGCAACCGCAATCTTGAATCGACTCCAGATCTGTTCTCAAATGGTGTAATTTCTGAATTCCATGTAAGTTCCTCTCCATTCCGTCTGAAATTCCGAAATCCGAGAATCTGATCAGTTTCACAGCTCTCGCGGCTAGCTTTGGCCTCCTTTCGATCTGGGAGACAGCTTCTCTCCATTTACCTCCACCTCTCGAAGTGATATCATCAATTCACGATCAAATTCGAGGTCTCTGGGGAACAAAATTTCATTGTGTTCGCGAGTTAGGCTATCAAACCAAAGGAGTTCTCCCCTTCCGCTCAAACCACAGGTTCTGATCTCAATATAGGTCACGAAAGGCTTCTTTGGCATCCCAAAGTAGGCTTCAAATCGCTGGTCAATCGACTCGCATCGCAGAGCTCTCGCCGCCTCTGCTGATTTGTTCTCTCTACAAAAAACAAACAAGTCTCCTCGATATCAACACACCTTCCTTTCTTCCAACCCCCACATCACTTTTTCAAAACCTTTCTTCACACTAAATAAGAATCTAGTGAAATCGCATTCTCGCAACCCTCAAAATTCTACAAGTGACTGAGCAGCTTGCTCCCTCTGCATAAAAGCGGAATTTTCACAAGTCAAAGTAAGTTGGGTCTGATTCCCAGCTGCAGATTGAAACTAACGACTTGTAGTTTCGTTTCGCCCGGCCGCAGGCAGATTCCTTGTGCAGCACTCTCCTCTCCAAAACGCGGCCGAGCAAGCAACAAAGGTCAGTTTCTGCAACTCCTGCCTTTTCATTTCGCCAATTCTAACGAGAAGCAGAAACCACTTCTTCCGAAGCCCCATGCTGCAGCGTCACAATTCTCCAAGCGCTTTTGCAGCCAGCAAGCCTTCTCAACAAAAAACATCGCTGCATCGAGTCTTCACGCTTTTTCAAGCACCGTTGCAACCAGCTCTTGCTTTCTTCTCTTTCTTCGAAACCTTTTTGCACCAAGTCTCTATTCTGCAAATACCTTCGCAACCAGCACTTGCTTCTTCTCCAATCATTCTGCTGCAAGAACATTAGCAGCCTGCTGCTTGCTCAGCCGCACTTTCTCATTACAGCCTGCTTTTAAAGCAGTACAACGCAACATCACTTCATTCTCTAACTTACCTTCACAATGCTAACAACTTGCAGATCAAGCACATGAGCATCCACCGTCAACCAGCACGTTCTTTGACTGTCGGATTTCTTCTGTCTGACTTTGCATCTCTGACTATGGGCTAGCCACCCTCTGTCCATGATGTTCAGAAAGATTGATGACGGCAGAGACGGGGATCGAGAACACGTCCACTTCCCAAATCAACATCTCTCCCAAAGGGTCGAGAAAAGCATCGCCTTCTCGCATCGAAACCATCCCCCTCATTGCTGCCCGACTGTCGCAACTTCCATGCATGGTCTCTCTCAAATCAACCAAAACAGCAGCTTCATCTATTGCTTCGCTGTTCGACTTGTTGCAATCATCATGCACAGTCATTAGCAGCAGCGGCTACAATCTCGGATGTTTGATTGATCATCGGTGCCAAAGACATGTGTTTCGGATCAAGGCACCTCCCTTCCTCTGCGAACTTGCCCCACACTTCTTCGGGGTTGCTCATGTGCTTGATGTTGTTTGGTATGTACTTTCCGATGTACTTTTGTTTCAGTTTTGTGGTTTTGCATTCCGACGGGCCGGTTCGTTCAAGTGGAGCGACGTTGAGTCTCGTGGTACCTTCAGGGCGAGAGATTGCGGAAGAATCGAGCTACTGGGGGCGGTGAGTCTTGCTTAGAGTGGATCTTTCGAGTTGGTTGGACTTCGCCCAATGTTCAAGCCAGGTCCGACGCGGCTATGCAGATGCGGGGTCATCGGGATTCTGGGTGTGGGGGAATCCGGACCTGTGCTGAGAAAAGTAAGTTGATCCCTTCCCTTGCTGGACGGTATTATGAGAACACAAAGCTGAAACCCGAATTCCTCATAGCTCTCACAACCGGAGGCCAGGAAAGGAGTATCGCGGACAACTAGCCTGCGGCACCTTCTAGTTCTCGTGTCCACGCTTCCGTGTCCCCACACCATTTCTCGATGGGTCTCGTTTCTTCGGCGGCACAGGGCCTTAGGGAGAGCGGCGGGAGAATCCTTTATTCGAATCTCAGCGTTGCGTAGCGGAGTTCCGATCTCACAACCCTTACCATTCAGACCATACGATGTCCGGCGGAGATGATCCAACGGCCCGGGGAACGTTTGGACAGCCTTCTAAAGGAGGTTGTGGGTGACGGGTGTTGAACGATGTTTGCGTCGGCGCGGAATCTGATCCTGATCCGCCATTACATTTACGTGAGGTGTCCCGTGGAGTTGATCCAATGGCTCGCGCACCTCCGTTGTGGGGGTGCAACTTGTGATGGTGCAAGAGATGGTGTTGACCCTGGGGGTTTGCCCCTGTGAGAGGAGGAACTGACATGGAAGTCCTTTGGTGCTTCGGCATACTATTTGTTGGGACGTGGTTTTCTTGATAGCGCAGATGTTGAATGCGGTGGATGACGAGTTGTTCGATCCCTTTGGGGATGCTGAGGCTCTAATGAAGCTGGGCGGAAGAGTCCGTTCTTTCGGGGACGTGACACTCGGATGCCAGGTCTTTCTTAATGTTCGGGCCCTTCGGGGACACTGATGCTTGGGAGTCTGGGGATACTGAACTCTTTTCTGACCTTCCTTTCTTCCGACTCAAGATTTTGGTGTTTCGGGATCCTTCTGAGCGATACCTGGGCGGGCCGGACTGGCCTTTGGTGGTTTGGTTTGCGGTGGGATGGTGTGGTATTGTTGTAAGGTAGATACTGTTATTGTGAATGATTATGCTCTTGTTAAAGGTTGAGCCTAGTATTGTGCGATGATCTGTTCGTTACCTTGAAACGCTGCTTGGTGTTGTGAGAATCAATGGAGACTCAGGCAGCTTACTCCCCTGTCTTGTGCCTGCAGTGAGATTGTGAATTCCTTCCCTTATTAACGTAGTGTTTACTTACCTTATATCGACTTCCTTCCTTGGCAATCCATAGGAGTTTCTTTCCGTGATAATTGTCGATGAAAAGTCTTGGAAATCACTCTGTAACATCAGATTGACGCGTGCCTCCTTGTAATAAACGAAGAGCGAAATGAGGCAAGAGTGGTACGATATTTGCGTCGCAGCACATCTAAAACATGAACCGGGACCACTCTGCGTTTGAGCTAGTAGCTCGGGACCACGTATTTCAAGGTTTTAAGCTCAGCATCCTTTCTCCAAGTCGACGCAGCATCCAGTGATCGATAAACAACCCCTGATGTCACCAGAGCTTTACCAGCCGACTGCCGCGGTATATATGTTTACTTCACCATACAGTATCTCCGTTTTATTTTCAAGTACCGAAACTTACGGCCTTATAAGGAGATTCCGAGCCCATCGTTTGGTTTCCCATTTTCTTTGAATGCCGGATGGAGCGGTCGTCATGCAGGAACGAGCAATGCACCACGATTATTAATCCACGCCGCTTCCTTGAAGACAGGGGTTGGATAGGGGTTGAGCTCAAGTATGTGACACAAAGCAGCGTGTGATGAGATCCGCCAAGGCGTGATTCCAGAAACATGATTGGGTTGCACACTGTCTAAATGTAGAAGTGGGAAGTGTGAAGTTGCCCATTTAGAGGAACGGCCCTTGCGCGGAGTTTCCTCGACGGCCGCCCCCAATACTTCCATACAGTAATTAATATCTCCAATAATTTAGCGCTTCCTCCATGCTATCTCGCAGTTTGCGTGGTCTTGAAGCTGTGTGGTAGGACTGTAGGCGATCTTGCCGTGGAGAAAGGCAAGCTAACGTTGAGATTGGCTTTTACTTCAAGCCCGTCAACAATTAGCTAGCGTTATGCAGCACATCGTTCGGTTTTATTAAGCAGACTCGCAGAAAGGCGCAAGAACAGTACGGCCGTCTAGTTCCAGCGGCCGGTGTATACGAATCCCCTCTGCAGGCAGTGGGGCATCAGCAAAGGCTGGGCCGTAATGCCGTCAGATCATGTGAGGGGCGAAGAGCGCGAAGCAGTTCGTCGGGAATAGCACGGAACGCCGAGGTCTCTTCGGGAAAGTGTAGTAAGGGAGTGATTGGGCTTGAATTTAAGTTTGGGGGTCAGGCTCAGTCATTCGACCCAGCTGCTTGGGCGGAAGTTGCCACTGTGCTAAGACAGTGATACCTCCGCTGCTCTGGGCGGACGACGACTTGGCTGGATAACCGCCGTTCAGCTCTTGATCATACACGGCCTGTAATGCGCAACAATGCAATATCGCCTCTATTGGTAATGCTTTGACTAGCAAAACAAAACCTAATATTGATATCGTCAAGTGCTTGCTACAACTATTAAAGCCGCGGACAGCACTTTTAGTGAGCGCGCTTGAAGTCCCCATTCAAGGTCTCCAGCATCCTTCAACATGCCAAAGGCACGGATTCCTTACCGTCCAGCTTCGTGCCTTCCAAAGGGTATTCCGCCCCTAAATCTCTTCCTCATGTGGGCGCATTCGCCTTCAACTCTACCTCACGCAATCTCCCTCGGAACAGCCTGTTTTCGGGACACTTCACTCTCACCGCATAATCGTGAACTCGTCTGTCTCTTGACTGCACACAGACTGTCGTGCGATTACCAATGGAAGCAGCATGTCCAAATTGCTAAAGCGACAGGAGTACCAGGAGCCAAAATCGAGGCTATAAAAGCAGATCAGATTACTGGAGATGAGTTCTCAGAGCTCGAGAGAGTCTTGCTAGCATTTCTGGATGAAGTTCTCAAGGGGCCTGAGGTCAGCGATGCAGTTTTCGGAGAGGCGAGGAAATACTTCAGTGATCAGGCTTTGGTGGAGGTGGTGACGATGCAGGCAAGTTCCATCTGGACAAAGAACGACACTTCGATCTTACTTCAGATAGGGGTTTTACTACAGTCTGGCGAGGATTGCGACGGTGTTCCAGGTGGATCCAGAATCTTTCACCAGGGAGACGGCGAAGGAGGTGGTGAAAGAGTAGAAATCCCTTGAAATTCGCAGGTGCTGACGTGAAACGGAGGCTGGAGTCTTGGAGGTGTTTCCTTTGGATTCTGGTTTAGGAGCGATCATTATGTTTGGCGTTTTGCAGCGTGCACAGAATAAAGTCTTTTTCCTGTGGGCCGTCAAGAGAACCAGCTGCAGGTCAAGTCATTATTCCTGTCTCGGTGCTTGCAAATCTTGAAGCTTCTCGTTTCATCACTTGCTTGGCGGACTCGACCATTCAATTGGAGATATCTGAGTATGAGACTATAATACTATGGAGAGAGGTTTCTTCAAAACAATGTCCTTTGTACATTTAGCGAGGGAGAACTTTCCAGCATCAAGGCAAGAGGTATGTGGTTCAAGCTCGACGGCCCGACTTCTCGATCGGAGCGACAACGACAAGTCTGAAAATACGACCACACACACCACGGAATCATTTCGGCGAGAACTTGGAGGCTCCACACAGAAAACCATCAGTGGCGATCGAGCAGATCGGAGTTTTCCCATCAACATGAGGTCACCTCCCTTCCCCGTGATGAGTAACCACCATCCAGCCGGGCCCTCTTCCAGCATGTCCAATCGCAAAGCGTCTACGGCTGGCCCGTTATCAAACACTCAGAAGAATCCGACCGCGCAATCATCTTCTTCTCCGAGCAATGCATCGAATTCGCCGGGACCGGAGAACTTTATTCTCGAAATACACGAGATTCCCAAAATCCTCTCCCGTTCCGACTACTCTGACATTGAAGACCAGCCCATGCTGAGAGGTTTCGGCAGCCCGATTCGACTCCCGAGTTTCCGCAACTACAGATGATCTCGTCAACAGGATCAAGATCCACCTCAGCCAAGGACAGTCTTCAACCAACCCTCCGCACCTCAGTCCATTCATCTCACTCTCACGTTCAGAGAGAGATGTTGAGGACGAAATTACTCATCCTCACAATCATAAAAACGGAAAAATCAGCTACTAAGGGCGTGGGAGGTCCTTCAGACTTCCCGGAGTTGACGGAAACAAACTCGGATTCCTGGGTTCAAGGTGATTAGGGCTCAGCATGTGGCTGAATTCTACGAATTGGGGGATGATGATGCAAGTCATAAGGATATGTACTCGGTTTGGAAGCAGGTTCCGGAGATAGCTGTTGGCGAGAAGGTTCAATACGATGAGATTAACTCGAAGAGGAAGATCGAGCTGCAGCCAGCGAAAAGTCCTGGGCGAAGACAGTCAAAGGGTCGCAACAAAGGTACAGTGATCACCAAAGGAGCAAATGGGAACACTCCCACACAAGTGCGCAGCTAACCGCAGCAGCACCAAATGGAATCACTGCCAAATCCGACGCCACACAGAAACCGAGACGAAATAATGGACGCATAATTCGACCGCCTCAGCCTGAGTTAATCAGAGATCAGTTGAAGGAATGTGAATTCCACGTCGCCGCTGTCATCAATCATTGGCCTCAAGAGATGACTTGGCCGCACGCTCGATAGTACCTGCTTCGCTGGGATGAAAGTATCTACAAAGACTCCTGGTCAAAGGAAGAAGACGTGAGCAGTGACCTGCTTGAGGAATATTGGGATAGAAGAGGAATCGAGAATTTGCAATGAAGTAGGCGGAGAAAGCGGTGGAAGTGAAGGCTGCTGAGGAGGAGAGGACTGCAGAAGAGGAACCTGCAGAGCAACAGGCTGCCATGAGGAGGGTCGCGGAGAAGAAGATAGCAGCACAGATGAGAGAGATGGAAGCGAGAAAACAGTCAAAGAAGACGAGCTGAGTTGAAACTTTCGAAGGCCTTCGGGTTCTGTATTTGCATTTGAATGTGGGCTTCGTTAGCCGTGAGAAAGAGCAGGCATAGACAACGATATTGTGCTTGGGAACATTCTGCCAGGGTGGCAACGGTGTATTTGGGCAGAAGCAATACTGCCGGCAACAAGAATAGAAACCAGATTGTCTTCGTGACCCTTCCTTTCCATTTCGTCAAGTTCTTTCCAAGCGGGCGGTCTTGCAATTTTGGCAGCCGGAGTTGTTTTCGAAGAAAAGCCCAACCGAGATACCCGTACTTGACTCCGACATTCCGACAAACCTCGTCCATCAGAACCCCAGCTCGGGAACCCCACACACCACACACCCCACAATTAATCTCACACTACATAAAGTCTCGAGATTTTCGGTGGGAATCGGACATCAGCAGTCTGAAATGTCGGCAAAAGAGGGGTAGTTTGGTGTGCTGACGCTGAGTGACATACGCGTCTCCATTGTTCCGTGGCAACATCTCATACACGTTATCGTCCAATTCTACTCCTTCCGCAACTTTCGAAAGGAAACCGATCGCGAAATTCGGTTCATTCTCCACTCCCAACAGGTCGGGCGATGCCGGTAAGATTCACAACTCCACCCATCATTCCCGTCCTCTCTGTCTGGACCCACCCGGGTATTTCACCGCTGTTTACTTCTCTTTCAGCTCTGACCTTTAATGTCTCCCAGACAGGTGGAAATCCCGCATTCAGGGGTCCGCCTCTCTGTTTTGCTCCTAGAATAGCAAATTTTCCTTGATTGTGACTGATGAATCCATGCAATAAATCTTGCTGTACGAGACTTGCCACAATTGCCTCCATTTCCATGAGATCGGGCATTGTGTTTCCAAAAATCATTCCGTCTTGTGCTCCGAGGTTTTTCGGTCCCTCGGGCGGCGGAACCAGGTCGGGTGTCTTCATGAACATTGAGTTCGGATGCATCCGGCCAGCTTGCATTGCCGTCATAGAATCGACAGGCTTCACCCAGCCCTCAAGGAGCTTCTGGCAATACTGGGCTGCTGCAACCAGGTCTTCGAGATCCAATGTTGGTGCTCTCCTGGAGTTCGGATCCGATGGAAATTGATACGTCAGAAGAAAGATTCGACGCGCGAAAGTTCGCCAGACCAATACCTCGCAGCGAGATCTCAAAGGCAGGAGGACTCCGTGCTGGAAAAGCCACTCTTCGTTGCCAGACTCTGGTCCCACTGCTTGCTTGAACGCAATCATGTTGCCTTTCTGAATAGCGTTTGATATTGGTATGAATTTGTCGAGCACGTCAGCGGCTTCTGGTCTTGACAGGAAGGCTCGAGACGGGAATCTGCCGAGGATCATGTTTGATGCAATCAGAACAATTAGAATACTCCGACGTTGCTTCAGGCACTTGGCGTGACATTGGTCGTATGCTGATTGCAAGGATTGTGCTGCATAGTAAAAGTGGCTGTTTGCGAAATGGTAACGTCCGAGATAGAAAAGATATGTTACACGCTGGCTTGCAGGATACAAGCCAAGGGGAGGCGAATTTTGAGATATATTGGTGAACATCTGATTCGCTAGTCGTGTCTTCTTGCACTGCAGTTTCTGTTAAAATTATGCAAGTTCAGGATTGAAATGTACCATACCTGAAAGAGGAGTCTCAGCACCATATTGGCGAAAGAATATATGCCAACTTTCTTTCCCTCTGGCTTCCCATCTCGGCCTATACCATTCCTATTGGCTGTCCTCTCCGTCAAACACATTGTAAATGCCCTCTGTATAGACTCTGCTGTCCCTTCGACCAATGTCTTCCTTGATTCCTGATCAACGTCGGCAATTTTCACCATCTTTCGTGTCAAATCCGGTCTCTTGTCAAGCATCATAGCAAGTCTTGCAAGAGTCGAACATAGTTGGATCGTTGCTGGCAGTACAATGATGCCATAGGTCGCATTGGACAATGCAGTTATGCATGCGCTGAATTCGGACTCAGTCAGCATTTGTTTGACCATTGGGAGGTGAGCACGCCTACTTCGCTAAATTGCTCAATTGCGTATGTGTCTCCAGAAGATCTCCAAAATTGACATCTCTCCAGAATTCCAAATACTCTTTCAAGAAGGCAAGGAAACCCGGCCATGCCCCTCCTACTTCAGCATCCCCATCATCGGCCTCGGGGACCAACTTCCCTATGTGCAATTCGAGCTTGTTGCCATCACGATATGATGACTTCAACTCTTGGCTCAGCTGTAAGTATTGGTCAGGCAGAGGAGGTTCGACTCGTAGGAAGAGCTGCAGTTGTAAAGAATTCTTCGTCCTAAGGAAGTTGGAGATGGAGGAGAGGAATTCGTCGACGATCGGCATTATGAGGGGATGGCAGACCTCGGCGGGGTCTTAATCGTTGCAAGTACGGCATGCGTATTAACACAAGTATTGAACTGTACTTTGGTAGCCCAAAGGAGGATGTGAATATCATTCTCGCCGACGACAAGAATGCTGTTGTCGTGACTTCGAAGTTTAGCGCGAGGCTGACTGCCCCAATCAGGTTAGCCCCGCAAGGCTGAACAACAAACATCTAAAATCAACTTTACCAACTTCTAATGTATGATAGTGCATGAAGCGAGGGCCCAAAGACTAACTACGCTGCAGAACCGAGAGGCAATCCTTGAGATTCGATCCATGACGCTTTCATTGAGCTACGGGGATCCTATGAGAACCGTTGGAAAGAGGGCTATTTGCCCGTGTTCTCATATCGTATGTGGGATCTACACTTTGAATCCTGCACCATCAGAAATGTTAAGGTGCTCTGTAGGAGAGAGGACGAGGCACTATCTCAGCCATGGATTACATGTGGTGTTTGAAGCTAGGGTAGTCCAATTCGATACTTGGAAAGAGGAAATCGAATTGACATTCAGTCCACAAGCTTTGGGTCATGACTTGTTATTATGCTGATATTTGGCGTCTTGTTGACTTGGTAGGTCTGCCACCTACAACATGTCGATGATGCCTCAAATCAAATCGCCTATGCGCCTCGTGCACCCAGAATACTCCATCGTCAAATCAAGGTGTTGTGATTTCCCAACCACCATATCCCGTCCATAATGCCCCCTTCCTCCCAAATAATAGCCTCAATCCTCCCCTAAACTCTCCCGAACAACCTTCCTACACCTCTTTCTAAATTCCTTCCCTGAGCCCTCCCTCTCCTCCCTCCACAGCCTCGCAGCCTCCACATTGGCCGGACTCTCATCATTCGGATCATGCAGCAAACTAACCACACTCAACAATATTGTCTCTGGCGTCTGTACGGGACTCCATCGCTCCGCCGCGCTCTCGTAGCCGTATTGATCGTCTTCTGGCGGGTGCAGGATCGAGATGCAGAGTAGGCCGTCGGTGTAGATGTTCGGGTGGAAGGGGATGGGTGATTTGAAGGTGAGGGAGGGTGGCAGGAGGGGGTATTCGGGTGGGAATGAGAGGTGGCAGCGGAAGTTGCCCCCTAGAAGACCTCGTCAGTCCACGTCGCAGAGGGCAAAGAGAGGGAATGAGAGGTAGGTACCGCCGTAGTATTTGCAGTCGTCGGAGATCATCAGCATCACCTCCCACTCGAATACATTGTCATTTACTAGGCCGCAAGATATTCCTGGCAGATCTTTTGCTTGCTGTATGCCTTTCAGTTGCCGTGCCAGGAGCCCAGCGGCTCCGGTAGCCGGGGCTGGAGGCATGTTTCTTCTTCGTGGACAGCAGAATATGTATGTTGCAGGGGCGCGCGCGAGGGGCGTGTTTGTTCGGGGACTCGAGCAAGATGCAGAGAAGCTGAACTCGTAATCTAAGCGGTGACCAATCGAGGGCGAGTCTATTTGTATTTGTAGAAGTTGCACATGTCTGGTGGGCGGGATGTTGGGGCTGAGGTGGCTGGAACGTTCGTCAGTTGACGTCTAGACTCGAGCTGCGCCTGCGTGAATTCAGTCGTTCTCCCTTGACGGCACGTTCCCGAATCAGTTGTATTTTAGGTACTTGCGTTCGTCTCGATTGACTAAGGAGTTGGCGGTCTGGAAGGAGAAGGAGAAGGTGGGCTGCTGCTGTGTAATTCAATGATCAGAGGTCATCGCCAACGAGCTCGCTTCCACTTTGGCGGGGTTCGCCCCCCTTTCCTCTTTGGGCAAGTGGCTCGGCATGACTCTCCGGCTTTTCCTCCTGGCGCTCCACTCACACAGAAGAATATACATCTCAATGGCAATCACTTGATAAAACTTCTTTCGCCTATTATTGAGTCTGAGCAAAGTCATTCTCTCCGCCGTCAGTGACGGGAAGGCATGATGCAGTTTAGTTACGTCGACTCGAAATCTCGATTTGTATATCTTCAATTATTGAGGGGAATGTCCTACACTAAGGCTTAAGGTAATTAGGGATCGGGTTTTTTGTGGAAATTCCAGCCATAAGCTCCTTTACAGAAGATTCAAGGAATCAATAATCCAAATTTCCAGAGATCCTAATTCTCATAGAAACATTGAATATAAAGGGGCCTTGCACATTTCATCTTTTCCACGGAGCATTGAATGAGTGGCTATTCCAAATGTCCCCCTTAGGTGGCACACTATTCGCGAGAGGTTATGTTATTCTTCTCTTTTTTATGGTATAATTGGAATTTCGGCCCATCTAGTTCTCGCTTACATGGTACATTCGGAACCTCAGGTCTTCAAAGCTTGCAGCCAGCATGGAAAATCCAAGAACTTTAAGATTCAAATTCTAAGCTACGTGTAGTATCAAAGATATTCAACCTGTTACTTTAAATAAAGTGAAAGGAGCATCACCACACTAGGTAAAGACTTTTTCGTTAGGGGATATATATAAGTTGGAGGCCTCCCAATTCTTGCTAAAACCTTATAAAAAGCATTATTTCTCGGCGGGGGCTGGCGGAGAGGTTGCTTGGATCATGGCCAAACAATGTATTTGAGTTGAGCTCAGGGCCTAGAAACAAATTTTGCGTTTATTAATTCCTTCGGCCCGCATTTTGAGGGTCCATGTCAATTTCAGATATATAAGACTGGGGAAAGTGAGGCCAAATTAGCAAACAATAACCCCTAATCTGTTTTGCTCTTGGACTTCGCAGAAGTATTTTCACTGTGAAAGAGTATAAGTTTGTTATGAAAGATACTTAATTCCTAAAGATATCTAGTCTAGTCTAATTGCTATTAATTGATGTACTACTATTAAAAGTGTCGACTTTGAACAGGAAGTACACAAGCCTAAAGTCTGTTAAGGATTAATAAGGTGAATTGCTTGATAGAAGTTCAACTGAATTTATAAAATTATATTGCGATCTGCAAAGCATGGGGTTGTGCCTGTATTGTGCCTGGCCTTCTGCTCGCGCTATACGCTGGCCTTGCAAATCGTGAACGTGAGTGATGAGGGCACCCTACCTCAAATCGGTTCAATGTTCCATGTATGTAAAGAACACTCAGGGTCGAGGGCCTCTACAAGATTTGGATATTCAGCATAGGAAAATAGTTCATGCCATAATTGTATAGAGACTCTGCAGTCCTTTTATACCTGCAAAGGACCGATTCCACTATTTTGACAACTCTTTGTTACTATCACCTCCGGAGAAGTATTTTGGCCAATTGCTCGTGAGGGGTTAGCGTATAGCTTTCAGGAATTCTCGGGCACCCATTCTTGAATGCTTGATCAAAACTAAATTGATTTCATGCGGTAGCTATGTTGGATGGGGGTGCCCGATCAAGTGTCATCGGATCTCTTTCGTTGACTGCAAAAGTTTGTTGTCAATTTCCAAAATGCTGTCATTCATCTCAGCGGAGTGCGACTCAACCGTCATTGTCCGGAACTGAACCGATTAACAGTATCCTCTCCGAGGTTTATACGTGGCAGGGCAAGGAAAGCTGTGGAGCCTCACGGACCCAAGAAGAGGTAGATTGGATGGAGGCGACATAAACATTGTGAGTAAAATCTGGATTCAGTAGGATGAACTTCCACCATTTATAGTACTGTAAGAGACCATTTAGCAAGAGGTCATTCCAGGGTTTCCATGGCAAAAAATCACAATAAATTCACCGGTTGTTGGATTCAATTCCCATCTCAACCATTGACACCCATGAATCATAAATTTTCCATGACTGTATTTGATATTGATCTTCGAACATTCTAGAATGGATAAGATTTACTAGCAACCATATAGATCTGGAACTATTTTCAAGTGTTGGTGGTGTACTATCATTCCGGGGTAACCCCTATTTAAGCGAGCGCTGTGAAGCGTTGTGATTGCTCCACTTTCACGAGCATCAGCTTGGATATCTTAGGGCTAGATACATCAAAAACTACTCCAAGGAAACGTGAAATATCTGATTAGGAATTAATCAATATGATGCAAAGAAAAGTGGTGAATTCCTCAAGCGTTCCGACAGAAATTCTATGTTTATTGAAACGGAACCCCACAGCCGAAACGAGATAGGGGTTCTATCCAGAAAACCTTCAAATTGCTTGTTCGGGAGGACCCCTCTCTACATTTTTGAACTTCTCGGCGTTTCGATTCATCCGGTCGAGAGCTCCAACTCCCTTGACCTGGCACTCCCTGAGCTTCGGCACGCTCCAGTGCGCCCAAGCATGCTCAGGGATATCACGAGGTCGACCATGATTCAACGACCGTGTCCTACATTAAGTTATTAAATCATGTTTGTTTCCATTTGAGTAAAACACTGATGAACAAGAACATTGACATCTGTTGCACAATACCATGACGCAGTTTCCCGAATCGAATTTCGGCTTAATAGGAAATAGAGTGAAAATAAAAGAATCTGGGCCACTCACATTCTCCAATGCTTCACATGAGGCCCTTCACTTCCAACTGCGACTCTATGCCACCTAAGAACGGGAACATGTTCTTGACAGAGATAGTCAGTATATGGAATCAGGTGTGGCTTGAAATAGAGAGCTGGCTTACCTGTGACCCACCAAAAAGATCTCTTCGTCCATTTCCTGAACCATTCCTCCAGTCCTTTAGGACCTGGTCCGTCAGTCCCACTCTTTAGAACGTCGTGAAGCCTTCGCTGGACTTTTCGGATTCTATCCGCTGGTTTTGGGGTGTCGTTCTTCTCCAAGTCCCATAAATTGATCTGCTTTTGAGCATGTTCGCAAACCGATTCCCAATTGCCCGACCGAACAATTTTAAAATCAATATCTGCTGATTGAGGGAATGTCTCACGCCAAGCAAGTATGTTCTTGTCGCCGCGTTTCTGCTGGTCCATTAGTCGGCTGGAACTGGGCAAAGAATCCCTGGGGTACACTGGGTAGTAGGCTTACGCTAGCTGCCTCCTCAACTTCTCTTACTTGCTCGATCATCCACATAAGTGGAATGTCTGAAAGAAGGTACGGCTCTTTCTCTTTAAGATGAGTATGCGCCTTCCATCCTCCTCCTACATCTCCATGGTTCCCTGCAAACCAACGTTCAACAAGTTGTGTGGTGCCGGATGGAGGTTCCTCTTGTGCGCCTGGCTCTGGGTCGAACAATACCGGCTGGAACAGCCCACGACGCTCGTGGATTGAAACTGCATGGCGGACGAAATTCGCTGGGTAAGAGTTTTCAGGGTGTTCCTGGTGGTGAGGCATAGGCATGCTTTTGGCTGTACTAAAAGCAAGGACACTATTGACGCAATCGAAGAGACCGAGAAAATGTACCTTCACCTCACCCTTGTCTCCATCACACGTTCGGCAAAAGCTGAGTTTGTATTGTTTCATGAAGTTTTCCTTCTCTGTCTCTTTCTTCTTGTCAGCGCCTCTATTCTTTTGGTAGTCGCAAAAGGCTTCCCATGCGAAATAAATCATTTCTTCATTGCCCATTGACAAGAGCCCGATGTTATCGATCATCTCACTTAGGAAGCGAGCGGTATACGCGCCACGGCTGAATCCGAAGATGTAGATCTTGTCTCCTTGATTGTAGTAGCGAAGTAGAAACTGGTAACCGCCAATGACGTGGTTGACGAAATAGGTACCGAAGCCTGAGTCTCGAAGCATGGCGATTTTGTCTCTGAGGCCTCCCGTTGAGTTGTTGAGTTTGTTTGGGACATACGTCCCAATACCAGCTGCACCAGGCTCGGATTAGCGACTTATCGTCTTGGAAAAGGATATGCTAGCAGAAGTACGGAATCTAATTTAAAGAAGAATAAATCAACTAACGCTGGTAGTAATGGTACTGCTCCAGGGATTCGCGATCCATTAACTCGTAAATTTTGACGATATTCGAGTCAGTTTCGCTGGCGCTATACTTGTTGTCTGTACCATCGAAGCACAGTACCAACCGTTTCGGCGCCATGTTGTTCTTGTGTCGTGATGGCTTAGATTAGTTTGGAAAACGAGAAGTTGAGATTTACGACTTGAGAGAGCGAGTGCGGAGTCAGTGTTTGTATACTCAGAGACTGAACGAGGCGCGGCCGCTTATCATGACCTGATCTGAATGCGCCTGCATATTCTCTGCTGGTGAGGTTTCGTTTAATTGGACACCTTACCAGAGCATTCAGCTCCAAGAAAACGAAGCTGTCTCATTGTGTCACTTGACCAGAGATCTGCAGTGCTCTTGAATCTGGCTGGCGTAAAACTTTGGAATATGCTGTGCGACATTGACTTTCTCCAATAACGATCAGGTTCTACGCCTTCATGGGAGTTGCCATACCGGAGACTCCCATTTCCGCCAGCCCCTCGCCCGGTACATATAGCTGGGCGCAGCTGAAATTTGAAACAAGAGTCTAGAACCTAGTGGCTTGCGGACATGTCGTTTCGAGGGGGCCGGATTGGTAGGGTTGATGGAACTCTAAACCAACTTCTATTGGCTTCGGGCATCCCCTGCCGCTGTACTGACTTCCCCAACTGGATAGCTGTTGAACCCAGACCCGTCTTCCTGTAATACCACCATGGCATTGGCGGAGATCGGTGCCATAAATTTCACCCGTCGAAGTGAATCTCAACAGCTATCGAAAACCATGAACTAATACCTGTTCTTGATGCCGACAGATTCTCTGTCGGAAGTTGCCTGTGCGGCCCAAAATTTCTTCGTGAAGTTCGGAGCTCTGTTGTCTTCTCAAAAGTATTTTGCATGGTGTTATTGGTGTGGAATGGGGGAACACAGAAATGCCTCAGAAATTCAGTCTCATCTCCCGAATGTAACGCGAACCTTTATTATCAATGTCAGACATGTTATCACATTCTAAAGTTAGCTCACCTCTTTTCTTTACATCTCCGAGGTCAGAGAAAACTCCCAGCACCCAGGAACGGTCTAGCAATTAAATTATAGAAACCTCCACTTGATTCCCCAAGTGACCAAGATCCCATGTCCGCGCGTTCAATCCTCCGTTGTCCAACTCCTCCTTGGCATTGATCGTGCAAGGTGGGACACGTCGGACAAAGCCACGCTTTACGTAGCCTGTGGAGCAATGAGCTCACTTCCAACGGAAAGATGCAACACTCGACTTCAGATGCGCTTATTTGCACAGCAGGAAGGAATGAATAGTTGAGCACACAATACTTTTGATCTTGAATGTTCTATGATACCTTGCGGTCACTGGGGGAATGTAATATAGACAAGGCTAGCAATGAACCATTCACTGAAACTCCCATTCCGCTCAGGAAGCCCCGGCTGTTTGTGTTTACTAAACTACAGGGAAATTAAATACAAACGCTCCCGCACACAGCACCTGTCTGGCTTTGAGTATGACCAAATACTAAGCATATAATCCACAATACCAGATAGTTTTCTGTATGTATCTAACTTATATATAGTGTACTCAGTCTTTAGATATTTCTTAACCGAAAACCAGTTGGTCAATAAGAGACATGTGTGACACTGTCCTTATGCGCTTCCCTAGCCCTCTTCATTGAGTCAAAACTACGTTTTCAGTTCAAGGAAGGATGTTTGAAATAAAGAATGAAGACCAAATACTTCGAGGGCAACATGTAACCCACAACAAGAAATTTTCATTTTCAAAATCTAGAATATGAAATACCCTTTCGCTGTTCACTCCACTTCTACTTGAAATTCTGCCTTATTTTTAGCGAACTGCAAATCGTTGAAGGAGCGACATATATCTAAGGCTGCACAGAAGTTCAGCTCAATCATTGCTGGTGTTGCCCAGGAGCGAAGTCCTTAAAATAGCCTTCCATGGATCTCAGACACGCCTGTCCAAGCGCGTAGAGTTTGCAAAGTGTGTGGATTAGTGAAGTCGGTCGTTTGCCTACGCTTCATCGTTCGCGGGTTCTTTGCAATTCATCTTGCGGCGCAATCCAATCTAAATATGAAACCTACAATCACATTGCTAGGAAACCACAGCTTGAGAGATTGAATATTTCTGGGCTACAGGTCCATCTTCCCAAAAGCTGGGTCCCTTCTATACTAGGCTCTCTTTTTGTTCCATCCATCATTTAGTTTCAAGCCCTCCCCATGGGCCCAATCCGTCTGATGAATTCTGGATAATAGCCAGAAAGAGACCTTATCTACTCGTTTGTGCCCAGGACTATCTGCAGCAGACTCTGGGAAGCAACGGTTAAGACTTTGCGATCATGACTAGGAACACAAAGTGAGAAGATTCTCGAAGATAATGTATCTCTCACTTGGAAAGCAGGATATCTAGGCTCAACCGTTCCGTAATACTCTATATAAGGGAGAGAATCATACGTGTGTTGCTCCCTGCACAGTCCGGACACCAATAGAAAGTCAATGAACTGGAAATTGACGAATATAGTACTCTCGCCAAGAGTCGGTCACAAACGGGATTGAAGGTCCTTTCTCTGAACAAGGAAACTGTGACGAGATGATAAGGAACCAGAGTAGAGAAATTTTGAGTCGTGATTCATGTTTAAGGAGCGAATGTCAGCTTTTGTGATCAAGGTTTGAGTCACTGTCGCTCATCCAATATTGGTTTAGGGAGACAACTACTCATCCAAGCGACGATGGTGCAGGAAGCCGTAACTCGAGTATCACTCGTAGAAATCTATCAGGATCCGATGTTGAGTTGTCAATCGTTGCGATACCATTGATACTCCCCCCGCCCCCCCCAGTTTTTCTTGGGGATCATCTTGTGGGCAGTTTACCGGTCGCGGAGTTTGGGAGCTTGTATATACTTAGCAATGCAATGAGTTAGAGCAGAGGAAAAGAAGCCTGTGAATATAGCTATTAGACGGCGATTGGGCAAGATCTACCAAAACCCCCCGAATGCGCTTATTGAACATCTTGAATACAAACATCTAGAAAAAAAACCCTTTCCCCATTATCCACACCGCAAATCACCTTCACTATAACCTCCTTTCCGTTCCTTAGAGCTGAAGAGGTCTGGTCCACATACGCAGTGTGATCCACCCCAAACGCAAACGGAGAATCTAAACATGCTTCCCTCGTTATATTTGTTGAAACATGTATCCAGGGCAGGGCTTTGTTGACTCTGACAACCACAAAGAATTCTTCTTTTGTGGTATTGTTTGAGAAGATTATAGCTTTACGAGAGGCGGGCCTGACCATATCGTCCCTTAGATCCGGGTAAGAAAAGAATTTGAAGTCTGATCCCCACACCCAGCGTCCGCAGATGTCCGAGATAGTGAAACCATGTCGTTCATCCGGACACTTACGAATAATCCACCTGGGGCTTACCGAATCTGGACGTATTTTATATTTCGAATAAGTAACTACCGGCTCTAAATGGAGGATGCAATTTACTCTCGCTGACATCTTGACGTGGTGGTCTATGAGTAAAAGACTCTCAGGTGTGCGGAAGCGATAGTAGATGTCTCCATGCTTGTACAACGCAATACCAAACTGTTTATCAATGCGTTGGCCGTCTTGTTTTACCCTGTAGCAGCCAATTAAAGCTACTGCATAGGTTTTGTTGGGCCAAAGATGAAAGCCTTCAGAATCAAGCAGAGCCTTAGCCAAAGATTCTTCGAGGATTGGAAGATCCTCTATCCGGATGCCGCGATTCGTAACTGACCATGGTCCATATTCTACAAAGTTTCCAGAGGTAAAGACTCTATGATTCCCAGCGAACCTAAAGGCAGCCGGGCTTGGCGCTAACGGTCCTTCCCGTGTATTTACTGCCACATCACTCGACGGCCACGCAAAGATTGTTGGATCAGTGCCACTTTTCATCACCTCCTCTTGGAGTCTTGAGAAGGCTCTGGCCCCTTCACCATATAGCAAAGGCATGTGAACACCGAGAATCCCTAGAAGGCAATAGGAAATATCCTCCGGACGTGTAGTCTGCCGGTTTGAGGCCCATGATATCCTCTGAGCGACGCTGAACTCTTTCACACTGTTCGGCTTTGTCATCGCAAATGTGGGGACGCCAGTGATACGAGAGACTTCCTTGTGCAAGAAACTCTTGGTGCCATATACAGTCCAGTCTTGCAAGTAGAACACGACACTCGACGGTGCAAGAAGCTCTTGGAGTGTCCAGCCCCGGGTGAACCATCGGCTGCCAGCGAACTGGACCTGGAGCGAGGGTTCCTGGTGTTCTCCACCTTCACGACTGAAGACATCGCTCAAGTAGGCATAACAGGAATCTGCCTCTTGATACCACTGTCAAACATATTAGCACTATTTTATACACTAGCAGCTCCGGAGCAGCAAGCTTAGGAGTCGTGTTGCTCATGAATTACGAAGGCAAAGGAGTCATGACAGCTCCCAAGTGCTTAGTTCTCACACAAGAAAATGGGAAAGGGGATATAAGCACGAGCGACAAGACTTACTCTAAACATAGAATTGATAGCTTCCGAAAGCTCAGCGCTACTCGTCTTATCGATACAGCAAGTATCGATCCATCCCCACTCAAACCCATTCTCCTTGCCTTTTTGACAAAAGTTCAGAATCTTGACGTAGCCTTCTTTGGTGGAGAGATACGAGGCGTTGGAGACGGGAAGCTTAAGCTCCTGCAGAGATATTTCTTCGGCGCCCCAGGTGTGAGAGAGGATGACATAGGGCGGTCGCTCGGCGTCGATAAATTCTCTGAGCTCTAAGGTATTGAGGTTGAGGAGGCGCATCTTGAGGCACTGTAGGGGTGAGGCTGAGAGCCTTGCCGGGTCGGACCGGAAGATGGGCAGCACGTGGCTTGGATAATTGGGATGCGTTGAGTGGGTCCTCTGGATAGATCAAGTAAAGCTGGATTAATAGATGCATGAGGTTGTGATGATGTACACGCCCATTCTTGAGCAGTGTGATGTGGGGATGAGGGGAGGAAGGTAAAGAGATTGGGAGGTTGTCGACGAACCGAAATGCACGCTAAGCGAGCCAATACAACCCCCCTTGATTACAATCAGACCAATGTTGTGTGGCCCAGTCGGATATATTCTTTGCAACCCCTCGCTCATTCATCTTCCGTACTTACTTCTATGGGCTTACTCATGTGTATATATCTCTCTCTTTAAAAGCGCGTTGCAATATTTGAATGACGCAAACACATTCACGCCCGGCACAAACCCTTGTCAAGCGGTCTACCTGGATCATATAAGATGGCATACATTCAAGACCCCCAAGATGGAGCGGATTCTTTGACATAATAACCATATGGCAGGATCGAGAAGGTATTTGAAACAGGAGAAAAATGAGCTGAGGATCATCCTGATAATTAACACCAAACCTTTGTTGTTGACTTCTGACTTGTTGTCACTCATCCCATTCGACTCTTAACAAGTCAAACAGAGCCACATGCTCACTGCAACTAGTATGGCTTATCAACGGACAATCTGAATTTCAATCTTGAAAAGGAGGTTCGGGGTTGAATTAGTACCTGCCAAAACTTGCTGACGTCACCCCTGGCCTCCAAATTCTTGAGGTATTCGGTTGATGTCTCTGCTAGTCCACAAATGGGGAGTTTATATACTCGGCTTTCGTGGTAAGTTTGAAGTAGACAAAGCTACGGCAATGCCGCAGTGAAAATAAGAACTGACTGGATTTCCCCACTCGAGTGTCGAGGGATCGGAAGGAGGAATCGCTTATAAAACATCGCCTTGCTCTCACCCCCTACATAGTATCACTCAAGTTGGTACATAATATCAATCTCAACAATTCTCACCATCCCAGTTTCAAAAAGCCCACCCACAAGTCGCACCATTGCGCTCTTACACTTGACCAAAGAGTTTTCAAATCGACTCAAGATGCAATTCTATTTGTAGATCCAACGCTCAAGTTCATTGTACCGGAATTATTAAGGACATTCCTATGATGTGCAACAAACAGTCGACTTCGACATTCACTACCCCTCCAAAAAAATTCTCATTGTACCAAAGGGAGTTCAGACAATCAGTCGATATGCAACAAAACTCACCCTCGAGGCATAATTCACTAGAATCTCTTTTCATCACTCATTTGCATCAAAAATCTCTTTCCTGTTGCTGCCAGGGAAACTTTATTTGATTCTCGAGAATCAGTCACACAACCCCAACACCCTCCCCGCAACCCCATCCCACTCCTCATCCCACCTCCTCTTCCCCTCCTCCCTCGCCCCCACCCTCAGCTTGTCTAATTCTTGCCCCTCCCCCTTCCTATCAAACAGTTCCTCCAGCACTTCCGCCAACTCCCCACTCGTTCTAAACCCCCTCCCATTAACCCCCTCCTTCACCAACTCCCCCCAGCTTTCATAGGCCCCATACCCGATAACCGGTAGTCCAGCGCCGAACATGTCCACAACCTTCATCGGGAGATCGACACCACTGGAACTCATGTGTAGACAAACTCCTAGATCTGCACATGCTAACAGGGTTGCGTAATCTTCTACGCTGAGCCAGGCGGTGAGGATCGTTATGTTTCTGAGTTGGGAGGATGCGGTGAGAGAGGCGATTCGGTTCAGATAAAGTTGCTTCTGTGGTCCTTTGCCTGTGATGATGGCCAGAATCGGAGGGAGGGGCTTGCTGGTAGATGTGGAGGAGTAGGAGCATAGCGCTGAGAGAAGGAGGCTGAAGTCTTCATCCGGCGTCCAGGAGGTGCTGCTTACGAGCAACTTTGTCTTTCCCCCCATAATATCATTTGTGTGCCTTGCTGTTTCCGGTAAATTCATGAGGAAGGATAGACGTGCTGATGGCGAGGAAATAGGCTGGAAGATGGCAGCGGGGCGGTCATGCAGGGTGAAGATTGGGGAGCGAATGTTGTAGGGTTTATTCCTGAGTTGCTTTGCCATGGCGTGCGTTACTGTGAAGGAGGCTGTGGGTGCCCAGCGGCCGAGGAAGGCTTCGTAGTATTTCGATATTATGACAAAAGGGTGCTTTTCGCCTCGCGTTCCGGCTAGGATTGTCCAGCCGTAATTGTGCCAGTCGATTATTAGGTGGGTGTTCCGCAGGAAGCAGATTATTATCGCGATGAAGAGGGTTGGTATCGAAGGGGGATTTTGGACGAGGAGCCAGCGTGACGGATTTGTGCGGTATCCTAGGGTATGGAAGAGGCTCCATATCTGCCAAAGGACTTTCAGGGGCCCAATGACTACGAATGGGAGGGTCTTTGAGCGGAGGAGGGAAGGTGGTGGAGGCAAGGTGACAATCGAGATGAGAGGATTGTCGATAAGACCTGGGTGAAGTGTGGATTCTGCGAGGGCGGTCAGCATCAGAAAGAATCAATGGCTGCCTTCCATGCCTTTATATCCTATCATATCTACCCGCCCGCCGTGTTTTGCTATGCTCATAGCATGATACTGCATCCGTGGACTCCTCCCAATGTCTCCGAGAACCAGCACTTGGACGGAGATTTTGGGTTCGTCTGCGGACACAGATGATACTGCCTTTGGGGGCGAATGCTTGACATATCGGCTCGGCAGCAACAGAAGAATCGCCGTGAATATGGTTGAGGCAATTGTGGCCAGTATCAGAAGTACTTCTAGCATTGTAACGTGGCTTCAAGAGCCGTTGTCGTCGGAATTTGGATCAATCCGGAACTGTGCAGATCATCTCCAGATATTTGGCGCCATTCCCGAGGTTGTCGATAAGGAATTGCGGGGAAATCTGCTTGGAATGTAGATTGTAAGGGGGATATAAATTTCTTTGGAGGGGAGGTTTCAAGCTTCAGATCCCATCGGCCCTGTCGACCCGCTTTAACCCAGGCCCGGCGAACCCCAGCCAAGCCAGCCAAGCCCCAAGCCAATCATGGCTCCAATTGAGACGCGGCTGCAGACAACATCCAGGGGCCGAGATCAACACCAGACCAAGCACAACTTCCCCAGAGCGCCACGGTAGCGACACATTGCCCTTCCCCTCTCTTACGACTGCGACGACATTACACCACGACCATCTACGACTTCGCCCAGCATCATTTCCTTGCACAACTGCCCTGCGACCAGGCAGCCATCTCTTCCAGCTCGGAGAAAGAAGGAGATTACGAGTTCACAGCCGTGACGAGACTCATGCGGGGGCTGGAGATCGTTGACCGGGCTTCAAAGCTCGACCAGATCTGCTGCTGAGCAGAGAATGGCCTCATCGTATGCGCTGCCAGCATCTGCCATGACCCACGGCCACAACCATGGCCATGGCCACCTCCATTCGCACTCCCACTCTCCAGGACGACAATACACTGCCAACTCCCCTCGATCTTTGAAGCCCGAGCGGTCGAACGGCAGCTTGCATGCGCATTCTCTATCAATGTCACATATCGAGCCCGAGCATACACACTCCCATCATCACAGCCATAGCCATGGTAGAGAACACTCTCCGTCGCCATATCTCCCCACTCCGCCGAACAGCAATGGCTTACCGCCTATCGCCGCCTTCGAAAAACAAACATATCAAACACACGAACTCTCCCCCGCACTGTCGCAGGCGTCTCCAGACGAAGCCCCATCATATCACAGCCACCATATACATTCGCACGATCATACTCCGCCAATTGAACCGCGC
Organism: Hyaloscypha bicolor E; assembly: GCF_002865645.1. Classification (NCBI taxonomy): domain Eukaryota; kingdom Fungi; phylum Ascomycota; class Leotiomycetes; order Helotiales; family Hyaloscyphaceae; genus Hyaloscypha; species Hyaloscypha bicolor. Next base: position 2,958,641 of record NW_020194685.1, on the reverse strand, counting down.
TCCAGATTTACAAATTTTTTGCTGCCATTTGTGTTAAGATGGCCACTTCTACATACCATAATGGCAGAGAAAGACTCGAGGAGGATCTTCTATTTTATGAGGTAAAGAAATATTGGTGGATGTTGTGGGACAATGCTGACAATTCTAGCCTCAATTTTGCATTTATGGTGGTACAAGCATGTTACGGCTACCTTACAGATTCCCTCGGCCTTCTCAGCGACAGCATACATATGTTCTTTGACTGCTTGGCATTAGGGGTTGGATTATTTGCCGCAATCGCTGCCAAATGGCCTCAGAGTGAAAGATTCCCGTATGGCTTTGGAAAGATCGAGAGTCTTTCAGGGTTTGGAAATGGTGTGTTTTTGATGTAAGATATTACCCCCGGAACCGTGGCTAAATACTGACCTCATCTAGGCTAATAAGTATCGAAATTATGATCGAGGCAACCGAAAGACTTGCGGATGGCCGAGAAACCAAACGGCTGATGGAGTTGTTTGTTGTCAGTGGTCTGGGTCTAGCCGTCAACTTGATTGGCATGGCATGCTTCGGACATCATGGCCACGCAGGACACGATCACGGCCATAGCCACGGGCACTCTCATTCCCATTCCCATGAGAAATCACACTCGCACGAGGGCCATCACCATCACCACAACGAGCCATGTCAAGACCACAAACACGAGCACAGCGATTCGCACTCCCACTCCCACGATACACCCCTCTTAGTTAATTCCAGCCCTCCAAAAGCACACTCCCATTCCCACGACCACGACAACGAAAACATGCACGGCATCTTCCTGCACGTACTCGCAGACACCATGGGTAGCGCCGCAGTCATGGTCTCTACAGCCCTCATCCACCTCACCGGCTTCAATGGCTGGGACCCACTCGGCTCCGTCGTCATCGCAATCCTGATTTTCATGTCCTCCGTCCCACTCATCAAATCTTCCGCTCGAAAGCTGCTGCTCACTGTCCCGGATGAAACTGAATACTTACTCCGTGACACTTTATCCAGCGTCTCTGACATCCGTGGCGTAGCAAGTTATTCTGTGCCTCGGTTCTGGGTTAGTGATGGACCGGTGGGAGATGGCGAGAAGCTGTTCGGTGTAATGCATGTTGTAGCCACGAGAGGAAGTGAGTTAGACGAGGTTCGCGAGAGGGTTGGCGAGTTCCTGGTGAGGAGGGGCGTGGACGTTGTGGTGCAGGTGGAGGGGATTGGGGAGAGCGGATGTTGGTGTGGAGGCGGCAGTGTCGGGAAGAGCCCGCTTGCGCAATAGAAAGATTTTGTATGATAGTTGGATGGAGTTGGCATAGGAAAGACGAATGCATATATATGAGGTTGGATGAAAGTGAAGATGGCTGGATGTTGTAGAATAGGCGGGTTGAAAGCTATCAGTTGAGATGTGCGGGCGGCATTTTAGATAAGAGTTATGATACCATGTACACAACAAGCCCAGTTGGCACTTATCATTTTGATCTCGATCACGAGATAAAAACAGGATTCCTGGAAAGCCGTATGGGGCTGACACTTTTCTCCCGAGGCCGAGTAGCATGTAAATGTTTGTTCAAGTGACTAGACTCGAGTTGACTCACAATAGCTCCATACTCGTAAACCCTTCCATTGGCCTCGTTCCAAGGTTGTCTGTGGAAGGGAGGAATAAGTCAAGTGAATTACCAATTGGAGTTCGAGGGGTTTGTTGCATATCGACCAATGTCCCAAAATCGCTCTGGTACAATGAGATGTCATCAATCTCATGGCGTACGTGACTTCGCCTGTGAGCCTCGACGGCCGCTTACATACGGGCATGACTTGCTTTTTGCCAGCCGTTCTCAGCACAGCATGCCCCAGTGTTGTGTGGTCACACCTTCAAGATGGTGGGGGCTCAGCGAGGCGATGAGGACGCAGCAGTGCTTTACTCAGCGACTATCGAAGCGTTGCGCAAGGCTGCAATTCCTCTTCCCGCTTTGGTGTCGTTCATCATTCCTGATTCGTGAGACGGAGAATATTCTTTCGACATGAATCACGTGTGACGCAATGCGAGCCACGCAGGGAGACTATTTGAGGTTCTAGAAAAGGACGATTGAGTGTGACATAGTGCGCCTCTTGTTCGAAAGAGTATCGCTTATACCGGAATTGTTGAATAACAAGAAGGAGGAGAAAGAAGATAATCAATTCTACTGCTACGAAGCTACCTAATGTGGCAGTAGCGCCATACCACAGCGCTACCACGTGACGCACGTGCCATCACATCTCCCCCCGCCAAAGAGGAAAAAATGCTACTCCTATAGCAGAAGCTTCGTAGCAAAATAATAATAAGGAAAAAAAGGAAAAAAGGAAATAACTATCTATATAAAAACTTTCATAAAGCTATAACCTGCTTTGCCATAATCTGCCTCTATTATAACGTCTACTTCCCATTCTTCTTGCTCTTAACCGTAACCATAATACTATACTTTCTCCCAAGTTCTAATAAGCCAAGCTACTTGCTATTAACATATGCCTCTAGAATAATCTTGGTATCGCTTTTTGAGTCCTTATAACTAACGGAGAATTCCTTGTATACCGCTCTAATAGTAGCTTGTTATTTGGGATTATTCAGTAGATATATATATTCCTAGTATTAGCCAGCGGGATATTAGTTATTATTACTAGTATGGTTTTCGCCGGTAATATTACTTTGACTACTTCCAAGGTTATTACTGCTCTCATTAGCTTGCCGTTTAGTATATAAGGAAGTATACCGAAGTTCTTCCAGTAATCCCAATAGCTTTGGGCTACTAAAGCTAACCCTCTTTATTAGAGTATCTGGTAATCTTATCCTAGCTAAGGCATCCTGGATTAAATAGTCCGACCGCTTGCCGTATTCCGTAGTAAAGGGAGTAGTATACTATTTGTTAGGTATAGCAGGTAGTCGGTTCCATATAGTATTATTATTAGAAGTATTAGTAGCCATTATCTAGTCCATTTACTTTTAAATAACTAGCATTATTAGGGAGCCGGTTATTACTTGAATTACTATAATAATAAGTAAGATTATTCGCTTATTATCTCATAGCAAAACGTATTCTGGTAGTATATAGAGAATATATAAGCCTATAGGAATACTAGCTATAGTACGACCCATATTAAGCCTAAAATGCTTCTCCGAGATAGTATAATCTACTAAATCATATTATAGCTTAATTAGCTAGATCCCTAGATCTGCTATAAAAAATAATATTAGTTAGCAAGTTATAGTATTAGTAGTATAGAAGCCTGCCAAGGTATTAATAATTTGGTCTATTTACTAGATAAGCTCTTTCCGAACTATTAATACTATTTCTTCCTATTCCGCCTCTATCTTATATACTACCTAGCCAGTCATAGTAAAGAGTATAGCATGGCTAAATATCTCAAATATAGGAATATTCATATTATAATCTCGGGTTAGTACTATTACTAAGATAGTATTCCTGCTTTATTTATCTAGTATATAATTACCGTCCTACTATAGAAACTCGAGTTATTAGTATAGCGAACTTATAGCTATTATAAAGGAGCTTATTATATCTAATAGCTAGAAAAATCTCCTGCTTTTTATAAATTCCGCTTAATAATATTATTCTTCCGGATATATTATAACTAAAGAATTATTACTATTAAGGCCTATAGTAATATTAATAAAGTAGTAGTAGAAATTTGCCTATTTCTTATTAGTAACTAATGCCCTACTAAAGCTTTCTCTACTAAGGAAGATAATATCTGAATTATTATTACTATAGCAAATATAACTAATATATCTATCTGGGCCCATAATACTATTATAAAAGTAGTTATAAATATATACTTATAGTATATATACTATTCCGTAATAAGTATGGTCGGGATATAGATATCTATCCGGAGTTATATTAAAGAATAAAAATACAGACAGATTAATATTATACGTAATAGCGAGAGTAGACTATATAGCTTCTAGGTAATCGTTATATACTCTTATATTAATAGGCCTATAGTCATTGCCCTTACTAACCCGTAGTAGGTTAGCTTCGGTATTAAAAGTTAAGTTATTAATAATATAGGAGAAGTATTTATTACTATAGCGGTTAATACTAGAACTACTATAGTAGACTATAGTAGCCTGGTTAATACCATATAAATAGTATCTGTCCGTTCTCAAATCCGTATCTTATATACTATCCCAGAAAATTCTCTCATATACCAAGATATCCCGTTTAATATCCTCTAGATTACTATTCTTATATCTCTTTCTAATACTTGCTCTAGCTAACTATATTTTATAGGTATATTATTATAGAGCGGCAAACTTTTCGAGAATTAAGGAAAGTTTAATTATAGCCATAATAACGGTTTTTAGAATAGTTAGAGTTATTCTCGCTTTCTTTACTATTGCCTCTATAACTTTCTCTATTCTATACTTCTATACCTCTATTATAACTATAGCCATGTTTAGCTCGTATATATTATTAGTATAAAAGCAAGATATAGTAGTATAAGGCTATTACTATTATAGTTAAGAGAATATAATATAAATAAAGAATATTATAACTATATAATAAATATAGCAAAAAATATTTCGTTATCCGGTACTAAGGAAAAATACCTCCGTCTAATACTAACGGAAAACAAAACTTATAATAATAATATTATATACCAAAATTTCATTTATTACTATACTTAGTATTTCTGGCTACCTAATAGAAGGGCTCGTTCAAACTTCTATATGAGTTATAGAATATCTTGCTATAAGATTAAACTATCTTACTATTTCTCTTTATTATAACTATAATAGTAGACCAGGTACTAAGGATACCTGTCTTATTATTTTACCTTACTTTTTATCTCCTTTTATATAATCTTATTAATAATATATTTATTATATTTATCCTATTAAATTAGGCCTAGTCCCGGTAATTTTCTCTAGTATAAGTTACTTTCCTTCTTTTCCAGATATTTAATAGCTATAACTAGATATATCTTGAGCTAGTCTAATAGTACTATCTCGTATAATAATAGCGAGATAACGTATTTAACTATATATAGCCCTATTTTTTTAAAAGATAGCTTTATCTGGTTTTCTAGTAAATAATATCCTATTTCGATTTCTTTTACTAGCTTGAGCCATACTTTATTATCTTCTTAAAACTAGATATCTCTTCTCCTATTATTATAGTATTACTTTATTTATACCTGAGTAAGAGCTAGTACTTATCTAGTATCCTTAAACAGGAGTTTATAGGCTTCTATAAAGTCTTTAGTACCCTGCTTTATAAGTAGTAATAACTATATTACTTATATGGAAAAAGGGGATAGTAGTTATCTAGTATAGCAAAGTTCATATGGCGAGAATCCTATAGAGGCATTAATTAAGGTATTTAAAGTATATATAAGTACTAGTAGTAAGTCCTCCTAGTTTAACTAGTTAAATTTACTAGTAATTATATAGTATAAGGTATAAATAATAGTCTAGTTAGTTTATTCAGACTAGCTATCTGCTTTTATATTATATACTATTATAAAGGCAAGCTTAATATTTGCTATACTATAAATCTCTTACTAAAAGGCCAAGAGGAACCTGCTATCTCGGTCGGATATAATTCTTTCTAGTAAGCCTATTTCCTTATATATCCGTTTATAGTATTCTCTGGCCTAGTCCTCGGCTAACTAATCTTTATAGCCTCTCAGGACTCGTACCTATTTAGTTAACTAGTCTATTATAGGTAGTATTATATTATAGCCTTGCTTTAACTATAGTAAGTCTATTACTAGATTAATATAGAATATAGCTAGTTATTCTACTAGTAGTAGGATAGACTTAAGTAATTCCTTGGGTATATATTAGTCCGGTTTTATAGCCTTATAAATAGAATAATATACTATATATATTCTGCTTTATTTTACTAGTTATGGGATAAAGATATACTCCTATAAATAATTACGGGTTTTATTTGACCTAATATATACCCTATTATTATAAGCTATCTTAAATATAGCTTTAATAAATTTATTAGGTATATATAACTTCTCGCTCCTATTATCTTTATAAAAGAATAATAATTTCGTTTTAGTATTAAAATAGAAGAACTCAAACGTTATTAGTTACTCTACCTTTAGCGAGTTCTATAAGTATTAGAGTATATTCCGGTATAGTTTACTAAAGCTTTTATCTTTTAAATATTTGCGGATAATAGCAGCCATAAACTATTTATCGAGATATAAGGCTATAGTATATACTTTGGTTACTATTAAAACCGAATTTGTACTATTATATTCCGGAAGTACCGGCAGTAATATAGCTATGGCCTCGGTAATTATATTTATTACTAATCTCGTTTATACTAGAAAGTAGTAATATATACAGTAATTTACCTTCCATACTATAGTATAACAAACCATAAGTATTACTATATTACCTTACTTTAATTTATATAGTACTTAGAATAGGGTATTAATTTCCTTGGGGTATAGGTTATCTGCTATCGTTTTAATCCGAGATAAAGTATCTATATTCTAATATATTTTTCCTATTCTATAATATATCTTTATATTCTTAGTATACTATACCAGAAATAGCTTCTAGTTTATTAAGCGGCTATTCTTTCTATTTAAAGGCCCCCTGTTCTTAAAGGCATCTACTATAGCTTAATAATCTATATATATAATAAATTAGTTACTATTAAGGTAATACGGCAGCTTCTTTAATACCTAAACTAGACCTGCCGTCTCAAGTTCAGGCGGCTAGTAATTTGCTTCTACTAGTATTAATATTTTGGATAGGTAGAGAACGGGTCTCTCTTTACTATTATTATTAACTTAATATATAGCCGCTCTAAATCCGTATTCCAAGCTACTATTAATATAAAAGATAAAAGGTTTTATAAAGTCAGGAAATACTAGTATTAGTACTTTATATAATATACTCTATATAGTCTTAAAGGCTTTATAGTAATAGTCTATAAAGTCATTATTAGGCTTGCTTTCTACTAATAAAACTTTCTTTTTCTTTTTCTTACTTTCCGGCTAAATAGTAATATATAGAGGCAAGGGTATTAGTATTACTTTAGTAAAGTTGGCCCTCTTCCTGCCTTTCTTTAGTCCGTTCCTAAAGCCTACTATTTTTAATTCTATAAGTAGTTCTATAATCTTGGTATAATAGTTAATAAATTTATAGTAGTATTCAAAAAAGCTAATAATAATCTCTAGCTATACTAAATTCTCCGGGAAGTTCTATACCTTAACTATTTTAATCTTGTTTTCTAGGATACTAAGCCCAAGTTTTAATACCTTATAATCTAATACCTATATACTTGGCTATAGGAAGTAGTATTTGGTAATAGAAAGCGTAATACCGGACTTCTCAAGTAGTAAGAGTACTATACTCAGGTTATACAAGTACTATTTAATTATCCTAGAGAATATAATAATATTATTAATATATATAAGGATAAACTACTATAAGTAATTACTAAATAGGCTCTCTATATAATATTAGAAGAAACTTGGTATTATTACTAGGCCTATAATAGCTACTATTAGCTATTTATAACCTCTATAGGGCATTACTATTATTACCTTTTACTAATCTTCTAGAGTAATCTTTTATTAGAAAAAGGATTTAGTAAGATCCAGACTCGAAAAGATCTAGGACCCTCTAAGGGCTACCAGAATTATATCTTGCTTTAGTAATAGGTAGGTATCTATATTTAACTTCATATTAACCTGCTATAGGTTAATAATAACTCTTGGTTTATTATTTTTCCATACTATAAATACTAGTAATACTATAGGAAAAGGTCGTCCTAATAATACAGGTTCTAAAGCTTCTTCTAGCTTTATAGGATTAAGTACTAAATCTATTCCCTTCTCGTCTCGCCGTAATAGCAGGTATAGTACCTGCCTAAGGTCCGAAATATCTACTTCTTTTTTAAAAGAAATAGGTATTATAATACCGTTATTAAAGTAACCCAAGCTCGGTCTAAAAAGCATTATATATTAGTAGAACAGATTCCTGACTTATTACTATACTTCTGGTCCCCAGTAATCCGAGATATCTGCTATTATAATATTAGCTTCCTTTTTATTAGGAGATCTCACTAAAAAGGGAAAACTATTAGGGTATCTCTCTTTAGGTTTATTATTAGTTATTAGTAACTTGCTATTAAAGATTTCCGCTAGGTTTATAAGAACCTCTGCTTCTTTACTATTAAGGTCTAGATATTCCGCTAATATTCCGATATAGATGCCTTTTAGTAGATAAATCGGAATATTACCAAAGTTAGTATATAGTATTAGTTAAGGTATTCTATTAGTTATACTATTAACTATAGAGCCAAAGCAGTAGATTACCTTGTCCTTTTATATAACTAGCTATAGCAGGTATTCTGCTTCTTATAATAGAAGTATTCTGTATTATACTAGAAGGTTAACTTCTATTCCTGGTACTATAGTAACTGCTTCGGTAAGGTAAACCCTAGTAGCCCGGTATATTCGCCTCTCTCTAGGGGATATTAGTATAAAGATAAATATTAGGCCTCTAGTATCCCCGACTTTGAGGTAATCTGCTTTATTTTCCTTTTCCTATCTAAAATGAAATTAATGCTTTTTTAAGAATTATATCCTTAATAAGATTCTACCCGGTAAATAGTTAACTATATAGCTAACCTCTAGTAAGAAGTATACTATCTGCTTATCCGTAATAAGGCAAGACACCAGTAGGCTAACGAAGGTTTTTGTAATAGGGCTATGGCCCACTCCCGTTAGTTATAACTAGTCCTCTTACGGTAGTAGTATCTCTACTAGCTAGGGGAACTTCTTTCATAATATTAGTCTATTAATTAGGATTATGGGAGACCTGGTATTAGAATAGAATAACTGAGTTTGGCTATCTAATATATATATAATATCTCGGATATTTGTATTTAAAGTATATAATATTCCATTAATAAGGATTACTATCTTCTTTAATATTTTTCGCTTTCTTTTTAAAGCAGAGTATTTCAAGAGCTTTATTACCTTATTACTATTCTCTAATTCCGAGGCAGAAGTAGGTATTATTTCCTATAATATATATTCGGGTTCTAGACCCTCTGGGTAGGGCGAGAATATATTACTATTAATATCTGATAGTAGCTCTTTAGCTTCTTCTAGTAAGTTATCCTTAATATAAATAATATTATCTTTATCCGAGTTTATAACTATTAGTAACTAGTATACTATACTTGGTTTAGTTATTGGCCCGGCTAGAGGTTTTAGTTATATTATTAATATAACGGGTATCTCGTTATTAGAGTTATTAAGGTCTTATAGATTATTATATATTACTATATTAGTTTTTATTAGTATAGATCTGGATAATATTATAAGATTAGTAATAGTAATTTGATTTATTAGTATAGGAACTAGTAGAGCCGGGGTATATTATATCTCTATAATATAGCTAATCTTTGATTTGCTTTCCGTTCCTAAATATGTTTTCTTAATTCTCGTTATTACTAAGTATATAAAAGTACTAAAAGGTAAAGTAGCTATTAATATTAGTAGTAATAAAAGATACTAGGAGAGCGGGCTCGGCTTTTACCCTAGTAATCCGCTTGAAAGTTTCCCTCCTCTCCGGATAATAAAGAGTTAGGAGTAGTTCTATTATTAGTATCTTAATCTATTCCAATAATAAAGGTATTAGTATAATATTTACTCTAGTATTATTTATAAGTATCCCAATTAACTATAACATATTTCTTCTTTCTATTATCCGTATTAATAATAAAGATATAAACTTATTGAGGTATAAATCCGTTTCTATTATTATTATTATTCTAGTAATTACTATAGAAGCACTAGCTATTACTATTATTATTCTAGTTATTACTATTATTATTCTAGTTATTTCTATTATTATTCTAGTTATTTCCGTTATTACTCTAGTTATTTCCGTATTTATTATATTAATATTAGGAGGGGCCCGCTAAAGAAGTATTACTTGTTCCTAACTAGTTTTATAGGATACTATCTATCTACTTAATTCCTGGTAGGCAGTATATAAATAGAATTATCTCTACTTCCTCTATAACTTTCTTAAATAATACTTTTAAAGGTTCCTCTAGCTTATTATAGCTAAACTTACTAAAACGGTTATTATTAAAGTAATATATGTTTTATTAAAAGTTATCTGCCGGAATAGTATACTAAACTTGGGACTATTTAATAAGTTTTCTTATATCTTGGTTCTATTTTTTAATAATATTAAGGTATATTTAGAGTTATTTGAATTACTATCTTGCCTAGTATTCCGCAATATATACTTTAGCTTAAAAGTCATTTATTATATTATTCGTTTCTCAAAGGGGTACTACTATTATAAAAGTAAAGTCCAGGCTATTATAAATATGGCAAATAATATTATCTTGATTTGTCTTACTAGCTTCTCTATATAGTCTATATTTCCTAGAGATATATTCTCTAATATCTATCTCCGTTTTATTATTAAAGTAGTATTATATACTATCTGCTTTTACTAAGGCCTAGGAAAAATTAATATAAAAGTATTATACTAGCTAAATCTTTTACTCTTTAATTAATTCTATTATAAGAATAGTAACTTTATCTTCTAGTCCGTTAAACCAGGTTACTGCCTTGCCCTTTATATATAATAGTAGGATAGCAAGAACTAGGCAATCTTTATATATGCCTACTAGTATTATTAAGCATTTACTATAAATAATAGCGGATAGGGTATCTAGTATACTATTAAAGATACCGACTTCATTAATTCTTAGTCTTTTAACTCCATAGAATAGTATTCTATAGTTATTCTGGTATCTTTTATTCTTGCTAGAATACTAGCGGTTTCATAAGATAGTTCTAGTCTAGTATTATTTCTTATGGTATTCGAACTCCTTAAAGTAATAGTAGTAGTTATACTTATTATCCGAGAAGTCTCTATTATCGTTATTATCCGGAGGCATACTACTAATATTATATAATTAAAAGCTAGTCTTGCCTTAACCTCTAGTATTCTATTATCCGTTACTATATAGTATCTGGGAGATTCGGGATATAGCTCTGGATTATTGTCCGCCTCGTCCGGTATTCTCTCTACTATAACGAGAGATCTCCGATATAATATTAATAGCCTTATCTTTAGGAGGTTCCTTCCGGAATTATTCCAGGAAGCAGGTAAAGGCTACTACTTCCGATATTAACGAATTCTGGCTATAAATAGTCTCTAAGGCCTTTGCTCTTAGCTATTATCGGGTATTACTATCTATAACCTGTAGAAATGTCTTGGCTATAGTAATATCTCCCGTTATTAGGATATCTCCGAGATATAGAAAGCTATTATTATTAAGTTCTTTACTAATTTCTATAATTATTATAGTATCCTTTTTCTATTATACCTTAGAGTATCGGATCTCGGTACTAGATAATAATTATAATAGGTTTTATAATAGTATTAGGGATATTATATTATTAACGTTTATAAAGAAGTATTATAGTCTGGGAAGTAGTCTGCTATTATTACCTCTAATATTACGGAAAAAAGGGTATCTTGAAACGGATAGCTAGGAGTAAAGGGTATTCTATTAACCCGAGGTTCTTCTGGCTAAGATATCTGAAATAGTAAAGGTATATCGTGGTCCGTAGGGTAAAGTATATTATAGCAATACCTTGGGACTAGTATTATAGATATTGGTTTCCTTACTAGCTCGATATTCCTCTTGCTTTTCGGGCGTTTAGTAATTTAGAGTTATAAGCCTCGAGGGTATTAATTCCTGATATAGTAAGGGCCTTAATACTACTAATAACTCTGCTATTAGTAATGGCTATTATTTGGTAAAGGCTACTAATTATGATTCCGGAAATGCCAAGGTATTAATTTATTATAGAAACGTTAGATCTGAGGTAGTTCTATAATATTAATATATATCGGATATAGTCCGACGGTAATATTCTATTAGTTAGGGTAATTCTTCTTGATTTATTAGTAATATATGGGAGGGGCCGGCTATACTCTCGATTAGAACCGTTATTAGTACCATTACTATTTCGAGAATAGTATTAATATCGAGTTTTGAAGCCGTTAGCTTTATTATTACTTTGCTAGTACCCAAGTTACTAAGTATAGGAGAGAAATCGGGATCAAAAGTATATTACCCGTTAGTAGCTCGTATTCGGTTCTTGCCTTGCTTTTTAGGTATAGGAGAGGATACTAGTAGTGGGCTTACTATCTATATTATAGCTTCTGGTCATTCGTTCCTATACTTCGAGGAGAAGTTCGGTTCGATTATTGAAGTGTCTTGATTAATGGTTCGTAGTAGTGCCATTAAGCGTCATTACGTATGGACTACGAGGGACGTTCGACGGCACTGCAGTAATACATGGCGGAAGCGCTTGATCTCCTGAATCAATCGTACTACGATAGCAGATTTCAATTCGTGCTTTTACAGCCGATTTAAGGCATTGCTACCATATTGAATAACAAGAAGGAGGAGAAAGAAGATAATCAATTCTACTGCTACGAAGCTACCTAATGTGGCAGTAGCGCCACACCACAGCGCTACCACGTGACGCACGTGCCATCACAGGAATAGTGAAACCATTCGATTGTTTCCACTCTGCTGAGCATTCAAGTCTTTGAAGTGCAAATCGCGTTTTGAGTTTTTTTTCTACCGCGAACTTTGCTGGTCTGCAGTCAGCCGACAGAGAAAATGTGTTGCAATCTGCATGGAATTGAAGGAAACCGATACCCCGTAAACATAATCAAACCCTCCGAAGTCTCGAGATAATTGTTTTTCGTAACTTGCAGCTGCATATCACCCAAACCGTATCACCCGCATGAAAGCACGCCACCACATATGCATTTCATTCAGAGAAGGGAATGCCCTCAAGGCAGCAAGATTCTCAGCCTCATCCTCACCTTGAGTAATATTCTGTGATATAATACCCCGTCTCGCCACAGCAGATGTGCCTCGCAGTCAACCCAACTCCATCTCTCACAGCCGCTGTTTATCTATCAGACGTATATCCCTTGCCTTTGAACCGACCATTAGCGATGCCGGGTAGCCCGCAAGGAAATCAAGCAGGTGGCGGAGAGCCACCTGAGCGGCGAACAACATTTAGGTCTCCGACGTTTGACTCATTTCGACGTCGAGGAACCGGAACATCTACAAGATCAAATAAAGAGAGAGAGAAGTGGCCGTTTCAAGAGCATTTTTCTTGCTACGAAGGTCTGACTTGGGAGGCGTTGAGGGGATATTTGGAGAGGAAATGGCCTGGTATTAGGCTTGCTGAGCGGAGAGTATGAGTTGTTTCTTGGCTGACGTGGGAGTACTTGATACTGACGTGGTTGTCTAGGAACTGGATCAATGGCTGTTCGAGATACCTGAGCGATTGACAGATGTGCGTCGTCATTTCTAGCTAGACTTGTTGTCAACGAAGGCCGAGTACACGCTGACATTTCATGTGCCTACAGGGAGATCGAGACAACATCGCTGCTTTGAGAGACATCAATACGGGCGGTCGACGCCGACAAAGGACGCCTGAATAATGGTGTTCAACATGGTGGAGAGGCGGTGGCTTAGAGCCAACTCAGCCAAGCCACACAGGCAGACATCGTAATTATTCCACATTGCCGCAGAGCCTTGTAATCGTCATGCTGGACCAATCGAAATGTCTTAGTCTCAAATGGCATGTTCCATGTGCAAATTGTGTCACATTCCTAGTCGCCCGCGATAAGCCCTGCGTAGCCAACATGTCGCCTTGACTTCAACTTCTCAGACAGAGCCTCTGGGGCTGTAATTTTGTAGAAGCTTTATTAACCCTTCAATATTCTCCATCGAATTGTTTGGGTGGCCTTGAACAATTGTCTAGTATCTTGCAAAAGAACGTTCTGTGATCGACGATGTACTTGCCGCTGCCTGCTAATTTCCAAAAGTCGTATATCGACCGAGATTCATACCCGCGCAATCTGATCCGGAGAACCGTGAGCACGTATCCGAGTGCATTGACAGCATATGCGACAAGGCTGGATTTCGCGACTCCAAACCTGTTCGAAACGGACATCAAGAGATTGGAAGTGCCGATTCGGGATCTAAAAACCGACGACGGCAATGGAGAAGGTCTGCCCCCAAAGAAACCCATGCTAAAATTGTACACTAATAAGATGCTGTAGATTTGGATAAACTAAACATCCAATCGCCGGATGAGCTCACAAAATGGTTTGGCGTGAAGGTAGTCCACGATCCCAATGATCCCCAGAATCCAGTGGTTGCTGTACAGCGGAAAGATCCAAAATGCCGATTTGTATACATCTACGGCGCAAACTCACGAGCTCGTCTGGGAATCACTCGTTCGATGCTGCTGGAGCTCTTCACGTTCCACCAAGTGATGCCAGATTATTTGGACTTCATATCGGTCTTCGGTCTCCAGAGCGAGGCGCGAGATCTAAGATTCAGCAGCTTTCGCGAGCAGAAGAACCTCAAATTGCAGCACGGAAGCTCTGGAATCGATAGTTTGGGTCGATCAGGGAAGCATTATCAGCTATGTTACAACCTGAAGGGTGTTACTTTCAAGTTCGAAGATCCCAAGGACCACAGCAAGAACCAATGGTCAATAAGGCAGGCCGCGTTTTATCACCAACTTGATGTTGTCGGAGGCAACGCGCTCTGGATTGTGACGAAAGGCGGCTTGGATATTCAGCAGCGTTTCAAAGAACTGACGGGAAACGGTGCGAGGCCCGAGGATAAAGCCTTTGGAACACCGGACGAATGCTTTCGGTCGAGTCTGTCGGCTCATTTGCTTTTCTGTCACTGGTCGACCGAAGATTGGCGAGGGTATATAAAGTGGTTGGAATATACTATTGAAAAGGATGCAAGTCAAATTCTCTTCAACCATTAAGGACTCACAAGCTAACTCAACTTTCCAAGACGGAAATGGCGGTCTTGGGTCCAACCGGTAAAGGGCATCATCACCACATTTACACTGCAAGAGATATCCAGCACCTACAGCGATGGGCCGAGAAGGTTCGAGAGGTAACCTCCGTCCTCAAGGCAAACGTGGATGTGATGACCTCGCTTCGGCGATTCTACACCGATCTTCGAGACAACGAAGAGTTTCCCATGAGAGGGTCCTGCAGTGATGATATTGGTGTCTTTGCCAGCCAGCTGGGCAATCTGATAGACGACTTCAGACTGCAAATCGACCGTGCAGATGCACTTGTCAGAATCACGACTGACAGAATGGAACTGGTGAAACAGCATCGACTTGAAAGGCTAAACATGAACATGGAGAATGAGGCCATCATAGTGCGGATCATCACGATTGTGACTCTGATTTATCTCCCTGCAACCTTTGTGTCGACGTTCTTCAGTACAGATATTGTCAAGTATCAAGGTCAGGGACAAGAAAAGGGTAGCTTTTCGAATGTGGCGATGGTGAGATGGGTGCAGGTCACCCTACCGCTGACAGTGTTGACGATTGTATTTGCGTACATTTGGAAGAGTTTGGCGGAGAGGAGATCACAACGTGAGGTTCTGCCGATGGATGCAGAAGACCTGCATCGGCCACTGTGGATGTCGGACAAATGGAAATGGCGTCCTAGAGCAAGAAAGGCATCGTCTTCTGTGGAAAGTAAGGTGTGAAAGTAGTGGGCATTATCTTGAATTTTTAGGAGGGAGACATCTTGGAGGTTGAGGCTAGATGAAGCGTCCAAGAAGACCGGCTGCAACTGGACGAGTTGATGCCAAACTGGGGCAGGTTGCTAAGAAGAGATTTGCGTAGGTAGGGACAGTGGATCAAAAGAGGCGGACTTCAGCACAAACTGTTACCAGCGTAGTAACAGAAAGCCATAAACATAGCCACGTAAATATCTACTTAGTTTATGGGTATCGGTGTACTTGAAGTGAAGTGTGTCACTGTCGGAAGTCTCTCGACCAAGCATTCTATATAAAATGTGATCCATGCGGTCTCTGCATGGGCGGGCGGGCAAGCCAATGGCGGCCAACTGGCCTGGCACAGGCGCGCCAGCCACCACCTCAGCTCTCGGTGACTGCATCTGCGCTTTGTCTCTCAGCCTCCCCCCAGCCTCTCTGCCTGAGCAATGGCGGCCCCTCTCCCTCCCGTTTCCCGCCTTGAGCCCCATCTCCCCCGCCGGTTCTGTGAGCCTGTGGCTGCTACGGCGAGGCTCCGACTGATCTCCCAAACCTCAAATGAAAACCATCAGTTGTTCTCAACGCTTCTCGCCTCCATATTGACTATTATTTCCTCTATGTGTCTTATTTGTTATCCCTAGCATCGAGGTAACTTATCAAACTGCCTACCATCATGAGCGAGCCTCGTTCCGCCCCACAATCACCCTATCGTGAAGCTTTCCTACGCCATTTACAGCAAAAAGAGCGTCGCAACTGGGAGGACAAGATATTCTACCTTCCGAGCGACATCAGAGCATGGATGAACAAGAAGTCGCCGGGCGAGGCGGTTACGAATGTTGTGCGACTAGTCTCTTCCTTTTACGATGGCGATGGCTTCCCAAAGATAACAGCCGATAAATGCACCAAGCACCAGCTCGTTCTCGCAGTTCTCTTACATCCAGATGTCAACTGTGGACACCTGATTGACATCTTCGTGCGATGCAATCTTTCCGACAATTATCTCCTCTTGTACGCCGACCCGAAGAGCCGATACAATTCCATTGTGGAGGACTTGACGAAGGAGCGGCCGTTGCTTCCAAGGGGCTATACACAATATGACTACAAGGCTGTCATTGACGCATTCGATGAAGTTCGATGGGCCTTTTGTCCTGCCTCTCTGGAACTTCACATGGACACAGATTTTCCATCCGGGCCCTGCATCCTTCCTTTCATCCACGGAGTGGTGATCAATAAAAAGGGCGGAACTGCCAATGTGCGCCATTACAAAATCCAGGAAGATGTTGTGGAATCGAAAGAGTTGAAGAAAGCCTTAGAGTCCTCCAAGCATAAAGATCCAATTTTCGGCTTGGTACGTTTAATTCGCCTAGGCTTAATTATCTTCCACTAACCTTCCTTCAGTGTTACGAATTCGCGATCAAGTCTTATGTCGCTGGTTGGGAAGATATATATAAGTTCGAAAGCGAGGCATTTAGGGGCGTTCGTACCCAGGAGGGTGTTGTGAAGTATCTGGGAGAATACCACTTCAGGGAAGGGGGAGACACCTCACCGAACCACAACATCATTCTCGAATATGGCCAGCAAGATCTCGATGAGTACCTTGCAGACACATACCCTCCGGTTTTGAACACTGAGATCATTGCTTTCTGGGAGGATCTGTTCAAGGTGGCTGCTACCCTTAAGTCATTGCATCAATTCGAATACAAGGGCGAAGATGGGAAAATCCAATACTATAAGGGGTGAGTCCCCATATGCAAGTCATAAGCCTCACTGACGCCAATCTTACAGATGGCATGGTGACATCAAGCCTGATAACATACTTCGAGTGCGTGGGGAGTTTAAACTTGCCGACTTTGGATTCACAAAATTCGAGAAAGATGTGATTGGAAGGACGAGTACGTTCATACTTGGTGGAACGCAGACTTATGGTAAATGCAGACCTCGTGCTATCTATATGCGAAGCTAACTACCTCAATCCAGGCGCTCCAGAGTGTGATAAACAAAGATTGGGAACTATTACGCCCCATTTGCAGACAATAGACACATGGTCGTTCGGATGCGTTCTCTCAGCTGTCGCAACGTGGGTTATACTTGGCTCACAGACTTATGACAGCTATCGCCAAGTTCGAATGTTAGAAATTGCGAACCTTCGCCTACGTGCCAAAGATGGCAATGGTGGTGGTGCTCCTTCAGGGGACGACGCTTTTCATGACGGGACAAAAGTCCTGCCTTCCGTCCTTCATTGGCATGATTTCCTTCGGAACTCCTCACGGAAAGCCGACACAATATCTTACCGAGTTCTCAATCTCATTGAGGAAAGGATGCTTCTGGAAAGTCCGAGCAAGAGACTGAGCTTCGAACAGCTATGCGAAGAGTTGGAAGACATCATCTTACTTGCGAAGAATGAGCACCAAAAGTTGACAGACAGAGGAAGCCTCAAGGTGATTGAGCCAGATACATTAGAAGCTTTGTTGCAGCTAGACAAGCGCGCACCAGCTACGGCGACACCAATTGTCCAGGTGAACACAACTCAGAACGCCGGGCGAAGCTCTGGATCCCTGTCACCAGATGACCGATCTCAGCTTCGCCCAAGGTCAGAAAGAGTTAGGAAGTCAGAACGTCTCGAGCGAATAGTCATTGGAAAGACCGCGAATCGAGAGGGGGCAATTAAGATCGGCCTTGGCATTGTGAATGAGGACCTCGAAACATGCGATAGTCCTCAACAGGATCCTGCGGACGCCAGTGAAACTGTTTCGAAAGCATTCGCTTCGGCAAAGAGCTGCCAGGATTCACCAGCCTCGAGCAGCAAGGAGAAGGGGGAAGATATTCCTGTGATAAACCTCATCTACGACAGTCCAGTTGCCGCTCATGCTGGGGCCTTTCCCCCAGCCATTATGGACGCTACATCACACCCACCGAAGGATAGTCAGCAATCGTTCAAACCCAAAGACCCTCCTGGTAGTACCACGATTACAAACCCCTCCTCATCAACAGAACGAACGGCACCCCCATTGCAGAAAAATCTATCGAAAGGGAAGGGTAAGGAGGTTCTAGGCCGGAGCGGATACTTTGGTGAAGATGAAGATTTCCGCCCTCCGGTAACGCCTCCCGAAATCGACAAGGCTCCCGTAACACAAATAGCCACTGAAAGTACTGCGCGCCCTCCGCAAGCATATGGCCAACCGCCCAACGTCACTCCAAGCAAAAATCTGCCGCCAACTCCTCAAATTAGTCCCGATCCTGTTTCAGAACATGATCCACCAGTTGGACTCTCGCCCACAAGCATGCAACCTCCCTCTTATGCAATATTTGATGAACACGCACGCCTTGAGAAGCTGTGGGGAGACAAGAAGGGCCTCTTCTCATCTCTCTTAAGCAAGATCCCAGATGATCCTTGGCTCAAGAACTTCATTTCCAACCGCGACATCGTAGGTTACCCACGTAGTTTTTTTTTTGAAAGAGAGACTTACTGATCTCTATCACAGGCTTTCGTCGTCGACAATGCTGCCACCATGAAGCCGCACTGGGCCGTTGCAACGCGAGTGCTGATAACCTTAGCAATGAAGATCGGGCCCTTAGATAATGACGGCCTTGATCTTATTTACACAATCGGCACTAACTATAATCACAAGGAGGTCAAAGGATGGGCTATCCCAAAAACATTCAAAAACTCCATGCAAGGCTCGGGCGAAGAAATCAATCACATGTACAAGACGAACATGAAAGAAACGCTGGAAAAAATATTTGATAAATATACCAACACCAGCAAAAAGATGACACTTATCGTTCTCACTGACGGCCTCTGGGAGGGCTGTGCCAACAACGACGATGTTGAAAAGTTGATTGCTAGCTTCTTAACGAAGTTGAAACCCAGGCTCAAGAAGTGGGAATCTCGCTGGTTTAGTATACAATTTGTGTCCTTCGGCGAGAATAAGCCTGCGTTGGAACGGCTTCGAAAGCTCGACGACAATATGCCAACTGAGTAAGCAGTCAGAAATTTGCCCATTTATGTTCTATTTGCTAACGATTTCAAGGGAGGATGTGATCGACACGAAGCCTTGGTGGTTTCAAGATGTCAGCAAGCTCATCTTGGGAAGCATGACGGATGGAGACGACAAAGACGATCCTACTTCGCCCTTGCCAATGTCACCTTCTCCCGGTCTATCGACAGCTGCGACTTCTGCTACGTTTTCCACACCGCCTGCGCCTGAGAGAAAACCCAGCTGGAGGCGGAAGCATTTGACGGACATATTCAAATAGGAAGTTCGGGCGAGCACTTCCATGATTTCCACCTCTTTTTATTTGATTGCATATAGTAGGCGGAATTCGGGTCACAGGCTCTTTCTAATTTTGCATTTTGGTTGTTTATGAATCATGAGGATACGAAGGCACGATAGGGACACGAAGTATGGAGGCATGGAGCATGGCGTTTGGTGGTAAAAGTCGGGCGTACTTATATACGCATTTTCCTTCTAGCTTTGCATAACAATTAGAGTCCCCTTCTTGAGTTTGATCATGTCTTGGATACCGTTTCTCGGCAAACGGAAAGATATGAAGAGCTCGTGAGAGGCGAGAAGGGTTGACAGATGGATAGATCACGTGTATTGAGCAGCCAAGTCCCGTGACTTGGAACGTCACGCGCATATATGATTCTGTACAGGAGCTGAACAAAATATAGTATGCTATAATAGCGTCTACTGCTCCGGTGATCCCAATCAATATATCTGTTTGAAGTGTCTACTATCTTGTTATTCTTGACATTTTAGTGTGATTGCTGAACCCTTTTACCCCGCGAAAACGGCCCCCAACCAAGGGTGCCTGGGGCGCCTCTCGAAGCTGCTGAGGAGTGATTGAGAGACTTTCCGGCGATTCGGAGCTCGTACCAATGCATATAGCTAGCTTAGGGTCACATTATATTGCAATTAATATTGTGCAAATTATAATCCAAGTCACCCTCGGCTCAGCCAGCTCAACTGACCTGCCCAAGCCACCTGAGCAGTCCCTCAGCAGTCCTTGAGCAGTCCTCGAGAGCCAACCTCAGCAGTACCCAATTAGCTAGTAAGGCGCAGTATGCTAAACATTGGCTTATCGTTTATTATAGCATGCTTGTAAAGTTTTGACGATTATCCTCAGAGGCCCCTTTACGCTCCTAACGATCTTAAACTAGGCACTTATAAAAATAGATTTGTATTATCTTATAATTATTACTTATAATAATAAGGCATAACGAACATGCAACTACCCGAAAATTCCCACTTAGGATGGATTAATCGTGTCCGTTTCGTCAAAAAGACAAGGGTACTGTTCCCAATGACAGTAGACACAACTTTAATCAAAAGAACCTCGAGGTGACATATCAAGATCCAGCGGCCAAGCGTGGCCTTCTCAACCTCTTTACGTTCCTCAGACCGGGGCTCGTCTACTGAGGCCCACAGCTAGCTAGCGGACAAATCCGAGAAGCGAAAAGTGATTTTCTGATTTTCTGATTTTCGCACTGGCGCCCCGCACACCCCCCCTCCTCCCCAAGGCAGAATTCCTAATTAGGGGTATAGCACCCACACGTGACTTTCGGCTTGGATAACGCAATAATAGTAAGGCTACTTGCTTATCTAATTAATGAAGTGAGAGCCCATACTACCGCGTATGAAATCGTACCAAAATTAGGCCGGATAGTATAATATAAAATTAAGTATTTATTATAAATTACTATAGTCAGGTAACTATAGGCTATAAGCCCTTCTAGGATAATGCTATTAATAGGGTCTAATAACTTCCTTAATATTCCCGAGATTAGAAATAAGAAAATTAAACTATTAAAATAACTAAGAAGCCGGCTAATTACTTTTTTTAGTAATTAATTAACAAAATTATATAGGAGTAATATTACTTGAGTTTTTTAGTACTTATATTACTAGAAAATATATTATAATAGTAAAGCATAAAATAACTTAGTGGATTTTATTAAAATAATACTATAACTTTTAATAAATCTATTACTATATTACAAAGCTATTACTAAATAGGCTTATATAAATATTAATTAAGAAGAAATTACAAATAGATTAAAAGATTTATATGGAATCTTAGTTAATCTATATATGGTCTAATAGTAACTATAAGAATAAAATATCTAAATATATACTTAAATAGTAAATATGCCTTTCCTTTATATATAGATTATAATCCTATATTATCTAGGAGATATAGATAAGGAAATACTTAAGGATCTTGAGAATTATGGTTATATAGCTTTAATTACTAGAGTTATCCGTATATATAAGAAGCTTAGTCTTATTTACTATATAACTATAATAGACAGGCAAGCGGCAAATAAGTAACTATTTATAATACTATAGAGTAAGCTAAATAATAGGCGGGTTATAGGTTATAAACGGCGGTATTTATATATATACTTCTATTAATAAGGTTTACTAGTAACCCGGTTAGTCTTTCTATACTTTACTATTTTGCCCTAGCTTAAAAGGTTAGGGCCTTATTTACTAATATATTTTATTATTTATAGGGAGAGCTTATATATAATATTATAACTCCTGGATCCCGAGGTAATTATACTATAAATATAATAGATATAGTTCAAGAAGAGAGAATATATTATACCTGGGCCGGACTGGATTTAATTAATTAATAGATATAATAAGCTATTACTATTTAAAATCGAGATATATACTTATATTAATACTTATTTACGTAATATTATCTGGGTATATATCGGAATCTCTAATTAGACTACTCATTTAGTTATATAGTAATATCTTTAGATTTGTACTCAAATAGGCTACTACCCTTACTTTTTTAGGGCTAATTAAGGCTCTAAACTCCCCCTTATTACCGAAATATACTTTATATTCTCGTAAATAGCCGATTCATTAGTTATATATATAGAAGACTACTTTATTTCTGGGAAAAGCACCGAGAATTAGCGAGTTAAATCCTAGTAATAGGAGCTTTAGAAGAGCTAGCTATACCAGTAATACGTAAGTAATTCCGTTTCCCTATATCTACCTCTTATTTTTTCTATTATTAGGAGAAAGTATTAGATACTAATAATTATACTACTTTTTATTAAGGCTATTAGGTCTAGTATTATAGTACC
Source organism: Hyaloscypha bicolor E (assembly GCF_002865645.1). Taxonomy (NCBI): domain Eukaryota; kingdom Fungi; phylum Ascomycota; class Leotiomycetes; order Helotiales; family Hyaloscyphaceae; genus Hyaloscypha; species Hyaloscypha bicolor. The sequence continues at coordinate 2,935,886 of NW_020194685.1, read as the reverse complement.
GGATTATATAACTAATTCTAATTAGTATATATAGAACTACTTTTAGGAACTGGCCTATACCAGGGATTATAATTACTAATACCTATAGGACCGGATTACTTTACTAGTACTTTATATATAGCGGATTCAAAACAAGATATATAGGTTTATAGACTTATAAAATATCTATAGGATTAGAAAAAACAGATCTAGGCCTAATATAGTAGCCGGCAAGCCATTTAGACTATATATGAGGCCCCTAGACGGGATATAGTACTAGGGTCACCCTATAGATATAGAGCTTTATAATATAATCCTTAATAATTACTTAGTTTGGGATAAGTAATATAACCTCACATAGCTTTATATAAATAGTTTACTTATATACTAATATAGATATTAATGAGTTTCTGCCAAGAGAAATACTAGAGTAGTACTATTAGAAGCTTATATCTTATAGTATAAATATAGCTAATATTTATATAGGAGATACTAATAGAAACGGCAACCGACTATATATTTAAGCTTATTACTAGCTCCGATATATAGTCCGGACACATATAGCCTTAGGGCAGTTACTAATATTAGGAGAGTCCGAGAAGCTAACTAGTAAATATAATACTACTATTATATGAAATAGAATCCTTAAATAAGTTATCCTAATAAATATAGAATATATAAATAATATATAGGCCGGAAAAATACCCGTATAGTTTCTAATAATCCAGAACTTTACCCAGAAATAGCCCTTTATTAGTAATACTTCTAATAATATAAGGTAATTAAATAAGCTAATTATAAAATAACTAGGTATATTAAGATAAATATTATTTATTATTAAATATATTATTTTCGAAACCCCCTTCTTATTTTTAAGAATAATACTAATAGAATTATTAAGTTTATCTACTATATAAATATTCTATACCCTTAAATTCTTACCTTTTAAAATAGTACTACTATTTCTCAAAACCTGCCCTAATATTATATACCCTATAGCCAAATACTAGTATAATAATATCTAATATTACAAGTTCTATTAATCTACTAATAATAAATATAATATAGAGGCCGCCGCTTTACTTACCTAGAGTAATAATACTAGTAGACTTAAATCTTATAGCTCTGGAATTCCGTCCGTATCTGCCCCCCTCTTTATATCTGGGATACTTTAGATTCCTAGCTCTTTTTAATATCCTTATCCCGTATCTTTTCTTCTAGAAATATTTACTATACTTATTCCTCTAGTTACTATTACTATATAGCCGCCAGGTACTAGTTCTACTCTACCCCAGGCTTCTCTTACTCTAATAGCCCTATAACTACTTCCTTTTATATTTCCTTTTACTATAAGCCATATTACTTGACCTAACTACTTTTCTAGTAGTACTTATATTACTATATAAGCTTAATAGGCTATAAATACGAGAGTTACTCAGGCTATTACCTAGGCTATAGCTCCTTATACCGGTAATAGGCTATCTAGAGCCCTTTAAAATCTTATGAATTAAAATATAGCCGGATCTAGTCTTATAAAATTACAGACTATAGTTTTATAGCTAGTTTTCCACAAGTAGGCATTTAATAATATAAAGAATTAGAGAGCTAAGTAAAGAACTATCTAACTTTCTAAAGAAGTTAGTAGTAAGTTTTCTCCTATTTCTTTTACTAGATTCTCTATATAAATTCTAATAAATATTTTTTAATAGGTAGCTTTCGATTTAAAATAAATAATTAAGTCTTTTTTATTCTTTCCAATATAGTTTCTTAGTAGCTACTTCCTTATTTCTCTCTTTATATTAGCAGACCTACCCGCTATTATTAATTTATTAATAATATAAATAAACTAGTATTCTATACTAGTTCTAATAGTAAAAGAGCCCAGGAACTTACGGTTTTACCAGGTTCTATTTAAACTATCTTTAACCTTTTCCGCTATAGTATATATCTGGGCCCTAAGAATATCTGAATAATTTTCCTTATTTTATACTAGAATAAGACTCTATATAAAAATATCTGTCTTAAAATTACTTATAAAGAGCTAGAAAATACTTAAAAGGAAACTTTATATAAAGATCTTTATTTTAAAGTTACTTATAAAGAGCTAGAAAATGCTCAGAAGATATAGTAACTTAAAAAGATTAAATAATAGACTAAGAAGGCCCAGAGAGCCCAGGAAAGTATTACCCGCTAATATAGGTATAAGACTTTAAAAGCAAGGAGAGATCTAATAAACTAGTAGGTAAATAAAGGCATATATATAATTCTCTCCTTTAATTCTGGCTCCTACTCTTTATTTCTTTTATAGATCCTTTTTTGTTTTTAGGTTTAATTAACTTATATATACTAGGATTCTTCTCTACTTACTAATCTCTAGAAGCCATAAGATAATACGGAAAGTATTACTAAAAGTACTACCAAAGCTAATCCTAATAGTAATAATAATAATAATAGTAATAGGCTATTAGATCTTCCTTTAATTTTACTATTCTTTCCTCTAGTAAAGGAAACTATAGTTAATCTCATAGATTATATAAGTATTACTTCGTAGTAATAGGTATATTAGAGGTATAAATATACTATTTCTCTTTCTTATTAGATATAGAGAATTAATGGATATAATATCTTTAGCTTTACGAATAAAACCCAAGATACCCGGGCTATTACTAGTACTTTGCCTATTACCCCGGACAGAAGTCTAACTATTATTATTAAACTCTCTAGGCTAATTAATCTTACTTCTCCTGAGCAAACCCATTATATAAGGTCTAATAAATTATATATAAATATTTGCCGAGATTAAGGTAATTAAGAAAAAATAGACCTAATATCTAATATACTTTTTCCTATATCTTATAATTAGCTTAGTACTATTTTAGGTCTTATTTCCTTATAGATATATATATACTTGGAATTTATAATTAATACTTTAAAGTAATACTCTTTAATTAGTTCTTATATAATTTAAAAGTCAGGCTACTAAATTTAATACTTTTATAATACTTAAATCTACCCAAGTTTATAAAATCTTGTAATTATTAGGGCCTTTATAATCCTTTACCTTTTAAGTTTAATACCCAAATAGTATTATATACTCTGCCTTTAGTATAGAGGAGGCTCCTAAAAGTCTAGGATTATAAAGGGATTTTTATATTAAGGATATATTAAGAATATATTATATTATAATAATAAAATTACAGGCATTTATATATGAATATATAATATATTAGACTAGCTATACTAAAAACCATACTATATCTATATATAAAGTTACTAATTACTTTATATTAATACCGGACTCGTATAGTTATATAATTTCATATAATTAGCTAGCTATAGAAAAGCCCCAAAGCCCGAAACTTATAAAGAGTCTCAAAGGCTTTAGGGCTTCCGGACTATTACTAGTACCTGGTACTCTTTAGGAAAAAAGTATAATATATTCTATAACAAGCAACCTATTATGGATTACTTAATCTTTAAGTTAAGCGGGAAATCTAAAAGCCGGGCTCGCAATTCAAGTCTCATTAAAGTTATTAAAGTCTTTACTAGCTAGTACTATAAATTTAATAAAAATATTACAGAAATCCTATAGGTTCTATTCTAATCTATCTAGAAAGTATATATAATATATCTCCTTATTTATTCTAATATTTGCATATAATTCCTAAGAGCCAAACTATTACTTAAGGAAGAAATAAGAAGGCTAGACTAATATCTTTAAAAACCAAGGCCTTAATAAGTCTATTTAGAAAAGCTTACTAATTCTTCTAAAAATAATCCAAGAAAAGTTTGAGTTTATTATATATTACGACTTATATAACTAGGGATAGAGACTACTTTAATAGGCCAGAAAGAGTTTCTTATATAGCTTACTTATATAACCAAGAATAGGGACTTGAGTTTATTATATGAAATTACCTATATATAGAGACTCCTATTATAAACTCCTTATTTGGATTAATTAGTTAAACCTATTTTTAATACTAAGTCTTTATTAAGGTAACTTCCCGCTTCTAGAGGCTTTAAATAAAGTAGCTAATAAGTTTCTTAGCTATTAGCTAAGACTTATTAGCTAGAAAATCTATAAGTAGTAGATAAGATTATAAAGCAGAACTTTTCTAATTATAATACTAAGATATTTTACTATAGTATAAAGTAATTAGATATAAAAGCCCTATTAAATATAATATATTTTAAACTATAAGTTTATAAGATAGGTATAAGAAGTCTTAGTACTTAACTAGTACTATAGTCTAGCCTAAAGGCACCTACTATTCTTTATACCTAATTTAATAGAAATAAGAAATACTTATACTTTAACTCGAGGAATAATTAGGACTTTTATATAAACTTAGGGCAGCGGTTTGCTTTATAGAGAGAGAATAGACCAGAAATACCCATATTATATTAATTTTTAGGAAGGGTTATAGTAAATACTATAATTCCTGGAATACTCTTAAGGAAGCTCTCCCGAACCAAAATAGGCTAGTTTATAATCCCGAAAGATCTATAAGAGTCTTATATACCCGAGAATATAAGTACTTAAGGTAAATACTATTTGAGTCCTAATCTATAATAAAAGAAAAGTAAAGTATATAAAACAAAATATATAAAGTAAAAGTAAAATAAAATATCCGGGTATTTAATAAATAGAAAGCCTAACTATAGGTTATAAGAACTAGTACTAACTAGGCATATATATAGTAATATTAAAAAAAAGGTAAAGCGAGAGAAACTAAAAAGTAAGTTAGTATATATTCCGTAAAAACAAACGGGAAAACATCTAAATAGCCTAAAGGCAAAAAATATATATTAAAGAAATCAAGATTAGAGAGAGAAAGGCTATTTCCTATAAGAATAAATTAGTATATATTCCAAAATAAAGAATAGGAGTACTTAGTAATAGCCTAAAGGCTTTTATAAGTATTAAAGGAGAAGAGGAGATATTAAAGTTCAGAGAGATCTAAATAGGAGTTAGTCTCTTTTTTAGAAGTTCGAGAAAAAATACTCCCAAAGGGCCCAAAGGCATAAGAGATATCAGAAAAAGGGAAAAAGAAATATTAGAGAAGGAAAAAAGGGATCTAAAATTTAGCTTTCTAAGAAGCAAGTAGGTTAAAGACTTATGATATGAAAGTTCTAGATAAAAGTAACCCGGAAGTAGTAATTAGGTATTAGCTTTTAGTATTATTAGTAAAAGTATTAAAGGAAGAGGGATTCGGAGAAGGGATTTAGAGGGGTTTAGAGAAGGAGAGGAAGATTATAAGGTAATTAGATACTAGTTCTTAGTATTAATAGAAGAAGTATTAAAAGAAGAGAAGTTCGGAAAAGGAATTTGGAAGAGGAGTTTAAAAGAGGAATAAGAAGGAATAAGAAGAAGGAAAGAAAAGTTATAAGGTAGTTAGATACTAGCTCTTGGTATTAATAGAGGTATTAATAAAGGTATTAATAAAGGTATTAATAGAGAAGGTATTAGTAAAGGGCAGAAGCTCTTGGTATTAATAGCAAAATCGAAAAAATATAGAAAAAGAATAGAGATTTTAGAATAAAAATAAAATAGAGTTATAGTTTTATAGAAAATAAAATTACTAGTATAAAGTAATTATATTATTATATAATTTCATATTTACTTTTGCTATTTATTAAGAATATATATCTCTTAGGAAAAAGTATTACTTAGAATTCTTAAGCCTCTCTAATTTAATAATTATATATTCGAAAAATAAGAAATAAATATAATTATATATATTAGAATAAGGGAATTCTTCTTATCCAAAAATTATAATTATAGTATTACTAAATATAGAAATATAGAAGTTTATATAATAAGCTATATATAGAGATTTAAGGAAATTTAAATTACCTTGAATTATTTATAATTAGTAAAGTAAATTAGCTAACTATACGGGTCAAGTATAGTTTAATTATTATTAGTATATCTTAGCTTTTATAAGTTAGTAAAAAAAAGAATATTTATATCTTTATTTTTATAACTATAATACCTAAAATTATAATTTTTTTAATATTTAAATATACTTAACCTAGGGCTATTAAGTACTAATATTTCTATTTTTAGGTATTATTTATTATAAATTTATTCGGATTTAAATAATTATATTAAATATATATCTTTATATCCTAAAGATAAATAATAAAGATATAGCTATACTAGCTTTAACCTTAGCCTTAACCTTAACCTTAATCTTCTTCCGAAAATAACTTTAATTCCGATATATAATACTATTATTAAAGCTCTTCTTTATTAAAGATATATTAAATATGGCTTTAGGTAATAGCTCTAGTAAAAGCAAAAGTAGTAGAAAAGATAATAAAGCTATAAATAAGTAAAAAGATAATATTTATAATATATTCTCTAATAATTTAGACTTAGTCTATAATATTCTCTCTCATTAATATATTTAACTAATAAATCCCTCTGCTCCTTAACCTCCTTCTTATATATGACCTCCTTTTCTTCCTCCGTAATAATACTTTAATCTCCTTATATTACCTAATAATACTACTAAAGTAATAAAGCGAATTAATAATAAGGCTAAAGTTAGAGAGATAGAGCTATATTAGGGCAGGAAGCTAAAGGAATTAGAGAAAGGCAAGGCAAATCTGGAAGCAAGCTTAGTATATACTTGCGGAACCGAATCCTCTCAAGCTTATATTACTTATAGTAATAAGAAAAGACCGAGAGGCCCTTTTAAATACTATATAGTTATAGAAGGCAAATTCAATAGTACTTATACAAATTATAGATATAATAATAATAGTAAAGTCTATACTTTCTATTAACTTAATACTAATCCTACCAAGTCTGGAAAGCCTCGCTCTATATCTATAAAACCCTTTATACTAAAGCCTCGACCGCCTATAAGATATAGAAAGCGAGTATAAAGATAAATATAAGGTCAGAAGGCAATAGGGAAGGAGGTTATAGCAGAGGAGGGTAAGGATACTAGAGGAAAAGGGGACAAAGGAGATATAGATAATTCAAGTAATATAGGCAGTACGGAGGATACAGAGAGTAAGAGAGATAGAGATATACCTTATAATCCATGGGATTTGCCTTACGGACCACGCAAGCTAAGGGGGGGTTAGGAGTAGTCGAGAATAAGGCGTGTATGCTGTACTTTTTTTTTTTTAGTGAGATGTGGGGGGTGGGCGCGAAAATCAGAAAATCAGAAAATCAGAAAATCACTTTTCGCTTCTCGGATTTGTCCGCTAGCCCGCTAATGGCCTCAGTATCGTCTCGAAAGCGGTTAGCGAGTTTGGCCCTGAAATGCCGCCAGAACCTGGTTGGCTCTAGAACATGGGTCGGTCACGATCCTACAGTAAGACGGAAATAAAGCTGTCGCCGACACAGAGAATAGGCTAAAATCGCAGCCAAAACCGGAGTTCGGATGGTGTATCAAAGACCCTTCCTAAGGGTTGCGTCATGGTTCCGAGACACATTATTATACAACTCTTATTTTGTAGTAGCATTAATATATCCAAATCAACATCTACGAAGATAAGTTTGATTTTTTTTTATATAGTTTCTGCATATCTTAAGGACTACTATACACTGATGTTTCTCGATATAGCCGGATGTACATTACTTGCTTGGTGGTTGTTCGCTCTAGATTTCTTCGTTACCTAGTGTAAGCTATTTTAATTCAAATCTTCGAAAAGTACACCAGCCATAATATTCAGGCTCAGTTCAAGTTTAAAGTGGTCACCAGCTGACAGGATCTGTACCTGAAGTCGCGAAGGCGATATTGAATGACGCTTCAGCATAGGAAACAATCGACCTCCACGTCTTTGATCTACGCAACGTATAACTCTCGAATATAAATCTCTTCTCGACACCGTTTAGAGTGCAATCTCGAAGGAAGGAGCAGCGGAAACTGGAGTTGATGCTTCCTCCCTTAATGATTTTACAGGGGGTACGAAAAATACACGAAAGACGGGGCTAAAAAAGAACCGCACAGGAGAAAGAAAAGGCTGCTCGAGAGAATATATACAGTGGCGATAATGGGTATATTAATGATTGCATTGTCTTGAGGGAATTCCTCCCTTGTATCAGTGGGTGCTACGAGGACCCGGATTACGAGGACCAGGATTACCAGCACGAACACCCACAACCCTCCTTCCCCTCGAGCTGTCACAGACAGTATATAGCCCAGCATCCTCAGTTTGTCGCCGCGGCGACGGTGGTACAGGCGGTTGGCGTCTGAGGAGGAGGAACGGTAATACCAACAGCCAAGGCAGCTGCTGCCTGAACAGCACCTTCTTGGGAAATGGCGTCCTTGCCTTGAGGGGGAGGACATCTGGAGGTAAAACAGTTAGCATGAATAAATTTTCGATACACAGCCGGATGAGATAGCTATACCTCGCACCGTTGATCGCGTCGAGGTTCTTCTGGACGTTACCCGGGTTGAAGATAGTATCGTTGATGGCTGGGCCGATTATGTTGAATTGTCCTATTAGCGCCTGAGCTGCGGCCAGGCCAGACGCATCGAGCGTAACATCTTGCTGTAGAACTGTATTTGAGACGCCCTCATTCTGGGCAGCTACGAAGGCCGTGGCAGCCATAGAGCTGATTACTGCCGGATCAGTGACGCTGCCAACGGCGTCTACGAAGGTGTTGACACTTTTAATGTCGCCCAACCATTTGTCGATTTGGGCAGAGACGTTGGCCTTCACCTGCGCGGACACGACTCCAGTTGCTGCTCCGGGTCCAGCTCCAGCTCCATCCCCGCAGTGGTTTTTTTTGGGCAACGCCATAGGGTTGGCCAAAGTGGAGGCCGCCAGACAGAAAACAATAGGGAGAATCGTAGAGAACTGCATAATTGTCGTAGGTAGAAGAAGTGCTATATCGGTTTGGTATGGAAAATGATTGCGGCTAGTAGTATTCCGAGTAGAATGGCCTTAGAATGGCTTTGTCTTGAAATCTAACAAATACGAGAAAGAATGCGAGGTGATATAGCTGCTGAAGTGAATTGCGTAAATGTGAGAACCTGCTGATGAATGATAAATAGCGAAGAATGCGCACTCTATATGCTTACGATCTCTGGCCTGCGGCATGCACTGTAGCCCAAGCTGTCAAACGCGACAGTGCCTTTAACCCTCAGATGAAACTAGTTCACCATGCTTGTGCAAACCTTAATTCGATCTCAACCCCAGTGTACGTTGGTTTAGCTACCCTGCGAACCTTAATTCCGTCTCAACTCCTTTCTTTGTTTTAGCTACCCTGCAAACATTAATTCCGTCTCAACCCCTTTGTTTTAGCTACCCTGCAAACCTTAATCCTTCAGCGGTTCTCACCTAATATTCTCGCCAAAGAGCCTATTAACCGAGGGATAGCAATACACAAATCTGTATATTTAGTATACCCTATTAAAAGTAAACCTCAATTTAAATATAAATATAAAGGAAATATAATTATAATCTAACTATAGCTAAGCCCGCAATTACTTTGACCTATTATATTACCTTTAGCTTAGTAATTAGATGTTTTATAAGAAAATATTTATATAACTCATTTATAAAAGTTCGGAATTAAAGTATAAGAATAATTCAAGATATATTATTAATAATAAGCTCCTTTATTTTTAGTATTAAAATAATTACTTTTACTAAATATTATAAAACTAATTATTAAAATAAGGTTTAAAGAATATAAGAAACTTAATATAATTAAGGCAAGAAATATTTTAAAGAATTGTATTTTTATATTTATAATATAAGTATTAAGTAAATATTTTAGAATAAAATATATAATAAACTTGCATATTACAAGTTGCTTAGACTAATAAACGCACATATAGGGAAATAGCTTTACTAAGTGAGTAAACGGGCCAAAAAGGCATAATAATAAGGTTAAAAGCCTTATTAACTATTCTAGTATATATAAGAATACAGTGTGTATCATGTAACTAGCAGCGCACGTGACACCTGTAACATTGCGAGCTATTTAAAATTATATAAACTATATTAAACTCATAAATTCCATTTAATTAAATAATTAAATATAAAGAAAATATAATTAAAGGAAGTAAAAAGAAGAAGTTTATATAAGTATAATTAAAAAGTTAGTAATTTGAAATATTAATATATATTAAGCTTATTTAAATTAAAGATTATTATAGCTTTCCAAATTACAAATATTAGATAAAATTTGTTTAAAAAGAACTTTCTAATTAGATAAAATATATAGATCACTAACGGGTCGTGCCTAAATAAGAGGTAATTGCAGTTAGGATCTCTTTATAAGGCATAGCGCGATCTTTTCATTTAGTCACACTTTGTATATATATATATCCCAGAGCTTTTATACCTTGAGCTTTCTTCGAATGAACTTTAGTGATCTCTTTTACCCTCAATGCAGCTCCCTACTCCGCTCGATTTATGTGCATTAATTAATGTGTTGCGTTGTAGTGAGTGAGTTTTAACTGATCATTGTTGAGGTGCTGTATCTGTTAGAAGGATGTGTAATGCGAACGTGGCGATGGAAGGAGGGCATACCAAAGGCGCAGCAAATATCAATGCTTGGAACTCAAGCAGGCTGACACTTTGTATGAATGAAAGGTCATCGCCGCCGAGATTGTATTTAGTGTAAAAGTCGAATTCGTCAAAGATAGGATATAAGGGATGAATGTGTTTGAAATAAGACCGACAAGCTCATCCCGCAGCGGTTTGGGGGGAATTCGGTCGTCCGATACGGCTCAGGATAGCCTCTCGTTGATCTCATTCCAATACTCCCAGTACCTGCTGGCAAAATTGCTCCAAGGTTCCCAGTGTAGTCTACGAACAGGCACTCTGAAGAACTTCCAGCCCGTGACGGTAGTGCATTGTCCAGGGGATTTGCCGTAGTGTCGCAAAAAGGAGTCAAACCTAGTCTGATTCTCATGGCTGGTCATCTGTGAGACTGATCGTACCATTCGTACCCGCAGTCCTGGAACGGAATATGGACTAGGCTAAGAAGTTGTATTATCTCATCAGTCTTTCTTGCTCCTCACCTTTGCCATGATAGGAGCAGCATAGTTCAGAATCAACGCTAACCCTAAAACCAACGCCAAAAAAGGTACTGCGACGATAAAGTACCATTTTACGGATGGGTTGTTGGCTAAAAGATCTATATTCATGCCAAAAAGACCCTGTGACACAACACTGGCGTCAGCTGATTGATCAACAAGACTCATCCGTATGTTTGCAGAGATGCTTACCGAAACTGCAATTAGTGGAAAGAAGATGAATGAGATCCAAGTGATGCGGCCCATACTTTCACTATATGTTTGTGCAGCTTGAGCATTTCGTACGCCGATTATATTGTAGACCAGACTCGAGATACTTTGTCCGCGTGTGCTAAAGTCTTGGGAGACGATAGTTTCCAGCTCTTTCAATTCATCAAGGCATGCCCGCAATTGGTTCTTTTCTTCTGTCAGACCCACGAGCTTAGCAAGAGCCTTGAGATCTGATTGCGATTTGGAGATCATTTTCTGATGAGCAATGAGGAGTTTGCGGATGGTGAACCAGGATAGTGAATCTTCCCATGTATCTTGTGCCAGAGTTTCTAGTTGCTCTATAGAGAGGCCTTTGTCGAGTGCGAGCTTTTCCTGCCACGCGATTAGTTTGAGAGCGGACAACAGCAGAGAACTACGCCAGGACGTACGGAGGTCCGAATGTGCTCCGAAGCCTTGTCTATAACATTACGCCATGCGTGGACCACTTCCTGCCACACTGTGCCTGTGAGCCTGTATATGAAAGCAATGGTAGTGACCTCGTTGTCCTTAGAAAGGTTGAAGTCATCTACAACCTCCCATATGTTGGTCCTTTCGGGAGAGATCCAGCCCTTGAAATTAAGCCCATCTTGAGAAGCGTGAAGTTCATTGAAAAGGATCAAGGTTCTTCTATGAACCAATTTTGTTTTTGACTCCCATGATATGGGACAGAGACTAGATCCTAGAAGTTTAGGTGTGTCCTGTGTCTGTATGATGCTTGCAATGCACGTCCTACGTCGAACTATACATTTGTCCTGCTCCAGATTAATGCGAGAGTGCTATAACGGTTGCAAAACTTACTGGAATTTCCTTGTTCCCAAGGCGGAGCCTTTTGAATACCTCCTCATTTTGACCTATGGAGCTTGGTACGATAGCCATCCAGTCGAATCCAAAATGGTAGAGGATTCGATCAGGATCTGTTCTCTGTTAGCCCTCTTGGACAATTCGTATCAGTAGCACGGCTTGATATTTTACCTTTTGCACCTAAAAGTGCTCCATCCGAGGTTGATCCGGGTCCAAAAAAAAGAAAAATCTAACTCGGGCCGGCGATTTAATTCGTCGCGTTCATCGGCATTGAAGAGAAACATTTGGAAGTCAATCAAACTGAATTCTTCTTGGAGTTCGGTCTTTTTCGAATCCCACTCGTCGAAAACCCCCTTCACAAACTGCCTACAAAGGAGGCTTCTCGCAAATGGCCAATTGATCTCGTAACTTAAGAGATGATCAGGTCAAATCACGAGGGGGTGGGCAGGATGGAAGTACTATACACGATCCACATGCCGCAACGAATTTGCATCGCCAACCAGAGGGCGATGAACAATACCTTTCAGCTCCTCCGCATTAGTAACATTGTGGGGGTGGCTCTTGACATGGTACTTCAGCGGGTTCTGAGTCGAAAAGGCGGTGACGTCAACTACCCTGCTCTTTGAGGACAGTAAGGTGGTGTGAGGATGGTTCACTCTCAGCAGCTCGGGCTCGAGGAAATAAAAGCTGTCTCTTGTAATGGCTACCGTGTTACCGTCAAATCATTATTTAAGAGTGGATGTCAGTCTCACGATGATGAAGGTTCGGTCCGTGTGGTTGCTTTTCGCAAAATTGGGGGAATGTGCACGCCAGCTGGCTGTGCACCGAGGCTGCAGCAAAGTCCCCGGGTGACTAACCTTCAGTAAAACAAGGAGAGGGAAAGGGTGCCACCCTCAGCCTCTGCCTTCGTCCGACATGCTCAGCCCACCAGGCCCCTCTGGCCTGACCAACCCATAGCCGTAAATCCGTGCACACCCACATCTTTAGAATTACACTGTAATGGAGCCACCCTCAACTCAGCCACCACAAAATGAGTGAATCAACGATATAAGTCACCGGAACCCACCCCCTCGCACCCCACCAAGAAGATATCTGGCTTGGATAAACAGTTTCTACGATTACATACGCCCGTAATAATACATTTTAGACAACGAGGCTTCGCCCAAAACTTCGTACGGCATTATTTTATTTGATATGTTCTCATTATGCCCTGTAAGTGGGCAACGCTTTCGGTATTGAGCGACTTCTGACAGCAGTATACAGCCTCATGCGTCGTGATAAAAACCCCATTCAAGCACGATGGTTGCACAGCAGAACCACCACATGTGGAATACACATACCACCGAGAAGGTGCATGTGTTATGCACAAGAAAATGTTGCAAAGATATGCGTGCCGCGAAGAGAAAGGGGAGTCCCCATCAAGTTTTGGCGGTCGTGACCGGTGCCCCAAGTGTGATGTAGAGAGAAGGAAGCGCCGGCTGCAGGTACAATCTGCAAATGTTCGAAAAGTCCACCCACTAATCAAACTATTTCATAGTCCCCGCATCTGCATAAGAACCGTAACAAACCCTCAGCCGTTACCCGAAGAAAGAAAGATTCTATATCTTGCTGCACCGTAATGTAGTTGGTGGCCTTCCCAGATACTCTATCGACCTAGTTCCTCGATTTCCCAATGCAAAATCTCTCCGGGATACAAGGCATCTGGAATCTCACCGTGTCCGAATCGTGTGCCTACAATTGGACGGATCCAACTTCGCACATACTCAACTCGCTCAATACAATAGCGTTTCCGAGTAGGGCTCCGCTCGAATCGAATCGGATCGAACTTTTAAATAATTCGAATTCGACAGTCGAATCGAATTTTTATATAGGAAAAATTCGACCATAATTCGATGAGTATTCGTCGAAATTCGAATCAAATCGAACTTTTATTACGTGAAATTAGATTTTAGCTCTCTCCTTTAAAAATAAAGATCCTCTCTTAAAAATTGAATATAAATACGCTATTATAAGTCTATTAATTACAAATATTATACTAATATATAAAGATTAAAGATTAAATTAAGTAATTATATTTAAACTTATGATTTTGGGAAATCTCGCTTAAGTAAAGGACCCCCTATTTAGAAATCTTAATTAAGTCTAGACAAGTTTGTTATATGAAAGCACTTTTCTCGCTTAAGCTCAATTTTAGGGCAAAATTAGGGCAAAGTAAAGCAAAGAGCTTTGTAAGGGAAAATTTTTTAAGAACTCGAATTATAGACTTAAATATAACTAGAAAGTATATATAATAATTTATATGAAAATATTAAAATTACGTGGAAAAAATTCGATAAACCGTCGAATCGGAGTCGAATTAATTCGATCGAACCGTCGAACTATATAAAAATAATTCGATTCAATCTAATTCGTCAAATATTCGACGAATGCAAATAGTTCGAAAGTTCGAGCGGAACCCTAGCGTTTCGGCTCTCTGTGTCCGGCGATATCGCTTTTCCGCGACACCAACAGTGTGTCAAATGAGTAGAGTAGAGTAGAGTAGTGGGTCCTACTCGTACTCTACTCAGCCAAAATATATCCTACTTATACTCTACTCAATACTCATTAAGTATATACTTAAGTAACTTAAGTAGTGAGTCACGTGTAAGCATATATTATATTAGGCAAGTCCCCCGATTCAATTATTAGTTTAATCTTACTTTAAAGGGCTATATTCTATCTAAGAGCAAGCAGAAGTCAAATAAGCCCTATATATTCCTTTTCTCTTAGACTTATTATTTAGAAGTTACATGTATGAAATAACACGTGATTATTATATTAAATTTTACTAATATAATAAGTAGTATTAGAGGAATTTTAAATAATAAAAAAGATAATAAAGGTAAAGTAAGACAATAAAGAGAATAATTTAATAATATTTGTAATATTAAGAGAGATATTTAATAGAATAAACCACGTGATGAGTAGTTAAACTACTTAAGTAGTCTACTCTACTCTACTTAAGCTTAGTTATAGAGGGGTTACTTATACTCTCCTCAATACTCAATGAGTATATACTTAAGTAACTCAAGTAGTTTGAGTATTCCTTTGACACACTGGACACCAATACGTTTGCTCCTCCGCAGCGGTTGACAACGCAGCAAACTACTAACATCTATATACCGTTCTAAACACCCCTCCCTTATTTCCAACACGTCTTTCACACTCGCTTTCATTTTATTCATCGTCTTTATGTTTGTCGGATGGTGGGACTCGGGCCACTCGGCCGCCGCGCTACTCTGAATCCGTCCGATCGCGAAGGCATATTAAAGTATAGTGAGGGCACTTGTAAAGTTATGTTAGTATTACCTATGAGAAGTTTGGTTCCAAAACGCTGTTGGGGGAGGGCTGGAGAGGAGGAACTGTATGTTACTTGGGATATGATTAGAGAGGTTAAAGGGGCTGTGGGGTAATGGAAAGCGGAGGCGATTGAGCTCGAGTGGGAGATAAAGGAGTACGGAATAAAAGCGAGGGAAGGGTTTTAGTGTTTATTCTTTTTACAACTCTCCCAGCGGCGCCGACCGGAGGGAGATATTTCAATGTTCTTCTTTTCTTGTAGATTTGAGGGGAACAATTTTTTGGTATGTTTCGCTATGGCCCTATGGGTCCTTCGCTTTCCGGCGACACGGCAACAGAACACGGCCTTGCTCACATTCCAAAATAGGCATTGGAACGTGTTTTCGGAAACCTTAGTGTCTGGGATAAGCACGGGAAACTTTCTGTCTGTGGGGCTGTCATATTGAACATTATTTCCTCCGATCATCATTGAAATGTTTTTCATTGAGCCTTTGGTCATGCCGTAGAGGTAGTATTCTGTGTTGTAACCGGTATGTGACTAGGACTCTAGCCAATGAGTTTTATGTGGCTAGATGACAGCCTCCCACTTGTGATTTCTAGCCTGCACAGCTGTACATAGCCTCTCTTCCCTTAATAGTAGGTTTTCTATTTTAGCTTTGAATTCGCTTCCCAGATCACATAGCCTGTGCCAGTATTCTTATACTCCTCGCCTTTGCTTTCCTGGTCCTTAGCAAAGAAGGGAATATGAGGATGGAGGGAAGGAAGAGGAAGGAAAAGGTTTAGTGAGCGTAGCGCAGGCTAGGAAAGGAAGAGAAAGGCAAGGGAGAATAGAATACTAAGCGAGTCCCCCTTCCGTCCCTTTACCCGGCCCACTTCCCGGAAAGGGACGGAAAGCGGAGAGGAAGGAATGAGGCGGGGAAAGTTCAGACAGGCAATATGGGAACACCAACACAGACCGTCTCGGCATGACAGCGTGGGTCATCTCACAGAGTCACATTGGTTAGGCAACTAGGCAGTTAATGTCCTCAGCCAATCATTGCGGCTATGGCTCAGCTTTTGCCGATATCGCGACGCCTTAGGCGTGGCACAGCCCTTCCCCGTCAGCTTAAGCTAACGGGCTCGTATGCAAGGTCTTGAATACTAAAGTTAAATTCTTGCACAATACATTCATTGTGCGTACTAGCCTGTAGATCTGGAGTGTGCAAAATGAATTTTGGACCGAACACAACGGTTATGGCCATAGTGTTGGTTTTGGCACGGACTGGAAGAGCCCTGTTCACATTATGCTGCTTATTACCCCAAAAGCAGTAAAATCCTACAGAGAAGGGCTGAAGAAGGGAACTCGAGGGAAGCGGGACAAGTCTCTCATTCTGGAAACGCTTGCGGAATATGTGAACGGATACGAAAATGAGGAGGCGAGGAGCTCAAAAACATATGGTTCAAAACATATAAATAAAACAGGATCCCCAGCAGACAGCTGGTCACAAATTTCTTTCATTGCTTCTATCTTCATCTCCCGCAAAATCAAATTAACTACCAATTTATTTGATAATATGAAGTCATCTATTATTCTGATGGCTGCTGCCGTCCAGCAGGCTCTGACAGCCGCAATCGCAATTGCCGAACCCGGAAAACTGGTAGAACGCGCCAACTGGTATGATACCTGTTACTCTGCCAGTTTGCTCTCCGGTACTACGATCCTGCAGGCGTATTGCTACAACGCCGCTGGGAGTCCTCACTACACCCAGCTTGAACTCAACAATTGTTTCAATAACAATAACGGACAAATATATGTCAGTAATCAAGTACTAAACCCTTCAAGCACGTCTAAAGGAATGAATAGTTCGGCGGTTCTGGCTTCGGATTTAGCTGCAGCGATTGCCAAATGCAGCCTCAGTTCCAATGGTGGTTGACTTGCGGCGCTTGCAGGAATAATGCGGGCAGTTACGTTTATTCTGAGATTGATACATGTGAGTTGTTCTTGACTGGGGGTTTCTTCGGTGACGAGAACTGTGTTAATACTCTCTAGCGCCTTACCTCAGCAACCAAAACGGCAATCTTGCATGTGATTAAGTAAAGACGTCTCCGGTGAGAGTGCTTTAAGTTAAAAGGGGGAGAGGTCACTGAAATTTTAATTCGTGGAAGAAATTTTTCTATGTTGCGACTTTGAGATTTTCGAGCTTGGTGCAGATAGAGTTTCGGCAAATTTAGCTTATGCTTCGCCTCACTTATGCTTCATTTGATAGAATGAACGCATCTACCTGCTGATGTGTATTAAAAAAGATGCTGCGCTACTTCCAATAATGGCCTGAGAGGTTTCCAAAGGCACTCTGCAGAAGTCTGCAGCGTGCAGCTAGAAACTAACAACATTCCAACGGTCAAAATCCTGGTTTGGAAATGGAGCGAATCGCCGTAAGCCTGACCTATAATATTCAAGTGAAGTGATGCATGCTCAAATTCTACACGAGGTGAATATCATCGGCCCTATTTCTAACTGCAGATTTACAAATCTACCTCTATAAATACGATAAAATCATAGGGATGTCTTGTAACCACCGTTTTCATTTGTTGGCTCCGCTAATAGCATACAGTTACGAAGATTGCGGCATAAAGTGACGGGATTACAGGGCATTTACGTTCGCATAGGGGTGTTAGCGGACTCCAGGGTGTGGCTTAAGGTACTGCGCCTGCTATAAGCCTTGTAACTCTAGGCCTGAACCCCTAAAACAAGGGCTGTGAGACATTTCCAAGGTGGTGGAAAATCTTCAAGGGTTATGGTGTTGCTGGCGGAGCAACCGTAGCGCTCGGGCGCTGTGAGAGAGCTATTATAGGACCCTGTAGCGAGTATTCCCCTGTAAGTACAGGGGATATGCCTTCTAAAGGTGTGGTACCCCTTGTTTATAGTTTATAGCGTGCTTATAGGAGAGTAGCCTGGAAATATAGGGGACTTTAGTGGGTGAGTGTAGTAGAAAGTGGCCTGAAAGTGGACTTGCGGTACAAATGCCCTGTAATCCCGTCACTTTATGCCGCAATCTTCGTATTGCGAGCATCTCCACTTTAGTATGGACCATTCAGGGGACAGGTCGTAACTGAAAGCGAGTTTGGTATGTTATCAAGGTATCTAGCTTTTTGTCTCATCTCCGTACTGCGCCTTTGGGGTGCCTGGTGCGGCGCGGTTCCACAACCATCCATATGAGCACATCCCATAAGTACACCTTTCTCCAGGGGGCGGCCGCACCGCAAATTTTCCCCATCCCTAGAAGTGCAAAAATACAGTTATGCGGAGTCGTACTTTCCTTGTAGTGCCATCCTGCGCAACTAGTAACAAGAGTGGTCACCCATCTCTTTGCTTCTAGATAACTAGGGAAGAAAGAAAAAGCCATGCACAGTTGAAAAATTGTTAGAGAACTTGAGAATTGGGAGACGCGAAGAATGAGGAGGGTCGCCTTGCTCGCTTATTAGCTTATTACAAACGGGAATATGTAAAGCGCCCCCCTCCCCCCGAGTGTCGATTGGGGGGCCACTGGTGGGGTGTTCGGACAAGAACACCAAAAATCAAGCTTCTCTTTAAATTAATTTTTTTATATAAGTGATTAGTAGAATTTAAAACTTTTTTGATTTTTTTTTAAGCGCTAATTAAGGGTTATTCAAATATAAACTCTTTATAAGATTTGAATTAGTATTATTTTCTTTAAATTAAAAAAGTTAAAAAGTAAATATTTTATAGCCTAAAGGTAAGCTTAAGAAAGCCTAGAAATTAGCGAATAAGTACCTAAAACTGGACATGAGAGCCCTATCCCTTCGCCTGGTGAGACATTGCCACCTTAGTAGCCGCACGCGAATATCCCCTATTAGGCCAGAATACAAATCGCTTACTTTAATTCGCTATCTAAATTCATGCGGCCGCTAAGGTAGCAATGTCTCACCAGGCGAAGAGATAAGCTCTTAATTTATAGGGCCTTATAAGGCCCAAAAAGTAGAACTTAATTAATTAGTATATAAAGTTCTTTAAATTAAATTTTCATTTTAAGAAATCATTTTGTTATAAGTTAAGAACATAAATATATTATAAGCCTTGCAATATACTAGCTTATACTTATATTAAAAAAATCTAACTTAAGGTCTCTAAATACCCTGGTCCCCAATTGATACCCCTATTGACAACCGGGGGGGAGGGGGGGTTGTACTGTAGTCATGACTAGCTCTCCCAGGACTCATCTTTTAGAAAGACACAGATGGCAATTTCTCTACATTATGGTATTGCTCAGATCTTCGCTGACATCCTAGATGCACCGCCCAGGTCCACAAACTGGCGGTATTCATCCAGAAATTCAGGATTAACCACCATTCCCGATGCAACAAGGCTCTGTCCACTGACGATGACCTTGACAGCGTTCTCCACCTTCTTTCCATTCGCAGTATAGGGAATATCCCGCACCTGGAGTATAAACTTCGGAATGTGCCGCGGACTCAGACTTGTTCCGGTAGACTTCCTGATTGAGGTAAGTAGAGACGGAGTACGAGTGAGATCCGGTGTGAGCTTCAGAAACATTACCACCACCTCATCCGAACCTCCAGGTCGCCTTCGCCCAACGACGATACAGTCCAGAACATCCCACTTGAATCGACCGATCACATTATAGAGCTCGGCTGACCCGAAGCGGACAACTGCATTTTCTCAGCAAGCGTCTCAGGTGATAATATCTCGTGTGATTCCATTCTGCATCTACGCCGTACTTACCTCCCGGATTAAGAACGCTATCACTCCGTTCCAAGATTTCGTAGCCTCCAGTAGCTACCTTCTTCTTCATGAAGTCACCGTGATACCGTACTGAGGCCCACAGCTAGCTAGTCGACAAAACAGAGAAGCGAGATTTGATTTTCTGATTTTCGATTTCTGATTTTCTGATTTCTGACAACCGTACATGCCTGCCCCTCTATTTTTAGGATATGCCTCACTATTACTCTAGTAATTTAGTACTTATATTACTAAAAGTGCTTTATAATAGTAATATATAGCCTGAACTTATAATATATTAATATTATTAATACCTTATTTAATTATATTAAAATACTATAATATTTTATAAATCTTTTACTATATTATAATACTATTATTAAATAGGCTTATATAAATATTTCCTATAAAATAATTATAATAAAATTAAAAGATTTATGGAAAATTAATATTAATATCTATATAATTAAATACTAATTATAAGAATAAAATATTTAAATATATACTTAAATAGCAGATATATCTTTTCTTTATATATAGATTATAATTCTATATTATCTGGGAAATATAAATAAGGAAATACTTAAGGATCTTAAGGATTATAACTATATAGCTTTAATTACTAGAATCGTCTATATATATAAAAAGCTTAGTCTTATCTATTATATAACTATAATAAATAGGCAAGCGGTAAATAAATAACTATTTATAATATTATAAAGTAAGCTAAATAATAAGCGAATTATAGGTTATAAATAGCGGTATTTATATATATCCTTCTATTAATAAGGTTTACTAGTAATCCAGTTAGCCTTTTTATACTTTACTATTTTGCCCTAGTTTAAAAGATTAGAGCCTTATTTACTAATATATTTTATTATTTATAAAGAGAGCTTATATATAATATTATAATTCCTGAATCCCGAAATAATTATATTATAAATATAATAGATATAATTCAAGAAAAAAGAATATATTATACTTGGGCTAGACTAGATTTAGTTAATTAATAGATATAATAAGCTATTATTATTTAGGATCGAGATATATACTTATATTAATACTTATTTATATAATATTATCTAAATATATATTAGAATTTCTAATTAGACTACTTATTTAGTTATATAGTAATATCTTTAGATTTATATTTAAATAGGCTACTGCCCTTATTTCTTTAGGGCTAATTAAGGCTTTAAACTTTCTTTTATTACTAAAATATATTTTGTATTCTTATAGATAGCTAATTTATTAGTTATATATATAGAGAATTATTTTATTTCTAGGAAAAGTACTAAGAATTAGTAAGTTAAATCCTAGTAATAGGAGCTTTAGAAGAGCTAGCTATATTAGTAATATATAAGTAATTCCGTTTCCCTATATCTGCCTCTTATTCTTTCTATTATTAGAAAGAAGTATTAGGTACTAATAATTATACTACTTTTTATTAAGGCTATTAGGTCTAGTATTATAATATTAGATTATATAACTAATTCCAATTAGTATATATAGAACTATTTTTAGGAACTAGCTTATACCAGGAATTATAATTACTAATATTTATAGAACTGAATTATTTTACTAGTACTTTATATATAATAGATCCAAAATAAGATATATAGGTTTATAAACTTATAAAATATTTATAAAATTAGAAAAAACAGATCTAGGCCTAATATAATAGCCAGTAAGCTATTTAGACTATATATAAGGCCCCTAGACGAGATATAATACTAGAGTTATCTTATAAATATAAAGCTTTATAATATAATTCTTAATAATTATTTAGTTTAGAATAAGTAATATAATCTTATATAGCTTTATATAAATAGTTTACTTATATACTAATATAGATATTAATAAGTTTCTATTAAGAAAAATACTAGAGTAATATTATTAGAAGCTTATATTTTATAGTATAAATATAGCTAATATTTATATAAGAAATACTAATAGAAATAGTAACTAATTATATATTTAAGCTTATTACTAGCTCTAATATATAGTTCGAATATATATAGCCTTAGGGTAGCTACTAATATTAGGAGAGTTCGGGAAGCTAATTAGTAAATATAATATTATTATTATATAAAATAGAATTCTTAAATAAGTTATTCTAATAAATATAAAGTATATAAATAATATATAGGCCAGAAAAATACTTATATAATTCCTAATAATTCAGGACTTTATCTAGAAATAGTTCTTTATTAGTAATACTTCTAATAATATAAGATAGTTAAATAAGCTAGTTATAAAATAACTAGATATATTAAGATAAATATTATTTATTATTAAATATATTATTTTTGAAATCTCCTTTTTACTTTTAAAAGTAATATTAATAGAATTATTAAGTTTATTTATTATATAAATATTTTATATTCTTAAATTCTTATTTCTTAAAATAATATTACTATTTCTTAAAACCTGCCTTAATACTATATATCCTATAGCTAAATACTAGTATAATAATATCTAATATTATAAGTTCTATTAATTTACTAATAATAAATATAATATAAAGGCTATTATTTTATTTATCTAGAATAGTAATACTAGTAAATTTAAATCTTATAATTCTGGAATTCCGCCTGTATTTATTCTTTTTTTATATCTGGAATATTTTAGATCTCTAGCTCTTTTTAGTATTCTTATCTTATATTTTTTTCCCTAGAAATATCTATTATATCTATTTCTCTAGTTACTATTACTATATAGCTACTAGATACTATTTCTGCTCTATTCTAGGCTTCTCTTATTTTAATAGCCCTATAACTACTTTCTTTTATATTTTTTTTTACTATAAGCTATATTATTTAATCTAACTACTTTTCTAGTAATATTTATATTACTATATAAGCTTAATAGGCTATAAATACAAGAGTTACTTAGGCCGCTACCTAGGCTATAGCTCTTTAACTAGTAATAGGCTACCTAAAACCCTTTAAGGTCTTATAAATTAAAATATAGCCGGATCTAGTCTTATAGAATTATAAACTATAGTTTTATAACTAGTTCTTTATAAATAAATATTTAATAATATAAAGAATTAAAGAGCTAAATAAAGAACTATTTAATTTTCTAAAGAAGTTAGTAATAAGTTTTCTCTTATTTCTTTTACTAGATTCTTTATATAAATTCTAATAGATATTTTTTAATAAATAGCTTTTAATTTAAAATAAATAATTAAGTCTTTTTACTTTTTCTAATATAGTTTCTTAATAGCTATTTCCTTATTTCTCTTTCTATATTAGCGGACCTATCTACTATTATTAATTTATTAATAATATAAATAAACTAGTATTTTATACTAGTTCTAATAATAAAAGAACCCAGGAACTTATAGTTTTACTAGGTTCTATTTAAACTATCTTTAATCTTTCCTATTATAGTATATATCTGGGCCCTAAAAATATCTAGATAATTTTTCTTATTTTATACTAGAATAAGACTTTATATAAAGATCTCTATCTTAAAGTTATTTATAAAGAACTAGAAAATACTCAGAAAATATAGTAATTTAAGGAAATTAAATAATAGACTAAAGAGGCCTAAAGAGCCCAGAAAAGTATTACTCGCTAGTATAAGTATAAGACTTTAAGAATAAGAAGGAATCTAATAAACTAGTAAGTAAATAAAGATATATATATAATTCTTTTCTTTAATTCTGGCTTCTATTTTTTATTTCTTTTATAAATTCTTATTTTTAGGTTTAATTAATTTATATATACTAGGATTCTTTTTTATTTACTAATTTCTGGAAGCTATAAGATAATATAAAAAGTATTACGAAAAGTATTACTAAAGCTAATCCTAATAATAATAATAATAATAATAGTAATAGGCTATTAGATTTTCTTTTAATTTTATTATTTTTTTCTTTAGTAAAAAGAACTATAATTAATTTTATAAACTATATAAGTATTATTTTATAATAATAAGTATATTAAAAATATAAATATATTATCTTTTTTTCTTATTAGATATAAAGAATTAATAGATATAATATCTTTAGTTTTATAAGTAAAACCTAAAATACTCGGGCTATTACTAGTATTTTACTTATTATATTAGATAGAAGTCTAATTATTATTATTAAATTTCCCAGACTAATTAACCTTATTTCTTCTAAGTAAACCTATTATATAAGATCTAATAAATTATATATAAATATTTACTAAGATTAAGGTAATTAAGAAAAAATAGGCTTAATATCTAATATACTTTTTCTTATATCTTATAATTAGCTTAGTACTACTTTGGGTTTTATTTCTTTATAAATATATATATATTTAGAATTTAGAATTAATACTTTAAAGTAATACTCTTTAATTAGTTCTTATATAATTTAAAAGTTAGGCTACTAAATTTAATACTTTTATAATACTCAAATTTATTTAAGTTTATAAAGTTTTATAATTATTAGAGCCTTTATAATTCTTTATTTTTTGAGTTTAATACTTAAATTATATTATATATTTTGCCTTTAGTATAAAGGAGGCTCCTAAAAGTCTAGGATTATAAAGAGATTTTTATATTAAGAATATATTAAGGATATATTATATTATAATAATAAAATTATAAGTATTTATATATAAATATATAATATATTAAACTAGTTATACTAAAAACTATACTATATTTATATATAAAGTTACTAATTACTTTATATTAATACCGGACCCGCATGGTCACGTGACTTCATATAATTAGCTAGCTATAGAAAAGCCCTAAAGCCCGAAACTCACGAAAAGTCTTAAGGGCTTTAAGGCTTCTAAACTATTACTAGTATCTAGTATTTTTTAGAAAAAGAATATAATATATTCTATAATAGGTAATATATTATAAACTACTTAATCTTTAAGTTAAGCGGGAAACCTAAGGGCCGGGCTTATAATTCAAGTCTTATTAAGGTTATTAAAGTTTTTACTAGCTAATACTATAAATTTAATATAAATATTATAAGAATTCTATAGGTTTTATCCTAATTTATCTAGAAAATACATATAATATATTTTCTTACTTATTCTAATATTTATATATAATTCCTAAAAGCTAAACTATTACTTAAAGAAAAAGTAAAAAGGCTAGACTAATATCTTTAAAAACTAAGGCCTTAATAAGTTTATTTAGAAAAGCTTACTAATTCTTCTAAAAATAACTTAAGCTCTAATAAGCTAGAAAATTTTAAGTTTATTATATATTATAATTCATATAACTAGAAATAGAAACTTGAGTTTATTATATGAAATTACTTATATATAAAAACTCTTATTATAAACTTCTTATTTAGATTAATTAATTAAACTTATTTTTAATACTAAGTCTTTATTAAGGTAACTTCTTATTTTTAGAGGCTTTAGATAAAATAGCTAATAAGTTTCTTAGCTATTAGCTAAGACTTATTAGCTAGAAAATCTATAAATAATAAATAAGATTATAAAGCAGAACTTTCCTAATTATAATACTAAAATATTTTATTATAATATAAAGTAATTAGATATAAAAGCCTTATTAAATATAATATATCTTAAGCTATAAGTTTATAAGATAAATATAGGGAGTCTTAGTACTTAACTAGTATTATAGTCTAGCCTAAAGGTACTTACTATTCTTTATATCTAATTTAATAGAAATAAGAAATACTTATATTTTAACTCGAGAAATAATTAGGACTTTTATATAAATTTAGGGTAGTGGTTTACTTTAAAAAAGAAAATAAATTAGAAATACTTATATTATATTAATTTTTAGAAAAAGTTATAATAAATATTATAATTCCTGAAATACTTTTGAGAAAGCTTCTCTAAACTAAAGTAAGCTAGTTTATAATCCTAAAAGATCTATAAAAGTCTTATATACCCGAGAGTATAAGTATTTAAGATAAATATTATTTAAGTTCTAACTTATAATAAAAGAAAAGTAAAATATATAAAATAAAAGTAAAATAAAATACTCGGATATTTAATAAATAAAAAGCCTAATTATAGGTTATAAGAACTAATACTAACTAGATATATATATAGTAATATTAAAGAAAAAATAAGGTAAGGAAAACTAAAAAAATAAGTTAGTATATATTTCGTAAAAATAAATAGGAAGATATTTAAATAGCCTAAAAGCAAGAAATATATATTAAAGAAGTCAAGATTAGAGGAAAAAGAGCTATTTCTTATAAAAATAAGGGTATTTAGTAATAGCCTAAAGGCTTTTATAAATATTAATAAAAAAAAGAAGGTATTAAAGTTTAGAGAAATTTAAATAGGAATTAGCCTCTTTTTTAGAAGTTCGAGAAAGGATATTCCTAAAGAGCCTAAAGATATAAGAAGTATTTGAAAAGAAGAAAAGAAGATATTAGAGAAGAAAAGAAAAAATCTAAAATTTAGTTTTCTAAGAAATAAGTAGGTTAAAGACTTATAGTATGAGAGTTCTAAATAAAAGCAACCCAGAAATAGTAATTAGGTACTAGTTTTAGTATTATTAGTAGAAGTATTAAAGGAGGAGGGATTTAGAGAAGGGGTTTGGAAGAGGAATTTAAAGAAGGAGTTTAGAGAAAAAAAGAAAGATTATAAGATAGTTAGATACTAGCTCTTAGTATTAATAGTAGAAGTATTAAAGAAAAAAGGGTTTAGAAAAGAAAAGAAAGATTATAAGGTAATTAGATACTAGCTTTTAATATTAATAGAGGTATTAATAAAGGTATTAATAAAGATATTAATAAAGAAGGTATTAGTAAAAAATAGAAGCTTTTAGTATTAATAGTAAAATTAAAAAAATATAAAAAAAGAATAAAATAAAGTTATAGTTTTATAAAAAATAAAATTACTAGTATAAGGTAATTATATTATTATATAATTTTATATTTACTTTTATTATTTATTAAGAATATATATTTCTTAGGAAAAAGTATTATTTAGAATTCTTGAGTTTTTTTAATTTAATAATTATATATTTAAAAAATAAAAAATAAAAATAATTATATATACTAAAATAAGGGAATTTTTCTTATTTAAAAATTATAATTATAATATTACTAAATATAGAAATATAAAAGTTTATATAATAAACTATATATAGAAATTTAAGGAAATTGAAATTATCTCGAATTATTTATAATTAGTAAAGTAAATTAGCTAATTATATAAATTAAATATAGTTTAATTATTATTAATATATTTTAGCTTTTATAAATTAGTAAAAGAAAGAATATTTATATTTTTATCTAAAATTATAATTTTTTTAATATTTAAATATACTTAATCTAGGGCTATTAAATACTAATATTTCTATTTTTAAATATTATTTATTATAAATTTATTCGGGTTTAAATAATTATATTAAATATATATTTTTATATTTTAAAAATAAATAATAAAAATATAGCTATATTAGCTTTAATCTTAGTCTTAATCTTAATCTTAATCTTTTTCCGAAAATAACTTTAATTCTAATATATAATATTATTATTAAAGCTTTTCTTTATTAAAAACATATTAAATATAGCTTTAGATAATAGCTCTAATAAAGATAAAAGTAATAGAAAAGATAATAAAGCTATAAATAAGTAAAAAAAAAATATTTATAATATATTCTCTAATAATTTAGACTTAGTTTATAATATTTTCTCTTATTAATATATTTAATTAATAAATTTCTCTATTTCTTAACTTCTTTTTTATATATAATCTTTTTCTTCTTTTTTATAATAATACTTTAATTTTCTTATATTACTTAATAATATTACTAAAGTAGTAAAGTAAATTAATAATAAGGCTAAAGTTAGAGAAATAGAGCTATACTAGGATAGGGAATTAAAAAATTTAGAAAAAGGCAAGGTAAATCTAGAAGCAAGCTTAGTATATATTTATAGAACCGAATTCTCTTAAGCTTATATTACTTATAGTAATAAGAAGAGACTAAGGGACCCTTTTAAATACTATATAGTTATAAAAGGCGAATTTAATAGTACTTATATAAATTATAGATATAATAATAATAGTAAAGTCTATACTTTCTATTAACTTAATACTAATTCTACTAAGTCTAGAAAGCCTTATTCTGTATCTGTAAAACCCTTTATACTAAAGCCTCGACTGCCTATAAGATATAGAAAGCGAGTATAAAGACAGATATAAGGTCAGAAGGCAATAGGAAAGGAGGTTATAGTAGAGAAGGGTAAGAATACTAGAGGAGAAGAGAATGAAGAAGATATAGATAATTTGAGTAATCTAGGTAGTATAGAGGATATAGAGAGTAAGGGAGATGGAGATATGCCTCGTAATCTATGGGATTTGCCTTACGGACTATGCAAGCTAAGGGGGGGTTAGGAGTAGTCGAGAATAAGGCGTATATGCTATACTTCTTTTTTTAGTGAGGTATGGGGGGGGGTGCGGGCGCGAAAATCAAAAAATCAGAAAATCACTTTTCGCTTCTCGGTTTTGTCGACTAGCCCGCTAATGGCCTCAGTATACCGGTCAAAGTAAGCTGAGAAATATTTCTGTTCTCCATCGTTGCCCCTAATTCGTGCGCATTAGAATAATAACAATACAGACAGATGCTGCAAACTAGACAGACCAAAATGTTACTGGCATACTGAGGAACGGTTTTGTGATGACAAGGTCGCCAGGTTCTCCCGAATCTTCAATATTTTCCCCCTCGATGCTCCGGATCTCTACCTTCGTCCCTAAAGCACACGCTTGTTCTCGCCCGTATATATAAGTAGGAGGGAGGACGTAAATCTTCTTCTAGGTAATTGATAATAGTAGATCGGATCCTACGAAGGTATCAAAGGTCTCCTGCTATATGTGACTATGACTATCTTCTGCTAGCTCTCTATGGCAATTTCTATCCTTCTTCGCACCTTGGGAGAGATCTTCCTCACAGATAAACAAACAAACCCTTCTGCCTCCCTTATAACTGATTTTATTCCCCTCTCTCACATATTCCTCTTCCTCTACCTATTCACCCTCTCCCTCGCCTCCTCCTCGCTAACCCCCTCTCTTCCTAAAAGTAATTGCAGTTTGGACAGAAATTATTAGACAAGGAGGTCTTGGAAGTGTGGATATATTTCGGCAGTAAATAGATAGATAATAGAATGGTTGGGAGAGGGAAGCCTATTGAGGCTGTGCAGGGGTGTACAGTGGTGAGGGTGGCAGCGTAGACTGTGGGTGTGGGTTATTATGTGGTACATGTGTACAAGGTGTTTGGCAGTTGGAGGTGGAAGTGGAGGCAATGTTGGGCTGGGCCACGTGGAGCGGTGATGCGATGAGTAAGAAGAGCGGAGGGGGAGGGTATGATAATGAAACGCAATGAAGCTATTGTTCTAATATTTAAAGGTGAGACATGCAGTTGTTTGGAGGCAGGCCTGTTGGAGGATTCTTTATTGAATAGGGTGATTTGGGTATTGTTTGAATCTTGACATTGTATAGTGAATGGGGATAAAAGAAGGGAAGAGGGGATAATAGGTTAGCTCCAAGTTGATTGGCATTCAGAATTCTAGAGGAGTGTGAGAAGTGAAATCTTGCTACTATTACTATATATAAATCTATTTTGTCGATTATAGGCTTGGAATTGGAATTGTTCTTTCACGTTATATTTCATTTTAAGGAAGAAGTTTATATATAAGCGGATCGAACTTTTATAAAAGATTATATGTCTTAATTTAACGATATAAAAAGAGAGAGCATACTTGTTAAAAATACTGATTTTCTTTACTTTAAGGCTTATTCCAGCATAATATATCATATATAAATATAATATTATTAGGAATAATAAATCATAGAAATTAATAAATTGTGCTAATTGCTTAAATAATAATCGTGGCAAGGAGGCGAGCCTTATTTTAATTAATTCGACTTCTAATATTATTAAAGAATATCCTGCTTAAGAGAGCGAATACTCGATTATTAGGAAGATAAGCAGGTCATCCTATACTTCTCGAATAGTTTTCAGCCGAGATTAAACGAACGGAATAACCGAGAGCAATAAGCTTGTTATTGGGCTCCTGACTAAAGGTTTGTCCGCTTATTGGTCACGGGAAAAGCAATGCGCATTCAAGTGGCGTCCCCAGCCTCCACCACCTCGCCCGACTCGTATTATAATGTCGATGCTAAATATATCAGGGTCGTAGCCCTCTATCGCATTCCTACTTCCTCGCCGTATCTTAAACGCGAGTAATATCGTTCTCCTAAACTCCAACAATCAACTTATATGGATCAAGGGTTGAGAAACATGGATCCCATCGACGCATGCATGACAGAAAACGACCCAAAGTTCTGGCGCCCACTGGCAGGCTCCCGTGCTCAGCATGCAGACACCACAGATTGCCGATATCGGGAAGTTCTTAAATATCCTGGAAATATTAAATTGCAGTCGAGGGAAGATGTCATGAGTGGAGCGTTACTTGAAAATTGGTTGACGAAGGTATGAATCATTGATTGCTTGAACGTGGCAAATACTAGTCATATGTTAAGAGAAAATCAGGACTTGACTGTTGAGTCCGGGAGTGAGCAGGTAAAGCCTACAGGAGGGCTGCGCTTACTGTAAGAGCTGTCAAAATACTTTAAGAGGACCTCCTAATATTATTATAGACTTGGAATGTGTGATTGGACTGAGGAGAAGGAGCCGTTCAAATTACCTATAACAGAAGGCTCTTTCACTCTCTTGAGGGAGCAATGGAGAATACCTCCCCTCTTTCTGAGCCTCATCGGAAATTTCAATACCAGAGCTCACAGATTTTCTGCAGGCTTGGGCGGCGACCCTAAGACTAGAGGTATATTCACTGCGGAGCAAAGTTGATGTAATTCTTATCTAACGTGAGGGCTCAAAATAGTATTTCTTTTCGGCGTTCCCTTTTGGAGGCCAGTATTCTTCCAGGTTGGGATTAGCTATAATAAACGGACGAATATCACCTCTGCACTTGTTCTTTTTCGGAAAGGGGGCCGACTAGAAGGCCTACTGGAGAAAAGCCTTCAAACTCATCAACATTGGTGCGACCAACCGATTATGATACCGCTACTTCTGGTAGAAATCGTTATCGAAGCCTGCCAATTCAAGCTTCAAGTCTCGGATGAGGAGCTCAATGATCTGGAGGAAAAGGCGGGACAGCATGAACATCATAACCGCCCGAGAGGAGATCCTCTCGAAATGGATTTCGGAACCACCACGAGAAAAATCAATTTTATTGGGAAACGTATTGATTTAAATCTCGCACGGTTGCACCTGTACCAACATGTGCTAGAAAAGCTGACTGAGTTCAAAGACGACACTTCACAGGGAAGTGCTTGCTTGCAAGGAAGTTTAGAGGTTCTAGGATCGAGAAGTGAGGTGGAGGACAGGCTGGCGTATTTGTTTGATATGTGCCGCATCTTGTCTGTACAGGCCGAATACGAGCGAAAGAGAGTTGCTATCCTAACGCAAGGGGTAAGACCAATAGCTCAGTTTCCTCACAAAAGCTCATAACTTAAACTAGGTCTACCAATTCATGGCCCAAAAGGACGCCAAAGTTCATATAAGGGTCGCAGAGCTTTCTGCCAACATCGCACAAGCAACTATGCAAGATTCCACGGCTATGAAGGAACTCGCAACGGAAAGCAAGAAGGATAGCTCTGCAATGAAAATCCTTACTATCCTTGGCATATTTTTCTTACCTGGGGCTTCCATTGCTGTAAGTTTCCTTTAGCCTCTATCTTTTGAATATTTGGCTTCTGATTTTAAAAATGAAATTCATAGGAAATGCTTACATTTTGTTTAGGCAATTTTCGCCATGCCGACCTTTAATTGGGATGACGATGGTGTCCCCACCATTAATTCAGGGTTCAAGTACTACTGGTCTATTACTATTCCGGTTACCCTCCTCGTATTATTTATCTGGATATTGGCAAGGATGTTGCCAACGCGGATTCAGAGCCTTATCACTGGGAACCGTAGGACTTTGCTGGGCGGTAATTTTGGTGGCGGGATGGAGCGAAAGTAATATTTCTTAATATCGTTAATATTCTTACTTTTAGATCTGCGAGGTATCGGCAAACCGTGGTTTCGCAAACAAGCAAGATCGGCTGGCTTGAACTATTACAGTCACTTACTCGCGTGGTGTCGCCGCAACCCGATGGGCAGGACGAAGGATCCTAGAAGTTTTGTTTAAGAGCCCGACAAAAAGGGTTTAAGAAGAATATAATTTATATTAAGAGCTCTGAAGTTCAAACCTCTCTCGAGCCCAAGGCTTGAAAGTCTTACTAAAAGCAAGTAGACAACTGGTATTAGTAAGTTATATCTTCTCTAGCACACGTGGCTCTTCTTATATATAAAAAATAAGAATTTAAGGGAGGGAGTTCATCTTTTAAGTAGTGGTAGAGGTTTAGGGATAGGGGGGACGTGGTGTGTGGGCGATTTTTGGTGGGGTGGAGCATGCACGCGCCTCGTTCGAAGTTCAAAGTTCGCTTGGAGTACGGCTTCCCGTACTTTCAGGCGCAACAGGTGAACCAGCTTCAGTCGCAACCTTCCAGAAATTTAACTATTGTAGTACAGCAAGCCGTACTCCATAAAAATCACGTTGTTTTGGCAGTTTTGAGGTTTTGGTCACATGACAAAGGCTAGGGCCTTTTGCACGTGATTTGCTGGAATCACATAAGAAAGCTGGTTTTTCTGTAGTTCTAGACATGCATCCGTCCTTCATATCAATCAATTGAGCTTTTGTAATTGCACACTGTTTATGCTTTACTGCTTATGCCCTTGTTCTTGTTATTTTGCTGTCAAGTCACGTTTTGCGCTCTGGTGTACTTTATGTGGGTTTTTGTCTTGTCGCAGTTTCTCTCCCACACTATTTGGGTTTCTTATATTGTCTTGAGTTCAATCGTCCGTGACATTTTGTATATTCCGTTAATGTATTAACATCTCGAAAGAAATTTCTTTGCCTTTCTGCAGCTTGGGTATTGCTTCCCAAGCCATTGCCATATCGACTTTAAACGTTTTCTCCTCTGGAACAAACCGCATGGCATTCGAGGGGACTAACTCCTTGCACATTTTGACACTTGAAAGGTTTAGATCTCCAACGTCCGGAGATATGTAAATGCCTGTGAACAGTCAGTTTTTTCTTGATAGTTCGCATACTTATTAACTGACCAAGTAGACCCATTGCTTTCAGCGCAATCTGCACAAGCACACCGTCTCCTTCCTCGTAAACAGTTGAACGTAATACCGCCGCTGCACCTGTCATCTTATCTAGTAGACCCAGCACGGCAATACTGATCGTGGCCTTTCCTACCGAATTTATTGTCGTGTGAAGCGGATAGGCCGTCAAAATTTCATATCCTGCGGGTTCCAAACTCAGTAGTAGTGGAATAGTGGTGGAGTCTTGAAAGCTCATCGGCTCACTGACTTCGCCCGAAGTATGAGCGCGGACAATATACGCCTTGGCGACTGGAAGGTTTGGGAAATGTTCGAGTTTTATAATCTCTATGAGCGGCTGGTGGTTGATATTGAAGACACCTAACAAAGGTATGTCTGTATCCATAGTCGAGGTATCTATTCTGAGAAGTCTCATCTCCTTGTTGCTGGCGTACAAATAGGTCGTCTTTGCAACCTTTGGTCTTAGGATGATCGTCCCATCCTTGTTTCTTGCGGTCATCTGTTTGATTAGATTGGTGTCATGCTCTCCAGGTTTGTCAGTGAAATAGATTGGACCACCACTGATACATCGGGCTGCGGCGTGGAAAGCTGAGTATCTGTGGCTTGTTTGGAACATATCCCAATCGGGCAAAACGTTCAAATGCTGTGTCAAGACATTCGTGTGCGCGTTGCAGAAGATGTGCCATGGATGACTGGCAGGTTCGTCAGGAAAGAAATCTTCTGAATTGCGAACCATTAATTTAGGTAGAGAGGTGAGAAGTTGGGAGTGGAAAATAATTTGCGGTGTTTGAGACATGCAAGAGATAGCTTTTGCAGAGAAGTGGCGAAGGGTGGCCTTCATCCAGGCATCCTGGTATGCCGATATAAATCGGGCACGATCCGGAGCGCTATCAATTAGGTCCAGCAGAAACTGGGTATCCGTTTTCACAGAGTCGACGCCAGAGTCCGCGAGATATCTAAAAAAACGATAAAAAGATTAATTAGCTGGAGTGTGATTGTGGAAAGTTCCATTGTCGCTACGCACTGGTAGAAATCGTTGTACAATTGTTGCACATCATCGGCATCCACAGCCACCAAAGATCCTCCGCCAAGGAAACCATTATTTTGCTTCTTCAGTGTCTTCTTTTTGTAGCATTTTGCTAAAGCTCCCTCAGGAGAAATGCCATTCCAATATCCTAGAATCCCATGCCACACGGCAATATGTTTAATAAACGGATATCGCTCTCTAATCGTTGAAATGGTATGTTTGAGACCACGAGGAAATGTTTTTCTGTCTGCCTCAAACTCAATCCAACGATGATGAAAGTTGTTGGCTCCATTTTCGTCGATAGATTGCCAGTTATCATCGATTATCATCGTTGAGAAATTGATCCCAGCTTTGGATATGCTCTCTAGCGCATGATAAAGTCTCTCGTCGGTAAGTTTCTGGCCAAGACCATTCCATGTACAGTATGCAAAGCTATCATACCAATCTTCCAGGGAATCCGGTGGAATATGAGTTACCATCGATTCGATTTCGTTCCTGATGCCTTCCATTTCCCGCGCGGCTATTGCTTTTGCATGGCTCATTACTGCTTGATTTGCATCTTCGAATGTTTTTCCAACAGCGACCAAGATAGATCCTATGCCAGCAGTTGATCGCTCGTTCCTGGCAACCGCGATTAAGTTGCCGTCGCAATCCGCTTTGATTACGGTCATAACATCATTCAAGCTGAAAGCCAACAGGACGAGATGTAAGCCATTTCGAAGTAACAAAGATACCAGAATTGCGTCCTCCTCCAATGTAAATTTGTTCCGGCCTTGCCTCGGACAAAGCCATGGGCGCGATTCTCGTGCTAAGCAAAACCATCGCAACATATCTACCGGCAAGCCAAGATTTACACGAGAAAAGGCGGACTGTCCTGTTGCGGCTGGAATGGGGATTGAGATAGCCCAAAGGCGCGTCCCTATCCGTCTCTCTTGATCAACAACACCTGCCTCACAATCCACCACAGCTAACTCGGGGTCTGAGTTGTGGAAGTAGTGAGACATTGAGTTTGGGATCTCTCCATCCCGCGAAAAGACGATTTCAGCATCTCCGGTACCTGTCTGTTTGTTGGCCCATTGCCATCCCTGGCCAGAAACCCTGTACTTGACAGTGAAATAGATGGTGTTATCTGTCGCCGAAAATCGCTGCAAAGATCCTGTATACAATGTCGCCGTACCAGGTCGACATAAACCTCGTTGTAGCTGGCGTATATCATTAAATGTTCTGAAAGGCGGAGTGGAGCCTTACATCTTGAGCCCCATCTCCTTTCTTTTCAAGATCAGTTTGAGTCCACTCCCAAGATTCAGGCGTGTTGTGCCAAAGGGCGACCTCCCACTCGTTGTCGGGCTCGTCACATACCAAGACTACCGTAACGGCGACCTGGTGTATAGGTAAGTGCCTATCGAGACAAGGGGTCTTGACATACTGAGTCACCATATGCAATAGTAGTCTGGCCTAGGAGGGGCTCGCATGCTATTTGGGCCGACATGATTCTCGGTCACGGTGAGCTTGTGCGCAAATGGGCACGAAGCGCTTGACCAGACAGCCAAACTGCTAGCTTAGCGCCTTAAGAGTCAGGCATGAAGAAAGATCACCCGACAACCGCCCAAAAATCTATTTAACTACAACAATGCAACAAAATGAAGGAAAAGAGTTGATAATTGTGATCTACGACTTAATTATAGGCATCTTGGAAGTTTTTAGAATTTTCTGAGCACTTTGAAAACATCATAAATGTTTGGTGTTCTTGGCGTGCGTGGGCGTTTGAACCTTTCCAGGTTCTGTTCGATTTCCGCTTACATGACCCCGCCCCGAACTGAATCGATAACGAACCAAGAGTTCACCACCCACGCTACCCAACCGCTGAAACTTCTATTTAACCACGACACCACAATTTGGAGAAAATAACGTTACAGCAAAACCTCGCTATTAGGATACTGTTATGGTTGCACGCTCCATGGCTGTCACGTGCAGAAGCACGTGATATGATAGGCTATTTCGCGTACTGGCGTTCGCACACCCGTACGTACTCCTCTCTTTAGTTTAGTCGTCTCGGATTAAGAGCTAGGCTTTATACCAGATAATTGTTTAATCCCGAGTAATTTTGGCTGTAATCTAAGATATCCTCCTTATATCTTATCAGGATTCTCCTCAGGATTTCCAGTCCCGGACTAAGAATTCGTATAGAATATCCTTATAATTACCTCGTGTGACGGCTGGCATAAGTGCATGATCTGCCGCGAATATCACACGGGGAGGAAACGTGCCTGAAACGGGGCAAGTGAGCTAGAGACTAACAAAACACTACTAAAGGTCGAAGCATACCCTTCTCCTTTACTCTCTAGCTTAGTATTTTTAATACATGAGATTCTCTGAACTTTGAGCCCCGGCCATTGCATTGATCCCGCAGTCACACCTCGAATATTGCTAAGAACTGTTGCATGGCAATTGCAGGTTGGCCACGTGACTTGACCACACGTGACCACACTTACTGTATTTAAGCTCTGGCCCTCCGCGCCACACCTCTCCTCCTTCATGTCTTACATTATTACAATACAACCGCATTGTGACGGCTGGTGTCAAATGGGTGCTACGGGTTGGTTTCAGCTAAGGTGTCAAGCTAAGGTTCAAACCAAGCTCGACATTTCAGTGGTCTTGGCCGTACCTACTTATCACTGCCACACCTCACTCCTTCTCTCCTTAGCTTTAGATTCTGTAAGCCACTGGGATCTTAGATCTTTGAGCCTCGTTCCATTGCTTCGTTCCTGCCATGACACGCATTTACTGCAACAAGAACCCTCGAAATTTGACTCGGATTAAGTAAACCAGGGGAACTTCCTTATTGCGTAAGAAAAGTGAGGCGTTTCCTCCTTAAGGCTAACCTAAAAGGATAAATTTAGGGTATAATCTCACTTGCCATAAAAGTCTCTAACCTAAAAGAGTATTATCTTAGCTTAGTAGCTCTGTCACGTGACACTAGTTAGAAGGATACCTCGCATTATCCTTACATTTAGGCAGGATTTATTGTATATTCGACCTATTTAGAGTATCATAATCCGGGAAGTTTTTAGAATTTTCTGGGCGCTTTGAAAAGACCTCACAGTTTTGGTGTTCCGACAGGGGTAAAAGTGGGGTGTGGGCGGTTGGGTGGTGAAACACCTCGCGATTACGACACAGCGCTAAACTTGCAATAAATCATGGTAAGCATTTCTCACGACTCATCGTCGAGTACCCATGGATCCGCTGTCCATCGCTGCGAGTGTAGTTGCTTTGATAGGCGCAGGTAACCAGGTTGCTATCGGCATCAACAAACTAGCATCGCTGCGTGGGGCTCCAGCCTCAATCCTTGCCCTGAACAACGAACTTTCTGACCTTCGCCTGGTGCTGTCAGAAGCGGAAATCCTCCTCGCAGAGCATGATACTCATGATGATAGGCATACGTCCAAGCTATCTCCTCTAACCGCTGCAAAGCGCTTCCTACCAAGTTTACAGCTTGCATGGGATCGTCTAGAGGAACTTGAGAATATTAAAAAGCGATTAACTACTCGTTCTGGACGCATTGACCGTCTGGCGTGGCTACGGGAGCAGGACAATATCAGTAAAGCACAAAAGGGTCTCCGCGCTAGTCGTATTGACATCGTTGCTGTTCTTGGGCTTTTATCCTCGTGAGTGGCCCAAAAGGATTTAAAACCATGCATTTGTTGCTAATATTTGCCTTATGCTAGCAAATCATCTTTTCGCGTCGAGACTCAGCTCCAAGAAGTGCAGTCACTCGCTGTTAAAGGCAATGCTTATATCTCCCAGTCGATAGACCGACACACCGAAACTCTGCGCCAAATCCTCGAATGTCAACAAAGGTGTGAAAATCATGACAAGGAGGAACAAGAAGTGCGAGCTGTTGAGAAGCAACTCCGACCTCCCATTGGAGCCGAAGAGGCGCAAGGACGAAGATATAGTGACTCTCCTGGTGCGCTCTTGGAAGATGCCCAGTTTAGTGCACTTCGCATGCGTTTTCTCCGGCGACGGAAATGCCATCCATGGTGTTCCTGCCGTTGCCACGCCCATACTCGTCTTCATACCCCCCAATTACTTCAGACAATTGTTGGCCAACTCTTTGTCGGCTATGCTGGCTTCCCAGCGTTGACTGGATCTTGCGATCTGCCTGATACCTGTAACGGTACGGCTCAAAGCTTCGTTCAAATCAATTATTACTTCCCACCCTGGTTTCTAGCCCGAGTTGTAACTTTCAGTCTGAGAATATCCGATTTTCAAAAGCCGGAATACTCCCTACGTATGTTGAATGTCCGAAGTACATTCGAGCCTATATTTATTGGCGCTGGACGTAATGATGCTGGTCTGGTAAGATCCTTGATCTACAATGGCAAGGCTTCTGTACTGGATGTCACCGACGACGATGGACATTCTGCACTGCATTTGGCAGTCAAGCAAAGCCATGTTGACGTAGTCAAAGCTCTCCTAGAGCTGGGAGCCGAACCGTACTTAGAAAATGTTGCCCAAGAGTATGTGCCCAGTTATCTTCGTAGTACTGCAGCTCACCCATTACAGGACCCCATATGACATGGCTTGGAGCACGATTCTCTGCTTTCAGGATACCCCCAACGCAGCGACTTGGCGCGTGGAAGAAATGAGAGCTTTATTCCCAAGTCTCGACTCCATCGAGGAGCGCAGAAAATTTACCAAAATCCACAAAATCATTAACCGAATCCTCCATTGTGACTTGGAAAAAGAGCTCTGTCGCAGTCGAGATTTGATCAACCAAGTCGATGCAGACGGTCGTACTGCTCTTTCATACGCTGCCGCACGTGGCGATCATGTGGCAGTAGATACTTTACTACAATATGGGGCGGATCCCAACATTGCCGATCGGATTGGGCAAGGCCCATTGCGGCAAAGCATGAAAGCATTTGATAGCACATGTACTAGTCTCCTGTTGCAAGCTGGCGCGAATGTCAATTATCGAGATAACTGGGAGCAGACGGCCCTAATCAGCTCTGTGTTCCATCCACAGCCTTTACCATTCACTACAGCACTCCTTCTAGCCGGGACCGATGTCAATGCTGTTGATTTCCAAGGCTCAAGTGCCCTGATGGAAGCTGTAAAATTCAATGCTCCAGAGGCGGTACAACTTCTGCTCGATCACCAGGCCAATGTCAATGTGATTGACCACTTTGGCATGAACCCTTTCATGCAGGGTGTTCGTCATAATAGCCACGCTGCCTTGAAGGTCTTGTTGCATTCTGATATTCATGTTGTCCACTCTGTGTGCGACAGCTCTCAGAAAACAGTTCTCCATTGGGCAGCCGAGGTCGGTGACATAAAGACTCTTCAGATCCTCACCCGGTCGCCGTTGAAAGACTTAAGCGTCCATGATAAGACAGCCACAGGATTGACAGCAATAGATGTGGCTGAAAAGCGTCTTGAGATGGAGAAATTGGTTTTTGAGAAAACACCAACTGATACTGAATGGTTAACTGCTTTTCGCGATCTACTAGAAACCATTCGAGTACCAACGGCGAACCAAAGCCCTATATCTCCGAGTGGAAAGAGTGACATCTCAGATGATATCTTCCACGACGCTCTCCAACATTTGACATTTGAGGAACTTTCTGGGTTAGCTGAAGAAGGAGGTGTACAGCGTCCTGTGTGAACATATATGCTCTTCAGGGCGCATCGAATAACACATGCAGTCCATGAGATTTGGAACTGCGAACGAGGCCGAGGGAGATTTGTAATATTCAGCGGCTATTTGGTTGGCGTTATCCTAGACGGTGATATTTTTATAGCGAAAAGAAAGCGAGCCATTGCTAAATAATTTAACAAATATAGGCTATTGTGAGGTAATACGTGAAGTTCAAAACGTTCGCGGAGGTTATATTATTATTCACGTAGGATTATTAGCAGCAGCAGGATGACAGTATCCAGAATCGGCTCCAGCCTCCCGCAAAACAGGTGCAAGGTTAACGGGGGAACGGGAACAGACACCATTACGATATTTTGATAGGTTCAAAGAGGTGACCATTTCATCGGCAATATGGATCTCCAAAATTCTATATATAGACAATATAGAAACTGTAACCGACTCTCAAGGGAGCCAAAAGGGTCCCCCCCAGCATGACCCCGCTGACTCATTAGTACGCTCAGAGCCCAGGGCTCGGCTCAGGTTAGAGCAATGACTGCTCAGGCTCAAAGACGGAAGCGGACTTGGGGAGGTCTAGTTTCAGTGTAGATTACATCGGAAATACTGATTACAAGACTGTACGAGATTGAAATTAACCTGCATGCTCTTAAATCCAATGACAACATGGACTTTTGGTGCATTCAGAATGTAAAATGTACACACCGATGCAGCAGGGTTCGTAGTTGTCACGGCTGGGGGCTTCGATTTTAATAGCTCGCTCAAAAGCTACCAGACATGCCACGAATATTTACGAGAACAGGATTATCTGTATTCGAAGAATCATTTCTCGTAAACCATCTTGTTTCTAATTGCACCAATCTCGCTGATCTCGACCTCAACGGTGTCACCATCATTCAGGAATCCATGCTTGTCTTTCATAGAGAACCCTACCCCGGACGACGTGCCAGTCATGATCGCAGTCCCACGACGTAAAGTTGTTCCTCTGCTCAAATGGGCAATATTCTGCCTTGATGACCATATCATATCATCCGTCCCGCTCTTTTGCCTGACCTCTCCGTTCACTTTTGTAGAATATGTCAACTTCTGCGGATCTGGAATCAGTGAAGGAGATACAATGCAAGGACCAATCAGAGCAAATGCATCAAATGATTTTGCACAACAGAATTGACCCCCGGAAATATCCGGGAGTTGAAAGTTCCGTGCCGAGATAGCATTCCCGGCGGTGTAGCCTAGGATGTAGTCTAAAGCGTCTGCTTCGGAGATATTCTTTCCATCTTTTCCGATCAAGACTGTCATCTCACTCTCATAGTCAAGTTGACCTTGTACAGTTGGGTGTATTGAAACATCGTCAAAAGGGCCTGCAAGAGCACCCGGAGGCTTCATAAGACTACCGGTAATGGCAGAACTTTTAGCTTCAGCAAAGAAGTAGTTAGCAAATGCACAGACGTTCAAGAGAGATCAGCGCGAACTTACACTTGCTTCGATAGCATTCTGCTGGTGGTTCAGACTGATGCAGATAATCGTGTGCGCTTGTTCAAGAGGGTACAGTACCTGTTCAACTCGTAAGTAGCGAGTCCCGGATATTAGATGGGGCTTCCAGTATTCCAGTAGGAATTCGAACCTCTTTCACTGTCTTGGCTTCTTCGTTGTTTGAAAGCCAACTAAAAGGATCACCAGTCAAAACTGGCACTTTCGTGCCCACGAAGTCTTTCGTGTTGTCTCCAGTATCGCCATACCATATTTTCCCATATTCGGTTTTGAAACGGATCAATCTCTGGAAATTCATGCCGAATAGTAAAGTATTCACGTGATAGGGTGGCTGTTCCTGAATGTCGTATGGATGGTGGAAGGATGGTGTTTTGCAATAACTATTCTTTCCACCCACAACGCTATTTCCCCGGCGGAGGCCGGTGTTGGGACGTCCGTGTACGGAAGTCCGTGATTCACCGGCTGATGCCGCCACTCCGAACCCAAGGTTGTATGCTAAAACGAGACGAGAGTATCATGCAACAGCGCTTTCAACCAAACCTTTCCTAGCACTATCATCTGAAAATCTCCTAGTATCCAAAATGGCAGTGACCGCCAATGGCTCGAATGGCAGCGCTGGTGAAACGGAAGACCCCAGGAAAATCAGACTCGATCGACTCGCGTATGTTCATTACCAGCATCCTGATTTGTCCAAAGCTCATCGCTTCCTCACCGATTTTGGAATGGAAAAGGTGAAGGAAACAGAAAATCGCATTTACTACAGAGGCTTCGGAGCAGCACCGTGTATATATGTAGCGGAGGCATCTCCCACCCCAAACCGGAATTTTGTCGGTGGCGCTTGGGTTGTGGAGTCATATCGTGACTTGGAGGATGCAGCAGCACTACCGGGTGCCTCCCAGATTGCGGATTCCGACGTACCAGGTGGAGGGAGCACGGTCACTCTCAAAGATCCAAATGGCCACAACATCATGTTGGTCTTCGGACAGATCTTAAGTTCGCACTCCAAAAGTCTGCACCAAGTAGAGATGAACTCAGCTTGCGTGAAGCCTCGGGTCGGTGTGTTTCAGAGGTTCAAGCCTGGTCCGAGCCCAGTGCACAAACTCGGTCACTACGGATTTGTGGTACGAAAAAGTACATTCTTTTCGACGAGAGAGTGGTACACGAGGACATTCAACCTTAAAGTCACAGATTCTGTTTTCGACCCAGAGTCAAATGTGGACGAGACTTCATTTTTACATATCGACAAAGGCAAGGAGTACACAGATCACCATGTAAGTGCAAATTTTCTTTGTTTTCTAGTGGCCCATCTCTATCACATATCTCTGGTGTACTGTACAGAAATGACTGACGATCAATTTTCTGGCTTAGAGTTTGTTTCTGGCCGCAGGACCTGAAGACAAGCCGTCTCATATACATCATTCAAGCTTCGAAGGTATGTTGTATGTGAGAATTTGAGTTCCAAGAGTGTTTTAGTCAGAGCCGAGGCTTATTATTGATTTAGTGCATGACATGGATACACAGCTGCTAGGTCATGACTGGTTACGCAACGGGGGATGGGTCAACTGCTGGGGAGTGGGCCGACATCTGTTGGGAAGCCAAATTTTTGATTACTGGTATGATTGCCCTCGACTCTGCTCTTTCTACGAATTTTTCTGACAACGAATGGAACTGAAGGTTCGACGCATCAGGCAACGTCCTTGAGCATTACTCCGATGGTGACCTTGTCAATATCGACACTAAAGTTACACGCGAACCAGCAGCGCCGCAGACTCTTTTTGTCTGGGGACCAAACATACCATTAGCCTTCATGAGCGGCAGAATCGAGGACGCTGTTATTGATAACAAGCTCGCAATCACCCACCCTCAGTTGTTGGAAGAGCCGAATACCACAGTCAATAAAACTTCAACGACTGCTTCAGTCGATGTGCCACACTGATTGTGGATTGCAGAAGGGTAATGGTGAAAGCGAGGACAGAAGATGAACAGATGAGGTGTGCATTATTTTGCGCGGGCATTGGGATAAACAACTGTATTTCCTCAAGAATTTAGCCAGCCTTACGACAGCTTCACTTCGGACATACACATTGTAATTGTTGTTGTAGCTTGATACGCCACTCCTCTAATTCAATTTATTTAGATGTTATAAAAGGTAGAATTCTTCGACTTCTTAGTAGTTTAGTACCAAGTAATGTAGGTATAATTAGGTGGTGAGAAAAGTGACCACTACTAAGGCCGAGAAGAGAGATGTCTAAGTGGTGAGTCAGGGTGGGAGAAAGGGATAGCTTTCGAGATTGTTTCTGTGATGACAGTACCTAAGGTTTACTTTTTCAAATAATAATGAAGATATAAAGAATAACTATGATGCCTTGGTTGACGGAAACATTTCCCTATTAATTCTAGTGAAGAACTATATGTAACCTCATCTTTTTGCAGCAAGTGGCATACCTTTCTGTTTCTGGAGTTCAATTACTGGCGAGAAGGAGGCTACTCTTGAAATGAAAAGCAGACACGGATGTCTTGAGTTGGGGTTAATCCCACCTGTAAGAAGTGTAATTGTTAAATGAACGCTTCATGATGGGCAGGCTGTATTTTTCACTATCTATCGATGCCCTACTATCTGGAGTTATTTCTAGTCTAATCACTTAATTTTCACGGAGGTGACAAAGAGCAAACATGTTATAGGTCACTACCGGCACAAGTCTGCCGGCATGCAAGGGAATAGTGCTTTTAAATTACTAGAAGGTTAGAGTATATTAGGTATGGAAGGCAGAGTATTTAGTCCTTAAAAAGCATTTAGTTCTTTTACTTTTTTGATTATCATTTTCTTTTTCTAGCCTTAGGCTTTTCTATGTAGGCTAAATTAGATTATAAACCGTTTCTCGAGCTCAGCCAGAGAAACACTTATACACAACTCACTCGACTAAAGAATTTGGGTGCTGCCCACTTAAGCATTACTTCCAAGTCGCTAAAAGTAATAGCTTGAGAGAGTATATAAGAGGTCAATTTGCGCATTTTTGCCTTAATTATTTACTAAGGTTATATTTAATATATATTATATACTTGAAGAAGGATTGTTTTATATAGTTAGTGAGGTTTTTTTTTAGGATCTTGAAAGCAGAGGAATTCTGCTTGTGGAATAATGGTAAACAAAGTTAGGAGAGTGGGATATTTGCACGAATTATAAGGCTTAATAGTTAGGAGAATACTACAGGGCCAGGTTTTCCTCTAACTGCCCGAGAAATTCCATATCTAACATAAAAGGACGTCTCCTGACTTGGGGCCACATCCAACAGCCTCAACCGC
Organism: Hyaloscypha bicolor E; assembly: GCF_002865645.1. Lineage (NCBI taxonomy): Eukaryota > Fungi > Ascomycota > Leotiomycetes > Helotiales > Hyaloscyphaceae > Hyaloscypha > Hyaloscypha bicolor. The sequence goes on along the minus strand of NW_020194685.1, from coordinate 2,891,157 downwards.
ACCAGCTGCAGAAAACAGGTGCTTGTCTGATATTCCCCACTGCTTACAGCTCTTCGGCGAACTGCAAAAATATCGGATTCTTCATCATCCTCTCCATCGCCTCCGTTTCCAAACCCGCCATAACTTCCAGCCCCCCACCCTCCAACCTCGGGAAAACAGCCACAATACCATCCGCGCACTCATACGGGACCCTAAACCCTTCCGGCTTACCCAAGTTCCCCCATTCTCTGTCCCTAACCCCCATCCCCGCCCAACTCGTCATCGTAACATCACTCCCCAAGAACGCATTAGCAGCAAACTTGAAGTCCTGCGCATTAGGACGTGAGCTCAAGAGCCCGATCGTGAGTGGTACGCGGGAAGGTTTGTGGATGGCGTTGAGAGCGGCGCGGAGCGCTGCTGCGGCGTGAGTGAGTCCAGTCTTGGGGTGGGTGAGAGAGGGGATGGAGAGTCGCTGCGTGATGCCGCCCAGGGAGGCGTTTCCTAGGTATGTTTGAGGGAGCGGAGGGCTGGTGCGGTTGCGGATGTTGACGGCGAAGAGGACGGCGGAGGTTTTTTCATCAGTGGGATCTGGGGATGGGTTTCGAGCGAGGGTCATGTGGTGCCAGAAGAAGGCGCACAGGGCGTCGTTGGTGGAGAATGCTTCTGCTGCGAGTTTGAGGTCACCGAGGTGTTCTGGTGAAACGTAGAAGATTTTGGAGGTCATGGGAGGGAGTTGGTAGGTTGGCGGCGCTAGAGAAGATGCGGAGGCGGGTGGAGTGGGCATGAGCAGGTATTCGGGGAAGTCGGCGATGTTGGTCCCGGGAAGACCCTCGCCCAAGGGCGTGCGGTCGTTCGAGATCGGATCGTACTTGCTGAGTGGTCCTGAGTCGCTGGTGACGCCTGCGTTGAGTGCCCATATCTCGAGGATATGATCCAGTCCGATACCGTCGCACACAGAGTGATGGACTCCGAATGTGAGGAGGAGTCCACCTTTGACGAAGTTTGCTTGTGCAGCAAAAACAGGTTGAGACTTCTGTATGACCTGAAGTGGAGAAATCAGGTGAGTCGTGAGCTTGGAGAATGTGAAGTTGTCTTTCTTGAACTCATTGTAGGATGGCAGGATTTCTGTGAGATCTTTGTATCTGTATTGGTGTCAGCTAGCCTCTAGATACGAGAACCTCGAGAGAAATACCGCAACTCAACGCCACCAGACCCTTCTACCACCTGAACTCTGCAGTCTTTTGGATCACTGCCTTCTTCTGGTCCCTGTTCTATGTATCAGCCGGTAATTTTCTGAACGTGGCAGCAAACAAAACTCGACACTCGACGGATAAAGTGTGAAAAACATACCACGTCTCCAGAAAGCCAAGGTATAGCGGAGATCGTGTACGCTAGACCCCTTCTCAAATTCTCAAAGCTGTATGAAAGCACGTCAGAGATGTCGATCCCCATATAACGAAAGCCAGCGAACTTACATCTGAGTTTTAGTCGCACCATCCGGCAGAGGGAAGCAGAGGGTCCATCGAGAACCGTACAGTCTTGGCATGTTCATATCCAAAGGTGATAGCTTCTGCTTCGCTGAAAACACGGTGTTGAGACCATAATCTGCGAGCGTAACGAGATGAGTCTTTGACTCTTCGACATCTGCGGACCGAGATGCATGGCGACTGGAAGTCATTCCGAGGCAGCGAAGGATTCTAGAAATTATTTCCAAAATTAAGTTCTGCAATAAGTGGAGTTGGAATTAGTCGTCAACAGGTAATGGCGATTCTAACTTTGGGGATGCTGGGCTTTAAGTAGTCGAACACATTGGTCGAGGTCTTGCCAGCTCGAAAACACTAGCCTCCCAAAGCCACCGCGACACCAGGATCAGGTAAATTAAGAACCAGTTTGGCCACCGACCCGCCATTGCATCGCCGACTTCATTTCATTTTCCAGAAGTCAATAGACCAGGGAGACGAGAACCTATTTCGAGGCCATATCACGTGTAAGCGCAACCTCTGATTGGCCATCTCAACGATTTCCTCTTATGGTTAGGCGGGTTCAGGCCGCCCCTGAAGTCATCCTTCCAATCACTCGCCTTCAAATTCCTATACTTCACACACAATCAAATCTAAAGCTCTCAGGCCCCCCAAACAGAGTCTGGCTGTCGGCGTCCATAACGAGATGAGCATGCGCTTCCCCCGTGCCAGCAATCCACTTCAGCTGCGCCCTTATCCACTTCCGTTGAGTTTCTGGGGCCGACGGCACACTGCACGCAACGTACAAGGGCCATATAAGTGAGAACTTCCCCGTTGGCCCAGAGCTACTAGCTTCCATCGAGTTTTGCGGCCACAAGCAGTTTTCGTCCCGGAGATGTTCAAAAGGAGGATGCAATTTCAGGTCCGATAAGTCGTATCCAAGGAGGAATGGAACGCTGGCACACACGTCGTCTACCATTGCCCTGTTGATCTTTTCTATGCGTATGTAGTCCTGTTCATGCGCTGTGTGGTGGAGAGACACGAACGAGGAGACACGGACCAGGATTGATTGGATAATCAGACGATAAACGCGGTACAAGTTCCACACACGGGCGACGTAAAACCCGGGATATTGATGGATCAGATTTGGAACGAAGCCCGAGCTTGAAGATTCTGCAGGAGGATAATATCTCATAAGTGTAATGGTTGTGTAAGCCCCCTTGCGCGGAATCCGTCGTGCCCAATCTGCAAGCTCCACATCCAAGGTCTCAGCCGCTCGGATGAGCTCGAACGCTACGCTGTAGTCTACGGCGTAGCTGGGTTGTGAGAGAATGATGTTGGCTAAAGATTGGAGGGCGGGGATGCGCATGGCTTTGGAGAGAAGTCGGTCTTCGACATTCTCGTACAGCGAGAGCTTCTCAGCGGACCCGTCGAAGATCGGGTCGATAGGCTTGGAGATTTGTAGGTGGCTTTGAATCTGTGATGGCTCTGTCAGCGGCCAGTAGACTGTAGATGGGGAAAAGCTTACCGCGTTCCGTCGGATAAAAAGAAACATGTTGCACGCGAAAGGCGTGCTGAAGTTGTCCTTGCCACGGCTTCGGAGGAGAGAGGCAGCGCCGTCAATATGGGTACCCCATGCGTATAATGCTTCTGAATCGAACGTGATTGTCTATCACAGTTACGACATTAACATCCATCAGAGTAGGTTGCAGGAACTTTAACCAAGATCGAAGCTGAAGAACACGAACCTCATAACCAGAAAGTAAGAGAACAGCATACAATGTCTCATCACGCTTGACTTTAGCCGGATCTCGGATAGCAGCATTCATCGCCGCGAGCGATTGGGAATACCGCGTTCTCGACAATTGACTGGCACTGCGATCGTTGGGCCGTGATCTTGCCCAGACAGCGAGAGATATCGCCTGCATAGCCAGGTGCAAAGCAGATCCTGCTTCGCTACGAGAAATGAGAGTCGGGAGCTGGAGGTGGAGGTATCGAGCACGATCGGCATTAGTAAGTGATTCTAACGTCGTTTGATAGAAGAAACATAAGGGGAGGTCGTCTATGGAGGGCGGGCCGATGCCGAGCAGGAGGAAGCGACTCTCCTTTCCAGTGGGCAACCTTGTGAGGTCATGTGAGGTGTCGGAGCCAGCAGCAGGAGAAAGGTATTTGCTGCTCTTCGTTCCTGACTTCCGGGTTCTCTCCTTCGGCTTGGCATCCGTGTGGCGGAATATGAGGTCGACCTCGTCTCGGTAACCACCGCACCTCCTTTTCGTCCGCACACAGCGCGAACATTCTGGGCGGGTTTCATCGCACTGCTATGGATAAGCACATGGCTTGACAGAATCTGGGAAACGACACTGACTTTTGTATGCAGTTTCCTACATGCGATGTCAGATGACATTCTTTAGTCGTAGATGGAAGACTTACCTGCAGTTTTCGCATCCGCGACTCGGCCGCCCTTTGAAAACCATCACGAAGCTGATGCAGGGCTGTACCGGTGGCCGTGATAGGGGTTTCGATGGTCGTGTTTGTTTAGACACTTGAACTTGCGAAAGTATAGGTGAGTACGAGCTTTGAACACCCAATGATTATCCAGTGTTGCAAAAGGAAAGTCGAGCGGTGTATCGCTCGGGCCCCTTGAAGCTGAAAGGGGACTAGTGCTCTACATATAATTGGCCCGCGTGACCAACAAGGCCCACAATAGGGGCGAGCTACTTGGGAGTGTTGAACAGGAGGCAGGAAGCTCAAACCTTGGTGAAATGAAGGCAAACTCAATCTGATCATCCTATCAATCTATTCAATCTTGACTCATCTCTTCCTACATACCCTTCCAAAGAAAACCTTCGACTAGAAGGATATAAGATATATACCCCAGCATAAACACAGCAGAAGTTCCTTCCATCCCAACGAGAAAGAGAAAAGCATATATGCCCATGTCCATGTCCTATCCATATCCAACCCAACCCTCCCATTCCAACCTTTTTATAGACAGTAAGAAATAGAAATCAAAGGCCGTTTCCATTCCCGAAGCCGATATCTACTCTGCACCCTCTACAGGGTCCTGCCCATCCATCACCAACGGCACCTTCTCCTCCCCCTTCTTCTTATCCTTCTTCCCCTTCTTCTTCTTCTTCTTCTTCTTCCCGCCCTTCGATGCACCACCTCCTTCTGCATGCTCCGTAAACGAGCCGGACATCGGGCTTGCAATCGCGCTCGTAGACGCTGATGCCGACGCACTCTCTAAATCCTCTTCCTCGGGATCAGAGAAGGGGTTCGTTTGTGTGGAAGGAGAGAGGACGGGGACAGGCTCGTTTTCGAGAGGTGAAGTGGGGGGAGTGGGCTCTGGATCAGCATGGTCATGCTCGGTGGGTTCCTGGTCGTGGGAGGTGGTGAGAGGGAGTTCGGGCTCTTCGGCTGGTAGAGGGTGGTGAGGGGCGGACTGGCTGAATGAGGACTCGTCGAGATCGGCTGCCTCGTGGAGGTGGTCGGGCTCGGGAGCTGTGTGGTGTTCTTCGAGAGCGGTTGATTCGGGAATTTGGTGATCAGGGTCGTGCTCTGGAGCTAGTTCCGGTTCGGCTCCCTTTTCATGAGGCTCTGAAGCTGGCTCTGGTTCTGGTATATCGTGGGAAATTTCGGGATCTGGACTTGCTTTTGCAGGTTCCTCGACTATTTCAGGCTCGTGATGGACTTCTGGCTCCTCTATCGCGCTCTCATGGGTATGTTCTGGCTCGCGGGGTTCCAAAGTAGGCTCCGGCTCGGGGACTTCGTGAGCTCCGTGATCTAGACCTGGCTCTGCAGGTTCTTCACCTGTTTCTGGCTCGTGGCGAACTTCTGGCTCCTCTATTGCGCCCTCATGGGCATGTTCTGGCTCATGGTGTTCCAAAATAGGCTCTAGCTCAGAGACCTCGTGAGCTCCGTAATCTAGACTTGCCTCTACAGGTTCCTCAACTATTTCAGGCTCGTGATGGACTTCCGGCTCCTCTATTGCGCTCTCATGGGCATGTTCCGGCTCGTGGTATTCTAAAGCAAGCTCCAGCTCAGAGATCTCGTGAGCTTCGTGTTCTGGGCTATCTTCTAGCGGCTCCTCAACGGCTTCAGGCTCGTAGTGGACCTCTGGCTCCTTGGGCGCCTCTTCATGGCTCTCATGGGCATGTTCCGGCTCGTGGTATTCTAAAGCAGGCTCCAGCTCGGACACCTCGTGAGCTTCGTGTTCTGGGCTATCTTCTAGCGGCTCCTCAACGGCTTCAGGCTCGTGGTGGACCTCTGGCTCCTTGGGCGCCTCTTCATGGGTAGGCTCATCTTCCGCTACCACGTGCTGATATTCTTCCGTATGAGGAATTGGCGCGTCCTCCCCAGCTTCCACTTCTTGGCCGCTAGCAGGAATATCTTCCTCATGCAACTCCTCTTCATGGCTGGCTGGAACACTCTCCTCAGCCACATCATCATGACTGGCATGTGGAATCTCGGGAGCAGGCTCTTCCACCCCTTCGTGCTCCGCACTACGAGACTCTGGGATGTCGTCCTTGCTTACTTCGACATAGTCGAACTCGGGCTCAGCATTGGCTGGAATCTCTTTGCTCTCCTCCAAAGTCTCCGGTTCGGGTTCCACGCCTTCATGCTCGACGGAGTGGGACCCTGCATCATGCCCAGCTTCGGGGATCTCCTCATCTTCCTGTGAGATATCGGGATGGACCTCGGCCGGAGATTCTTCCTCAACTGCCTGTTGTAAGATTTCAGGTTCGACGGGAGCATTCGCTTCCTCAGCGTCGTGATGCGAGGCCTCGGGCTCAACAGGAGTACTCTCTACCTCTACATCCTGATGCGAGACCTCAGGCTCGATAGGAGTGCTCTCAACCTCCACCACATCATGATGCGAGACCTCAGGCTCAATAGGAGTACTCTCAGCCTCCACCACATCATGATGCGAGACCTCGGGTTCGACAGGAGCACTCCCCTCTTCGGCAGCCTGGTGCGAGACCTCAGGCTCGATAGGAGTGCTCTCAACCTCCATCACATCATGATGCGAGACCTGAGGCTCAATAGGAATACTCTCTACCTCCACATCTTGATGTGGGACCTCGGGTTCGACAGGAGTACAATCTTCTTTGGTATCCTGGTACAAGACCTCAGGCTCAACAGAAGTACACTCTACCTCCACATCTTGATGTGGAACCTCGGGTTCAACAGGAGCACTCTCTTCTTCGATGTCCTGATGTGAAACCTTGGGTTCGACAGGAGCACTCTCTTCTTCGGCGTCCTGATGTGGGATCTCAGGTTCAACAGGGGCACTCTCTTCTTCGGTGTCCTGACGTGGGACTTCAGGTTCGACAGGAGTACTCTCTTCTTCAACGTCATGATGTGAGACCTCGGGCTCAATAGGAATACCCTCCACCTCCATATCCTGATGCGAGGCCTCGGGTTCGACAGGAGTACACTCTTCTTTGGTGTCCTGGTCCGAGGCCTCAGGCTCAATAGGAGTACTCTCTACCTCCACATCTTGATGCGAGATCTCGGGTTCAACAGGAGTACTCTCTTCTTCAGCATCCTGATGTGGGATCTCGGGTTCGACAGGAGCACTCTCTTCTTCGGTGTCCTGATGTGAAATCTCAGGCTCAACATGAGAAGCTTCCTGCTCAACCTCATGCTCAGCAGGCCCACCCTCCTCCTCCTCTATCGTCGGCTCTCTCGCCTCATTCTCAAACTCATCCTTAACAGGACTCTCCTCAAGCGGCGTATCCACCTCTGGAATCGCCTCCAATGCCTGCCCATGTTCCTTCTGCTCTTCCTCCACCTCCGGTTCCTCCGCCTCCGGTTCCTCAACCGGGACACTAGAGTGCTCAAATGGATTCGACAGCCGCTTGGCACTCGGGCTGCCGCTTCCAAACCACATCCCCTCTGGCACAGCTTGGCTGACAACCTCTCTCGTTCCCGCATGCTCTTGCAGTTGAGAGATACCCGTGTCGTTGAGATGCACGCCTTGGTGTATCTCATTGACTTTGGAAGTGTTGTCTGAGATATGGCTTTCGAGATTGCCGATTTGGGACGAGAGGTCCTTGACAACTAAGCCAGTGTGCTCGACAGCGGAAGTGATGGGCTTGAGATCAATTTCGAAAGACTTGAGGTCGGTGTCCATCTTTGTGATGGATTCCGTAATCTGGGTGCCTGTTGCGTCAATCTCGGCTTTCAGCTCGTCGCTTAGGGTTGTGATTCTTGTTGTGACAGTGGTGTGGTTGATCTCAAGTTGGCTTACTACGAAATCGACCTTTTCTTTCACGGACTTCACTTCGGTGAGGATTTCGGTAGAGGAGTTGTCGGATTCGTGGGACATCAGCGCACCGGCTCCTGCGCCTGCTGCTCCACCAAGAGCGAGACCTGCAATGGCTGATGTGAGATTCGAATGAGCCTCTTTGGTATCGGAGTGGAGGTCCCGGACTAGAGTCGAGTGCTCATCAATACCAGATTTCGACTCTGCTACAAGGGCCTTGAGATCCGAGATATTGGACACAATATCTTCGTGGGATGAGTTATCTTTGATGGCGTTGAGTAGCGTGGTGTGCGAAATGAGCAGGTCGTGCGATCCCAGAACTGCCTCAGAAATAGAATTGTCTAAAGCGGAGTCCTTGAGCGATGACAAAGTGGCAGTCTGGCGTTCGAGGGTGATGATGATGTTGTTGAGTTGCGTTTCCAGTCCTGCGATATCTGGACTCTCCGAGCGTGAAGCAATGGCAGCGCTGGCGGATTGTGCAGTCTTCAATTCGTCTAATGCAGCGGCGTGAGAAGTATGTGCCTCATTCGAAGCTGTCGTTGCTTCCTTGATATCTGCCAGAGTAGCAATATGAGAGGAATGTGCCTCATTTGAAGCAGAACTGATATCCTTGATTTCGCCCAGCGCAAGCGCGTGATCAGCATGTGATTCATTGCAGATCGCTGTTGCATCTGCGATCTCTTTCAAAACCTCGGTATGAGAGGCATGCGATTCTTGAATGGACGACAGAGCTGTATTGTGTGCTTCTAATGTACTTGTGATTCCATCAATCTTTGCTTCCAAGGCATCAGTAATGCTGCCGTCGCTGGCAGGAGCAGGCTCAACAGATCTTGACTTGATCTCTTCAAGTGCTGCACCATGAGCAGCGTGCGATGCATTCAAGGTCTGGACACTTTCATGAATCTGGCCCAAAGTTGCTCCATGACCGGTATGTGACTCGCCATGGGCATGAAGTAATGTCAAGATCTCATCACTGACATCGGCTTCTCTGATCTCAGCAAGCATGTCACCATGTTGTGTTTGCGATTGACCCAGTCCGTGCAGTGTGGTGAGGATCTCCGCGCCAACGTCGTCCTTGATCTCATTAAGCAGATTGGTGTGTGCATCAAGTGTCTCAATGATAGTGCTTAAATGGCCCTCGAGAGCATCCGAGTTGCTTGTTGGTACGACAGCAGTGTCGGCTGGTGTCCCATTTGTCTTGATATAGTCCAACACGGTGGTGTGAGCTCCAAGAGTGACGGCAATCGCGGCAACTTGTGCTTCTAGTGCTGCAAGATTACTATTGTCTGCTACTGGAGGAGTGTCACCGATTGATCTGACTTGCTCCAGAGCGGTGGCATGGAAAGCTGTAGAGCCCTTGATCTCGTCCAGAGCTGAGGTGTGAGTGTCAAGAGCGCCGATCACAGCCGCACTGTGAGAACCGTGTTCAGATTTCAGCTCGTCCAAGGTTGAGGTGTGTAATGCAAGAGTCGCAACAATAGCACCAATCTGTGTTTCAAGTGATGCTAGGTGATTACCGTCAGCGACAGGAGCAGGCTCTGCACCAAGAGATCTTGCACTTTCTAATGCAGCGGCATGTGACGTGCTTGTCGATTTGATCTCGTCCAATGCTGCCGAATGTAATCCGCCAGTAGACTTGATCTCATCTAAAGCGGCAGAATGCGTCTCGAGGGTTGCGGTTAGAGCAGAAATCTGGCTTTCCAGGCCGGAGAGGTCGATCTCAGCTGGAACCGGCACAGGGCCCAGAGACTTGACCCCTTCTAATGCAGTGGCGTGCGAGGTGCCGGCGGTCTTTAATTCATCCAAAGCTGATGAGTGTAACCCAACAGTTGACTTGATCTCATTCAAGGCGGAGGTGTGAGTTTCAAGAGTGGCAGCAAGGGTACTAATCTGGCTTTCCAAAGCAGTGTTATCGGCTGGAGCTGGCGCTGAGCCGAGAGCCTTGACTTCTTCCAGTGCAGCGACGTGAGAACTGCTAGCAGCCTTGATCTCGTCTAAGGTCGACTTGTGAGTCTCAAGAGATGTGGCCAGAGTACTAATCTGGCTTTCTAAGGCAGTGTTATCGGTTGGAGCCGAACCGAGAGCCTTGAGTTCATCCAGTGCAGCGGCATGAGTACTGCTAGCAGCGTTCAGCTCGTCCAGGGCCGACTTGTGACCTTCAAGAGAGGTGGCCAGAGCACTAATCTGGCTTTCTAAAGCAATGTTATCGGTTGGAGCTGAGCCGAGAGCCTTGACTTCATCCAGTGCAGCGGCGTGAGTACTGCTAGCAGCGTTGATCTCGTCCAGGGTCGACTTGTGACCTTCAAGAGACGTGGATAGAGCAGCAATCTGGCTCTCCAGGGCTGAGTTATCCACCGGAACTGGAGCGGACCCAAGAGATTTCACATCTTCCAGAGCTATAGCGTGAGAAGTGCTTGCAGTCTTAATCTCGTCCAAAGCTGCGGTATGACCCTCAAGGGTCGTAACCAAAGCAGTGATCTGGCTTTCCAGAGCAGAGTGATCAGCTGGAGCTGGCGCAGTGCTGATGGACCTGACTTCTTCCAAGGCCGTGGCATGGGAACTGCCTGCAGTCTTGATCTCACCCAAAGCCGCAGCGTGTGCCTCCAAGGCCGTGGCATGGGAGCTGCTTGCAGTCTTGATCTCATCCAAAGCCGCAGTGTGTGCCTCCAAGGCCGTGGCATGGGCGCTGCTTGCAGTCTTGATCTCATCCAAAGCTGCAGTGTGTACGTCAAGCACACCAACAATGGAGCCCACCTGAGCTTCCAATGCCGCAAGGTTTCCAGTCTCGGCGGGTGGGGCCGGCCCAGCGGCAAGAGACTTGATTCCATCCAAAGCAGTGGCATGAGAAGCATGGGATTCGTTTGATTGCTGTACAGCTGCCAAAATCTCGGGACTTGCATCTGCAGCCTTGTGTGCTTCGACAGTTGTGAGAACTGTGTCAATCTTTGCGCCCAAACCGGTGGCGTTTTCATTGTTGGCGGCAAGTCCAGCAGCAATATTCTCTTTCAAAGAGGCGAGATCTGCTTTCAGATCTTGCAATACCGCGGTGGTATCCGAGCTTCCCTCAGAAACTGGAGCAGCTGCAGGAGCTGCGGCAAGTGACCTCTCTTTCATCTCGCCCAGAGCCGTAGCATGCGCGGCATGCGAATCGTTGGATTGTTGCAAGGCGGCCAAAATATCGGGATGGGCTCCCCTGTCTTTGATTTCTCCGAGGGTGCTAGTGTGGCCTTCCATTGTGTTCAGAACATTGGTGATCTGTGAGCCAAGGCTGGTAAAGCAAGCTGTATTCGAAGAAATGCCAGCGTCAACACTTCCTTTCAACCCTGTGAGCTCGGCGGAGATCGCTTCGATCTTTCCCATGGTATCTGAGTGGCCCTTCAGAGCTCCAAGATCCGTTGCAATGGCATCCAATTTGGTGGTATGCGAGGATAATAACGAGGTATCCTGGCCTGCAGCTTTCTCGTGTAGTGCTTGCACATTCTTCCCAAGGTTGGTTCCAATGGCATCCATGATCTGGCCGACGTCTGCTTTCAGCTGATCCAATTGAGCTTGCATCACTGACGCCGTCGTAGTCGATTGCTCGGAAAAGACTTTCAGTGCATCAATATTCTCCTTCGTAGGTCCCAGTGTAGCTTGTATATTGCTGATGCCGTGCAGCGCTTCCGCGATCTTGCCATTGCTAGCTTCGACGGAGCTCGAGAGCCCAGTGAGGGATGCAGATGTCCGGGCATTGATTTCGCCTAGCAATTGCTTGAACTGTGCAAAGTCTGGAGATGGCGTCGAGGTGCCAACTGCTCTCTCCTGGATCACTGGCGGGGCGGGCTCTGCTGGGGGAGCCGTCTCTTTCTCCTCTGCAGCTTTTGGTTCATCTGCCACATCTGCAGCAGGAGCATCTCCCACTTCTTTATCATGTGGTTCAACCACAGAATCGCGCTGATGCGCATATGCCTCCGTGTTCGACTCCAGCCGATCCAATATATTCTCCACGCTGCGATTCGCCTTGTTCAACAGCACCTCATGGTTGTAGACCGCCTCCACTACCGGCTGTATGGTATCCAGAGCAGTTTTGATCGAAGGCTTGATCAGCTTCGCAAGGTTGGCGGCGATGGCATCCTGGAAGGTCTCGCTGTTGATAGCTTCGTCGATAGCTTTTCGAAAGGATTCGGGATCTTGCGTGATGAAGGGGTTGCTGTTGCCATTCGTGTATGTCGGGCTTTGCACTTCGTTCGATTTCCGTCGTTTCTCGAAGGAAGACCGGATTCGACTGGTGATGGGCGGCCGGGATGGCGGTCGAGTATTCGGTGGTGCCATTGTACAGGCAAGAAATTGTGGTTCATTGAGGTTGAGGACACAGAAAGAGAGTATGAGGAAGAGAGAGGGTTTTTCTTACCTACCGACATCAGACTCACCGTTCGCTGGGATTGGGCTGCCGGCAATTGGGTATACTTGGGCTGTTATGGATGCTTAGTTGTAAGGGTAATGCGTGATTGATCCTCGACAGCAGCGCGCAAAAATGATAATGCGCTGTTCGGTTGCGGGTCGTTGGAGCGACGTGTTTCCACGCGCCGAAGCCCCCTGGCAAAAAATTGGGTTTTGGCGGCGGTGAAACTGATTTTCCGTTGTTGGGCTGCCTCTTCTGTCTTCTGACAGGGTGGGGGCGAGGCCTGATTCGAGGGCAGAGCGGTTCGGTGGCATGCTTGCTTTTCCATGTCATACTGCAGTCACCGCCGGTATAAGTAAGGGAGATGTGGGATGGTGGGATGTGGATGGGGTGGGAGTTCATGCAGGGAAGCGATTTCGGGGGGGAGGAATAAGGGGTACGACTTCGTTCAAAGGTAAAGGGGAAGCTTCACCGAGGATCATGTGACTTACAGCACAATGTCTTCAAAACACTTACTTCAGATACCGAGAACAACCTGGTGGGTGGGGAACAGAAAATGAGGCGCAACAGAAGGTGGCCAAAGCTCACAAATGTCCGGACAAACAGAGACTGTGCTTTGCACTTGGAGGTCAGGATCAGGTTGGCCCCCGACGACGCCCCCGTTCGCCAATCATTTGGTTCATGCGTGTCCCCCGGGCTGTCAACTGTTAATTTTAACATGGCCCAATCAGTATTGATTGATGAACGCCTTACCAGAGAGATATCGGGCTCAAAACTGTTTTGAAACACTTAGCAGCCTCGTGATGTGGACCAACCTGAGAGGTTCAGTCCAAATTTCCGCTTCCCCAGATCTCAACGCCCGAGACATTTGACCTTGCCCTTGTCATGATTTTCTAAGACACTGTGAAATCTGTTACGAGCAAGATAGATATGTGAGCAATATGAAGTTTTGATTGTGGCTAATACGTCAAGCCTCGGCGGACTCCACTGTTGACGCACCGAGGTGGGGCTGCCGCAGAGCCCCAATTTCAACCTCACTCCATCCAAGCCCAACCTCCTCTCCTCACCACAAACCGCCAACACATACAACTGACAACGAAAGCAAGTTCGGAACCTTACAGCAGATCGTAGTCGATCTGAACTATATTTTATGCCTGCTCATGGCGCTGGGTCAATGCTGAATCTCGTCATGCAACGGCGTTGTGGCGTTGCAGCCTCAGTCCGGATTACAAACTTCAATATATAAAAGACGCCTGCACTTGCAACCAACGCCGGAAGAAAGTCCGAACCCCTACGGAAGATCTTAGATGATCTGAAATATGTTTATGCCTATTGCAGGCCGCAGTAGTCAATGCTGGATACATTCATGCATATCCGCACTCTTTCCGTCTTCTGGGCAAACTATGTCATTTCTCCGCCCAAACTTTTGAGTTCCCATCGCAGCACAAACGCAACTGCCTGCCAAAACTGCGGTGTAAGAACTCAAACCTTTGAGATTTTTGGTGGAGATCATTGCTGATCGAGGCAAATCTGCGCATTGTGCAGACTGCGGGCCTTCATGCTGAATCTCTTCAGGCATAGTCTAGTTTCCACATCTCAGTCCAAATCCCAACTTCTCTATTTATAACAACGCTTCAATAGTCCAAGCGATAACGAAACATTGGTACACGCCCCGCAGAGGATCATAAACCATCTGAAGTATGACCATGCGGATGGAAATGCGGGGTTCATCTCTCAAGCATGGGTGCTCTAGCTCTCGACTTCGAGTATGCCACTCAACGTTTCCATTGGTATCTGGTTTTGCATAGAAATCTGTTCCCCCAAGCCAATTGACTCTTTTGTTCCGTTTTTTGTGTTGATGCGCATTTAATCATTGTTTAATGCGAATCTGGAAGATGAGATTCCCGCCATATGTGGATGGATGGCACGCTGTGGAAGGAGTTTCTTTGGCGGACCATCACAAGATCTCGCAGAAATTGATGGGTGGCCTTGGTAAAAATCTGCTCTGCAGCGTACCATCGTAATCGTGGTCGATCGCCGTCTGGGTGCTGCTGCTGCACACCTTGTATGCTTGCAATTCAGCGATAATATGCTGCGACTTGCTGCGGCCCTTCCATTTCTGTGTGCTACTATTCATACTGTAATGTGCGAGAGCACGAGTGAGTTTATGAGAGAGCAAGCCCTTACGATCAAGGTGCTGCTCAATACATGCATGCACTGCAGAAAGTTGATTCCGCTCGCATTTGTGCACGAGGCTACTCTCCTCGCTCCTCCGTCTATATCATGTGACGGAACAACCAGCGATGGGCCAAGTCTCTTATACTCAAATCAGCGTTTTTCCACCATCGACAACCCGAGCCTCTCCCGAGACGGCATGTAAGTTAACCCGCCACCCCACAATTTAGCCATAACTAACAACTCCCAGCGACCCATACTAGCTCGCTAGTATTAAAGCGCGCGGGCTCCGCAAGGAGAAGACATGCTTCCCGTTGCAAATCTAAACCACTAAGGGGACGGCTTTAAACAACCCCGATGTTGTTGGAACCTTGCGGCATTTCAAGGCGAGTTTTCGAATCGAAGTAAAACCGTCCGGTGGTTTTCGTAACTTGACACCCTCTTCTGACCCGAGTCGACAGTCAGATTAGGTTGTCTTGTGAGCTTTTGCTGTTTGGTTCCTTGGTTTGAACCTTTTTTTTGAGCCGAGCCTGGCTGAAGATATATTTTTGAGCGCACATAGTAAGCGAGGGTCATGCTTAAGGCGCTAAAAGGAAACTACGACGGAGCGGAGTCGCCTCCATTGCCTTCGCGTCTTCTCGCTCTTTTTGCGAAGACCTTCTATCATGCAACATCGGTACTCTCGCAACCTACGACTTCAAAACTAACACCACGACGAGCAGGGGCTTCGGAAATAGGAGCTTTTTCCTTGGCTACGATGCCACTCTCGTCTATCAATTGATATTATTTCAACCTCTCGACAGCTGACTGTGTCTTCAAAAGTAGGCTTCCGACGCTACTCGAGCAACGCCGTCTCCTCACGAGGCCACTTCCTCCTCTTCTAATGCCACAACACCTTCTACAAGGTCACATTACCTCCGTCGCAAGATCCAAACAGCTCCTCTTGAGTGTGCTTCACGTTCTTTCGTAGAACAAAACTTCTAACTTGGTCAGAGGACTCTACGTTTTGGTAAGTATGTGCAAAGAAGCCCACCACAACATGGAACGAGCTGCGAACCACCCGACAGGGAGATTGTCTTCAACAGGACCAAAGAGTTAGATATTATCCGATTGCGAGAATGGACGTTGCTTCGGATGTAGCAAGACGTGGCTTTTTTAAATTTAGGAGATTTACCCAGGGGGAACTAGGAGATGACTGTGAAGTCAGTTCGAGAGAATTGGCACTGCCATGATATAATTACTACTGGAAATTTAATTCAGACTTGGCAAATTGGGAACCTCGCTTGTTGAAAGATCTGTGGTGGACTTGGAAGATTCGGGCGGCACTTTTCAAAAGGTGAGCCTCGAGTTGACTTTCCTTCTCCTACTCCCACCACCACAACTGCTTCTACTTCCCTGCTCCGTCACAGTGCACCCACTTTCGCAGAATATTCGCCGCACTGCCTTTTCCGTGCCTTGATATCTCTGATTGCTCAATCGGAGCCGAGAACAACGGCATCTCCATCATCCACGAAAGCGGTCCTCTTTCTTCGAACCTAAATCGAGTCGCGCCTTCGAGTCTTCGAGCCTCCCCAAAACCATATCCGATCCGCTCACCTTAACCACTGTACTGAACGCACTTCGAACAAGACTCGAAACGTCAACTATCAAGCCACAGCAACCCGAGATTCCCCAACGACGCCATCCACAGCCTCTCCTCATTACGCCACGTACTTCGAACAAGAGCCCCAAGTTCGACAGTCTCTCTGAACTACCATCGAGCCTCCTGCTACGCGTTCCTAGATCTTCCTTCATTATCTACAACATACTTGGATCAACCTTGAATATGGCATCCCACGAAGCTCTCACGAATGATATTCGGATTGGAGTAACAGCGGGAACCAATGTCCCAGAGGAAGTGGAACAGAGCCATTTAACCAACCAACTCCTTCAGTTTGCACAAGCAGCACCTGTTTCGATCATCCGGATCCCAGCAGACGTCTTTACTTCGCTTTTGCAGAGTCTCAATGGCCTCCAAAGTTCCATTGCAGACCTGAAGAATGAGAACCGAGAATTAAAGCATTGTCACAAAACCTTCCAAAGTTCCATCTCCAACCTGAATGGCGAAGTTCGAGAACTGCGCGAGGCCCAGAGCCAAGCCAACCACAATGTACAGAAGTTGCAACTTCATTCTGGTATGGATTTCGCCTTGTTCCCAAAGCTACCTCCAGAGACTCAGCGAATCATATGGGGACACTGCGCCAATATTTCGCGAGTTGTAGGGGTTAAGGCAATCGTGGACAGGAGATCTGGTGAGTGGGTCCTTGTTCCGACCACACTTCGCTGTCAACTCTTGGCCGTATGTAAAGAAGCACGCAGCGAGGCATCGAAGATCATATTGCCACTGAAAATTTTCTGCGTACATGGCTTAGAGAATATGAAGGTTCCGGAAATCTTCCTTAATCCGGCTACAGACATTGTATGGTTAACTACCAGGTTGCAAAACAGCCCGTATACTGGTGTTGAGGACTTGGTTATGTGCCGCATTGGGGGCAAACCGCACCAGAAATTGGCTACGAAAGTGGCTCTGCCCTACGATTGTTGGCATGAAATGATGGCGACCGATAACCTGGGCATCATGGGGCGCCTTCAAATCTTAGGCACGGAAGAAGTCATTTTAGTTGTTGGGGATGATTCTGCTTCCAAATCCCCGGATATCGTTTTCGTCGAGCCCAAAAAGACACTAAAATCGAGATCCGAATTCTTGGAAGAAATCGGTTTCTTGAATGACGATATTACTTGGGAGGAGAAGAACGAGGCAGAGATGAAGTTCCTGACAGCTTTCCAAGCCGAACGAGCTGTAGCTAGACACCAATACTTTCTTAGTAAGTCCAGAAGTTTGAGTACAGGAGGACGTCCGAGCTGATTAGCTTCAGGCACCGGCCTCCGGAATGCAGATGATGTTGACTATAATGCCATGGGGTTGTACCACTTCTCGACGCGGACCGTCAAGAGCATTCGATACGTGCAAGCGACGACCATGACCGAGCTTCGGAAAGCACGCGGTTGATTGACCTCAATGGTAACTTTGGACGTCCGGGATATCCAAGCGGCCGTTGGTGGTTTCTCGGCAGCCGGGCAGCCTTTCTCGATTGGAAAAATCGCATAAATTTCGTTCGGTAATACCGGGAGATTGGGCTTGGAGGTTCTTTCTTTGATCTTCATTTCGGCAATGGGCACTGAGAACTGGGAGCTAGGTGGAGGCATTCGGGAGCTTTCTGCTTGGAAAGACGGCATCTTGCGAATATGGGACATGGCGATAGGATCACGGGCAGTTTCCTCTTCTGGACAGGAACAATGATGGCAAAATCAAGGCATTTCCCTCGAAACTCTTGACCTTCTTGCTATGTTGATTGCCTGTGCTATTATTTTGTGCCAGTTGTTCATCCACGCATGCTACATTGCCGAATTCTCGTGCCATTGTTTCTCCGCTCAACCATACACACTACACTGTCCATGAAGCTTTACTCCCTGCTACCGCCGCATCCATTTCCTTCCGAAAACTTCTTGAGCTTGCCAAGTTGCTTCCGAGTTGTTACTTCCATGAACTCAAGTCGAGGCGGCTCCCAATTCTCCAGACTCCATTGGACCATGACGTTATGCATTTCGTTGCTGGAATCGGTAGGACTCTTCTTAGTAATTCCAACAGTCTCCATGTACATATCTCTAGTAATCTTGATCCACTCATTTGCGCAATAGCGACATGAACTCCATTTCACCTCTTCGTTTCGATTAAATTGTGTGCCCTTGATTTCCTGGATCAATTCGTGGTCCAGGTAGAAGGCCGGGATCTCTTTTGGCTCGATAAAGACGGTATCGAGCCGTTCTGCAGCACCTTCGTCGCCCAATGCAAATATCACCATCTCTATTCCCTTCTCTCGAAGCTCAATAAGCAACCGCAGGATGTTTTCGTCTTCTACGTCTAGGCTTACGAGCATGCCAGTCCAAGTCTCGAACGGGACTGCTACCTTACGAATCATTGACTCGCCCCAAAGCGCAGCAACACTCCCATTTCGCGCACGCGCCCAGGTACAGTTGACCATCCACATCGTATCAACAGCGGGGTTGATGTAGAGCAATGGAATGCGATCCCGGCTCAAATTCTCCTTGACCATGAAGCACACCAGCAAATTCTTTGCCCAAGCCCTGGACTCTTTGTTGACGAAAAGGATTGGCGAATTCGGTGCGGTAGGGGTCAAAGCTTCCTCCTTTTTCCGGAGAACAATCTTCGCGCCGACAATTCGAGGGATGTGGAGAGCGGCGTCCCATATCATGTGCCGGGTCTCTGTAGCTAAGTCGGGGAAGAGAGAGAACGCGCCGCGTGGCGTCGGAGGAGAGATTGAGGCGAGGGCGGTGGTCAGGATGTCCTTGGTTTCTGTGTTTTCACTGCGGAGGAGGGAGACTTCATCTCGGAGGCTATTGACGGAGGTGAGGAGGGACTTGAGGAGGTCGACTGGGGACCGTGACGGTCTGGTTCGTCGCTTGCTGAGCCATCTAGACTTGAAGGTGGTGGTGTTGAATGTGTTGATGTGGAGGCGGGAAGGAATAGTCGAGCCCTTTGGAGTCGGAGGTGCTGGAAGAATTTTAATCTCCGTCACTGAAATGGAAACTTGAAGGATCCGCCTTGTCGAGTCTCTTTGATGTCGTGGCTTCCATTCTCGCTTAAGGCCACCAAAAGTCAACAAGCTCCTCGCCAGTTGCCCCCTGCTTCAATACTACCTCTACAGAATTCCTCCTTCTCTGATTTCTCCCTACGCAGCAATATCGCCACGCCTTCACATTCACCCCCATGTCTCTGGCATCCCGGAATGCCCCCTTCAGCCGTTGAGCAGCAGAACAACGACTCGAGGACAGCCCGGCCAGCACGAAGTCAAAGTGCACATGACCATGGCGGAAACTGACTTGGAGCTTTTTTTTGTAGATGACAACTTAATCGAGTCCGCCAGTTATCCACACAGGGCAATGCCACGCACGTCGTCGTGTCAGGCTGGCGAACTTCAAGTCTCCGCCGAAGGCTTGTCGTCTCTGATCAGCTCGGTCGAGGAGTTTCGGAAGAATGTCAGTGCGTTGCAGGTGGAGAAGACGGAAATAGAAAAGCACAATTGAGAGCCTCCTAGAAAAAGTGGTAGATGTCCGTCAACAGCACGCGAACGACAAAGTCAAGATAAACAACATGGGGCTGCAGCTACAGGCATTTCGGCTGAGACCACAAGGACGTGTCTTTACCCTGTTTCCAAAGTTTCTAATGGAAGTGCGGCTCTTAATTTGGGATACCATTCTTCACACACCGCAAATCGTTTCTGTTTACCAGCACTTCAAGAAGCAAAATGCAGTCCGCATCTTCCTTGAACCCATGTGCACACATTTGCTTTTTCGAAGAGTCAACAGAGAAACTCGAAACTAAGCCACAAAAGTTCCGACATACCATAGTATCTGCGACCACCCAGTAAGGCCCAGTATTTTCTTGAATCCTGAGATTGACAGGATTTGGGTGCCGGACTTTTCCACGTACCACCTGCAACCCCTTTTCAACACGGTTTCTCATGGTTCCATCTGCACAAGATTCCCACACTGGCAATTCCATTTGGAGGATTCAGGAGCCAGGTCAGTAGATTACTGACCCTTCCAGTGATAAAGCCTTGAAATTTGTCATTTTCCTTTGGCAACAGGGGTTCCAACATCCCTGTCTCGTTATGGGTCATGATGGAACGATCATTGACCCGTTCATCATTTTCCTCCTTCCAGGAGAATCTGCCTCCAAGACCTTTGTCAGAAGTATGTTAGAAAGAGATGATTTCGATCTAGCGGGCGTCGAATTTTCAGCCTCTGAGGGTATGTATCGTCAAGATATGGCACACTTGCTAGAGACGGAGCTGGAACTTATAGATCTAGCATGTAAATTAAACTACTGCCACTAATAGCAGAAGTTGACGCTAATAAATGTTTCGGATACTGAAAGGGAAGAATTGGACGAGCAGAGTGAGCAGGTGCTCCGGGACTATGGGAATTCATTGTGGGAGTGACCGATGTTGCATTTTATAGAAGCAACTTCGATTAAAGGGCTTCAGAGACTGCAAGATGTATTCAATGAGACAAGTTTCAGAGAGAAGAGAATATAGATTTGAGGATTCTCAGAGATCAGGTGGCCTGGAAAGGGAGTAGTTGATCAAGTTTTCACCCACAAATTGGTCCTTATTCAACATTATAATAGCAAAGAGATTTTGACTTATTAGCATCAACTTTCAGCCTTTTATTCTTCAATCATTTAACCGTCCAATGGGGCAATAATCACCTTACTAAGGAAACTGAGCAAGATACCAGTGAATTTAGAAGGATTACTTTTGGAGTTTTGGCATGACCCCGCTCCACAAATAATTTCGACCCGAGACAGAAACTTCCCTGCGATCCTTTAACTCCCTTTCTTCCCAAACCAAACTTAGTCCACCCTCAACCTCCATCAAGATACCTCTCCCGAAGGTCCACGACGCCTTCTTCAAAACACTTCCGCCCGGTGTCAAAGCCTGTACCAAAGAATAGAGTACAATCACGCCTAGAACGCATGAGATGGAATAGCAAGCGTACGATCCCGAATGCTCAGCACGGTTGGTACAATTACACGACCGAGGTCCAATGCGAGGAGACCCGCCGTCCCGTCCCCGAAATAGCTCGGGGAGCAGCTCGCGTTATTACCACCACCCAGCACAAGTGGTCCATCGACGGGGCTCTTAACGTTAATCCTGGCAATGGCCCATGGCGGGAAAGTGACATTTTCTGGGCTGCGAACCTATTATGGAAGGCCCTTTTGGTGGAGATATCTCCGCAAAGTCCCAAGACTGGCTGTATCGCTTCGAACGTGTGAGGAAGTTGTGAATGGTGTCTCCGAAGCCAGAGGCAAGGGGGAGGATGACGATATTCTACCCTCAGAGCAGCCTTTCCGGCAACAATCCATCTTCTTGTGGCGCCATAGAGTTGAGGAGTTATGGATAGTAGTTGGGGAGACAAGGTGGCGGACCTCGCAAATATCGGCTTTGTTCCACCGATGACCCCACCAACAGACCATCTTATGGGATTTTACAGTTACTGTGATGGTTGCGGTTGGTGAAACTGGTAGAAGACTGGCAATAGCAGTATTGTGTGTAATTAGTTGAGTGGAGTGCCATACTCTAATAAACGAGCACATGCAGAGTTCAATAGTAGGGGACGTCTTAAGCGATAGGAGGGAACAACTAAAGCCTCTGACTACACGCTCTTAGGGGACTTTCAAAACTGGGTCAATGCGGCTCGTTCTTTTGGACTTTAGGTGTGGATCGCAGAGGTAAGTCCAGATAAAGTCTTTTAGAGGGAGCTTTGCTCACAGCGTCTAGTTGAAGCACATGGCTCCGTTGACGAATAGAGCGCATTCCTTTCGCATACTATCCCGTGGCTCGACAATAACGCTCACCTTTTTCGATATGCTTACTTCGGCACTGCCGACAATAATGATTTGATCTTGTGGGGAATGGCGGTCCGGCTTTATCTCCGATCGGTGTGCAATATACTCTCTCACTATATTAGATTTGTGCTGACTCTGGTGCCCAGTGTCGTTTCCTCGAGTACTTTCCTGCCTTATTAGCTCCAGTTATGATTGATATGCTTCCGTTTGTTTTATATTTGAGTTTAGAACATATGCTTTCATCTATTTCTCTTGAAACTTTGTTGCTCATGTCAAAATCTACCATATTGCATATAAGTGGCATTATTTGTAAGCCATGTACTGTAGTTCTTTTTGCTTTCTGGAGATTTAGAGAGTAATTTGTCAGAGGCAAGCCATATCTACCTCTATCTGATATATAAATATTACACGATCTGTTGGATTAGTAAATTCCGAAATAGTAGTAATCAGATGATCGCTGATGATTCACTGTAGCCATGCATTTCTTTCGACCATAGAGCATTGTTAATGATCGCTCTCTAGGCAATCACACACCTTTTCAAGGCCCGAGTGAAATTTCAAGTATAAAAGCGTCGAGTCTCTCTGTAGAAGGAAATTTCACCACGCGCAAAAAAACATTCCTAGAACCACGTTCTACCAGATTACAAGCATATCTTTCAGAGACAACTACGTGAACTCAAATTCTACCCGGGAAGCAAATCACAAGGAGTACACGATTACTTAATACCAGTAGTGATCTAATATATGTCCCCTTATAATTTCCTCGCTGACCCTGGAACAGTTCGGAGAAGCTCGGGCATCCTCAACCCTCCTGCACACGTGCCCGAAGTGCACTCATTTATCGATCTCAATCAGCAGCATCAAAATGTGTCACTACATCACTTGGACTTGTCTTGGTGTCCTTGGCAGGAAGGAAAAGCATCTCAAGCGCCTTGAGATCACTAAGGAATGTTCAAACCTGGGAGCGTGCAACTTTGTCAACGACATTTCACTAAGAGACGAGGAAAGGTTCAACGAAACCTGTGCCGAGTGCGAGGAAATGAAGAAGCAGACTGCTAGACCAGGAAAGGAGAAAGTTACGGCAAGGCAGATGGGTCGTTTCCATCCTTATGGCCATCGGCGTTGAATAGCGCGTGGAAATGTATGGCTGTTAGGTTCTGTATTATAGGACATGTTGGAATGTGACACCTCGTGGGTGACCGAAGGGCGGCTATGGACTCTGCAATTTTGGATGAAGGAATGCCTGATTTTTGGTTGTAGGTTTCATGTAAGCTAGTCTTGGAGGCTGTTGATCATTGAAGGCTCTGAGGTGTGGAAGACCTACGTTTATAAAACAGAAATAAAATACCGCCTGACTTTTAAGTACTGTTCTTCGATGACCGAATTATTTGAACTGTCTTTGCCTAGATTTGAATATATTCAAGCCCACAAACAATCTCTGACAGAGCTTTCAGTGGGACAAGGATGTGAAGAAATGAGGAGTCTACTAGGAAAGGTCAAGTTTGTTAGTAGCCTTTGATCGATCGTCGTCGTACCCAAAGTTTTGGGGGGGGGAGAATTTAGTATTTTGTGTTCATGTACCGTTTATGGAACCGAATCCTCTCCTGATGCTCACCCACCGTAACCTCGGGTAAGCAGCATGTCTAAACGTCCAGCATCTGGTGTGAGGTTTTTGACCTTATATTAGATTTCGCTTTGCGCTAGAGTTTCGCCTGACCCGAAATCTCACTTCCCCGTTTCTAACAGGTTTACATCATAGACGTGATGCATTAATATAGGTAGTGTTACACAAACCTCGCTATACGATGAGGAAGCGGAAACACTAAGACGGCACAACTCTATCCCCGCAACTGAATCGTACAGGCCCACGATTAGCGAGAGCTTATTGTTGTATATTTACGTAGAGGAAGTTGGAACATGCTTTATTTTCGGGTTTCAGGTAGCCAGGGACAGGCGTAATATTTCGCCGCTGGGTTTGATAGAAGCTATAAATATCTACTTAAGCACTCTCTGTCTTGAGAATCCTCAACAACAGCTTCCCTACCTTCGACCAAAGAAAATACTTACTCTTCACAATGAAGCTCACCACAGCACTCCTCGTCGCCTAGCTCTCGTACTCTGTCACCGGGAGTGCTGTTCCCAATGATTTGGCAGCACGAGGTTATATCGGCCAACAATGCTACGGGGTATCTCGCCCTCTCCAAACAAAAACAATTTGCCGTGAAGACCGAGCTAACATACGCTTCCACCAGGGCATCGGTACCTGCGAATATACTTCCCACTGTAGCAGCCTAGGCGGCACCTCGAACCCTGCAAATCTCTGCCCAGGGCCTCAGGATGTACAGTGTTGCGAGTATGTCCCATGTCGTAGTGACACTGGAATTTGCGAGAGCAAAGAGCTGTGTGCTTATAGTCTTGACTCGTGAGCTTCCTTCGAGCGATGACCTTAGGATGTGAAAAGGTACTGACGAGAGGCAGGTCTCCAATTTGCCCTGGTGGAAATGACTTCCAGTGCTGCTATATCAGAGGCATTTCTTAAGTGATAAAAAATGGGAACCTGGGGAAGCTTGGCGCGAGGGCTGTACGAACCTGTACTTGGTGGATATTCTTGTCTTTTGTACAACACTTTCGTTACTGTTCTTGAAATATCTAAATTTAAATTTGCAATATACAGGATGATCTCCAATTTCGATTGATTCTCGGTTTTTCACAAGGGAAGATTTGACCACGCTGTACGTCTCACCTCTCACCAAGGTTCAGGAATGGTCAGCCCAATTGTAGCCTGGGGGAGCGGACTTCATCTTAGTTTCTTTTCTTAAGAAAAAAAACTTCGTACAGTAATAACCCGATGGCTTCAAGAGAAAGTGGGTTCTACACCCCTATCGTCATATTAGATTGATTTAATTACCTTGAGCCATGTTTATCACATATTTATGGCCGAATTTATATTATCAGTTTTTCAAGTCTTGCACGAATTCTCAAGGCTAGTGGCCGAAAACCCCACCGAGGAAACTCTAACCTGATCTTGTAGGACGTAGAGGCTCGACGAGAAAGGTGCCCACTTGAAACCAAACCTATCGGAGGGGGAATGAGATCATGATCATATAAAAACGTGGACAATTATTAACATTCAGCGCGATGATGAAGGCCTTGAAACGGTTCTGGGTCTTGAGGGAAGGGGATGGTGGAAAGATCCGATCCGTACGTTCGCCGGCATAGTTTTTGCACTGCCCTCGCCCCACAACGCTCACAGACCCCTGAATCCACGGTTCTTGACCTGCTTTGGGCAATTACCCTTGATTATGCCGCGATATAGATGGCCCCCACTACTCCGTAGGCTCTTCCAAATCCAGCCTAACATACAGCCGAGGGCCGCTCAGCGTCATGCCATTGCGAGATGCGCATTAACACATTTCGGGACAGCTACCGATTCGTTGAATCGCCACGTTTTCCCCGGACGTGACTTGACTTGCGAGATGGGATATTTTGGCCGCGTACTGCCCTGCAACGTCGGCATGGGCTTGCTCGGCCAGGCGGGGAAGCCCAATACGTAAAAACAACCAACACACAAATGTAAAACCCCACCAAAAATCAATTATTCGCGCATGATTCTGGGAGTAACGGCACGCAATTAATGACTCGTTAAGAAGTGGGAATAAGTTCTTAATATAAAACTTCTACCCTCTAAAATTTAGAGCCAAAATCCATGGCTATAGGGGGGGGTCAAATTTCCCCATACAAATTTTTGCGGTGATTTGCGCATTGCTGGTTTTTCCCCTATTAAGCTCCTCCACCTGGAAAGCGTGCTAAGCGAGAATCCAGGCGAACTTGGCCGAGCAAGTAGAATGAGGTTCGGCAATCGTCTTGGTACTCTGCCCCCCCTAAATAAAACTAATAAGTGGGGAGAGGCGGGGTGCACAGACATTCCACCATACAAAACCCCCCAGTGAAAGGGGCCACCTTCTACATTTAATTACAGGGGGGAGCGAGGGAGGGTGAGTATGGACAGAAACTTCCAGGGAATCCTAGAGACGTGAGGAAGAAAGATTTCACGATTGGAAATGGGGCGAACTGCCGGGTTCGTTTCTCGATTCAAGCATTGATTTCCGAGATCGCCGTTGCTCAGGATCTTGATATAAAGCTCGCGTTCTACCCATCAGGCTCGTCAACGGCTCCCTTCCCGCCGTCCACCAAACCACATATTTTTCATCATGGCTGTCTTGTCAAGATTTTTGCAATTGACCCTCGCCCTTTTGGCTACCGCTACTGCAACTCCAATTGAACGCCGTGGAACCATTGCCTCCGACGAAATTGTTGGCTTTGCCCAGACAGTTCCCAGTGGGACAGTTGGTAGCGTCTATTTGGCATACAAGCCATATCTCTACGTCTACAACGGCTGTGTTCCATTCCCTGCGGTTGACGCAGCAGGAGACACCAAGTATGTTCCCTCAAACTCAAAAATGAGTCGCAGTCTAACATCAATAGTGCTGGTTTAAAGCCAACAGGTGCATCCGATGGTGACTGCAGCAGCAACACCGGGCAAATCTACGTCCGTGGCACGACGTATGGAAATTACTATGCCTTGATGTATTCTTGTAAGTCTAAAACACAAGCCTTTGGCACTGACAAAACTGATTCGTCCAGGGTACATGCCCAAAGACGAGCCCTCTGATGGACTCGGCCACAGACACGATTGGGAAGGAGTCGTCGTCTGGCTCGCGAGCTCTACCAGCACCACCGCCTCCAATATCCTGGCCGTTTGCCCGTCAGCACATGGCGGCTGGGACTGCTCTACCGATGGCTATTCACTTTCTGGCACCGGCCCATTGATCAAATACGAGAGTATTTGGCCTCTGGATCACTCAATGATGCTCACTACCACTGTTGGCGGTCAACAGCCACTGATTGCTTGGGAGTCACTTCCAACTGTTGCCCAGACAGCCCTTGATGACACTGATTTCGGAAGCGCTATTGTTCCTTTCATTGATGCTCGCTTCGATACCAACCTTGCGAACGCGTCGTTCTAATTCAAATTGCGGGAGAGTGGGGAAACTTGAATGCATCTTGACCATATTGAGAAGACAAGTTCGACTACTGCTGTTTCAAATGTAATTTTAATTACTGAACCGGGAAAACTTGAAAATTTTTTAGCAAACCTCTTCCTGTTAAAGTGATGGTCCCTTTGTCTACCCAAGAAGCTACTGGTTGATGGGAATGATTCTCAAAGTTTCATTCGCTTGTATCAAAGTCTGTCGGTACCAAGGACTTTCCATTAATCACCATATAGTTGTCTGTGAATCTCACCGAGCCAACCTCAGGTGATAAAAGGACAAATATCTCAAGAATCTTCTTATTTTCCATTTTTTGGATCACGAACAACATCACGCATTTGATTACTACAAAGACTCAAAATCGAGTCCGGCGGCAAGACTTCATTTCGTTGACCTTCAACAACCTCCAAACACACGAGCTCACAGCATCAATACCTCAGCCTACCCCAATTCAGTCAGCCATACAGTAACCTCAATATGCCGCATCACATCCGCTTCGGTGGCCGAAACTCTCAGACTTCTTCAAGAACCCACCCACTCACATTTTCTGCCAAGGAGCAACACACTTCCTCAAATTTACTCGCACGCCACTACTCGGATGTATTCCTCCAGTACGTCTACAGAAAAGCCGATGAAACCTCGACCCCACCGACGAGGGAGAAAGAAGCCATCTGCACTGCATCCCCCGAGGCAGCAGCCAAACACTTACTAGAGACCGTAGCACAACGACGGTTATCAGTCAACAGCGAGCCCGAGCAGAGTGCATATTGAGAGATTCCAGTTTCCCAATGGCCACAAGTGTTGTGTTGCACTGTTGGCGCATTCTGTGGATGGCCACGAGGGAGAGCTCACTATTCACAACAACTCACACCACGAGCATGAAAAGGCCTTGTTGGAGACTTTGGAAGGGTCTGCTATGTTGTTAAAGCAGTTCGAGGGACAATTTCCTAAAGAGCTCAGTGTCGAGAACGAGAAGAATTGGTAGAGACGTTGGAGACCAAAATCGGAGACTTGGTACATACTGAGGAGGAGTATGCTGGAGAGCTCGCCATCACAAATAAGTCTCCCACAGACAGCGAGAGGGCCCTGATAGAGGATTCTAAGACCTCTACCTCTCCGAGAGAATTCACGACAGAGAGACTCCATTACAAAGCTTACATTGAGCATACTATCAAGGTTCAAAATCGTGGTGGAGATCTCTACATACCAACAACGATAGCACCTCGACTCTCTTTCCATTGGGAAGTCTCGATTACGGAACAGGACTTGCCGAAACCGAGGCAACTGGGGTGGTTAGTAATCTAAGCCGTGGTGAATTCAGGCAACGCCAGGGTGTCGGTGGTGTAGAGTGATGAGGGATGCTTTGTACGACTCTAGGAGACTGGAGGCCAACTTTGACCACTTTGAACTTAGTGTTAGGCCGAGCGTGTGCGATTGTGCATGAAGGCGTCCGAGACAAAGTTGCAGTTTGGCAGAAGCTGTGTTGGACTTTCCAGCACCACAGATTTTGAAGTTCTTGGGAAAAGTTGAGAAATTGTATCTTAGAACGTTTGGAAGAGCTCGCGTTGAACTTCGAAAGCAAAATGCATTTAGGTACTTGGAACACTTGTGTTGCTCTTTCAGCCACCATATGGGCAACTCATAGAGAAAGTGACTCAATGCCCCGTGAAAAACATGCGCTGTACTTTACAGGAAGCAACTGAATTCATCCTTAACGTGAATGGATTCTACATGCTGCAGTCGATTCATTCATCAAAGTCTCCTTCCACAATCATGTTTTTGTGATATACGTATGTAAGATTACCTCTCAAGAGTCTGTGATTGCCACCGAGTCACCTCAGAAACATAAAAGAGGAGGTTCCCCATTCAAATGCATCCTCAACATCAAGGTTTACCTCAACTTTTGATGCAAAAGGCTCTAGCTTCTTATCATTAGCAACCTCACTGAACAACCCGTCAAGACAAGCTCGACCTTTGCCTTTTCGGCACAACAAGACACTTGAAATTATCACTAGTTCACAATAATCATTTCTCAGAAACACCTCAGCGAAATGTCCGATTACGAAGAGTTATCTGATGAGTGGGTTGAACGGGCGCCGTGGTCAGCTCGTGGCCTCCTCTCCAGGATTGAGCACAAAGAGTTCCGGATTAGCGGCAAACCACAACTGTTAGCCAGTGGTGAACACGGACGCCTGGGTTTCATCAAGCTTTGGGCGTACTCAAAGAGCGGTGAGACTGGAAAGTTCAAGATTGATGGCCAGCATGAGAACCACTGGACTCTGAAGCAGGAATTGGTCTGGTTCATGATAGGGAAGACCCCGGATCAGCTTTCGACGGCGATGGAGTCTAGGGCAAGCGTAGAACTAGATAAGCCTACCAGTGATGTGGAAGTCACGGCGGTTGTTCCGCTGATGTTTATTTGGGAAATATCGATGCATGACCTTTAGAGTGCTTGGAGGATAGAAAACTGGAAGTGATTCAGCCAGAAAATTCTCAGTCAACCAGCCACTGCCAGACAGACCCGGACTAGAAGTGTATGGTGGTCTAAGAGCGTTACACATTCCAATAAGACATTCGTTGTGCTACTTCTTCCTAGAAATTGAATGAGTACTCATGAATGAGAAAAACGTGTGATTAGATAGTGGAGATGAAGTATACATATTTTTTGAATCATCGTTGTACACCTCTACAGTCGGTGAAGATGACTAGGGCATTTTGGAAGCATGGAAGAGGTGGTTCATTTTGCAAGAGCAACCTCGATATCAACAACATTTACATCAAACGCTGCTTCAACTCCTCCCCAGACTTGCATCCCAATCGGTCCAAGATTAGTGGTGCCTTTCCAGCATTTGCCATCCTTTACAACTTATTCACATAGCTTGTCTAACGAGCTTCTCAAGTTACAACGAAATACTCGTCACCATCTTGTCATTCACAGCAATCGCTGCTCGCTACACCGCAATGTCCGATTACGAAAGCTCAGGTGACTACAGGTGGGGTAGCGATAGGGGAGTGTCAGACTGCGAATGGTCAGATAATTTCAGTTCGAATGGGCATAGAGGGGATCCAGAATTGTATCGCTGGGATGGTTTATTGTGGTCAGCTAATTAAGTTCTCCTCCAAATAGACCACAAGAAGGTCTACAATGGCAGTGTGCCAAGGATGGTAGCCGCCCGAAGGTTCAAAAGTGGCTTCCTCGGATTATGGGTGCATTCAAAAAAGGAGAATCAGGAAGATCCAAGATGGAGAAAGTGAGAAAGGCGCTGAAGAAGAAGTTGGCTGAACACGTTTACACACTTTTTGGAGCCCAGAGATCTGTCGCCACCGTTTAAGGTCAAGACAAGCATAGAAGTTCATGAGTCAATGAACAACTTTGAGGGAGAGGACCAGAGGGAGGTCGAGGTGAAATTGCTGTTTCATTGGGAGCTATCTGACGAACCCCACTTCCGTCAATAAAGGATTTCCGCTATTGGGCCCAGAAGGCTGGAAATTAACTGGAATGGGGAGCGTTTTGAGAGTATTTGCAGTGCATGTTCCAATAAGACACGCATTGTACTACTGCTTTAGGCACATTAAGTGAGTGGTCATGAGTAACGTGGATTGAGAGAGTAAAAGATGAAGTGAAGTAAACTGCAAGGAACAGTGAATGTTGAAATGCGAAGACACGTCATAGAATAATCTGATCACTTGATCAAACAACTCTGGGCTCGCACATAGAACCTCCACCTCTGATCAAATCTCCATCTTGGCTTCCCCATTTTCCTTCTCCCTACCTCTACAAATTCGAAATGCCCAATGGCACCCCTTCAGAAGCCGGAGACACAACCGCAGCATTCACTCTCTTCCCCGATCTCCCTGCCGAACTCCGCCTCAAAATCTCCCACCACGCTCTCTCAAATCCCCGCATCATAGCCCTAAATATCAACCACCACCACCACCTCTGGCAGCTTACCGCACCGCACCCTCTCCTCTACACAAATCACGAATCCCGGACTTGCGCACTGCGAACGCAAACCAGACACTATAGATCGAAACCCCGCGTCCCCAAGCTGTTTCTAAACACGCGGATCGACTACCTCTTCCTCACCGACCTCGCGACGTTGAAGTACACTCTTGAGTCGAATGTGAATCACCCCGGACGACCAGGTGGTAGTAATGCCATGGCCAACAGCGTCCGACGCCTGGCGGTTCCACTCGCGGCCTTCGAAACACTCCTCAAACAGCAACAACGAACCCAACAATACCAGCCCTCGGTCCCGGGACTCTTGCGTGCCTTCCCGAATTTGGAAGAGGCCGTGCTCGTCGTCGGTGAGAGAAAGGATGCGAGAGAGGAGGTGCTGAGGCTGGGAGATCTAGAGTTCGTGATGCCGGCGGGGTTTAATGTTCCGAGAGCGGGTGTGCTGGTGGAATTGTGCGTCTGGACATTTCAGCCGTGGAGGGCTTTCGAGCACCTGTTAGGCGTTGAAATGCTGGAGGATGCGGTGGGACAGTGGGTTGAGGGCTTGGCGACAAAGAGGGACGGTTTGGACGCGGTGAAGGTGCCCAATTTTTCAATCAGGGAGGTGAAGTCTGCGTCAAGATCAAACACTTAAAGGAGGGAGAGAAAAGATCATAAAATGGATTCGAAATGTAAATAGACTTGGCAGATGCAGCGCTGGCACGTTGACACTGGTCCAGACCAAGGGAAGATTTGGCTTAGAAATTCAAATTGCATAAATAGAAGGCGAAACTCTATGATGACTCTAGATATGTGCCCAGAAACCACACCATAGAGCATCCTGCTAAAGCCCAAGCACCAACCGCTTTCTTTCCCCACCATTTGTCGTCAACCTGGACTTTCGCAGCTCTGATCTTTCGCGATGTATGGGTACCCACGGACGGATTAGGTACGTTGGTATTCTTCTCCGCCACCTCTGCGGCTTCAGCTCGTTCCCGTAGCTCTGCAATCTTCTTGCCAAGAGCAAGTAAGTCTTCCTTCCATTCAGTGTCATTTCCAACACTATCGACTTCCACATTCTGTACATTGCCGAAGAAATCCATCACGAGTCTCTCTCGACCCCCTTGCTCTTTACCAGGGAATAAATCCCATCTAACGCCTGGGTGAGAGTGGATTTTGGACTCATCATAGCTGTCAAAAAGATCTCCCAAAGACTTCTTGCTGTTTGGCTCCCTGACTTGTGTCTCTAAGAAATCTAGGTTATAATATGTGTATCGGTCGATAACTGCAACACCGACATCGTTATCTGCATGGTGGGAGTATGAGGACTGATCAATTTCCGAAGATCCTGTTGCGATGATATTGGGAGAGTAGAATTTGCTGTACATCGTGTTCGCTTGGCATGTATCGATCATGAAGAGGATTTCGTGGTATCTAGGGTAGTCGTCAGATGTGTTCGGATATGGGGAATCTTTTGACATGCCTTTTCTTCTCCCACATCTGTTCAAACGCATCCGCCAAATCAAATGCACTGATTTCCTCCGCATCCTGGAACTTCAAGAACTCGTTTCCTCCATGGCCAGTCATATACACCAAGATGTTGCTTCGATCATCGGTCAACAGCCTCTTGCTCCTTGGCATCTCTTCTCCGACTCGATCCGTCAATAAACGAATGAAGTTCTCCACTGTAACTTCGTAGCCTCTATAGTCCACCTCGATATTATCTCCGTACAGATCCACCGCTCGATCTGCATTACTGTAGACTGTTCCTGGAAAAGCGTTGCGGGGATTGCATGCCATGTCATCGGGCAGCATTAAGATAATTTGTGAATCGGGTATTCCAAGTCTCTTGACCGTTCGGTAGAGGGAGAGCACATTTGCAAGATGTCTGTAGTTGAACCAGAATCGGGATGTTGACACCAGGACGGCCCAGTTGCTGGTATGTTCTGCTGCTACTGGGGCCAATAACGGCGCGAGAGCTAGGGGTAATTGAAGTAGTCTGGATAACTTCATCCTGGATTTATAGTTTGGTGGTTGAATTGTGAAGGAGAGGATGGCGAAAGTATGTCGAGAGCATTATGCGTGTTGTCTCCTGAGGCTTCATTACCAATCAATATTTGATGCCTTTCGATGCCTCGAATTTGAGGCTCCCAGGTGGGCCACGTCCCTTGATCACATGAAAGGTATCCCCGCTTAAATCTTGACTGATATATCAACTTCAAGTCGCCTTTGCACCTCTCGAAACATTCCCCAACCCTTCTGAGGATCCATGGCTGAAGGCCATCTATCAATGTAATGGGTTGGCCACCAGCTGTTATCATCGTCGTCAGGTAGGTTCTGTCTGCGCCACCCTCTTCGCCCCTCCAGCTGTTGCGTTTGTTTGCTTGTTTCAAGGTTGGGGCGCGGCAAGGGCTGCAGCTCAAAATCGAGTTGAGCGTTGCCAAGGCGGAATACTAACAAGACTGCAGGCACGGCGCACGCCTGGATGCCGCTGACAAGCAATGGCACCTCACATCCCCGACTCCCTACGATCCTCCTCTTACTTATGGCGGTTGGACCCAGTCCAGAGCCCTAGGGGCGCGCATTGCCAACATCCTGCGGACTCGGGAGACAGACGATGAGATACTTGCAGCAAACGACGGGGAGGAGGAGACTGGGAATGTGAGAAAGCGCAGGCATAGGGTCATCATCCACAGTTCACCTTTCCTCCGTTGTGTACAAACGTCCGTGGCTATCAGTGCGGGGTTGGCACAAAATCCTGGACATACCCACACACACCATCGATCTCAATCTCCGGCAAGAGGCAAACCACTCCATTCTTCTCCCAGAGTTCGTCCTACAATCGTGACGGACTCGCCACGCTTGGCCCCTATTCTTGAACCGAATACCTCTAAGGTGAACGGCAAACCTCAAGAGCAACCAGAAAACATCAAGAAGTCCATCATACGTGTGGATGCTTTCTTAGGAGAATGGCTGTCACCAGATTATTTCGAGCAGATCACTCCGCCTCCGAGTTCGATTATGATGGTAGCAGGAGCTAAAGCTGATCTACTGAGAAGAGAGGACTACAGCAATTTGATACACGTTCGAGATATCAACACTGCTCCTGCGAACCAAGGATTTCCAGGTGGTTGGGGAAGCCCTGTTGTTGTTGCTGCTGAGAAGGACAAAGACGAAGGTTTATTGAATCTATCAAGTCTCGGAGGAGCTCTTCCTCGAAGAGATCGTACAAGCAGCCTGAGCAGCGTTGGAAGCAACGGGACACGTCACAGTAACAAAAGCGCTACCAATGTATCGACTACTGCCCCAGTACCTCCACATGCTCAGGGCGGCCACGGAATATATCAACCTCCCATCCCCGGCTATGCCATCTCATTGGCCGAGCCTATTCCAGCGGGATATGTGGCCCACGCCAGAGATGCTTGCGTGAATGTAGACTACCAGTGGGACAGTATGAGAGAACCACAGAACTGGGGAAATGGAGGAGAATATGGCGAGGAATGGAGCTCAATGCATAAGAGATTTCGCAAGGGATTGCAGCACTTGGTGGGCTGGTACCGCGACAGTGGCGACCCTGGAAAGCTTTCGACGAAAACTCCTTCCAGTCCTGGTCAGTCGACCTTCCATGACGAGTGCGATTCCGAGGATGTGGATACTGATTTGGTAATCATTCTGGTTACACATGGTGCTGGGTGCAATGCCCTGATTGGAGCTCTGACGAATCAGCCTGTCTTAATGGATGTCGGGATGGCTTCACTCACAATGGCCGTCAGGAAGCCTACATCTAAGGACACTCCATCCGCTCCTGGGGCGACACCAAAATCTCACTCGCGTGCATCCTCGAAAACTCTCTCCATCTCTGACGAGTACGATGTCATGTTGACAGCAAATACCGATCATCTAAGGTCCACATCGACAACACCATTATCGTCGAGGACACCTTCACTCGCAGGTATTGGCGCGTTCCGCGATCGCTATGGCACCGGCGGAGCACTTGATAATTCCCAATTCTCTAATAAATCTCGACCCATCACGACACCAAGTAGCTTTGGCAGCATCCGTCGTACCGCCAGTGTTGCAGGCTCCACGCCCCGTACATACTCAGACTCGCCACGTCAGATGTCAATCGGCCTATGGAGCGCACCACAACCGCAGGAAGAAGTCGAAGAACAAGACGACATGATTCTCAATTTCGGGAACAGCGCCATGGATGAGAAGGAGAAAGACGAAGAAAAGGAAAACGAAGAAGAATGCGCCTGTGAAGATCAAGGTGAAGAAGACGAGGTTGCGCCTCTTGGCCTTTGGGGCACGCCCAGACCGCCAGGATACGCAGAAAAGATCAGAGAGATGGCGCCGAAGCGTAGATGGACTGTAAATGAGCGACAGACGACATGAAGCATACGAGCGAGCATTAGGCGGCACAGAATTGAACATGCATGGGTTTGATGTGTAGACGAAGTGGCTAGGTGTTGATTTCTACACGGAACATCACATGCAAGAGTTAGCATAGTCTGTCACGGCACACACATCTGGCTTTCATGGAGGGTAGCGAGGGAGTTTGGCGTCTGGATTCCTCGTACGATGATGAACTTTGACTTGAGGATGGGATGGCATGGTGCTTAGTGAAGGGAACCTGAAGCCCTCATTTAGCATTCGTTGGTTGATATGATACTGGATGGATGGATCATAAGTTTCCCTCAGTTTGGAGGATGGATGGGGGTGCGCCGGAAGCATAAAAGTGGACTGAATAATGACCTCTTCTCACTTTGACTTCGGTCAAGCCTACCTCATCTTTCGTGCTGATACTTCCATCACCTCGTCATTTGTACGGCATCTTACATTTCTCCAAGTGGGCGGCTCATTTCCCCACACTGGCTGTGCAATATGCCAATATCTCTATGTGGCGGAGTGACGCGTTGAAATTTCGAGGTCGAGAGTGAAATGGGAGAATGAACACATGAGAACTTGATAAACTAGTTTCTAGCTTGTTGATTCTCGCCCACGTTGGCTTGTAGCAAAGCACAAACTGTCTTGGATCTGGTATGTGACAAGTCTCAACCGCATCCTGAAAGATATTCCTATACTAAATATTCAACACGCAAGCGTAAAAAGAATTATCTCAAAATTTCCTCCATGGTGAGATCGAAGTGTCGAGTTCATGACTGAATAAAAGAACTCCCAGCTCAATTCATTATTCTTATTTAACTTACTTTAGACCACTACCGAGTACGAAGACAACGGTATAAAGTATCGGGAATACAGGGCATTATTTTATAAAGGCTACTAAATGCCCTGTAAGGTCTTACTTTAATCTCCCTGTAGCTAGTCCTAGTCCCCTGTAAGCCCTGTAAGGGTCCCCTGAAATGTGGCTTACCTCGCTAAACCTCTAATTTCGATTGTTTTTTAATTAGTTCGATTTTATCTATCTAAATAACTATCTAATATATAGCCACCTTCTCTTAACCCTTCTTCCTTCCTTCTTTATACTTATTGCCCCCTTCCAAACGTATTATCTCCTTTATATAATCAGGAATTACTATAATCCACTCTTGAATCTTGCTCTAGGGAAGGTCTTCCTAGTATTTCTCTTACCTTACTCTTAGCTTCTTCCTATTACTAGTAGGTTCCCGCTTGGTAGTTTTCTTTTTTATCTAGAACCAGGCTTTCTTAATTATATTAAGATTAGGTAAGTTTCCTGGCCAGAGTATTTTTATAATCTTCTATAGATTATAAACCTTCCTCTAGTAATGTGACTTGTAAGGTCCTATATTATTCTCTTATATAAGGGTATTAGGGCAATCCTTTTAGTATTCCCTTGCAAATGGCAAGAGCTTCTTAATTAAGATCTTTTTCTAGTATTAATACTAATTAATTCCTCCTTATCTATTCTTTATAATATAAGTACTAGTCTTCTCGTTATACTCTATATCTTTCGCACTTTTCCAGGGGCCCTTCTATAAGCCTTTTTCTATTTCCTTAGCCATTTCCTTTGCTTCTTTTCCTACTTCTATTTATTAGCCTTCTTAATTAATAAGTTCCTTATATCAAGATTAGCTTTATAATCTCTCTTCTTTTATAAAGTCTTCTTTTCCCATATATAACAAGGCCCCTTTTTATTATAAGAGAAAGATCCCCAAAATATAAACTCAGAAAATTCTTTCTATCTTCTTTATATATAATACTTATTATATACTTCTCTAGGTAATCTCTATATATATCTCTTTCCCCTTATACCTTCTAATTAAATAGTAGTCTCGTCCGTAAAAATCACATCTTTCTAATTATTAAGCGTCTAATATTCTTGTTCCAAGTACTAGGCTAATCTTTTCCCTTTACTAAGAATATTCAAGCCAGGCTTAATTATTAGTTTATACTAAGAGTAGCCTGTATAAATAAGAACTTTCTATACGGTTCTGGATATAACCTCATAATCCCTTTTCTTTATTTCCTTTATAATTATAGTATAAGAAAAGCCTCTTATAGTAGAATTTTGAAGAATAATCTTCAAAATATACTTAATTACTTTAGAGGAAATTGCAGGTTAACTAGATCTTGATATATTGAGTATATATAAGACCTTCAAAGGCATATTCTTATTCTCTACCTATTTACACTCTCTAGCTATAGCTGCAAGTCGATAAATAGCTAATCTGGGTACTCCTATAGCTTCCCTAATTTGTCCTAAAGACTTCTTATCCTCAAGCATATAAATAGCCTTGATTCTGGTACTAGTGGAGTGCTCTTTGGGCCCAAGAGTAGTAAGTACAAAAGCAGTTAACGAAGCGGGTAATAGAAGGGCTGGTTTAGCTAAATTATTATCTAAATCGTCCGAATCTGATAGTAAATTATACCATATATTCTCTTTATCTTCGGTATACTCGTTAGAGTATTCGTTATCTGAGGAATTAGGAGGAGAGAAGAGCTCTGATTAGCTATCTAATAAATCAGGAAAATCAAATAAACCTTTAAAAGTAGCTATAATAATAGCTAAAGTAAAGCAAAAGGTATTAAGTGTTTTTCTAATTAATTAGAATTAGAATTCAGAACGAAGTGTGTATGGAGAGGTGTATATTAGGGCTAATTACCCCCCCCTTTACTCGCTACTAATTAGTGGACTCGCCTATATTTATAGGCGTTTGGGGGCTGTTACGTGGCACCAGTCACGTGGTGCCACTGTACGTGACTTAGCGTGTAGCCAGTGCTTTTAGCCGGGCACACAGCCTTCAGCTCAATTCAAGCTCTTTACCACCACTGCAATATCACCTTATCGTGACAGGGGCGTTTAGTACCTGTCAAGCTGTATAAGCCCATATTAAGCCTTCAGGGCACTTTTAGTAAGCTTATAGGGGGTTACAGGGGACTAGGACTAGCTACAGGGAGATTAAAGTAAGAGCTTACAGGGCATTTAGTGGCCTTCATAAAATAATGCCCTGTATTCCCGATACTTTATGCCGTTGTCTTCGTATTACCGACCCATCAGCCAGCTAACATATCCGCTATAGACCTTTATTATTAACCATGCTAATACTCGCTATCCCCAAATTAATGATCGACTCCCACTCCTCTTCCGCTTTCCTCGAAACCTTCGTCGTTTCAATCTCCGTCCTGGGCTTGGTATTTGCCCCCCCCCCCCTAGTCACTCCGCTCTCCGAAATCTACGGCCGAAGACCAGTATACCTTGTTCCCATCACTCTCGTCCTCGGCTTCGCAATTGCATGCGCAATGTCCAACAGTCTGGGCATGTTGATAGGATTTTAGTTCCTTGTGGATGTGCAGGCTGGCGTACCCCTTACATTGGATGGAGCAACACTAGGCGAGAATTTCCGCAGGACAAAAGAGGTGCAACTATGGTGGCGTGGAGGATGGGCCCATGCTTGGTCCGACCTTGGGACCCACTATTGGCGGATACCTATTAGAGGCCAAGGAATGGCGATGAGTCTTCTGGCTCCAAGCCATCATCTATCTCATGGTCTTGGCCCTCCTGGCTTTGTCCTCTTGAAAGAGACATGCGCAGTGGTGATCCTCAAAAATAAAGTCGCCGCCCTGCAAAAGTTGGCAGGAAATGAAGGGCTACGATTAGCACTCCACGCCAGCCTCTCACCTTAGAAGCGAATTACAGAAGCATTTATCCGAACCCTCAAAATGCTCTTCCTCTCTCCTATCCTACGGTCACCTTCCTCTTTGGATTGACCTACCCCTTCGTCACAACCTTCTCCCACGTGTTGATGCAGCAATGCGGCCTCAGCACAGTCTCCACCGGCCTCACATATCTAGGTCTCGGACTGGAAATAATATTTGGGACCGTAATCACGGGCAAGGGCAGCGACGTATTATACCGGATGTTGAAGGACAAGAATGAAGGACGAGAAGATCCGGTATGCAGGTTACCACCGCTGGTGGTGAGCGCCCCGTTGGTTACGGTGGCGTTCGTTTGGTATGCGTGGAGCGCACAGGAGAGAGTACATTGGACTGTGCCAATTTGGAGACGGTGTCCCTTGGGTTGGAGAGGGTGTCTTGGTTTGTAAGTTCCTGTCCTCGCTGTTCATTCTCCCTTCAACCACTGCTTACCAAATTGTTACTTTGCTGCAGAGGTCAGTCAACATGTATCTGGCGCACACATACGGCAGATATCCCGCCTCGGCCACTGCTGTCAGTAAGGTCCTGCAGTATATTAGTGATGAGGTCTTACCCTTGGCGGGGAAGCCGTTGTATGATTATCAGTGTGTCAAAGGATTAATCACGTTAATCAAATTAATCGATTAATTAATTGATTAATGTGATTAGATTATGATTAACGTGATTCAGACTTTTTTTGATTAGATTAGATTAATTAATCTTGATTAATCTGATTAATGCTTGATTAATCACGTGACACCGGAGTTTCTTGACTTTTTTTACTTTTCTCTTTACTTTTACTTATTAATTATTAAATAACCTTATAACTAATTAATAATATTATAATAAAAAAAACTAAATTAAGCTAAGAACTAACTAATTACTCCTTTTCTATAATAATAAACTGATTATCTGTGAGGGGCGTACGTAATGGCGCATGGACGGGTGTCAGATATCGTAGATCTAGTTTCCTATTTTGGGTTAAGCTTGCATGAGATCGCATTTCCTAATTAAGTAAAGGACTTCGTACGCTTGGCTAAGCACTAGGGAATATATAGGGAGACGCTTCTAGCTTTGGAAAGGGGCATCGATTAGTCTTTTGTTGGAATCAACTCTTGGAAATCAGTTACACTTGCAAGCGTCACTCTAAAGCTTACTTACCTTGACTAGGTACTTGTGCATTACCCTGCTATTGTGTGCCTCACAGCTTGGTAAGCTGCGGCCCAGGCCGCCGCTAGGCGGCCGTAGCCCTAATGCGGCTAGCGCCATCACGTGTCTAGTCACGTGCTCCATTAATCAAATTAATCAATTAATAATCGATTAATCTGATTAGATTATGATTAGAATACGATTAATGGTAAATTTCCTTGATTAGATTAGATTAATGCCCATTAATCTAATCTAATCTAATCATTTGACACACTGATGATTATCTTGGACTTGGAGACCTGCCTTTCCAGCGCTTCGACTTCTGGTCATTTCAACGAGGACATTTGTACCTTCCTGTGGCTCTTATCCCGACAACGATCTGGGTGAAGAGGAAATTGTGTTCCGCTATTTGATGATGTTGGCTATTGGAGCCAATGAGAAAACGTAGGGCACCAGCTTACCTCGTTACGAACCTGTGGACACAAGTCCGTGTTTTTAGGGCATTTCGCTAAGAAATGAACCCCACAACTATTTTGGATGCTTTTATTTTATCTTTAGAATTAGGTTTAAAGGCATTCTAAACTCAATCTACCCTTTTTCGTCGTGTGCGCTTGAATTATACGAGGTTTTAATCTGCAGCTGTGAAGAAACTGTAAAGTGAAGTGGGCGACTTTGGTTTTGGATGCCTGAAAACATCGCTAAAAACACGGACTTACGAGCCTGCTGACAAAAGTCCGTGTTTTTAGGGTATTTCGCTAAGAAATGAACCCTATAACTATTTTGGATACTTCAAATTTATATTCGGAATTGATTTTGCAGGCGTTCTAAACCCATTCTGGCCTCTTTTATCTCATGCGCTTGAATTATATAAGGTTTTAACTTGTAGTTGCTGCGAAACTATGAAGTAAAGTAGGCGACTTTGGTTTTGTGAGGCCTGAAAACATCGCTAAAAACACGGACTTCCGTCAGCAGGCTCGTTATGTCCGCAGGGTCGTTAGCGAGCCCCTGAAGCGTCATCCTAACGACGTCGCTCACCAATGCCAGGAATGGAGCAGAATCGTGGGATAAATTAAAAAGATCTGTCCACTTGTTTATCTTTTGAAAGCCTTAGCGAGAAGGATGCTATGGACGTGATATAACAATAAGCAAAGATTGACCAATAGCATCACAGGAACTAGGATGAATCCACAGGGCTTGGAAATGTTGTCTGCACATTGATCCGAATCGCCTTTAACCTACGAATGGTATTCAGTAACGAAATGTAGAATCTCCAGCTTGATTTTCGTTAGATTGCATATATAAAGTATTCTACTCATGAGAGTTATTATCAAGCTTTCCGTACACTTCAACATGACGATATATTTGCTGTTTATTACTGGGATATATGCATTCGGAAGCCTCACGAGCTCCACAGAGAAACGCCAAGCAAATAATTGCGATTTACCTGTGACTTTTACTGGAAATCTATTTGCGACGAATACGCTTCATCCAAATACTATCTACAAGTCACAAGCTATTGCGGCCGCCGACTCTATAAATGATACCTCGCTCAAATCAGAACCATTGAAAGTTGCCAGCGCAGGATCTTTCCTTTGGCTCAGCAACGCATCACTCGCCAGCTTAGAGTAGGAGTTGGACGTCGTGCCTTGCTCAACAATCCTGGGAATTGTCGTCCATGATCTACCGAAATCGTATTGTGATTCTCTAGAAACACCCCAATTCCATATCTCGAAATATAAATCAAAGTATAGTCAAAGCAAGTCTCTTCGTTCCCAACTTATCCAATCGCTGACACGCTTCAGTCATCGCTGAAATTGTCCAAAGCCACCCCAACGTCGCAATTGCCGCCATCGTCGAACCGGAACAATACTCTCACTTGTAACAAACCTACTCCCACAAGCTGCGTAGATCACGCAGCTTGTAATCCAATAAGGCGTCATCTACGTACTCGAATAACTCAATCTCCCAAATGTAGCATGTATCCCGCTGCCGGTCATGGTGGTATTCTCGGCCGGACCAAAAATCTAAGTATCCATCTTGCAACACTTGAAGACTTCCTGCTAACAGAAGGAACCGGTGCAACACTCGTAGCACAAACATACAAGCTCGCCGGCTCTCCTTCCCAACTCCGCGGCATCTGCCCAAGCGTCAGTTCCTACAACACATTCAACATGTCGCCCCCGGAATGGGAAACTCCCTCCAGGGTCCCCAACAAAGGGATGTATGAGGGATATTTCATTTCCTCTCTCGTATCTATTAACAAATATAGTATGCCTAGTTTCGCAATCGTACACACGAGTTGAAATGCCTGGCAGAGGATTAGACAAGAATGGAGAGATTGGTGTATTGTTAATGGGCGGGGATAGGGTTGAGACCGAAGTTGGTGACGGGGAATAGGAATATGGGTGAGTTTGCTTGGGTGGAGAATCGTGGGGTTAGTGATGGTGGGAGTGAGAAGGGGAGAGAGGGTATGAGGCCGATTGTGCGAAGACCGATGGTGATTTGAATTCCCATTGACTGAGGTTGGATAAGAAGCTTATTGTCTGTAGCTTTTAAACCATCTTCCGCTGTAGGAATGTGGTATGAAGCGTACTTCGAGATGTTGCTCTCTAATGCGAAGCCGGTGATGTAGAGTCTGTGGACCTGGGGGATCAGATAGCGACAGCAACCCACTATAAACAGACCGCTGTTATTTAGCCAGGAAATTTGACTTAATTTTGATTGGATGAGTTCAGGTCTCATTGGAAGATGAGCTTTCATTCTTCCATTTCCTAATCATCTGTTTAATCTAGTAGGAGAAAATTAACTTTCGCCGAGATCAAGTGCAAAGTATGGTCAAGTGCCAGGTACAGTACCTCTATGTTTCGGTGGGTTGAGTGGGGGTCACTAGCTGAGAATTAAATACGAGAATTTTTGCATCTCATATCAACTAAAATCAGTTGTTCTCGCGAAATCTTGGTGATCAGGTAATTATTTCACGTTTATTGATTTATCTGTTCTAAGTAATTTGAGACTGTTGACCGATTACCAATCACGATAGAATACTGACAAACTCCCACCAACTGCATCCATCGCGCCCACTTAAGCCTTGATTATATGAAGAAGTCTTATTTTGGAGTGAATTATTCTCGTATTATTGAGAGCGTGTTCGAGGCGTATTTGAGAGAAGTCCCTCATTTTCACATGCAAATTTCATGTGCAGCACTAATTCACGGTACGTCATAGGCCAAGACTTTCAAACATCCGTCCTGTCCGACCGACCTCCTACAAAACCACACCGTAAGCTCCCTATCTCTTTCTCTTTTCAACTGATCTCTCATATCAATTGAACACTTTATCTGTTATGCGATCTCAATCGTTGGTCATGGAGAACCCACTCCTCCATCCTTTCGCGTTCATCTACCAACTCATCCAATGGGTCCTTAGCAACCTTTTCTCCCCCGACCCTCCAAAGCCAGGTGCAAAGCTTGGTAGACCCAAAATTGCGATTATTGGTGCAGGATTGACTGGTGTTTCTGCTGCTTCTCACTGCGTGGGCCATGGGTTTGATGTCCAGATTTTCGAGGCTGGTCCACGGAAACAGCTGGGTGGGATTTGGAGCGTAAATTCAACCCCTCATCCCCTCACTCTGCCCGAAGTAATCAAACACTAAC
Organism: Hyaloscypha bicolor E; assembly: GCF_002865645.1. Lineage (NCBI taxonomy): Eukaryota > Fungi > Ascomycota > Leotiomycetes > Helotiales > Hyaloscyphaceae > Hyaloscypha > Hyaloscypha bicolor. The sequence continues at coordinate 2,847,518 of NW_020194685.1, read as the reverse complement.
CGAACAATCAGAGAGTTAACAACACCTCCGGTCTCCAAATCCACTCCATAATGTACCGTTTCCACCCCTCTGTCACTTGGAGCGGAGGGTACCCCAACCGCCAACAAATCGTCTCCCAAATCACCGAGCTCTGGAAACGGTACGGCCTCGAATCGAAAACCATATTCGACACCCCCGTCGAGAAAGTGTATAAAGACGAGAAAGGACGCTGGATCATTAACGATACTTCGAACGGACGCTTTGACGGCATCATCGCTGCGGTTGGGACTTGCGGCGATGCGAAAATGCCGCATATGCCTGGCATGGAGAAGTTCAAAGGCGAGATATACCATAGCAGCGACTTGACGGGGAAAGAAGCAAAAGGGAAGAACATGATTATCATTGGGGGTGGTGCATCTGCTGTTGAGGCTTTGGAGTTTGCGGCTCATGAGGAGGCGAAGAAAACTTATATTCTTGCGAGGAGTGATAAGTGGATCATCCCGAGGAACCCAGTCGTCGATATTCTGCTTTCTTTCAATATTTTTGGAGGCGAGACCCCGTTTTCTTGGATTCCGGAAACGATATTAAGAAAGTTCTTTTATCGTGATCTTCAGGATCTTGCTCCCACGGACAAAGGGCTTTTCACTGGCACCCCAATGGTCAACTCGGATGTTATGGATAAAATCCGCGAAGGGAAGGCGGAGTGGTTAAGGGGGGATATCAAGGGTTTCACGGAAGAGGGAGTTAAGTTCAATCTCAGATCAAAGGGAGTGCCTGCCGGCGGACCAGGAAGAGAAAAGATTATCAAGGGAGATATTGTTGTCATGGCCACAGGGTTCGATAGACCTACACTCAACTTCCTGCCCGAAGATAGTTTCGTCGACCCTTATAGCCCTCCCAACTGGTATCTGCAGACCTTCCCACCTCAGCACGTCTCGGTCTGTGCAAACAACTGTACCGTAAGCTCACTCATGAACCCCTTTTCTTGCGGCTTCACTAAACTATCATCCTAGTATGTCAACGCAATTGGCTCCGTCGGCAATTGGCATATCGGAATCTATACTCGGATCCTACTCATGTTCCTGTCCGACCCTCTCACTCGGCCCCAAACTTTTTGGATGGAGCGCTGGATCGACATGACCCGCTTCGTTAAACGATTTGCTCCAACTGGAGCCTTCGATTTCTTCACTTACCTGGAGCTGATCTGGTGGTTTATGTTCTGCATTGCAATTAATCCTTTCAGATGGAAGTGGGCGTTCTTCGTTTTCTTTGGTATTGGTCACGCACTGCCGAAGAGTGTGGTCAATGCGGAGGATAGAATTAGGAATGGACTGGGCGTGAAGATTGGGAGCAATTATGATGTTGGAAAGAGCTTCTGAGTTGAGAATGCATCGCGTTGAAGAAGCATATGGATAAACGGAATCTCTTTATGGGAATTTGTTGGATAGCGTATCGAGGGAGAATTGTCTGTAGGTGGGAGATAGATAAAGAAAAGTGAGGCTGAAAAGACGGGAGAAAAACCTGTAAAATAGGACCTTGAATGCGGAGTTTGTTGGATAACCTGAATCTAGTTTCATTTATATATGTGTGCCTTGTCCGAGAGGAAGCTTTAGAGTAAAAAATTGATCCCCAAAGAACAGGAACATCGGAACTGGAAGAAAGGGGCTCCCTCGCTTAGTTAGCGAATTGCCAAAAAGGAGCTCCATTTTCCGTCCCACTTTAATCTAGAGATAATGCCTGGTCCAAATTCATCACGGCGGTTCGGTGAACATAAGAAATTGCGCTCTTGAAAATTTACATAACCACAGGCAATGGAGAATGCTCAGTAGTGCAATGTCAGGGTAGGGCAAAGGTGGCGACCTAAAGCGCACATGACATCGTAGAAACCATTAAAAACATACCCATTAGTATAAGAATTGATTAGAGCATCGAAATCAGCTGTATAGCTTAGGAGCGGTGTAGAGAAAGCTTTGATGAAGGAGAGTCTCTGTAGTCACGTGATCTGAAACACATCCTTTGTAAATATATCCAGTGCGGCACTTCTTCTGGACTCTGTTGACAACTTTCAAACCCTTCTCAGACAGTTCCGAGTTCCCCTTACTGAGTTTCACATTCTTGCGCATTGCGGTCAAGGCCGGTTGATGTTGCCGTCAAGTGACGGAGGTCCATCCGACATCAGGCCATAAATCAGATGATCACCTCAAACCACCCTTAACAAGCCGAACTTGAAATATTTTCTCAATTTTACGCTCGTTCATAAATAGCATTCTTACCTCAACCCAATCTATTTCCCTCTGTTGTCCTCGTAATTCCCTATGCCCCATAACGAGAAGTTTGTCCCGTTCACCATGGCGAATCCTCGCCCCGTAATCCACATTGATAGGGAGGAGATTTACACGAATCTGGAGGCACGAATGCATTATCTTCAAAGCTTTCTTGATTTCACGAGCCGTATGTCATATCACAATCCATCTCCTTCCCAGAAATTAGAAATAATTAAAAATGTTGACATGAATTTGCAGGGGATGTCAACGCTCTCGTGACTGATGCCAAATACGTGAAAGCTCTCATCCCAGCAGTCGTCAACATCGTTTACAAAAAGTTGCTTCAATACGATATCACGGCTCGCGCGTTTCAAACTCGGAGTACCAGCTTCAAAGGTCCTCTAGATGATACCCCTACCGAGGAAAGTCCGCAGATTCTGCATCGGAAGATGTTTCTACGGGGCTATTTGAACAAGCTCTGCTCAGACCCTACCAAGATGGAATTCTGGGAGTATCTGGACAAAGTTGGGTAAGATCATAGATACATGTGCCGATCAGAACATTCCGGCTTACAAAACTTCTCAGTATGATGCATGTGGGCCTCGGACGGACTCACCCCTTGCATATTGAATACATCCATCTGGGGGCATGTCTGTCATTCATCCAAGACATCATGACAGAAGCAATTCTCTCTCATCCTAAACTGCCGCTTCCCCGAAAAATAGCGCTGGTCAAGGCGCTCGGGAAGATCATCTGGATTCAGAATGATCTCATGGCCAAGTGGCATATTCGAGAAGGTGTTGACGAGTTTGCGGTTGATGATGATGATATTGAGGTCGAGGAGGAAGGTTATCTTCATGGCAAGAAGATTGTGAGTGGGAGTGATGAGGAGGAGGCGGATCCGGGGACCCCGACTCGTACTGCCTGCGTGGAGACTTGTCCGTTTAGTGGGATGGGGAAAGGGATGGAGGATATGAAGATTGAGGAACATGATTTTGCGAAGAAGACTTGAATGGGAAGAGTTCCAGTGGGCAATTCTTTTTTGTTGCATTGCTCCACTCCATTGGAGCAAAGCGCGAGAGTGAGGAAACTTTGGGAAAGGAATTTCGGGAAGGATGCGAAGGAAATTTCATTTTAGGTGACGGGGGAGCCTTTGAAATATTGCATAGTCGGGGTTTTGTTGCATTAGTCCACTCTGGTTCAAGGTATTGTTGTAGATTTCTTGCTACCTGTATTCCGCCGTATATGGCCCAGGGCATCCCTCAGCTGGATAGTTACATCTACTCGCTTTCGTGCCACCTCTAATATCCACATTATCAAAAGTAAAGTCTCCACAGCTCCCATCGCCACAGAATATATAATAGTCCGCTGCCTTTGGGACCACCCATCCAGATATATTAGAAAAACTGATATTCGCAACTTTTACCCCATTGCTTGCTATGCCAGACGGTCCGCCGTTAAGATAATCTTGCTGAATATCAATCCCGTAAGTCTTAATATTCGAAAGTTGGATATTAGAGTACGTGACGTTGACCACGCTCCCAGTGGCGTTGTAATCTGTTTTGATTCGCAACCCATTCGTCGAATTTGTGACGATGGAGTCCGTGAACCTCAAACTCTCTGTTAGTAGTGAACTAGCAGATCATTGGTTGTACTCACACAATGTTAGAGATATTATGCCCAGGTCCCGTCCCACCACCAGCAATCGATAATCCATGACTCCCCGAGCAGAACACGTTCCTAACCGTAACATTGCTAGAATCCGAAACAACGACACAGTCATCCTGGTTCCACACTTTGCAGTCTTGCAGGAGTAGATTGATTGAGTTTCCAACATTGAAAGCATCAGTGTTATGAGCCGCTGCAAGCCCTTTACTAATACTATTTGGAGCGTCCCCGAGTGAATTGTTGAGGACTATGTTTTGGATTGTCGAATTTAGGACTCCTGCAACGTTGATTCCATGGGAGGGGTAGTTTTGAATGTACAGGTCCTTCATAATAGAATTGTTTGTGATTTGAACTTTCATGAACTGGCCAGGTCTGCCCTGTTTTAATATGCGGGCATGTTCCAGTATAACCAGAACTTACTTCGGGAGTCCTCCATTTGAGCCAAGTCCATCCCAGTATTGAGGACCACCTCCGTCAATGATGGATCCGGGTGCGCCTTGTATTGTCACATTATTGCCTGCAATTTGAAGAGGTCTGAACTGGGAACTGTTTGTGAACGCAAAACTTGTTTTTCCTGAGAATGTGACTGTGGCTCCAGTTTTGAGTTTGGTGAGAATTATTGCGCTGCTTGCTGGTGCATGAATGTTGTCTAGTGTGATGGACATGCAAGCTGCTACCGCCGGGGATATCTGCGACCAGGCTGTGCAAAAACATGGCGTCGGGGTGGTTGTGGTAATTGAGATTGATGCCGAGGAACTTGTGGTTGACACTGAGTGCGGGAAAGTGAGTTAATCCTTACGGTTGAGTGACAGGAGAAAAATATACCTGAAACAGAGCCTGAAGTTGTAGTTGACAAGAATGAAGATGTAGTGGCTAAAGATATCAGATTACCAGTGTGACACCAATAGGCCGGAACACCTACCTATAGCTATATCTCTCAACACTATATCTCTGGCAAGTGATGCACTGAAAAGTGAACAAAGGAGTATTGTGGAGATCAACATTTTAGCAGGAGTGATTCTCTTCTCACGTGGCGTGAAGACTCCAATGTAAATCCAAGTATCGTAGTTTCTTGGAAGTGAGCCAATACAACTCACTTATAGCTTCAATTACTGACTCCCTAAGCATGAAATAATCAACCCGAATTATCCGAGAAATAATTACGGATCTTCCACGAGTAGGATGTAAGACGGGAAGAGAGTAGATTACCGGTGTGGGGCATACGGAATAAATTTCTCCGCAGTCATTCAAGTCAATGCGCAATATGACGGCACTGAACAATACGGTGTCTGATACTACAATGACAAAACGGTCCGCTTTTTATGCCCATAATAACTTTTTAACCATAACCTGAATTAATTGATACTAAGTAATATAATTATAGGATAGAATTAAGGAAATAAAATATATCAACCTAATTTTAATACGATTTGTAGTTAATTAGCAATCGAATTTTAAAGTATATAGACGATTTCTACTTTTTCGATTTTTAATTATATAAAACACGAAAGTTTCATAGGAGCTCAAATATAAATAATTATGTGCTTTGTAACTCTCGTGATATTAAAGATATTAAAAATCGGAGAGCATGAAATTAATTATTATAAGATATGCGATGGTTATAATTAATGTAATTTAAATCAGATTAATTAGTATTACAACAGACGCCCTTTCATTTTGTTATTGTTCTTTCGGACCGACTGTAGCCTGAGCTTCGGCTCCTTTACGAAGGCGGGTGGCATCAAAAATCGTCTCTTCGCTCAGCGAGGGCGGGCACAACCTTGACTCTCGCAATAGAAAATCTCGTAATGCCGTATTTATATTTAATTATTGAGAAAATTCCATACGAGTTAGACCCGCTTCTTTCTATCTCACAAAGCTATTTGAAAGAATTTTAGACACTGCATTGAATTTTAGTGTGATTTTCCATACGTAGCGATTTTGGTGTTCTTCGCTCTTTAGTGGATGGCTATGTGTGTTGAATCATAGAGGTTCGGGGGGGCCTGGCACCTCCCGCTCCCTGCCACTCCACGGGGAGGCCACTGGTGCGCCCCTGGAGGACTTTGACACAGGGCTCCAGTGCTCTCTTAGTGGGGACTTGGGGGAATTGCATTTCTTCTTTACGCATCTCGTTTGGGGCCTTCTTTTGTTTTTTTTGTGTTCCATTAGTCTTTTTAGCTGCCTAAGGCTCTACGCAGACGCACTATATAGGGTTAGGCTACAGAGGTGGTCACGAGTCCTCGACTCCGCTCCAGAAAGCAAAAAGGAAATCGAAAAATAAAATAAAATCAAGCTCGTTTGGGGCCTCAGGGCATAATTATCAGAGCTAGGGCACTTTAGGTGTAGAACAGCTTTCATTGGGGCTTCAGGAGGCAATCTCAGGCAACAGGGCATGAATTCAGGCAGCAGCAGGGACTGCAGCGTAGATATACCACTCCTGACAATTGCACGAACAAGGCAATCTTTAAAATATAATGGTTTAAAATATAAGGGTTTAAAATATAAGGGTCAAGTTAATATAGATTGAGATATCTAAATTACAAGAAGTGCGGTTCAGCGGAAGGTTTATATGTCTCTGCAGCTGAGCTAATCCAAAAAGGGGAGAATCACGTGTATGGCAACTCGCGTGGGTTTCAGGGGAAAATGTAAAACGACCCCTCCCCCCCGGGTGTCGATTGGGGGCCAGACTAACCTAAAGTAGAGGCGCTCGTACAGGAACACCAAAACTCTGGCTTTTTCTTTAATTTAATTCAACTTTATAGGGAATTAATATATTTTAATACTTGGTTTATTTCCTTATTATACTAATTAAGGGCTCTTTTAAATACAAACTTTTTAAAAAGTTTAAATTAGTAGTAATTCTTTAAATTAAAAAAGTTGAATTTTTTATATTTTGTAGCTGTGACAGCTGGTGTCACATGGTTGATACGGACGTGGTTTCAGCCAAAGGGGTTGGTTTCAGCTAAGGTTCCAAGCTATGGTTCAAACCAAGCTCGCTTCCAAAGCTCGGCGTTTCAGTGGTCTTGGCCATACCTACTTATCCACTGCCACACCTCACTCCTTCTCTCCTTAGCTTTAAATCCTTAAGACATTGGGACCATTGATCTTTGTGCCTCGTTCCATCGCTTTGTTCCTGCTGTCACAGTAACCTAAAGATAAGCTTAAGAACGCCTAGAAATTTAGCGAATAAGTCCCTAAAACCAGATACAAGAGCCCTACAAACCTATATTTTATAAGGTGTTATAAGGCTTAAAAACTAGAGCTTAATTAATTAGTATATAAACTCCCTTAAATTAAAATTCTATCTTAAGAAATCTTTTATTATAAGTTAGGAAGCACGTGATTATAATACTAGTGTTATAATATGCTAGCTTATACTTATATTAAAAAAAATATAACTTAAGATTTTTGAAGAGCTTAGATAGCCAATTACAAGTTTATCGACACCCCTAATCGACACCCGGGGGGGGGGGTGTCGTTTTACACATTTTTTCCCGGTTTCAGGCCTGGAACGGTATATGACTAGTTCTAGAGCCTGCCCTCGAAATTCTGCCTCGCGTAGAAATTAATTCCTATGGCTTATCTCGGGCCACCTCGTTAGGCATCAGTACTTAATCTTGCTTGACCACCACTACCCAGTGCGTACAGCCTCAGCTTCAACGAACCACTGTCACTGGATGACGGATGATCAAGAAAGCCTGGGCGCTGTCTGCATATTTTGTAAGTGGTCCAAGAATCCCTCCCAGGTGGGAAAGGCAGTGTAGCGCCTACAGGGATCTGAAAGGGGTCTTCGCTACAGCCAGAAAAGCACGTCAACGGAATGACGAAGTGATCTGATTCTCCTCATCTCATACAGCGTTGCATCTTTTCACTGTTCTCTTCGTATATGTCGGTTCCATCCATCTTCAAGAAAGCGAATTGGCAAGCAGTACCGCTTTTTCAGCGATCAGTGATTTCATGCAAGTCTCAAAGCCTCAGCCTCAACAAGAATAGACCCGCGGTGGAACCATGCAGTACGAATGAATTTCACCTATGAGAGGCCATCTCAGGTGAGGCTGGTGCCACAGACCCAGTGTGGGTGATTGATTTGTTTGCTGATCTATCAGAAGACCACCTTGGCTTCCACAACTCGCACTAAGGATCCCACGGTGGATTACCCTTCCAAATTCTCTTCCCCCCTTCCCCCTCCAACCTGTCCCTAATAGCCCTCATTCTCTGCCAATCTGCGTCACTTTCCCACACCTCAAGCCGATCCCAACTCCTCACAGTGCTCATAATCTTCGTGAGCGTAGCGTCTGAGCGGCGCATCTTATCCTCGATGACTTTACGGTCACGGGGCCTGCAATCCCGCTTGCTCCAGATCTCAACGTCCAGCGCATAGCGTTTTCGGATTAGCTCATTGAGGTCCCGAATTTCTTTTGCTGACACTTTTTGGCCTAGTGGTATGGGCGTTGGCTGGTCGCCGGGTGCGAGAGGTGGAGGCGAAATGGCTGGGAGCTCAGTAGTGATGGAAGTTGAGGAGGAGGTCGAAGATTTGGGCCGCCGCTGAAGGAGATTGCGAGCAGAGTTGCGCATGTTGAGCGTTAGACGGGATCGTTTTGGATTTAACGATTCTACTGAGTGCATGGCTGAAGTGTTGACTTCGCTGGAGGCAAGTCGAGTTAGTGCTCCATTCAGGTGTCCGCTGCCTGTCTCAACAGGTGAGGCTGAGCTGAAGCGCCGCATAAGGGGACCAGGCTTGGGATGAGGCGGTGTCGAGGATACAAGAGATGGACTAGATGTGTTTGCAACAGCAGTTCACCCGCCTCAGTCTTAAGTGGGGTTCAATAATGCTGGCGTAGTTGAAAACAGATGGAAACGATTGGAAATGTGGTGTGCGAGACAGTGGCCTATTTATGCGCTGGCCCATGAGGCTATCTCCTGCCAATCCGCCATGGCACAGAACGCCACATAAGTAGGTGCATTCGAGCTATTCCTCTTTAGATGTTTTGGCAGCTTCGTTTTGATGGCGAAGAATATGCAGACTATATGTGCAGGAGGAGAGTTCTCATCTAGACAAGTTTTCGGCAGATCTTCTCCCTGGAAGCGCTTTAGAATGATATGAGTACCTTTTTGATATAGAGTTCGAACTCAGTAAACGGATCTTGAAATAGAAAATTTCGACCCTTCTGGGCCCTACCATACTATGATCTGACGTGCTTTTCCCTGGAGAAGGCGCACTGCAATAAAAGCAACCTAGCTAGCATAGAACACACTGAATTTGCCCTTGCAATCCATCACCAAATCGTCTGTATCTAGTCGTTCTCCTTGCGCGTTGCCTCTCCGTCGTAACTCCGGTACCACGACTAGACTTAGAGAGCTGTCGCGGTCGAGAGCTGTGTGTCTGCTTCGCACCGAATCCTCACTCGACTCTGACATGAGAAGAGACATACGGCATCGTTGCTGCCCTACCTCCAGCCACAACTTCGCGGCTTTCTTCACTAGCTGGCTCATCCTTTGCTTCTCGCTGTCGCTGACAGTAGCAACTTTTCCCAGCTCCTGGGACATCTCTTCTGTGACCTCTTTCAGGCACGAGTCAAATTCCCGTTTCACTTTATGGTCCCATTCCGCTTGAGGCTTGCTCGTTGCTGCGACATATTTCTTCATGTTCTCGTACCTCCATTTCTCGGATTCTTTAGTCGCCGGTGGACAGAGAGCCGACACTCTTGTAGATTTGGGATCTTATGCATCTTAGCCACGGAGAATGAGCAGTTGCATGTGGGCTTACCTTGGCCGAATTTCTCAATCCATGTAGCTTCTAGCGATTTTCCTTGGTTTCCCAAGACACGGAAAGGAGTACAAAAGATGCTCTCATAGAGGATGACCCAGAGCGTGTTCTGGATGATATATTGCTTCGTCCGCCGTTGATTTTCCGACTTTCGGAACGATTGTCCAGGGAAAGGCCAGAGCGATTCTTGTCCAATGTCCCATTGGACGCGGGCAAATTCATCAACCTCGATACTAATATCTTGGAAACGATGGGCGAGTTCATGGTCACTCATGGCTTTGAAATGATCTCTCTCAACTAGAGCACCCTTTAGAGACTCGACGGTCTCCTTCAGGCCCCTGACAAGCCCTGTCTTCTCTACTTCGAAATCTTCTCTCATCTTTCTCTTCTCAGCGTCGTGAGCATTCCGAATTCTCTCAATCTCCTTCATCTTTCCCTTTCGCTCTTGATCGAGCTGTCTTTTTGTCTCTTCTAATTGGCTTTCGAAGTCGGCCTTGGCAAGTCGTGAAGCTTCCTCCAATGCCCGGATCTTGCTCTGGAGCTCTTCTGCCACCCTCCTCTCCTGCTTCAACAATTTATCTTTCATCTGGGACTTTTGGTCCATGAAATGACGTTCAATCACCCGCTTTTCATCCTCGTGCTTGCCGGTCATTTCCTCTGATTGCTTCTGTTGCTGCTCTTTCAACCGGTTAATTTCACCAACATGTCCCTCCCTCGATGATGTCAGATCGCTGTTCAACTGTTGGATCTGAAAGTTCTTTGCGTCGACCGCCTCTTCATGCCATCTTTGACGTTCTCTCGTTCGTTCATCATTCTCTTTTTGAATTTCTCTTATTCGGTCATTATGCTGTTGTTGCTGTTTCTCATATACTGATATTTCACCCTCAAAACGAGCCTTCTCTCTCTCGTTGGCGCTGTTTAACCGCAAGATCTTGTCGTTGCACTCCTTGCTTTTCCGGGATAAATCATCGTGGGACTTGGACTGTAAGGCCTGGTACTGCTTCCTCATCTTCTCGATCGTTTGTTCAGATGTGTCAATTAAACGCATCCAGTCATCATATGCCTGCACTACATTGACCAAGGCGGTTTCCACATCCGAGAGCGAACAAGGACGAGTGATTTCTCTTTCAAAACTTATAGATAAGAAATCTTTCTGTATCTTGAGGATGTAATCGGAGATTCTGTCCATTGCTTCGCTATGTTCGCCTCCATCTCTGGTGGATCCGCGTACCTGTGGTGTCGAGGGCAGAGGCTTGCAAGGTGTACTCTGAGAAACACTGCAGGCGTCCGTGTCTTGTCCATTTGCCTCCCTCGTCCCTTTTCCATCCGGTTGTTCGCATTCCGCAGATTGTTTTCCTCGTCCTAATGAAGGGCAAAATTTCCCACTTGGCTGCTCTGGTGGAGCACGGCCGTGTTCGGCATTTTGGTAGGCTATTTGTGCACCCCTCTGGGCGTCAGGGTGTTGGCCGGTTTGCTCTCCATCTCCAGTCTCGCCAGTACGAGACGGCAACGGTTTCTTCCTAAGAATTCTCCTTCCGATATTTCTGGCTATCATCAGCCTCGCTCTCTTAGAAACAAGATCATGGCAGACCAACTTTACTGTGTCCATGTTTATACTTCTTGCGAGGTCTACCAACTAGTGTTTGGTCATGTCACCCTGCTTAGGGATGGAAGATGGAGATGTACGATCGGTCAGACGTTCAGCTGCACCACAAGTTGTCGTGGTGCAAGCCAGCCTCGGGCACGGACCTGTTTTGGCCTGTGGTGCAACCACGAACGAAAATCGTCCATGCCTGTAATACTTCCGAATAGCTACGAAAGCAACCTCTAAGTTCAGGATTCTCACCATGGAAGACCTGCCCAAGGTGCAACAGCGCCGTCTATCGACTTCTTTGCGGGAGGTGGAAGAACGCCGGCTAGTTATCGCCGTAGACTATGGCACAACATATACAGGTATGGCTCGCGGCTAGATTGTCCCACATACTAGCTAACACTGCGAAATAGGGGTCGCATACGCTACTCCTGTTGGCAAACGGGCTCTGCTGGACGAAATTGATATTGTTCAGGATTGGGGTCCTAAGATGGGCAACCACATGAAAATCCCAAGCGTCATCTCATACTCGCTGAGGAGCCAGGCCAAAGAAGAGCAGTGGGGAACAGATCTGAGCCCAAAAGCCATCGCGATGGTGCATACCAAACTTCAGTTGGAGGTTGATGGTACTTCAGCGGAGCTGGACTTGATTTTGCAGGCGTTGGACGGGATGCATAATCTGGACTTCCAATACATTATCGATCACGGAGGGGACAAATTTCCACGCAAGACCCCGGAGGAAATTGTGAGGGATTACCTGACGAAAGTTTTTGACTATCTGCTCAAGGCAGTGGCTCCATTTACCGAAGCGTTGAGAAAAACCATACCCGTCGATATTGTTGCGACCGTTCCCGCAGTAGGTATCCCTAAGCACTAGTTGAATACCGGCTAAGGTCTACCACTAGGAGTGGGGTTACAGGGCCAAGAACTCCACGTTTCAAGCACTCACGCGAGCCGGATTCAATGAAAGAACTTTCCCGCAGCTTAGAGACATGCTGCTGGTCTCAGAGCCCGAGGCGGCGTCTATCTATACTGCCAGAGTTCTGAAGGAACAAAATGGTGCAGACTTTCTCAGGGTGGGTACTCCGTTGTGAGAGTTTAATAGTATCTAAAACTTATTCGGGGGAGCTAGAAAGGCGAATGCTTTGTGCTGTGCGACGCAGGTGGGGGAACGGTTGTATGTGCAATTTATTCACAAACCCTGGCGTTCTGGTTTAACATGAATGTTCCAGGATGTGGTATCATACAAAGTAACGAAACTGGAGCCGAATTTCGAAATTGAACGAGTCACATTACCGACGGGTTAGTATTTGTTGATAGCTCCGCTCTTCCTTTGTTTAATACTTAGTACTAATAATGATAGGCTTCAAATGTGGATCCATTTTTATCAACCTGGCCTTCAAGAAGTGGCTAAGAGACCTGCTAGGAGAAGAGATATACCAGATATTGGACCAAGCGCAAGTGGTATCCAATATTAGTTCCCACGATGCGGAGGGAGAACGAATGCGCGTCCTGATGAAAAATTTCGATGTCCACAAAAGAAAGTTTGCGAAAGACCATCGAGATATCAAAATCGACTTACCAGAGCCTTTTGAGAACCTCAACAAGGAAAATATAGTAATAGGAGGCCAGATCACTATTACATAGTTTGTTGGTGCTTGTTTCTTCTTTGGCCCTTGCTAACATTATCTAGCGAAGACATGGAATCCTTCTTTGAGCCTTGTGCAAACAAAGTAGTTGAATTAATCGAAAACCAACGGGAACAGATTGAGGATATACGTGAACGAGTCCGTCTCAAGGTATTCGTAATTCACAGGAAGAAATTGTCTTTGGAGCTAATATACCCTCTAGAATGTGTTCCTCGTTGGTGGGTTTGCGGAATCTTTGTATTTGCAGGAAACAATCAAAGAGTCTCTTGATATGAGGGAACTTGACCTACAAATACCCAAAACTTCGTATGTTGTAGAATTTTTATTCATGCTGTGAGGAGTGAAAGGCAGTAGCTAATTCTAAAGATGGACCGCCGTTGTCCGAGGTGCCGCAATCTTCGGGATTGAGAAGTCAGCCAGCAAAGTTACCATGAGCGCCTGTTCCCGAAGCTATGGAGTATCTCTCCACGCACCCTTTTCAGATATTACCCACGATGTCAGGGATCGCGTCGAGGATTCGCTAGTCCCGATCATGGCGAAGGATCAGCTGTTGTGGTTGATCAAGAAAGGGGACTTGATTCTTTCCAACGAGCCCAAACAAGTCACAGGGCCTATCACCATAAACTTGACGGAAACCCGCCCTAGGAGCGGAATTATTCCTATTTATGCCTATGATGGGGATAGAGACAGGCTTCCCGACCGCTTGGCCAATGCGGAAAATGGTTTGTTGATCTCTTTACCCTCTGGTTGGTGAAAGCACCAGCTAACCCTATTCAGAAATAAATAGGTTTCATGTCATCAACTACGATCTAAAAGATATCCCTTTGCAAGAATTCATACGCAGCGACCCTGTAGGCCCGTATGCGGCCTTCTATGTGGCAGAGCTCAGCCTCACTATGAGGCTAGCCCCACGAAACATCCTGCAGCTGGAGTTGCGCTGGAAGAACCGCGTGATCTCAGAATCAAACGTCAACGAGCCTCCGGTACAAGCTGAGGACTCAGATTGAAGTCTGGTTCTACTTTCTATTTGCAAGCATCAAGTGATGATTTGCAAACCCGTGCAAGGGAGGTAGAACATCAGGCGGCAGGAGTCCGGTGTTCGATGCGAAACGGTTTCTGGTGGCTTTGTCCCATTTTGGCTGTGGCACTTTAGTATATCACTACTGAGTAGATTGTATCGTCTTTCTATTCTGGTTTCAAACTTCCAATTACTTGAGAATTAAACATGCCACATCAAGCAATAGAGGAAAGCTAATCCCCAATAGACAATGTCAAGGGTCCAAACTCAATCTAGTATATCTCACAACACCACAGTTACGACGCCGAAATCAATCCATATTTTTCCTGCCCTCTTTCCCGCCACCGGAGGTCCTCACTCCCCATAGTTTCTTAAATGAATGTTGGACGGCGCAATAGGACCGTCATGATACGCGGGTGGCTCCGGTAATTCAATATCCTCTACCGGGGAGCTTTGTCCTGACTTCGCCGTTTTCCAGCCTCGCCATCGAGCGAGGAAAATAATGCATACAATAAGCAAGCCTACGAACACGAGGCCGCCGATCGTCGAGCCAGCAATCACGCCCGCGCGTGCTCTACCACTCAGACCGTGGTGTTGAGCAGTGGTTGCGTTTGGGGGGGCGGATGGAGTGGCAGAAGAGATTGTAGATATAGATGTCCGGGGCGTGGTGGTGCCCTGAGGTGTTGTGGAAGGAGCCGCGGACAAGACTGACGGATCGAGCCAGCAGTTTTCTTGGCAGCCATCGGTGCAACTGTAAATGGTTAAGTTAGCACACGGTCAAGATTTTCGGTGTTTCAGAGTGGTATAGCTGAGGGTTGGCTATCGCTATGAGTGTGCAGGAAAGGATGACTTACAACGTCGCGTTCGAGCCGCAATACCTAAGTTGAGCAAGTAAGTAAGTTTATATTCATACCTGCTGAGCATAACCGACGGCTCACTAACCCATTGATGCTGCAACATAATGACCTCCCTTCCACGGGCAAACACGACGCATAGTTATGTTGCCACCCGCATTTCCCGCCGATACCTGACTGCGATGTTGCTGAAGAAGCAGCCTCTCTCGCCGCTGCAGGCATGTTGCTACAAGGAAGGGGCCCTAGGGTCCGCCTGACAGCGCGTCGGGCCGTGCCGATTGAATTAACGTTAAAGCGCGTACCCCAAACTCTAAGTGCGTCTCCGGGTTGTTGTAATCTCGCGCAAAGCGATCCAGGGAGCGAGGCATGGAGCATAATAAGACTCGATGATCAGAAGAAATCGCGCCTTGCGATTTTTGGCGGCGGCTGAGCTGAGGCTTGAGACTGGCACTACTCCCCAGTGGCAATGTTGCCGGAGCCCATGAGGCTGGCGGCTACTCGTTCTGCGGGATAAGCAAGGCACACTTTGCGTACACGAGGCACTGCACGGAATCAATGTCCCGGCCAATAAGAAAGAATAGGGGAAATGCATACTCGCTCCTAGGTAACCTATTCGTATGAGAGCGCTAAAATCTTAGCAGGGAAGACCCCGAAAACTGAAATCGTTATGTGGATCTATCAAATACGAGTAGAAGTCAGGTAGCTGTGCTCATATCCTGAAGATGTAAAGGGTCAGGGCCGAGTACAATCTCATGCAATCGTGTCTGCGTGTCTTCATTACATATAATCACGGTTTCAACCTGGCCCGCCTAGAACAGGCACAATCTTGGCCACGTTCTACCTTTTAGTGAGACATCAAGTTTCCCTAAATGCTAAGGCTCTCATATTTATAAATACCTGGAGTACTAATTAAAAAGAAGGCTATTTCAGTGGTATATACTAGAAGCAGAGTTTTATTAAAATTCGCTTTCTCGCCAAAAAATATTATTAAATAATATAATTACTTTGAACTTTCTTATATATTAATTTTATATTAATTTTGAATTTACTAATATTAGAATAGCTATATTACGAAGTTATTAGGTATTATATAACCTTATATTACATGCGTGGCTTGACTAATAAACTAGTTCTAATTAGGCTTAGTAAATTTAGAGAAAGTATATTAATATTATAATACTCTATTTTCTATTTCTAAATTAATTACTTTATTAACTATATAACTAGTATTTCACGTATATTATATAATAGTATTATATATTACTAGTATAATAGTATAATTAAGGCAATGGTTTAAAGGCTTAAAGATTAAAAGAATCTTATATATTAAGAATACTAAGCTAAAAAGAAGAAAGAAAAAGAGAGAGAAAGAAGAAATAAAAGAAAGGAAATACTAGCTAAATAAATGAAACCAGTTATATAATAGCTATTTCTCTTATAACTCTAACTAGTATTATTATAATTAATAATTATTATTATTAAGAAGCTAAAAAAATAAATAATATTTTAAATATAAAATATAAAATATATATTTATTAAATTTATTAAAAGCTAGTATTTTATAATTAATTAATATTATAAAAAATAAGCATTATATTAATATCTCAAATATTATTTCAAGCTTATATAATAAAACCTTATTATAAGAATACTGAAATTATTTCTAAAAACTAAGAATAATACAAGATATTCTTATATTAAGAATTATATATAAATATTTTTATTATTATATGCCTTTTTTAAGCTATTAGATAGCTATAGAATTAGTAAAAGAAGAGAGAAAAAGAGCTAAAGAATTAATAAATAAGAGAATAATAAGCTATAAAAGCTTTAATATAATAAGATTAATATTTAAGATACGGATTTACTAGTATCTAAATGTCGGTTCACCAGGAATGCATGGTACCGTTACATAGGCATAAAAGTGCTATTTGCATATGGTTTGTGAAGTTGTTATTCAGAAGTAGGGATCGCAGTATTATAGTATTAATATGCAATCCCTAAATCTGCTAAGCCTAAAGGGGTCTAGTCTACTGGTCGAGTCACTAATAGAACGCGAGGTTACATGACCATATCCCGTATCCCATGTCCCATTGCCCATGTCCCATTGCCCATTGCCCATATCCCATATCCCGTGTCCCGTAACTACGCACGTGACTCCCAGAGGAACAGCTATACTAATACTGGAAACTCTCTAAAAACGCAAAAAACAGTATCTCCCTCTAATTGTATACAAATTCCCTAATCCGGCCTAGTGCCAGATTTCCCAAATGCTCTATATATCCATATCGCTTCTGAGGTTTTGGTCACATGCCAAAGGCCGCGGCCTTTTGCACGTAACTTCCCCTTCCATAATATCCTCCCATCCCATATATCCATTTTCCGCCCTATCCGCACTCGACCCATTTCTCTATATCTAATTATATGGTATTCGTATTAATTAGGCGCTTGAGGGCGTTTGTTGGCTTCGATTTCGTTATAGAATCGGCAGGATTCGATTCTCCCTTAATCCACTTGACTTCCGCAATTTCTTGTTATTCATATATCTGGCAAAGGCATATTACATTAATTATTAGGCATTTCTCTCGAGTAATACCTAATTTAATAAGGCATTCGTATAATGACTTCGAATCCGTACAAATGACTAGTAGTAGTTCCATTTCTAGTACTCTATTAATTATAGATTTGACTAAAGTACCCATATTAAAACTATAAGCCATACTATAGAGTTCCGAAGCTAGAACGCTTCTGGTAACTCTCTTATATTTAATAGAGGACCAGTAAATAATATTAGTATATCCAGTTCTATTTACTAGAACTAGAATATATCCGATTTAGGAAGAGAGATCTCTATTATTTATAAACGAAGTATCTATAAAAATAATCAAATATAAGAACTTCTTTACTAGCTTTACGAATCTCAGTCCTCTAGTAATATTCTCAATTTGCTATTAAATATACTTATTAAATGCCTTTATATTAGTTTCCGAGGATTTAATAGCTTAAATAGTAATTAATAAGTCATATAAAGCTTCTGGTTAATAGACTAATATAATATATACTCCTCTTATATATTAGGTAATATATTAGTCCTTAATAAAGAGATTTTAACGAATAGTACCCCTACTACTTATAGTAGTAGTATTCTTTATAAAAACGGTTTAAAGGTTCTTATACTAGTATTCCTATATAAGAGTAATTCCAGTAGTATCTATATAAATAATACCTCTATTAAATTTGAGATTATAGTTAAAAGTAAGGGATTTATACTCCTTAGCCAAGAACTTAGTCTTATAGAGCTTTAGTTACTTTGCCTTTATAAAATCATTAGTTCTAATAAACAGGGTATTATTAGTTTAAAGGCCAATAATTCCGAAGAATTACTTGCTATAGAGTAGGTAAGAATTATAAGTCAACTATTTTATAGAGAGCTTATTAATATAATAGGAATAGTAAGTCTTAAACTAGTAGTTCCCAGCTTCCGGTATACTATATAGTAGTTTTATAACCTTTAGAATAGAATTATTCTTTAGATTTAGTTCTCTAGTAAGCTTATAAGGTAAGTTAATATAAAAATTATAATTAAATAAGATTATTAATTAGATATAAGTTTATAAGATATTATATAAATATAATTCTATAATATCTATTATTATAGTAGTAATACTAAAGATAATTCTCTGGCTAATATATTAGATAGTAGGTAATTATATTAATACTATATATTTCTTATTATTATTATAAGCTTAGATAACTAGTCTCGACTTCTTAAGCTCTTTCTCTATACCTTTATTCTTAATCTTATTAATAAACCAGAAGTTAAAGATATATACTTCCTTTAGTACCTGAGATCTGGAAATAACCTCAAATATATCCTTTTCTAGAAGGCTAGTAACTTTAACTTAATAGAAATCCTTATATAGTTTATTATCCTATAGAAATACTGTAATATCCAGGGTCTTATAAGGGTATCCTCTATTATACTTTAGTAAAATAGCAGGAGGAATTATACCCGTATTGCCTTTGGCCTTATTATTAGATTCGGAAATAGGTTCAGGTTCGGGGCTATTAGTAATAACCTTAATATC
Source organism: Hyaloscypha bicolor E (assembly GCF_002865645.1). NCBI lineage: Eukaryota > Fungi > Ascomycota > Leotiomycetes > Helotiales > Hyaloscyphaceae > Hyaloscypha > Hyaloscypha bicolor. The sequence continues at coordinate 2,828,640 of NW_020194685.1, read as the reverse complement.
TCCTATATAAAGGGCTTTATAGAGGTCAAACGGAAAGTAATATTACTATATAATAGAGCTAGTATATAGTCCTCCCTATTAATAGCTACTAGCTTATATAATCTATCCCAACTACTAGGTTAACCGGTATTTCCTTTATACTAAATAAGAATATTCGAATTCAGGAATAGTTTATAAATATTAGTAGTACTAGAATTATTTCGGGTATTTAAAGCATTTATAATTTAATATCTAGCTCAAAGCTTCTGAATTTCTACTATTACCTTTTTAAATACTACTAATTACTATAATATAATAGGTAATAGGGTATTATATTTGGTTATTCGAGATAAAGTACTATAAATCAAAAGAGTTAGAATAATATTATTAGGTCCTATAAAGTTATTAATAGCCTTAAAAGCTATTTGAAATATAATATCCTTATTAATTCCATTAACTTTAGCTATAATAATAAGATAGGTATATTAGATTAGGCTATAGTAATATTCTATAATTCTAACGAAGTTATAAGCTTCTATAGAGATAATCTTAACCTTGGTTCCTATAATATTTGCAAGCTAAATAAACTTCTTACTAGTAAACTGCTTTCCGGTATCTGCTATAATCTAATTAGGAAAGCCTAAATAGTTATTAATCTAGTATTACTTAAGTATATCCCAGATATATATTATACTAATATTCTAGAGCTATTAGCCGGCTTAATATTAAGTGCCTTTATTAATAATATAGAATACAGGCTTACCGGAAATATAGAAAATATTAATAATAATAAAGTAGTTAAAGCTAATATTATTTCTTAGATTAAACTTAAATTATCCGGGTAATTAGCTATATTTCTAATATTATTTATAGTACTTTATAAGATACTTAAGGGCTTCTATATTAATATTATAGCCTGCTTATTCTAGTATATTTCGGAGCTTACTAATAGATAAATAACTAAAATAATAATATAGATATTATAATTCGACCTCTATAAAAAAGCAAGAGTTATAAATAAAGAATTCGGAAATAAAGCCTTATAATATAGTATTCTAAAGCAGGAAAGAATATTCAAAATATTATACTATAGGTATATATTTTCTAGTAAAAGTAATAAGATAATTAGTAAGATTATTAAAATAAACCCCTAGCTTGTCTATATTAGTTAAGCTAAGTAAAAATAGAGTCTTTAAAGGCATAATATAGAATTATACTTACTATTATAGATCTAATAGAAGTTATAGATCTAATACCAAACTAGATATTAACTTAATCTTTAGTAATTTTATTAAGTTTAATACTATTATTAGTCTACTAAAAAGCTTGGAATTAGTTAGAACTAGTAATTAAGTATCTGGAGACTCCGGTATTAATTATAATTCTATAAAAGCAGTAAGTATTATATCTTAATATATTATTAACTATAAAAGTCTAAGTATCTTCTATTAAGGGTTTAATAAGCTTCAAGGTATAGTTTTCGCCTATTATCTAGTATATAAAAAAAAGAGAAATAAGGTTATTTATAAGAGTATTAGCTATAGTTATTAGTAAAGCAAAAGTAGTAGGAGTAGCTAAAAAGCTCTTAACTAAAATAAAGTAGGAATCTAGGTAATATTTCTTTTCTTTATTCGTTTCTACTAATAAAGCCTTAAAAGCATTATTTACTAGTTTATTCTTACTACCCTTATTACCTTCTTTGCCTTTAGCTTTAGTAATATACTATATATAAGTACTACTAAAGCATTTATTAAAGTTATAGGTATTTCGGAATCTGAACTAATAGATATTTCTATCCCTAAATCAAGCCTTCTCAACCTCTTATTCTTCTAGTATATATTTCTATAAGCGGTATTCGGGTTTCTTATATATAAAATATAACTTCGGAATATAATTATTATAATTACAGGGCTTAAAGTAATTATTATAGGTCCCGAAGTTACGGCTAGGTTTATATTAACGATTTCCGGAGGAATAATAGCTTAGAGAATTCTGAAAATAGTATTATTAATTAGTAAAGAAGGTTTCGGAATTAGCTTATTATTTATTCTTATATATAGTAATAAATAACTAGAGCTTATTAATAAGCTAGCCGAGATTTATAGAAGGGTCTGAAATTATATATCTATATATCCGGAAGCCTTAGTAAGAGATAATAATCTTATTATAGAGAAATTTAGTATTTTATAAGTTAGATATAAAACCGTATTATAATTAATATAGTTTATTAATTAGTAGTTAAATAATCTTAAATATTATCTTTTCCGGAAATTTAACTATTATAGAAACTAATATAGTAATATTTCACTTATCTAAATTTTAATATTCGAATCTAGAGCCTTTAAAAAAGCTATAAATATTAATATAAGCCTCTTTATATATATATTAAAAAAGCTAATTATTATAGAAATAGTCTTAAGCTAGTCTCTTTAGTATAGTAAGAAAAGCTCGCATTAGTACCTCTTATAGAAGCTCTATATATTAGTAAATATCAAGAAAAATAGTGAGTTTATAATTAAAATTATTATTAGATCTATTATACTTTTATTCTTTAGTATAGATCTTAGTAATTTCCCTAATAAGTCTTATAATTAAAGGGAATTAGGGGTTATTCGAATATAATTATAGTAATAGTAATAGTAAAAGTATACTATTTACTTCTAGAGCTTCTATACTAGTATATAAATCTGGTAGAAATATAGGATATAGTAATAGAGAAGGTAATAAAAGAGGTAATAATAGTATAGAAATATTAAAGATAATAGGTTCTAAGTACTTATTCTTTATAAGAATAATAAAGCCTAATAGGATTAGTCCCTTAATAAGGTCTAGTCTAGTTACTAATATATCCTCGTTTAATTATATATACTATTTATCCTTCTTTATAATAGTATATAAGGTATTTATAATAGTATTAGTACTACTATTTTATTATATAAATATACTATTATACTAAAGGGTCTTATATAGGTATAGTATTTCCGGGAATTCGAATTTATTAAAGTTCCCTTAATAAGTAAAGTTCTTAAAATTATATTTAAATAGCTTCTAAAGGTTATTATTAACTATTTTATAGAGAATATATTAAAATAGCTTAATATCCAAAAACTCAATTATTTCATTTGCCTTAATAGAGTTTAGATTAATTCCATATCTCTACTTTCTTACTAATTCCTTAAAATTATTATTATTTATAGAGTAATCGGATTAGATAGATCTAATAAAGGAATTATCTACTATAGTATATTCCGCTATTATATATTCTATAGACTTATATCTAGTTTGAGGTATAGTAGTTTATAAGAAGGATAGGTTTATAAGGAGGAGAATAGTTTATAAAATAGGTAATTCGTAATAGGTATTATATTCGAGATAAAAATTTCGTCTATAATGAGAAATTTAGGAAGTGAAATTTAAGGAGTAAAATATCGAGATTCCGGGAGGACTTGACGGTTCTAAAGCTCAAGAGCCCCAGGGGTTCAAAAGAAGGTGGTTTTTAAGAGGGTTTTATAGGAGTTAAATGGGAATGGAATGGGATAGTCAAATAACTAACCGTTTTGGTATTTGGCAAGATCAAGTGCCCTTCCTGCCTATATAACCGAATTACAGGTAATAGGACTAACAGATGTTCCCCCCTTTAACGTAGTATAATCGGGCTTTAGCAAGATCAAGTATCTTTCCTGCCTGTGCAACCGAATTACAGGTAACAGGATCGACAGTTATCCCCTCTTCGACTGGAACAATGGCTTTGCCCCTAAGCAACCGAATCTTAGGCAAGCGCAGCTTAATCCTTCCTGATCTATAAGTACTAACTGATTAGTATCGGTTCACCAGGAACGCATGGCACCGTTACATAGGCGTGGAAGTGCTATTTGCATATGGTTTGTAAAGTTGTTATTCAGAAGTAGGAATCGCAGTATCGTGGTATTGATATGCGATCCCTAAATCTGCTAAGCCTAAAGGGGTCTAGTCTACTGGTCGAGTCACCAATGGGACGCGAGGTCACATGACCATGTCCCGTATCCCATGTCCCATTGCCCATTGCCCATGTCCCGTGTCCCGTGTCCCGTGACTACGCACGTGACTCCCAGAGGAACAGCTGTACCAACACTAAAGGCCTAAAAGCCTAATAAAAGTAATGAATTAGCCTATTATATATATTATTATAAGAATAATATATTAAAAAATTAAGGCTAAAATAAAAAATATATAAGAATACTTTTAGCTTAAAGCTAATTTTTATTAGAATTCTAAAATAGTATTCTTATATCGAGAATATTCTTATATTAAGTATTCTTATAGCAAGGTTTTATTATACTTTAAAGTTATTATTTTAGTGAAATTATTATTTTAGTGAAATTATTATTTTAGTGAAATTATTATTTTAGTGAAATTATTATTTTAGTGAAATTATTATTTTAGTAAAATTATTATTTTAGTAAAATTATTATTTCTTTAATAAAGCTATTAAAGTTATAAAATAAAATAAACTTATTATAATATAGAATATTTCAGGTATTTCTTAAAGGTTCTATTAAATATAAATACCGGGAAACTTATTTAATATCTATTTATAATATTTCTTATAAATCTATAGCTTATGTCTTATATTTAGGAAATAGAAAACAGTTTATAAAGCTAAGATTAAACGAGTAATTATTAGAAGTAATTCTTTAGGAATTCTCCTTAAAGAAAAAGATATAAAGAATTATTTTAGACATCTGGAAATAATTTAAAGAAAGCTTATAAAAACTTATAACTACTAATAAAGCTTTAAAAACCTCTTTAGAAATAAAGAAAGAAATAAAGGAACTTTATATTATTACTATATAATATTAAATATCTTTTTCTTATTATTAACTTCTTTATTATTATTCCGAATTCGAATTAATAATACTATTCTTATAATTAATATATATATATATTTATTTATTTATTAGATAAGAAAAGAATACAAGATTTAATAAAGTAATAATTCTTTATAGCTTAATTAATAACTATTATTTATAATACTAGTAATTATAAAGATATTTAGAAAAACAAGAATAATTATTTCCTTATTATTTAATCTAGTTTTGGCTTTAGCTATAATATATATAATAAATAAATAAATAGTTTTGAGATATTATATAAAGTTTTATAAGCTAAAAAGAAGAAGTACTAAATATATACTATACTTTGATTTTCTTTATATATACTCGATATTATAAGGCTAGTATATTACTAGCTATAGAGTCGATATATCTAAACCTGTATTAAATAGAGATATCTTATATCCTCTAATAATTATATAAAGGGTAGAGTGATATTAGGGTATACACTGCGGGCACTTGCGTACGGTGGCTGGGAAACACCTCTATGGCCTTAGCTTAGGGTAAACTGCGGAGCTTTTATTAGTTGTAACTACCCGGACGTGTACCTCTTCTTCTAAAAAACTATAAAAACAACGTTCAACCGCAATTAAGTACGGAAGCCGAAAGGTAATAGTATAACATAGCCTGCGAAAGCGAGTGTGTGTAATAGCTCTTTTACAGGAGCAGAGTATGACAACGAGTGGAGCATGCCACCGTATCTTTGATCCCGCCTTCCATCTCCTGCAAAACTATAGTCCACAGAATATCGAGACACGAAAGTTTTGTCCCCAGTCGCCTCTTTCTAGGGAGGACGAGCTAGGGTGGCAAAAGCCATGTTGATGGGCCCTTGGGACTGCAGGCAATATTCCACAGCAACAGCTCTCGATTTAGATATGAAATCAGGTCTTAAAGGCTGGATGTCTGCTGGAAATCAGTTTCTACAATGGGAGACTGCTGCCGAGTTGGATTATCATGCTGAGCAGGCACGTCGCTGTTTATGTAACCTTTTAAATTCGAAGCAACTTTAAGATCATGTATTTTCCATAAAGTGATGCATTGCAATTAACGTCCCTCCCTAGGTGGCGACTGTTGGAAATTGGTGTCAAAGGCTACCAGTGGCGATTCAGCTGTGCAGGCATGGCTAAGGTTCAGCTGGTTTGACTGTTTAGCCAAACAAGGGTTTACAGCTAAACAAGGGTTTTCAGGGGTAATAAGAGTCATTTGGAAGTCTGTAAGTAAAGGCCTTAGATCACTGAAAAATGGATAGTCGTCTGAAGAGCATTGCCTCCCCCCCTTTATTTTGCCACTTCAACAGCGAGAAAGTGTTAGCCTGTGCCGCCACACCTCTCTGCCTACCAGGCTACAGCACTGTGATGAGTCAACCCTCGAAACTACTCCGTATACCTATTTCAGAATATATGTGGCGCACTACGAGTCACTCGCGAGTTCTCAGTCACATTAGCCAGCATTGAATTACGTGCACCCGTCAAAGGAGAATGGTGCGATTCCACATAAGTTACAGGCGACTCCATGCTCATCCAGAGTCCGAACGATTCCACCCTTTCGTGATAGCTGTATGGGGGCAAGATCCGAACACCAACGTCGTATCAGATAGCGAGCAATCTCGCTCTTGGCAATGGTAGTGGGAGACGAAAGCGCCATCTGCGTCTAACTAGAATACTGATGACGCTTCCGGTGGACTTAGGGAAGCTGATTTCTCCTGGCCAATTGCTCTGAGAAGAATCTCAACCATCTCATCGCCTTTAGTCTTGTTCCGGCTTGCAGCTTCAACAAGAGAGCGGTCAATTCTGATATAACGTGATCCATGTCGAAGTAGAGATACCAAATCGATTTCCAATGAGGTCTCAAAAATCTTCTTTAGAATGTCATTGTCGATCGGATCAAGGTTCGCTAAGAATTCCTTGATCGTATCGTATGGAGGCTCAGGAACACTACTCGATTCGCAGAAGCACAGATTCGCGATAACTGCACGCATCAAATCTTTCTGAGACATGGAATAGTCCGGTAAGATCACCGACTTCGAATACCCAAAATCTACCATGCCCAAAATAGCATAGATCTTGTCTCGCTGGTCTGTCGCTTTTGCGTGCTGAAACCGCTGTAGAAGATCGTAGAGTTGAAATTTAGAAGCCGCTTGGTCGTCTCTTCTAGATCCGGGCATTAGGTTCAAGACTTGTTGTGACAGAGGGGCTATCTTGCCCGGCAATAATTCGGATGCGCGGATCATGGTCTTTGAACACACAGCTTTGGAGCCGCAATGCAGAACTGCGGCTCGGGCATTAAAGGCATCTTGGAGTATCCACGCCCTCTGAAACCAAGGTCTGGATAGAATATCTTGAAAACCTTCAAGTATTAAGTCGTCCACTCTACCGGGAGGGATTTGCGATGTTTCTCCCTCCTTGATCTGCATCAAGTAGTCCATTGCTTGGTCTGTTGCCATTGTCGCTTCACCGAGATAAACCGCGACACTCTCGGCTTTGGCGCATATATCTCCCAATCGTGATATCTGGTTATATATTTCGGCTTGGTTGCTCTGGTCGATGCAGATAAAATCGACCCATAGAATCCGGCTTGTTTGACGTTGTCGGAGACGACATAGCGCATTGTAAAGATCTTCCCGTACTCGAAACGTCGAGCCATGCAGTGAAATAACTCGAGTATTCTGGTTGGTGCCCCAAAAGTAGGATAAAGCTTCATATGACGGAGCGTTGCCTAGCTCGCAACTGGAAAGCTCACATTCGATGGGTTCGTCTTGATTGCTGCCTGGTCGCAGAGTCAAGAGCCGGATTTGACCTTCTTCCGGCTGCATATACGAGTACTGAGTAGACTGAGAGTGTTCGGCGGACATCGTACACGACAATTTCCAGCCAGTTGCGTATCCGGGAAAACCAGCCTCTTGACTGAAGCGACGCGCATTCGTGAAATATATACTTCATGCGCAGCTGAGGATTGAAGTGAATTGCGATGTAACTCTAACCCTTGCGGTCGTGGGCATAGCCTTCGCACAGTCTTTACACAGCCCTGAGCCTTCGCATAATAGTCGGTCCGTCCTTCTTTGTTCGCTTCACTTACAGTCGGGGAAAGCAAGTGACCCCTACGGAAAGCGATAAGGATCAGAAGACCAAGCGATTTTCGAATCTGGTTTTCGACCTTCAATGTCTGATTTGTGGCACGTGCGCACCCAACCAAAAATCGCCTACATATTATGCCCTCTCTTCCTGTGCCTCTACTTATTATTACTACTTAAAATATTACTCTCTTTTTAATTCTTATTTATATATATACGAGAGAGGGGTAAGAGAGGGGTAGATGGGGATGGGGGTGGGGGGGAGGGGGAGGAGATGGAGGGCGAGTGAAAAGTGAAAAGTGAAAAGTGAAAGTTGAAAAGTGGAAAGCGAAAATCGAAGAGCGAGCTTTAAGGCATGCGACTCGCGAGGAAAAGGAAGCCCTATAATTATAGGCTACTTATCGCTAAATTTTAGGGCCACAATTACTAAATTATAGGCTATAGGTACTAAAAATTTAGTGCTTTGCAACGTAAATTTTTGTAAGGTCCCCTTGCCCTGCCCTCCCCCCCTTCTTCCCTCTCTTACCCTTATACTTATAAAAAGAGCGAGGAGAATCAAAGAGAGGAAATATTTGAAGTAATAATAGAGGCACAGGGAGAGGGGGCATAATATATAGGCGTGGTGTATAGGTATTTGTGATTTTTGGTGGGGTGCGCACGTGCCACAAATCAGACATTGAAGGTCGAAAACCAGATTCGAAAATCGCTTGGTCTTCTGATCCTTACGGCTTTCCGTAGACCCCGGAAATACGGGTTGATTTAGCGACGCAGTGGGCTTTGATACTCCGTATGTAGCTGCAGGGCCGAAACTCGATTAAATCCACATTACTTGAAAACTGCAACTTCTTCCTGCGCACATATTTTTCCGAATCTAAATCTATATGATTGTTTCTTGCAGAGTCTAATACACAGTAATGTCTCTTTGGAATTTATCTCTACTTTTGATTCTGATGCTTTGAAGCGTTCGGAGAACATTTCATCAGAGACGTCCAACTGGTGACAAGCCCCGAGAGCGAAATCCAACCGGAACAACAGGTTTTGTTATCACTCCATTCCAGATTAACTCATATTGCAACCTATACTCTAACAGTCAAGTACCTCGTGAGCTGCTTGAGGCTCTCGTAATTCTCGTCCACCCACCCGATCCAATTATATTCTCTCACGCGATCAGTCTCCAAAGTGTGCAGTGAGGACTCTCCATTCGGACCCAAGCGCATGAATCTCGTCGCCACTTTATACTCCTCCCAAGGTGCCGCCTTTCCGCTTGCGAACGCAGTCCAAATCTTCCCCATACTCTCGGCTGTAGTTTTTGCTGCCACAGGATACTCGGCATTTCCATTTTGGTAAACAAACAGTGCACACTGGCCGTGATATGGCAGACCAAATGTGGGACCAGGGTACGGGGATGGCTCGTCGAAATGATAAAAGTAGACCTTTCCCGGAAATCTTTTCGCGACGAGAATATTGGGATATTGAAACATGCCGACGGAGAGAAAACAGCGCATTGCATCACGATATGCGGTTTTATCCATGTCGGGCATGAAATCAAAAGCGCGAAGGAAGCCCTCGCCGTCTTGTATTGTGTCGTGTACTAATTGAGAAAACCTGGTCTGTGGGATGGCGTTGATGAGACCGTCCATAATGATGGCTTCGATCTTCGTGTCACCAATGATGATTTCCTTGCAGCGGGTAGTTTTTTGAGTCTCATTGTACGCCCAAGACTGAGGAAGTAAGTCTCCATCCGCCATTGGACCCAAAGGCGCTGAGTTGAAGCCTTCGATTATCTGGTGTGGACTCAGGGCTCTGGCTTTCTCTAACCTCTCCACAGACGTCTTCGAATCTTCAAAGCCGCCTGTTTGCAGGAGGAAATTCTGCCACGATGTTTCATACAACTCAACGGGCAATGGTCCGAGAGTAGGTGCACTGCCCGACATGAGGATGGCTCGGTCAAAAAGGGGAGTTCCTGTGAGGATGTGGTAGTGAATGCTCGCGCTACCAGCGCTGACACCAAAAGCAGTTACGTTTGCGGGGTCGCCACCAAAGTCGCCGATATGATCTCGCACCCATTCCAAGGCATGTATTTGATCCACGAAGCCAAAATTACCGAATGTGGAGTTTGGGTCCAGATCGCCCGACGGGGTTAAAGAAGGCGGTGATTGTGCGGAACGAATGTCGTTACTTGCAGAGAAGCCCAGGGGGCCGAGGCGGTATTGAATCTGGACAACGATTACCGGAGTTCCTTGCGCTCTCGCAAGGAGAGATAATTGTACTGGCCGGTATCGTGCAACGGAATTAGCTCCATAATTGAACGCACCGCTATTGAAGAAGTAAGTAATGGTAGCAACGGAATTGAAATGAAAGTCTCTTCAAGCTCACGAAGTGAGAGGTAAATTGAGGGTCTAAGTAGGAGTTTCATACCCGTGAATCCATACCATAACAGGAAGTGCAGCATTTGTTTTTAGTGCTTCTTGTGGTACGGCAACATTCAAGTTCAAACACTTGAACTCATCGTCGCCTGGAACGGGGTCGTTGACACCCCCTGTTACCAAAACCTGACCCTCTCCTTGCGGGCATCGAGGCCCATATTTCGTCGCGTCAAATGGAGATTCGAGAGAATGCTTTGTTTCGCTGTGCGCCCACCGCTTGTCAACTGTGGCATATGGTACGCCTCGAAAGCAAGCTATGCCGTCCTCGGCCTCCCCAATTATGGAACAACTGAGTGAGGGGGTCTGGTGTTCGATCTTTGCAGGCATGTTTTGTGATGGGTAGGAAAACTTGTAAAGCTACACTTGAAATTCTAATGCTCGTTCTCTATAAAGAGCAGACCGAGCATGCGCACCTTGCACAAAATTCAGTGCAGAGAACAGGCGCGCCGGCGCCAACGCGGGAGTATCCCGCGCCTCACCTGAAGCCGAGATAAGTGCCTTTGCTGGACAGCAAGCTGTGGCGGATAAGATATCTAGAGAAACCAAGGTATCCGACTGTCGTTTTTGATATCCAACCGCTCAATGGATTCTACCGAGAATTATTGCGACGACGAGACTGAAATCGCTTAAAAGTGCAATCTGGTTACTAAGTCAGCCGGCCAGGCCTATACGAGTAGTAACTATGCCTCTCCAGTACCCAAATAAGCCTACGCCAATAACTGGTTGAGCGGAGGCGTCGAGTTACCCTTACTGGCGTCCTTTAGCTCAGTATAACTTTGTATAACTTAGATTAGGAAGATAGCTTTATGTATTTGTAAGGACTATCCAGCCTCCTTAGATGGCTAATATTCAAAGACCCATTAGTCTACTCCAAATGCGGCAGTTCCTGGGGTTCGGGTTTCTACACTCAGCTATTGGCAGGAAGCCCTCTGTGCCCCCAAGACACGCTAAAATGAATATCCGCCCCAGTGACTAAGTAGGAGAGGCTCCATGAGCTTTTTCATGACCAGCTTCTGTTTTAGTAAGCAGATCGTTAAAAGTGGACTCAAATATGTAATGCGGGAAGTATGTGGGGAATGGTTGGAGAAAGTTTCCCCGATGTGGAGGACAAGAGAGTGGTTCGTGCAGCCTCGGCAGCGGGAGGCATAATCGCAGCAAATAAGGTTAGGGGCTGCCAGAATTTCGGCACCTAGACTCGGCAGGAGACAAAGGCTTTTATTGGCCCACTGAGCAGACCTGCACCTGCATTGTAGGTTGTGGAATGTGGACATTCTGCACAGAGCGAGGGCGGAGACATAACTTATTAGCTGGCCGAGTATCCTTTGAGCCTGTCGTCTCCGCTTCTGTGGGTAATAATTTTCCCCCGACCCCCTTACTCCGCATACCCCGCCTATGCCGTCCCCGGTTATGAGAAAAGCCATCTTTGCAGTGGACGCGAATCTAAGGGCCCACACTCGCAAAAATCTCATTTCGTATAAAGATACTGAAATGGTTATTTGATTCTGTCGTGTGGAATCAACTTTGGCAACCTTTCTTGACTTGCATTCTGCAACACAAGATACACAACCCGTAGAAACGGAAAGATGGCCACCGGCAAAGAGCCCCCTCAAGAGGTCGAGATGGCACCGCCTCTTGATATTGAAGCTGTCGCTACACATCAATCTGAGATTCATCACTTGAATGAGAAGGTTTTTGATGGTGATGAGGCATTGAAAGTGCTTCATACTCATTACGAGCCATACTCTCCCGAGGAGGAGAAGAGTCTTTTGAGAAAGATCGATTATCGAATGTGTATTTTGATGCTCATAATCAGTGAGATTTTTCTCTCTTGGTCTCTAATTCTTAAGCTAACCAGGCCTTGCCGATACCTAGACGGACTCCAATTTATTGACAAAAACTCTCTCACTGCCGCAGCAACATATGGGATTATCGGAGAAGCCAAGCTCGTTGGAGCCCAATTCTCACTCTTGATCTCAATATTCTATATCGGGTACCTCGTCGCCCAATACCCCACGAACATCTTGATGCAAAGGTTCCCAACCGGGAAGTACATTGCTATCAACTTCATCCTGTGGGGTGCGACACTTGCTGCAACAGGATCTGCAACCAATTTTGCTACGCTTGCTGTCGGACGATTCTTCCTCGGAGTCTTCGAATCGTGCTTGAATCCAGGCTTTGTCCTGATAACCTCGTCGTGGTGGAAGAGAGAGGAACAGTCTGCTCGTGTTGCTCTTTGGTATTGTGCTAATGGGTTAATTGGAGCTCCCAGCGGGTTGGTCTATCTTGTCACTCTCTTACTTCCTGGACTTCCACTGACACATTGTTTAGCGCGATATTCTTTGGAATTGCTCATATCCATGTTGGCAAAATGTTTCCGTACCAATGGATGTTTATCATTGTGAGTTAGCTATCTGTGTGATCAACAACTTGCTAATAGATATGAAGCTTGGTCTCATAACGGTCTGCTTCGGAAGCACACTCTGGTGGATCCTTCCAGATTCTCCTCACACAGCCAAGTTCCTTACTGAGCGTGAACGGGTCATTGCCGTCGAACGTCTCAAGTCGAACAAGACTGGCGTGAAGAATACTCATCACAAGCAGTACCAAGTTTTCGAAGCCCTTAAGGATCTGAAAGTCTGGATGTTGGTTGCTGCAATCTTCTTCCACAATATGACCAATTCTCTCCAAACAAATGTGAGTTCTGTTCTCTTTTCTCATTAGTCGGCATTGTTGGTGCACAATAACGGAAGCAGATAACTGATACTTCTATCAAAAACAGTTTTCTGGATTGGTGATTCGAGGACTCGGGTACAGCGTCGATGAATCCATTCTCCTCAGTATCCCACCGGGCATAGGTTCGTTCCCTCCACTCACCATTCAAAGCCCCCCTAGCTGACACCCCCTAGTTCAAGCCACCTCCATGCTTCTCGCTGGCTTCTTCCTCTCCTCAAGATGGGGCGAAGGCAAACGAATCTTCGTCATAATCCTCTGCTACCTCCCCGGAATTGCCTCGTGCCTTATCCTTTACCTCAGCCCCATAAAATCTTCAACTCGCAAGGCGCACCTGTTTGCCATAACCATCATTCCGGTCGTAGCGACCTCTGCCGGGCTTCTCTACGCCCTGCTCGCCAGCAACATCGCCGGGTACACCAAAAAATCTGTAACTGGAGCCTTGTTCTTTTCTGCGAACGCGGTGGCGAATATTGTGAGCCCGCAAACATTTCTGTCGTCTCAGGCGCCGAGATATGGGACTGGTGTTGCTGTCACATTGGCGGCGTTTTGCATCAATATTGTGTTGTTTGTATCGTTATACTTTGTGTATCAAGCGGAGAATAAGAGACGGGATTTGGATCCTGCGGGCGCGGAGGGAGCGGATGCGACGGAGGAGTTGATCGATGCCTTTTCTGACAAAACGGATCGGGAAAACAAGAAACTTAGGTATAAGATGTGAAGAAATTGCACCAAGAAGACTTGAAGAGGAATAGCGATGTTAAGATGTAACTTTAAGAAGAAGGAGTGCAGCCTTTTATTACACCGTGAAAAAAATTACTTCAAGTACTCGGTTCTAAGTTGACAAGACGGGATTAAGTAATTCTAAAAATAAATTGTTGACTTCATTCTATCTAATTATCGTCAGTATCGAATAGGTTGCACCCAGAATCCAGAGTTGGGGAATTCTGAACCGTGGCTGAAAAGGGGGTACCATAAGCGAGTGGGAGGAGGAAAGGGGGCCACGATCACGTGTGCATCAGCCCACGAATTGCCAGTTTTCCTTGCTAGATCACTACGAAATTATCGTGGGAAAATGTGTTTCTCCAATATTACCACTCATCAATTGTTACTGAAGTGCCCTAGAATGCATTGTACAACCATATCGCTGTAGAATCATCCGTAAGACATTTTAAGAGAACTTTCCAAGTTGCATGGCGACCCAAGTGTGATATCCCCGCGATGAATTATATTCACGAGCTTGGAATTAATGGTCGGTTGCATTAGGAAAGAGGATTTTTGTTTAGTGTTTAAGGGGAAGGGCTATGCCTAATTAGGACGCCCCTTACGCCACCTCTATTCGCGAGCTAAAATACAAACCTTTCTTTAGAAAACTACTTACTTTTTTGAAACCATTTTCTAAGCGTTTGCGCTTCCCTACTAGTCAGCCTTGGGACAAAATGAGAAGGAGGAATGCGGCCAACGGTCCCGAAATTGTCTTTCCATTTCCACAATAGCGATTCGTGGAATGGCTGAATGTTTTTACCAAATGACGCTCTCTACGATTCGGGGATCGGCTGGGGCTGAGACTTCCTGATCCAGTCCTCGACATCGCTTCCAGGCAGCCTTTCGGAGCGAATTTAAAGTATAAGACATCGCGGGAAGGCAGGTCCCGAAATGGAGCGACCTCGTATCTCGTATGGGTGAAGGTTATGATAATTAATGATTTTCTTGAAGAATTGTCCTTCTTTCCTCCATTGTCTCTTCTCACAGTCTTTCCCCTGTTTTTGGTTTGCCTATTGTTTTAATTTCTGTATTGTTGCATTAAAGTGTGCATAATTGTTAATCCAGTCGTTCGGTTGAAATCCTGACCCCAGTCATCACCATGAAGCCCAACCTCCTGGTTGGCCTTCTGGGATGGTTCATCGCTCTCAGCACAGCTCTTCCGGCAGAAATATCCGCCCGAGATTCATCTTTGGTGAAGCGGACACCAGTTTATCAATTTTACATTGATGTTACCGCTGTTCAGCATCAAACAAATTTCAACAAATGGTTCGCTGCTGGCTACCGAATGGTCTCCCTCAATGTATATGATTTGCCTCCCAATCACCGTTATACCGCAGTCTGGGTCCAACGTTCCGGGCCTCGCAATCCACGAAGCAGATGCAGCCACCTACCAAACATGGTTCAATACCAATGCCGCCAATGGTTTTGTCACAACGCTGCTTAGCACTACCGGCACAGCATCAAACCCCATCTTTGCCGCCGTAATGAAGAAGAATGGGGTGACGAACTGGTATCAAAGCTGCGGGGTTGTATGGGCCGATTGGAAGGTGGGAATCCAGACCGCGCAGCAAAATCGATATATTCTTAAAGCCATCACGGAATACGGTCCTGGAGGGCAGAATCAACTCTACTGCACAGTTTACTACTACAATGATCAATACGATAAGTGGATGGCAGAGGTACGTGGAGGCGTTGATAACTTCCAAACAGTCTTCAACAGCGAAGTCATCAAGCCTTTCTGGCGTCCATATGCACTCTCCATGGGAGAAAATCAATGGGTCGAATCCGCTTTCACAGACACCGACGTCGGATCGTGGGTTTGTCACTACGGCATGACAGCCTCACAACTTGCAGCCCAAAATGCTACCCAAAAAGCAGCCGGAAGATTCCCAATTCATGTCTTGGGAGGAGGAACAGGCTCTTCGACTCTTTTCGCGGCCATATTTGCTGAACACGACATCCCCACACCTAGAAGCTGGTGGGCAACCGGCAGCACAATCGGATTCCAAAACAACGCAGTGGCTCAAGCAGCAGCTGATTCCATGATGCAGTCATTCATGCAGAAGACTGGCGTTCGCCAAGCTCAGTTCGCTGTCGGCAAAGCTGGAAATATCTTGCTTGAAAGAGCCTACTCGTGGAGCGAAGCAACTCGGCATACTACACTTCCAACAGATGTTTTCCTCATGGCCAACCTTTCCCAAATCTACCTTTCGGCGGCGATTCAATTTCTCTACGACTCAAATCAGCTCTCTCCCACGACGAAAGTCTACCCCTTACTCGGAATCACAAATACCCCCGATCCCCGCCTCCAAGACGTCACTGTCGCTCAACTGCTCGCACACCAAGGCGGTACTGACCTGCACGACTACGATGGCAGTAACCTCGGTTATGGTGACGTTGCCTACGATATCTCCTGCTCGACGAACATTGGCGGTATTACCAGTTGCGGGCCAACTAACACGGCCGCCATTGTGAATTGCATGACTGGCCGCACCTTGGACTATGCTCCTGGAACGGCAACTGCATATTCTAACTATGGATACATCCTTCTCTCATACGTGATCGAGCATATCTCGGGACAGGTTTACTACGACTATCTCTACAGCCATATTCTGCTACCGGGGTCGTACGATGTCAGGAAATACGCCACTGCGTCGACTGCGCATGTCAATGACCCTGTCACGCAGGAGAGCAAGTGGACGGGTATTGGAGCAATGACCCCGCAGACATACAATGAGATGGCGTTTGTGTTTGGTGGGGATGGAATGTGTAAGGAGGCAAATTTCGGGGCGATGAGTTTGGCCAGTAGTGCGAGTACTATTGTGAGGTTTATCGGGACGCATGGTACATTTTCTCATCTTTCCTTAACGATATACCTTCTCTCCCATCAAGACTCTCCAACTGATTGAATCATAGCGGTCAATGGTATCGGCCCACGTCCCTCCTTCCGTGTCAGCCGCGTTCCGAACCCGGTATCTTCCCACAAAGGTCACACTTCCGGGTCTATGTCATTCGCCCAGTCGCGATGGGATGGCCTGGATTTTGTGATCATCATAAATACTGAGGATTTGCCGCCTTCTGCACCGGGACAGAACCCGTTTGATGATGTGCTTTGCGTAGGGGGTGTCAATGCATTTTTGGCAGCGAACCCTGTTGCGTGAAGTAGCTTATCGTGGTGAGGGAGGTGTGGAAGAACTTGAATCAAAGTTCTTAAGGCGACAGAGAATCCAGTGGTACATAGAAATGTGCAACAAAATGTAAAGGACGGCACGCTTGTTCACTCCCGATAATTCAAAGTCCCAACCCATTCGCATCAGCAAGCGTCATTCTCGTTAAATGTACGAGGATATTCGGTCGCACTTGTTTGCATTGCCTTCGCCTTTTCACTGTCTGAGAGGTGCCCTTTAAGATATCTTGAAGTCGTCTTGAAGGAGATAAGTAAGCGAACAGTAAAAGTGCTTTTTATCTAGTACGACGATCAGTGCCTTCTCCGACCAGCGTCTAGGGGCAAATGACAATTCATGAAAAATCACTCAATGTACCTGTGACATGGGGACATCCAGCTGGAGCCTTCCGAAGCAAAATACTGCAGAGCCACAAGGGTTGGTGTTTAATGCAGGTAGACGCCAGCAATGTGGCGGTGCTTAACTCCGCCCCTGAAACCCTACGAGTAACGTAGTGACTATGAGATTCTATTCAAACTTTAGCCCAAAGACCTCGGAGGCGCACCCAAAAGTGTGGGGATAGACTGTGTAGGCTCATGCGGCAGGTTGAGGCTCGATATTTCGAACCGATTTGAGAGGCCGTAGCCTGATTCTTTGAGAGAGTATTAGTGGTAAGTATCCTAAAGGAAAGCGAGAAGTTGACGGACTGATCAAGACCCCTCGGATAATGTGAAACATCGTGTTGATTCTGTGGACTACCTTCTCCCTCTATCTCTCCTTCCACCGTCCAGCGTCTTCAGTCTTTTCTGGAAGCCTTGGCCAGCCTCAATACCACCGCTACCTCTAGGTCCATCTTCAGTGGGTCGCTTCCGACTCTTCTCCAAAGCACCTCTTGGCTCCCCGCCCTTTCTCTTTGTCAACCTCTCAATCCGATCAATACCCTCACCCAAGCCTCTCCACTCCTCCCCACCATAACCAGCATCTTTCCTCCCTCCCTTCTTTGCCCGATCCTTCTTACTCTCCTTCGGCAATCTCACATAATTTCTCTCCTCATACTCTCTCCTCTCTCTCTCCTCCTGCTTCGTCTTCTCGCTCTTCAGAGTCCTACCACGGTCCACAATCGTTGATCCAATACTTGGTTCTGCTAACGGCGCACTCGACAACTCTGTGCTGACGAACTCATCCAAAGTAGCAGATTTATTCGGCTTCCTAGCTTCCTTCTCTCGCGGACCTGTCGTAGGCATTGCCGTAGCCTGTATTCTCGGAGGCTTGTAAATCCCATCTGCTGATCTGCCTCTATAATCTACTCCAACTGCAGCAGCAGGGCGAATGAAAGCTGAAGGATTGGGTCGGTATTGCAGGTCGTCAATCTCGGAAGCTTTCAGCATTACCCCCTTCGTAGATTCCTCGTCGCTGTCTCTGTTCTCTTCTGAATCCTCCTCGTCATCATCTTGTTTACGAGTAGCCAATCCACTGGTCTTGGCTTTCGTTGCATCTTCGGCTCGTTTCGCATCGTCTGCTGCACGAAGAACTTTGTCGATTTGGTATTTCAGACGTCCCTCCAATGGTCGCACACCCTTTGCCAGATAGACCTGTAACTCGACCAGCTTTTTCACAACCGAGCCATCCAAGTCTTCGCCGTCATCATCGTTGCCCGCTTTTCGATTTCGTAGCTTGAGGATTATGAGGAAGACAAGATTTTGGAGGTAAGAGAGAAAAAGTTCGTTCTTAACGTCAAGGAGGGAAATGCCGTCTTTGGGAGGAATTGGAGATTTTATTTTCTCTGTGGATTCAGAGGCAGATTCCAGTGCTTGCGTGAGCGTCTCCAGCAGTGCTGGAAAAGAAGTCGTGGTTGCCATGTTGTGTTGTGATGTGGTGGTGTGAAGTTTCGGCCTCGAATTTTCGAGGAAAAGAGGCGGCTCGGTGAAATATTTATCCGTTCCGAGAGCCAGATAACTCAGCTCCGTCTAGAATTATTGGAGCTCCCCTTTAACCTCCCCGTCTAATGCTTCTGCTTCGCAACAACAATCATTCACGGTCAAGAGACATCCACACTTTACCGCGAGATACATCGATACATGCGTGAATAGTAGTCTTTGAGCGTGCAATTCGTGGCATTTAATGCCAACCTGAGCTGTTCTTTCACGACTCGTAAGCTCTAGGCCCCCAGATACGTCAAAGAAGGACACTGCGACTTTCCAACCTCAACATCACACTCACTCGAGCTTCAAATATTAGATACCCTTCAAGATGCGTTTGCGAGACCTCTCGCCGTCCGCGGCGATCCTCGCGGCCTTCCTCACGATTCCAGACGTATCAACAGCGTTCTATTTGCCAGGAGTTGCGCCGAAATCATACAAAGAAGGAGTCAAAGTCCCTCTGCACGTCAACCATCTCACAGCAGTCGGCTCGCAAGAGGACGGGACTCTGCGCTCCGTCCTGGCATTCGACTACTACCACCCAGCATTCCATTTCTGCCATCCAGAACCCAAGGCCGAATATGTCTCGGAGAGTCTGGGCAGCATCCTGTTTGGAGATCGAATAATGACATCCCCGTTCGAGCTCCTTATGATGAAGAACCAGACTTGCAAGGCATTGTGCACATCAATATACGATGTCGCATCTGCTAAGTGGGTGAACCATAAGATCGCAGCAGGGTATGCGCTGAATTGGCTGGTGGATGGGCTACCAGCTGGACAATTGATTGAGGAGGAGGTCACGAAGACTCGGTTTTATAGCCAAGGATTTGCCTTGGGAAGTAGTGATGCGACCAGCGTGCATCTAAACAACCACTACGATATTCTGATTGACTACCATACAGTTAGCCCGGGTGAATTCCGAGTCGTAGGGGTTATTGTGCAACCGAGTTCGAGATCGAGCGCTTTGAGTGGAAATGGCGAAGGTGCGGAGGCTAATCACTGTGGTCAAGGAGGGCGGCCAGTGACTTTAGACGAGAAGGGACAAACTGAGGTTGCCTTCACCTACAATGTTCTGTGGTACGAGTCCACCACAGCTTGGGCTACCAGATGGGACAAATACTTGCATGTCTTCGACCCCAAGATCCACTGGTTCTCTCTCATCAATTCCGCTATTATTGTTGTCTTTTTGGTATTCACGGTCGTCTCGATCCTTCTGAGAGCCCTGAGGAAGGATATTGCAAGGTACAACCGTCTCGACAACATCAATCTCGATGATCTGTCTGGAACATCTGCCGTTGATGATGGAATTCAGGAAGACTCGGGATGGAAGCTTGTACACGGAGATGTTTTCCGTACTCCAGGTTCCCCGCTCATCTTGAGTGTGTTCCTTGGAAACGGAGCTCAGCTTTTTGTCATGACCGGCTTTACGATTGCATTTGCCCTCCTTGGATTCCTCTCGCCGTCAAATCGCGGATCTCTTGGAACTATAATGGTGTTATTGTACACGGTCCTTGGGTTCATCGGTGGATACGTCTCGGCCCGAGTCTATAAATCCTTCGGAGGCGAACGCTGGAAGCTCAACATTGGACTCACGCCTCTCCTCGTCCCAGGAATTGTATTTGGCACCTTCTTCCTTCTTAATCTGTTCCTCTGGGCCAAGGAGTCATCTGGCGCCGTTCCTTTCACTACAATGATTGTCATCATTGGAATCTGGTTCCTGATCTCAGTGCCCCTATCCTTCGCTGGCAGCTGGGTCGGATTCCGCCAACCAGCTTTCCAGGCTCCGGTCCGAACCAATCAAATCCCCCGCCAAATCCCACCAAGCACAACCTACATGCGGCCCATCCCTTCCATGCTACTTGTCGGTATCCTTCCCTTCGGAGCAATCTTTGTCGAGCTATACTTCATCATGTCCTCCATCTGGTTCAGCAAAGTCTACTACATGTTCGGCTTCCTCTTCCTCTGCTACGGCCTCATGATTATTACCTGCGCGGCAGTAACTGTACTCATGGTTTACTTCCTACTCTGCAGTGAGAACTACCACTGGCATTGGAGAGCGTTCATGACGGCTGGTGCTTCGGCGTTCTACGTGTTCTTGAACGCCCTCATTTATTTGGTCACGAAGTTGCAGTTGGGTGGTCTGGCAGGAACGGTGCTGTACATTGGATACAGCGGGTTGATTTCATTCTTGTTCTTTATTCTGACTGGCATGTTTTCTCTTCCCGTCGCCACTGTCCCTCTTTTCTAGGTTATCTCGCTAACTCAACCCAGGTACCATCGGCTTCTTCGCCAGCTGGGCATTCGTGTACAAGATCTACGGATCTATCAAGATCGATTAAAGGATTCATGAAAACCGAACGAGAAACGAGGATACGGAACAGGAAACAGAAATGGATTCGAGGACTCGATAGAAAGCGAGAGCGATATGATGAAATCAGAGTGTACAATAGGTGCGAACAAGCTGCAAGCAAAACCGTTTTGCATTTCTGTGCGCGTGAGCGTCCGTGACATCCGCGACCTGGAGGTTGAATTTGATTTGGTTCGGTACTTGTGTTTTGTATGGTAGAAAAAATATGGATTTTTAATTTTCTCGGCCCAGCCCCGGATTGTTCTATCCTGTGAGCTGATTTGGGCCTCAGGTGAGCCTCGAGTGAGGCGATCTGGGATTCTTAAGTTATACAGACGGTCAATAAAAATATCTATTGTGATGAGTGAGGGGAGGTTGAGATCCCACTTTTATAGTTATCCGAGCCGAATGATCAGCCAGCGAGTCAAGAAAGCAGTTTGCGGGCAAGCATGTGGAGGCTACTTTCTCTGGTGGCACGGATATGAAGAAACTCGCCAAGTTCGTGCGCGAGGTTCGCGCTATAGCCATTGAGAACGGCAGGGCAGCAACAGATGTCAATTTCTTCCCAATGATTGTGCCGATTGTGGGGAGGGCGATGGAAGAGGCGCTAGATGACAGGTATGAAGCGAACGCTGGCTGGGAAGGAGGCCTTGCTACCATTTCGAGTTTCATGAATGTTGACTTCTCAAAGTGTCCCGTGGATGAGCCGTTCGATGTCGAGGGACTGAAGGATAGGAGTAGTGCGATTCATAGCTTGATTGCGTGCGCGAAGACTTACGCGGGGCATGAGGGGAAACTGCTAACGCTGAGAATGCTGGGACATGCGTTTGCGTTTTGTAGGTGTGGACAGTGGTATGTGGGGACGCCGGAGAGCATTGCGGATGTTTTCGAAAGCTTCGTAAACGAAGCGAATATTGATGGGCTCAACGTTGCTTATGAGTTGCAAGCATCCCCTCCCCTATATTGAATCATCTTTTGACCGAGCTAACGAAAAACAGACGTCTTAAACTCTGAATCCTACGAAGATCTAGTAGAACTCCTCATCCCCATGCTCATGGAGCGAGGCATCATGTGGAAAGACTACGCGGTGCCAGGTGGTACTTTCCGCGAGAATCTGAGGAGGAAGAAGGATGTGAAGATACTGCCAACGAATCATCCGGGTGGGAGGTTTAAGGAGTTGAAGGAAAGAGTGGGGACGGATGAGTTTGGGGATACAACTACCTCCAGAAAGTGTGAGAATCCGGTGGTGAATGGTGTAAGTAGGCTGGAGGTTAGCGAGACCGCCGAGGTGGCTTTGGCGAAGGCATAAATGGTTGGCGGTGTGTGGTATAGGGGCTTCATGAGCAAGAGCAAGCCGGAGTTTTAAGAGTGCTCTGGATTTGGAGTAGAATGTAGGCCTTTGTAGAGATAATGAAACTCATTCAGCGACCGCAAAACTTCCTGATTCACTGGCCACTTGTACACTACTCGTTGTCCCACCAACAACAGAACATCCTCATTTCGAAACCCAGAGCCTGCTTCTTTAGTTATCTGGAATGCCGCGAAGAAGAGGACAAGAGTACAAGGAACGCGCCAAGCCTCCAATTAGCCCCTCTACCCGCTCGTCGTCGAGCTAGATCTGTCTCTTTCACTGATACAAACGCACTCAACGCTGACTTGCAACTTGCTGTATTTCGCAGGTAGCTTTTCTTCTAAGGAGGCATCGATAGCATGATTTCCATAATTTCTTAGCAGGGAGGGTAGGGAGGGGATGACGGTTGGGATAATGACATCGAAACTAGAGTTGACAATCTGACGAAATTTGACAGCAAATGTCGCCTTATGGTATCGCGAGCAATAGTGATGTGGGGAAAAGCTCCCTTTGGTCGGGCACTTGAGATGCTACATGCAGGGTGGTTTGTGTTGGAGAAAAGTGAGGCTTTGCTTGACCCAGGCTCCTGATGGTGAAGTGCTCCGCCCACGGGTGGTTAAGTAAAGAAGAAGCAGGATTTGGTGATTTATATGGCAAAGTAAAAGTCAAAATTTGATAGGGAGTGAGAACAATATGGAGTTGTTGCATATTCGGAAATGTTAGGTACATTTCGTTTCCAATGTCAGAAGAGATTCAGGTTCATTGTCACGACCAAGTGATTCATGAATCTTCTCGTTCAGCCGCCAAGCAGGACCAATATGCCAAGATATTAACCCAACATCCATCGAAGATGACGCCCTCAATAATCATCCTCCTCATCATCAAAAGTCTCCAACTGAAATACCTTCGGCTGCTCCTCCCTCCTCTCAGGCACAGCCCCACTGACACTCATGCGTCTCTCCATCTCCCTCCTCCTCTCCTCTTCCAACCTCGCACGTTCCTGTTCCCTCAGCCGCTCCTGCTCCTCCTCAACCCTCTTCCTCTCCGCCTCCAGCTCGGCACTCTTCTCAGGATCAAACGTACTCAGATCAACCCCCTGATCCACCAGAATCTGGATACTAGCCAACGCACCCCTCCTAATCGTCTCTTCTGATGGCCAGGGGACAAATTGCGCGTCCGCGGGATTCAGGTATTGGCTCCACATTGCGGTGTTCGTTTTCGCGGTTGAAGTCGCTTGCGATGTTTGCGTTTGCGATTGCGTAGCTGCTGGTGTTGCACCATCGATCTCCATCGCTGTTGCTAGGTGGGTTTGGCTATCAACTCCGTTTGTCGCAGCGACCGGAGTCGTAGTACCGTTCGTTTGTGTTTCGGACTTGCTTTCCTTTGGGGTATTTATCCCGGCTTCCGCTTGTTCTGTTTGCGCCTCTGGCTCTCGGTAGTTGGGCGGCAGGGTAAATTTGCTGATTCGGCGGGCGTAGGAGAGTAGCTCGGAGTAGGAAACTGGGTTTGTGCTCGATGGGTAGTTAGTTGATGGCGTTGCTAGGAGCTCACTCCGGGTTTTTGTTAAGAGGCTGAGGGTTTCGCGAATCTGGGTGTCGAGTTCGCTGGATGTAGCGCGCAGGGCCATGATCTTGGAATAGTTGGATTGATGTGTTGATACTGTGTGCAATGGTCAGTCTGCGAAGAAGGCCAGCTGGGGGAGGAGCTCACATTGTTCAAGGCCCTGGCTGAGCTCTGTGTCGGCTGAAACGAGGTCGTTGGCAAGAGCGGGTGCTGGATTATAGGTTGAGATGGAGGTAATCAGAGTTGCCAGTGCCTTTTCTACGCGCTCGAAGCGCTTGTCAATTATTCTGTCCATGGTGTTGTGAAATGGAAGTTGCGAGGGACGTTGGGGAAAGAACTGAAGTCAGGAACGCGAACTCATAGGGCTTAGCGTTGTTTCGCACGACATCATGTGATCCAGATCTCTCGTTCCTTTTCATTTTCATCCGAACTTGCATGTTCTTTTCATCTCTCCTTTCCGTCGTCTCTCCTCCCTCTTCACAACGGAGGATCCGATTGGTATCTCACTACCATGGCCCCGTACTGTCGACGGGAGTGTGTGTGGGATGTGTGGACAGTGGAGGATCTGAGAGGCTGTCGATACGGTAATACGCAGTACAGGATGTTCCGTTGCCACGTTTATGGCCCCCAAGTGGCGGGTTGAAGCTGCCACAGCTCGCCGGTCCGTGCCAACAAATGAGATTAAGTTTCTTTCAAACAGTTATTGATCCCTTCGGATCCGAGATATTGCCATTGGAGAGATATTCTCGGAGGCAGTCTTCCTTCAACGGGATGAGTGAACAGCGGCGGGTAAGCGCTAATCCCAACCGCGTAACACGCCCCAATCCTACATCACTCGAGATTTCAATAGACCAGTTGCTGCTGTGGGGATGTTTAACCAGGGGCGCCACCAAAGGGTACAAGAAGGCTCGAGTCTCCTTGTATTTAGTCCTTTCTCTGGCCCGACTGCCTCTCTTCAACTTACCCTCTTCCGCTCACCACCTTCAAAATGGGTCAAAAGCCAACGAAGATCACGAAGCAGTGGGCAGATGGCCCCTTCCAACTTATGGAGACTCCCAGGAAAAGGCTTGGGGTAACTATTTTCCAAATCTTCTGATGCTTCCAGACGCTGATTTATGTAGATCAAAGACCTCAAGAAGGAGCCTGGAGCCTTGGCTGCTGCAACCGAGATGTGCCTGGTCCACAACATGCTCATCCGCATGTTAAACTGCATCTATCTTCAAGCCCCCAACGTCAAGCTTGAGAAGGATATTTCCGATTTTGCCACCTTCATGCATGCATTCTTGGTCACGATCCATGAGCACCATGGAAACGAGGAGAAATTCTACTTCCCATGGCTAGAAGAGCTGAATGCTGAGGTCAAATGCTCCTTGGACAAGAACGTGGAGCAGCATCATGGATTTGCCCCAGGTCTCCAGGCCTTCGAAGACTACGTGAAAGCTCTAAGAGAGGAAAAGGCAAAATATGATGGAGCAAAAGTGCGCTCGCTTATTGATGCGTTCGGGACTGCTTTGATAGAGCACTTGAAGGAAGAGATTACGTCTTTCGAAGAGCTGGAGAAATTAAAGATTGATTGGCCAGCCTGGAATAAGAAGGTTCAAAAGCTCGCAGTCGATGGCGCTGAGACGGTTAGCAAACCTGCTACCGTTGGAAACCCAAGTTCTAATATATGTGACAGGAGTTCGAAATCCCAATCGCCGTGACTTGTCTCGACTACACTTTTGAAGATCCCTATCACGCGAAAACATGGCCACCATTTCCATGGTTTGCTGCTTTGATGTTCCGATGGTTGTATCTCCCAAAGCACAAGGGAGCATGGAGGTTTTCTTGCTGTGATTGGTATTCGAAGCCGAAGGAGCTGGAATTTGTATGATCGTTTGAAGCAGAGGAAGGTACGCGGATGTATAATTGCTGTTCAATACCCAAATGTTAGTTCAATTTTCTGAAAGAGGTTCATCCGGAAAATCAGCCAAGCCAGGGAGACCCCCTATTGCCAAGTCCAATCACGTGACACTGTTCACTTGAATGCAAGCCAAGGAGGACCTCCAAATGCCAAGGGTGGTATCAAAGACATCAGGCCTACATCGCCCAGCCTGGCCCCGTCCTGTCTCCGTCATAGAGAAGTCCATCGGACAAACTCTTCGTGACGTGCTGTTCATAAGCGCCCAGCCCGGCCCGGAGGTTAACTTTTTGCACAGCCTCCTCTACGGTGGCCGGATCGGCCGCCATTGTGCCCCGCGCTTGTCAATCAGGGGGGGGGCAACCCAGCCCAGCCCAGCACGAACTATCGCCTCATCTCTCCACCTACCTCATGACATAGCCCAACTTCCATCAATCCCAACCGCGAGCGAAAACTTCATTCCCTTAACGAGACAGCCTGCCAGGCCACGGGAATCGAGGAAATCTCTTTCTCTTCCGGCTTTGCGAACGGATTCAAGAACGGTTCGACGCGCGGAACTTTGTACCTGGATTCCCATACGAGACTTTGCGCCGAGCTTATAGACAAAGGAAGCAGCTGTGCAGGAGGGACAGGAGTGGAGATTGGTATCTGCGGTCAAGAATTCAAGGGGATAGGCGTCTGTTAGTGCATCATTGCGCTGCTTCGAGTTCGAGGTATTGGTTGCTGATGGTTTTACTTTCAGACTGAAGCCAGCCTTTCCGAGCAAGCCGCACAGGAAGACGACATCTTCCGCTCCGTTGCTGAGGCTGTGGCAAGAGTCAATCAATTTGTCAGTCCAAGTGCGGCCTGTATGTTAAAAGCAGTAGCTGACAGCTCGCTTCCAGACAAAGAACGACTTCATCGGCTAACCTCCGCTTGATTTGCGCAACGACGTACGGTGAGCGCATTGCGGTGATAGCCTTTTCTCCCTGAGGAAGCGTTGAATAAGAAGTCAAGATGGGAAAGTCGTGAGCATCCGGTGCTGTGGGTTCTGCTGGGTACAATCTAAAAGGCTCTTTCCAGACAATCAAAACTCTCGCAAGAGCAGCTCAATGAGCTTCAACGATCCACACATTTCGACAAGAAGGAGTTACAGCAATGGTACAAAGGTACTTGTGATTTACTCCCGCAATTTGCTAAGCTGACTCGGCCAGGTTTCCTGAAGGACTGTCCCACGGGCATGCTCACCAAAGAGGAGTTCCAAAAGATATACCGCCAATTCTTCCCCTTCGGAGACCCGTCCTCCTTCGCCGACTACGTCTTCAACGTCTTCGACAGCGACAAGTCCGGCTCGATCGACTTCAAGGAGTTCATCGTTGCACTCAGCGTCACGAGTAGGGGCAAGATGGAGGACAAGCTAGATTGGGCGTTCCAGCTCTACGATATCGATGGCGATGGAAAGATCAGCTATGATGAGATGTTGGCTATCGTTGAGGCCATTTACAAGATGGTATGTCCGATTTCCCCGATGGAACACTGGTCATGTGACCTCTCTATGGGCCCCGGCCACAATCCAACAGGCAGCAAGGCATACTAATCTGGATGACAGGTCGGCTCAATGGTCAAGCTCCCCGCTGACGAGGACACGCCCGAGAAGCGCGTCAAAAAGATCTTTCGCATGATGGACAAGGACGAGAACGGCAGTCTGGACATGGAAGAGTTCAAGGAGGGCAGCAAGCGCGATGAGACCATCGTATCTGCGCTCTCGCTTTACGATGGCCTTGTCTGATTTTCTTCTTCTTAGATCCCCACCTTGAGTA
Source organism: Hyaloscypha bicolor E (assembly GCF_002865645.1). NCBI lineage: Eukaryota > Fungi > Ascomycota > Leotiomycetes > Helotiales > Hyaloscyphaceae > Hyaloscypha > Hyaloscypha bicolor. Next base: position 2,800,756 of record NW_020194685.1, on the reverse strand, counting down.
TTTAGCCATCGCCACTCCTAGGTTAGACTTGGCGTGGAGGCAGTCTCGGATTGAAAAACGGGGCGGGCTCTCAAAAGGCTTTGGATGTTTCTCCTCTTTTTGTTGTTGTATCCCCGCATTGTGGACGGACGGATTGATGTCAGGAGGGATGGCTTTTGGAGCAATGAGAAGCGAATTGGAGGGATGAACGAGATATGTTGATGGGTTAGATACGTTTTAGGGAGGGATGTGCTGATGAGGAATGAAGAATATGCAATGCACGAGAGCGTAAGAACCTACTGCCTGCTTTCGATCTTCTTTTAATCTTGCCATTTTGTCTATTTTGATTATCAAGTGATATTACTGCGTAATGTCTAGCTTACCTTCCGTTGCCTTTTTGCCAAACACTTTTCCATCGACCCTTAAAATCCTTGCTGTCTCATTATCTCCCTTGGCTGCCCTGAAATGAACGATGTACCCCACAAGAGTGGCTAAATTTACCGACTGCTTTTGCTTTATAGTACAGTTGTGTTCTATTTGGGATCAAGCACTATGAGTGCAAAGCCCTATTTGCTTTCTACTATCCTAAGCTGAAATTTCTGCCTTTCCTATCTATCTAGCCTTCCAATGCTCGAGTTAGTTCCTCCTGTTCTACATTACGGTACCTGCTTCGACCGCCTAACAAAATGACTCCACTATCCTGAACTTCCTGCACTGATAAAGGCAGGTGTTGTTCCGTCCAAAACTTGCCAACAAGGCATCTTGTGTAGAAGGGTTCGAGTTAATGGCTCGGGCGGGCTTGGGTGTTCCAAAGCCTTCAGGTTTAGGTGAGCCGATACTTCAGTAGTGGAAACGATCATAGTGAAGAGGAGAAAGGAATTTAGAGGGCTGTGATGGAATATAAAGTTACTCAGTGTGATAGGTAAATTGTCTGAGAGGCACCTTCCACGATCCACAGTTCTGATACAATGCTTTCATGAAAACAGCTTGCTTTGGTAGTAATTGTGTTGGAAAAGGCAGACTGTTGGACATTTCTAGGCGAGAACAGGATCCGCACCCGAACACATGGGGCTATTCTTGAATCCTTAGAACGTCGTATTCTGCCGTGCATGTCCTTGAACCTCGCCTCGGCGGGACAGGCTTGCCCCTCCTGACTCTAGATTTCTCCAAGTGTTAAGGAGTATTATGAGAATCTTCAAATTCCTTATGCCTGCATTATAAACTCCCTTATGTTTGACCCACTGTTACGAAATATGGAACATAGTAAACTCTATCTCTAGGCCATTGAGACCCATTGAGACGAATCTCGTGGTATATTAAAGAGCCACTTTGATTCCCTGTTAACTCATTATCCTACACCGCCGCATTCCTTTGTCCTCACCCCTGAATCCTCCGTTCCCCCCCTATTCCTTCATGGTGCCTCACTCCATGAGAATATTTGTGCAGACTAGGCTTGCTTTCAACTGTGTGTCTTATCGATAACCTTCACCTTCAAATTCCGCTCTCGGAATCTCGCCGCCGGGCTGTTATTCAGATATGAACGACGCTAGGTGAAAGAGCCTCCGCGTTCGCTTCGTGTCATATTTGTAAACAACTTCTTCACGATCTCTTAATCCTCCATCAAACGAACATCGCAAGAGCGCTGTAAGTCCACTCCCATTCATTGCACATCGTCCCTCTGTACAACGAACTGGCTTGGGAGCCTCACTTGCAGTGAAGTGGCAAACTAACAGTTCCCTCACAGCTTACAAGATGACCCGCTACGAGCTGAGCGAAGAAGCAAACCAAGCTATCAACGACTGGATCTCCCAGATCATCGATAGTACCACAACACCCACCAACAATAAACTCTCCGATTGTACTAGGGGTACGAGGGACAATCAACGCAGCGATGTCTCGATCCCAATCCTCAGCTATCGCCCGCAACAACTCGCCATTCTGGAACGAGAGGTCTCAGGGGAGCGGGTGCTTAGAAAGGAGTCCTTGGAGGAGCCGGAGAATGAGGCTTTGGATGACGGAGAAGAGGAGCCTGCCACCTTTGCCGTGAAGAAGAAGGGCCGCAAGAGCAAGGGGAAGAAGGCAAAGGGAACGGACAAGGCAAAGCTATACGACCCATCATCTTTCAAGTATGACGACATATCGGCCCAATTCGAGAAGATGAATGAAGCGATCGATAAGGAGCAGAGAGAGGCAGAGAGGATATTGAATGCTCCGCGTGCCTAAGGGATCTTCAGGAGGATGGTGCAGGAATTTGTAAAGTAGTTGACGCACGGAATGTATTACCTATGGCTACTTGAATATATTGTTCCAAGTGCCTCTGGATGGTTGAAAAGGACGTATTTGCTTAAGCTACAGACCTAATCTCAGCAACAATGTTCTGTGGCAACGTGGTAAAGTGATTCAAGGGCCTGCCTCAAGGCCACCCTCCTTAACCACCGAAGAGGCACTCAAGGACTTCTCACCAACCTTCCCAGTCTCCAAATCCCTTACCATCTGTCCTTTGTGGGCCGCATGCGCAATCTCCGGATGTTCTTCCTTCAACCTCACAAAGTTTCTCTCTGCATCCCATACCCAAGGCGTTTTTGCAGCGAATAAAAGAACCATTTCTTCGAGCGTGCGTTGATTCGATTCCGCATAGAGCACCCACACCATCAGGATGGGTGATCTCGTTATTGATGGCAAATACGTAGAGTGTCTTGTCGTTGATCTTGCTACACTACGGGCAGAGAAGTATCTGTTCTAAATCAACACCTCGCATCTGATTGAGAGTTTGGAACACTCACGAACCACCCATTTCCAATGCTCCATCCCACGACACCCCAAGCACTCCCTTTTTCTCGTACCTCAAGTGGGAGGATCTCAGAGGGGTACAGCTATGGCACCGTGAGCCACGCGGCGCCGAACATGTGAAGATGAAGGCCATGAAAGCAGCAGCAGCTCCGTATTGTAAGGCTTTGAATGCGTCGGAGTTGTTTATTGCCAGTCTTGACATTTCACCAGCGAGGAATATGGCGATTCCTTGGCCGATGGTACCCCGGCACAACGTCCATCTTCGTCCAATGCGGTCTAGGTTGAACACACAGATGAGGGTGGAAAACTGGGAGGGCTAGCATGATGTATTCAAAGAGCAAGAGCTGTAGTACCATGTAGAATATGTTGTTTAGTCCAGAAACCCACTGTGACTTCTCGGCATTGAATCTAGCAATACTGAAGATCGTAGAAGCATCTGTTTTCATCGGTCTCGGTAGAGTTTGTGGTACACTTGGCTGCAACTTATACATTGTCACTCCAGCAATGCTAACCCATTCCTGCATGATTTACAACCAAATTACAAGCTGCACTCTTCGTCCCGTATCCAAGTCTCCAGAACTTCGCCCCGCGAACGTCGACCAATAGGATGTCCGGTTTCCATCTTTCTTAAGTTGTGAAACACTACGAATATCTTGGAATTCTGCCTCAGCCAATACGTTCTCTTCTCTTTCAATTCCCCGGAATCTTTCCAGGATGAATCATGCCTCGTCACCTTGTCCAACTTTCGCAAGCCATCTGGCAGGCTCTGGAAATCACCACACAAAGACGAATAGTACGAGTAGCGGGATAATTTGGAAGACGATAGGAATTCTCCACCGGATTGGTGAAGCGCCTTGATCGATGAATGACAGACACGTTGGACATTGTTAGCAAAGACATCCTCGAGAAGACAAATAAACTCACAATTCTAATTTCTAACCAAGTATGCCACCACAACGCGAAAGATATTCAGAGTGAACTCAATGGCGACGAACTGGTCACGGCCAGTTTGTGGCACGCTTTCGGTTGCCCAGACTGGAACGATGGCATTCAGAATGCCAGATATGAAGCCATTGATCAAGCGTGCTGTGGAAGAAGAGTCAAAGAGTGCTGGTTCCCGTGCGCTGTGACCACTTGCCAAAGATCATCCAAATATGATTCTGAGCTGAACACTGGAGACTTGCTTCCAGAATACCCCATGTAGCACCAAGAGCAATGGTCTTTATTTGTCCCGCCTTCTCGCCAACCCAACCTCCAGCAAGAGCCCAAACGAGGGTGACCAAAAAATAAACCGACAGGATGCCGCCCTACAACAAACTGTATGTTATGGCTGGTGTGTTCACAGAACCATCGATGGCCTCGGCGTGACCAAATCTCATCAACTCGATGTAGTTTATAGCATTGTTGACGCCACTCATCATTCCTTGATCATACCCGATGAATTTTTTTTTTTTTTTTTGACAAGCCAGCGACACAGTTGATAGCGATGGGCAGCTTACGCTTCCGCAGCGAATTTGCTACAATCCACTTCTTGATTTGATGTCCCATCTTGAAGGTTTCAAGGATGGACGGGCTATGAAATGCTGTCTATCAGGTTTCAGGGGGGAAAGGACGAAACAAGGACGTATAACCTGGGGGCGACATGACTCTTTAACCTTCTTTACGAGACTCGAAATCTCTGGTGCCTCCTGCGTAGGCCCAACAGTGGGATTTGCTCCGTACCCTAGCTCTCACACCACTTGGTGATTGCCTCGAGTTACGTTCGAGGTGATATGGGATAACCAGAGAGTTCAATAACAAGGTGTCTAGCCAATAGATGGCTCAAATCCTTTTATGTATAGCACGGGTAATCCATAAGCCCTTCGGACCCCGTAGAGACTGTGTAACTTGTGCTGATATACCGGCAGTCTGGGTTATGGCTGGCATGGCAGTTACCTTTTTGGCTGGAAGGGCGATGCTCTACAGAAAGCTTTGGGTGCCAGATGCGCTGGCGACTTTCGTACAGTTCTCAAGACTCTTGTACAGCCCTCAAGATTCAGACCGCCAAACAGGCGAATGCGTGCATGATCAAGCAGTAGGTCGCTGAGCTTGTTGAGGGATGTAAGTCCCACAAACCGCACTTCTATTTCATGATGTTAACATGCCACTCAAAAGGCTTGCTTCACTTCCAGGTGATCTAACTGTTACTTATGAATGACTTTGCAAGTAGTTCGACTTGGAAGTTAGGGGTTCAGATAAGACAGAGCTTCGACGGAAGCTTTGGGCGGATTTTGGTCAGATACTGCATAGGAGAACCGCTCACAAAAGACCACCTCTTGTTACAAAGCTTCGCATTCAGCGGGGCTGGGTTTCCTAAATACTACCTACTGAATTCGTTTCGGCTTAGAGAAACACTTCAATCCAGAACTAGACTGCGTCTGTTTCAGGGATCATTTGACCTACCCGCTGTTGACTTCTCTATGGTCTTAGCTGCTTCGCCCTTCAGATTTAAATGCCACAGAATAATTTTTTCATCATTGCCGTTCAACTTTATCAAGCATTTGCACCCCCGAAGAATGATGGGACTGGGAAAAGTACGACTCAGTTCCAGCGAAATAGGGGCTCAGGGGCTCGCTTGTGAAAGCCGCAGTTTAGTCGATGTTTATTTTTTTCGCTAAAACGCGACGCGTCTTCCAACTCCCGAAACGCTCTCCGGACGAATACCAACAGACCTTGGAATTCTTAACAGCCATGCCCAGACCGAAACGTGCTAAAGGAAAGGGCAAAGCCCCCCCAATTGCATCTGCAAAGTCAGAATCTGCCACCCAATCAACGCAGAACGACGTCCTCCCTTCAATTGAGGCCCCTACGACCCCACAGCGGGAGACTTCTGGCAATAGGCTAAAGCGACCTCGAGATATCTTAGACAAGGACAGCGACCCCTACGAAAACACTCCGAGCCCAAAACGAACCCCCACTCCTACATTTTTCACTGGCAATCAATATCGAGCCTTCCGAGAAAAGCACCCCATTCGACCATGGAAAGAGAGGATGGTCAGTGGGCAATACACCCTGATCAGTTGCAGATCTGATGCTGGGCATCATGTGGATACTAGCGGCTTTGAGGTCAGGGTGTTCTATGATTGCAGTGGAGAGGAACGTAAATTATATGCCACATTCAAGTTCGACAAGCTTGAGGGAATCATCCGGTTGCGCAAAAACCTTGAGTTGGACCTTGAGAGAAGTCGTTTGACTGCCGAGGCGTATGACGAGGCCTGTGGTCTGCCATCTAAAGACTGGCCTTCTCGTGGCCGCTGTGAATATTCATCGCGATGGAGAGGCAAAGAGTGCGGAGAGTAAGTAATGCATTCTTTGTACCAATCCTGATCCAATTGCTGATCTCTCCAGGTATGTTATCGATGGAGAGCTTGGACACCTGTTCGAAATTATTGCGCAGAAGACCACCCCCTCAAAAGGGTTTCCAGACATGAGGATCACTTTCGATATACTCTACGACGATGAGGTATTTCGTTTCAAGGCCATCAAGACTGCGGACTTAGACTCGGCCGAGTTGGAGAGGACGGGTTCTCTCGAGCAAGAATGGCAGGCTTTACATGATCCGAGACCAGAAGCCAAGTTCAAGCTAGAGTTTGAGAGGACGAAAGAGAATAATTTCTGGCCCGTGAGAATGCGGATGTTTCCTGAAAATAGGAAGCGAAAGGCGGAGTATTTCTAACCCCAAAACATTTCTCTCGTCCCTTCTTGGAGAACAGTGTTGACTTAGTATTTTAGGTATCACCCATTCAGTAACGGTTTGTCTGGCCTCAGCTGCCGTGAATAGATTATGCTGACTACCTATCCAGGTTCCAGGATGCCCCCAAATACTTCTCCAAAGACCAAGGCAACAGACTGGTCTGTTTCCGGCGTGTATCGACTATATTGTACAAATCGTCTCGATCCCGTAGACGCTTCCAATTATTGCTTCGAGATTCACCATCTTACCCAAGCTCCTGGTCAACTGTTTGCAACTTTCGACTTTGGCAATCTCAAAGGCATCATGCGACTGTGTCCTGAAAAAGCTCTCACTTCTCAACCTGACAAATCACTGTCCCTAAAATATTTTGATGATGCCTGCAAGCTCGACGGCGAGACAAACCCAAGCCCAACCTTCAAAAACTGGTTGGTACGTATGCCCGATTAATATACCGTTCCAATCCACAATGGCTCGTAAGCTGCGACTCATTCAATTGAGGTAGTGGGCCTATTTTCGAAGCAATGTTGACTCGAAAGTTCTGCAGTCCCGATGGCGAGCCCTCGAAGGCGGAGTCTTGAAAGGGGGAGAAACTCGTGCCCAAGGACAATTTACGTTCAAGAAAGAAACACTCGAGCCTGGAAGCGGCATCAAGGTCATTGTAATTGTGTTCGTCATGGTAATTGACGGGAAGCATCTTACCTTTGAAGGCGCCCATGCTACTCCACTAGACCCACCTAGGCCTAGCTTTGTTCTAGAGAGGGAATGGCAGGCGTTGCTCAGCCCGAATTGGGAGGTTGGTCTGGCATCTACACCATACCAGCCCGGGTCAATCATCCAAATCAAGCACAAGCCAAGACCGGTAACTGCATCCGGTGCAGCGGTCGTGCAGGAGCGGCCTGAATGGGCCTGGGATATCACGGGGGAATGGACTTTCACTCCTGCTCACGAGCCTCGTGCAGGCAGCTTCATGAGACTGATCGGGCTTCCGAAATCGACACCCATTACGATGTCTATCTTTCTTGCCAACAACCCACGCCACACCAAAATCAAGAGACAATATTGGGCAATCCTCAAATTCGGTACCGCGGTAGAGGGCTGCTTGCGCTTCTGCATGCCAAAGGACGGGGGGAGGCAGTGGAGTGCCAAGCAGTTTGAAGAAGCCTGCAAGCTGGACGACGATGACTGGGTCGGACCGCCTCCAAAAGGTTCACCCAAAATGGGCTTTCGGTGGAGAGTCAAGAATTGCGAGACAGGCTATCAGCCGCAATGGTACACATCTGAGTTTCGGCATGAGAGTGGGACGTTCGAGATAGGAGATGATGGCAGTCTTTCATTCAGTCTTCTGATGACGATCGGGTTTACTCCTATGGTTTTGCGAGGGGTCAAGAATGGGGAAGTCCAGCCTCGAAAGAGCAATGCTGCGACGGTCAAAACGGTTTGGGACTCATACACTGACATGAGGGAGCCTAGTGATTAACGTTCTGAACATATCCATGAATCCGATCCGTATACGGACTCGGAGTATAATAGCGTGCAGAAGAATACCTTGGACTTTGTTTAATCATAGATTTGTTAGCACACTTGTAACTTTGTTTCGAATTTAGAAAAGTCTCTTCACATCACTATATCCTGGATGACAAGATACCCTGTGCAACAGAACGTGAGTAGACTTTTTCTCATTCTTTTTCCCACATCTACTTTCCCATCTTTTCTTGTGGAGGTTGTGCTTTCCTCCCTCTTCTTTCTCCTGCTTGTTACCAAGCTTGGTGTTCATTCTCTTCTCGGCGAGACCTATCTGTGCTGGCTTATCGAAGTCCATGTTGTTCGATGGCGCTGGCATGGTGTTGGTGGCAGTCCGCCAGTGGCCATGGACTCCACGCTGCTGTCGGGGTTACTCTCCCCTCTCCCTCGTCGGACATGAGAGGTGGTGCCACGTTGATTCTTGGCATTAGTTCTCTGATAGTCAGTCTTCCAAAAATAAGGATCTGAAAACCCTCTTTGCAGCAAAGCCATGGACGGTTGGCCGGTTGCGGGACTTCTTCTATTAATTGGGACTTGTGCCTGTAGCCTTCTTACAACCAATCACCAGCGTTGTTGGTATCTTGTCGGAGCTTTTCTTGCCAGCCAAGAATTCCCAGATTTTTGGCTTTGAAGCGGCTTGTGGCCTAGGAACTGTGAGTATGCCTTTCTTTGCACGGTTTGAACAATTCGCATCATGCCCTGCATTCTTCAAACCAGGTTGAATAATTGTATTGTTTTGACATGGTGCGGGAAGGTGATAGAAATGTGGAATGTAGTTTCTTGGGTAAATGACCTAAGGAAGGGGAGGGACGATCTAAAAATCTCATTTCATGAAAATTTTGTGGTTCCAATACATATATTTATGTATAAACTAACAATTTGATCTTTACTTTTCACTAGAAAAATCGACAGAATCTTATACTAATCTCTTCTCTCGATTCACTACTGAACCTCGGTGAATTTCATAAAAAAATAAAAAAGGTGCTTCCATCCCTGCCTGCACGATTCAACTATGAGCAAACAAATCACATGAAGACGGGGAGAGCGGGCGAGAAGCAAACCTATTTCAGATCTCGAATCTCAACAGTATGCCTAGCAATCACGCAGGAAGAAGCAAATGACTGTGATTCCAACAAACTGCCCTTCGTTTCACTTCCGACCCTGTGTTTCGTGGCAGAAGTTTGTTTTTGGCCCTACCACCTCCTTTTTTCTTTGTTTCTTTTTTGGATCAACAATCAATAAGCAAAGTGTCTGCATCTTGCTCCAAAGCATGGAGCTGCTTAAAGTGACTTGGTAGTTTGCCACTCAAAAGTTCGACTCAGGAACTTTCATCTTCCAGCAGGTTTGTAATTTGGAGGAGACACTTGAAAAACAACCTCAGTCATTTCTTTAAATGCGAAGACCGAAGGACTCAATTCTGTGGCTTTGTCTTTTGTGAGTAATGTAGCGTGTCTGAGTCATCTGATAGCTTGCAGGACAATCCAGGCCGTGGTGTAAGAGAATTGTTGACGCAAGCCTCTGTCAATGCCGAAGCCCGCCCCTTGTAGCAGCAGTGTATATGAAAAGGAAGCGAGACCACGTAGAGTTAGCTCTCCAATTTCAGTTTGAACTCTTGGCTTCCCCTTCAAACTTGTTCTACTCACTTTCGTGAAGCAACCATGACCCGCTTTGAGTACTGCGAAAGATGCCTTGGGGAATTGTCAAGTCTTTCTGCGATGAAACAAGAAAGTTCTACCGTTCTACGTGAGCCCGCTTGGCACTGGCTTTATTGTGACATGAAAACGATGCTGAAAAAGCTCAATTGTCTGAGAAATGAGGTGCGAGAGCGAATGGAGAGCCAGGTGAAGCACTCCTTCCTTTCATCCAACACCTGCTCGGAGGAAAAACTTCCCTGCGCCTTCTTCACGTGAAATTCCTCACTTAATGAGCCAGCCATATAAAAGAGGCACGGAAGGAAAACGACTAGAGCATAAGGGATGGAGAAACTTCCCCCAATTTCTAGCCACCCCAGGGGGGATTGATGTGCTCATAATCCCACTGAAATAGGTCTCACCGCAAGTCGATCTCAAGATATATTTAAAGCCCTTCAATATATTCCTGTAACCTATCTTCAATTCAATCTCCGCTGGGTATTTCGTTCTCTCTCTACTTCAAGCTCTCAAAATTCATATCCCTATCGACCTCTTAATTACCTCCTCTTCCTGCCCTATTCCTAACCAAACCCTCTCCAATTCTTCCCTAGCCTCCATGCCCCGCAGGTACCTTCTCTCCCGCAGTGGCTCTCTTTCCCCAACTTCCCCAAAACCCAGCTGTAGCACTCACGGACGTAGGGGCCTCTGTTGCCTTGGTGCCCTTCGTCAAGTAAGACCCCATCCCCGAGCTCAAACTCGCCTGACTTGGACTCGCTCTATGCCCCCCACTTGCACCTTGACTCTCGCCACCCATGCCGAGCAGCTTCCTCAAGCTCTCAAGCTTAGCCTTCGCCTCCTCAGCCTCCTGCTTCGCAACCGCTTCCGCAGTCTTGGCTTGCACTAACTCCAGCACCAACGTATCAGTATCAGCATCTTGAACCTGTTTCGTTGGCGACAGCGCAGAAGAGGAAGTTTGGGAGGAAGATCGGCTTCTATATGGGCCGGGATTCTCGTTTTCTTTGTCCCTGGAGCTGCCGTTGATGGCAGCGAGACTGGATGTACGTTTGCCGAACATAGGTCCTTTTGATCTCTCCTTCGAGTTTGCGCGGCCGAGTTTGAGCTCGCGGAGACCAGAGGGAGCGGAAGTACGGGCCGGCCATTCGGATTCGGTGTCTCTGCTTCCGTCCGGCGTTGTTGCTGCGCCGCTTCGCAACTTTGAGTCTTGGATTTGCTTTTCCAGGCGCTGTTTCTCGGCGTGGGCGTTTCTGATGTGCAGATGCCCTTCTTTGACTTGGTCTTTGAGATTCTGGATCTCTTGTCGCTGTTCTGATAGCCGCCTGCTGAAGTCTTGTGATTTAGACACTTCGATGATAAGTTGTTCTTTCGACCGTGCCAGTTCTTCTCGAAGTTGGGATTTCGACTGAAGCATTGATGATCGGCGATTGGGTGAAGGTGCTTGAAATCGGTCTTCTACCACATCTAGCAGTCGGGACAGATCATCTGCTGTGATCGGAGCTCCAGGGGTGGGACTGTCAGCCTCTTCGGAGGAGGCTAGTTCCGCCTCGACCTCTTTCTCAACGACTACAATCTCATCAGCTTCACCAGAGGCAGCTTTCACAGTTCCATCACTGCCAGAACTCTTCACAGTTTCCGAACTCGTCTTCCTCCTTAGTCCATCAAGCAACAATCTCACAGCATTTCTATCCTCTTCTCGCTCCTCACGTTCTTTTTGCAGCTGAGTTACAAGAATAGCATGGTCCCGTTGCATCTCGCTGAGAGCTGTCAACAGATCTTCAATCTGGCTATGCAGATTCTTGTCCTTATTTGTCTTCGAAGGGACAGCAATCGCACTGTTGAAGCTGACAGATGGAGTGCGAACTGAAGACCCATCTGCGTTTGAAGAGTCCCGAGACATGCTAGTTGCATCTGTGGAAGAGCTCAGCATGCTATCTGTTCCACCACCTTCCATAGAGTTAAATGTCGAAGCAATGCTGTTCTTCGAAGGAGATCTTCGTAGAAAGCTGACAGGCCGAGAGGGTGCTGTGAGACCTGGGCTCACACTCAGATTCATTGATTTTGTTGAAGAATTCGATCCGGCCCATAACCGACCCAGAAATCTCGTTGCCGCAGATCCAATGTTTTCCGATGGAGTAACGGCATCGGCAACCTTTGCTTCGCTGTAGCTGACTGCCAGTGCATGCAGGCTCTCATGTGAGACTACTCCCGTCAAACTGACAAAGTCATTGACGAACTCGTCGGCGTTGTAATGATAGACATCCCAAAGGCCTCTCGACAGCAGTAATTGCATAACATCTTCGAACTCTGTGCATGCCATGATCTTCTCCTCATTCTTCCGCATGAGTGACAGAGCCACCCTCATTATAGTTTCCGAAGCTCCCTCAGCAAATATGACATCGTATATCCGGAACAGCATCGGCAGAGGACAAGTAACTGCGAAGAATGACAAGAACCATTGTGAAACGTATGCAGGCTCAATTTGTAGGGCGTCCAGGTGGGCGGAAAGAGTTGGTAGATGTAGCTTGAGCAGTTGGCGGAATTGGTATATTCGTACATGAAGACCAGAGAGGTCTGGCAGGAAGCAGTTCCGTAAATCGTAATGCTCCATTAATCTGGAAATTATTAGCAGCTTTCGTCGGACCCTCGTACATGTAGCCTACCTGACAAGAACACAGAAGGCCTGCTTGTCACCCATATGCATAAGCAGCGGGCCAACAAGAAAACCCAAGCCCTGACAATACCCAATCTTGTGATCGTACAGACTAAAGCATTTCAGCACCCGCCCCAGCATTCGCTGTCCATCTCCCTCCGGATCGCGAAACATCTCAACACCTGGGAAGCTCCTTCCCAGATCCTTCCCGATGATGCCTTCATATGGACTTGATTCCCCGCACAGCCTATCGAATTGATCTTCTAGCAGCCGGTCTCGCGCCCCAGACATGCTCTGCCATACCACACCTCGCAAAGGTGGAGGCACACCACTTCGGATCTTCTTCGACAATAGTGTGGGCAAGCATTGAGCAGTCCTCGTATAATCTTGAACAAGCGCAGCGTAGAATTCCAGATCCGTCATAGGCGGCGCCGGAATCATCGAGTACCGCAATGCTGTGGGCGTGGGCCCATTGACCAATCTCTTCAAATGTTGTATCGACGGCGGTCTCGACACACTCCTGTTATTCTGCTTCTCGATGATTTGAACCTTCGCAATTCCCGATTTCGGATTCGTGGCTAGGAGATTATTTTCCTGTTCGAGTCTCGCAAGCAGCAATGCCGTAGACTGGGGCCGTCAGGAATATCGGAGCAAAATGGGGCAAAGCAAACTCACATCATCAGAGCTCTCATCTCTCGGCTCCTTCTCCTCTGTTTTCTCGAGTTCCTCCCAATTGACACCTCCACCTTCTACACTTGCTTCCGAACTATCACTTCCTCTCCTCGACTCCGGGCTCCTCTCACTCGCAGATTCGCTGCCGGTGGGACTCAACACCTCACCATTCGGATCCATCATCATGATCCTAGGACTCTCCTCGTCCGGCGTCTGCCCATCCCGCACAACATCTTCTGTCCTTCTGCCCTCAATAGTACCCCTCCGCACCCTCTGTGTAATATTCGTACTTGTGTCAACCGTCAATGCTGGCGGGGGCTCCGAAAGCCTGACCGTGACCATCGAATCGTGCTGCAGGATCTGTTGTGCCGATTCCGATTCCTGTTCCCGATGAACTTCAATTTCGACCTCGGTCTCTACCTCGGTCTCGATCTGCGGCTGTGGACCCGTGTCCATGGTGACGGATTCGAGAGATCGGAATGCGGGAGCGGGTAGGAAGGATGCTCCTTACTCGCGCCTCCCTTCCTTCCTCCCTTACTTTCCTTTCAACAATGAAAATCAGTCAACACCTTACTCCAAGCTCAGCTCAGCATAAACCTTAAACTCGCCGTTCGGGAGAGAGGCTCAACGGGCCCACAAATCGTTCGTCCTGGTTGTAGATACCGCTGTCGGGACTGCTTCGTTGTGGTGCATGCACGACCTTGTTTCACCCGCTCTCACTGACCTCAGCACCTCGCATCCACCCAAAGCAACAAAGTCTGACAGTATGTACAATCGAGCCAAAGGAGCGGCAGCCGCCGAAGATATCGACAGCGATCAAAGGAGTGAACAATCAAAAAGAGCGTGGAGGTGGTTGGCGAGGTGAGATGCGGACTCGGAAGCGGATTGCTGGGGATAATCTCCCTGGTCAGGGGTCAATCCACCAATTCGAACAACAGGGGTCGTGATTGGACAGCTAGCACGCGAACACAACACGGCTTGCCCCTTTTGCAGGAGTGACGGTGTGTTAATCTATCTTCTCATGCAAATGCCTTTTTAAGTTTCCCCACAAATATGTGGATTTTGTTGATCGGTGTCGTGTTGTGAGGTGCTATTCAGTGCTTCTTCAATACTGAATGGGTTTGCAGTTTCTCTTGCGGCTCATGAGGGCGGGACAGGGGTGAGTGATCGTCTCGTCGCGAAGCGTGTCTGGAAATTAGCTTTACTGTGCTTAACGACTGAGTGGTGGAACTGCAGAACAACTAATCACTATTATTCCCTAACTTGTCTTGAACTTTTCAAATTTAATCACAACACTAAAAAGCTTTTCACTCGGCAGTCTATCGAGTTTTGAAGCCCACTGCTTCTGAACTAATCTCTAGACCCCTTTCCCTCGGAGGTGTATGCATGCATCGCTTATCTCGGCAACGTAAGCATTTATCCGCCTCCATATTAAGCAATGCAATCCCACCACCTGCCTTCCTGCCATTGAAGAGCAACGATAATCACAATGCCCTCACCATTAATCAACGAAATTTTTGCATGCGGCAGTGCTTTGAAAAGTTTTTGATCTCGTGTTGAGAGTCTTCCTAAAAACTGGGTACAAGTTCTCAGCCAAACAGCCTCAATAAACATCTCCACTATTCAAGGGAGAAGCACCCTATTTTTTCGCATCGAGTTTTGTCCGCCTCGAGAAAATTATTTGCAAGGAGTTAGTTATTTACACCTGGGACCAGATATGTGATTCAGTAAATCGAATCAGTGATCACAACTTCTGGTCACATGATTCCACGCTCCTGCACCACGGGAATCACATTGCGCTTTAGCCAAGGGCCGTTACGGGAAGGAGAGAAGCTACATAATAAGAATACCCGTGCCCGATCACCTGCCAACTGGGCTGCAGAGGGGCTCAAGCTTCCTTACACCAAGGAGGCAATAGCCCCAGGGGCGAGAAGGCATCTACATCCATCTTTCTCCATCGACATTTTCGCCGAAAAGCGCACACTCCACTGTTGAGAAACACAGGATATCTGATAACGCATCAAGAAGAAAAAGATTTCTTTAGGGATAAAGAGCATTTGTTAATGTGAAGTTCTGTTCTGTGCAGATTTTGACTTCTGACTTGACTTGGTAGGAGAATAGCTTTTGAGAAGGGCATAACGGGGAGTGTCGGCCAGATAAAGTTTAGGGTTCGTGGCCGAAGACAATAATGGCCTGCCTGGTGAAATCCTTGATTTGGCGTATTTAACTAATAGCTTTTTGCTTTGCATTCCGACCCCCCCGGCACTTGTCTTCAGTGCAGTTTAGAACTTTGTTCTTGAGGTACCAGCAGAGATAGGACTTAGATTGGAGTTGAGAGCATGCGGATCGAGCACAAGCATCATACTCAGGTTCATATCAAATGCGTCTCCATTGTTTGCATGCTTGTATTTAAAAGTGCGTCAAAGCAATACGTACTCATACACTGCCAAATACCCAGCCACCCCACGCAAGACCGTCAGCCTTAACCAGAAAACCTAGCGATAGCTTCGGACCCGAGTCAACTCACGCCGGCTCCAGCTCCAAGCTACCGGCAGATCTTGCGCAACCATATCAATACTGCCTTCTCATGACGTGATGAAGGAAGCCAAAAAGAAATGCCCCATCACCCATGAATGATTGAGAAAACCCAGAATAGCAAAGCATGCACCCCGCGCGAATTCGTTTATCCATCCTCCGGCCAAAAAATCAATGTGCCCCCTTAATCACTATCATCAAAGTCATCCTCGCTGGCCTCGTCGACCAGGGCAGATTCGTCATTGTCATCAATGTCCATCTCATCATCATCCGAGTCGATATAGATGGGCTTCTTCGGCTTGGAGACTGCCGCAGCACGTGGAGGGCGGCCTCGGGCCTTTACGGCTGGCTTGGGAGCCGGGGAGTCAGCTTCCTCCATACCGACGTCTTCATCTTCGTCGTCACTAATGACATTTCTCTTGGCGGGGAGCTTCATCTTATTTTGCTTGGCAGCATACGCCTTGGCTGCAGGAGAAAGGGTGGCCGGCTTGGTTTGGGCAGCTTCGACAGCCTTCGGAGCGGGTGCCTTCTTCGGTCGTCCTGGTTTTGATTTTGCGACGGGCGCAGCAGCCTTCACAGGGACTTTCTTGGTAACTGGCACCACCGCCAAGTCATCGCTGTCGGAGAGGTAGCTGTCAAGGGTATTCTTGGCGGCAGCTGTCTTGTTGGGAGAGGACTTGGCAAGCATTTCGTAGTTTGTCTCATCAGCGGCATCATCGTCGTCACTCAAGTTGAAGAAATTTTTGCTGGGCTTCGACTTCAGCTTTGGCAAGGCCTCGCTGGTTGCACGACCATGGCTGCTACCTGGCCGCGACATGGCAAAGAGGGAGAGACGTCCGTTTTGGCCGTTGGTGTCCACGAGGTCTGCTCCACCGATACCCTTGACCATATCGCCGACGTCAAATTCTCCACCGCCCTCACTCTCGGACTCATCATCTTCGATGATCCACTTCTTGGGAGCCGCAGCAGCAGCACGCTTGACACGGCCATTCGCAGGTTGCTCGCTGGGTGCTCTGGAGCCTTCCTTGATTTCAGCGGCAGGTTTACCTTTGTCGGCTCTGAGCATGTCGAAATCGCCATCAGACATTCCCGAGACTTCATCATCTTCAGCACCATCGGATCCCATAGGGCTTGCCTTTGGTTTAGGCTTCGGCTTGTTCTCAAACATGCTGAGGAATCGTTGATGTGGCTTCTGCTCGACCTTGACAACCTTGGACGGACCCGACTTGGCAGGTTTGGGATTGTACTCCTCATCTTGCTTCGGACGACCTCGGCCAGTAACGTTCTTTCCTGCTCCAATCTTGCGAGATGCCCGACGATTCGTGTTGCGGATTGACTTTTGGTAGTCTGCCTCCTCCTTCAGTTGCAATTCCCATTCTGCAACGAAGGCATCGAGATCTTGGCACCACAGATCCTTCTCACTGAGCTTCTCCAAAGCATCATACTCCTCCTTCTTGCTAACCATTTGATTCTTTAGCTTGTCAACACGCTCTTGAGTGAGAGACCAGATTGGTAACTGTAGGGAGTTAGCAATGGTGTCAGACCTGATTGTAGAATGTCACTCACTCCGAGAAGATAATCAAAATCTCTAGCACCTGAATCCTCGTCGGCAGCCACCTCCTCTTCGTTCTCGACGACATCATCAGTCTCGCCAGCCTTTTGGGCTCCAGTGACCTTCGGGAAGGCTTCATAGTCACGCTTTCGCAACTCAGCAACAAGAACGGGCTTCTTCTTCTTCGAAACGACAAGCTTGTTTTCGATGATTTCCATGACGAAACGAGCTTGATTCTTGAGTTTGCGATATTCGGTATTGATCTTGGCCAACCAATATGCCTATCAGAGGTCAGTGATTGTTGCTTCCAAGTGTAAACTTGACATACCTTGCGCTTCGTGTACATGGCCATGCGGTAAACGTAGTACTCCTCCAAGATATCTTCGACCTTCTCATACTTCCGAATTTGGCCTCTAGTGTCAAACGCAACCAAGTTAGAAGTTGCAACGGTCTTGTTGAGCTTAAATCTCTCAGAAAGACCATCAGTAAGTGCAGCCTTCATATGCTTCTCATCCATCTGGATCACAAAATGGACACTCTTGTGGTCGTTGTATTCTTTGTAGTCCTTGATGAATGAAGGGACCTTCTCCCCCTTGATGATGTCCTCCAATTTGGCTTTGAAATCATCAGTCCACATGCGGATTGGCAATTCAGTGATTTCGACTTCGTTGTTTCCGACTTCCTTGATGACACCATTGAAGGAGTATCGATTAGGTCCGGCTTCTTCGGGAGTTCCCTTCCAGCCTCGGAACCAAGGAATCATAGTCGTGAATGGCTTCTCTTCCGAATCGCCATCCAATCGGCCCATGCGACGCTTTAGATTGTTGACGATATCAACAGGGTGGTAGTTTGGAATGGTAGTACTCCAGCCAGTGCCGATACCATCGGCCCCATTGACGAGAACCATGGGAATGACCGGACAGTACATTGTTGGTTCGATGAGTCGGCCATCATCAACATTGTGTTCATAGATGGGCTCATCGTGGGAGGAGAACACCCGGCGAGCAAATGGGGACAATCGAGTGAAGATGTAACGAGGCGATGCAGCATCGGTTCCTCCAGCAAGTCTAGAACCGAAAGATCCACTAGGTTCAAGACAATTGACGTTATTCGAGCCCACAAAGTTTTGTGCGAGGCCAATAATAGTCATATGCATGGATGCTTCACCGTGGTGATATGCTGTATTTTCGGAGACATAACCAGCCAATTCGACGACCTTCATATCGCGGGTGAGATTGCGCTTGAAACAAGCATACATAACCTTCCGCTGTCCAGGCTTGAACCCATCAATGACTGACGGGATAGAACGGAGATTGTCGGCCATACTAAAGAGGATCAATTCCTTGTTGACGAAGTCGTTATAGGTGAGAGTCTTGGTGGAATGGTCGAGATAGGTTCCGGGAAGGAAGTTTCCAAGCCATTGCTTGCGTGCATCGGCCTTCTTCTTCGAGAAAGCCAGATCGATCATTTCCTCTTCTTCCGGCTTCATGGTCTCGAACTCACGAAGATGGTCATCCAAATTGCTAAAATAGATCT
Source organism: Hyaloscypha bicolor E (assembly GCF_002865645.1). Classification (NCBI taxonomy): domain Eukaryota; kingdom Fungi; phylum Ascomycota; class Leotiomycetes; order Helotiales; family Hyaloscyphaceae; genus Hyaloscypha; species Hyaloscypha bicolor. The sequence goes on along the minus strand of NW_020194685.1, from coordinate 2,782,139 downwards.
GAGCATCTTCAGGCAAACTGGTACCCAAACCCTTGAAGTACTTGTGTTTCCAGCCTTTGTCATTGGTGTGTCGCTCCTTCCACTCCTCGTACTGGGGCAGAGTAAAGAAGGATTTTGGGCTAATAGGCTTCTTCGGATTTGGTCCCTTCCAGACTTTGACAATGGGAGTAATAAACTCTCGGAAGAAGTCTGGAAGCTTGAGCAAGCTAGGGAATTGAACTTGGAGGAAGTTAATCAGAAGACCCTTGATATGAGAGCCATCGTGATCCTGATCAGCCATGATCATGAGATGTCCATATCGAAGTCCAGTCGTATCCTTATAGACTTGCTTGTGCTTCAGACCCAGAAATTGCTTGATATTCTGAATTTCGGCATTCTTTGAGATCTGGTCGACACTGGCATCTCGAACATTGAGTAATTTACCTCGAAGAGGGAAAACACCGATGCGATCAGGATCCAAGATTGCTCGGCCTGCAACAGCGAGACCCTTGGCAGAATCACCCTCAGTCAGAATCAAGGTACATTCGTGGCCACGCTTAGTACCAGCAAGATTTGCATCGACGAGCTTGGGGTTGTTCATTCGCGATCGCTTGTTACCGTCACTCTTCGCCAGCTGCTGGTCAGCCTTGGCTTGCTGGAAATTCAAGATGTTTTGGACCGCGTCGGTCTGGCCAATCTTCTTCAAGAAAGCTTCTGTCAGAACACATTTGCTGCCAAACGCCTTTGGCTTGGTGGTCAGCTGCTCCTTGGTCTGGGAAGTGAAGGCCGGATTGATGATCAAGCAGTTGACGAAGAGGAAGATGTGGTTCTTAATTTGGCTGGTTTTCAAGGCAGCACCTTTGCTGTTCTTCTTCTTCACAACTTCCAAGAGCTTTTCGCAAATCTGGTCTGCAATGTAGTTGACGTGTGTCCCGCCAGAAGTTGTGGCAATGGAGTTGACGAAGGACACTTGCTGGAAAGATCCATCAGAGACTGCAAAACCAATCTCCCACTTCATATCGTGTGCCTTTGAATCCTCAATAATAACTGAGTTGACAGCTGCTTCTCCACCTTCCTCGACGCCGCGTTCCTTGCCGATGGCCTTGGCGTACATTTCGATGTACTTCTTGAAGTCCAACTTGATCGGAACGCCATTGAGGAACACCTTGACGCCCTTGACAGTTCCTGCCATGTCGTAGACTCGGCGCTTAACCAGGGCTTCGAAGTCGTCGTCGATACCATCCATCTTGAATCGCGCATAGTCAGGAGTAAAGGTTACTCGGGTGAAATCAGATGATTTGCTGGATGTGATCTTGGCCTTTCCCATCTTGCTCATGTTTTCGGTCCACGTTTGCTTGTATCTCTTGCCAGAGTTGGAGTCCTGTGTCTCTAGTGTGAATTCGGTACTGAAGACGTTGCAAAGCTTGGCACCATAACCATTTCGACCACCGGTAGTCTTTTCCTCATCATCATCGTAGTTGGATCCAGTCAAGAGGTGGCCAAAGATCATCTCGGGGATGTATATCTTTTCTTTCTGTGGAGTACTTTAGCAAAGCTTTCCTTTGATGACGATGGACAAATCTACCTTGTGGATTTCAATGGGGATACCAGCTCCGTCGTTTTCGACACTAATTTGTCCATTTTGACGGTCTACAGTAACCTTGATGACTTTCATACTCGAATCGCGCTGCTTATTATCGGCAGCATTGACAAGGATTTCATCAAAAATCTTATAGAGACCAGGAACGAAGGACACCTTTCGAAGTTCCATCTGCGATGTCTCTGTGTTGAAGACCCACATTATCTCTGTTGCACGCTCGACTGAACCAATGTATGTGTCGGGACGTTTTATGATGTGCTCAAGCTGGGTGAGTTTCTGATACTGGTCTGTGGCATCCTTCTTTTTCATGGGCTTTATGTCTGCCCCACCATCCATATTCATGCTCTCGTTGGCAATATCCTGCAAGGGCTTTCCACCGCTCTTCTTCACAGGACCCTTCTTTTGCTTCTTGGAACTCGGTGGAGTATTCGAAAGGAGGGATGCATCTTGCATGGAGTCCATGTCAATGTCGGAGGGTTCATCTTCATCGCTGTCCGGCTTGGGACGCTTCTTCGTGGCGGGCTTGGTGGTCTTCAATGTAGTCTGTACCAGCTTCTTCGAAGTGGCCTTTGGGGCTTTCGGTGCGGTAGCCTTCTTTGGTCCTGGCTTTGCTTTGGCCTTCTATGGCAGAGCTGTCAGTCTCAATGCAATTTGAGGCAACAATTGAGTAAAGAAGCCTTTAGATGAATCGCATAGAAACAGAAAGACTCACGATCGGCACAGGCTCAAAATTGTCAGAGTCATCAAACTCGTCGAAGACTGAGGCATCATCCATCGAGAGATCCATGGTGTTGGCTCGCGACTGACGCGTTCTTGGGTGAGGGGAAGGAGAAGTGAAACGCGACCAGGCGGTGTTACCAGCAGTAATGCTCAATCGCACATGAATGAACGGCAATGGTAGGAAGTAACAGTAGGATTGTTGTCGATCGTAGAGGTTTGTTGTGGTGGGTTAAGGACTGTGCGACCCTAAAGTCCTCGAGAGGAGCCAGGAGGTTGTTTGTTTACCAGGGTCGTTTTGCAGTCGCGTTGCAACGCCCGCTAGCGAAAGCTCAAACATGATTGGCCTGACTTATGAGTAAGCAACAAGGCACAGCCTTGAACTCTTCAGAAGCACAACACCATGGCTTCTACACCACATATGCATCCCCAACCTCATCCGAAAGCCGAGGACTGAGGCCAAAGTGCCTCCCTCGTTACATCCCGGCGGAATCTATTCTCGTGGAACACCTGCAGCACGAAGAGAGGAGAGAGGAGGAGAAGAATGGCCATACACCAGCCTTCCGATGTGCTGCACTGATCCGCACCCGCACTTCCCGAACCTTCAGACAGCGCCGGAATCTGGAGACAGATCCCAAAATAATCTTTGTATTCCACGCGTTCAAGAGATCTGAAACCTCAACGGCTGTCAGAGGGACATCGGGATTTTAAACAACCTCTTGGGTCTGTCACACGGTATTGCTACTTTCAGAAAGACCTGCAGATCGAGCACTCTTTCGCAAGAGTAACCCTCCTCGGCCCACCCTATCGAATCCAATCACTTTTCTCCTTTGTACCGGAGTCCCTACTATACCCCAGGTCGGCGACCAAAGTTGGAATTGTCGCACACAAGAATGCCGAATTTGCTCACGATAATTCAAGATGAGCGTATTGCACCCCTACCTCCTGCGTGAGCTTGCAATCGAGTCTTCTGAGGAGGCTTTCATCCTTTATTTGGCCCATGCGCTGTGTTTCCGGAATTTACCTTCCAATCACCCTACTGATCTGCTCTTTCACCTGGATTCGTTTGTTGACTTGCATAGACGACAGCGTGGTTGGCCTAAAAAGCATGAATTCGCTGCATGGAGCATCCGGGCGGCTGCAGGTTAGGCTGAATTACGGTGTACGCACTGACTCTTCTTCAGACTACGACTCGAGGGGAAGTACCAAATCCCATGCACTGTAATGAGCATACTTGCTGAAGCACATTTGACGAGAACTATCTCAATATCTTTGTGTTTCTGATCTTCCTATTTGCTCAGTTCTCTGATTTCTTCTTGCCGTGCGACCTTTTCATCTGTTCTCGACACAAGGTCAGACAATGCCAGGACCAGCCCGGAGTCGATGTCTCTGCACTGCCTATTTGAAAACGTCCTACATACTGAGATTGGAGGCATCAACCAAATATCCCGGCATGTGCCTATATGCATAAGTCCCGTGGATTTACCATGATTCTCAAGTGACAGCTGCATCCCCGCGTTAGTTACGAGCAGGGAACTTTCCCACACATTTCTCGAAGGGACATAGAAGTCCTTTGAGGAGCAGGAGGAGCAATATGTGATCAGCCGGCTAGGGGCATGGAGCTTAATCCGGTATCTTCATATCGTTGAGCCGCTGCAAGATTTCCTTGAGACAGTGTCTGTGTGTGGAAGACAGTGTTTGCAATTTTGACCTTGGGAAACTGGATTTTGCTGAAGTCCTCTGACCTGCTGGATTGCTATCCACGTGCATCGAGTCAAGCAAGCTGTCTTTGATCTCTGGCGCTAATCGTCCTGATTTCTTTGTCTGTTTACAAAAAGTGGCTGTCCATCATGGTCTGCCACCCGCGACTACTGCAGCCTTCCGTCCCAAAACTCCTGGCCAGCATGTGTGCCCAGCAAATCACATCCCCACTCTTCAAACAAGCTCTGGTCCCGATCGAGCAATGGCGCAGAATCTGTTGGTGTCAAACTGCCATTCTCAGCATGGCGAGACACACTTTTGCTGTCATGTTCCGGTTGCTGTCTCTTTTCATTTGGCAATTCCGCTACCTTGGGGGCCTAGTGAAACACGCTTCCCTCGATCGTTGCTCTGGAAGGTGTGTGCATATTGCTCGGAAGCCCTGCTGGCCCCATGGGACGGACGGGAGTGGAGAATCTTCACAGAAGCCTTCTATAACTCGTTTGAATCAAGACTTCGTCATCTCGGGACTTGTCCTTTCAAAGCATCAACGCCGGTGCAAAGGGGATTCATAAGGAGAAATCGCCTCTCCAAGGTTGCCCAAAGATCCAAGGGCTCAGAATACGTTTTCCCCAGGTGCTGAAACTGCGGTGTGTGCTCTCGCCCTCGACTTCACGGATGGGTGGTTGAGACGTGCAAACGGACGCTCCTCCTACCCAGGTCGGTTCCTAGACATTGCCAACAAAGAGGACTTCCACACCGAACTTGCTGAGAGCGCTTGGAGACACCACTGGGCGGCCTTGGACTGCAGGAAGCTGCACCGCTAGTTGGTATCGAAGGAGCACCGATTCTCAAGCTCGCTATCTGCCATTCTCCCATAAAGACCCACGAACCGACTATTTCTCAAGCTCTGTTTGCACGCACCAAAACAGTGGTCCTCTGAGCTGCTGTACCAGTGCATTTGCCGCCCGGGCTGCTTCCTTGACGAAGATTCTGTTCGTCATCGAAGATCTAAACTCTAACACCTTGCAGCATTCGAGCCGGACCACTCAACTCTCACCGCCATGTTGTCCGTGGCATCTCTCCTCAACCCTGTCAGCCCAGTCAAGCCAGAACCCCGGGGTACACGACTTCCATCAAGTCCCTCGTCGTCGCTGTGTACCTCGTCTTCAACTTTTGGTAGTCCTCAGTTATCAACTCAATCTGTGATCAAGAAGCAGAAGATGACTAAGGACGGCGCTGTTTTTGTCAAGGGTAAGATCAAGGGAGAGGTCAATTTCCCGCCATTTGAGCGTTTGGATGAGGAGACCATACGCGAGGTCGAAAAATTCCAGGTTCATCCCCTTGGCAAGATCCAGGAATACTCCCGCCATATTCCTTATAACAGCGAGAAGAAAAGCTTCCTGGAGAAGACAGGTCGAGAGAGTTTCGAAGGTAAGAAATCTGACTCGTCACGTTCATTAATCCATGCTGATCCGTCGATTGCAGTCTTCCAGTACACTTTTAAAGTTCCTGGAGACGAGAAGGATTACATCGTGATGTGGGATTATAATATCGGCCTCGTTCGCATCACCCCATTCTTCAAATGCTGCAAATACTCCAAGGTCCGTGATTGCTTTTCTTTTTCTTTTCTAGAAATTCGACTGACATTTGGCAGACAACCCCAGCAAAAATGCTCAACCTGAATCCTGGCCTTAAGGAGATCACCCACAGCATCACAGGAGGTGCACTCGCAGCGCAAGGTAAGAATCGCCAGCTTTCAATTTTTCAAACGGCATTCTAACTTAATGGCAGGCTACTGGATGCCCTACTCCTGCGCCCTCGCAGTATGTACAACCTTCTGCGCCCACATCGCACCAGCCTTGATTCCCATCTTCGGCCCAACTTTCCCCTCGCAATGCGTGTCCCCCGAAGCCCCCGAACACGGTCGCATGATCATCGACCCCCAGCTCGTAAACGATGCCACCGCAGAAGCCGAAAACTACCGCCTGCAATACAGCACATTCTCCCCAAAACCTTCCTCCGCTCGCGAGTCCTACTCTCCATCACGCTCCATCCGCTCAGACCGCATACCCGAGCCGCTCTCCATGCGCAGCACACCTCCTCACCTAGGCCGGCGCCTCCGCCTCAAGCGCGCCTTCGGTGACAGCGCCAGCCCCTACACACTCACAGAAACAGACATGGACACCAACGGCAGCGAGACCTCCAGCGGCGATGGCGGTGGTTACTTCCACAGCCCCGTTACGCCCGGCAGCACAAACAGTGCTGGCCAAGTCCCAAGCTGGCAAACGCACAACATGCTCTCGCACTCCGCCGACTCCTCCATCAACACCTCTCCGGCTTTCAAATGCGGAAGTGGAGGTGCGGGACCGAATCCTATCCTCAGCGCGATCCCGAGGTCGAGTGGGCTGGTTGATATGCCGATTGCGAGCTGGCGGGGTAAGCGACGCGTTGAGGAGGTCGATGCCGATGATGAGTATGATGGCGAAGAGTCTGCAAGTGTTACGGATGAGAAGGGGAGCTTGGATGAGAAAGTCGGCGGCAGTGATAAAGAGATGGAGGATGTTTCTGCGGGTAGGGTTGGTGCGGGCGGTGGTGCGGCGGAGAAGAAGGCGGCGTGGCTGTTGATGAGGCTTAGTGTTAAGGATGGCGAGACGGCGTGTGGTGCTGAGATGCAGGAGAAGGAGGGTGACGGACCGCGGATCAAGAGGAGGAGGGCGACGAGTATGTGAATACTTCCAAGTATTCATGTGAGTACGCATTGATGGCGTTTCGGGACATGGATTGGGCAAGGAGGGCGTGAGATGGATGTTCAGATTGTTCTGTCATGATTCGTTTTGCATTGGAGGTGTTTTGGTTTCACGTGGATCACATTTCGGATGAAAGAAAGTCGGATGCAAGTCCATATCACTGGCACAATTGCATTGTAATCTAGTCGTAATCTATCTCGTTGATTTCTCATAGCTCTCCCTCTTCCCCCTTTACCTCTCTCTTCCCCACCACCACTCCTCTTGCACATGCCCATCTGGCCTTCAGGAGCTTCGATTAAGGTTGGTGGAGGGAGGTAGACTGAAGTCCCCACGTAACACCACATTCGTGACACTGACGCGCATCTCAGCCGTTGAAAGTAGCACAAAGTCGGCGATCAGCCTCTACTGGTTACGCAACCTTAATACCAACTCGTGGTGATCGTGGTGGGATGGTAGCGCGATCGAACGCCGTGCATGGCGGCGGGAGGCAGAATAAGTTCCCGATGCAAATGTGTCCCTTTTCGTACGAATGTCTCGTTAGTTGGCCAAGAAATCTCCAATTTTTCCTTCCTCGCACAGAACAATATTTCCTATTTCGTCGGCGAGGTGGCTCATTGCTTGTCCCATCAGAAAAAGAAAAGATGAGGCAAAACAAGTCCTACCATGCATCTCTCACTTTTCACATTCTTCCATCTCAAATTATTCAAGGTCCTCCTTCCAAAGCGGCGTCCTCTCAGATTCCGGGTCTTCATCCGTGCGGGATCCTCTCACGCAACCTTCTCAGCCGCCTTCTTCCTCTTGAACTCCTGTACCCACCCTTCCGCCTTACTTTTCGGCAACACAAAGATTCGGGCAACCCCATCTACAACCTCGACATTCGCGGTCGTCAGAATCTTCAAAAGCGTAACATTCCTTCCAACCTTGACCAATCCTCCCGTGATCGTCTCCATGTAACACTCCACGCGCTTCGGCGTATACAGCACTTTATCCCAGGGAACAGGAAGAATGTAGTCTAAATGATGCCCCAGGGTCTCCGTCTCGTTGAACTCTTTGATGAAATCTGATTCCAGTGCCAACGGGTATAATAGCACCGTCGGAAATGCGAGTGTGGACGTTGGATCCGCATGGTCAGGTACAAGTTGGATGCGCGCGTCTTCCATTTCTGGCGGTTGTGCCGTCTGCCGTGTCTTGATACCACGCGCCTTCAACGCAGCCTTCAACGTGACCTCCTCAACCCTTCTCTTCTGCTCCCTTTCCAGTTCCGCCTTCTTCTTCGCAGCCACTTGTGCGTTCCTTTTTATTATATCTTGCGCCACAGCCCTTAACGACTTATTCTCCGGGTCCAGTGCCAAACCACGCGCACAAGCGTCATCCGCTTCGGGTATGCGATCCAAGGAGAGTAAAGCTCTCGAACTCCGGTAGAATGCCTTCACATTCCCCGGGTTAATCCTCAACGCACTCCCACAATCAAGCGTACAACTCCTATAATTCTTCAGTTCCAGATGGCACGCCGCCCTATTAACCAAACACGCCTCCAAGACTGCAATCTCCCTCTTAACCTCCTCTTCACCACCCTCCTCCTCCGTCTTCTTCTCTCCTTTCTGCCGCTTCCGAACTTCCAAGAGCAGGACGTTTATGGCTTTGGTGTAGAATTCTTTTGCGTCTTTGAAGCCACGCTCTTTGAATGATTCGTTGCCACGCTCTTTGAAGCCGGTGGAGACTTCGAGCGGAGTGCCTTCGTAGGCTAGCGCTTTGAGGGCTTCGAGGTCGTCGTTCTCTTCCAGCGAGGTCATGAAGAGGGGCGTTTTGTTGAGGTCGGAGAGGATCTCATCTGCTGACTTGTTCCGTAGCGCGGCCATTGCCGGGGGCAAGGAGGGCGTTGTGCCATCTTGTGCTGTGGAGTCCGAGGGGAGGGAGAATGAATTGATGGCCTGGGTGAGAAGGTCTGGTCCTGGGATTTCTTCGGAAGGTGCTGCCATGTTTGCCGAAGCTTGAGAGATTGCAAGGGAGGGTTTAGTTCTTGCTTTCGTAGCAGTGGGGCACGAAGATGATTATTTTGTTCGAGGCGGTGTCAAAGAAAAACAATATACTGGCGGAGCGGGATCCCGCCCGATGACGATAATGATCCGCTCGGACGATAAGATAAGGGGCTTAGAAATCAAAGGAGGGGCACACATCCTCATCCCAGCCAGGAATCGCGTCATTTCAGCAGGCGGGTTACGCTAACGGGGTTACGGTGCTACTCCCGGCGTTCGGTTCGTCATTGCTTGAAGTTATAAATCCCTTCCGTTCCCCGGAGTATAATGTCTCCTTCTCCAACCCACTCCCGTTTCTATATCCTCACGTGACCATCTTCACTGACATCTTCACCTTGACACACATTCTCTCCACTTGCATCTTTAAAGCAGGCCATCAATCTATATATAACCACCAATATGGGTTCCGTCGAAACTCCCGAGATCCTTCTGTATACAAACCACAGCTGTCCGTGGGCACATCGCGCACACATCGCCCTCGCCGAACTCAATCTCCCCTTCAAAGAAGAAATCATCGACCTCTCCGTGCCTCGCACTACCGAATACCTAGGTTAGCCTATTTCCATACCAATGTTTTCTATTTTCTTGCTTGAGAGGGAGCCGACATGTGTCTTAAGAGATTCGCCCCTAAGAAGTCAAGAATTTGACATGCTAATTCGCTGCGTTACCTAGCCGTCAACCCTCGAGGCCTGGTTCCCAGTATCTCCTACAACGGAACCATCATCACTGAATCTGCCATTGTCGCGCAATTCCTCAGCGACGCACACCCTTCCCACTTACAGAAGACGTCGTCCGAGGAAGGCGGCGCACTTCAGCGAGCCAAAATCAATTTTTTCGTCGATGCATTTATCAGCAAGGTGAACAGCCAGACTTACGGCATTTTGAGGGCGAGTGAGGAGGAGAAGGGACCGTTGGCTGAGAAGCTGGTGGATGCTGTTGTTAAGGAAGTCGAGCCGTTGCTCCAGGATGCTAAGCCGTTTTTCGGGGGGAGCGAGAGGTTGACTTTAGCTGAGGTGAGTGCCACTTTCCCCTATTCCGATCTAAACATTACCTTTTGGATGATTGAATGGAAATTGGAGTTGGGCATGCTGATTGATATTACAATACTAGGTCCAAACAGGATCTTTCATCCTTCGGCTTCTGGCTTATCCGAAAGGTGGACTGGCTCCGAAGAGTCTTTTGACGAATCTTGAGACGAAGGCCCCGGCTTTTTGGAAGTGGGCGAATGCAGTTGTTAAAGAGAAGAGTGTTAATTATATTTGGGATGAGCAGAGGATTGTTGAGAAGACCAAGTTTAGGTTGGCGAACACTGCAGCAGCGAAGTGATTCTTTACATCGCTTATGTGGGATAATTTTCGGCTGTATGGTAGGATATGATTTATAAGCAAAGCTCTTTGATATCATAATAACGAGGAGATATCCACAGTTTGTTGGCATTTTATGGTCATTCAAGGCCAGGTACTGCCGTTGGCGTGGTCAGGCTCAGCAGCCGACCGTTCAATATCCGGCCGGAACAGGCATATTTTTGTATATTTTGCCCACTTGCTTTCCTGAATTCGAGCTCCATATCCTACCATTTCGAGCGCTCGATTTTGGAGAGTGTCAGGGCTTAGAAATTATAACGTGGGCTTTGTACGCCGCTATGGGAAGTAAGTTGGTTCCCAAAGCTCTCGGTCTCGAGCCGGTCCCGCCCGCCTCCAATTTCATGCCCACTGACAATAGTATAGGGAAGGTTCAGTCGCAATTTGGCGCTTTTCTTTTAATTATCTCTTGGTAGAGGCTCCCAAATTCCCGATTTGTATTATCATGTCATTTAAGAACTTAGTCTATTCCAATACTGACTGGCCCTGGCCAAATTCATCAAAGTTCAGATTTGCTGAAGAATAGTTAAAGATACGAGTCTAAAAAATAATTGTGGGCATACTATTTGTGTGGGCACTGATATTCTAGTCTCTCATTAGCTCCACCCTGTTTCATTCTGACAGCTGGACTAAATCGACCCTGGGCCGTGGCAGCTTGCTTTCCATCCGGGACCGGTCCCACTCTAGCCCACTTGACAACTTGCCTTCCCGTATATGAGCATACTTTTTGGCCCTTGTGTTTCTTTCATCCTCAAACACCTTACAATATTCTACTTTCAATACTCACACATACAACTTCTCACCGAAATCTCGACAACACCTCTTTGTTTTTAATTAACTATGAAGCTCCCTTCAATTTCTTCTTGGACAACCTGCCTCTTGGTTGCTATAACAGCAGCCAATGCCACCCTAATCTCCTCCGCCCACACATCGAAATCAACCGATCTTGCCGCACGAAATTCTCCACATGCTGGATTTCGCAACGTTGGTTACTATGGCGATTGGGTAAGTCGAATGAATGAAATAGAGGTGCGACTCCTTCTGATTTTCTCTTAGAAAACCTACAAGAACTTCAGCGCCAGCGACATCCCAGCGGAGCGGTATACGCATCTAATCTACTCGTTCGCTAAAGTTGACAAGAACACGGGTGAAGTGTAAGTCGAATATCCAGAATTAAAGTATGGCATTAATTTATCTTAAACAGACTTCTCAGTGACGAATATGCGGACTTAGAGAAACATTTCCCTGGTGATCTATGGGACGGTAAATCAAACGCTTACGGCGAGATCAAACAGATGTATCTTCTCAAGAAGAAGAACCGTTCTCTAAAGACTTTGCTTTCTATCGGGGGGTACACGTACTCTCAAGAGGGACAGTTTGAACCAATGCTCGCATCCGAATTGACGCGTTCGACATTCGCCTGGTCCGCGGTTCAAAAGATGTTTGACCTTGGCTTCGACGGCCTTTCTCTCGACTACGAATACGTCTCATCCCCCGTCGAATGCCACCAAATGATCGATCTCCTAAAGAAGATTCGCACCGCGATGGAGTCATACGCCAAGTCCACCAACTCGGCACCGTTCATCATTTCGTACGCATCTCCGGCCGGAGCGAAAAACTATCAGCACCTCGATATGCCAGCCATGGATAAATACATCGACCAATGGGACTTCATGGCATATGATTACGCTGGAGCCTGGGACACAACCTCGGGCCATTCTTCTAACCTCTTCGCCAACGCAGAGAACCCTTCTCACACCCCCTTCAACACAGAGTCCGCCGTGGACTACTATATCAATCTCGGGAAGATCGCGCCGGGGAAGATTAACCTTGGTTTGCCGCTGTACGGACACGTCTTTGTTCAGACCAAGGGTCCAGGCAACGATTACGATAAAGCTGCATCATTGCAAGAAGGTGACAAAGGGAGCTTCCTTTACAAAGATATCCCTTCAGCTGCCAACATCGTCGAGCTTCCTGAACTTGGTGCTAGTTACAGCTACGATGCAGGGAAGGAGTACATGGTTTCCTACGATACCCCCAACATCGCTCGCCAAAAGGCAAAGTGGATCAAGGAGAAGGGTCTCGGTGGCGCCATGTTCTGGGAAGTTTCTGGGGATAAGACTGGCGATGACTCTTTAGTTGCCACTGTTGTCAAAGAGCTCGGCAAGTTGGAGAAAAGCAAGAACCACTTGAGCTATCCTGAGAGTCAGTACGAGAACATCAAGAGTGGCATGAAGGGAGAGGGCGAGAAGTTTCATGCTCAGGATGTGGGAAGAGAGGATGACGAGCCTGCTGAGCCTGCATCTCAGAAGGCTGAGGAGAGCAAGGCGACTACTACTCGTGTGGGTGCTCCGACTTCTCCTTCTCCTTCTATCTCGACTCCGGAACCGACCACCACTCAGGTTGAAGTCGTTGCTGAAAGCACGCCGACAGTAACGGCGACGGCTGTGAGTGCTTTCTCGCCCAGTACTTTCTACTTTGCATATGGAGCAGGGCCGACGCTGACAATTACTCAGCCTGAGCCCTTTATCGACGATGCAGTCGAGGTGGATGACAAGGAGGGCAACCAAGAAGAGGGCACAGAGGAGGATGAGGAGGAGGGAAGTGATGAGAAGAGAAACCAGCAGGCACACGATAGCAATTCTTCTCCTATCTTCAATACCAGCAAGAATAGTGCCAAGAAGTCCGCTTCCTGCACTCATCTAGCGCCAACGGTCGGCCAATTTGGGGCCACTGTTGCAGGAACTATCTTGATCTTTTTGTTGTAAGGGATATCACTCTTTTGGGATTCGGCGTTTGGTAAAAAGTTGCTTGGTTTTCGCGTCCTTAATAACGTGTTTGTTGCGCCGCTTCCGTAGAACACACAGTGGGCTTGCTGCCCTGTATTGCTCAGCCTTTTGAGAGGCTAAGGAGCTGTTGGTTGCATATCCTCTAATTCGATAGTTTTTCTTTTTGGGCACGGGGGATTATTGGGTTGTCTTTGTTTATAGATTGGGCACTTTACAAATACATCATCATTTTTATTTGCATACATAGGTTTTGACACAGGCTTTTCAATTTTCCGGGGGACTTTCCTGAGCTCATGGAGGCTGGGTGTATAGGTCTCGCTGACTGTTTAGGGCTTAACCGAACTGGAAAGGTTAATGCCGGGTGAATACTATACGGAGGTAGCAATTCTCAACAGAATGATGTCCACGAATCGCGTTTCTTCAAGATTTTACGGGGAATGCGGCTGAAGAAATATCTATTTTTTCTTATTTTCATTGGACATCGCATACACATGAGTATCTTGTAAAGACAAGGACTCTAAGGAGGGTGCGGCATGGTTCTGTGCTCGGGGGCGGGATATTACCCTAAATTTACGAAGGAGACTCTGCTATTGTCACCGTGGCGATCGATACAAAGTGCTATCAAGTTTTCGCATAAAGTGGAATGTCTTGAATTTACCTCAGCTTCTCATTTTATCTCTCAGTTTCGTGAGATGTTTTTAAATTTCCATCATTCTATGGACGCAGAAATTATTGAACGTTGCTCCAGCTGTTGCCCTGGACCCCTCTGGCTCTCTGCTGGGGTTCGAATGCTGCGAACAGCTTCCCTCTCCGACATCATCAAGCTTTACATGATGTCTTCATCAGTTGACGTGATGAATATCCGGGCCGTAGACTGGTTTGAAATCAGATCACTCTGCGCCTTCAGTGCAGTCCTTGCAGCGTTCTGGTTCCCATACGTCGCCATCATTCAATACCCCTCGCGTCTCCCGCGAATTTGTGAACCAAAAGGCGCCACTCGGTTCAGTTTGAGAACACGCCTGGCTTTCCTCACGGATTGCCAGAAGCTTTCATTGAAGCATATAAGAAGGTAAGAGGAAAGGACTTCCTGAGGGTGCTTCACAATAGTGCTGAGGCTAATACACCAAACAGTGGTCGAAGCAGGGAAAGACCTGCTTGTTCCCCAGTCTGGGCTTCCGAGACGAAGTCATCATGCCAACCAACGCTATTCGTTAGATTCAATTCCAACCAAATAATGTCCTCAGCGCACAGCAGGCGATTGTTGAACTCGACGGTGGTGTCTACATGTTGGAGAAAAGTATGATTTTACCTTCTAGACAACTGGCCAACGACCTTGATCAAGCGTGAGACGAACAACATCCTCGAAATTACCATCGTATCTTTGGACGACGAGCTGAAGTTTACATTCGATGCGGAATTCAGTACTAACACCAAGGATTGGAAGGAGTTCAATGTGCTTGAAACTGTTGAGCCAACTGTTGCTCAAGGTTCGAGCAGGACCATGCTGGGACTTCCTATCTGTAATTGTCGCCACCCATTTTATCCGGGCGTTCTTACTGACTCACCCTAACACAGGACAAGATGAAGAATTCCTCAAGAATCGGATCGCTTACACCGATATTTGTTTCATCAATGCGGGCATCATTGGAATCCTACCCAAAGTCTCCGCTCAATTTTCGGGTCTCTTGCTAGTATCCCCATCTGAAGTCATATACGGAAGATGAAGCGCCAATGGGAAAGGCTATTTCAGAAACCACTGTTTGTCATCCAGAATCCAAAAAGCGAAGACGATCCGCCAGACATGTTGCAAATGATGCTCCGTTACGAACAGACAAATTGCCCAGACGAGGTCAATATCGATGATGTGACCGGTCGTCTGGCACTCCTAGATGTAGAAATCTTTCATCAAGCAAATATCGGAATCGCGAATGTTGTGTTCGATATCGTTGCTTCGGACTAAGAATACAATGCAATTGCGCTCCTTAGGGAAGATCTCCCAGGGTTCTCACCGCAAACGACATACTTGGACTAAATTTTCCATCTCTCAGATGATAAAGACAGACAGAATTTGCAGAGAGACTCTCCGAATAAAGACTTTTGCAAATAGAAGTGTTTTCAAAAAGGTGATGATCGATGGTCTCCGCACCGAGGACGGAATCCTGCTCCCTAAAGGCGCCTTACCCTCTGTCATCGCATACGGACCACACTCTGATAGCAAACTATTCGACGAACCCGTTAAATTTGACCCTTTCAGATTCTCTCATATTCGCGAAGACTCAACTTTAGATGCAAACGAGAAATCCAATCTTACGTCTGGATCCACAGGGCCGAAATTTCTTCCGTTTGGTGAGAGCACTGATTGTCCAGGCCGGTTCTTCTTCGTTTTCGAGTTCAAGATGATTGTTGCTTACCTGGTTATGAATTACGATGTTGAGCTGCCTAAGGAGCATGAAGGGAAGAGGCCGGAGAGCAAGTGGATGGCTGAGTCGATCTGCCCGTCTAGTGAGGGCAGGCAGACTTAGGGTCTGGAGACGGAAGGAAACTGTTCCCTATGAATAGCTTTGTCTGTGCCCTGCACGATAGAAACACCGAGGGGTTGGAAGTAAACACATACCTTCACTTCAGAATGTCCCTCGTGGAGATAGTTTCAAAGTACTATATCTGCTCGAGCAATGTGTTGATTAAATTACTCACAACTCCAGCTTCATGGGGCCACGAAAATGGCGAGTCCAAGATCCCCACAATACTTATTCCTTGATTTGCTTGACTTCTCTTTTAGTAGTAAGGTAGAACCCCATCAAACTTCATATCCAAGAAGTATTCCATCGCGAAGTTAAAGAGCTTTGGATCTTCAAGCAAAGCAGCATGTCCCACGTGAGGTATTATCAGCTGCCCAGCAAACGGAATCCATGCTGCCAAAGCATCCGCTTGATTCCTCTCCACAGAAATATCATGGTCTCCGTCCACAATCCAAACCGGACACTTGACTTTCGCCAACGCTCCTGGTCCCCAGGTTGGTTCCGTCCTCCACATACTATTTACCGTCAGCACATCATTCACCACCACCTTTCACAGAAGCATAGACTCACTAAGCAACACCCTCCTTCATCGCCGAACAATTCCCCGGCAAGGGACTCAAACTCTCACAATTATACGTCTGCCCCCTCTTCCCCAACCCCCTCTTCCTTCTCCCATTAATAGAATACGTAGTCCCGTTTGTCGCAAAATCTGAGTCCAAAAATCCAGAATCCGAATTAATGATCGGATCATTAAGGCCAGGGATACTCATATTTGCTTGAGGGTTGGCACCGTGAGCGAACACCCGCTCTATGCGAGAGCTGTAGTTCATGGCAAGGTCAAGCCCGACGATTGCGCCGTCGCTCCAGCCGACTACTGCGACGCGGGGGATGTTGAGGTGGTCGAGGATGGCGATTGCGTCGCGGGTGAAGTCGTCGTAGTGAAATTTTGTGAAGTTTGTGTAGGGACTGCGTCCTTCGCCGCGGGTGCTGGGACAATTTATTAGTTGCAACTTTATTTTCAGTGGGAGAAACGATATACTCTTGAAGAATGACTTGTCGAGTTTCGGCTAGCTTGTTGGCTTGGTTGTACATCTGGTTGCTGTTCCCAGTCCCGGCGTGGAGAAGCAGCACGGGCGTGTGTCGAGTGGAGTTCTTGCCAAATGTCGTGTACCATAGATCGACTCCGGAAGAGAGATTTAGGTATTGGCCTTTGTCTCCATTGGCGAGTTGACCTGGATTTGGCCACCATTCCCATCGCGGGACGGAAGCATTGTAAAACTGGCTTGGCACGCGGGCTCTGGGATTTGTTAAAATTTTGTTGAAAAGAGGGGGCTGAGTGAAAACAGACGCTGAAGCAAACATACTGACGAGGAGGCTGCCAAATGGAAGCACAAGATTACAATTCCTCATTTTCAAGATCTGCTATCGTACTGTTGAGAGAAGATAGATAAAATTCCGAGATAATGAGGGAATTTGTATTTACGGAGGTACAGCCCATAAAGACAGTAAAGCAAGCGAGTGGACACATCGGCTTGTCCCATGTAAGCTTACTCTTATTGATTTTAATGATTTTATTAGAAATTAAGCTTTAATTTTACTGATTTCAAAGCAAAGCAAGCCCTAAACTGGCCTTAATTTTACAAGTAAATAAATAATAGACAAACCACGCACTTTCGCTCGGTGGGCAAAACAGACACTTCACATTTACTTTCTCTTTCTTTTAGCTAATTAAAAGACCACATTTTACACTTGCAATGTCTCGCATCTTAGTTTGGGATTCTTTTACTCCATATACCCCCCCGCAAGCTCCCCTTCCTGTAGCAGAGGCACTAGAACGACCCCTTAGGCTAGTAAAGAACTTGACTTAATTAGGTATTAAATCCCTCGCTTGGCTTGTTTTATTTATTTACTTTAATAAAGCGATATTAGAATATATATAGACATACAAAAACCCTTACTAGTGCTATTACTAACTTTATGAGCTGTACTTCCGTATATTAAACTAAATAATTAGTTCACTTTTATAAGAAGGATTACCTACCTCCTATACTAGGTTACTTCAGGGGACCGAGCGTATTATTTAGCCCCTATCCCTTTGCCCAGTGAGACTTGTCCAGCGCCAGGCATTACAGCTAATCGTGTGTCAGGACTTGCACCAAATCCCCTACGTCCCTGCGGGTTTATTGGGTATTAGGTTACTTTTTTTCTCTAATAAAAAAGATCTAGAATTTTTAATAACTTCACAATGTAATACAATGTCTTGGAGAAAAAGTTTATCTAGAGGCACCCCGATAATTGAACTTTTTTTTTGGCTTCTTTCAATTTTTCAATATTATGAAATTGTGGAATTTATTACAAAAATGGCCGTATTGCTAATTCAACGCCATATTGCTGATACGCACTAAACCCGCAGGGACGTAGGCTTGCATTTCTTGTACCGAAACCGCTCATATTTGCGTGATTTTCGATTGGGTTTTCGAGCGGATTATCGATTGGTGGAATTTCTTTCGGGGTTTTAGGAGTACCGGCCGAAATAAAGCCTATCGTGGTCTTCTGATTTGATGGTTTATTAAACCCAGCAAATCCGCTGGAATCCGAAGGGGCAAGTTCGATATCCAGGACTGTATTCGAATCTCCGAACCGCAGCTCTAAATATTGCTTTCATATCTCTTCATCCAGCGAGACATTGCTAGGCGCTAGTAGGGGGGCCTGGCTCAGGGAGAAAAGGAAGAGATAGCTAATAAGTATAAGTAAAAGTGCGCCTGTAAGGTCTGAGCCAGGCCCTCTTACTAGCGCCTAGCAATGTCTCGCTGGACAAAGGGATGGATCTAGGCTTCTAGAAATTCTATTACCGGATATAGAGCTACTGTAGAGCTAAACTTTCCGATTTGGCTCGGGTTGATTAACAAACGAGTAATAGGTCTCTTTCGATTTCTCCACTAATTCTTTCAATTACTATAAAGGTTCCTAGTGAAATATAGCTCACGAAATCGTGGCCAGTCTTGCAGAATGCTCTGAGTTGAGTAGCGAGGCCGGCAGCTCCCGTTTGTAATATACGGAAAAGGGTCCCTAATTGGCAGGGAAGGCTCTAGGGTATGGCGAGCTGGCTCGTAAGCTTAACTCTTGCCCTACCGTCGCCAGAATATTTCGAAGCTTCAATTGATGTGCTGGATCTTTCTCACCCAAACTTAACGGAATCGAAGCTTCACTGAAGTTCCTATTGAAGCACTACGAGTAGTGTCTAGTTTTATACAGTGCCGCCTCACCAATCTAGCTGGCAATCCAAAGAAAATCAAGAAGACGCAATGGGGTACGATGTATGCTTAGCCACTTTAAAACCCAATCTAGACGCGTATCTGAATCTGAGAAGAATGATTGTATCCAGCCACTACCATGTTTCGGGTTGAAAGGAGGATGGTTGACCTCTGGGCGACGGTTCCCTGTGCAACTGATATGGTATTGTTCGGATACGATCAAGGTACCTTCGGTTCATTCTACACTTGTCACGGCCTGGACAAGCTGTGGAAGTGGAATGTGGTGTGTTTGTGTAAATATATGTATGAATGATCGTGCCCTAAGGGCGGTGAAGAAGCTATATATACGCCTGTGCGCAGCACGTGACAACACTACACTACCTTTCGCATGCCCAGCTGCTGGTATGCTCGATAGGTGATATTATCGTCATGCAAGACGTTCTCGATACTCTCAAACTCAAGGGCAACACGTCCATGATCGGCACTATGACGGCTCTCTACGTTATCGGCGGTCTCTTTGGCGCCATAATTGCTGTGATGGTGGGAGCCTTGCCTGGACAAAAGAAGACGATCCTCATCGGAACTTCCATCGGGGCTGTGGGAGCGATCATGCACATAAAACAGCACTCAGTGCGCCAGTAATGATCGCGGGCCGCATCACTGTCGGCACCGGTAACGGCATAAACAGTTCAACTGCCCCACTCTGGCAGTCCGAGGCCTCAAAGCAAGCTGGAGAGGAAACCTAGTCGTCATCGTAATGATCTTAAACATTGCTGAATTTTCCCTGTCAAATTGGGTTACATATGGGTTCTCATTCGTCGGAGGTTTCCATCTCATGGAGATTCCCGCTTGCGTTCCAATTCACCTTCATCTTCGTTCTCCTCGGAACTGTTCCCTGGCTCCCGAGTCCCCTCGTTGGCTCATTGCACATTGTGATGTGGAGCAAGCCGCAAGATTCTTGCCGACCTCGAGGGTTTGGACGCCAAGGGTGGGCACGTCACCAACGATGTCAAAGAAATTGAATTTACGGTCGCTTTCGTGCGATAATATGATGTCTCCTAGGGCGACCTTCTTCGCGGTCGAACAAGGGATCAGGGAGGAACATCCACTATCCGCCGACTCGTGCTCGGAATGGGCACACAAATCATGCAGCAGCTCTCAGGTATCAAAGTCACCTCCTACTACCTCCCAGCCGTCCTCATCTCCTCCGCTGAGATCTCCAACGGCCTAGTCTATCTCCTCGCAATATGCAATTAGTCTCCTACCTCCTTTTCAGCTTAGTTGCCATTCCCAACATCGAACGCTGGGGCCGCAGAAACCCGATAATGTACGCAGCCGGCCAAGCACTCTGCTGCGTCTTCGTTACAGTTCTCATCACCTACTCCGAGCTCGAAGGTTACCAATACCAGGAACAAGTCGCTTCCGCCTCGGTTCCGTTCTTCCTGTATTATATCTTCTTTGGCATCGGTTGGCAGGGTGTGCCGTGGCAGTACCCGAATGAGATTAACTCGGCCTCTATGCGCACCAAAGCTTCTGCTCTAGGCACTGCCGGGGACTGGATCTTCAAGTCCATTGTCGTGGAGATCACACCTATCGGAATCGAGAAACTAGGCTGGCAATCTTACATCGTCTAGACGGTGTTCGACGCCTCGTCCGTGCCGATTGTGTACCTCTTCTATCTTGAAACCTCGGACAGCACCCTCGAAGATATCGATCGTTTATTCCGAGAGAACGGCGATATCCTCATCTTCAGGGATAAGAATGCGATTGCGATTGCAACTGAGAGGACAGCGGCCTACTTCTAGATTGAGACGATTGAGGGCGGGATGGAGTTTGGTCATAGTTTGGAGTTGGCGGAACGTAAATCCGGGAAGGATACTCACGGGAACCAAGGCGTGATGGTCGATCATGAGAGAGGGGCGCCGGCCTATGGGAGAAGGTGGGTTAAACTGCTTGAGAGGTAGGAGTGGACTTAGTAGTCGATGTATGATACGTTGAAGTTAGGCTGCTTCGCGATTGGAGTTGATTGGTTTGAGGTGTGGATTAGGTCTAAGATGCATTGGCTAGAATTGGGTTGAAAGTGGTTTATGCTTGGGAGAATATGCATTGTCTGGAGTCGTGTCGATCTGTAGACCAAATCTCCAAGGAAAAGAGTTCCAATCAGACCACTGGCTGTAAAAGCTGGCGTTCCATTTCAAGCGGCGTGCTCATCGATATCTCCCAGACCCAGACTGGCTAGCGCTTTCTGTAAAGCTTTTCTATCTTTCACCCTCCGCCTCTTCAGCTGTTTTGTCTCCGCTTTCTTCACCCCTGCAGTATCCGACATGTGCTTATCCCCCAACTTCGTAGAATCAATATGTGGTCTTGACCTTTGAGAATGGCTCGGTGTGGTCGGGTCCTTGCTGTCTCGCGTGCGGCTTGCCCGTAGGTTATCAGTCGCTCGCTTGAGATCCTTCAGCGATTCATATACTTTTCCCTCAAGGGAATCGAGGACATTGAAACTGAATCCCTCATCCATATATCGTTGTCGCTCCAATGGCCCCATTCCCTCCGCCACCCCGCCCATCAAATCGATCAACTGCTTTTTGACCACATCTGTTTCCCATTCCCCATCCCGCAGGAAGACATTGCAGTTTTTACACTTCCAATACAGTTTATTCAAAGTTCTTAGCGCATCTCTTCGGGTTTCCCATCGAGGCATTCCTTCAACTACTTTGATGACCGTGCTGAAAGTAATGTGGAGCTGTTCTCTCCTTGCAGAAATCTGTCTACTCACCTCGCAGCAGCTTTCGAGGAACTCGTCGTTTGCATCTGCCGACGAGCACTTGCATTCAACAAGATGGCGCATTTCTCCAAGCATCCTGTGAGAGCCTTGAAAGGCATTCTCAATATCAGAAAGTGCTGTCGACAATTCGCTGGACATGGCATTCGCAGCGATCAGACACGCTTGTGCAACCTCCGAATCAGTCAGTACGCCCCCGAGAAGCAGATCTCTGGCGATTGCCGGTGGTACATGCTCTAGGGAACATCTGATTCCGTCGAGCAATCTGTCTCGCTGCCCTTCCGCGGCCGCCTCAACCCAGCACGCGTGTGTGTTCCTGTTCTTGGTGACCCGATATTCGTTGCAGACAATGGCGACATGCTTGCCGTATTCCTCGTGCAGGTGAGATACGACGGCAGGTACAAGAATGCCTTGTACGGAAACCCGATCAATACCCTCGATAATATTCGCAGTGTTTTGCCTGTCCCGTTCCTTCACCGGAAATGCCCTCGGATCGACGAGATTCGAGTATTGGGAACGGCTCTGTATGAACTCTTCGAAGTTGGATAGGTCATCCTGAGAGAGGGCAACTCGTGAATTTTGTGACATCTTTAGGAAACTTGCTATGTGTATAGCAGAGGTATGGTTTCGTTGCCCAGTTTGGGTTTTCTTCTGTCTTGAGGTTGCTTGGAGACGCGTCTGCTTATTTGTGTGCAGGGATCTGTCATCTACCCCACTCTCACGTGATCTCTTACTTTCCCCCGAGCATAAAAGCTGTCACCCTTTCTTTCGAGTCCAATCAATCAGTAGTTTGATCTAAGGGGTTTTGCAAAGCTGTTTTGGTCTTCTGGGTTGTTTTGTGGCCACACATATGAGATACAACAGGCCAACCACTGCCCCTTTTCCAAACCCTAGACTTAAGCGAGCTTTTTCTTGCGTTGTCAATGACCGAGTTGTCCAAGATTATGTATAAAATAAGACTCATGATTATGTAGAGTAAATTTCAAGCCTTTTGAGAGATAGGCTAGATGCTTAAAAAACTCAGGCCTATGCACTTTTCCAAACTCCAGGAATGATTTTCGATAATGCTCCATAAATCGGCGTCCCACGAATGCATCGGTGACAAAAGTCCCGTGCTCAGATGCAACGATGATGAAATTGCATATCCTAAAACTTACAATACAGACTTCGTCTTCCCATAAACGCCATCAATCTCCCTTTGATAAAGCGGCACAATCTTCCTCCGCGCCAGCTTCTGCGCTGGTGTCAGCAACCCATTCAGACTACTCCACTCCTCCTCCGCCAACACCACACCCTCAATGATCTCAAAAGAAGCCAACCCCGCCTTCCTACCCACGCTTTGTAACTCCTTAAGTACCAATTCTCTAACCTCTGGGTCGTGCACTAGCTGTTCGTGTGGTCGTGGGCGGAGGTTGTTGGTTGAGGCGAGTTTCTGGAGCAGTTTGCGGTCTGGGATGACGATTGCGATGGATTTTGAGCGTGTAGGTGAGGCAAAGACGCAGATGTTTGAGACGATGTTCGCTGCTCTGTAAATACTCTCAAGCTACACTTCGTCAGCCCTTCTCCGGGACGGCACACTGAACTGTGATAGGTGGGGAACCAGCCTTTTCGAGTGCAATATACTCCCCATTCGACGTCTTAACCAGGTTCTTCTTCCGATCAATAATCTTCAAATGACCCCTAGCATCCCACTCCCCAATATCGCCCGTCCTGAACCAGCCATCTTTCATGATCACGCCTTCATTCTCTGATGCCGAGGGGCCATAGTAGCCGTCCATGACGGAATCACCGCGGATCAGGATTTCTCCTTGTGGTGGGGAGTTGGTGGCGAAGTAGCCTGCGTCGGGGAAATCGACGAGTTTGATTTCGATGGATGCTGGGATGGAGCCCAGTGTGTCGTCCGTCCATTGGAGAGGGTCTTGGAGTGCTCCCATTCTGTTTTCCCATCAATGTCAATGCCCACTAAATTCCAGAGAATAAGGAAAAGGAGCAAGGAAAGTAAGGGGGAAGGGAAGAACCCACGCAGTCGTCTCAGTCAACCCATACCCACTAACCAACGGCGCGGCCGCAAAACTAATAAACCGCCTCGTATCTCTCCCCAACGGTCCTGCACCATTAAAACACGCCCTCAGCCGTCCCCCCATCTCTGCCTTTACACTCCTGAATACCACCTTATCAAGGAGTCCCGGGCCCGGAAGGAAAAGTACACAAAGCGCCGCCTTCAACCACAGTGCGCCCCAGAATAGATTCCGCTTCACCCATCCCAACCTCGAGACTTTCTCTTCAATGCCTTTGCGGATCGTCTCCCAGACAGCTGGCACTCCAACCAAAATTGTGGGGCGGAACGTCTTGATATCCCCGCTGCAATTCCGCATCGAGGTATCGGATAATGTACGCGGAGAGCCGTAGCCCATTTTCACACCCCAGTAAAGACAAGCGTTTTCAAATGCGTACTCGAAGCTATGTGCCAGTGGAAGGTAAGCGAGCACGGAGTCTGATGGGCCGACGTATTCTGCGAATACGCTATCGAGACCGGTGATTGCGGCGATGATGTTGCGGTGTTTCAAGGGGACACCTTTGGGAGTTCCGGTCGTGCCCGAGGTATACATTATGCAGCAGAGGTCTTCGGGGTGTGGTGGTATTGGGTCCACGGGGTTTTGTTCGCCCAATTCTTCGAGATCAGAGAGGGAGAGGACAATGAGCTTGGGGTTAGATGCCTTTAAGTTGTCGATGTCGGATTGAGGGACTGGGTGTTGGTCGTTGTATATAATGAATTTGATTTCTGGTGCGGATTGAAGGGGGATGGTTAGTTTGGAGAGCAGGTCTGGGTCAATGAAGATTGCTTTGGCGCTGGTTTGGGTGAGGGAGGTTGTGAGGCCTTCTTCGCCGAGGGTGGCGTAGGAGGTTACGATTGGCATTGATTGTGTGACTGCAGCTATCAAAATATCAGTGACGTTCCTTTGAATCTTTGAAGAGACATTGAGGACTGACCGTGAGACACAGCCAACCAGTTTGCACTAGAAACCCCTGTCAAACTTCATTTCTTCCCCGAAGATTATGAGGACTTACCTCGTAGCAGCAAAAACATGCACCCTTTCCCCTGGCTCTAGTCCCAATTTCCTCAACCCAGCACCCAACTTTAAACACCGTCCCACATACCCCCCAAAACTCTCAAACTCAAACTCCCCCATCTCGAAAAAAAACCCACTTCTTGTCTGCCTCCCTTTCCACACCCTCAACCACCTTCTTCACCTTCTTAATCTCAAAATGTGTCTCGATCAACCTCCTCGTTCCCATGGCCTCCAAGTCTCCGAATTTCTCAGCTGAGCGGAGCAGTATGTCGAAAAGCGTGGATACTTCTCCACATGGACGGGAGACGAGGGAGTTGACGAATTTGGCGTTTCGACGCGGGATGGTCTCGCCGTCTACTTGGGGAGAACCCGGGACTTCTGAGGTGAAGGGGGGTGATTTGGACATCCCAGGTTGAACGATGGCGGTTTTGAGAGATATGTGAGGTAGATGAGATGCTGCCATGTTGGAGAGTATTGAGGAAGGCATCTCGAATGCTGAATTGAAAGAGAAATTGTAGCAACTTTGCTTTTTTGGAGAACGTGAAAGCAAATTTGAGAACGGTAGGCCGTAAGGTCAGTATTATAGTGCTATTCGCGGGACAAGGCTGATTCACGAATGGGGCAGTGAAAAAGTGGCATGATGCTTCGGTCAGTGAATCACGTGTCAACTGCAACAATGAATGAGAAGGTGACACGAACAATTTAAGATGCCCGAAGCTGGTTCCTCGGCTATCAAACTTCGAAGAAATGAGATACCGCAAGTGATTCATCCACAGAAAATCGTATCTTGATCACTCCATCGGGTTTTGGGGGGAGGGGGGTTGGGGGTGCATTTGGATCTTTCCAGGGGACCCCGGACATTAAATAACGCAGGCATGACTTTCATTTATTCATTGGTGCAAAGTGAGCTCGATTCACTTCATACAGTGCTCTGTTTAAGAGGGCATAGTCATCCAGATATGCAATCGTGCGTCTATGACACACCACCCAGTTGTCCCTCAACGCCGCCAGTACCATTCAATTGCTGCTCGGGGCCACTTGTATCCTCTCCCTTGGCTATTTTTTCCGCCTTAACATCCGTCATAGGCTGATCCTCTGGAGCAGCACCCATAACAACACCATATGGCCCTGGCTTGATCTCCGCGTTCGTTGATCGATCATTGACAGGCGCAGCTGCCTCGATAGCAATAGATGTATCGACCTTGACCTTGCCATTTTCGACAACGAAGCCAGACGCTACAGGCTTTTTCTCGTCTTCCTCATCATCTTGCTTCTTGACACTCTCTTCGATCTTTTGTTTATTTGTGGAGTTATTGACGAGTGGTGTCGTATCGTTAAAGATGCGCAACAGCATTGCTGTCCTGTCCTCCTTAGCAAGCATAAGATTCAAAGAGGCAGCGCTTCGCCAGAGCGGAAGAACCATTCGCTCATCGAATCCATCTTCATGGTCACTCGGCTCAATTCTGAGAACGCAGCAACCCATCGGGACATCCCTGACACGTTCTCCAATCTCGCCAAGATTCTTCCATCCATCATCTGCGAGTTTGGGGAACATCTCGATAAGAAGTTTACGGAAAGTCTCTTTGTTATAGAGACGAACAACTCGCTCTTCACCGACATAACCTTCCAGGATCGGCATGCCTTCTGACTGTATCCTCCATTTGCAGACATCTGGTCCTTGAACGTCTTGCTTCATGAACATCTTGACACCTCCGTGGATAAATTTGATGCCCTTGCCCTCGTTCTCAGTAAGAATATCTCTAATCAAGGCCGATGTGTAGTAAATCGTCTTCGCTGGTTCCCCCTGAACATTTCTAACCATGAATCTGTCCCGAGGAAAGCGTGGCGACAAATTATAGAACTTTTCCACTGACTTAACTTCTGGATGATCTCCAGAGATGTATTTGAAAGGCTCTTCGAATTGCTGACCCGATCTGTTTCGCTGCTGCTGCTTTGGTCTCGAGTCGGAGCGCATATCACCAGGCCGAGTAGTTAAGTCCAGCTCTGCACCAGGTGGTGGGGGATAGTGCACATTCCTGTTCTCCATGCCCTCTTCAGCGGGCTCATTAACCTCGTCTTTGGTGCTCAACTTCCTGGTCTCCATAACAGCATCGATCTCGGCTTCATCCGCATCTTTCATCTCGGCCTCGTCCCCATCATCTTGCGTCTTCAACTTCTTGCTCGAGGAGAACTCTTCGGTCTCGATGGGAGCAGTCTCATCCCGGCTGCGCTTCCTGCCATTAGGCGTTGTCAAAGTACCATCTGACGTTGGATTTTCTTGGTTCTGGCGAGCAGCTGCAGAGACAAATTCATCGTAATATTCCGTTGGTCTTGTTAGAGCATCTGCGGCCTCAATCTTGGGAAGAAGACTTTCTCCGTCTTTGGGTTCTGGGTTTGACTCGATCTCCTCAATAATTGATGTGATTGGCGGCTTAGGCTCAATCTTTTTCGAGTCAGACTCCGGCTTGGCTCTGAATTCCGACATCTTTTGCAAAATTGCAATGAAAAATCCGCCAGTATCCTGAAGGTGGGCATAGACACGCATGCATCTCTCGAATGGGATGTCAGCATTGATGGGAGGGAACATTCCTTCCACCAGTCTGTCGGTGTAGACGGATGCACCATATTCTTCCTCGTGTTCCTTTACTTTGCCAAATGTAGACCATACCTTACCACTCTTATCCATTACGGTCCAGTCGTTCAAGCCCGGGCGCCGCTTCAGGAGAGGGAGTTTGTCGTCGCTCGGTAATAACTGGACTTTTGCTAACCCCCCACATCTCTCAATGGCAGATGCTACGACAGCCTCGTTCTCGACTGGGTTCATGCTGCATGTCGAGTAGACCACACGGCCACCAGGCTTCAGCATTTGTAAGGCTCGAATAAGAATTCTGACTTGCGTGATATAGAGACCAAGCGCGTTGCCAGGATTCCAGTCTTGCCACAGATTCGCATTCTTTCTGGTCGTACCGTCTCCTGAACAAGGAACATCGGCCAAGATTCGGTCGAACTTTAAGTATCTGTTGTGGGCTGGATTTTCAGGCGTCGACGGAAGCTTGATCGAAGGATACATCGTTGCGTCATGATTGGTGACAATCAGGTTTGGAGACGACAGTCGTTTGAGTTGATGGATCAACATATGGCTCCGCTTGTAATCGGAATCGTTGGCAATTAACAATCCTGTAGCTCGTCCATTATCGCTGGTGTCGATTTCCATGTCTGCCGCATCCTCCGACTTCACCTCAGGGCTCGCATATCGACCATCTTGCTTGGCATGATCCTTGAGAGATTTTCGAACTCGTGCTTCCTCTCCATTGTGTACCATCTCCAACAATTGCGCCGCCTTACTGCCAGGAGCAGCGCACATATCGAGGACTGTCATTCCAGGTTGAAGATCCATAACCAAGGGCGGAATCATGCTAACCACCTCTTGTCTGCTAATGTTTCCAACACTTGTCTCGGACACCAAGTACTTCTGAAATGCAGCGAAAGGCGGGAATCGTCGAATGACATTTTTCGGAGTCGTCATCCACCACGCCAATTCGTCAGGATACCAGAGCACTGGTTGGGGAGGTTCGACAGGAGTACCATCATAGTGAGAAATCTTGGAGATTTCTGGGACATAGCGGGTTTTAAGAAGCTTCTGCACTGCGAGCGCATGTCTGTGAACAATTAGCTTGGGGGCAATTGATCCATCAATTCATTCATACCCTTTACAACCGGCGAATCTGAAGCTGTTGGGCAATTCCCGCTTCAATGCAGCCCAGAAGTCGTGCCTCTCCTCCTCATCTGCTAATCCCAGAACACTGTTGTAGTATCTTTCAAGTTTCTCGTTGTGTTTCTCGACCTTCTCGAAGCTGACTCGATTGTCTTCCCCGCCACGACCCCCGCGCCCACCGCCTCCCCTTCCTCGACCTTGACGTCCTCGACCACCGCCTCCTCGTCCCTATTGACAGTCAGATGAATTTTCGCAGACAACACAATGGATAGACTTACTTGTTTGTTTCCGCGGCCCATATTTGTCGATTTTTGAGGGCCGTTGTTGCGGGAGAAGTCTGAGGATATGTGCAATCAATATCTCATCACAAAAAATTGAGCTCTTGATTGGCTTCGGAGGCTAGGAGAAACCTTTTGCCGATTATGGATCATGTGATTATTTCAACCTTCTTACCACAACATACAGTACCATCCACAAATCGCGTTTTAAGCCATCCAATTTCTTCGATCTTTCAACTACCATGGCTGCAAAATGGTCACCAGATGTCAGCCATTTCAAGAGAAATTCCCGCCTCTCCAGCCCTGCATGCACATCTATAGGTTGTCGAACGCGAAGCTCTCAAGAAATCACAGGCATTCATAGTTTATTGATTCAATGCAGCATTGATTCTTGTGGACATTTACATCTTAATAGAGTAAATAAATTAAATAGGATCTTGCTTTGCAAGCGAAGGCGTGCATACCAAAACAAAAGAGGAATAATAAATATTTCCAACTCCAACTCCAACTCCGACTTCAATCGCTAAACTTCATTATCTGCCTCTTTCCTCCGAGTATTTACCGTCAGTAGAGGAGTGTAGTTGCAGCCTGTTATGTGGCGTGACAACCTTTGGGATTTAACGCCATTTATCAAAGCAAGGTAATAAACTGTAACTCTAAGAAATGCGGCACTAGAAACCAAAAAAAGCCCCTCCCCCCGACTTGGAAACTTTAAGTGAGAGTGTAAAGATTTTCCTAAGGAAAGAAAAGGAAAGATATTGTAGGAAAGACCACTAGTTAGTGCTTCGAGCATCTTGGAGGCCCCGGCTTCTATTCGCAATACAATCCGGTTGTTCAACGTTGGCATGGACATTAATGAAATGTTGACGTAGATTGTCTCGGCGATCCGTCTCCTTGCGACAAATTGGACATATGAAGGTATTCTTCTTCTTCCGATGCTTGGTTCGGACATGTCGAGAAAGGTTGCTTAGGGCGGCCGTGCCGGTATAATATTTGGGACAGTTTTCAAAAGTGCAACGCTCGATAATCGACGTGTCGGAGCCTGAAGGCGAACTCTGAGAAGGCGCGATAGACATATCTCGAGGGCTATAGAGTTAGACTACGATCAAATTCTCTTAGAGTCTACATACCGGCGCTTCGTAGCTGAATCCGCCCCGTCTTGCAAAGGACGTTTCTTTGGGCTGGGCGAACGCTTTTGGGGATTTTCGTTCGTTGATGAGGTAGGAGACGACATTGCTTCCGATAGACCCTGGCGGCCAAACCCGAACTCCGCCCACTTGGTCTCTCCTCTTTGCCTTCTATTGAGATACGGGAATGTGTATTCATCGGCTTCTTGAACGTAATTGGGATAGAGGAGGTCCCACCCCATTGTTCGGGAGGCAACAAAACACTGGCTAAGAGTTTTGGAAACTAGTGTCGCAAATGAGTCATAGGAATGGGTTAGATGCTGTAAGATCCTCGGAATTAGCCTCAAGTTCGGAAAGGGGACATTTCAGGTAAACATACTCGACCAACCGTGATGATGTAATTTTCAACTTCTCTCACTGTCTGGAGACAACCAAGCTTGACAAACATCTCCGCCATAGCAACGATTCCACCGAAAGTCTTATCGATATGAACTGCTTCGCGATGTAGGGGCCCCAAAAAGTGTCGAGAGGCTTGAATAAGAAATTCCGAAGCTACCCAGGGCGGTCTTGAATGAGGGGGCTTAATGCCGTCCTTTTCAGACGTCAACCCACCTCCCGAAAGTACATTCAGTAGATCTCCCATCTCAGAAATCTCTGCAACGGTGATTAGCGAGATAAACATAGGAGGTGGAAGAGCAACTGACGAATCATGAAGCGGAAAACTGCTTGAAACAATGGGGTTTCTAGAAGGTGGAGGGCAGAGTCATCTGTTGGTGGGCTTATCTGCTCAACTGGAGAAGGTTCCTCAATACCATGGAGTGGAGAACTCTCTGGCTCGATGGGATGCAATTCCGTGCCAATTAAACCTGCCGTCTGCGATGTATTGAGAACCCCGGGGAAAATATCCGGTGCCAGGGTTTGGTAGAAAGTTGAATCCATTGTACCTTCCAGAACAGCACTGTCATGATTGAACCAATCTGAAGACGAAAAATCGGAAAAGTTAAAATCGGGATATAACCTTGTTTCGTGAGTAAGATGATAAACATGGCTCTGGAGTCCACCCGAGGATTTTCCATTTCGCTGAGACATGGCATCGAAAATGTGTCCGTTTGCAATACCGATATATTCTCATGAGTCCATGGGGACAGAGGTGGATCGTGTTGTGACGTGACATTTTCTTCCCCTGGCCTCAAAGGCCCCGGAACTGTTGCTTCTTGAGGTATAATTGACGGAGCACACCTCGTTTCGTTCTCATCAGGCCTCAAGCCAGCCGTTTCTTGACTCGTTGCGGTTCTCTCGAGTGGAATGAAATGCATGATTTCCTTTGCCTCGGGCCACAGTTGTTTGGCGATCTCGTCGAAAGTAGGCCTCTCCCTGTCATCAACAATAGCGGCTCGCCAGTCCAAGATGCCAGAGAGAATATCGGTCTCGTCAATGTGGCCCCTGGCATGTAAAGTCTTCGATATCACATAAGACAGACTTGCAAAGGCGAAGATGTCCACGAGGGTTGTTGGGGTCTGGCCATGGAGGACTTGTCGGAAAGTCAATATCCCCATTTCTAGTAATTTCTTCGCAGTAACACAAGACTTCCTCAGCTTTCGGATGTCAGGATTTGTTGAGTCGGCAGTCAACTTTGCGAACTGGTTGTAGTGGAGCAAGGATGCCTTTCGTAAACTGCGAATGGTAGCCCATTGAGATTCACGAGGTGCTTGGTGCGGCTCATCATTCGATTGGACCAATTTTTCATTCAAAATATTTCGAAGGTGTCTTGGTTCGATCTCGGAACGCTCCTCTGAACCCGAGCCCAGTAGATCAAAAGCAAGATGTCCGAACCAAGAGGCTGTCGCTGGATTTGATGGGAAAGAATCGCTTGCATTTCCGTTCCGAGCAGAATTGGAACGAGTCTCCTCGGAATCAGGTTCCAATTTTTCCAGATAGTTGATACCAGCGAGCAGACCATCAACTTCTGCTAACGCTTCAGTAAGCTCAGTCATGGAGCGACCTTCGGTCCTATGTGTAGCTTTCGTTGCTCCGCGCGAAAACAACCATCGCCCTTCCCATTGATCCAGTTTGAGCCTCGTCATGATATTTTAGGGGCGGAGGAGAGGGCGGCAGAAAATAACGAGGTGCTAAGGGAAGGTATCACAACAAGGCAACCGTTGCCTCAGCCTGATCGGGGTGGGTCGATATTGAAAGGAATTTGATAAAGATCCCAAGATTTGTGTGCGAGGGCCCGTTTTGTGGGCAGTGCGCCTGGGTCGCCAGGACGCCGCAAGGACTTGTTCGGTCAGGACTCAGGACTTCCTTGGAGGGGCATTCAGGACTTTATGAGGCTGAAAAGGATTGCCGCTGGATAAGGTTATGTAAGGACATGGCCTCCGCCGCGCCCCCGACCATGCACCACCAGCACATCCCTGTAGCAACACAGGATCTTCGGTATCACTAGCAAATCGGGGCGAACCGGATGTCACCGGCCGCTTGGCCTCCGTATTTTAGTGGTTGGACTGAATTGATCGCTGTCTTTGGTCTATCTCATCATCTCACGTCTCCTGGATCAGTGACGGTACCTTCTTGTCCAGTCCTGCATCAGATCCCCCTTCAGCAGTCGCCTGTGAGATTTTGTCACTGATGTCATTCCCATAGATTGTCACAATTATGTTCGGGCTGCTCGCTTATCCTGGGAAATAGTGTACCAGTAAGGCTTTTTTCCTCTTTTCTTTTTTCGCTTGCCCCTGGAAGTTGTCCTGGCTACCAACAACCAGGACGTTAATTGAACAAATGTCCTGGTAAGCGTTGAGATATCCCCATTCCCGTCCTTGCAGGGTCTCGCATTAACTCCAATTCTAGTGATTTGTAATAAAATTGCATTTCAACATTGTCCTGAATTTGTCCTGCGCCCTCCTGTTTCATTATTGGCTCGCCGTAACCGCGACGAAAGAGATAAAGCTACCCACGATACAAGTTGTCCTGATATCTCTGCATTGAGCATTGTCAATTTGTTCTCGTCCTGATTACTTAGAGGATACATTCTTCAGGTTTGAATGCAAAATCATTTCCTGATTCTGCTTTATAAATCTAGACACTTCCGTAGGCAATATAATCCAATTTCCCCGTCAATTGAATCCAGTCTGCATGTTGTGAACACCCTTCATCGAATACATTGGTTTGACATAACGGGCCACAATCCTTCGCTTAGCACAAAGCTGGTCACAACAATGCCGTCCTCGCTATCAGCAAACCATGTAGAGAAAGCGACAACTCGTCTCCCAGCTTGGCAACACCAAAAGGGGCAGAATGTAAGGCTAAATTCCGAGAAACTCGGTAAGCGCTACCAAGATGTATACATATAACCTCCTACTTAGCGTTCAACACAGACAACTCAACCTGGCAGAAGGGAAAATCTCCAATGCTTGGCCAGTGGTTACAAGCGCCTGCGGTTGACGACTTTTGGACACAGGTAGGGCAAAGAAGGAAGAAAATGCATTCAAAGCTGTAAAAGGAAAAAGGAAGAAAATTCTGATGTTGTATGGGGTGGGATATTTGAAGTGGCTAGAAGGTGGTGGCATCACTGTTAACATGTATTGGGCAACAGCTACTCAATCTATTGCTCCCCAATTTTTCAATCTGAAATTGTTATATATAGCGAGACCAGATAAGCTGCAACGCTCTAGATCTCCCTTTTGAGACTTAGACACTTTTCCGACATCATCAATACCTACTTGTAGGATATGGTTATCACCTGGTTTGTATATCCACATGACCCATTCAAATCATGTGCCTCTATATAATCCGAACCGCCGAGCCGCTCTCCTCTTACACGTGCTTCCCAACCACAGGCGATTTCCTTTTATACACGCGCTTCTCTCACGAAACTCTAAAGTCACCTTCACGCTGAATTTCGAAGTGGGAAATGGGATCGGGATCGCAGTTGCAGTCCTCCGGCAGTAGTCTAAGCTAAATCGGGACTAGCCAGTCATGCCTTAGGCTGATCGAGCCTGACCTTTGTTCCGCACAACAACAATCAGGGACTATGTTCCGTGCTTCGCCTTATAGCTTTTAGGGAAATTTTCATGTCAAATTATATAGCTATCTAAGAAGTGGTTAGACAATTGTCTAGATGGATCATGGTGAGTTTCTACATGGCACTTGAAGCCACTAGCTTCAAGCTATCCCGCAGCCTTGTTTAGACACGCAGAGACCTAACTATCTTCAGACATCGTCTTTATCATTGAGCCTCTGCCCGTCAGTACGAAGAACCGGAGTTACGGTCTTGTATGAGCCACCAACAGGAGATGATACAGTCCTTGAGTAAGTGATGAGAAGGTCTCTGATAACATGACCAGACAAGTGCGCTGGTAGCCTTGAATCAGGTTCGATAACATGATTTAACGATCTGCTGGATTGCTTTCACACAACTCTGACAATGTGCTTTTAGCATCCTTTTTGTTCATGGCTTGCAGGGCCATCCGCGGAATACTTGGACATGGACTCCCAGTTCCAAAAAAGCGCTGAATCCGACAGCTCTAGAGAGCAAGCCCGGCAAACTCAAAAGGGGTTTCTGGCGTAAAACGAAGACAGAGGAGGAGAGTTCAAATACGCTCGATGGCGATACCTTTGATCAGTGCGATGTCTATTGGCCATATCATCTTCTTCCTGCCGACTGCCCGAATGCCAGGATACTTACTTGGGGCTATGATTCAGACATTTCCAAATTCTTCAGTGGGTCCGCGAATAAAAACAACATATTTGCACATTCTCGAGACTTACTCGAGGACATCATCTGGGAGCGGCGGAACGAGGTAGGTCAACGCTTGGCCGAAACATTCCCATCAACCCAACAGCTAACCTTTGCTGAAGTCGAAACGCCAGATCATTTTCGTGGCACACTCGCTTGGAGGTAAGCCGTTACTTCAAGTCCTCAGAATTAGGAGTTAATGTTTATTGATTGTTTGTTAGGCATTATTGTTAAAGATGTAATCTTCTGAATCATATGATCGATGCAAAGGAATGACGTTGTTGTAGTTACTTCTCCGCGCAAATGAAAGCAACGTCGATAGTCACCAACAACTTTGCAATTCAGCAATAGCAACATTGTTCCTTGGGACTCCCCACAGGGGCAGCACGTATGCTGACATGGGAGAAACGGTTAGGCGTGTCGCAAGCATCGCAGGATTTGATACAGCTAGCCAGAACATACAAGCCCTCGAGGTTGACGGTGCGTTACTGGAAAATTGTGATGAACGCTTCCAAAAGTTATGCGAACGTCTAAAGCGCCACTACGAGGTTCATACTTTTCAAGAAGCGCAAGGAATGAAAGGCACTCAAATGCTTAGTCTTAATGAGAAGGTTTGCAGCATACATCTTCTTTAAGTCTCCAAATTCTAACTATGTGTAGGTTGTTCGGGACTTCTCATCTTCCTTCCCGCTTGAAAAAAGCAAATGCACGATCAATGCCAACCACAGGACGATGACCAGATATCGCAGCAAAGAAGATGAAGGGTATCGGAAAGTTGTACGCAGGCTCCAAGCCCCTTGCGAGAAACTTTCCAATGAGAAATCAAGAGAAGATGAAATGAGGAAATTGTATGAAGAAAGAACACAAGGTCAGCGAATTGCGAAGCCTCTGCATTTAATAGAGTGATGCTAACATAAGTTCGCATTTTTGAAGAAACTATCTCAAGTGGTTTGAACCCTGCATTTTCTCTTTGAGTCTTCATCTCTAACGACACGCAGCTTGTTTGAATACATTGTACTTCCCTGAGATGAACTATCGTCAAACAGAGATCCGGAATGCTCGCACTAAATCCTGTACTTGGATACTCAACAACGAGGCATATGTGAAATGGGTAGAGCAAAAGCAAGGGGTGCTGTGGATCAAAGGGAAACCTGGGTCCGGAAAATCGACGCTGATGAAGAAGATTTTCCAATTGCTGAACGACGACGCTGAGGATAGTCCTTATTGTCTGTCCTACTTCTTTCATCGAAGAGGAGGGGAATTACAGCACACTGAGCTAGGCATGTTCCGGACTTTGTTGTATCAACTCTTCAAACAAGAGCCAGAACTTGGGACGGATCTCCAAAGTCTTTTCGAGCAGAAACAGAAGGAAGGGAAGATTGGGACTACTTGGGACTGGAGTTTAACTGACCTGCGACGGATCTTCAGGTCTGCCTTGACAAAAGCAGCCAAAACCCGTCCATACAGAGTCTTTATTGATGCACTTGATGAGGGTGGTGACGAGTCCGCTCGAAGTGTCGTCTCTTATCTCTATGATTTGGAGTACGACTTGAACGAAGGAGGGTCTTCCGCGAGCATCTGCTTTTCATGCCGCCATTATCCTATTCTTGCGCATAACGACAGGCTCAGTATTTGTGTTGAAGACGAAAACTACGACGATATTGCTCTCTATATTGGCGAGACGCTAGAAAGGGTGCTTGTCTCTCCAGGCCAAAATTCAACACAGGATAAAGATATCAAGATTTTGAAGAGCACCATTGCTCAAAAGTCGTCGGGCGTATTCCTGTGGGCGGTGCTTGTCACGCAGAGGCTTGCAGAACAATACAACGAAGGAAAGTCCCTAGAGAAGGTCCTCGAGACACTGAAGACCGTGCCCGTGGATATCGGGGAAGTCTACCGTCATATCCTCACAGCCGTGCTTAAGCC
Organism: Hyaloscypha bicolor E; assembly: GCF_002865645.1. Classification (NCBI taxonomy): domain Eukaryota; kingdom Fungi; phylum Ascomycota; class Leotiomycetes; order Helotiales; family Hyaloscyphaceae; genus Hyaloscypha; species Hyaloscypha bicolor. The sequence goes on along the minus strand of NW_020194685.1, from coordinate 2,745,802 downwards.
CCAGGATCTTTCTGAGAGCCTGCTTCTCTTCCAGGTCATTTGTCTTGCAACCCGGCCACTTTCCATAGAGGAGCTACGATGTGCTATGGCCTTTGCTGGTTCGGGGAGCCCCTCGCAGGAAAACTCCGTTCTGAGTCCGGCACAAATGACTCAAAGGATCATCAGCTTATCAGGGGGGCTGGCAGAAGTCAAGGACGTTGTAAATAACTATCCTGGGAAAACCCAATTTATTCATCAGTCTGTTACCGACTTCTTGGTTCAGGACAGGCTCAAATGTTTAGCTCCCCATACAATGGAGGACTTGATAGCTCAAGGCCATTCGAGACTGTCTCAGGCTTGCATTAAAAGCCTGAAACTCGCCGACCGTCAAGTGGAGTTACCGGATCACCTGGGATTTCCTCACTCCGACCTACTCTTCCCGTATGCAGTGAAGAACTGCTTCCACCATGTCCAACAGGCAGAAAACCACGGATTTATAGAAACACAGCCTCACGGTGAGCTCGGAGACAACGCCCATCGGTATTTAGAGTTCTGGATTAGGATATACAGGCGTCTTGAGGGGCCTCGAGCGCGGTGCCCTGCAAGTTCCGCAACGATGCTACATGTTGCTGCATGCTATAGCCTTCATTCTACTTGTCGGATATTGTTGGAAAATGGAGCAGATGTCGATGCTGAAGATAAAGCTGGCAATCGTGCGATATACTACGCTGCTCGATATGGCGACCATCATCTCGGGGCACTTTTACTCGACGCAGGCACATCAGTTGGCAAAACAAACAATTCAAACGTGGATCCTTTGACAGAAGCGTCACTATCTGGAAATGCAGACCTGGTGCGACTGCTGCTTCGACACGGCGCAAAAGTCTCTGAAGCTGCTCTGATGCATGCGGTGGGGTGCGAAAGCGTCGCATGTGTTGAATTACTACTTCAATATGAAGTCCCAATCGATATGACAGATCTTGGGCATGGTAATGTGTTATTTATGGCTGTTGGTACTGGGAATTTTCAGATTATTCGACTGCTTATGGACCACTACCGGGAAGATATCAACGTCGACATTCTCAACGAGCTTCTAAATGCAGCTGCTGGAGCACATAGCATAGCTGTTGTTAAGCTGATTCTTGATTGTGGCGCTATGGCTAAAGCACGGGCGGGGTGGCTTGGAAGCCCGTTGCTTGAAGCTATTCTGGTTAATAGAGCCGATACGGTCAAACTACTCCTTGAACACGGGGCTGATGTCAATTTTGCTGGGCGTCTGGGATCTCGCAACGCGTTGGAAGTTGCAAAGCGATGTCAAAGATCTTTCAATATTGTGAAGCTGCTCGTGGAGTACGGGGCAGAAGATACAACAGAGGCACAAGAGACGTGGCCAGGATATTTTTCTGGCGAAACAAGCACACCATCGGAATCCGTCGATAACGGGGAAATTGATGAACTGCCTAGTGGCAATGTTGAAGCACTGGCTGCCACCGGAGTCGACATCTTTCCGTTTGTTCTTGGAAACAGTATTGCGAACTGGAGCGTCGAGGCTACGGATAGCGCAAACGTAGCAACGTTGCCTTCGAGACGGCGAATGTCTATATGATGCAATATAGAACCCGGGATTAATTGTTTCTCATGGTCATATTTACTAGAAGAATACTTTCGTCACAACGACATTCACGTTCTTAATTTGAACCCCGCCTCTTTTTGTATGATAGACTCGTACTTCAGTAACAGTGAAGCGAGGGAAGATTTGGAGATGGCGGGCGAGACCTCACTTTGGGTGCCTAAATATCAATTCCCCGAAAAATCACGGACCCTTGTACTTACTTGTATATCCCCTGCAGAGATTTTCATTTCAAAAGCAAGGCGCGAACAAGGCGAACAGATCTTGAGTGCAGATTCATGAGTGAGGGTCACGTGCACATGTCCAGATCCGTGGGCATCCCCGATAATCTCATCCCATTTACTGGGGCAACTTTGAGGGTCTTTTGCACTGTCGGCTTAGAATTCATGGCATCGGTTATCAGTCAATTCTGTTTTTGAAATATCGTTTGGAAAGGGGAGAGGACACAGAGCCTGTCAGCAAGGCTCTGCAGCCTGCAGTGCACATCCGTCGCGTTGCAGATAGCCGAAATCTGCCTCGAGGTCCGCCTTGCCATTCTTCAAGTGTGTCAGACTTGCATTACTCGGTATTGCACAGAGATATGAGCATATATTCCCAGGCAGCTTCCAACACTTTCTGTCAATTCTCCTTCACACTTGATTCCCTTTCCAATTCTCCCACTGCTCGATAGTCAGGTGCGCGTATCCGCAGCCATCGCGCTTGCCTCCAAAATGGGCTCAAACACACCCACCTCCCCTCTACCTCCCACAAAGGTCCTCCAGCTTCGCGTAGGCCGAGTCATCAGAAATCAATTTAACATCCCTAATCTTAATTCCGCAATCTTCAAAGTCGCTCTCCCCCAAAAGCCCGTCTACCTCGGTCCCCTTGGACTAACTGGCGACGCACAAGGCGCTCCCACTCACGGCGGGCCAGAAAAGGCATTCATGCACTATGCCTCCGCTCACTACACCCACTGGAAGCGCGAACTCCCCGAGTCCGAGAAATTGTTGCGCTATGGAGGATTCGGCGAGAATCTCCTAACGAGCCCCGATGATGGGTATAACGAGCACACAGTATGCGTGGGCGATATCTTTGAGATCGGGGAGAATGGAGTCAAGATTCAGGTCACGCAGCCGAGACAGCCTTGCTTGAAGCTAAATCATCGCTTTGAGGTGAGAGATATGGCGCTCAGGGCGCAGAATAATAACATGACGGGGTGGCATCACCGTGTTTTGGTGCCGGGGTTTATTCAGCCAGGTGACGAGATGAGGTTGGTGGAGAGGGTTAATCCGGAGTGGTGTTTGAGTCGGGTGCAGCATTATATGTATGTTGAGCGGGAGAACATGGAGATTATGAAGGAGTTGCTGGAGCTCGAGGGGTTGGGGGAGGAGACGAGGGGCATTTTTGTGAGTGAGGCTATCATCTCCCTTTCCCTGAATCTCTCAGATTATAGATGTTTCTCCAGAGGTGTTTGCTAACGACTCCGCAGCGACTTCGCGTCCAGAAAGGAATATACCAGAATGAAAACGACCGCCTCATTGGAAAGGAGAGGCATTTACTGAAATGGAGCAAGTACAAACTGGCGGGGAAGAAGAAAGAAACGGAGTCTATTACATCATTTACTTTCACCGCTGCCGAAAAGGTCGATAACCCGATCAAAGTCATGCCAGGGGCACATGTTCGAGTCAAGTTGGGTCCAAAAAGCGGCAACTTGGTACGAGCTTACTCAGTGGTAGACGGTGACAGCAAGACCTTCACGCTCGGTATCGCGCATGATGCCAATTCAAGAGGAGGATCGAAGTTCATGCATGAACAGTTGAACCTTGGCGATGAGTTGGTGTTCAGCAGTATGGTGAGTGACTTCCCGCTGCGAGATAGTGGAGAGTGCGATGAGCATATCTTCATTGCTGGTGGAGTGGGAATCACTGCCTTCCTCGCAAGCGCGCGGTTGCTGAAGGAACAGAGGCAGAAATCCAAGCTGTACTATGCCATGAAACGTGAAGACGACGGCGCGTTCAAAAATATCATCGACATGTTGGGTGAAAACGTGGAGCTTTGCGTCTCTGAGAAAGGGACTCGGGTCGACATCGCAAGGGTTCTTAGCCAGGCGACCGATAAGACTCACATCTACGTCTGTGGGCCCGAAAGATTACTGAACGCAGTCCGCGAGACAGGGAAATCGATCGGCCTCCCGGAAACTAACATCTCCTCAGAAGCATTCGCCGTTTCGACGAGCGGGGATCCTTTTGCCGTTGAAATAGGGAGTGAAGGCAAGGAGCTACAAGTCAAGGGAGAGGAATCGTTGCTTGATGTACTGAGGAGTGCGGGCTTTGATGTGGCAAGCAGCTGCGAGGTGGGGAATTGCGGCACTTGTCGGATTGGTGTGAGGAAAGGGAGGGTGGAGCATCGAGGGACGGGGCTGTTGGAGGATGAGAAGAAGGGGATGATGTTGAGTTGTGTGAGCCGAGGTGTGGGAACGTTAGTTCTGGATTTGTAGGCACTGGATCTGTAGGCACTGGATCTGTAGGCACTGGATCTGTTTGGACGAGAGGATGGGGGACGCTTGAGGTGCTGGTATGGCGATATCTCGGGGTGAGACGATCGTACCCGTACGCTACCCTCCACCTCCTGCGACAATCGTTCATCTGTACATTCATCGAGATGCTTCATCCAACATGCGGTGGGTTCGTCGAGCGGTCGAATTGGAATGGCACGGTCGTGCAGCGCGTACCCGTATCGACGGCGCTTTGGGGCCAATCGTGGGGACGATCATTGCCCCAAACTCATCGGATCTGGGGGCGGACGGAACCAATCGCCGCGAGCTTATTTCATGTGAAACGCTCCTTGCTGGCTGGCAATGGCATTCACACGTTCATTCTTTTTGCAATTGCATGCAATCGCAATTGCAACCTCAAGCATCTTGTTTTGTTTTCAATACTCACTCTCCTGTTCTGCCTTGGCCATGTCCGGCGGAATGTCTTCATCTCTTCGTGTCTTTCATGCTCTTCTCACAGCCTTCCTGTTCTCCATCGTTGGATTCCAAAAATATCGGCGGCGCCAAACCCCTGGGGGCGGCCGGAGGCTTGGTGGTGGGATTGCAGGGAGTGCTGCGCCTCAGCCCTACTAGCGAAGAGTAATGTACGGAAAGGGGCACTTGTAATAATCCTGACCTTGTTGCTTATCTTCTTTTGTTTGGGGAAATCCTCTGAACTATTCCTCCATCTTCATCCCTCACTTCTAGATCTCGCGCTCGGCTTCTTCTTACGCACGAAGGTATTTTCTCAAGATGGAGGGCACTTACAACGATCCCGCGAACACCTTTATCCCGCTCAATGGTGCCAACATCATTCCTTCATTCCTCTTTGATGACGGCGACCCATCGGAACATATCTTCGACTACTTAAACCAAACAGTGGAGCAGGATCCCATTTTCCGTGTGGACAACTGGACTCAAGCTTGTTCTAATCCTGAAACGATATTCGGCAGTGCGTCTTCAATAGGTCCCTTCGTTGGGTGCTTGCTTTATGCCAACGTCACTCGCGATATCGCAAAGGGCTCCTTGAATAGCTCCTTGCTTACGAATGCGGCTGACCGCAGCTTCTTGTCAAATAACTCCGAGACCATATCCTTAAATCTTCGATCAACTTACACCACATGTTTGGCTGGCTATTGTGCTACCCAAGCCGAGTGCGCTGCCAGCGAACTTTGCACCGTCGGTAACCTGCTAACCGGCAACTACGAATTGTCTGCTCAAGGAGTTGTGAAATGCTGGCTCAAGTTGTGTACCCCAAGCGTTCAATTGGCCAATCCCGACATTGCAGGTGTTGGGGTGCGTATATTTCCACACGCAGAATCATCAGAGTGCTTTGCTAAATCACACTAGATCCTTATCTCATACCTCACCCAGAGCGCCATTGCCCTGCTCGCACTTGTTTCCTTAACTATCCTTGCTTACGGAGTCTACAAGAAACAAAAGAAACTCTCCAAATCCCACCTGACTCGTGGGTTGACAGGCTTGACTCTCAACGACGAGCCATCCAGCCTCTCAAAGCCGCTAAAAGTTGGCAAAACGGTGGAAGATCAATACATCATCTTCTGTGCTACACTGGCCGAATTCCACAAGACACAGTGCTACTTCACTATTGCGCTCCAAATCGCAACCTTTGTCATCATTTACTCAAAAACGACGCCATTGCTTTTTGTCGACCAGAATTTTCTTCTTCTTGTGAGCTTGGATGGGTTGCTGCCAGTTACCTTATCCCTATACACCTTAATGACGTTTGGGAAAAGGTCATGGTACATGATCGGACTGTCTGTCGTCTCTGCGGTACTATCTACAGCAAATGGGGTACACATCACCCGAAGCTTCGCCTCCTATACGGACGTGCCGGGGGTCGGGCCTGCCGCATGTGGAGGGGTAGGTCCCGCTGGGCTTTGCTACGCCATCGGAAGAAACAGCGAAATCTTCCAGGAGGATGTTGCCTCATTTTACTACAAACTCATCATGAGCATAACGGACATCTTCATGGGATGCCTAGTTCTTTGGAAGATCTTGACAGAGTCAACACCGTGGTGGTCGGTATGGATCAAAGGACTCGCAAAGAGACTCATTGCCGGAATGAAAAGCACGAGTGGTTTCACGTCAAATGAAACACACCGATCCAACAGGCTCAATCACCGCATCCAGTTTTGGATCGCAGTATTCTTTCACTTCATCATAGTCTCGGGGATGTTGGTTTGTCTCGGCCTCGTGTTCTCACTCTTCCAGCAAGTTCTCGCGAGTCCGTACGTCGATGCCAAGTCTTGGGGCTTCGGGCAGATTGTAGGGATCACAATCTGGATGGGAGTTATGATGGAACTGGCGTATCTTGAATACAGTCCGTATTACCTGTCGCTCCAAACTTCAGTAACGACTAACATTTTGGCAGATGGGATCTCTGAAGGTTTGGAGTGGCGTCTTCCTAAATGGATAAAGGTTGGCGAGGATGAGACGAAGCCGGGGCATCTCACTATAACCTTGGAGGAGACGGATTTTGGGCAGCAAAGAACTGATTCAGATGAGTTGGAAATGGATCCTAAAGTGGCGAATGTAAGCTTCGGGGAGGAATTCGGACGACATATCACGTGAAAGTCCAACCTCCGGCATCGCAATAACGGAGGCCAGGAAAAATGATCTTCATCCTCACACCCTTCGATTGTCACATTACTCTCAAATATATTCCTAAATATTACTGATCAGTAAAATCGCTATCAGGGTTTGACACTTAGCACAGACTTGGATTCTGAGACAAGAAGGCGAGATGCAATCCACTAATGATGTCAGCTTAATGACCTCCCTCGGTCTCAAGAGCAACGTCACAACAGCCTCAGCAGACAAGACTTTCTACTATCACCGCGGCTTGGAAACTTACAATAGCTCCACGCCAATCTTGGTTCTCGTTCACGGATATCCACAAACGTGAGCTTTCTGATACAACCATGAAATGATGAGGCATGGCTAACACCTCTCCAGGAATTTCATGTCAGTCAACGTCTAGGTCTCCTTTTATTTTTATTTTTATAAAACATGTTCTCCATTATCCAATAAATATTATTTGATATTTTGATTTACTTCCTTTGGGTTATTAAAGCTTGAAACCAGCTACTCTCGCCAGACATACATTCTGACTTCACACCAACAGGTGGAGACTTGTAAGCTCACCTCCAACATTCCGAAAACCGCCAGCTAACAAGCATAGCTTATCCCCCTCCTCCCATCCACAATCCCCCTCTTCATCCCCGACGTCAGTCCTCGTCTCCTCATCCTTTGCCCTCCCTTCCCTCGCTAAACTCCCCAGTTGCCGGGCTACGGCCGCTCCTCGCCCCTCCCCGGCCCCCACGACAAGCGAAGTACAGGCACCTCCCTCCTCACCACCCTTTCCTCTCTGCTCCCGCCTTCCTCCTCTCCAATCCCAATTATCCTGACCGGCCACGACCGCGGCGCGCGAATCTGCCACCGTCTCGCCGTCGACGCTTCTTCTCTCCCCTCCAACCTCAACTTCGCCATCCGCGGCACGGTTCTCTTAGATATCGTACCAACACTCATCCAATGGCAATCATGCATCAACCCCCTTGTAAACATGGGGTCGTTCCATTGGTCATTCTTAGCAAATGTCGAAGTTGCTACGGCGATGATTAAAGCTCAGGGCGGCGATGTCTGGGTAAGGATGTGTCTCGATCGCTGGCTCGGTCGCTCCCCTTCTGGACTTGCAAGATTTAAGGAGAACGATGCAGTGGAGGTTTATGCGGAGTCTTTTAAGCGGGAAAGTGTGATCAGGGCTAGTTGTGATGATTACCGTGCTGGTGCTATGGAGGATTCGAGTTTGCAAGAAGAAGACCAGAAAGCGGGGAGGAAAGTGGATATTGACGTTTTGTGTGTGTTTTCGAAGGGCTATCTGGGGGGTAGGTATGATGTTAAGCGAGTGTGGAGCGAGTGGATGGGTAAAGGAATGCTGGAGGTGCACGGGATTGAAGGGGGTGTGGGGCATTTTGTTGCGGAGGAGGACCCGGAGGAGACTGCTAAGGCTGTGAGCGAGTTCTATGAGAGGCATGTTTGAGGGTTTGGAAAATACTCGTTCGGGCTTTCAGACCTTGTTGCGATTCTGATCTTCGGTGAAACGCCTGCCTTTGGAGATTTGGAAATGAAAGGTGTGATTGTTTGAACGTCTAGGAAGTATAGAAAAGTGTACGGAGACAGCGGCATAAAGTGACGGGAATACAGGGCATATTTCATAATATATTAATGAAGACTACTAATAGGCCCAGTAGGTCTTAGTTTCATCTTCCCATAATAATATCCTAGTTTCTATAAGCCCTGTAAGGGTTCCCTAAAGCGATTAATTAACCCCGCACCCCCTTAAAAGAAGTAAATAGGAGCCAAACCATAATATTAAACTATACTAATATATAGCTACTTTCTTCTGGCCCTTCTTTTTACCTTCTTTATACTTATTCCCCCCTTCTAAACAAATTATCTCTTTTATATAATCAGGAATTACTATAATCTACTCTTGAATCTTACTTTAGGGAAGATCCGCCTAGTATTTCTCCTATCTTGCTCTAAGCTTTTTTCTATTACTTATAGGTCCCTGTCTAGTAGTTTCCTTTTTTATCTAAAACTATACTTTCTTAATTATATTAAGATTAGGTAAGTTTCCTGGCTAAAGCATCTTTATAATCTTCTATAGATTATAAATCTCCCCTTAGTAATATGACTTGTAGGCTAGTATATTATCCTCTTATATAATTATATTAGGGCAATCTTTTTGGTACTTCCTTATAAAAAGTAAGAGCTTCTTAATTAATATCCTCTTCTAATATTAATACTAATTAATTTCTTCTCATTTATTCTTTATAATAAAGGCCCTAGTTTTCTTATTATACTTCTATACCTTTTATATATTTCCTGGTACCCGGCTATAGACCTTCTTCTAATTCTTTAGTCACTTCCTTTACTCCTTCTTCTACTTTTATTTATTAGTCTTCTTAATTAATGAATTCCTTGTATTAAGATTAGTTTTGCGCTTTCTCTTTTCCTCTATAGTCTCTTTTTCCTATATATAATAAGGCCCTTTCTTATTAAAAGAAAAAGCTTCCTAAAATATAAACTTAGAAAAGCCCTTCTATTTTCTTTATATATAATGCTTATTATATACTTTTTCAGGTAATCTTAATATATGTCTCTTGCCTCTTATATCTCCTAATTATATTATAGTCTTATTTATAAAAATTATATTTTTCTAGTTTTCTAATATCTAGTATATTCGCTCTAAGTACTAGTCTAATTACTTCTTTTTATTAAACTTATTTAATCCAGGCTTTACTATTAATTTATATTAAGAATAGCCTGCTTATTTAAGGACTTTCCAGATAGTTCTGGGAGTAATTTCGTATCCGTACTTTCTCACTTCCTTTGTAATTATAATATAAGAAAAGCCTCTTATAGTCGAGTTCTAAAGTACGACTTTCAAAATATATTTAATTGCATTAATTAAAATTAGAGGTCTTCTAGATTATAGTATATTTAGGATATAACTTGTTTCTAAGGGTATATTCTTATTCTCTCTCTAGCTATACTTTTTAGTAATAGTATATAATCGATAAATAGTTGTTTTAGGTACTCCTATAGCCTTTTTAATCTGAGCCGGAGTCTTTCTATCCTCAAGTATATAGATTGCCTTAATTCTTGTACTAGTAGAGTACTCTTTATATATAGTAGTAGAAATAACAAGTTTAGTTAAGGGTACAGGTTATATGGAAAATACCAAAAGTAGTAGGCTTGAATTATTATCTTTATCCTCGTTTTCTGAATTAGTAGGTAAATTATACTATATATTGTCTTTATCTTTAGTATACTTATTAGAATACTTGTTATTAGACGAATCAGGGAATAATGAGAGCTCTGATTACCTATCTAATAAATTAGGGAAGTCAAAAAGATCTCCAAAAGTAGCTATAATAAATTGAAGCGAGAGTAAAGAAGAATAAAGGATGTGGGAGAGCTTAATGGGGGGGTAAAAGCTTAATTTACCCCGCTACCGATTACGGACGTACATCTAAAAATATAGGAGCTAAGGCCCTATAGAACGCTGTGGCTTAATGTAACGTCCTAATCGAGCTGCATGAGGTTTCAGTGAGCCTTCAGGGGTCTTATGGCCTTGACTCAGTGTAATTACAGTGGCTGCAGGGCCAAGTGAGACACTATAGGGCATATTAGAGGCCCTAGAATTATGTATGCCCTGTATTCCCGTTACTTTATGCCGCTGTCTCCGTACAGCATCTGGTTCCCAACATCCTCTCATAACTGTGAAAAGTGCTACAGTTTCAAATCCGGCTGAGGTCATAGGATCTTCGCATATTCAAGGTTTATGTTTCTAGTTTCTAACGACCAGCTACTAAATACCTTCGTCCGCCGGGGATTCGAGGTCCTAGTAGAATGAATGAAACAGCGATATCCAATCAGACAGCATAGAAGGCTATTTAGATATTGCACAAACGAATACACTAACCAAGACGGGTGTCCTTTAGAAAAGCGCTTAATTATAATAATAAACCTCGCTTATAATACTTCAAAAGTTAAGTTCTTTCCTTATATTTAAACAAGATATTTCTGTTTTTAGTGTTTTATTGAGTCTTTCTTTTTTACTGTTATTAAATCAATTTTTCCAATAAATAATTTCTAATCCCATCTATTAAGCAGAGCGGCTAATTAACTAAAGCTCTTGGAAACACATATAGGACACCTCGCGGTTATTGTTACTTTTCCAACTTATAGTATACTAACGGCTGTTGCATAATTTATTAATATAGCAGTGTGAGGGTGTGCATAAAGATCTTGTTTTCATTTCAACTAATAGCTTAGACAGACAGGCACCCACTAACAGCCGGCGGAGTCGCCTAAACCCCAAGTGGAGACAGTCAATACAACGGCTAGAAACTTTAACTACCCAATAGACCCATTTTGACATCCTGTGAAGGTGGAGTCAAATGTCTACCTTCGTACCTCTCCGCGATCATGACGTGTAGTCCCACGAAAGGCCATGAAGTTATGGGGCAGGTATAAGGCACCACGAAATATTACCGGGTAGGTGCCTGGCCGAACGGGCTCTAAGCTGCCCGAAATTGGAAATCCTCGAAAGTTTCAAGACAAAATATTGTTTGCCTGCTTGCCTACCAACGCTTGCAACTCCAGGCTCGCCCTCGAAGCAGCGCCCCATTTCTGACAACTTCATCTTCTTTGATAAAGACAACTTGAGTTTATTGTTAGTGACGTCGAGACCGCATCAGTGTTTAAGCCTCGGATTCAGACGATGCTAGGAATCAGGAAAAACTGGAGAGTCGCAAGAGGGAATTGATAACGGAGATTAGGTAGTGATTGAAAAAACATGAGGAGTTGCTTGCTAGTATTTCTAATATATAGTCTGGGGATCGGAATAGTAGGGAAATGAACTACTAATAGTTCACAGGGTGAAGACGAAGAAACATGTGGGTATAGCTTTTTTTGCAGATCTAAAGTCGCAAGGTTAGAAGTGTCAACATAAGTTTAAATGAACGAGACAAGTGTGCAAAAGCTTTGCTGCTATCGCTATGATCTCGAACGAGCTACGTCTACCGTCCCTTACCAACCGTTTTCCTGATCCTTTCATATATTTCAGCCATTTCGTGAACCGAAGCTTGATCGGAAATTGCCGCCATATCGCTGTCTTCCGGAAACACATGTCCTCTGTCGGTCAGCCATTTTTTAACATCATCCACTTCTTTCCCTTTCAACACCTCCCGTACTTTTTCGAACTGTGGTTGCCTCTTCCTCTCCCATTCCTCTCTCGTCTCTCCGCTGTCTGCCTCGCGGTGTATCCGTGACGGTGGTGGCCAGTCCAAAATTTGGTTCAGGGTGTCAGAATCTTCGTCCTCTGCTCCATATACAGTGTCTTCATAGAAATAGAGGAGCACTTTGTGATGTGCTCTCTCTACATCAAGCCCTAACCTCGAAATCACCGCCAATCTTTCCGCAGGGGTAAAATGGTTGCGGGCAACAAAATATGTCAAAATGATCTCGATACAATTTATCTCAAGAAGCAAATCGAAGCCATTGGGTTTGAGGGGGTAGCCTGTGTAGCACGGACGAGTCCTATGCGTAACCTCATAGTGAGCAGCACCCGAGATCCCTAACGTTGGATACAGAAACTTTTGTTCAAGATCTGCCCCAGCTTCAAGAAATAAGGCGACCATTTTCTCAATAAGCTTGCTTTCCTCGTGGAATACTGAATACGCCTCTGCGAAAAAGTATCCAAGCAAAGGTACGGGCAGAGACAAAAAGCTATCAGCTTCCATAAACACCGGAAAAAGAGCAACACTGTTCTTACAATTGCCGCCCTTTCCAAGAAGCTGAGATACCGTGGTATTGGTTCTAACGTTGTGATTGGTTAAAGAGCAAAGCAAAAGATAGTTTCGAAGAGGAGTGATATCTCCAGGACTATTCTCTAGGAGATGGATAAGCGGTTGATGAAGACCATACCGAGCTGCGAGTTCATAAAACTCGCACCAGCCGTTCCGCTCATAGATTTCCTGGGTTAACTTGAGAAGATCCATTTCCTGGTCGTTTGGCAATGTGGGTTTCGCCTCGATCATAATTTTCATTGCAGCATTGCCCTCCGGTCGATAATTCTTAGGCGGATAGGAACCCTCAAGGATAATAGCTTGAAGTACTTGGAATTGGCGTTTAGCCGCTGATGTTGGGTCTTGATCCAAAAGCGTGTCTTTCATGCTCAGTAAAAAATCCTTCGCGCTTCTGTGAAGAAATTCAATTCCGATGGCGTCCCAAGGTCTAATGACGTCTCTGGAAAGAATGTGCTCGATATCCGCTTGCCCTTTTAAGTGAGAAACTACCTCCAGTATCCCTGCACATCGAGACATCAACTTGCGGTCTACCTCAAGCAAGGATTTCTTCAAACTTGTTGGGGAGGGCGGGGTCTTTTGCTTTGGAAGCATATCACGCAGAGCTGGATCAATCGCAACCGCATACTGAAACAGATTCGGACGCGCATAGGGCAGGTTCTCGGAAAAAAGGATAAAAATGTTGAAAAGCATTGCAGCTTCCATGCTATAAAGGCCCTGATCATCACCAAGCCTTTTTAGCATCTCCTCATAAAGTTTTCCGAGCTCGGATGGGAGCGCACGGAGCCGTTCCATGAGCTTAGTCGGATCATCACCGTTGGTGATTCCCCTCTGCAAGCTCTTGAGAGCGAGAGACACCCAAAGGAACACTCCATTAGCCTTGCTGACAATCTCGTCAGTGAATTGACTTTCATCGATCCCTGACAAATTGAACGTGCATTTGGTTTGCAAAAAGTCTTTCGCGTAGACTTCCACATCATGCTTCGTTAAGTCTTGAAGTCTGAGTTTTGGGCAAGTTGTAAGCCCCTGAATGAAACTGGCTTCGGGGCGACTTGATGCGCAGACTTTAAGACCGTTGTTTTTTGGAATGGATGAAATCTGTCTAACGAGATGCAGAAGATCGAACGGACCGTCTCTTGGATCGATTTCGTCCAGTCCGTCAAGGAAGATACAGACACCTTTTTGATGCAGAGATAAAGAATGAACCAAAATTTCTTCCAGATCACCCCTTGACCAATCTTCAGGATTCTTATTCCTCGAGAACTTTGGCCATTTCCGCAGGATGTGAACCAGAATATACTCGTGAGCGTCAAATATCTGATAAAGTAAAGAGCGAAGGAGGCCTAGAATACTTCCCTGTATTCTCGTCCCCGAGTTCCAGATGAAGTGTGAGTAGATCGAACAGTCTGGTGCCCATTTGTAGAGGTATTGGCTAGTTCTCTCATCATCAATGAGGAATTTCATCAATGTACTCTTTCCTGACCCCGCTTTTCCGCTGATCCAGTAGATCGAATCTTTAGAGCTCAGCCATTCCGTGAAGCTATCCCATGGTCTTTGGATTACTTCACTGAATACCCAGGAGAATGTGTCTGTATGGCGCGTCTCGATTTGGTTTCGACGTGCATTCATATCCTTATCACAAAGACTACCGAGGACTTGTTGCCGTTGAGCTTGTTGATCTCGTCGGGATTCTGTAGCAGCTTGGGTCGTAGTAACATGCTCGCGGGTTTTGTGGCTCTCTGCCTCTATTTGTCGACTTGTAGCTTCGTTCGCAGCAGATACCAATTCCTGGGTTGCCCAAAACTCGTCCGAAATGAGATCTCTAAGTTGCGCTTGGCCTTGCACATACGCTCTGATGAATTTTTTGAGAATCTCGTCGAGCTTTTGGAACCCAGCTTGCTGCTCCAGAGCAGCGGCATCATTTTGGTTGCTATTGACAGGGTTAGCTTTGTAGCCCTCGAGAAAGCCATAAACGCACCATAGATGGACCAAAATGTGAGTTTGCATTGTATCTTGGTATTTTCGCATATCTTGTTCCAGTTTCTCGAAATCACCCTTCCGCCACTTCAATTTTAATGCCCTCAAGACAAGAAAACCTCGACTCGAGTCAATTTTGTCCATCTTTGATTGAATCTCCTTCGAAGTTTCCAGACACTTCGAGGCAATTTCCCGAAGGTCCTCCTGATTTTTGGGGAGGTGCTTCAGGTCGCAACTTTGGAGGTACTGCTCCAGCCCCTCCGACGATTTGGAAAGATTGTCAGCATGCTCGCGAAGTTGGGGGTCCGCAGTGCCATCCTTCTTGATACGCTTGACAATAGAAGTGACATCGTGAGAAAAGGATACTATCTGCATCACGCTGCAGGCAATACTGAGGCAAGTCAACGGATCCAACATTTTCAGTTGAGCACGTGAATAACCTGTCCGTGGTGCTGTGTCCAAGAATATTGAGTAGATTGAGGTTGGGAATATAGATAATTCCACTTCGAATCGTGACTGATGGTCAATGGGATAAGAGAAGGGCGATTTCGAGGAAGAGGGTGAGCATATGTGTTCATGCGCTCTCGCTCGTAGCCTTATCGACACGGCTAAGGCCGTCCAGCTATTACAGCTACTTGGTGTACCGATGTATTACTAATATAGCACTCCTTTCTTATCGGTAGGGCTATTTCATTATCAGCACGATCATTGATGTGAACTGGTTTACAGTCTGGGTCTCAGATCTTGCCTGTTTCTATCAAAAACCGCGAGGAAGTTCGGCTGAGCTACCTCCTTGTCTTGTTTTATCAGAACCACTCTGGTAAGTCGCGAGATTAGTCGAGTGCGATCTCTGCAACAGGTGCTGCTCTTCAAGTACAAGCTATAATGGTGATTAGCTGCGTGTTTTGAGTTTGGGCAGCGTTCCATGGATCTCAAGAGGGCGTCGGTGTGAACTCCATGAACTAGCCGCCGAACCCTTGCTTTTTCGCGAATCAGCAATAGCCACGTGTGGTTGGTTGGCCTATGCAGCCCTGATTTATTGGACGGATAACAATTGAAATCGTAGAAGCGCCGGATGATAGTAGGAAAGATATTCTCCTTATCACTCTAGATGTGAATTTATAGACGATTGCGTATCAAGGGAATATCATTACGTAGAAGTGTACGCGTGTAAATTGATAGCTTCACTTGCTCCATGCACATGACAATTCACGTGACAGAACGTGGTTGATGCTGTACTTTAAAGGAGAGGGGAAGAAATAATCAAACGCAACGCTTATTATAATATACTCGCAGCTTAAAATAGATGTGTAACGATAATTTTAAACCACGTGGCACGTGACTTGGGACACGAAGTGTAACATTTGCTTAGTGTTTGGTTTATAGGAGAAAAGGGATATTTGATAGGATTAGCTTATACTAGAATTATTTAGAGTGGCTGTTATAGTTTAGGTAAGGAGGTTTAGGGAAGGCGCTAGAGTAGGTGAGGTCGTACGGCGCTGGCGTATGAGAAATACTCGCGTTGAGAATGGAGCAAAATTAGACTCCCCAACGCTGGCGCATTCGTTACGATAGCGCCTGAGGAACGACAGCGTTGAAAAGGGAACAAAGTTCGGGTCCCTGGCACCGGCGGCAGTCGTAGCCGAGGAGCCCAAACGGGTCACCCCGTCCACCGTGGGCTCACCTCCTTGGCTCGCTTGGTCAGCCTAGCTTCGGCTTGGCTCACCCACAGGTCAGGCTATAGCAGCAGCAGCTCAGGTCCAAAGAAGAAAATGGAAAGTACTCGTGTCGAGATTCCGATATCGAACTACTAGTTCCAGTGGAATTGTATGAGAAAGCGTAAAGACCTAAGCAGATCAAACAGTTAACCACAAACACTAACAATCAAAACAATGCCTGATCGGGGACAGCTATCGCCCGGGACATCTACTATGGGCGGGCTTCCTTCAAGAAAAGCTAGCAGTAGATTCTGACCAATTACCAGGTTTCTGTGACAAAACCTGCGAACCAATAATAAGATGATAAGTTAAACGATCCAGAACGCGTAAAAGTAGCATGGTAAAAGAAGAATTGATATATCTATCTTCGTATTCTTCCACTGAAGCGAATTTGAATCTGCGTCTTTTTCCCTTGTAAAACCTGTTATGAAGAACAATGGCCCTCCGAATGCCGAAATAAGGTGGACAAAACACGCAACCAAGCCAAATATTCCACAAAGTCTATCTAGACTGTTAAGAGACCGGTAGGTCGTGTGAGCATTTCCTTGTTCGATTGGCCAACTTTCCGAAATAAAAACTAGAAGTTCCACTAACACCCATGGCACCAGAAAGCTGAATCCGAGTAGTTTTGTCCATGGAGTACCGTGAAATGAGGTTAATCGAATAACTTGCGAGAGTGGTCGCAGGACAAATAGCAGCCAACACATAAAGGTAGTGATTTCAAGTTTTCTCTGCTTCTCCATATCATCTTCGAATCGAAGCTTTATGAACTGGGCAATGGAAATTTGTAGCGAGATTCTAAGCCAAAAGGACGAGTGAGGGTCGAAGCCAAGGTGAGTGAGGATCGGAAATGCATCCGCAAGGGAAAAAATTGGGCAGCTTCGCATATACATGGAATATCGACTCCTCCTATCACACACTTCTCCACAAGGCTGAGCCATGGTATTCAGTGCGAGTGTGACGAGGTTCCAGAAGCAAGTCTGCCAGGAGACTCCGGGCACCAAGGCCCCTGTTCCTTCCGGTTGTGAAGGTTCTAAGCGACTCGCAAAGCCCTACATCCAACCTGTTTCAGTTTACCTACCCATACTTGCAAAGTTGCGACAAATTCAGACACGGAAAGGAAGTTGAGGAAGGAAGGGAAAAGAATCGAAGTTGGAGTTTGCTGATCGATAGGCATTCAGGGTAAAGTGATCGGATTCCTGGTCTAGGAATCCTGGACTACATAACAAGGTATCGGGCGATATTGATCTAGTGTTGGTTGAGATGACGGGTAAGAACAAAGCTAAATAGTTTTCATCGGCTTAAAACCTCGAAGTTCCACTGTCGAGCCCGACTCCTATGAAGAGGCTACCAAGAAACTACTAGGTTACTAAAATGACTTTAAACGATTGTCTTATTGTCAGGGTCTCCTTACAATATCAATATCTCACACCAGAGATCTCCATTTACCACTTATAGTCCAACCCGGACTCATGCTCCATGATATCAAAAGTCGGCCGCGCGCTGAACCACCCCGCTCCTTCAGTGCCCACAGTCTGATAAGTATACTCGGCATCCTTCTCATCAATCTTGACAGTTTCGCAACCTCTTCCGCCGGCAGCTGCATCAGCCAAAAGTTGAGCATGACAACATTTCTCCAGACTCATAAACCAAAAAATTGTGCTCTCAATCGACCTCCCACACGTCAACAGACCATGATTTTGTAGAAGAGCAGCTTTCTTATTCCCAAGAGCTGCCGCAATGGCGATTCCCTCTTCTTCGTCTAGAACTATGCCTTTGAAAGAAGAGTATAGAGCGATATCGTTATAGAAAGCGCAGGAATCTTGTGTAATGATATCGAGGTTTCGACCGAGAGAGCAGAACGCTCGTCCGTATAGGGAATGCGAATGCGCAACGCAGTTTATTTCGGGGCGAGCTGTATGAACGGCGTGGTGGATCATGTATGCTATTTACACAGTCAACATCTTCTTGATAGTGCTTACGGAGCGAGGTAGACAAGAATTTGGGACCGTACCTGCAGCATTCAGCAAACGGCAGGGTCCTCCGTCAACCACTTTGCCTTGGGCATTAACTCGAATAAGATCCGAAGCCTTCAAAAGTGGCCACGCGACACCAAAGGGATTAACCCAAAAGCTCGTTGGTTCAACCGGGTCCTGGACATCCTTTCGTCAGCACTCGCATTCCTGATCTTTCCCCTCCAAACCCCTCCATTTGCCCCCCACTACTTTCCCAACCATCCCCCACTCTTGGACTCGGATCATGAACTCACCCTTAAAGTAATATGTCCCGCAACACCCTCATCGAACCCCAGCTTCGCAAAAATCCTAAACGCAAGCACCAACCGGCCCTTCTGATATTCCCTCTCCTGATACTTGTCTTCGAACTTCTTCGGCGCTGGGAACTTGGGCATCTCGATCTCGGCTTTCTCGGCTTGCGCTTTCGTCAGGCCGGGCTCGTGGGTTGCTGTTCCTGGGCCACCGTTGGAGTTTGTTGGGACTGAGGCGCCTGTGCCGGCGGTCTCATGCGTGTGGATTGCTGACGGGGGTGCCATTTTGAAATTATTTGATATCGAGAAGGACATTTGAATGAAGACAGAAGGAAAGACGAAGAATGGACGAGGAAGAAAAACCAGCAGATTTGGAGGAGAGAATGAGGGGTCGAGAGATCCTTGCCCGTCGCGCGCCCTTTAACGCAAAATAGACCTTTTTAGTAGACCTCGTCCGGCTGTCGGGCAGAGGGCGTGGGGAGGTGGCGTCAATGTGGGGAAGATGGATATATGCCGAGGTCTGTGGTTTTGGAAGTTATTCCCGAGACTCCTTATAAACGTGCCCATCGCGGTCTTTTGGTTCAAGAATTAGTATTTCATCGAGATGGACGTTTGCACTACGAAGGCAGTAATAGTCCTGTACACATATAGGATGTGATTGGGCCACCAATTTGCCTCTGGTTAACCACACGCTTCGGACAATATGTTTGGAAGTCCGGATACCTACTGAAAAGCCAAGTGGCAAAACCCTTTCTTACATTGTAATTCATTTTCTTGGTGTATCAAGTGGTCAAGCTCTAATACTTCTATCTTTGTTCTTGCTTCCGTTTAGCTGTGAAGCCTGCGGACTGATCGTGAAGTTATATCTTCATTGCATTTCGCGAAGAAACCACCACCTGATTCAGCGCTAAAGCTAATTTCTTAGATTCTAAAACTTGGTTTAGCTTTCGCAAAGTAACACCTTAACTTATAATGCATTATAATTTATGGTTGTAGCATAACTAGACAGAGCGCTAGTTCTGGGAGTTCTAAAGCTTATTTCTCTACTAATATTAGGACCTTAATAGGCTAGGGGCACGGCATTCGGCGCTTTCGGCACCTTACAGGAGCGTATATATACGTATATCTTAAGTACGAAAAGTATACGTATATTCTTGAGGATATATTTCCTAAGTAATTATAAGTAAGGGACAGAGGGACGTACGTCTTGCCTAATCGTTCGGCGGTTCCCACCTACAATTCGCCTAGCACGCCTTGTAGGTGAGGGATAGCGATACGCACAGAACAGCGATACGCAAATTTTTTACCAAAATCTACTATTATTTGCCTTAAACCCCACGCATCACTCCCATAAATCATGGAAAGTACAGCGCATTTGAGCCTTTACCTTCCAATAGTCCTCTGGAAATAATACCATCATCTGTCGATACTTTTTCCTCCATGGTTTGGCCAATCGGGCGTTCCGCATATTAACTACTTTGACCTCATCCTCGTCATCTGCTGCAATATCTGCTCGCCCTTAATATACATAAATCTCTCCATACTTTTGAACGATCCTTCCATTATCCCTATCGTTCCTCTTCTCCCTTTCTTGCTCTGCAAGGCTCAAATCGTGGACCCTTTGCTTTGCTAAAGCACCGGATAGTATGGATCGCTCCGCTGCACCCTTAACCTTTTCTTGTACATGCTTTACAGATGGTGTAATTGGTATACCGTTCATTGCTGCCTCTATTCGCTCCTTCACATATATAACACCCTTCTTTCGTATGCGAATTGTCAATGGCGTGGCCCAATTAGCCTAATTCTCGGCAGGAGGAGGAGTGCGGGGTGGCGGGGTAGCAAATGCGAGAGGAGAGGAGGGAAGAATTGGTGAAGATTGTCGAATTGGAGAGGTTGGAGGAGATGGCGTACGAGCTTGTCGTCTTGTTTGCTTCTGAAGTTACTTATATTCCTTCATTTTTGAGAGTACCACTTCTGGTTCGAGAGGAATTAGCCCTGTTTTCTTGAAGGAATTCCGTGCGATCGTGCGGCTATTGAACACCTTATCCCAAAACCTCTGGAATATCGCAAAAAATGCCTTTTTGTCCATTGTCTCTGTACCCATAAAGATCTCTCGACGTAATTCGACTTGGAACCAATGCTTTAAAGCTTGGAAAACGGCCACATCAAGAGGTTGGAGAAGGTGAGTGGTGTGTACAGGAAGCTTGAATGGTCGTATGCGATGCTTCCAATAATAATCTAGGAATTCGCGAATAATATGAGAGCCGTGGCCATCGAAAATCAAGATACGATATCTGCCGGGTCCAGAAGGGGGACAGAATCTGTCAAAATGCTTAATATAGCATACTCCAAGCCGATAATTAGTAAATCCTGTGGGAGATCGCGCGAAAAGTATATTCTCGTCAAGCTGGTTCTTGAAGTGTCCCCGCAAGTGGTATGCTCCCTTAAAAATAATCATCGCTGGCACCTTGGTTCCTCCATAATTAATCGTAGCCACTGCTATTACAAGCTCTCGATTCTCTGAATCTGTATTATATATAGCTTCGCAATCGTGGGAAACATAGACTCGATCGCCGGTAACTACTCCAATTTGGAATCCACTCTCGTCAAAGTTGGACACATCGCAATCCTCCACATTATATCTTCTCTTGCATCGATCAAATTCCTGAAAATGCCCCTTGACGTCCTCCACAATATATGCGGCCAATCGCTTTGCGGATAAAGGCTTCTCTCGTATCGATTTGAGGAATTCGGCTTGCCGGACCATCCATGCTTTGGTCCATCGAATCGATACTGACGAATTGGAATCCCCAGAGCTCCAAAAAAGGAGCCTTCCTGCAGCTGCACGAATCTCGTATATATTGGCCCCACGGCCGGAATATTGGAGCATAAGAATATACTCCTTTAGAGCATCATCTTGTGGTACGGAGAGCTTTTTGTTCTGCCCTCCTCGCGAGTGGCTGGGTGGACGCCCACGTCGACGAGCCATTAGACGTTCGTATGGGGCCCCAAATTGCTTTGCAGCCTTCGTACCTCTCAGGTAAGGATCATTATCCATTGCATGAGAGGCTTTAGCTATGCGCTCTTCGATTTCATGTGGTTCGGGTGGCATTTTGGTGATTTTGGTAGAGTGATGTGTGGAAGTGGGGTAAAAAATTTGCGTATCGCTGTTCTGTGCGTATCGCTATCCCTCACCTACAAGGCGTGCTAGGCGAATTGTAGGTGGGAACCGCCGAACGATTATCTTTTATACGCGTACCGGGGGCTAAAGAATAGCCGAAAAAGAAAGCTTTACTTTACGATAAAATTATAAAAATTAGCTTGCAAAGTGCGGGGGAAGGGGGCTATAAGGGAATCCAATTCTCAATTGCATAAGCACCCGTTCTAGGGTTTACCCAGAGAGGGTGCTTATGTATTCTAATTAGAGTTGGCCTCCTGTTATTTCCCCTTTGGGCGTATACCCATGTTTTAGGAATGCTACGCGAGCAAAACAGGGATATTGCAGGGATTGGCAGGGGCATACTGTTTTTGTATCTATTTGTGTAAGGAAGCAGGCGGCTTGGGTCTTGCAAATCCTGAGATGTCGCAAAATTGCGGACGTTCCAGCCGCTTATCACCTGCAAAAATGAGTTTCAAGTCTCGGTTGCGCTGGCCGATGCCCTCTAGTACCTGCGCTACGCTATCAAAAAACCTCAGACGCTGTGGATTGACGCCCTCTGTATCAATCGATCCGATCCCGTTCAAAAATCATGGCAGGTCGAGATGTTGTCCTCCAACTATAGCTGCTCGACTTCTGGCATCATGTGGCTTGGGAAGGTGCTCGAGGCAGTCGATCGCGGACCTGGAGGCGGCTGCTCTCTCATTAACACCAACGGTGGGATAGATATCATGATGTAAGAAGGTCTTAGCCTAGTTTACGACCTCTCTCAAGCTAAGCATTTTGATGATATCTATCCAAACGACACGAGGGAAGTTGAATATAACAATTTAGACGACTAGCGAAGTTTGGCGGTGCAGGACCTCAACGTCCTCATCCACAGGCGGTGGTGTACCAGGGTTTGGACTGTGCGAGGAGCCATTCGGCCTAAGAAGTCGAAAGTGGTTTGTGGTTACCTCCAGCTCGAATGTGTTGAGTTTATTCCTGCAGTGAAGACCTACACCAAGCACTCCAAAAAAAAAACAAAAAAAAACAAAAAACGTGCTCCGTTGAAGTGTGCTACGAGAACAAAGAATTTGAACGTGGCTTTTGCATGTGGTTCTGCAACACGGTTAGCGAGAATGCGTTGGTGCAATGGCAATTGAACGGATCTAGACAAGAGCAAGAGGCAGAACGCCCATTCTCTCTGGAAGTTTTGAACTTGTTCCACAACTTCAGCGATCGGCATGCCACAGTTCCTCACGACAAGGCGTATGCACTTTGGGCTTGTAGGCAGAGACGAGGCGAAAACATTCCCCGTCGACTATAACACGGAGCCCGCGGAAATGTGTCGAAATCTTACTGGTAATCTTACTATCATCTGGGTTGCTGGGTGTACTTGTCGACGACAAGCATTTGAAACGATTGGAAAGTTTTCCGTCCTGGGTAAAAGATTATACCGCGGCGTTTCCAGCTGCTGCGAAATGTCTGGAGCGGAATTGATATACGAAAATCACTGCATAACGTGATAGGATTACAGGCCACTTGGGCCCTTGGCATCCCCCGGGGCACAATTTAGGGGGTTGGGCCCGCTGTAACGCCCTATGGCCTCAGGCCATACGCCCTATGCAGATCTCAAGAGGCGCTGTGAGGCATTCGCAAGGTATGAGAAGATCTTTAGGACTAGAAGAGTACTAGTCTATATATCAAATTACTACTTCAGGCAGACAATCCTGGTTTGGGAATACTGTACAGACTGAACAAGGGGTCAGCAGGGGCACACTCCTTTTGAGTCCATCCGGATGGTTTCACCAGTGTGGGCTCCGATAAGCTCGATAAGCGACGATTAGATAATCGCGCTAATTTTTCGATAATCGATAATTATCGGTCCAGGGCCTTGGCAATACTACAGGGCCACTATCCCTTCGTCCGGCGAGACATAGTCCACGCTAGCAAGGGGGCCTGGCTCAGGGCGAAAAGGTGATAGATGACTAATAAGTTTATTAGCAAAGGTACGACTTTACAGTCTGAGCCAGGCCCCCTTGCTAGCGTGGACTATGTCTCGCCGGACGAAGGGATAGTAGCTCCTCGTTCTCCGTTTAAAGAAATACCTAGTTGCGGGCAAGTTATCTCAAATTGTAATAGAAACTGCTATTACCTTGCTGTTGAAAACGCTACTGCTGGCGGCAGCGTTTTTAAGGAAATTACCCCTCATTCAGAAAATTTGGGTAGCAGGGAAGGGCTAACTAATAAGGATCCCGTAGACTTAATTAATTGCTTATTAAGTAGTCTCCTTACTTCTTTTACTACTAATCTTTATATTGTCTTTCTAAATATATCCTTTTACCTAGTAAGAAATATGGCTATTCTCTGAATAAGCTATGCCAGTGGGGAATATAGCTATCCGCGTGTGGCACGTGTCGGTCACGTGCCCTAGCAGAAAAAGAACGCTGCGCCCGGCAGCCTTTATTTTCGGCATGAGGAAAGAGCCCGGAAACACGCGTTCGTCGGGCCGATTGCGAAAGATGAAGTTTCATGTTCTTCTCTGACCCTTCGGTTTGGGGCTGAGCCAAATAACTGGGATCCGCCAGGCACCGGTAAGCTCCCGAACTCCTTTGCATCTTAAAAATAAGAGCGTTGGAACTGTTGAAGGCTTCACCAAGGATATCCTGTTTCGACCTCATTGGAGTCAAGTGTTGAGTCCTAGCTCACACTTCGCTGTGAAACCTTTGCAGTACCAATGAGCACGAACCAACGGCAGCCTTGCGAATATCTATTTTGCATAATGCTGTAGTCGTTCACCGTGAAACAATAATCAAATAATGAAGTTAGCGATAGTCAAGCGCCTACCCTGACCTTGCACTTAAGCGACCTTAATTCATGCTCATGTTTAATTATATTTTAACGCCTCTGACCTGGCAGAATGTGCACGTTTAATGCAACTGTGGCCCGAATATATATATTATACTTGTCTGTACAATGCAATAGCTAGAAAAGTTGCGGGAACAGTCTAACAGAGCATCATCCAATTTTGAGCGTCTTCGCGTCCCAAAACGCTCTATGCCCGTATCGATAACGCCATTATGTATATACCATCGATCAGCTCCTATTCTATTCTATTTTCACTGGTATTCATCGCTTGGCAAGTTTTGACTAATCTTAAACCTTCGAAGTCACCGCTTTGCTAATAGAATATTAGCGTATTGCCAGTAGAATCTTCTATAATCTATGATAATCCAATCACGGGCTATTCGAATCAGCCTCTGATAACGCAAAACTTAGGAGCTCTATCGCCATTCTTTTCTCTAGCTACCAATGGATCTGACGATACCCCTCCCGGCTGCTCAATTACTTTTGCACAAATCCTCTCCCGCCACGGAGCACGATTTCCTACGTCCGGAAATGCAGCGCGTATCCAAACTGCGCTTGCAAAAGCGCAAGTAGCTTTGCGGAACTCCAGTCTCTCTCTGCCGTCAAACTATGACTTTCTTACGAACTTTACTTATATCTTGGGCGAGGATAATCTCACGCATTTCGGACAACAAGAATTGGTCAACTCTGGGTTGAAATTCTTCGACCGGTACGGCGCCCTCGGCAATGTTTCTGCTCCGTTCGTGAGAGCATCCGAAAGCGCACGAGTGATCGAGTCTGCCCAGAACTTTACGCAAGGCTTCAATGCCGCAGCAAGCAACAGGAGCGCAACCACCAAGCTAGTTCCCGCTAATTCGATCCTTGTTATTCCTAAGGTCGAAACCAGCAACAACACCCTCAAAGTTGAAACCTGCAATGCCTTTGAGAATGACACCCCGTTCGATACTATCGGCGACGACCAGGACCAAATTTGGACCAATATTTTTGCGGCTCCGATAACCGCTCGCCTGAACGCGGACCTGCCAGGAGCAAACCTGAACGTCAACGACACAGTAGCCATTATGGACATGTGTCCGTTTGAGACCGTTGCGACCCCGAATGGTGCCATCTCGCCTTTTTGCTCCCTCTTCATAGATGATGAATGGGAGTCGTACGAATTCCTGCAGGACCTCGACAAGTACTTTGGCAATGGTCCAGGAAACGGCCTAGGCCCCACCCAAGGAGTCGGTTGGGTAAATGAGCTTCTCGCCCGCTTAACGAACACAGCGGTTGTCGACCACACCTCAACCAACACGGCCCTGGATTCTTCAAACTCGACATTCCCATTGGGGTTGGCACTGTACGCCGATTTCTCGCACGATACACAGTTGACATCGATCTTCTCCGCGCTCGGTCTCTTTAATTCAACTGTTGTAAAAGGCGGGCTAAATGCAACTGATCGAAATTCGAGCAAAACATCGGGATACACTTCTTTCCAGACGGTGCCATTTTCGGCACGGGCGTACGTTGAGAAGATGCTATGTAACGGAACTCAGGAGGAAATGGTTAGAATATTGGTGAATGATGCGGTCCAGCCACTGGAGTTTTGTGGCGGAGATGAATACGGGAGGTGCACGCTGTCGAACTTTGTGGAAAGCCAGGAGTATGCCAAATCAGGAGGGGAATGGACTGAGTGCTGAATGCTGAGGACATCTAGAAATGTTGTGGTTTGCTGATCGTGGAATCTAGAACAAATATATATCTTGACTGAAACCCTTATATGGAGGCAAAATATGGCCACATTATCGAATGTGCTGAAAGACGTTTATATTCTCGAGTCTATCCTAGCTTCGGTCCCCTAACAAGCCCCGGTAGCCCTTTTCAACACCGGAGAAGCGGCGGATGATTCCGTAGTTGTCGTCTAAACATGCTCGTCTCTTGCTGCCTTTGCTATTCAACCGCATCTTCATTATCCTCGAGATGAGAATCAAACGAGGGTTGCCCGAAAGAGGATAGAGACTATGTTAACAATTAGCTAAAAGAGGTGCAAAGAGAGGGACTATAAATACCTCCGCAATAGATACGTTGTCCTAAGCTAGCATACGCGGTCAGCAAAGTTTTGCGTTATTAGTTTGCTCTTTATACTTGCAAAAACGGGAAGAACTAAAACGACTCGCCCATTAGGGGTATCGATTGGGGGCTATACTAACCGAAATTAGCAAACAGTGGCAGGTGCCCGTATATATCACTTTATATACACTAATATATATAAATTAATATATAATAGCACCAAATACGCGTATTGCATTCTCTAGCACGTTATTGTGGATTTATTGCGAATTTCCAAGACAAATTTGGTATTGCAATTAGTTAAAAAAAAATTAAACATTTAGGGTTTTATAGTATAGAGCAATACTTATTTCCTCTTAACCTCTAGTAAAATGGGAAAATATAACGTAATACCTCTCCGGGTATTAATTAGGGGTATCGACCTTAAGAGAGCCTGAAAATTTAGCGATTGAGTATCTGGAACTTTCTTCTCGTATATAATAATTGCCTTACTTATCTCATGCTCTAAAACTAGAGCTCTTATATATAAACTTCCTTATACCTATATTAAGAAATCTAATTTGAGAGAAAGGCTTAAGTATATACAAGCAACGAATTAGGCATTGTTAAAACTCTAAAATCTATTACTACTCCTATTCGTTTTTTTTTTTTTTTTTTTTTTTTTCGATCAGCAAGATTTGCACCAACAAACGATATATAAGTTTCGAGCGAAGAAAGCTCAGCACTTATCCCGATTCTGGAAGAGACTAGCGAAGTTTGGCGGTGCAGGACCTCAACGTCCTCATCCACAGGCGGTGGTGTACCAGGGTTTGGACTGTGCGAGGAGCCATTCGGCCTAAGAAGTCGAAAGTGGTTTGTGGTTACCTCCAGCTCGAATGTGTTGAGTTTATTCCTGCAGTGAAGACCTACACCAAGCACTCCAAAAAAAAAACAAAAAAAAACAAAAAACGTGCTCCGTTGAAGTGTGCTACGAGAACAAAGAATTTGAACGTGGCTTTTGCATGTGGTTCTGCAACACGGTTAGCGAGAATGCGTTGGTGCAATGGCAATTGAACGGATCTAGACAAGAGCAAGAGGCAGAACGCCCATTCTCTCTGGAAGTTTTGAACTTGTTCCACAACTTCAGCGATCGGCATGCCACAGTTCCTCACGACAAGGCGTATGCACTTTGGGCTTGTAGGCAGAGACGAGGCGAAAACATTCCCCGTCGACTATAACACGGAGCCCGCGGAAATGTGTCGAAATCTTACTGGTAATCTTACTATCATCTGGGTTGCTGGGTGTACTTGTCGACGACAAGCATTTGAAACGATTGGAAAGTTTTCCGTCCTGGGTAAAAGATTATACCGCGGCGTTTCCAGCTGCTGCGAAATGTCTGGAGCGGAATTGATATACGAAAATCACTGCATAACGTGATAGGATTACAGGCCACTTGGGCCCTTGGCATCCCCCGGGGCACAATTTAGGGGGTTGGGCCCGCTGTAACGCCCTATGGCCTCAGGCCATACGCCCTATGCAGATCTCAAGAGGCGCTGTGAGGCATTCGCAAGGTATGAGAAGATCTTTAGGACTAGAAGAGTACTAGTCTATATATCAAATTACTACTTCAGGCAGACAATCCTGGTTTGGGAATACTGTACAGACTGAACAAGGGGTCAGCAGGGGCACACTCCTTTTGAGTCCATCCGGATGGTTTCACCAGTGTGGGCTCCGATAAGCTCGATAAGCGACGATTAGATAATCGCGCTAATTTTTCGATAATCGATAATTATCGGTCCAGGGCCTTGGCAATACTACAGGGCCACTATCCCTTCGTCCGGCGAGACATAGTCCACGCTAGCAAGGGGGCCTGGCTCAGGGCGAAAAGGTGATAGATGACTAATAAGTTTATTAGCAAAGGTACGACTTTACAGTCTGAGCCAGGCCCCCTTGCTAGCGTGGACTATGTCTCGCCGGACGAAGGGATAGGGCCAATGCGCTGTATTTATAGGCCTTATACCGCCTTTACTAAATCGGAATTCTGGTACGTCTAAAAATATAGGGGCTAAGGCCCTATCCCTTCGTCCGGTGAGACATGTCCAGCGCTAGCAAGGGGGGTGTGGCTGCACGCAAGCCTCATCTCGTTTTATTACGCTTCAAGAGGCTTGCGTGCAGCCACACCCCCCTTGCTAGCGCTGGACATGTCTCACCGGACGAAGGGATAAATACAGCGCATTGGCCCTGTAGCTATCGCTAAGCCTGGACCCACTTTTATCGATAATATTATCGATTTTTATCGACTATCGATCGATTAGCCGATAACGATTACTAATCGATAATTTCGATCGATAATTTATCGGAGCCCACACTGGGTTTCACTCAGTTTCAAGAACTCACCCGAAACAATTGTAACGTTCAGCGCCTCGCCCAGAGCATGTCGACCTTCACGTCTTTTACGTTGACTCCTGTTTCTCTTCTTGATAAGTAATGTGGTCATTGTAAGATAAAATCTATGCGGTGTCAGCTAGTTGAGATGATTTGCTCGTTTGGGTTGGAAGTAAAATGCTTGTGGGGTCTACAAAGGTAGCCTCGCCTGCGCTGCCGGTTACAATGCCGAAGAGCAGCGAGGCTGAGACACCTCCGAATTTGCTCCGCCTTTGTGCTAGGAGTCGCCCGTGGGTCTCGACGGAAAGTGGGTGAAGCATGTGCGAAGCCAAACAACGGATAATGCCCTTTCCACATTCTGGATCCAGATCGCTGGCCTGTGAGTGATATTCCCAACTGGTGATTGGAAGGGTCAGATCTCAGCAGGTAAAGCGGTCAACGCTCGAGCTGTCACTCTCGTTCAGTGCAAGGCATTGTACAGTCGGTTAGACCTAAAAGTAATAAACTAGTCACTATTTTACAACTATAATAACTACTTAAATTTAACCCTACTTTATTGAAATCAAATAATATAATTATAATAGAGCTCAGTAAATAAAATATATTATAATTTCTAATTATATGACTCTCGAGAATTTATATATACTTAATTTATATAAATTTATATATAATAAAGAGCTCGAGATATCTTAATTATTTTGTTTTTAATATAATTATAATATATATAAAGTTATAAATATTTAAATTATCTATAATAAAGCTCAATTAACCTTATATATTATTCTTATATTATTAAATAATAATTATATATTTATAATAGTAAGGCTAAATTATTAAAATAAAATACAAAGATTTCTGTTTCTTATTTTTTAGTATTTAAAACTAAAGAAAAAAGAAGTAAGATATAATAATAAATAAGTAAATAGAAGTAAAACTACTAAAATACCGAGCTTAATTAATATAACTAGTTTGTAATAATTATATAATACTAATTTTTATAATTTTTATTTAAAAGAAGTTATTTAAATCTTCTAAAAGAAATAAAAATTAGTTTTATATTAAATTAAATTTTATTAATTTATTATTTATTTATAAATATATTTTATTAAGTTTTAAGCTTTTAATTTTCTTTTAATTATATTTCCTCAAATCCCTAATAATTTCTAATAAATATAAATTATAAATTCTTTTATTTAAATATTTAATAATAAGAATTAAAAGTATAATTATTTTATTTATAAAACTAATTATAAAATAAATATAAAGAAAGTACTTTTTAATATTATAATAATTATAATAATTAGTATTATAGTAATTTTGCATTTTTTTGGAGCTATTTACGTCGGACCGACTGCACTGATCTCACCGACCGGGATGTGGGGAAGCGAAGGAGTCGTCTCGAAACCGTGGGTTGTCCTTTTAACCTTTGGACAATAACGTCTGGCATGATAGCTTTGCTTTACCATACAATTTTGTCTTTGGCATTTGCTAAATACGATATATTTCCCGTACAAGCCCAGCATGCATTCAAAACAGGATACCGATTCAGGGGAAAAGAGGCAGGTCGAGCAGGTCGAGTCTGAGAACGAGCAAGTCGATCAAGATCTCGACAGGATCGCGACAGTCAATGTCAATAACTACCATGGACTCAACGCAAAGATCGTTTTGGTCTATGCCGTATGTTCTTCTGTAAATTTGTAGCGTGAGCAATCTGATCAGTTCTCAGTCTATAAACTTCATTGCTTTCGCTCAGCTACTGAACCTGGTGGGTGCAGCCGCGGTAAGTAATCATCTCTTCCATCTTCTTTCCGCTTCCCTTTCCAATACACCACCACCATCTTACTGGTGGCAATCCTTTTATGCGCATTGAGCTGATATTCTGGTCCTAGTTTGCTAGAGATATTGCTGCTGCTGTGGGCGGATCCGATAAAACGGTCTGGCTTTCTCAGGCTATTGTCATCCTGACTGTCGTCCTGGGCCCTCCAGTTTCACAAGCAGCCGATCTCTGGGGTCGGAAGTGGTTCCTTGTTGTGTTGACAGCATGTGGTTTCGTTGGCAGCATAGTCGTTGCACGAGCAACCTCCATGGGCATGGCCATTGCCGGCGAAGTCATCTGCGGCCTGGTCTATGGTTCCCAACCGCTGCTCTATTCTGTTATTTCCGAGATCCTGCCTCGAAAGTATCGACCTGCAGCGCAAGGAGGAATAAATGCATCTCTTGGGCTTGGTGGCTTGACAGCACTTCTCGCTGGCTCGACTATGATCAAGAAGTATGCTGAAGGCTTCCGCGTGTTTTGGTACTTGGTAGCGGCAATTCTGGCTGTCTCGGCATTAATTTTCGCCATCTTGTACAATCCACCACTCAGACCACTGCAGAAGTCTTTAACTACCGGAGAGAAGCTTCGACGGCTTGATTGGGTGGCATACTTCTTGCTTGCTACAGGAACGGTATTATTTGTTATGGCTCTGTCGTGGGCGGAAAACCCGTACCCTTGGCGATCTGCTGCAGTGCTCGCTCCACTGCTGATCGGTGCAACCATTCTCGGAGCCCTCGTAGTGCACCAAACGGTGTTCAAGAAAGATGGCTTGCTCCATAACGAACTTTTCAGCGGTGGACGCAACTTCCCCGTCGCGCTGTTCGTCATCTTCGTTGACGGAATGGTCTTCTTCGCTGCAAACAACTACTACGCCTACGAAATGGGTGTCCTGTTCGAGACGGATCCTTTCAGAGTTGGGCTTCGATTCGGCATTACCTTCATTGCCTCAATGGCGTCCTCTATGATGATCGCAGTCTATTCTTCTATAACTAAGCATGTCCGGACTCCCATCGTCGTCTCTTTTGCCATGTTTATTGTTTTTAATGGTATGAGATATATCCTTCAACCTCTTACCATGTCTCAAGCTGATGTTTCCAAGCGTGCATGGCTTCTGTTGGAACCGGCAGCTCGACTGCAGCATGGGTCTACCCAGCTATTCTAGGCTTGGGCATTGGCTGGAGTCTCACGTGTCTTGTGACGGTTGCACAACTTAGCACGCCGCCAGCCCTGATTGCAGTCACGACCGGAGCGTTGATCGCCATCAGATCTTTTGGAGGATCTATTGGTTTAGCGATTTGTGAGTACATTCGAATTTAACCAGAATAGCAACATGAGCTAAGCATGCCTTCAGTCACATCTATCTTTAACACTGCTCTCGCCAAGAAGCTTGGTCCAGGTATCGCAGCTGCAGTCATCCCTCTTGGACTCGCGCCAGCAAACATCAAAGCTTTCATTACAGCGCTCGCAAATAACGATCAGGCAACTCTGATGGCCATTCCTGGAGTTACGCCTCAGATCATCGGAGCTGGTGTCAACGCTCTCAAAACGGCCTTTGCTGCCTCTTTTCGCAACGTGTGGATCGCTGCTGCCGCTCTGGCTGGAGTGGCCACTATCGGTGAGTTTTTCCTCCCAACCACACTCTCCAAAGAGAATTGCACACTGACACGTATCTCTCCTAGCCTCCTGCTTCTTCGTAGAACCTAAGACCATTACTATGCATGTCGATGCTCCATTAGATGAAGAGTAGGCAGCATGAGCACTTCTCTCCGACTCACGAATGGGGCGAAGTTGTAAATCAGGAAACCTAAATCTTATATTTGTTTCTACCGCATTTCTTATCCTCAACGTAAGAGTGGTCATTGCCTTTGCGTAATCCAGGAGAGTAAACAAAGTGTGATATTTGCGTGCGAGGGGTGCCTTCGCGCCACCTTGCAGAAATATCTGTGACACTGAACCTCTCACTCAGAGTCTAACAAAGTCTTGAAAGTAGCAAATCTTTTGAAATAAATTTTAATAGAAAGCTTTCCTGTTGAGGTTTGTTTATTATCTACCTAGTTATGTATTCTATTTATTTTTGGCTCTGTCACAGCTTTGAAGTGATGTCGATGATTTTGTGTTTTACGAGCCTGGGAGGTGAAGGGTAAAATCGCTTATATACATGTTGGAGTAAGAGACTATGTACTACTAGAAGGCTTGTTCTAGAAACGGATGCTCTTGCAATCTTGTTCTTCAAAGAGGATGAGAAATAAGAAAAGGTAGGCTCGTTCAGACAGTTCGTGTTTCTAGGCTGTCTGTTCTACCAAAATGACAAGTTTCTCCCTCGAGCCCTTCTTCAGCTCCTTCAATCCTTGATATCTTATCCAAATCTCCAATAACCTTATGCCTAATTGCTCCGATCCCCGCGTCTCCAAAAATGGCGGTAGATGTTCCCACAGATACTTCCCAAGCTTGAATCACTGGGCATGCACGCCAGGCCCATGAACTTCCCCTGAATATTCCCCGAGAAGCACGACGAGAAGGTAACATCTAACATGCTCTCGCT
Organism: Hyaloscypha bicolor E; assembly: GCF_002865645.1. Lineage (NCBI taxonomy): Eukaryota > Fungi > Ascomycota > Leotiomycetes > Helotiales > Hyaloscyphaceae > Hyaloscypha > Hyaloscypha bicolor. Next base: position 2,712,543 of record NW_020194685.1, on the reverse strand, counting down.
ATCTTTATACATGACGGCGGTACATAACGCGCCCTTGCCGTGTGCAAGGCTTGCTGACGCTTTCCGTGCTAACGACGGTGTCGAATGACGCATTAAGGTCAAGATCAAGAGCTTTGATCTTCTTCACTACGTCCAATTTAGCGGCATCAAATACGGCAGAGGCGTATAGACTCTGTTTATAGGAGATGGGTTGTGCGGAGCAGGGCAATTGCTATTACTTTGTAGCCGGCTAGACTGGCGAGCTGGAATGAGTACGTAGATAGCGGCAAAAAGTATCGGGAATACAGGGTGTTTTTTATAATATATTTTATGTAGGCCACTAAAGGGCCTGTAAGGTCTTACTTTAATCTTCCTGTAGCTATTCCTGGTTCCCTGTAAGCCCTGTAAGGGTCCCCTGAAAGTGTGGCTTACCCCGCTATTGCTTGATAAGCCTCTAATTTTGATTATTTTTTAATAACTTTGATTCTAGTATATAGTAATTTTCTCTTCCCTCTTTTTCCTCCCTTCTTTATACTTATTGCCCCCTTCTAAACGAATTATCTCTTTTACGTAATAAGGAATTGCCTTAATCCACTTCTGAATCTTACTTTAGAATAAGTCTTACTAGTACTTCTCTTATCTTGCTTTGAGCTTCTTTCTATTAGTTATTGGCCCCCGCTTTATTATTTTCTTTTTTATATAAAACTAAGCTTTCTCAATTATATTGAGATCAGATACATTTACTAGCCAAATCATTTTTATAATTCTTTATAAGCTATAAATTACTTCTTAGTAATAAGATTTATATACTAGTATATTATTCTTTTAAATAATTATATCGGGTTAATTCTTTTGGTATTTTCTTATAAAGAACTAAAGCTTCTTAATAAGAATCTTCTTTTAATATCTATACTAATTAATTCTGCCTTAACTATTATTTACTATAAATATACTAGTAGCTTTATTATACTTCCAAGTTTTTTATATCTTTCTAGAAGCCTATTTATATACCTTTATTTAATTTCTTAGCCACTTCTTTTACTTCTTTTCTTACTTCTATTTATTTACTTTCTTAATTAACGAATTTCTTGTATCCAAATTAGTATTTCTTTCTTTTTTCTTTTAAGAAATCTACTTTATTTATATATAGCAAGGCCCTTTCTTATTATATAAAAATAATTCCCAGAATATAAATTTAGAAAAGCCTTTCTAATATTATTTTATATAATGCTTATTATATATTTCTCTAGATAATCTTTATACTTTTTCTTTTTTCTTATATCTTTTAATTATATTATAATTTTATTTATAAAAATAATATTCTTCTATTTTTCAAGTATCTAATATTTTCTTTTTAAATATTAAGCTAATTACTCTACTATATTTAGCTTATTCAAATCAGGTTAAACTACTAATTTATATTAAGAATAGCTTATATATATAGGAATCTTTTAAAATATTCTTAATATAATCTTATAATTCCGCTTCTGTGAGGCACGTAATAGCAGGGTGATGCACAAGTAGTCAAGGTAAGTAAGCTGTAGAGTGACGCTTGCAAGTGTAACTGATTCCAAGAATTGATTCCAATAAAAGACTAATTGATGCCCCTTTCCAAAGCTAGGAGCGTCTCCCTATATGTTCCCTAGTGCTTAGCCAAGCCTGCGAAGCACTTTACTTAACTAGGAAACACTATCCCATGCGATCCGTACGATTCCGATCGCAAGCTTTACCTAAAATAGGAAACTAGATCCACGACATCTGACACCTGTCCATGCGCCATCACGTGTGCCCATCACAGCTTCCTTACTTCCTTTATAATTATTATATAAGAAAAGCCTTTTATAATAGAATTTTAAAGAATAATCTTTAAAATATATTTAATTACTTTAAAGAAGATTATAGGTCGACTAGATCTTAATATATTAAGTATATAAAAGACTTTTAAAGGCATATTCTTATTCTTTACTTATTTATATTCTCTAGCTATAGCTGCGAGTTAATAAAGAGCTATTTTAAGTACTTCTATAGTTTCTCTAATTTGTTCTAAAGACTTCTTATTCTCAAGTATATAAATAGCCTTAATTCTAGTACTAGTAAAGTGCTTTTTAGGCCCAAAAGTAGCAAGTATAAAAGCAGTTAATGAAGCGAGTAATAAAAGAACTAGTTTAGCTGAATTATTATCTGAATTATCCAAATCTAATAGTAAATTATATTATGCATCCTCTTTATCTTTAGTATACTTATTATAGTATTCGTTATCTAATGAATTAGAAAGGGAAAAGAGCTCTAATTAGCTATTTAATAAGTCAGAAAAGTTAAATAAACCTTTAAAAGTAGCTATAATAATTACTAAAATAATGCAAAAGATATAAAGTATTTTTCTAATTAATTAGAATTAGTATTTAAGACAAAGTATATACGGAAAGATGTGTATTAAGGTTAATTACTCCCCCCTTTACTCGCTACTAATTAGTGGACTCGCCTACATTTATAGGCGTTTGGGGGCGTTTAGTACTTGTTAAGCTATATAAGCCTATATTAAGGCTTCAGGGCACTTTCAGTAAGCTTATAGGGGCTTATAGGGTACTAGAAAAGCTACAGGGAGATTAAAGTAAGACCTTATAGGCCCTTTAGTGGCCTTTATAAAATAATGCCCTGTATTCCCGATATTTTATGCCGCGATCTCCGTAGGCGTCAACGCTGCCGGATGCACCCTGAAGCTCTTAATTTACCAATGAGGTGAAGAAAGAGATAATTTGGGATAGAAGGCTTACCCGAATCAAAACTGTAGGAGCATTCTTGCTTTTTGCTCAGTTGGGGGGAGGTAAAGCTAGGTTTAGGAAGAGAGCGCAGAAGACGGTAGAGAGTGCAAACGGTGTTGTGGCTGCATCAGCGAAAGCGACGCTATTAGAGATCTGGGCTGTCAGTTTATCGTGATCGAATTTTTACCGTTGGGAGAGAGATTGTGTTTGAGATTTAGTTATTTTGCACCTGTCCCGTTCGTGAATCAGGACATGCGATTGGGACGAGCTGCCGTCACTCCAGCCTACAGAGCCGATGCTCATGATCCGGTCTCAAATCTCGTACTTTAAAGAAGTGCATTTGTCGACTACGGTGCCAGATATGCCCATACCTAAAACCGTGATTGCAGAGATTGAATAAGTTTCAATGACTGGCTAGAAGCCAGAGCAGGTCATGATATAAGGCGTTCTTGCGATGTGGGTGGAAGGGTGTGAACAGGTTCTTGCTGCTTCGCTTCCAGTCCAAGGGGATCAACGAGCTTACAGCAAGTTCCACTTAGATTTAGTCATCCTGAAGTACCTTTATTAGTACATACTCTTGCACTTCTAGTTGTACAAAAGGTGCAGGAAGAACCTCCCGCGTAGGCATTTTATCAAGATCTGACCTCAGCTCCAACTCAAACAAGGTGTTTGCGAAAGCCACTTCGAAATTCGTGACATCCCGCCATCTTATGCACTGAGACCACAGAGCCGAGGGTACCGAAAATTGTATCCAAGTAGAGGTGGTTCCTAAGGACAGTGTCAGTTTCATCGAACATTGCCGGATCTGCGTGAACCGAAAAGTGGAGGGTAACGCGGAACGGGGGCCGTGTAACGAGCCCAACCTCATAGGCCTGTGCGTACAGGGCATTTTAGTGATAACGAATAATACTAAAATAATTTATTATAAGAAAAGATAAGAAAATAAATTCTTAAAGTTCTAATTTATATTTGAGAAATACGTAAATTAAAAAATTAAAAAATTAATTAAGAATTTATTATAATTTATTAAATAATATATTTTCAAATTACTTTTATTATATTATAAAACTGCTTTATAAAGTTAAGTAATTACGTACTTATTTACTTTTAATTATAAAAGCTAATACTAAAATTATAATAAGTAATAAAGTAATCTAATTAGAGAATTATAACAAATATATAAAATACTTTATAATTATATAACTTTTTATTATATATTACTTGGCTTTTTCTTTCTTTAAAGCTCTTAGTTTCTTTATTTTTATAAGAGTATTATATTTTTATAGCTATATATACTTTATTTAAAGTCTTTTATATTCTCAAGTTATTATATATATTTATTATATTATCTCTTTTCCCTATTTAGTATTTTTTATAATCGTTTCTTATATATGCTTAATACTTGCTTTATTTTAAAATTAATTTTATAAAAGTAGTCTTTACTTATAACTATAGCAAGCTTGTAGTAATCTAGTAATAGTCTTTTACATAATAATGCTTCTTTATTAATTATTAATATTCTCTTCTAACTCTTAATTTCGTAACACAATTTAACGTTTGTCCTTTAAGTGCTTACTAGAGGCACTACCTCGTATTCTGCGATTCCACGACTTATTCTTGTGTCCCGACCACGACTCCCTTCTCTTCGTTACCTCCACAATAATATACACAAGACACTAGCCTTACGAGCCTGCTGACAAAAGTCCGTGTTTTTAGGGTATTTCGCTAAGAAATGAACCCTATAACTATTTTGGATACTTCAAATTTATATTCGGAATTGATTTTGCAGGCGTTCTAAACCTATTCTGGCCTCTTTTATCTCATGCGCTTGAATTATATAAGGTTTTAACTTGTAGTTGCTGCGAAACTATGAAGTAAAGTAGGCGACTTTGGTTTTGTGAGGCCTGAAAACATCGCTAAAAACACGGACTTCTGTCAGCAGGCTCGTTAGTCCCTTCGCTACGCTAGTGCCTTTCTTGATAATGACTCTCTCTCTCTCTCGCCAACCCTCACAGTTGCCTACTTTCTCGTCGGGCACTCCTCTCTCAGTGAGAAACACGTTAGCTAAGCTCTTATACGAGGTTTAAGCTTACCTGCCACCGCCACTTATTACTACTCAAGGGCTCTCTCTCCCCTTAATAGCCCAGGCCAAAAGCTCCGCTCGCTCGATCCTCCTCTTCCTAAGAGCACCACCCTCTCACTAGCCGGTCCTCCCTTCTAGCAAATAGCTCCCTTTGGCCTTCGCCCCTCCCTTCTATAAGTCTCGTCCTCTGATTAGCCGGTACTCTTCGGCTAACGGCAAGCCTCTCAAGCCTCACTACCATCACACTACTTGACGTATTCTCCCTTGACATCCTTTCACTCTCTCGTTAACCAGTTCTCGTCGACGCTATACACTTCACGGCCTTTTTCCTCCCCGCAGCTCTTATATCCGGTCCACATATATACGACTGCTCTATTTAATCGACCTTTTGCTCCTCACGTGAGTCTTATATTATGGTTCACGGGATATTGTACGGTTTAGGGGGGTTTTTGGGCTTTAAAATCAAGTGCCTATATAGACTAAGATTTGTTCTTTTTCACTATATCCAAACCTCCTTGTCACGTGCAAACCTGCGAGGGTATGTTAGTAGCCTAAATTACCTGACTTTACTCCCTGTTTGACCAGGGTACTAGACCCTATATATAGACCTGTAAAACCCCTCTTAGAACACCAATCGAGTCCTTCTTTCTCAACTAACACGCGAGCAGTCATACATCGAAACAATTCCGACCTAGCTGTGAGACAGTTCAACCTCCACGGCCCAACACCAACAGCAAGCATTCACAATGACACAGTCTGGCCTCAAGGTAACGATCATAGGTGGAGGGATCGCCGGTTCGCTGGCCGCCCGAGTACTGCGCGAGCAGCATTCTGTGACCGTGCTCGAGCTCTCAACAGACCCCATCGAAGTGGGAGCAGCGATCAGCATTGGACCTAACGGTACTAGGATCCTAGCGAAGCTCAACTTTGACCCTACGCGGACAGGTTCGGTCCCTGTGGGAAACCTGCGGACTTGGAACAAGGCGGGAGAGATGGTGAGGGACATCGAGGTAGACTACGCCCAGGACTACGGTAGCCCCTGGTTGCTCCAGCATCGGGCAGATTTGCGTGCAGAGTTCTTGCGACTCGCAACGGCGCGGAGTGAGGAGTTGGGCTTAAAGGGCGTGCCAGCGATTGTTCGGTATGGTACAAAGGCAGTCGACATTGATGCCGAGACAGGGACAGTGACTCTGGAAGGCGGCGAGAAGGTGGACGCGGACCTTGTCATCGGTGAGTTAGAGGATCTACTGCACTCATTGAGACACGACAATACAAGAACTGAACAGTAGTACAGCCGCCGATGGTGTAAAATCCATCGCCAGAGCAATGGTCGTTGGCGACGATGCCTTCAAGAGTGCGCGCCCTTCTGGTTTATCAGCTTTCCGGTTTACCCTCCCACGAGAAGAGATTCTCGAGAAGATACCCGACTTCCGCATCCTGGATAAATCCAAACCGGGAATGCTAAAGACGGTCTTCTCATTCGATCCATCCCGGCGGTCTGCCGTGCTATACCCGTGTCGTGATTTCGAACTGCTCAACTTCGTCTGCATAGTTCCAGACGATATTCTGAAGACTGCAACAACCGAGTCGTGGTCAGCCGCCGGCGATGTAGAGGAGCTTCTCAGCTGCTTCCAGGATTTCCCCCCGTGGCTCCTTGACATTCTGAAGCTTGGGAAGAATATCAAGCTCTGGCAGCTTCGAGACCAGGATCCTCTTCCGACGTATGTCCGAGGGAAAACAGTACTAATCGGAGATGCAGCACACGCGATGACACCACACCAAGGCCAAGGTGGATCACAGTCAATCGAAGATGCGGAGGGATTTGAGCTTTTCAACAGACCTGGTGTATCGCCAGCTGATGTACCACGCATTCTGAAGGAGTTTGACTCCGTTAGAAGGCCCAGAGCAAGTCAAATTCAGGACAATACTAGACAATCTGTCAACAAGAAGACTGTGGGAGACATCTACCGCTTTCAAAGATATAATTGGACATATCCTGGAGTTATCGAAGGCTTGAGAAGAGTTCAAGCAGGAGAGGAATTGATACAATTTTAGACAAAATCACTGAATATCTTGTCATGAAACGTCACATTCAGTACTCAGGAGCTGCCTTGCTAAGTTCTGTCGGAACACTTCAAAATAACAGTCTTTCTATAATAGTACTACTTCTTTACTTTTACGTAATTTGGTTTTTCTAGGCTTCTCATTTGGCCTTCGTTTCGGCGATTTTGAAACATGTGAAGCTGTTATTTCAAAGATTTGAAGTATTATAGTTCGAGGTACCTCCGGGGGCTCAGCAGCAGCCATCATGTTACTTCTGCATGACTCCTCGCTATGGACGTAATGCCAAATACCGATTTTCGATGGATATGTTTCTTGAAACTTTAGTCCATCAAAGAAACTCATGTGGCCTGTCAGTGAGCCAACTCCTCTAATACTACTTATTATAGTAGTAAAAATTAATACAATAACAACGTATTAATTAAGACATGTAACTTTTAAGTAATAAGTTAAAGAGAGAAGAGATATGTAAGGCTTACTTTGACTTCTACTTACTCTGAGATATAATGGGTCGTTTTGAAGTAAGTTTAAAACTGATAATTCAGCTGGGGGCCCCCTACTATAATACGTGCTTGCGCGTGACTTACTACTTAAGCTAATTAAGTATATACTTAATGAGCAATGAGTAGAGTATAAGTAGGACATATTTTGGCTGAGTAGCGTATGAGTAGGACCCACTGCTCTACTCTACTCTACTCATTTGACAACACTGCTCCCACCCGCTAACCGAGTACGTAAACTTCTTTCCAGGCTCAGCCTCCGACTTTAACTGTCGTTCTCCTGATGGAAATTAAGGCAAAGCGAGCCTTCCCGCATGTTTGTGATATTCGTTGTTGTGGGTTGGCTCCCCCACTTTCCGCAGCCATTTTCCCCGCCCCCTCGCCCCCGCAATGCGCCACCGGAAGTGAACAACCCCCCCTTAAGCTGAGCTCCGTGATACCTCGGGTACGGCACATTCTTCACTTCTTACCTCCCCTGGTGCAGCCCTTTCCTGTATACCGAATACTCAGCCGCAAAAGCGGCTTTTGCATTGGAGAAGCCCTCTTTAATTCATCACAAACGCCAGGAAGTAAGCTGCCGTCAACCACAAGTTGTGCTTCCATACCACTCCCCTCTCATAACAGGACACTTTTGATGCAAGGCAGTAATCACCCACACTCCGCTAGCATGTCTGAGGTCACTGGAGAGATCAAGCAGATTGCGTGCGGCCGCCGCAAGCCAAACATGACGCGCAAAGAGTACAATGACCACCGCTTCCGTGTCCACGGTGCCCTCAGCGACGCCGAAGAAGCATCACCACAGTATACAGTTCACCTGGTTTTTCTGGTTTTTCCCCAAACAATTACCCACTGACCGAGCCCCCCCTAGCAAATATATCCAGACGCCCATCTTCGACGCAGCGTTCGGTGCGCGCCCCGGCGGCTTGAACCTCAACCATGCCTGGGTGGGCCGTGACGACGTTACAGAACTCACATTCCGTGGTTGGGACCACCTGAAACAGGTCTTTAGCAGCAACTGGGTGAAGACAAAAGTCGGGCCTGACGGACCACTTTTTGCTGATTTTGAAACCACGATGGCATTGCTTGCGACCGAGGAACCGGTGCCGCTTCCTTATGAGATGAAGCCTACCGCGGATGATGGCTTCGCGACGGTAGCAACGTACTTTCTGGCGACACCGGACAATGAGCGACATGGTGGTGCGGTTCAAGATAAGGTGCAGACACTCCTTGTCCGGGCGCTGAGCGAGAATACCAGGCAGGAAGTGTATAAGGTTGAGGTTAATGTGGGCATTACGAGCAGTCAGTTTGATCTCAATGCTTACTTTTGGGGCGGGAATAATCCACAATACTGCTTAGTGTATAAATTGTTTATGAAGAGCGCGGCTTCGGTCCCGTATGTTCGGAAGGCACAGGCAAGATTTGAGAGTCTAGCTAGGGATGCACTGGATTTCTCTACCTCTTTTATTGTATTTGGAAAAGAAGCCCTCGTTCTCGATCACGGCAGAGGTATCGGGGTATGTACATCTATGCTTCCGAAAGTGTTTGGGATTAATAACCTTTCTAACAGACGGCTTCTAGTTTGATCCCAAACGCCAACCTATGTTTGACGACACAGAATATTTCAATGCTGTGTCACATCTTGACATGAAGTAATCAGATGTTCAGTAAAATGGTGATGGCCTGTTTCGGCCTTTTTTGCCTTCTAAAAAAATATTATTAGGAACTAGCTATAGGAAATCGAATTAATACGTTTTATTCTCAATCTTACAGTTACCTATCGCATACTTAAGGGCTAAAGTTTTAAGTAAAAGAATAAAAATTTATAATTAAGCAAAAGTCGTAGATCTAATGCTTGCGAAATAGTCGCAAATAAATAATTCTTATGATTTTTGTATTTCTTGCAATTTTATTATTAAAATCTTAATAACTCTCTACCCATATCTTTTTTTAAGATTTAGAGAATTATATCTAGTTTATAAGGCTTATATTTTTAATTCTACTACTTAGAATTATTTAAAAAGGTCAAGGTTTCAAGTTATTAAGGATATTATTTGGTGCGGGCCATCTCGCTTTCACGGGCCAACTCGCTTTCCCCGACTAAAGAGTGGGGCCCCTTTAGTCACAATGTTAAGTCCGACTATTACATACCAAGCAGACTTGTTCTTATCCACGCTTGTATAAAGTATTAGGGACCAGGGTTCTTGGACGGCTGGATACTCGAGGGACACTCCCAATTTTCCAACGACGACAGTTTCCAGCCACTCTAATTCCCTAGAATTTGTTCATGAATCGTGTAACACCACCTGAGACTCACTTCAAGTCCCTAGACTAGGTGGTTTTGCAAGACCCAAAAGAGAGGGGGTTGTCACGTGAGAGGCGTTCCTTCCCCATGTGACCCAAAATGTCTCAGTCTTGTCAGGCCTCGTTCTCGCAACTTCATGAACGTCAATCTGATCGTCACGAGGTACGATGCCGGTCCACAAACTCGTCTTTATTTGTCGATTCAGATGTCTAAGGGGGGTCTGCTTGCTTACACCGCTACAGCCAGACAAATAACCTCTCAATTCTCGACCTTTGAGTCTTGCGGCGGCGTATCGACAACCATCCAAAACGCCCGACTAGAGACATAAAGCGAGGGAAACACAGCAATGGCGTCTTTTCTGTATAAAGCGCTGGATATCAACAGCCATGAGATACGCATCCTTGAGTTCAGCCTTGATATTGAAGAATCGCGGGGTGCCGTTTCAAAACTAAAACCTCGTTTTCGAGGAACGTTGAAGCACGTGTCTCTGATTGACACCGATCCATACACCGCTCTATCATATTGCTGGGGAGACCCGGCTTCCGACGAATTTCTCCGGCTAGATAGTGAAGGAGCACAGGTTCAATCTATTGCCATCACGGAAAACCTCCACCGGGCTCTGTTGGCGGTGTGGGAGCGGAGAGGAGAGAAACAAGAACTTCGAATTTGGGTTGATGCTCTCTGCATCAATCAAAGCGATTTATACGAACGAAGTCAGCAGATTCAAATGATGAGGCAGATTTACTCCAGGGCAGAGGAAGTGCTGGCCTGGATTGGGCCAATTGCGGGAACTGCTCCATCGCCAGCGATTGAGAGATCTCTTCGCAAAATGCAGATGGTCATTCCTCGGCCAACTCTATCTTCGGATCAAGCTCGATCCTCGAGATCAGATTCAATGCTGACATCCGGGGAAGAATGGGATGTGATGATATCTTTTTTCAACAAAGAATACTGGAGAAGAGTATGGATTATACAAGAAATCACAGTCGCTTCGACGGTGACGATGCTCTATGGAACTGTTGAGGTCTCCTGGGATTTCCTCGTCCCCGTTCTCAGATCGCTCGTCAAGGAATCGGCCCACGGGCATGAAGAGCAAGGAATTAACATCAGTGGGATCGGAGCAAGTCATCTCCTGAGATTCAGGGAACATTGGATTGACACCAACAAGCCAATCAGCATTTTACAAGCCATGACATGGACCACCCACACGAAAGCCACGGATCCCCGAGACAAGATATTTGCCTTGCTTGGATTATGTCATGACGGTTTCCGAATCGTGCCAGTTCCCAACTACAAGCAGTCACTAAAATCGATCATTTCTGAAATGAGTAGGCTGAGCTTCAGCCGTAATCGGAGTTTGGATCAGATCTGCCTCAGAGGGGCTGATACAAAGCCGCAAGATTCTGCCGAAATACCGACCTGGGCACCAAACTGGCCTAGTCTGTGTAGGTGTTGGGGGAGAAATCCCTTCCCTTTTCGGACTGTTCCGTGATTTTCTCCCGAGAAATTGCCCTCTCACGAAACCAACTGTATCAAGTAATTACTAACTCTTCTGTTACTCAGGGTCATCACCATACATAACCACACTCGAAAAATTGATCTTTCGTTCTCCAAAATCGTTCGATTTTGATCCTGTTCTCACAACTTCCACAACCTCTGTGCTTAGAGTGAAAGCCATCTATGTTGGTTCCATAAATGGGATATCCTCTTCTTTGGAAAGTCACACACAAAGTGCACAACTCCAACATTCTCCAAAACCTTACATATTCTCAACTAAAAATCTGCGAAAAGAGCTTTCTGACTTGGGTGCCGCCACCGAGGAACACGTGCGGGTTCGATTGTTAATTTGGAGGACGCTCACAATGAATTGCTTGGGTGTCGACATCCGCCCAAATGAGATCGATGAATGCTTTAGTAGCCTTTGGACGCCTCAAGGTAGAGGCTCTATCTACAATACTCAGATCATCAATTGGTTAGACAGCAATGCCTGGTTCAAGATTGGACCCTGGACCATTCGGGAGTGGTCACAGCTTCAGGCACGAGTGTCTGAAACTCAGAGTTCCTGGTCATCTTCAATTATCAGTTCAAGGGCAAAGCAAGTGAATGCAGAACTCACTGAGAGAAGACGCATCAAAGCATGGGACGCTGCCAACCAAGCCTTGGAGCAAGTCTTAGGGAGTGGAATGAGGCTCGCAGAATTGAACCACGTATTAGAGAAGCCGGGAACGGTGAAGTTCATGGCAGGTCTCGTCAATCCACATACAAGATCCTCAGATGAAGTTTTCTTTCTAAGAAGCTGCAGCGTTCCTGTTGTCTTGCGACGAATAGGTTCTGATGTTAACAAGTATACGTACCAAGTCATCGGTGGAGTTTGGCTCATGGACAGCCACACTGGTGATCTGGAACAGTTCAGAGCGAAGTTCGACGTTCCATATCACGCTGAAGTCGTTGTTTTGGATCTCGTATAATTGGCCGATGTGGTCCGACCTTGCAAACTTCGGCAATGAAACGCCACATAGTAGGCCAAATTTTGCAAAAGGAGGATTGAGACAAGAAATTCTAAATTGATCGAGATCAACTTCGAACCATGAGTTTCCATATATGCACGTGACCCAAGTAGAAGAATGAAAATAATGCCCAAGTGCTGCAGCACTGTTGCAGGACGATCTCTCAGTTAGGCATAGCGCGATCGCTCCGCTTAGTCAGGCTCTGTACACCCATATTCTAGAGTTTCCATACTTCACCTGAGCTCTTTTCTAGCTAGCTTTAATTAACTCTTTTACCATAAATGCAACTCCCTACTCTGCTCGATTTACGAGCATTACCAAGGTAAAGGGGTTGCTCCGAAAATAGAAGTGTGGCGAGAAAAGTGGGGCCGAGAATGCGACGCCACTTCTCACTTTCTATCTCGACCTCATTTTCAATCTCATTTCTCTATCACCACACCTAGGACTCATAAAAGCTATAAAATGAGATACGTATAACATCGGCTGTACCAAAGGTGGTAAGACTGTTTTTATGGCCTCAGGATCAATCTGCATCAGCGGCACTGCCGTGTTCTCAACTTTCAAGGCAGCAGCGTCATCATCACAGGCTTCAATTTCACTGTCTCCGCCTAGGACTCTGGCCAGATCTCTGATCACATATCTCTTCATATAAACCCGCATTCGTCCTCTATCACTCTCAAAACGAATCCCAGACATCACACATCTCTCAACAATGTCTCAGCCCCACCAGCCCCTCTCGTTCCTCGATCTCCCCGTCGAGATCCGGCTCCAAATCTACCAACACCATATAACCTCCTTCTCCTGGGGCCCAGCCCTCCATATCAACCTAACATCTCAATTCAACCCTCTATACCCACCCTCTCTGGGCTCCGGACAATTAACCTACACACCCTGCCTCTCCCCCAACCAATCTCTCGTCCCCTCACCCCTCACCCGCATCTCGAACACAATGGACCTGTTCCGCTACCACACACACTATGAAACATGCAAAGGATGGCATATCCGAAACGGGACACCGCCTGCTTTACAAGGGACATATCTCTCGATATTTCTTGCCTGTCGAACCGTGTAAACCTGCCTCCCCTCGCTTCCATCATCAAATGAAATCCAACTAACAAACGCACCCAGTCACCAAGAAGCCATCCACCTTATCTACGCCCTCCACACCTTCACCACGCACTCCCTACCAACCCTCTACCAATTCCTCACACTCGTCCCCCACACCTCCCTCTCCCACCTCACAACCCTCAATATCACCGTCACCATCCCCCCAACATACCTCTCCCCACCACCTCCCTCCTTCTACCACGGTTTCGACACAGCCCACTCCCAATGGATCACCTGTACCTTCCTGCTCTCCCGCCTCGCCTCCCTCTCCTTTCTTCGCATAACAATCTATAACGCAACCTACCGGCGCTTCCACGAAGACCAAATGCTTCTTCCCCTCCGCTCCGTCCGCGTCAAAGAAGGTGGTTCCTTCACTGTCTTTGTCCCGTTTCAGGAACCCACCAGCTCCGGCATCCTCTCTACCTCACCTGTCAAAAATAGTAGAGGTGAAGGGACTCCACCTATCTCAGGAGCTGGAATTGGGATGACAATCTCCCGACGCCCCCGCAATCACGAGCCAGCGATCGAGCCCACCTTCCTCGAAGCGAACGTCAACACCAATATTCCCTTTACGCCGACATCTCGCCGTCGAAGACGGCGGCGCTGCAGGGGTATTTTGGATAGTTGGATGAATAGAGAGGATTGGTTGGGCGTGGTAGCTACGCTGTGCTGTTGTCCATTTGTTTTGCTTGCGATGTTGTGGGATGTGGTAGTGGGGAGGAGGCTGGTGGTGTGGTGGGGGAAGTCCAACTCACTTTAATCAGTGCAATCACTTGGGCAGTTCATCAGGTCAAATCATGGTTTTTATTTAATGTCTCTGAGGACACACGCACGACCCGTTTGAATTATCCCAAATCAACGCGAGCATTCAGAAATCCATCGCTCGAGAAGTCTCCTTAATCTACCATGCTACCTAGGAGAATCATCGCTACGGGATAAGAACTAAAGGGTATCTCGTACAACACACTCACAACGAATTATATTGTCGCCCCTGATATTATTTGAAACCCTCATTTAACCTCAAAATCCCAGGTCGTCCCCGGTCATTCGGTCATCGCCCTCTTGTTGCTGGGTCCAGCTAGAACTGTTCGACAGTCCGTAAAATGGCTTTTCAAGAGTCAATTTAACAGAGCTTCGGGCGCGTTGTACTTGCTCTTCGGGGAATTCGGCAAGACCGATTTGAGTTGGAGACGGATATTGAGGCGTCGGAGAGGTGGTGGACTGTGGAATATTGAGATTCAGTCCGGGCCCTCCCACGTTCATACTAGACATGGCGGAATCGTTTGGAAGAGTTACGGTTGCCTGTGCCCCTTGTTGAAATTCTGCTGGTTGAGTGAAGGATAGAGTCGCAGATGGGAGATAGTTGCCGGGGGTAGAGCTCCTTTCGGAATCATTGTACCACTGTGGTCCAGACATTTGAGAATGCGGTTGGTAGGAACCGTTGTTCTGCTGCATGCTAGACATTTGGGATGAGCCGTACTGGAAGCTATCGTTCTGTTGTACTGGGAAGACTTGGCCGTTCAGGTGCACCTGGCCGTCGTTCTGGTGGGTTGGGTACAGCCCGTAGTTGGGCTGGAAGCCATTGTTCCAAGCCACCGGATACATTGGAAATAGATGAGCAGGCATCATCGAGGACAAGGCATCTCGCATTCTACCAAGCTCTCCAATCTGATGTTGGCATTCGAGGTACCCCGCAGGGTTCACAATAACGTTGGGGCAGGTCCGGAAAAGGCGTATCTGTTCAGCATCAATGTTCCTAATCTGATGGTAGATTTGAGAAGCTTGGAAGTGAGGTTTGATGGCAGAACTTCCGTGCAGATCAAAGAGGTTAGACTTCTGTGGATTGTTCCAAACCGGCAAGGACATTTGGGGTTGATTGGTAGGGTTTGCGGTGAATCCATGATTCTGGACTGACTGGCTCATTCGCCTCTGCTGAGTCTCGAATCCCGTTGATGGATGAGAAGGTAACGGCAATTCGTATTGCACTGGTTGCTTGGGACCATTGTCTCGCATACCTTGTTGAGTCTCGAGTCCCGTTGATGGATCGGAAGGTAACGGGGGACCAAATTGAACTTGTTGCTCAGAAACATTATCTCGCATGCCGTCCTCGGTCTCGCTGGCTTCGCCGGTTTCACTACCATCACCCCGGACCTCAGAAGACGGAGTTGCCTTTTTTGGAGGACGGCCACGCTTTTTCGCAGGTGTCTTCGTAGCAGGCGTCTTAGATGAGGGGGTTTTAGTGGCCGGCATCTTCGCAGTAGGCGTCTTAGTTACAGGTGCAGTCGTTGCCCCTGTCTTCGCAGCAGTTGTCTTCTTAGCAGGTGTTCGAGTTGATATGGAGTTCTTTCGCTTGGTTCCAGCTTTTCCGGATGCCGGTGGTGTTTCGGCTTCCGCAACCTGGTCGGATTGTCCAGAAAGCTCTTGAACAATTTGCGTCGGTTGCTTTTTATTTGCCGGTGCACGCTTTCGCTTTGGTTTTGACTGGTCCTCTTGTTCAAGCGAGATATCGTTGTTTTGCAGGCTGTGGCTTATAGGTTGTACCACTTGGGATGGTACATTGTTCTCCTGGCCATGAGCTTCAACTGCTTCTTGTGCTGAAGGGCCGCCAATTCCCTCTTGGTATGGGCGACCAAAACCTGGTAGAATGGGACCATCATCCCAGCCCAGCGGATGTCCGAGGTGAGGGTGCTCAAAATGTCCCTCGCGCTGTGGAACAGCCGTCTGATACTCGTTTCCGGAATTAGGGGTTTTCATATTGTTGCCGCTGGTAAAGGCACCAGCGTCGCTTGTCGATCGTTCCAGGGCGTGTGAAACAAATTTTTGAAAGGGCGATGCTTGCTGAGGTGGACAGGGGACTTGCTCTTTCTTGGATTTCTTTGGCGTCTTTTGAGTTCTTCGCGGGATGTTCTTGGGTGGAAGATGATTCTCAATGTTCGCCAGCTGCATCAACATTTGCGGAGGCAATACTTGCTGAGAGAATACCTGCTGCTGGAATCCCTGCCGCCAGAATGCTTGTCCTGTGACTTGTGGTTGCTGAAATGTGCATACGCCCTGTACCCGGCGTATACACTCCTCCTTGAGAGCATTGACAACATCTTCCCATGCAGGCTCCAAATCGATTTGACCTCCGTTGAATTCAACGACCTTCTGAGGAACCACACATTCGATGCTTTTCTCAACTCCTTGCATGACAACACATGCTGCTGCGGAGTACATCCACACGAGATTTCTGCTGCGGCTATTAAACTCATGGTTGACAAGCTTGCCCGCCTCATTCAAGTAAATGCCGTCCCAACCAGCTGGGTACTTTCTCGTCCAAATTGAGCAGGGAAACTCCACCGCAGGCTGTCCAGGAACATCTGCGTCAATCTTGCTCGAGCCGACCATGACACAATGTGCACGATGCTTCGGAGGTTTGTCGTACACCATGGCCATCTCGACGCAGCGAACAGGAACTCCATTTTCGTCATATTGGTCCCGTTCTTTCAAAAAGACTGGTCGCTCAACCAATTTACGTTTCTGCTCAGGATTCTCCACAAATATGTCAGTCTTGAATGGGGAAGGCGAATGGGTAGGAAGATTGTTGATGAACTTGTGCAACAGAAGTTGTTCGACCGGCAGTGGGGAAGACATGTCTTGAAATAGGCTCTTGTACCGGTGGGGCGACGGCTGGAAAAATGCATGCTCACGAATAGGCGATGACTGGAGGTTGAGATGCTCGTGAGTCGGAGATAGTGGTGGCTCTGGTATAAAAGCTGCGTGGGAAGGAGCGAAGCCAAAAGGGGGAACTTGGGTATGGGCTCGGATATCTCCAATCTCGTGCATCATAGCTTGAAAAGGGTCGTTTTCCTGTCCACAGAGTGGCTGACTGTCCTTTTAGATGTCAGTAGAATGGTCTGGCTGAGGTGGTAATCTTACCTGGGTCCCAACAATTTCGGGAATGATTTGATCAGCACCGAAATCTTCCTGGATGTTCTCTGGCGTTGCTGTACTTTGTGCTTGTTGCTCGGTCGAAGTCTCCTTCATCTCGCTGTTCCCAGGCAATGTCGTGCTATATGTTTGTTGCTGTGTCGAAGGCTCCTCGATCTCTTTGTTCAGCAGTGCTCCCAGGAGTCGGTCATCGACGTCCGAGGAGTTGTCCATCTTTGCTGTCTACCAGGTCGCTCCTTCCCGATATGTCGAGTCAAGGTGCTGTCTAGGAATGTCGCAGGTGATAGATGGACTCGAGAGGTCCAGATCGAAGGTGTTTCGAAGCAGGAGCGTCCTGCGATCCTGCAGCGCAAAAGATATGTTCCCCTCGGGTAAAGAGTCGTGCAGCAAGTAACTCGTTGATTGTGCGACTGGCGTCACGATGCATTGCTAGAGCAAAGTGTGCGGCGCTTTGTAGTTGTAATTGTAGTTGTTGTATTGGTGTTGGTAGTTGAAAAACGTTTGTAAATAAACCGGAACAATATTGCCCTTGACAGGCTGAGGCGTTGGTGAATGGGACGGATTAAACATCGGAGAAAGTGAGCTCAGACAGTTCTCGCTTCAAGACAATGAAATACTGAAGGTGAACGTTTTATTCACGATCAAAGGCTGTTTCATTCTGGTTGTAATTGTCGCAAAGAGAAAGTGAAGTGGATACATCAGGGGGGCCGACTATGGCACGTGACTAGCCCTCTCTGCTTCGCGCTGTTGCCAGAATGGAGTCGTAAAGCTGCCCCACTGTACTCGTTCCTCTTTTGCCATCGGTTTCAGAATTTGCTCGAAAGCTCAATCATGTGGATAGTGTATGAAGGCGGTAGCATCTTGGTGGGGCCAGCAACCTAGCGATTTGGCCCGGGGTCCATCGTCACTGACACCTCACCATTCTGGCCTGGTATTATTTTATTTCTTATTTTTAAAAATATTATAACAAAGGGCCAGCCGCAATGATTAATAAATCTCCATTCCAATACAATTGCAAAGGAAGTACCCCTTATACAAGCAATGAAAGGCATCCGCTTTTGAAGAGTAAATCAGCGCAAGGTTTAAACCGAGGAGAGGTATTCAGCACCGAATATCACGCAGTTGAACCTTATTGACTACTATATGTCTAAGTAACCAAGTCAAGAAAGAGAGCGAAATATCGAAGAAGCGGCCCCGTTATCCCGTTCCATCCATTTCCATCCATTTCTTTTACTGCAAAGGAACGGCCTGATACTAAAAGATATCATGGCTTACAAGAATTCTCTCGTTCGTCTTGCAAAATTTTGAGGCAAATTTACTCAGCACAATCACCCGACTCGACCGGGCCGACCCCAACAATGGAAAAAACGTTGACATACCAGAATGACGAAATTCCTTTTTTCTCAATTTGAGATCTCCAGTAACATGTTTTTGAAATACCCAGTACTGTGTCTTGAATGCTATTTGTTCCTTGTTCTATTAGGTATTGAAGGTGTTGAGAAAAGTACCCGTACCCTATTTTCCCCAGCCTCCTTCGGGGTTTCGCCGCACATAGAGCCCTCTTTGTTCACCACACTCCAGTATTTTGACCACTGTAAACTTGTTCCTATAGCGCGTAGCACCTATCTAATTGTCCATTACCTCAAAGGTCAAGGCCTCCTCGTTTCGCCACGGGAAATCAGGGAGTCTTGGTGGGATTGAGGAGGAAATTTCGCCCCTTGCAAGGGCATCCTTACGAAGAGCCGAAAGCTCAGTAACGGAGCGAGTTGAAGCTCCACGTAAAAGTTGACAGGGGGGTTGTGGGTCTCCTATGCTGAATTTTGACGAGGAAATCAGCAAAGGCGCCGTGGAGTCCGCGATATGCGTCACTTTCATACTTCGTATGATGTCGCTTTGTATAAAATCTTCCTTGTCTACTTTTTGTCAGTGAAAATATTCAGCGTACTGAACTTAGAATTTTGCCTTGATATACCTTTATGGTTGTTGAACATGATTGTAAGGTACGTGGAATTTTCCGTGCTGTCACGTGTCGGAGTATCCTCGATATACGTTCCACTTGATGGTGCCTCCGAAATGGTGGAAGGCCTTTTAGAGTGAGAAGAACCTGCAATACCCACCAACTGGCTTTCTATTTTTGGGGGTTTCAAAGTCAGATAGTGTATCAGGGTCAACACTATAAACACACTTACCATCGGTGACCGACCCTCGTGGCAAGCTCGGATCAACTTCGATGGTTTTCCGCAGCTCTTGTTGAGTTGTTAAGGTGTCGTAAGTGTCGTCTCCTTGAACTTCGTATAGAGACTCATTTGGGTCTACCATCGAGACGAATGCTGATTCATCTGGCGGTGGGATAGTCCAACGTTTTCGGCGGTGTTTGTTGAGTTCTCCCCATTGAGTCGCTTGATGCTGCCCTCCACATTAATTGTCAGCCAATAAAAATCCCAAATACTCTCTCGAAGGATATTTTACTCATTGTTTGGCTCGGGTCTCGTAGAAGGATGCGAGGAAACCCGCTGATCGAAAAGTCTTCCTCCTTCCAACGTAGAACTGCTTGAAACGGCAGATTTTTCACTCCGCGAATTTGTATTCTGGGCATCTTAAAGTTCAAATGGTTGATCATTTTCTGAACAATTTCGGGAGTTATCTGGAAATGCTGTGTAGTGCCACCGTCTTCTTGAAATATGAATTGGGTGTCTCCAGTGTCACCGTCTCTGAGTAACTTCCCAATCTCAGATATCTCTGGTGTCTCATTTGGAAGACGGCACAATATTCGTCCTGAAATTACACGTAAATAAGCTTGAAGATATTTTGGAGAATATAAATTTGCTTACCTTGAACGGTGACCTGATTATTCTCTGCTCCAAGAACTGTATCGGAGCATTCGAAGTAGAAAAGTGTGGCAAATAGCTGAGCAGTAAGTCGTTTGATCTGATTACCAGTGGCATAGTGGTCCTGAACGATACGTTGCATAGACTCTACAGTAGCGATATCCTCTGATCCTAACAATTCTTCTTTGAATTCGGGATTGAACCGAACAAACCTTGACGTCGGAGCTGAAATAGGCCAACGATTCATGTACTCGTCCCACGAATCACCGGGTTCCGGCGAGACAGAGATTTCTCCCTTCGCACGTCTCTGCTGAGTCTTGGTACTTCCTTGTCTTTTCAGTCGAGAAATGATAGATACTTTCTCCGAGTCCTTCGAATTTTGACTCGAAGTGGCCGTTAGCCCCGTTCCAAGTGACAGGACCACATCGGGATATTCGATCTCCACACCACTTCCTGTTGATGCAATTTTGTACTCATTGTGTGCGACTAAAATTGGATTGTGACGTAAATCTGCACCCTCAAGAGAGAGGTGCTTTGATCTTCCATTTTGGATTGTTTTGAATAGTTTCGGCATTGCCATTGTCGCTCGAGCCCTAGAAACATTAGTGTTCGAATGGGCGTATTTCTTGGATTACTTACGCCTCCCAGACTTTTAATTCCATATTTATTTTCTCCGGACGACGAAAATGATAGCGAACTGTTTAATAACTGAGTGATCAAGACTATAGGCTGTCCTAGGACTAGATACGTACGTTTTTTTGAAGCATAACGGTTATAGTTTCCCAAGAGAACTGTCCTTCCAGCAGAGGAGGTAGCAGTGACTGCCACTTTTATATGCGAGCCTGGTTTGCCACTTGGACGAGGATCTCCAAACAAGTGCTGAGTCTCTGGAAATGCTCCCTTCAAAGCAATCTCAAATGCAGTTGTTTCAGGCTTGGGTTTGTATCTCTCACGAATCCAAGCCAGCACTGGAATACCACGCTTATTGTGACGAGGAAAGGCTTTGCTGCATATCCGCTCGAAGTGACATAGACAGTCTTCCATAGTCCAGCTCTGCGTGACGAGGCCAAGGGCAATGAGTCCACCCGTACTGAAAGAGAGCATTACTGTTAGAATAATTCCAAAAGTGCAATCTTCGTGGTGTATCTGCTCAAGTGTTCTTACCCTTTGCCAACAACCATATCGAAGAAACATTGAATGGGTAATTTCCCATTCATTTCCTTTTCTATCAGACGAAGAGTTTCGAGTTGAACAATGCTACGAATTCCACCCCTAAAGATTGAGTCAGCGAATAAGCCAACATAGTGAATCTCAAGCAGGGCTGAAACAATTACCCATCAAGTGACAAGACGCGAATTCCTGAAGCTTCGGGCTTGAGGTATAGAGTCACGGATTGACATCGGCCCGGTGTGTTTATCTCCAGAGGGCATTCATGTATCTCGAACAGATTTCCACCTTTAGGCCGTCCATATGATCTTACGCAGGGGGTACAAAGAACGTGTCCACACGGGAGCACGTGCTCAGGAGGCTCAAACAGGCAGCAAAAGCAGACCGAATGGCTCTGGAAGGCTCTTGCCTCTTTCTTGGTTCGGTTTCCATAGAAGTGGCTGAGAACATCATCTCTGTGGATTCTCGCAGCGGCGGCACTGGGAGCCTCTCCTTTCTTTATGCTATTAGAAAGCGATTTGAGAAGATGTTCCAGTCGGAGGTAGACGTGTTTACGAAAGTCATTGTGGTAACTCTCAAACGAAAAATCGGAGACGTAACTGCCAGCCGCAAATACCCTCCCATCTTTCAGCTGGTGTCCCTTTGACCCATGACCGCATCGGACATTTACACACCGGTATAGCACTGCCGATTCCCTCATGTTGTAGTGGAAATGGATAGAATTGAGGTGAGCCTGGATATGTGCAGGGACTGCCCCACGGAGAATATACTCGCAGGGCCAATATCGGTCGTCGAAATCCCTGAGGGCGTTATCTAAATGATCCAAATATTGCGGAAAGATGAGTTCCGCTGTTCCTATTTTGAATAAATATGAGCTATACGCCTCTCTGCTCTCAAACGCCTGAACATACCTTTTATGTCATGCCGCACCGAATCTTGCATGATGCATGATGCCACCACGTTGCTCAGCTTACCAAAAATTGAGCGCGCGCTGGTGTATTCCTTCAGCTCCATCATGTTGATTGCTAGTTTGAGAATATTTCCGCCAAAATTCAACGGAATAGGGCTGTTAAAGAATGAGGCTTGTACAAAATCAAAAGCAATATCGAGGGTCCTCGCGAAGTGATCGAAAGCGCACTGGAGGTAAGATTGGAGTTCTTCAGCATCGAGGAGCATACGCAAAGATTCTTTGCGTTCTCTGGATTTTTGGCATCCCATTAGTACTTCTTCATAAAGTTTTTGCGTTTGCTCTTGAATTAACTTAGGCCGGCCTTCGGCGGGGATTCGTACAATCTAGATTCAGGGAAATATTATTAGCAAGATTCTGCCCAAGTTTGTTGTCTTCCCTCCCAACTGAAAGGGGAGAAGAGAGGGACGGGCTATAAAGGCTGAGCATGTAGACACCTACCCTGAGCGAGCTATAGTATGAAAGCATCAATTGCTTCACAGTCTTAATTTGCTTGTTCCGGCCCGCCCAGATTTGAGAATGTTTCCTAAAACACTCATTTTGCCGGACAGTCTGAGACAATGATTCAAGCAGCCGCTCAGTGGCGACGTCAGTATCCCACAATTCTGGATCGATGCTGTTTTCGGAAGCATTCAGGGCAATGATTGCATGAGGCAAGACAGGCTGATTCGATGAGGTCTCCAATGCTACTGCTGCCCATTCCACCAGTCTCTCAAGAACACCCTCGATGACTCTGTGGTGCTGTTAACGAATGCCGAGAATTAGTTATAGGAACTCACCTTGGGTTCCTCAGCACGAAGACGATGACATCTGAGAAGGTGAACAATAGACGCGGATATAGATTGCTGACTGCAAAATGTCTTGTCCGTCGAGCGGGAGAGTCTGACCACGCCAGAAAACGCTCCGAACTATATCTGTCTTTGAATGAAGACCCCTCGCTGTTTGGACTGGGCGCGATTGAGCTTTGTTTTCTTTTGCGGTATTTAGCTCCTTCTGGTTCCCGCTCTCCTCCTTCTAAACCTTCGCAGTCGGCATACAATATGGGTCCATCTGTGAAAGCAGTCAAAGGATCTAGATAAAGATGAACATCCTCTGAAGTTGGCATGTGATGTCCTGAGATGCCCACGACTGGAGAAGGGAATTTCTCATCGGCGTTTTCAGCTCGAGGCTTTTGATTGAACTCGACTATGAGCTTGATAAGAGCACTCTTTCCTGCACCAGTTTGTCCAACAAATGAGACCAAGGAAGGGGTTCGTGTGTCCTTGGATGGGCTGTAGCCTTGTTCGCTGTTGCCGAGTTCTCTAATCTCGATTCTTTTGGCGTTGGTAATTGCCATTAATTCTGCGTATCTCCCATGATCTTGGAAAAGAAGCGGTTCTTCTTGCCGGGTATCATGATCAATGCCTAAATGAACACACCTTCAGATCAGTAGCGATAATTCAACAAGGCTCTCTGACTCACCAAACCATGCGGTCTCTTCATCTTCCAGGTAGAGTTGCTGGTAGGCGAGATGGTCCGGTGGTGGCGAGAGGACTTTCTCGACCTGCTCTGCAACCCAAAGATCAGTTTTCTCATGTGGAATTCCCCCAGGTCCCAATTGCTGCTTCCAGTGTGGAACTTGGCGGGTCCAGCAGTTTGAGCAAAGTGTGCATTTACACACATTACAGTAACACAAATCGGTAGAATGACTTTTCGGATCTACTTCGTAGTAGTCACAGCGCATTTCGACTTCACTTTTCACTATGTCAGGTTCAGGGGGGTCAGCTTGGCCGTCGGCTGAAGGCGAGGACATTTGCAGGGTGGCTCCAGGGTTTCTTGCGTGCTGCAGGTAAAACTGTTTCTCATGGGATAACTGAAGGAGAGATGCGCAGTGACGAGAGATAGCTGGGACTCTCGGCAGAAATTGTTGTCTACCAAGACACAGCTCATCGATCAGCATTTTTGTTGTCTCAGAGTGACGCATCGGATTGGTCCGCCTGAAAACACCATGAATGGGTAGATTCAAGCCTCCAGCGGCAAGAGGCCAAAGCACGACAGGCGACGGCACCCATTATCGTCCAGCCTCCACCGCGAGAGCCCCAAAGATTCCAATCAAACGGTTAGATATGACTCACCCAAAACCCATGGTGAGTTTGCAACAGGATTCCGGGGAGAGCCTTGGGAGAAGTGGTACCAGGAAAGCCTCGTTGGGCGGACACAGAACGCCATGCCTTTTTTCATATGCCGGGCTACGGTTTAATTTAAGAACGCTCGGATCAAAACTCGGCATTTTCGCGAATTGCCACCCCAACATTAAATTAGTCGCATTTTATATGCGAAATCACGATAAATTAATGATCGCATGGCACTAAAGATAATTAATTGGTTACATACGAGATTTTCAGTACTCAGATCGCCCCCCCTTATTCGTCACTAAACCTCACGTGCTTGCCCCTATACATAGACTTTTTTCTAGCTGGTAGTACCCTCCGGGCTCCATTATTATCTTCACTACCCTCTCTACCCCCTAGAGCATTAGCTAATCTATTGGGAACAAAAACGCTATCCCCAGTAGCTTCCAAATCGATTACTCCGTTATCAAAAGTCTCCTCTTCCTCTGATCTCTTTCTCTTTCTCGCAGATAAAGCTCTAGCTTCAAATTCAGGCTCTGATTCGCAATTAGCCGCTAATTAGGCGTTTACTTGGGACATAGTAATTCCACCTGGAAAGACCCTTTCCTGGCTAGCTTAATCAGGAGCGGGAGTTAGAGTATCTAGCTCAGGGGTTAGAGATATTAATATTATACCAGAGCGGCTACTTTGGCCATTTTCCTGTTCTAGTAAAGGCGATTTTAGCTCGTACTCCTCGTTAATATCAAAGCATATATATATATGCCTTGAATTAGTCTTTTTCTGTTGAGTAAATTAACTAATCAGGAGCTCAAGTGCCTCCTGTTTAAAGGAAGATAGGCTAAGTGCCTCTACCTCCTTTGTCTTCTCATTAACCTAATATTAATTAGCTCGTTTTAATATATTAAGTTTATAATTAAGGTTTACCTTAATAGCTAGAAAAGGAAAGTCAAAGCTCTATTTAACCTCCTCCTATTCTAGAAGCTCATTTACTAAAAAATAAAGCTATTAATATAAATATATATCTTTTGCGAGATATATAGCGAAATCTATAAGTAAGAGCTCGTTTCTATTAATTATATTAGCCATAGTAATCGCATATAGTAAAATAACTTACTATTTATATGCCTCCTGAATATTACATAAAATAATAATATTTACAGGGCCCTATTTATTAAGATTAATATACGTTTTACGGCATATACCACGCTTCATTCATACCCCCTTTATATTACTAGACGCCATATAGGTGCAAAAGATATACGAAGCTAGTACCTTATAATATAGTTCGACTAAAGGAGGTAATAGTAAAGCAGGCTTTCCTTTTGGGACATTAATCGCATTCGCTCGTATAGTTTAACTATAAGTTCTATTAGATCCTAAATTAATTATATAATATATTAGCCTAATATTTATATAGAATCAAACTAAGGTTCGTACCTTTAGATATAGCCTCTATATATATCTTTAAACGCACTAAAGCGCAGTTTTTTCGCTAGGTACTAAGCCTCTCCTACTCAGTCCCAGATTAGAATAAACCCTCCTAAATAGTATCTAGAATATTATTTTTATTAGTTCTATTCGAATTTAAGAGCTTTATAGTCTTACCTTAACTACTTCTAGTAGATCAGACAGAATTTAGAGATTTACTCCTTAAGTAATCCTCCTATCCGGGGTTCTTATAGTTATACTTTGGATACCGAGAAATTAGAGAATATAGTTTATTATTTATAAAATAGTTATTATACCAAGGATACTTGGATTTAAATAAACTTATTATATAAGTTTTAGGTTAAATAATAAGAAGTTAAGGATATAATAAAATTAAAGGTAGTAGATATTAAGGGCAAGTAAATATAAAGTATGAATTTTTAGCAAAGTTCGAGGTGAATTCAGAATTAGAGAATAATAACTACTACCTATATATATTAATTATTAAATTAAATTTAGAGCCTATATATTTAGTATATATTCCTATTAGTATTTAGGTATTATTAATAAATTCCTAATTATTGAAATACCTATTAGTATTAATATATTATAAAATAACAAGTACTAGTACTTTTAAGCTACTAGAGCCTTTCCTATAAATACATACCTGAAATATTTAATTCCAAGAGATATAATAGTATAGCTTATAATCAAGAATAAATAAGTAATAGCTATTATATCGAATTCCAAAGTAGTATTTCATATATATAAAGATTAGAATTCAAAATTAAGAATATTAAAGATTTAGAACGGCTAGTTATATATAATAGGCTATACCAAATACTTCTCAATATTTCTAGAAATATAAGATTAATAGCTCCTATATTTGTTTAATAAAACATTTACATATCTAACTTGCTTATTCCAAGTAGAATTCCTAAACTAATTAGTTAATAAATAATAACTTTTAATAGAAGTATAATAGATATAGGACGAGGCGAGACACGTAACTTTTTTTGTATTATAACCCCTGAGATTCACTCCCTGAGTAGTATTAGACTAAGCGAATATTACTAATTATATAATATTATATCATATCCAGAAATTAATTATTAAATAACTATTAACTCTAGTATAAGGTTTTAAGTTATATAAGTTATTAACTATATCCCCCGTCTATTTTCTCTTGGCCGGACAAATCGGCGAATATTAGAGGGAGGTAAACCTAAGTCTTCTTTACTATTATCTTCTCTCTCAGATATACGTCCATAATCCATATACTAGTAAATATCTATACCATTAACCAGCCAGTTTATAGAACCAGGAACTCTCTAAAACGATGTCCCATCTATCCTTAGCTTGTCCGTAATCTCAATATTATTATTCTCTTTATTAGACTCCGGAAAATATACAAAATCACAATTAGAGGCTAGTATATCCCTACTCTTATTTACGAACTATACGCTATCCTGATTATTATAGTTCTTTGCTCTAGCTTCTGCAAGGCCTATAGCAACCTCTAGATATAGTACCCAGTCATATGCACTAATAGGAAGTAGTAAAAGCCTTAGTTTTAGTACTAAATTACCCGTAGTTAATATATAATATATAATCTCGTCTTATAATATAAGATATGCGGATAGGTAAGCTATATCTCTACTAGTATTAAGTAAAGACTCTATAATAGGGAGGGTAAACCCAGCTTTTACTAGATATTCCTGGGAGAACTAAAGAGTATTCTTTGGAAGATACGCATTTATATCCCATTCTTTATATCCTTTTCGTAATTTACGGAGTTTATTAGTATTGACTGGAATACCATAGCATTTAATCCCCTCCTTTAGAAAGAAGTAGTTTTAGAAGGGTTATCCGCAAATAATATATAGGCGATTAGGCTATTTCCTAATTATATAAATATTCCATATTCTAACGAACTTAGTAACTTGCTCCCTAATAATTAGAAGATATATTGCAAGCATAGCTATATAATTAGGGAGCAATTAACGGGAATATAGTCGTTAAGTACGGAGCTTCTTGAAAAAGATCTTTCACTTATTTAATATACCCTAAGATTTATATAACTTAATAAATAATATCTATACTTTAAGGGCTTGAAAATACCTTTACTAATTAAGCCTACTAAGCTTTAATCCGTTAATTTGCCATACTAGTTCCGAACTAGTAGATTTCTGAAAATTTATAGGAATTAAATCCCGCTTTAATACTTAATATTTAGTACAGGATATAATAGGCATCTACTACTATAGGCGTTTCTACCCCTCTATTAGACTAAATAAAAAGCGGTATTACCTGAAGTTCACCGGTAAGGTTAAGGTATTAAACGAGAATAGTAACCTAAGTAATAATTAATTAGGTTAATTTTAAATAAAATAAAGAAAGGGGGCTATAGGGGGATAAATTTATTAATATTATAACCTATACTAGTGAATTATATACTGCCCCTAGCTTAAGCGAGCATAAAGGGAGGTAATAGTTTACAAATATTATACTTATAGCATACCCATTTATAACTCCAATATAAATCCAAGGAATAAAGCATAAGTAGGCATTAATACTGGCATATATCTCGATTTCACAAAATCGTAGCTAAGGAAACGGATTAGTAATTATTAAGATAATGATTTTTAAAGGTAGGGCATAATTATACTTACTTTATAGTAGCTATTAATTAACCAGACAAAATCAGGCCCTTTAATTCGGTATTTCCCCCTAGATAACTGTATCTCTTCGTATTAATGTCTAATTAATAGGATATTAATATTATGTAAAACTAATTAAATTCGGTTCCTGGAGAAGGCTTTACTACCTAGTAAAGAGTTTATATAGACATAAAGAAAGCTTCTACTATAACTCCGGATAGTGCCCTGGGGGCCTTGATTAATTATATATTCCTTTAATATTCTCCGTAATAGCTCCTTCTTAGCTTCTACTTCTGAACTAAGCATTCTACGGCATAGTCCCATTGCTCTATATACTTAGTAAAGGAGCCGTATATTAGGAATATTATAGTTAAGTAATCGGAGATTATAGAACATATTCTCGTCTATTATATAGATAGTTAAAAAAAAGAATACTATTAAGGCCTTTAGCTCTTTTAAAGGAGTAAAGATAGCCCTATAGCAAATACTCCATTTAGTAAGACTTCGCTATAGTATAGGAATAGTAGTATTAAACTCAAATTCCATTATAAGATACTTAATAATCGCCTCGCGGGAGAAACCTTTATTTAAATATAAATTAGAAATAAACTCCCTATAGGGCTCAAGACTCTTCGGCGGACGACCTATTATAAGGAATAAAAGTAGTTCTAATAATTAGAATTAGGTAAAGTATTATAGAATTGCAGGGGAAAGTAAGTCAAGATATAGAGAATGGGGATAAATTACGTATAATAACTTTTACTACCCACATTACTATCTATATTACTTATAGGCTTGGAATTTAATAGGAAAGCAATTCAATGGTATGCAATTACGTTCCGATTCATTAGGTTAGCCTAGAATAGCTTTAATTTATTAAATTCCTTGAAATATTAATTTTTATAATTATCGGTTTTCTCGCATTCCATGAGTTTTGATCCGAACGTCGCTAAATCAGCCCGTACGGGCGCCCAATTAAACTTCCCAATTTCTTATCTTCACTTCAATTTCCCCGGTTGTCTCCAGGTTTATCGGGGCACGCCATGTGCTAAGCTCGCTTTGTTTGTTGCTCCTCGTGGCGTTCGTTACCAAATCACAGGTGCAGTTTCATGTGCTTTGGCGTTAAGAATGGAAATTCTTTGGTCTTTGGATGCAGAAATGTTTTCTCATGGCTTGCAGGTGTTCGGTGAGCTGGCTGGGACGTTCCGCAAGGATTCAGCCACTGAAACTTGATGAGGGTGACTTGACAGCGCCAGTACTGGGCGCGCTTTTGCAGTCAACAAAACTCTCTAGCCACGCGTCTCCATGAAAATTTACTTTTGTGGTTCTGGCAGCTCTTGCTCGTCATTTATAGGCTTCTCCGACACGACGCAGCCTTCTGTACAAAAGTGTTTCCATGCACAGAATCTACACCCCGAGGGTTTGTTCTCAACTCCGACATACAAATTTCAGCCGTTTTGGGCAATCCAATCAACATTGTACTTTGTAGACAAAGTTAACACTATGATCAAACCGCCGTTGGGTGTGGGGTATGGGTACGGCATCGTTCTCGGTCTGGGCTTTCTCTTTGCGTTTGGTAAGTGGCAACAGACACGAAATCTGTGAAACAAAACGAGGGCCTAACGAACATTCTTTTCTTTAGGAATGATGTTAATCACTTGGATTTTGAGGAGGTATGTTGAGAATAAGGTATTTGAGAAAACGGCTGACAACGAACAGGTATAACAACGAGTTGCAGACCAGTGAACTATTCAGCACCGCTGGTCGAACGGTCAAATCGGTGCTTGTTGCTTCTGCAGTGGTGTCCTCGTGGACCTGGGCCGCGACGTTATTAACATCATCGGGTGTCGCGTACAGATATGGTGTCTCTGGGCCTCTATGGGTAGGACTTCCCGAGAACCGACTTTTCAACCGTCCCTTCGGTCAACTAATTATTGTACCCTAGTACGCTTCTGGCGCCACGGTACAGATTCTCTGGTTTGCAACTCTTGCAATAGAATTGAAAAGGAGAGCCCCCAATGCTCACACATTTCTGGAAGTCATTCGTGCCCGCTACGGTGTGTCCAACATGTTCCCGTCAGGACTTCAATCCTAACTGCTGCTCAGGAATATACACACACATCGTCTTCATCGTTTTCGGTCTAATGACAAATATTCTAGTCACTGCTATGCTTCTTAGCGGAGGGTCTGCGGTAGTCACATCCCTTACAGGCATGCCCACCACGGCAGCATGCTTCCTGTTACCGGTCGGAGTTGTAATGTATACTCTCTTCGGCGGGATCAAGGCAACATTTTTGACAGACTATGTCCACACATTTACGATCCTGATAATCATATTCATTTTCGCATTTACAGTATATGCAACAAGTCCTATTCTCGGATCTCCTGGCGCCGTTTGGGAGCTTTTACAGAAAGCAGCTCTCGAGCACCCCGTGGCCGGGAACGCGCAAGGAAGCTATCTGACAATGCAATCCAGAGAAGGAATCATATTCTTTGTTATCAACATAGCAGGCAACTTTGGTACTGTTTTCTGTGACAATGGTGAGTTTCTGCAATTTCAGATCGATCGCTCTGCATCTACTTTCACGGTTCTAGTCCCAGATGTAACTCGCTTTTTCATCTACCACCGTATCAAATTGTATTCAGCTCCTGACTTACAGAAAGGGTACTACAACAAAGCAATTGCTGCCCATCCTGTCTCCGCTCTTCCTGGCTACATAATGGGTGGGCTTAGCTGGTTTGCTATCCCATGGCTCTGCGCTACAACGATGGGACTCAGCGCCTTGGCCCTAGAAGGAAATCCCGCTTTTCCCACATATCCAAACAGATTGTCAGATGCCCAAGTCAGCGCCGGACTAGTGTTACCAAATTCTGCTGTCGCTCTACTTGGCCAAGGGGGAGCAATTTGCACTTTGTTGATGGTCTTCATGGCAGTAACGTCAGCCTCATCTGCTGAACTGATTGCTGTATCAACTATCTTCACCTACGATATCTACCAGTCTGTGGTCTTAGTCCTTATTCCATGATATTAATTCTGACAAGAATTTTAGGACTTATTTCGATCCTGAGGCGCCGGGTCATCGTCTAATTTATGTTGCACACGCTTCCGTTATTGGATTCGGCATTTTTATGGCTGGATTCGCCACTGCTCTCTTCTATATTGGGATATCAATGACATACTTATATCTGATGATGGGTGTTATTGTATCCTCTGCGGTCATTCCTGCAACTCTCACTCTCATGTGGAAACGACAAAACGTGGTCGCTGCAACTGCCACACCTATTTTGGGGCTGTTTTGCTCTCTGACAGCATGGTTGGTGACCGCGAAGAGAGAGAGTGGGAGCCTTTCTGTTGCCTCTACATATGCCAATAATCCAATGCTGGCGGGTAATGTGGTTGCTCTCCTGTCGCCTGTTCTTTTCATTCCGATACTCACCTACGCTTTCGGCGTGGATAACTATGACTATAAGTCTATGGAATCCATTCGCAGAGGTGATGACTCCGATATCGCCGCAGGAAATATACATCTCGAGCTCGTACCTGGCGCTACCAATCCTCCGGAAGTGACAGCCCGCGATGAAAGGGCAATGCTCAAACATGCGTCAAAGATAGCGAAAGCAACCACGGCGGGAATGACCCTAATTTTGCTCATCCTCTGGCCAATACCTCTCTATGCTTCCGGTTACGTCTTCAGCAAGCCATTTTTCACGGGATGGGTGGTGGCGGGTATCATGTGGCTCTTTTTTTCATTCTGCTGTGTGGGATTGTTTCCACTGTGGCAGGGACGTCGAGGCCTAATCGCTACTTTCAAGGCAATCAAACTCGACTTCAACACGTCCCGAGAGGCGAGAAATCCACATTCAGATAACAGGAGGGGTCGGGGTTACCGTGAAAGTCTGGATCTATCTATTGACTCCTGAAAGACTGATCTAACATTATACTATCCTTCACACTTTTGATGATTTATGTATGTGACTTTGCTGGTCTAGAGAGCGAAAAGCTGTTTTCATCAGGGGATAGAAATACCATAGGCCTTGAAGAAATGCGAGGATATCAACCTTTCGACAATATCTTTATTCAAATCGCCATAACGGTATGTTTGAGCAAAGAGACAAGGTTCTCTCAAAAGGGTGTTATCACGTGATATACACTTCATCCCAGGGAGGAGATTTATCACCACTGCTGGAACGCTGTTGAAAAGCCGATCAGATCGTCCTCTACAGGATATAGAGTGTGAAGTACCATCCTGAAATCAAGAATGGGAAAAGCTATAGGTATCAGTCATAAATTCGAAGCAAAACACACTCCCAGTAATAACTAATCAAAAACTCCAACAAGAACTCCAATGGCATATATAGAAAAGACAAGACATCAAACGATAGCAGCATCAAGATCAATTAGACCGTCTTCACTCAGAGGAGCTGGAGCACACTCCACCATGTCGCTCACTGACCAGATCGATCTATGCAGTCCCCCGAGGACGATGAAATACCCCAGGCCCTTGCTATGGAATGCGACGTTCTAAGATCTGTCTGTATTAGACGTCATCCTTTTTCTATACCAATATTTCGCTGAGCTTTGTGGGGGAGTTGCGTTGTCTTCCAGTATTTCTGTCCTGGATCTATTCTACGATTCAGAGCCGCTGTCCCATTTGGAAACTAGGGGCTAAGAGCCCTCATACCACCGATCAAAACGGACAACAGCACGTCATACCCATAGTAGCTTATCATCTCGAGCACCAGGGCTACTTTGGTTTCTTCCGCCACACACCTACACCTGTTGTTGCAAAAATTTCACCAAGACCTACAAATACCCGATCACTTTACGCCGTCACCATGGCGTATCTTAACAGCCCCTCTGCCTCTCCACCTTCTCGATTTCTCGAACTTCCCACCGATCCAAAAATCAAGATCTGGACTTACGCCTTGACCGTGCTCCGAATCGTCAGGATTAAATGCAATCCGCGCTGGAAATGCTTCACACATTACGGAGACAACCCTGGCGAAGTATATGAAGCACGAGGGGGTCCGGACACGCTCCCTGAATGCATCACGTACAGTGTAGTTCCATCCGTGCTACACGTTCTGCCAACTTTCTCGACACATAGCACTAAAGGTCTCTAAACCGTCTTTCGAACGACAATTGCCTCATCCTACGTATTTCAACTCAACCCGAGATGAGTTGCTTCTGTTGTGCCCCACAGCTCTTGCACAATTGCAGACGCTAATCCCTGGCGCTGCGGAGGTCTGCGAGGTACGGTCTGTCATTGTTGGAATCAAGTAGTTCTCTGCTGCTAAGAAATTCAGAATCAAATTCTTTCCGAAACTGGATAAATTGGTGGCCGACTTGGGATGTACAGGCCAGACGAAATTGAACGCCATTGTTCCCTAACGAGTGAGATTCTATAGCTCTTTGGCGAGTTCGAACTATATCCGTCAGTCAATATGAAATATATAACAAGCGATGAGATGTTTGTGATATATGGCCAGTGTAATTGCGAAGCCACTTTGGCAAACAAGGAATTTTTTGGTGAAGAGTTCGGCGATGTACTCCGGTATTTAACAAACTAATAATTAATAAATGTCACATTAGCTACGAAGTAAAGCGCCTTGTATCATAAAGAGTGTTCATTATGGATATATAAAGCTAGAACTCTCCTCGACTTGATTTACACGGTGTGGAATTTCTTAACAGCAAGACCGTAACATGCTAGGGTTTCCGACTAATTTCCAAATAAATTTCACTGATACCTTCTACTTCAGGACTAACGCAAGGTTGATGTAACAGGCAAGCTTCGTTCTATGGCCCAGGCGGCCAAGTGCCAAGTCACGAGTGTTAGCGTCTTGTTACTGAGCATCTTAAAACCTCACCAATTCCTTCCGTCGCAACTACCGAATATTTTCACCGACTATGCTTCAATCAATTCACTTCTCCCTTTCTCGAAATTGTCTTCTACCCCCACGCTCCACCCCCTTTTCCGCCTCCCAAAGGAAATCCAAATCCAAATATGGGTGTTTCCCGGACCATCCGACTAGGGATCTACAAGAAACTTCCCGACGATAAAATTCCAAGATACCCAATCTGCTTAAATACGGCTCGAGACGTCTGTTTTTTCAACAGCATCTGGTATTTTGAAAAAAATTCTTGAGATATCATATCAAGTCTGATTGCAACGTTCAGTTTATTGTATTCAAGACCGGCAACAATTGTAAAGATACTCAGCGGTCTGCTTTTCCTGTCAAAGAATCGTATCTCATATTATCTTAAGTATTTATTTAACGACGTGTCTTCCATGGCTGGCCGACAGACAGCTGACTCAATGGTCGCTTATTTCTGTCTGTGCAACAATGTCACGTACTGCGCACAAGCATATATATAGCTTCTTCACCGCCCTTAGGGCACCATCATTCATACATATTTATACCAAAACCCACCACATTCCACTTCCACAGCTTGTCCAGGCCGTGACAAACAAGAAGTTGCTAGCGGTCTTTGCGCAGGAATTTCTCTAGTTATCGAAGCGCGTCGGCGAAGACACGGCTTCTAGGTTGGATATTTGTGCTATGGGGAGGGGGGAAATGCGGGAGATGTTTGGAGAGGGACTTTGGGGAAATACGTTTTCTATGGATTGCGAGGATTCAAATTCCGGAGGGACAGGAAGGGAGCAACAGCAATATTTCCTTGGCGCAATGATGCTCTTACAACGTATCATTAACGCCTTGAAAACCGCATCTATTGCAGTACTAGCAAATTAAATTGTACAGCAAATTTTGCTCTTCTGGACGTTTTATATTCCCTTACCATATCTGGCGTAGAGGCTCGCTTATGGCCCCCTTATGGCCCCTTTTCTCAGAACCGTGGATTAAGCGATGTCATTCGCTTCGCGCTCCATGACACATGGAACTCAACCAGCTCCAGTCTTGCTTTGAAGCATTCAGTAGTACCGCGCAGGCCCTATATAAGCACACAGCCTAGCCGCTACCCGACCCGAGGACTCAAACAATCAGAATCACGTGCTCGGTTTCTACGGCAACCAATCATACTTCGCTTTAATCTTCGGTCCCCTTCACAAACTTTTAAGGCTCTACTCATCTGCTGACCATAATTCCCTCAATATTGCATCCTCCAACCCCTCGAGATAGTCTCGATCTTCCAATATTGCATAGGTCTGGCCATCTCGTAAGTAATCACGTCGTCTTCACCTTTATTATCAAGTTTTACGCACCTTCCTCTTCCTCTCTCGAACATCTCATCCTTGTCCTATAGCAACCTTCTTAAGCGCCACCCTGCTGTGCCGCAATTCGATTCTCCTTCGTCTGTTGATTGGTCCATTCTCCTCCCTTAACGCATAAAAATGGGTCTTAGCTATTCCCTTCACATGAACCTCCAACCAATCACTTCTCCCCAAACAAAGAGCCACCCTCCTCGACAGCTGCCTAATTGCTGTGCCGCAATTCCGATAAATGCTTACGTCCTCTAATTGGTTCTTCTATTCATGCTTTTTGAAAAGCTTCACTTTCATTGGTCAGATATATGACTTAATACGCGCATTGTGTCGTGTTTGTTAGCGTGTTTTTCGAGATCGCGAGTATAAAAAGCTTCATGGAGAGAGAATGTGTCCATCTTCCCTTCTGATGT
This sequence comes from Hyaloscypha bicolor E, assembly GCF_002865645.1. Taxonomy (NCBI): domain Eukaryota; kingdom Fungi; phylum Ascomycota; class Leotiomycetes; order Helotiales; family Hyaloscyphaceae; genus Hyaloscypha; species Hyaloscypha bicolor. The sequence continues at coordinate 2,676,512 of NW_020194685.1, read as the reverse complement.
TTTAGAGAGTTCAAGGAATTCTTGAAGCAGCGTGAGATTTTCTGGTCTCGTGTTCTCGAAGTCACTTAAATCCTACATTAATCATCATGGGTGGTGGCCCAAACAACCCTGTGCTCATCGAGGATGACGATGTGGTAAGTCTTATCTCTCTTATGATTTTACCGTTCTTAATCATCTGGACATCTCAAACGTGAACCGTGGCTAATGTCCTCGTGTTTCAGACGCTCGGTTCCCAAGTCAATGCCCTCGTGATCAAAGACGAGCCAGACAAGGATCACAAAGTTGTCATCAAGATCGATGATTCAGGTGATGAGAAAGAAGGTGTTCTTGATGGAGAGGATGTGGATAGCGAGATGGATGAGCCCGCTGTGACGGCGCATAAGGGGGAATTGACTATAGAGTTGAAGGCGTTGGGTATCAATCCGATGCAGAAGTGAGTAAGAGTTTGTTGTTTCTTCATTGCCATGTTGAACATCTCAAGTCCATTTCAGAAATTTGATATCTGCAAGTTCATGAATCATGGGTCATGCCCCAGTTTTGATTTTTGTTGTCTGATGAGTTCTAATTTGGTGTCTGCTCAGACCAGATTACACCAAGCCCCTCAATGAGCCAAGCTGGGGCGACTCAGATGAGGAAGAAGACTCGGACGTGGATATGGATGCTGAAGGGGTCCTCGATGGTGGAGATGAGTCAGATGAGTATGAAGATGACATGGAAGAAGATGAGATGGTCGAGCGGATCAGGGCTGGGAAGAAGGGGATCATGGCCTAAGCGCTCTTTGCTCCCGGTATTTCATGATTTATTGGTAGATTGCACTTCTTGTTTCAAAGTTCTGAGGATTGATGATTGCATTCTTACATCATCATGTGTCCCTTTCTACTCGTACCTCGTAATATCTCATGAGCCGCACGCCAACATATCTCAATCTCTTCCAAAACATTCATCCCAGAGAGGAAGGATTGTCTTTTCTGTTTTCGTTTTGATTGTTCTATGTTAATGAATCAACATGTACTGACCGGGCTTTCCTCGACGTCATGCGGAAGATGAATAACGTGAACCCGACTCCGAGGAAAAGAATAAGCGATGTTGACAGGGAGGGGTTGTTCCGGAAATGAACACGGTGAGACGCTTTAGATGTACATAGATTAGACCAAAAACACCGGACACGCATGAGGAGCCGAAAGTTGTACCCACGGTCGCAAGTCCGAAGACACATTTGACATAGCCTATCAGTGATTCAGTGCGATGAATGTCTGCGCATAAACAACAGACAGCCAGATATTTATCCTTCCAGCGAGTTCCCGCGAGAGACAGTCGATTAATCCAATGAAGGGCCCTGGTGAGACGATGATGAGTCGTATTGATAAGATGTTGCCCGCCCAACAACCCAGGCGCCTGAGGGAATGCTGAGGAGCGAGCCCAGAGGGAGTACGAAACCATAAACATCAGCTAGAAGCTCTGCGGCGGCAATCGTGGAGGAGGTACGAATATTGAAGATACTCCTAAAATCGACATTCACATTTATCACCCTGGAGAGCAAGCTCGGTCACAGGACGAATGACCTAATACACAAGAACTGCCAGATCAATCTCCAAACTCTGGAGACATCCGGTCGAACCAGCGACGTCAAGTATCAACGGATATTCGCAGAAGCACTTCGTCGGGCGCTGGAAAGGGAAAATCTATCGTGCAAATAATAATTTCGACGCCGGTTCGTTCTTGCTGGATCAGAACCTTGGCGCAACCGATGGTCTTGATCCAAACCCGACTCGCTATAGATGGGTTGCCGGTAAAAATGGCTTGTGGGGCGTCACGATAAAATACCTGTAAGGTTTTAGAAATAAGCATGGCACCAAATAGCTTTCATGGCATTTTCAACGATCCCAGATGTCCTTCCTACAGCCGGTTGTGATTCGAGTATTCGCCCAGTTCTGCGTGTGTTCGCGGACTTGCGATTGGGACGACTTCGTGAATTTCGCTTATTACTTTCACTGTGCCGTCCTGACCGGGGCATCTTCTCTGCTCTTTTCCTTGCAATAGAAGCGAAAATTCCACTAAGGAGCAGATCGAAGTTCGAGAGTGGGCTGGGTGCGCAGTATGTGGGGAGCCAATTCGCATAATCCCAAGCCGCGTTGTTTTATCAAGACGGGAATAGAGTTTGGTGGGGGTGAGACTGTGAATCCAGGGGATCTTTCCGGATTCCGGATGCAGGGGTAAAGCATGACACTAGCATCCTCGTTTGAAGATCCTAAATCTTATTTATATGTGATAATTGATGAGCTACGTAGTTTCGCTGATGTGAAGTGGCCAATCGCTCATTGTGAAAGAGCTATGATTTATGCTATAGGAAGCAGTTGTTTGGCTGGCGTGACATTGGGTATGTGAACACGTGAGCCTTTCGATTGGCAGATCTGGGTGGATTGTGTTGAGTTTGGTGATAGTGGAACTTTCCACCTTGCTTCGTACAGTAGCTGGGAAGTCTTTTGGTAAGTCAAATCACCGGTGCAAATCGCTAGTGACTCGTGAAGCCGAATATGTTGGTTGAACATGAACATGAACATGAACATGAACATGGCCCCGAGGCTTTTGTGTTTCTATTCCAATCCAATTATAACCCAAAAACGCATTACCTCGCAATGGCCGGCTCAAAATCCCTGACCAGCACCTCCTGACTTGATCCTCTTGACTCCTCCGTCCAAACTTCACGATGGACCCTCTCCGGCTCTTCCCCATCCTTCTTCACCTCTCCATTCTCTAACGTATCCATCTCCGTGACGTCAAAACTCCGCTCCACATATATGCTACTATCGGTCATACTCCGCTTCGCCGTCTGGGGTGCGCCTTTGCTCGTGATCGCAGATGTAGATGTAGCAGTGTTGTTAAGGTGGAGAGACGGTAGGTCCAAAGTGTGCTGTGTGAAGTGCGCGAATGCCCGCGGGAGGTAGCGAGTTGCGAGGGGGCGGAGAGAGGAGATGGAGGCGCACACGATGCCCGTGCCGACTTCAATTAGGGACCAGTTTAGGGAGCCTATTGATTGGTCTTTGGTTTGGGGTTAGATCTGCGGGACGAAAAGGGTGGGGAAGAGGGGGCTAACATGGCACGTCGATACCGTTGAGGTGGACGAGTTGGGTGAGTCGGAGGATTGTTGCTACGCATGCACTGGGAGCTGCTGTTAGTCGGATAAGTAGGAAGGGGGGGATGTGGCGTACAAAGTTCCCATGCCGAATATGATGCAGACAACGATGCGCTGCGCCTTTGGCATCTGCAACTTCCAGATGGTTGGAAGGGGGAGGAAACAAAGCAGGAGATCTGTAGCGATATTCACCCCAGCGCAGGTATAGAAGTAATCAAGAATATGGATGCACCTCGCGTCCGTGATACTATAGTCCCACGCTGCTTCTACTGGTACACACGTGAAGATGATGCAAAAGACGGATGTGATCCAGAAAATGATAACCACGACTCCAATCGCGTAGATGCTATATCGTAGAGCTCCATTTGGGAAGATCCTCGTGTAAGTGGCGATGATGGAGAGTTTACAGAAAGTGATAGAGGTCGAGTATGCGAGGTAGCAGCCGTAAAGAGCTTTCGTGACTCGGCCAACGTCATAAGCAAGTTCAAGGAGGTTGCTGTTTAGATTCCAAATGTGTTTTCCGAGCCCATAGTGTTCTCCTACAAGGCAAGCTACCGAAAGAAGGAGGGCAAATACTAAGGCTAAGATCATGAGTACTGTGAAGTATCAGCCACCAACTGATCGGTGTTGAAGCGCTTAGTTTCAGACGAGGAATCACATACTGTCATCTAGTCCTGCAGAGCGGAGCATTCGAAATCGAACTGTGAATCGCAAGCTCGTTGCAAAAATGACAACAATCACAAATACGATGTTGACTTTGAGGAGCAGGGGTTGGAGGGTGCTGTCGTCTGTCTTCTCGTGAAGTAGATATGGCAGCAACGAAGGAGGAATCTCAAAGCCACCCGGCGTGGACGTCATTGTTCCTAAAAACACGGATGAAGAAATGAATGCGTGGACAGAGACGTGCAGTTCACATAACGAAAGGATCCAACGCAATCGTCGGTATAAGGGTGAAGCAATCCCAACTTAGGTAGCCCTATCATCCAAGACCACCAGATATCGCGGAGCCGTGTTGGCAGGAGACCTTAACACATACGATATAGGCGGAACCACATTGATACCAGCCGTCTGCGAGCCCAATCCCAGCCCAGTCGGGACGGTCCCCAAATCAGGGCTGTCAGTGAAAGCCACAACGGCCAAAACAACTCAGCCATCTTGTGACAGTTATGCGGAGCAGAGAGCGGCTCGCCGCGCCCATGTGTGTTTGACGTGTCGGGGAATGGATCGGCAAGGTGTGGCATGCAGGGGTGCATCGAGTCACCCCCTTCACCCATGACCAATTTTTGCAATAATAAAGTGAAGAGCGGGATGGCCTTGGAGTCGAAAAGTAAGATTCAACCAGGGAAAACAGGTGGGGTGGGACGCGGCCCGCGGGTGAAGGCTCAGGGGGACTCGCCAATAGAGGGCTCTTCGCTCCGAAAGTCCCCTGAGAGAAAGCCAACATGTGTGTGCACAGGCCGTGTGCGTTCTAAAGACAACCAGGGCGTTGCAGAATGAGATCCAACATCATTTTTTTTTTTTTTTTTCGGGATTCATTCAGATGCATCGATCGAGGAACAGCCCTGAAAGTGCTTTTCTACAGTGCTTAGCGATGTGCCACAAGGGAGCGGGCCAGCACTGAATCCGTGCATTAACTCGGCAATCCTATCGAAAGCCTTTGTGCTCCCAGGGCGCTCTGATCACGATGGATTGCCCAAGCTTCTGTGTGGCCCGGATCACAACGGCATTTTTTCCGTGATGGTGGCAGCGGCTGAGCCAGAGGGAGACGCCTCATATGGAGTAGTGTCGGGTGCAGGAGGCCGCCAGACGGGACAGAGGATGGAGATTCCCGAGGTGGCACAGATTTACCAAGAACCTGAACCTTGACACACATTTCCGCGTACCGTTTTGGGGATCATGTGGGGTTTGAGGCTGTCCATTTTTGATTGCAAGATGCCAAACTGGAGAAGAGATCCTCAAGCGGAGCCTCGATTAAGTGATCGGCAACAACAATGTCTGATTAATCAGTAGGGGGGATTCATTCCCCCAGGTACTGTATTGACGGAAGAAGCCATGCTACTATCCTCCTTGGGGCCTTGAGCTTTGGGCATGTCCACGATTATCAAAAATAACGGGGCAGACCTTGTGGTGCTCGTGCGAGATATTGGATGAAAAAGCGCGACGATAAATGCGATGGGGCTCCTCTCCTGGAACTTGTCCACCCATCCTCGTTTCCGCCAGCTCGGTACCAGTTGGTAACTGGTCAAGTGACTGAACATAGCCTCGGGGAATCAATAGCTTAACGGACTCTGGTGAGATGTTCCGGTTACACAAAGTCCATGCATCTCACATGTCATTCGACGGCAGTTAAAGATTTCTCCAAACCCGCAGTCTCTCAACAGTCAACACCACAAAGAAGCTGCCTTCAAGTCCATTTTTCATAATCCGGGAAATACTTCTCGTGAATCCTATTGGCGTAGTCCGTCACCGCGTCCAAAGACTTGACTAGTAGCCTTGACTCCGGAGAACTAAAAATCATCAGCACGTTCCCTCTCCAACAACAATCTCACAACCCACTCACCTCTCCGCAACCAACGCCGAACTAACAAACCCGAACACCGCCGCATCACAACTCGTCGGCCCCTCCCCACCCAAACACCAGAAACATTCTTTCCCCTCCGAAGACGGCTTCTTCTTCCTACTCTCCCCCAACATCCCATTCAAACTCGCCCAAATCTCGCGACTGAACCCCCTCGCCTCCGCCGCTGAGAACCGTCCCGTGCCCTGCCCATGAAGCGTCTTCACGTGACTCCGATAAATCATCCCCCCCACAAGCCACCGCACCAGCCACGGCGCATCTTCAAGCACCTGGTCCCTCTGCACGTAGAAATTATCAATCCAACGTTCCCGCATGTTGAAAAAATACAACTTATCCTCGAACAAAGCCTGCATTGCGAGATCCACCGCTTTCTCGGTTCCACTCAAGTTCGCGTTCAGGTCTTGCATGAGGCCGGCGGTGACAAAATGTTGGGCGATGAGGGACGAGTCGCCGATTGTGAGCGGGGGCGAAGAAGGCTCGGTTTTGGATGCGATTGAGATGTAGGGGATCTTTCCAGTTGGTGCTGTTCGCGGGTTGCCTGCTTCTGTGGTGTATCTTATGCCTGCGAGACGGAGGCGGAGCTCGAGTTTAGTGACGAATGGAGACCATACGTAGACGCCATTTTGCTTCCATCCCCGGAAGAGGGCGATGTCGAGGTCGCTTGATTTTGAAGTGGCTTCCATCGGAGATATTTTAGTTCAGAATGCGGGATGGGAGGGGTAAGTAGTTGTGAATATATCCTCGAAGGATTGCACGCGTCAGACCACGATGGCCAGGCTCGGCCTTTCGAGATTCGCGAAGTCCGGTGACTGTCGCGAAGATTGATCGCAGAATGATCCGTGCGAGAATAGGGGGGCCATGTGGGCCCCAGCCGCCAGCACTTCATTGTTCAGAATGTCCGAGGTCCGAAGGAACATCATACGTGAAAATCACCAGGACGAGGATTCATGTTCTTTGCTGTCCGAATCGCTCTTAACAACTGCAAGTGAAAACTGGAATACTGTGACTAGCACGTCTAAGCAATTTAGCCCGCCCTGCATTTAGAATCACAGTCGACGCAGCTGAGTTCAGAAAGCTAATTTTGCACTCTACTCAATTGCTTTGCTAACACTTCGAAATTCCCCCCCCCCCTCCATAAACGATTGACTCCTTAAACGCGAGGAAAACATCCTTCCCAAGAACTACCTGAATTTTCCTTATCCCTTTCTTCTCGATCATAATCCGTTTCCTCGTTCAGAAAATATGGAGTGTTTTCCATGGATAGAGGGGTAAGCGAGACTTTCTTTAGTCCACGCAAAGAGAAACCCTTCAAGATTGAAGGATCTTGGAAGAAAATTTCATTAGAGAAACCGAGATTGCGCGAAAGGAGGCTAAACAATATTGTGCTGCAAACGCTCACTTTTTCCCCATTCCGATATCACCCAATTCCACAATAACCTCCCCTTAACCCTCCATTCTCCTTTATCCATCCCTACCAATCCTCTGCCAAAATCATGTCGTTGAAACATGTGAATGATAAGGTTCTGGAACACTGAAATGAGACGAATTGTCCTGAATGCATCGCAGATTAAAGCGGTTGATCTGAAGAAAAGGGGTCTTCCACCTCCGAATTACTCATGTAGAGGTTCCAAGCATTTCCCTCCGCAGATTGAGCTTTAAAGTCCGCCCAAGATTGGTTGAATGCGCTGGTGTCATCCTCATTCATAACATCGTTGTCTGGATTCATACCAAACAGTCCATCGTCCAAATTCCAGGTGCTTTCTGCGTTAGCTGAAAATGACTCGGAAGACGCAACATGAGACTGAGAGGTTGACAGAGAAGCACTGTCGATTGTGTTGTGAAATGACGAGGGATGCCGTGATTGAAGGCCAGAAGTGTTGCTGCTGTAACCAGAATCAGATGGGTCCTTGCCATCAGGAGCTTTCGAGGCGTTATTTTGCAGGTCAGAAACCTCCAGGCGGGACCGTAAATGAGATTGAGGTGACGGAGGGTGGAAGAAGGGAGGAGTAATGCGCCCGAAGGAAAGCTCAGCTGTTCCGTTCGCGGTCAAGGACATGTCGTTTCTCGTCTCTCTCATTGATATCATTGGAAAGTCTGGACTTGTAGGATTTATCGAAGGTGTAGCAGTCGCTCTTCCTCCTGAAGATCGATATCTTGTTGATATCAAATCCTGGCAATCTCTGACGATGTCCATAAATCTATTTCTCAAGTTCTCTTCGATAGGTTGTGACTGGTTCTGGATGCTTTCCTCTAGTGCGGCTCTCACGGCCCGTGGTAATTCTCGGCGGTAGTATTCATCATAGTCGGCCAGTTGTCGCGAATCAGGGGACAGAGCAGTATCTTCTTGAACAGTCTCAAAGTCTATGGTGGGGCAGTTAGCACAAGCTCTCAGTTGCAGAGAGATTTCAATTTCACGATGGTCTGTCGATCGCCTCTTCATAGCTCGCCGAAACAGTGTTACTTTATTGACATTCAGGTGAAAGGGACTTACAGGGGCTGGGTGTCATCTCGTTGGGAAACAGTAATTCATATATATCCCGCCATCTTTCTGCTTCGGTTTGGTCTCGTGCTTTTTTCTTGCTTCGAAGCTTCTCGGCGATTTTAGGGGTCACCCCATCAGTGTGCTCGATATGTCTGACTTCGCATCCTTCGGGGGTTTGGGCATGCAATGTTACTGCGTCTGGGTCTTTAAAGAGTTTCTGGCATCGTTGACAAGGAAATATACGGTGATACTTGTACAAATGGGCCCTGCGGTAGTTCAGTCCTGCAAACGTGAGAAAATGTTACGGTTTCTTACTTAACCCGAGCAACAGTATCTAGCGGGGTTAAGGCGCAAGAGCGCCAATGCTGCACGCAATATTTCCGAGGGTCTCTCTTCCGATAAGGACACGCGAATTTGGTGTTGCCGTCTTGGGTTTGACACGGAGATACGAACGTTTTAGGCTTTTTCGGGCTTCTGCCATCCCCATTGTCTTGATCATCATCTTCGCCTTCCCTGCTGTGCCGTCCAAGCACACTCCGGGGATACTTCTGGCTGTTGTTATTCGTCGTGCTGAACGAGTTGGAGCCTGTATTTTGTGTTGAATCTTCTCCCCCTTCAGAAGCTGTCTGCTTATTATCGTTTAGGTTTTCGTCTGCGTCCATTGAGCCGGTACCAGGACTGGGATTTCCACTCAAGCATCTGTGAGCGAGACCGCATCATATAATATATTTAGAAAGAGGCAGCATTTAAAACTTACAGGATCGTTCCGCTCTCCTGATCAAAAATTGCCCAAAATTCCTTCATGATTCTATCAATCAGCTCTTCTTTCATTGGTGAAAATACGGGCCGCATCAGGGTTTCATTCATTTGATCTTGGGAAAATAAGCTTTCTTGCGAAAAGGCCGAAAAATCGGCAAAGTGGAGGTCTTGGAGGCTTCCAGTGATTTCATCTTCGCCCCAGTCCGTATCGTCTTCTGTGAAGGATGAAAGAGTGTTGTTTCTGGTGGGAGAGACATGAGGCAAGTCTAGAGGCAGTTGCATGGCGTTGCTATATTCGCTGGTTGGGGACACCAGGCTTTGAGAGCGAGATTTAGCGGACGTGGGGTATGCTTCTTCGCGAACCAATGCTGGCACTCCTTCTCTATCAGCAGAAACAGCGATCTCTTTAACTGGAGGGTGGGCAGTCGCGTCCGTTGCTTGTTTCTCGGATATATCTGCCTCTTTTCTCTTCTCTGCCATCAATGCCCTCTCCTTCGCTGTCATCTCTAGTAGGGCATCATCATCCGTGCGCATCTGAATACTTCGGTGGAAATCGCGTATAATGCAATCAGCGACTTCGAGGTCAATTGGTCTCACATCTATAAGCAGAGTCAGAATCTAATATTTAGGAAAAGAAGGGCATGATAATATAAGGATGTTCAGGAAATGAGAATATCCTGACCTACGAGTGCGTTGATTTTGGCTGCGCACTCCTTGTACTGCCCATCGGTCATCATATCCAGGCTCAGTTGTGCTGCTCTTAACTTGACAGAGCTCCAGCTCCTCGGACGTCGATCCCAGAAAGCGTGCTCGGGGTTGCACGGAAAGGTATGTTCATTGAAAATTAGATTTTGCCGTTGACTTTCGGTTCCGGGTGAGGAATGGACACCTTCAACATGCGAAAGGACCTCTCGTATATGGCTTGCGTCCCCCAAAAAGTTCTCACAATGCCCCTGCTGCAGATGTCTCTTGAATTCTCATCAGTATTTGAGCCCGCAGTTATCTGCTGAGATTTTATTCAGACGAACCTTTATATTGAGGAAGAATTTGCCGCAATTCCTGCAAGGGAGCCTCTCTGCCTTCTCAACGATTTTCTTTGCCTTGCGCTGTTCGATGGCTATCGCCGCTCTGGAAGCTTGGGAGAAATTCCGAGCAGCAGACGAGGATATTGGAGAACTGAGCTGGTACCAGCTCCCCATTTCTTCTTCTGTAAGAAGCGACTCGCCATATTTGTTCTGAGCTAGATGCGTCGCTTGAAAGGACTCGTGAGATGGTTGATTGGCAAACCTTAGAGAACAGTCGTCAAATGTCATTGGGAATTTATGCAATTCGTTTACTAAGACAATTGTTAGCCTTCGAGGTTGATACGGAGAAGAGACGAAGACAAATTCTCTGTAAAACTCGACAGAGCTCTGAGAAGTTCCGATGCCAATCTTAGAGCTAGACGATAGTCGGGGCTGAATGAAGAGATATCTACCTGGCAAAGCAAGTCCGGCCAATGCAGTCTCTGAATCTACATCCGACAACGGCTTGAATTGTGGCTCGGATGTTGTATCAAAGAAAGGAAGAATATAATCTTCCGAATTCCACGAGGAGGTCACCGTCGAACTATCTGAAGTCGATAAACCAACACTATCATGCACTTCATCGATATCAGAGCACCCATTTGTACTTCCAGAATGTCTGCCCTCGCGTAATATTCCCTGGCGATTCATGTATGACCGTGCCAGCAATTTTATCGGAACTTGCGAATTTTTACTATGAAACATAGGACGAGGGGAATTCGGGGGATTGAAATAAGAAGCAGAAGTGAAAGATGAACTGTTAATTTCTGGAAGATTGATGTTCATTTGTTGCTGTATTGGGCGTCCGGGTCGGGAAGACAACGGACTGCTTCTTGTTCCAGGAGGCCCAAGGTGGCAACGCGGTGATGCTAGTCCTCCCAAGATAGAAAACGGCGGCTGTGAGTAGCCAGGTAGATATTGTGGATAGTTGTGATGGTCAACCTGGAGTTCCAACGTCCCGGGGTGGGTAATGCTTATGCTATCTTGTTCTTGTTGTTGCTCCGCCATGACATTCTTCATGTTCTGCTGTACTGGGTCGTTTTGCGAAGAATGATTCTTATGGCCTCTAACATCTTGGCCGCTGGGACCGTCTCGCCGGCTTTGAGGAGGCAATTGAAGTATGACACGGGTGGCAGCCGCAGACCCGTTTTGGGCGAACGATTGCGACTCTTCCATTGTGCCTGTAAAGAGGTGCCGTTCTGTATAGTCGAGTTGAATACCACTTCAAATCGTCAAAGCTCAGATTCGAGCTTGAGGGTACTGTGAGAACCATTATTTCAGTAATAGATTTCCCCATTACATAAATGTCGTATTTAGGAGTTCAAAAATAGTACTTACAACAGCAAGGAATGTCCCCGAGGCTCTCTGCAACAGTCTTGCAGGGTTAGTGGACACACTGCAGAACGAGGCTGTGGGTTGTTGTCGCCTCGGTGATTGGACCCGATCGTTTCAACTTTAGTTTGGACTTGACTCGTACAACACAATGCAAATATCATCACCGTATTGCTGTTGATGAAGACGCTCTGCAAAGTGTATGCGTTTGCACGACGAAGGGAGGGTTGTGTGGAGGTACGGAGGGGCGACAAGGAGGCTGGTGAGGCTGAAAATGAACAAGGATTAATGCACGCCTGCGCAATTCTCAACTTCGAATATTGCACACGTGACTATGTACCGACGCTCAGTTAAATAATGAGAGGAGGTCGTGCTGTGGACGCAAATGTGCAAATCTAACGTGATGAACCTCACACTGGAGGATTTGGAACTTGAGATTTTCAATGGATAGTGACGAGCTGTATAAAATGACCCCTAGCGACTTGCTGCCGCTCTTTTCGCACTTCTTCCTCGGTCACAGTCAAATTCTCATGTAACTTCAAACCTAGATCCAAGACAACCTCGGTCTATATCAATCCAAAGTCTAGATCTGAACCGAGCCAAGGATCTCTCGTCCCATCGTCCCGAACTCCGAAGCAAACCATGTCTGAGAGCTCTTCCTATACCATGACATCCGGCTTTTACTATCAAAGGACCTTCTCAAGGTACGCAAAAATCTCTCCCCGGTACCGGCGTAATTCTTCTAACTTTTATTCGCAGTCAGGAAGCCCAGGCGGAGCCGTCGATGTCCCTGGACAGAAGTGTCTATGACATGCCGCATGTGATGGAACGTCTCGCTCGAGGACACAGAACAACGGTAGAGGAATATGTGAATCGAGCCACTCAGCACATCAAGGCGTTTGATCGGGCGTTCAATGGGCATCAAGCAAGAACGACGGAGTTCCATGCTAGATTTTGACGGAAGGGTGGATTAATTTTGGGATTGGGCCACTTGGCAGATCAAGGCGTTTGTGATAATGTTTACTGGCCATTGGAAACGAGAATCCAAGTTGCAAGCGAGACGTTGAGGGTGTCAAGAAATGATCCAACTAGGCTGGAACTTTCCATTCGGAGTTTTGAATTGTACTTTTGGATTAATACACGCTGTAGATTACTTGCATCTTCGCATCTTACACTCCTTTATCACCACGTTTCCCCTCCCTCTTCTTCCTGTCCTCCTCCTGACTGCGACTCGTCTGCAAACTCATCTCCTCAATCCGCCTCGACCTGACCCTTTGCAGCGACCTCGGCAGCTCCTCTTCACTCTCTTTCTTCTGCCTCTCAAACTCTTCATTCTCGCTTCGCTTCTTCTCCCCACCCGAAAACGTCGTCGTCCTCCGTTTCTTAACTTGCGGATCCGGAACCGTATCCCTCTGCTCATTCTGCTCATCGCCCACCATAACATCCGCTCCTCCCTCTCTTCCCATTTCATCGTCTCGAGCACCACGATCGATGCGGTTGACATATTCTTGATAAGTAGGCCTCGTCAACATCCCACTCCGAAATTCATTAGCACCCACCAGCAACTTCACAAGATCAATCAACTCCTCAAGATACTCAATAACCTCAATCTGCCCCGCGCTTGCCGCATTCCAACTCAAGAATTTCTGCCGCACAACGTGCTTCACCATGCTCATTTCAATCTCGCTCCTTTCACTATCCGCCAATTTCTCAGTACCACCTGCGAGCACAACTTCTCTTACACGATTTACCATGCGGAGATGTGCGAGACGAGCAGAAGGCAGGAATTGCGGGAGTGGGAGTTTAGTGGTGAGCGCTTCGTGGACCGCGAACAGGATCAGCGTTATGCTGCCCGCGACGTTGCGGCGGTAGGGATAGACTTTCTCATTCAGTTCCTCGAGGACGCTGGAGCCATATTCTTGGCGCAGGTGCAGCATGTTGTCCATCCTGTCTACCACTGCATACAACACATAAAGTATTTCCGCGTACACGAGAGCCAGGCCTTTGAATGAGCCTTTTAGACGAGGTTCGTTGGCGCAGAAGGGGAGGAAGGTTTCCGCTGCTGTGAGCGCGCCTTGGGCTTTTCCTTTTGCGCGTTCGAAGCGAGCGTAGACGTCGGTGGAGTGGACGTCGACGTTTGTTTGCATTTCGATGCCGTAGGCGAGACAGGCTTCCATTTCGTTGATCTGGCGGATGGAGGCGGCGAGGGATTCGACAAGGCGGTCTCGTGCTCGGACGGGGAGAAAGGCGACTTCGACGATGAGTGCTACGACGCCACCGATGAGGAAGGCGATGAGTCGTTTGAGGAAGTTCTCGGTTGCGGTTCCTAGGACGGTCTTGTCTACTGTTGCTAAGGCGACGATGCTCATGGAAATTATGGAGACCATTCCGGCTTTGATATATTTGCTTCCAAGCTGGATGTAGGTTGAGGGAATGATCCCCATGACGAGAATCACCACGCAGACAACCCGATTCCCGTTGTGGGCTTGATAGGCAGCATAACCCCAGACACAACCTATCGTCGTGCCAACTGCTCGTAGCGTGAAGGTCATGACTGACGTGCCGATGGCAACTTCAGTGATCAGCACGAGCTGGAGTGCAGCCCACAGTCCTCGATTCAAAGAATACCATTCATTCCATTGATGCAAGAATGCCGGCCAGGTGACAAGGAAGACAGCTATCGTAAGCTTGAGAGCATATAGCAGATCGTCACTTCCAACCAAGTACTCGATGGCGTCTGCCAGGCCATTTCGCAGGCGGTGGATCAATCCGCCCTTCTCAGCCTTCTTTGATAACGCCTTAACTGTACGTCTTCTAGGTGGTGGTGATTGAGACTGAGATTCTGTAGGAGGAGCAGATTCAACATCTTTCTTCTTGAGAAGACGTTCCTTGCTGTTGATGGAATCGCCATCCTCCTGATTATTGTCCCTCTTCCCGGTTCGTGCATCCTTTCTGCCTTGTTCAGGCAAAGCAAGAGCGTCCTCTTCGCCACCAGAAACAAGCCATTTCTGCCAATTGATTTGAGGCGCATAAAGTCGTCGTCGATCGTGTCTCGCTTGACGTTTCTCAACCAATATTCGAGACTGGTTGAGCATTTCCAAAGTACGCAGAGCAGCTTGACGGAGATTTAAGAGGAAAGATGAGATCAGGAATGTTTCCATGCGAGGCATAATATCAACTTGTGGATGGTCGAGATCGCGTAACGAGGCGGCGCCTTCTAGAGCTGTTGCAGAATCTTTGTCAAACTCTGCTATAGCCGTTGTTAAGATGTCAACCCGGATGTCGATTTCAGCTAGCTCGATGCCGCTTGGGGCTCGAGCCCCGGAGGGTAGCTTTGGTACATCGTAGCAGTATGCTAAGCATGAGGTTACGACATCCACACTTCTGTCAATCTTCTCCTGAAGATCGGCCAGCGGTTTTGAAATGCGAGATACAAGATATCTCAGTAGCTCCACATCGCCAGATTGGATCTCTTTCTTCGGCTTGACAAGTTCAAGATCTTCAATCTCTCTTTCCAACCTCGTCTTGCTTTTGTTCTTCTTCTTCTTCTTCTTCCTCTTGTTCTTATTCTTCTTCTCATTCGTGGACTCGTCATGCGAACCATCAACACCAGTACTAGGCCTTGAGGACTCGTCTCCAGGGATGATATTTGCAGCTTCAGCACTTTTCAGTTCAGGCTCCTCTTTAGCCTCTTCGTTTCTCTTACCACTTTCATCGCCCATGAGTGCATATTTGCTCTCGCATGCTCCAATCAGCGCAATAGTATTCGCTACCAGCTTCTTCATGTAAGTGTCGCTGATTGGCTTCACATCTCCAGGAGGCAAGACTGCCCAAGCTAACTCAAAATTACACTCCTGCTGTGCTGCCTTGCAGCTAGCAAGCTGCGTGCGCAATTTGGCCTTCTGATCAGTAAGAGACTTGAGCTTGACTGGTTCTGGCTTCGGAGCCTCAATTGCCCTCGTCTCGTCCTCGGCTGAGTTCTTTTTCTTGAACAGCTTTCGGATCCTTTCGAGCAATGGATGCTCTTCCCCGTTAGGCTTCTCCTTTGGCTTTTCTGCCAAAGTTGGTACATGAGCGAGGGCTTCACTAGACGTATCGTCTTCTTTGTCGTCTTCTTTCTTCTCACTGCCCTCAGAAATGCTGATAAAATACTTCCCCGCATCCCTCAAAGCACCCACCGTCTCCCCAAGCGTCTCAATGGTAGTTACACCAAGAAACCCACTGGAAAACTCCGGGAAAACCAACGTATTAACCAATAACAGCACCCCAGACGCCGTCAAAATCGGATACAACAGCTGCGTAACTCCCAACTTCGTGACCGCAGTCGCTGTACTCGTCAAGCTTACCACATCAACAATAACCAACAACAGCACAAAAATAAACAGTCTCGGTGTATGGCTTCTCAAAAATCCATGAACCATCAATGCCACCACCAAGAACAGTCCTTTTATAGTGTACGCCGCGGGAGGATTATGTCCGTACACAAGGCTCGAGAGGTACAACCCAAACGAAGACCATCCTATGCCAACCAATGACCCAGAGACAGCGAGTACTAGCGCTTCAGCCATCTGCCCGAATCGTCGACCGGGATGTCCGAAGACGGTGGTGATGGGTGCTAGGTAGGCGGCTTTTCCATACACGCGGACGACGGCCGGGAGCAAGGCGATTATGATGGCAATTGTGGTTGCGAGGGTGTTCTTTAGCATCCGCTGCCAGAGATGGTTCGTGAGGAGGTTGCTCCATATTGCGTCTGCGCGTCTTTCGAGCCATGACAGGAAATCTTTTGGTGCTTTCTTGGCTTTGGAGGTGAGGCCCATTATGGGAAGGGTTTATGGGGTTTGGATAGCTTGTCGAATTCCGTAGGCGGCCGTGTTAAAGGAAGGTTGAGGTGCGTCGTCATCGTATCTAGGGGGAGAGTCGGTGCAATGTTCGAAGCATAAGTAGGTCAATGGATCTTCCAGAGCATTAAATATCGTGAGAGGGGGTGAGTGACCCAAAATATGTACGAGAACGCATAAGGTTGAAGCTGTCGAAGATTTGTGGAGCTCTGGAAGATTTGTAGAAGGTTGATATTCGGTTGCGCGACTTGATTTCTCGATCACCGTATGTCCACCCCTCGTGCCCCGCCATCGAGATTCCAGGCTACCAACTTGTAAGTCAGCCAGACAACAACCAACATCTTTTGAATAGCAAGAGTTGCTTTCCAACCTCCATCGAGATGGCGCCCTCTTCATCCCTCATAGTAAGATCCTGATCTTTCCAACTGCAACACATCCCTAACCCCCACCAGGCAAAGCTCAAAGTCCAACTCAAGCTCTCCATCGCGCGCCTGCGAATGGTCCAACAAAAAGACGAAGCAGTATCCAAACAACAACGTCGGGCAATGGCCCAACTGCTCGAAGCCGGCAAAATCGAGTCCGCAAGAATTCGCGTCGAGAACATAATCCGATCCGATATCACCACCGAGCTGCACGAAATCCTCGAGCTCTACTGCGAACTCCTTTTGGCACGAACAGGACTCATGGAATCGCCGACCTGTGACCCAGGCCTGGAGGAGGCGGTCAAGTCACTTATTTATGCGGCGCCGAGGACGGATGTTAAGGAGTTGCAGCAGGTGAGGTTGTTGCTGGTGGAGAAGTTCGGGAAGGAATTTGCGCTGGAGGCGGTGGAGAATAGTGATGGGAAGGTTAGTGAGAAGGTGCTTAAGAAGCTTGCTGTTACGCCTCCTCCACCAGAGCTCGTAAACGGCTACTTAGAAGAGATTGCGAGGACATACGGAGTAGATTGGCCGAAGAAAGCGAAGGAGGAACTTGGGGAGCCGCCAGGGTATGATGATGATGACGATGAGAATCCGAGTGGAGGGCAGGCGCAGAAGAATTTGGAGGAGCCGATTTTGGCTGGTGGGGGAAAGGTGGATAGGGAGAGAGAGGAGAGAGAGGCGTTGAGTAAGGCGACGCCGCCGAGGAGTTTTGGCCCGGGCAGTCCGTTAAGGGTTAATCCCCCAAGTCCGAGTACGGATAATTTGCATCCGAGGGTCAAGGGCACACTGGATTTGAAACCGACGAAGAAGATGCAGGATGCTAGTGCTGGGAAGGGGACACAGAGTAAGGGGCCGGTTGGGGGAATGATACCAGATGTGGATGAGTTGGCGAAGAGGTTTGCGGCGTTAAAGAAGTGAGGTGATCAGGAAGGTAATGCATACTCGGAGTATAGGCGTTAGTGAGACTTGGGGGTTAATAGTATTATAAATGAAGCTAGAATTCGGAGTGTCTGAATGCCTAATTGTTCTTTTCTATATTGGAGGGTGTACGAGACCGCGTGGAACATTACCAGTCCATCAAATTCGCCCCCCCTTCTCAGTAACTTCTAGGTAAGCCCAAAACCTTCTCCCCAACATAATTCATGATCATCTCCCTCGACACCGGTGCAATCCTGGGCACAAAACACTCTCTCAGATACCTTTCCACATGATACTCCTGCGCATAACCCATTCCTCCTAAACTCAACACACTCCTCTCACAAGCTGTGAATGCAGCTTCAGCTGCCAAATATTTGGCACTGTTGCAAGCAACTCCAACTGCTGTTTGCGTGATGCTTTCATCAGTCATCGATTGGTCGTAGAGCCTCGCAGCATGATATGTTGCTAATTTGGCTGCTTCAAGATGCATATAGGCATCTGCAAGAGGGTGCTGAATCCCTTGGTTCATGCCGATGGGACGCCCAAACACGACTCGTTCTTTGGCATACTTCGAAGCTCGGTAAAGTGCAGCATAGCCAAGTCCCAACGCCTCTCCAGCAAGCAGACACCTCTCGGCATTCATTCCATGCAGCACAATCCTGAATCCTTGACCTTCTTTCCCAATCAATGAATCGGCTGGAATGGTGTAGCTATCAAAGAAGACCTCGTTAGCATCTATTGCTCTTCCTCCCATTTTCCTAATTCTCTTGAGCTCCAGTCCAGGTTGCTTGGGATCGAAGTCAATGAAGAAGAGGGAGAGACCTTCTGAGGCTTTCTTGACTTCTTCTAACGGTGTTGTTCGGGCAAGGAGAACCATCTTGGTCGCTACTTGAGCTGACGAAATCCATATCTTCTGGCCGGAGATTTTGTAATTGTTGCCATCTCGGACTGCTTGAGTTCGGAGCTTCAAGGTCTCCAGGCCTGTATTCGGTTCTGTCACCCCGAAACAAACTCGCCACTCGCCATTGATGAGTTTTGGCAGCATCCGTTTTCGTTGCTCGGGAGTTGCGAATTTGGCGACTGGTTGAGTTGCATATACATCTTCCAGGGAGTGAGCAAATACACTGAATTGGAGCCAGGATTTCTTACTCGCATGGATTGACTGAGCTCCGGCCATACCAGCACCGCTCCTACGGGGATTTAGAACTCCAAGTAGTGAACCAAGTTTTAAGTAGACTCACTCTGAAATGGTATGTAACATCATTGTTGCCTCTGAGATGCCCAGCCCGGACCCGCCCAGTTCCTCCGGGAGAGCGATTCCAATCCATCCATCCTTTGATAATGCCGCATGTAACTCATGGGGATACTCTCCTGATTCGTCATGTGCAGCCCAGTATTCCTGGCGCCCTTTCAGAACAAGACACACAAAATAATGACTAGATTTACGAACTCACGTCGGGAAAGTTTGAGCATATTTTGGCAATTGCTTCTCTAACTTGCAATTGAGTATCTGAGAATCCACTTGTTTCCATCAATGTATTTGCTCGGCGTGGGATTGAAATTGAAAATTGTCTTGAAGCAGAAAATGGGATGCGGCTGTGGTGACGAGGGGCAAAGCCGATGCATCTTGGGACAATTCGCTGCATTCTGAACTCTTTGCCTGGATGCAAGAAAAGGTATACAGAGGTTCACGGTTTGAGAAAATCTGAAGCAAGAAGAAACAAATGAAATACGGGAAATGGAAAAGAAGCACAGAGTTGAAAGAAGTTCAGGAAGTTGTTTTCCCCTCGAAGTTGATGAGGGGAAGTTCTTGTTCCCGATAATTGCCGGCTGCCAACTTTGGCTCCCAGGTCACGTGCCAATCGCGTCCATGGCCCGAGCCAGGGAGCTGCAACCAAAACAATGATCCGAGATCTCCAAACCCCCTCGACTCGACAGCTCCAGCATCCAACCACAACGACAATTCGATACTTCGCCAGTGCTAACATAGCTTCACCTTTATACGACATGATCTTATGATCACGAACTCGAAGGTTTCATCCACGTTGTGCTGTTGACAATAGCTCGACGCGCATTGTTTTGATTTGAGATCATGGCGACGATGCGAGCAAACCCGCGACTACAGGTCGGATCAACATCATGGATAACAGAAGAACGGACTGCTGCGCTACAGTTAGTGAACGCAGAAGCTGAAGAGTTTAGCTTTTCTGCGCGAAACGATGTCGATTGGCTGAATGAGCATATGGCTGAGATATTCAGCAAAAACCAGGTGTAAGTAAACAAGCTTTCACTCCTGGACCTAGCTGATCAAATCATTGCAGAAACGTCGCGGAAATCTTCAAAACACCTGGCAAGCTACGCGGAAAGACACCACGAACAGCTCGAAAGGCCAACCCCTTGGAGGCGCGCCCAGTAAGTTAGGTCGAACGCGAGTTGTAGCCCTAGCTGATACCAGACAGCCATTATCAGATGTCTTTTCAGCGACACCACGAGGAGTCCCGAGTCCATTCAAACAAGCGCATTTCGAACGATCAGTTGCTACATTTCAAGTAGCTGAAGATCTACCAACACCGGAAGAGGAGGAGCCTGTTCTAAGCGCAACCGAACCAGCACAACCGTCCCCGCCGAAGCCTCCCGTCCACAATACCCAAGATTCAGGTTACCATGGCAGCCAAGCGGATGAGGCAGCCTACCATATTCAGCCAGCAGCTCACCAACCGACACCGAGAGTATCCCCAGCACGAGTGTCTCTGAAATCTCCTCCTAAGGCTCCCGAAACGATTGAATCCGAAGATGATGATACAAATGTGGTCATATTGGGTCGGGACTCAGAGGAACGGGAAACAACAGCAACAGATGGATCATTCCACTCTGCTAAAGAGGAGCAGACGCGGAAGTTAGCAGAAGTCGCGCCAGAGCCAGAAGTTGATAAGCCCAGCCATGAGCTGGAACAGATTTCACATCCGGTTCTCGAGTCACCACTTCAAAACCGTTACCAACCCCCACCATCACCACAGAAACACTCGCCTGCGCGACCTACGCCGGCAAAATGCTCTCCACCAAAACCGTTACCTGTCCCTGTTGAACAATTGTCCCAACCTCTCTCAGTCGAAGAAGACGAGCAAATGCACGATGTTCAGTCTCCATCCGAAGGATCGAGCCCAATCAGACCTATTCGCAAGAAGAGCAGCTTCAGCTTTGCATCTTTACCCGCTCGAGAGCCGCTCACAACGAAGCAGAGTATTGGCAACCGTGTTTCGCGCACCAGCCATATCGATCCATCGAGGACTAGCTACTTCGGTCGATTGACAGGAGGAAAGAGTCTAGGGAATGCCAGACAAGAGGATAGAGACGAAGATGATATGGATATTGATGAACTCAATGGCCCGGAAGCTAGAGATGACACTGATTCCAAGATGACTCGTCTTCATAACAAAACCTCCACCCAAAGACTTCAAGATCAGATTAGCATGCTTGGGAAATCCCAATCCAATGTTCGACCATCAAAATCGATTGCAAATGCGGCTCCCGTTCAACCAGAACCTGTCCAGGCCAGCCACCCTCCAACAACTCATGAGACACGACAAAAGTCGCCTCTCCGCAAAGAACGCCCTCCGCCGACACCCGGAGCCTTCCCTGAAGATGAAGACAGCTGGATTGGACCCCCGAATGCTGCGGCGGCCGAACCATCAATTTTCAGTCCTCGTCCTCAAATGCCCAAGAGTCATTCTACAGATGTAATGGAGGGCATCCATGGGAAGGATAGCATTGGTGGCGCTCAGTTCAACATTCCAAAACGAGGAGACCAGCATAGAAAATCTCCTGTCCGAGAGCCTGTCATTCCAGAAAGAACAACGAGCACTCTTGGTCACATCAAATCAGTGTCTACTTCAGTTCTCAGATCTCCCAAGAAAGCAGGCTCTCCTGGACATAAGCAGGCTATCTCTGTTTCCAACCCAAATCCATCGATCGGCTCAAACGAACTGGAATCTACAACTCCGCCGAAGTCTCCTTCCCGAAGCTATAGAGGAAGCCCATTGAAAGCAGCAAAGGACAAGTTCTCTTCTATTTTGAAGACTTCGAGAGGCTTGTTTGCTAGCAGCGCTGCCGTCAGTGCTGAAGCCAAATCCTCGACACTATCTCCAGTCAGCACGCGCCTGGGCATAAACCATGCACCCTCTTTCGAAGATATTGTTTCGCAGTCCAGCAAAAGTCCTTCCTATCCGAGCCTGGATCACCATAACGAGAGAGTACCAGACAGCCCAGGTAAAGCCAGCTCCCGAAAGACTCGAGCATCAACAGAGCGGGAAGAACGACGAAAACACGAAGAGGCCAGAGAAGCTAAGGAGGCGAAGGAAGCACTAAAGATGGCTGATCAACTCGAAAAGGCCCGGATGAAGGTCAAGGAAGAAGCAAGAGTCTTTCACCTTGAGAAAGAGCGAGTTGTTGCGATGCAGAAAGAGGTTGCAGCCCGTAAAGAGAAAGAAGCCCAAGCCAAGGCAAGCCATGTTGAAGTCCCGAGAGCAACTCGAACCAGCCCTCGCAAGACCAAGGCGCAATTGGAGGCTGAGGGAATTGCTGCAGCTGCCGCTAGTGTGGATGAACTCGCTGGGAGAGATGTTGAGATGTCAGATGCTTCTCACGCTATGCCCCCACCGGCAATTCCTCGACCAAAGTCTCAAATTGGTCGGCCTGGAGCAAAGCGACCACTCAAACCGGCAAAGGAACCTCACACAAAGGCCAAGCCTCCCACGGTCATCAGAGTCGACACGGGTTCTCAACGTGGCCACCAATATCATCCATCGAACTCAACGCTTGCTGCATCTTTGCAAGACTCGCTGGCATCTTCCCAACAGCCTACCCCATCTCAAGGTTTGAGACACAAGGCCAGTACTAGCTCTATTCAAAGCAAGGCATCCACGAGCAGCTTCAAATCTGCTGCTACCAAAGCATTGGAGGCTGCCGCAAAAAAGAAAGAGCAGGATGAACTTGCTGCGCAACGTAAGAAGGAGGCTAAAATGGAGATTGAGCGACAACGTGCTGTCATCAAGGAGGAAGAGCGCCGCAAAGAAGAACAGCAGCGCCGACAGGAAGCTGAGCGCATGAAGGAGTTGCAGCGTGAGAAAGAACGTGCAGCCGCTGCAGCAGATGCAAAGAAAGCTGCTTCTCGACAGGCAATTGAGAAGAGAAGACTTGAGATGGAGAAGGCCAAGGAGACCAGAGCCCCACCACCAGCAGTCCGACCACAGCCGAGTGGTGATCTCACGCATGCAATGCTCCAGGAGAAGGCACTGCCACCCGTCCCGGTCCCGCGCGCCGAATTGGCACAATCAAAGCCACCGCGAATGGTGAACGCTCCTGCTCAACGGCCCCAACCTCAAGAGGATCTTGGCCGTTCAGTCAGCTCTACATTGCAAAACACCACCAAGGCACCTCCCAAGAGACCCCTCCAACAAGAGTCAGAAGACCATCACCTTCGCCCTACAATTCAGCGCAATGGACCTTCTTATCAACACAATGAGCAGCAATCCAAGCGCCGCAAGACGAGCCAAGAGTTTGATGACGATGAAGACATGACTGAGCCCCAGCCGAAGATGACTGCACCTCCCATTAGGCAATCTAGCAGCCGTCCAAAGGTATGCTTCCAGACTGAAAGGTTGTGAATCATCGTACTAATTATCTACAGGAAATGCAAACCAAGTCGCTGTTTCCCAGTGGATACGCCCCTGCGCCAGCTGCAGGTAACCTCCAGAGGTCAACTCTTATCTCACAGCATAATATGAACCAGGCAAAGGCCACACACCCCATGGATATGGCGCAGGTTTCGAAGGCTCCAATCCCTTTCGCATCAAGCTCGAATCAAGTCCATAATCAAAACCACAAGACTCCAGCTCGACCGGGTGCTCCGAATGGCGGGGCTAAGTCAGGAGCGAAATCGGCCGCGAAGTCATCTCCACGATATCAAAACGGAGAGAATATTGAGCTGCCAGAGATCCATACGGACTCAGAGGATGAGGATTCTGCTGATGATAATTTCGATGCGCCTAGCTGGACGGATTCTCCGGCTCTCCGAAAAGCGATCGCCAGACAGGAGCCCATAGACCCTGCGACAATATTCGGGCAGCCAGGGCCGCTGAACATGGAGGAGGTGTTCAGTAAGAGTAAAGATAGATGGCACAAATTCCGAGCCAGGACGTCCAGTGCCAATTGGACTGGGCAGGATCGATTGACCGAGGATGAGGTCAGAAGAGATTTGGAGGGCAGAGATAGAGTGAGAAGACAAGGAGGATGGACGTATGATTCTATGGTGTAGGAACATGGATGTGGGAAAGAAATGAATTATGAACGAAGATGGGGGCAGGACTGAAGAGGCTTTGGAAAATGCATACATTAGAGATGTTTTTGTATTGTGTAGATTCTTTGGAGAAGCATGCATTCATTCATCGTTATGGTGTTTGGGGTACGGGGGATGAATGAATGGGGTATTGATTGATGCATAGGAGCAATGAATACGAATGATTCTTCACTTTCTGACCTTACCCATATGCTGGATTTAGTATTACATGCAGCCTTACCATCTTCCTGTACATGTGCGTAGCTGACAACGCCTTGCATCAGGGACACCAAGCCGGAGAAATGAGCCATATCACGTGCCTCTACTGATAGGCTGAAGTTGCAGGGATGTTCAGCTTATCGAGACAGCTGGCGGCGGGAAACGCAGCGGAAGATCTGCAGCTGACTTGGCTAGCCGCCTCAGCTGGGCAGCACTGGGAACAGTGCAACACAGCGCGAGAACAGAATCAATTGACCATCTATCTCCTCCTCATAGCATGTTCGAGCCTCGAAGATCGTCTTGAAAGGCTATGGTGATGTCATTTGGCCGTCAGTGCAATCACTGGGCTGTGCTCGGCTAAATTTGAATATTTACCAAAGGGCTGGCTGGCGGCTGAGCACTCTGTTTTTCGCGTCGTTGCACAAGGCATCGTACCACCCTCTTTCCAACGACATCACCCCGCAGATCCTGTGCAATACAGCAAACCCCTCGAGGACTGGCCTGTTGTGGTCCATGGCTCCCGCATATTTGAGCGCGCAGAAGCATTGAGTCGATCGTTCTTTGGCAAAGAGGAGGTCGCGCCGCCACCGGGACGCAGGGCGGTGCTCTCCACGAGC
Organism: Hyaloscypha bicolor E; assembly: GCF_002865645.1. NCBI lineage: Eukaryota > Fungi > Ascomycota > Leotiomycetes > Helotiales > Hyaloscyphaceae > Hyaloscypha > Hyaloscypha bicolor. The sequence continues at coordinate 2,651,816 of NW_020194685.1, read as the reverse complement.
GGGGCTGAACTCCATTGTACGAAGGCAAAACCGAGAAGGAGGAGATCTGTACCAACATCTTGACGGCTTCTGGATATCGCTATCGTGCACTTCTGCTCCGTATCCTTGCGGCTGAGGGACAACAAGCGTGGCTTCTACACGGCAGAGTGGAAAGGAGAGGAGAGAGGATATTTGGTTCGCTCGCTGAGCTCACTGAGAAGAGGAGTGTACCAGCGGCACGGAGGCACGCGGTCCGGAGCAGCAGCACATACTGAGAAACCTTCAAAGAGCGACAGTTGCAAAGCAACAGTGGATTGCTAGGTAGGCTGCGCTGGTGTGTACGGAATCGATACAGGAAAGCGAGAAGCAGAGCATATCTATCCACAGAGCACTTCTCTTCTTTGAGCAGAGCGCTGCGCAACTTCTATCTGCCACGATTATCCGAAAAGGGCTGGTGCAGTAGAGCAGGACAAGGCTGCTGGACACAATCGATTTCCGGAAGCGAGTAGAAGATTGACAGAGCGCTACCTTCAACCACCAGTTCAAGTCACAACATCCGTCTTCCACACCCAACCGCGGATTATATGCGCACCACAACACCTCCACAACCATTTGAGAGCACACCAAGGTGTGAGCAGGGAAGGCAAGATGGTCAAGGCAGACCTTACGCGGGATTACTACGGTGATCTAGAGCTTGCGCCTTCGGCCGATGTTGTGGAAATCAAGAAGCAGTTTAAGAAGCTTGGTATGTGATCCGACTGATCTCTTTCCGTCTGTTCATGTACCGTCCTTTGTTTCTTACCCGTCCTATGTCGATCTGTCGGATCTCCTTGCTTTTCTTCTTCTTGGTCCGTCCCGTGTCGGTCCGTCGGATCTCCTCACCTTTGAGAGTGAGGAGGTTTGGTAACGTCCTATGTCGGTCCGTCGGATCTATTGGCTTTGGTCATGGGATGGTACAAGCACGATGGACAGCTTTTGTACCGTCTGATGTCCTTCTGTCGGATCCCTTCACCCTCGATAGGCAACCTTTATAGCATACCATGTTTACACTTTTGATCAAACGGCTAACTTCAACTTTGCAGCGCTCAAGTACCATCCAGACCGCAACCCAGGGCAAGAGAATGAAGTCACAGCCAAATTCCAACGAATACAATCTGCACACGAAGTCCTCATTGATACTACGGAAAGAGCAAAGTATGATGCCAACCGAGTCAGGGGTTCCACCTTCCGGAACACCTATGCGGGGGCTTCTGGTATGCGAGGAAATCCTTGGTCGAATGTAAGCTCACAATATCCTACGCCTCCGAAACCCCCAACCTCCGCCCGCAAGACACAACCACCACCGCCCTCATCCGGTGCAGAGCGCTACCGCAAGAACTTCCAAGCTCCGCCGGCATCCGCATATCAAGCAGCACAAGAAGGTCCACAAGCTAGAAAGGCTACGTATGAGGGATGGGAGAATCTGAGACACAGCAAGGCCACCGAACATGGACCTGGCAAGACGTGGAAATCTCCACAACCTCCACCAAGAGGTACTCCAACATCTGGGCGCGAAGAGAGCAATGCTAGGTCGCAAAGACCTGTTCCCCCAAGACCAGAGAGTAGCAGCCAACATCAGCGGAGTCACAGCTCAAGTGCTGCGAGTCGGAAAGGCTTCATGCCCAACACACCCGGTGGTGATGAGCCTCCAGCACCGAGAGGAAATTACTTCACGCAACGGGACAAGCCAAGCGTTGCCCCTGATCTACCCGCTCGAGATCCTCCGCCTTCCACGCATAATGCTAGTCCCGATCCCTTGAGACAATTCCGACCAAAGGCAATGCCAACTATGGAGCCAAGATTGAGCACGCCTTATGCGACGCAGGGAGGGGAGAAGTTCAATCCTTTCGAAAGTGCTAATATCAACAGATCAAAGAGTACCCGAGAGCGAACTGATACGTCTGATCCCACGATGAATGGTTTCTCTCCTACGACAGATGATCCACGTTTCAAGCCGCCTCATCGTGCTCGCTCTTTTGCTGAACGAACTACACCACGCAATTCCAGGCCTTACGCTGCCAGCGTGGATGATACCTCTGATGAAGAGGTACGGCCTCCTCGATCAAGCCACCGTTACCGCTCTACGACCCCACAGCAACCCCGTGGTGCTCCGCCTCAGCCAGATCCCACTACAAACGATCCGAGTTCCTCAAGTAAGCCAAGCAAAGTCTCGCAGTTCAGACAATGGATGAAGGAAAATCCAAATACAGAACCCCCACCTAACGGTTTTCCTCCAGATGGACCTCCTCTACGCTCTGGTCAGGCCAAGACAGATGCAAACGGCAATCCTTCAATGTATGAGAATTCTTCGTTCTTCTCCAGAGGCAATTGGTTCAATCCTGCAAGAAAGCAATCTTCATTCGAAAACAGTCTCCCGACAGTTGCGGAGAGCAGCTCTTCAATACCCCCATTTCCACTTCGCTCATCTTCTATGAAGCTTCCGTCTTCCTTGAAGAAATCTCGACCAACGACACCTCCCAGTGGAGTCACACTTGATCCAAAAGATCTCAATGCGTTTGAAACTCTTCAGCGCAATGTTGTCGACGGTCTTCTCAGCAGCAAGAGAGCAAGCACGGGTCAAATGCCTCAAACTTACACCCCGACTGGGCTTTCTACCTCAAGGTACAGCAATCAGGACCAACCAGACAAATTCGACAAGCCGCTGCCATCATACCCGAATATCAGAAGCAAATTCACATACAAGGGGTGTGCGGCTGAAGCGGGAACCCCTTCTAAGATCAACAGCAGATTCGCGCCAAATGAACTCAGTCCTGCTGAGGCGGGAAGCCCCACCAAGAAGTCCAAGCACTTGAGTGATGACCTCTGTGGATATGATACGGCGAGCGAGCGCCGAGATTTGTTTATGTTTGATTTGAAAAATAAAAATGAAAATAATGCTAATCACTATCATCGTTTACCTAGATTCAACTTCGATTTTCCCAATGGCGCATTTGCAACTACTCAGCCGCCGAAGAATAGCTTCAGTAGTAGCGCGGAGAATATCAGCACGAAGTTTACGCCTGAACATTGGGAGGGAAAGTTTGAGGCTGGTGGAGATTACTTCAAACCGGATCCGAAAGCAGGACCAGTTCCATCTCCAGCTCGTGGACGTGCTCAATCTGGTAGCCGTTCAAGAGGAAGATCACCAATTAAGGTTCGATCAGGGCCTGGAGACATCCCATCTTTTGCGCCACCAACTGAACCGACACCCACTGAGTCTCCTGGGGCGAAGTTCTCAGCTGAAGAATGGCACCAGACATTCAAGTCTCAGACGTTTGCTCCTCCTCCGCGAACCGCTGCCAATCCTTTGAGAAAGAGAACACCCACCCTGCGGACCACCTTGGGAGGTAAGGCCGCTGTTGTCGACGATGGCAGCTCATCAAATGAAGACAAGCCTCTCTTCACAGGCCGCAAGCCAACCGCATCGCCGACAACGATCACACCGGATCCAATGGATGTCGATACCCCACCGGCAAACCACACTGTCCCTCAATTTACCGCCAGCAAGATCAATGAGAAGCTCTCGGAAGCACAAAAGCGTCCAGCCGAGTCAGCGCCCTCAACACCGACCGATACAGCTGACCTTAAAGTTGGTCTGGACGACCTCAGAATCAAGGATCTCATCACCTCTCTCAACATGCCTCAACCACCCAAAGCTCCCGCCCCCCCAGCTCCATCTGAATTTGGCATCCCTACCCAACTCGCATACGATAACTACATCCAGCGGTACGCCACCTACACCGCCGAATGGGATCATTTCAGTTCCAAATTCCTCCTGCACATGGTGACACGGAAGAATAATGTAGCTGCCGCCGGATCGAAGCGCTGGACTGATGAAGTGGCTACAGAGCATTATCGCTTGGGACTAAAGGAAGATCAAGTGGTATTGCAACGATGGGTGGAGACCATGGCAGCGCATGAGGGTGTGGTTAGAGAGTTTTGCGTCGTTAGAGAGAGGATGAAGGGGCAGGTTGGAGGGGAGAGTAGTCGTGCGAGCTTAGGCGGAAAGAGAGCGAGTCCGAGGAAGAAGACTCACTAGATCATTCTTCAGCTGCAGATGCGGACATTCATCTCATACTCATCTCGTTCGACGGGATTGCTTTGGAAACATTGCGGTGGAAAATGTCAGCAGCACGATGCGTTGTGGTATTTCTTTTGTTTTCTTTGAAGCAAGCACATATGGCGTGGCATGGTATGCGGGAGATAAAACTTTCTATCTTCCTTTACAACGGGAGATACCTCGGGTTCTTTTAGTTATGGTACTTGCGATGGATTCTCTTTTCTTTGATTGATGCATAGCGAGCGGGCGGGCGGGCGATGGATTGAGCAAGCAATACATATGGACTTTTCTTCGAGCGAAGCAGGGACTGAAGTTGGGAATGAATCGAATGGAAAGAAAGGATGCATAGCTTGGTGTTTGGTGTATGATTGGTTTCGTCGTTACGTTTGGCGTTCGTGGTAGTGGTGGTGGACGTTGAGAGGATGGGTGTGGTCGGGTGAAAGGGAGGGAGGGATGTGTACACGAAGCGAAGTGGAAGTGGAATAGATTCTAGAGCAAATAAAATGCAGATTTTCCATAAGGCGGCATTGTTCCAGGAAGATGTCGATGCAATGGATGAATAATGATCAAGGACGAGGATCATCATATGATGCAAAGCAATTACCAAGCCAAGCTGACAGACGGATCGAGGATGGAAGGGTCAAGTTTCACGTACAGCCGTCCCAATCTCGAAAACAAAATAGGGTTCGCTGTACCCGTTAGGCTTAAAGATCTTGAGACTGGCAAGGAGTTTGAGATGAGCATGAATGCGGGATCTGTTGGGATGGCTGCTACTAACGATATGACTACGTTTCAGCCGAGCTCGGGGCGGTGGATGGTGGAAGAGAAAGATAAGGAGAGGAGTGGTCTAGGTAATGTTCAGTCTTTGGTTCTCACCAGTTCCAGTAAGAGAAAGGTCGTGAGATTGCGAGTCCTTTTCCACAATCCGCTACACATGATACTTATCCGCTCATCACACCCTGATGGAGAGACGACAGAGACGTAGAAAGAGAAGCGGTGGCTCGATGATAGCTTTGGCAAACATTTATTGCCTTGATCTTTGTGAGGAAGATTAGTTGGTTGGATAATGCCTTGCACTTGGCTGGATTACAGGTTTCTATTTTGTGAATTGCGGGTACGTTCTCGTTGAATGGAAACAAAGCCGGTAGCTAAAGTTTTCTATTCTGGTTATAGTTCTTGACAGCCCCTGATATCCTAAGCTCCATGGGCACATTTCCTTCCCATGTCCACCAAAGAATAATGAAACCTCCTTTCCGCAGAAGAACGCCAAGTAATCCCCCCCCAGCTCCCAAGTTCGTCTTCCAAGCAATTCCTCTACAGTTGAATGGCGCCTTCTCTCCCCTTGAACGCATCCATAATACGCGCCCAAAGTTCATTAGCCTGCTTCATCATCGCCGCTCCCCTGAGACAACAGCTCGCAATACTCAACCCAATCATCAAAATCAAAATCAAAAGAACAATCCCAATAAACTTAAGGAACCCACCCGCACTCCCCTTATTACCAATCTCGGTCTCCGGCAAGCCCTCACAGATGAAAGCAAAGCTGTCAATGTCCGAGATATCTGCACAGCCATCTGTGAACTCCTCGGGAATTTCGCCGAGGTACTTGAGGTCGTCGGGCTTGCAGCCAGGACGCGAGTAGGTGGCGAATAAGGCTTGCGTGCCGTTCGCGCAGACGGCAGGAGACGTGACTTCCATGCTCTTGTACATGAAGCTCCAGACGCAGGTATCGGCTCGTCTCACGGACACGCTGTGGGAGCGTCCCTCCTCAATCTTACAATTTTCAACGTAGTATGATTCAACCTTTCCGCCTTGAGGCTTGGTGCTTTGGGGGCTGATACCAGGACTGAAGGTTGGCTTGAGGACTTTCTCGCTGTTGGGATCGACTAGCAGTACAGGCTCTTCATCGTCTTGGGTAGACATCGGTGCTCCATGGAGGACGAGAGGTTCCACTTCAGCGTGTTTATAAGGAGGTAAATCCTCGTACATCTTCATCTCCTTGTCACCGCAGCGGAAGCACATGCTGCGGATAAGCGAATCCGAACTGTAACACTTCGTGGACACGAACGATCCACCCCAGCCCGTGAATCCATCGTTTCCTTCGGACAACTCCTTTCCGCAACCTGGTTCCCTGAACAATTCCAAGAGTGCTTCGGACCCATCTGCGCAGGTCGCTGGCTTGTCTATAAAGACGCTGCGACTTTCACGGCCTTCGAATGTGATGCAGGTGTCAGCAGGAAGGTGCGTGGGCTTCTTGGGCTTCCAGATCGTGCAATCGAATGAAGTGTGTGGTGTTACGACAGCGTCTGAGGCTTTCGGATCTGTGGGAATGGGGGTTTTGTTTGAGTTGTAGTTGTAAGGAATCGCTTGAACATAATGGTTGCTTCTAGACTCTTGCTTATCGCAACGGAAGATCATCGACCATTGTGCTGGTGACTTCAAGGACAGACATTTGTCGTGGAGGCCACGGTATTCTTGATTGATGATTTGATTGTCAGAGCGGAAATTCGGGTTGCCAGTGCAGCTTGTCGTAGAGAAGAAGTAAGCCACAGGTTGAGCACCACTTGCGCAGACTGGCATTGTCGTAACCCGGAAGTGGGTGAGAGGGAAATCTCCCCAGAGACAGGTGTTGATATTAAGAGAGTAGATGGTCGGTCCTCTGTGTTCTCCGCAGTCGAGCTCCGCTGGGTCGGATGAGGCTTCGACGGCGCTGGACGGGTCGTACAGGGAGATCTTGGCCGGTCTGTCGTACCCATATGGACGAGCTGCAGTTATACTGCCCGCTACTGAGAGTCCCAGAAGCAGAGAGGAAATGTGGACCATGTTGCGCAACGTCAGTACCAGATCGAGAAGCGATGGGGTCCTACAGGAGGTAGTTCACGTCGTTTAGGTCGAGAGGATCAATAGATAGAACGAATGAACGCACTCAACAAACTTAACGATCGTGATGTGAAAGAAACTTGACGCCTCCTCAGAACCTGATCGAGGAGAAGTCGGGTATTTTAAGTCTTGGAGCGGGGGCGGCGCAGTCTACTTGTACCAGGCTTGCATGAAGCGCTAAGTCAGGCAGGTACTCGGCGGACCGGGGCAGAGAGCATACGAGCTCATGTGTTTCGCCCCCCTTTTTAGCCGAGGCGCGACCAACGTCGGGAACTTGGGACGAAGATCCGCATGTTTAAGGCAGCAGTGGCTACTCGATTTAAGCTTGCCCTCGTTTGGTAAACAGTCAAGTAAGGGTTCTGAAGTCCAACAAACAGGAAATTAAAAGCCAACTCGGATCTCACCTGCGGTTGATCGTAGAAGATTAAGAAGTCATCCCTTTTTTTGTCTCATGTTTAGCTCTAGCCTCTAAACAGCCTAAACAAGACGCTCATTACTGTTACTAACCATGGGGTTCAAGATGAAAATAATATAAAAGCGCCTCTAGAATTGAGACATCAACCCTTCCCTAGTTTTTCATGGTTGATTGACCCTAGAACCGAACGAGAAGCACTTGAAAACGAGAACCACTTCTTAGTGAGCAATAGATATCGAACGAAGCGAAACACATTAGCAATTCCCTGAAGTAACTCGCTATGTAAGAAGGTCGTTTACAGGATATGTGGTTGGTCGGTTCTTGTCGGGTGATGTGAGAGAAACGCTGAGGTCGGTGCCCGCGAGAAAATGCAATACCCATAGCTATACTTCATTCTCAGCCTTGAGACAGATAATTATCACATACAGAGATCAGTGAAGCAATTTATATTGAAGATTTGAGGCATTGCATGAAATCATACAGCAAGAGGTGAATCCTTTGGAATCGTTTTATTGCAAATCGCACCTGTATTCACATTGCGACTCACATTCACAATCCACCATGCTTCAAACTTCTGCTGCATATCGCAAAATTCATAATGCACCAAAGATTCCATGAATTAACGAGATTCGATAGCAGGGTGTAGGGTTGTCATTTCAACTCAAGACGAGTTGCCTCTCTGCTCCCCATCCAACTTATCTGTACTCACAATTTAGCAGAATAGAGCTAAATTCTTCATAGCCGAAGACTTCTATAATTTCGAGATTAGAAACTCATTCTCTGTTCATCTCACATAAGGCATCGAATAATGCCCGATGCTATGATCGAGTCCCAGTCACGTGTTTAGTCACATGAGCTAACTACGGTGGCCATCCACGGACAAGACGCAGATCTCCTGGCAGCTCAACCGAGACTCCGTCTCCTTTTCAGGCTGAAAACAACTTCGTCTCCTCCTCCGCACCGATCAACAAGCCTCCCAATCCCAACATCCGAGCATGGCTGCCAGGATGGTCCCACCACCCTTCGTCCTCCGCTTCCCACATGCCGGTTCGTTCACCTGCAGCACTCAGGCTCGTCATAGCACGGTTCACGGCCCTTCATTTTTTCCACCCGTTGTCAGCCTTGAGCTATCATTGACTGAATCGAAATCTCAGGCCATCGCCAAATATGGATAATTTCAACCGGCACTTCCCAATTCGTCCAGATGCTCTTGTGTCATCTAGAGCTTGTACTTTAATAAGGAGGGGTCTTTGGCTAATGCAGGCCTCCCCTCATCCGTGTGAATGATGTATGGATGGGGCATCCGGAAGAAGATCTGGGATCAAATCATGAATGTTTTTTTTTATTAATCGTAAGTTCCGGGCTAGAGGGGTGGGATCTATATAGATGCTCGTATGGCCCTTTTCCTTGTTCTCGCCTTCTTCCTCCAATTGATCCAATTCTTGATTTTCGTTTTGACTAGAGGTTCTGTCAGGTCAAGGTGTTGAGGTATCAAGATGCAGTTGTTTACCTTTGCACTCATCGCTGCGAGTGCAGTTGTTTTTGCAGATACCGATAATCATGGTCATCCCGGATGGGGATCGCATTTCGTCCCGACTTTTGACAATTTGGTAACATTCGGGGACAGGTGAGCAAGCAACACCATGTCAAAGAACGGCGCTTACGAATTGATAGCTATACAGACGAAAGTCGATTGGGGTACTTCATCAATCACAATGGATCAGCGCCTCCCCCAGGATTGTTACTCCCAGGGAGCACATCAACAGCAGGCGGGGGAGTCACGTGGGATCGATGGGTATCAAACTATGTTGAACTAGCTAAAGCAATATAGCTAGGGTCACGTGCTTGCAATGTAAACCAAGTAAAACGTACTGAATTGACTGCTGTTCTACAGTGGTAAGTAGCCCGTATATATAGCCCTGAACCCCCTAAGTCACATGTACTAAATCCCTATGCCAGCTGAACCGATTACAGCTATACAGGGTATTCCAGCCGTACATGGTATTCCAGCTATACAGGGTATTCCAGCCGTACAGGGTATTCCAGCTATACAGGGTATTCCAGCCGTACAGGGTATTCCAGCTATACAGGGTATTCCAGCCGTACAGGGTATTCCAGCTATACAGGGTATTCCAGCCGTACAGGGTATTCCAGCTATACAGGGTATTCCAGCCGTACAGGGTATTCCAGCTATACAGGGTATTCCAGCTGGACAGGGTATTAAGCTAGTGCACAGCCCCATGGCGTTCGGTTCCAGGGCTTACTAAGCCTATTAGGGGCCTCAGGCCCCTAATTTCAACAAACTACACCAGCGCAAAGCTCTACAACTACGCTGTTTCCGGAGCAGTTTGTGACAACAACCAGATCTACCGTTATCTTGGGGCCATCAACGGGCCATTCCCAGACGTCGTGTACGAAGTCAATGCTTTCATCGCAGACAGCAGGTTCGTCAATGCTACCACGAACACGAACACGCTTTACACGAACCGGAAGAGCGATAACACGGTGTATTCCATGTGGATTGGCACCAACGATCTTGGAAGCTATGCCTTCTTGACGGATAGCAGCCTCAACCAGACGACGATCCCGGATTACGTGGATTGTATCTATAGTCGCTTTGATCAGATCTATACCAATGGGGGGAGGTATTTCGTGCTGATAAACACTGCGCCATTGGAGTTGTCGCCTTTGTATGGCACCCCTGGCCAAGGAGGACTCGCTGCAAGTCACTACTGGCCAGACAAGGTCAGATTTCCCCTACTTCCCCCAAACTCCTTACTCACACATGCCAGCCCGCAAACATCACCGAAGTCAGCTACAAGATGAAAGAATACACCACGCTCGTGAACTCCCTCTTCACCTACCGCACTCCCTACGAAGCGGTGGTCGCAAAACGGTACCCAGGGGCCTCATTCGCTGTCTTCGATGTCCACAGTTTAATGACTGACATCTACAACCATCCGAGCCAGTATCTGTCCACGCCAGCCAATGTAACGGGAACGTACTATTTTTGTTCCCCGTCGAATACGAATTGTACGACGAGTCGTCTGGGACTGGATCACTTTATGTGGTATGACGAGTTGCATCCGAGTGAGGCGACAGACAAGGTGATTGCGAGGGAGTTTGTGAATGTCGTGAAGGGGGCGAGTAAGTATGCTGCGTATTGGAAGTGAGGGGAACTTAACGATGAACACGAATTAATGAAATGGTTGGACGAGAAAACAGTTCTGCCGAGTGAGGTGTCACTGCATATGCCAAGAGGATGTCGTTCGATTCACACGGCTGGAGCCTGGATTATGCTTGGACAGTGAAGCCTCGCCGAAGAAGCAATTCCGACTCGGTATCTTCGTCCCGCATCCGAGCAGCATACACACCTCAGTCACGGGCCGTCCCTTTCGGAGGGTTCTGGCATTTCCCATCACACGGCTGGGGTTTCTATATCAAGATCAGCACCACGTCGTCTCCCGCTTGGACCCCCCTTTTCTTCTTCTACAACAGGACTTAATATCCAGCATCCACGAACTATAGTTCACAGACATCACTCTAGGTTGGTATTCTGTGAAAAAGGGATCCCGCTTCAGTTATCCACTCCTTCTCAAGTCTACGGTATCACCTGATTGACCCCCATTTTATCCATGTCCTCAGTTCCCACCCATCCCACTCCCCTCTCACACGACCCCTCATCTCATCTGAACCACCCCCCTCCCCTCGTTCGCGGATCACGGCCGCCAAAATGCAATAACAATGAGCCTGAGCAATGTCGTGCATAAGTGGTCCATAATAGAAAGCCGTAGCTTAGCCAGTCACGGCGTTTAGCGCAACACAGAGGTATCCTCGTGAAGTTCACCCTTGTCCGGGTGGCACTTTGTTCGCCTCCTGCTCGTTAACAGCACCACCCACAGCGAAATCGTTGAAGTTTCAGCTGTTGCACGCTTCACTTGGCCCCCCCTTTTCTGCCCAGTCTCAAGGTCAAGCCAAGCCAAGCCCTCCTGCGCTCGCGCCGGCACCCGCACCCGAACGCGGCCACTCGCTGCACCCCAGCCTCCCAGCCTCCCAGCCTCCCCGTTCCCCGCCCCCCCCCCCCGACGTCCTGCCGGTCCGAACCCTTGACCCCGCCTTCCCCATCCCTACCACGACACACCGTCCCGAAACCCACCTGATTGACATCTCTCGACTCTAATCGCACGTCCTGCCTGCCCTATAACGCCCCTCGCAATGCCAGCCGCCCTGTGATAGGGAAGCCTCTCGGGATGTACGCACCTGCTTATGGCTATGGCCCGGCAAACCCTTCTCCTGCTGCAGCCTTCGTCCCCAATCCCAATGGCGCCCCTCCACAGCAGCAGCACCAGCAGCACCAGCAGCAGCACCTCTCCCAGACCCCCCACCATCCTCACCAACCCCAACCCCAACCCGGCCAGCAGCCTCAGCACCTGATGTATAATCCACAGCAATATGGCGGCGGCGTTGGTCCTGTTCCTCACCAGTCGCCCTATGGAGGCGCTGCTCAGCCTGGGCCTGGCATGGGCCCCAATGCGGGTGCGATGGGAATGATGCAGAACAACGGTATGGCGCATATGCCTGGTGGAGGTATGTAGCACAGCATACACAATTGTTCCCCGTCCCAACGTCGGTCGTCGACCTCTCGCTGCTTCGTCCGGCTCGTCACTGCCTGGCATCGCTTGATCACTGCTCGAAGAAGGCGCCGTGGGCTCTGCGGTGCATACAGCAGCAGGTGCCCGTCAGCAATCCAGACCGAGTACAGGATGTCCAGCTCTCTACCATCTCCTGTCATCCTCTTCCCACGATTGTCTGCTACTTCGGACCCAGCAAACAATGCTGACGCGATTCTTTATAAACAGTGCCTGCATATCAGACCCCATATTCGAGCTCGCCCTACGGGGGTAACATGCCAGCGTCCTCCGGTCCCAACCTCTCCTTCATGCCCACGACCTCGAACGCGCCGTCCTACCCCATGAACGCCCCGAACATGAATCCACAACACCAGGCCCAGCGGATGCAGCCTCCCCCTTCCTCATCGACGCCTACACAGCCTGGCCCACGAGCTCCTCCCTTTGGCAACGTCCCACAGAACACACCGCCGAACGCCAATGCACTATCGCAATTCTCTACACCCCAGAACCCGAATCAGACGCATCTGCAAACACCAAGCAGTAATCAGGGAGCGCAGGCAAGCACGGTCGTCACGCCGCAAACACCAAACTTCCCGCCGGGCTCACAGGGCGCGAATGCTGGGTCGAATATTGCTACACCATTGAGTCCCGGGTCAGAAGCACGCGAGAAGGAGAGAGTCACGTTGTTGTTAGATATCAATCGAGAGCTGCTGTTAGAATGTATGCGGTTAAACAGCATTGCGGAGGCCAAAGCACAGGCGGAAGCAGAGAGGAACGAAGTTGCCTCTGCTACCGCCTCCCCTGAAGGAACCGGAAAAGAGAAAGAAGAGAAGGAAAAAGAAAGGGCAGAGAAACCTGCACCTAAACAGACAAGGGACTATTTGACTAGGGAATATTTTGAGTATGTATTTTATAAGTTGGATTAGGGGACGGGATGAGAGCTAATGTGGATGGATAGATGCATGCGCCGTCTTCAATGCAACCTCGCATACCTCGCCGCCATCGCTGACAGATCCCACAAACCATCCTCCCAGATCCCCGCCCACCCCGCAATCATCTCCGCGCCTCCCCCCTCGCAGAAGCTCGCCCAAGCCGGCCAAACCACGCCATCCACCTCCTCTCCCACAACAAAAAAAGAAGAACCCTCCTCGAGTACGTCAGAAGACAAGAAACCCGAGGCGGACGCAAAGAAGCCAGAAGAGATGGAAGAAGAGCGCGCGCTGTCGCTCGGAGATTTATACAAGAAATTACAAGCGCTATTCCCAGGCGTGGATCCGAAGAAGGAACCACCGCTGCACTCGGCAGCTAGGAACCAGGCACAGCAACAGCAGATGCAGGCGCAAAAACAGAACGCGGCTGCGGTGCAGGGGAATCAGAGTGTGAATGTTGGAGCGGGAGGGGATGCGAATGCGCAGCAGAAGGCGCAGAATGATCTGTTGAGGCAGAAGATGATGCAGCAGCAGGCTCAGCAGCAAGCGGCGGTCCAGAATCAGCAACAGCAACAAGCTCAGCAAGGACATTTGCAGAGTCGGTAGTATGATATACGGGGAAGATGGGAGAATGGAAAGGAGTAAGACAGAGGGGGCATTGTGGCATATATAAAATTTGGAGTAGGTGGAGTTGGTTGGTAAAAGAAGGGGATGGTTCGGCTGCTGTTGGTATACCTAGCGTCATGATATAAGCTTGACTTCGCTGTAGTGCGCTTGAATGAATGATTGATGGAGATGTTTCTACTCAGGAATTTTCATCCCACCTTCTTGCCAGTCCTAGTCGGGGTCAAGTAGCTTCTTTTCTTCTCTCAAGTTTACAAAGCATGGTTCGGAGTCAACCCAAAGAAAGAGAATTTACGTCAAAAATGCTCTTGCTATTTCACTCCGCAAATGCTCTCTCGTTCCACCCAGCTTCATAATCTCTGATTCATAGCAGATCACGTGCCCATCCAGTCTTACAAATCGGCCCGCCCTTTCCCACAAAGTTCCGGCTTCCCGGCCCCTTCGGTCGCTCGCGGGCACGAAAACACAAGCTCTGTTGCTGAAAGTGGAAGACTGCAGAAATTGATCACAGATCGACGAGAAAGAGAGTACGGATTAGGGTTCCACCGGTCAGCGTCGTACTCAAAGGTTGTATCCTGAAAATTTCTCGTGGGAGAGCTGATGCTCGATCATGTTGTCTCGTGTAACACTTTCCAAAGCCCGGTCTGTTTTGCACTTGAGGCAAGCTATCCTTTCTAAGGATTTGAAAATGGATTTTGAGTTTTGTTTCTGTCCTCTGGGTTGCCATTTAGTAGTGATTAACCCCTGGGAACCGGAGTTGAGGGGCATGTCTTGGCCTTGATTACATTTAATTATCTGCTATGTCCTGTCTCTTGATATTGCTTCCTCCTCATAATCATTGCGGTTTCTTTCCTCCCGCGTCAGCGTAATCCTTCAAGACATTGCTCTTCTCCCCATTATACCCCGTCAATCTCATCCACTCCCCGACACTGCTGACTCTCTCTGGTAAGATCTCATCCATCAACTCAAAGTCCTTCTCGGTCCTCTTCAGCACATCCTCCCTCCATGTATTCCAAAATCCGGAGAAGTTCTCTCTGTACGTCTGCAAGGTATCATCATCATGCCCGACCGAATGTCCCACCTTCCTGTCCGCAGGTCCAAAGATCCCAGACGCGAAATACTCGTCCAGAGAAAGATCCCTGAAAATCGCCTTCTTGCCCGTGACCTCCGTAAAGGACCTCGCGACCTCCTCCCACCCCACATTGGCCGTCGCAATCCTTAAATTCAAACCGCTGCTCCTCTGCGGATTCTCAATCATCCATCTCGCATACTTCCCCAAATCCTCCAAATAAATGAACGGCGGAGTTCCCCCGCCAACCGGCGCCTTGAACACCACCACCTCGCCCCCGTCAATCGTCTCATGCGCAGGAGCCAGCATCTCCGCGAAGGTCTCCAGATACATGCAGCTCGTCAGAACACTCCACCTCATTCCCCGCTCCCCTATCTCCTGCGCCGAAATCCAATCCGCGACCTTGGCCTTGCCATCGAAGTGCCCGGTCCGGAAGCGCGCCTGGTACCCGCTGGCCTTGTACGAGCTGGCGAGCGAGCCCCAGATGAAGTGCTGCACGCGGTGTTCGCGCGCCAGCTCGAAGATCCGGATCCCCCAGTAGATCTCGGCCTTCTCGCCGATGGCGAAGCCGTTCAGGTTTACGAAGGCGATGTCGATGCCCTCGAAGGCGGAGTGGAGAGATGTTTCGTTGTAGCTGTCGCCGGGGATGAGGGCTACGTTTGGGAGCGCGGAGAGGGAGGGGCTGAGGGGGAGGTGGGGGAGCGGGTTAGGACTTTGATGGTGTAGTTGTTGGTTTTGGAGAGTTCTGGGGGTTGTTAGAGGGATGGCGGGGAGAGGGGAGGAAGGTGTGTATGTACCTTTCACGATTGGGACGCCTTGGGCCCCTGTTCCGCCGATCAAGAGTACTGTTTGTTTTGGCGTTGACATTTTGAAATTAAGGTTGACTTTGATGAAACAAATAAAAAATTTGAAGCCGACTTCCGAACTGATATTCTTTTCACGAAGGAATTGTCTTCAAGATAATGATCAAGTTGAAAGAGATGCGGACTGGAGAGGAAGGAGAGTCGATCTGGAAGTGGGTCCTTGACCCCTCTTATACACTTCAGCATAACTATACTTTCCCAGAATGATCATTTCACTCTTATTCCACACTCCACATGATTCAGACTGCCTCGGACAATCATACAACTTGATGTTGGGAAAGAGGATTAAGGACGTTGTACGGAGTTATAATACGGAGGTGCTTATTCAGGCGCTTTCTCGTCCGCTTCTCCTTTTCGGCCGTAAATAAGCGAGGAACTAGTAATCACCCCACAACCAAGCCCCAGCCACACAACTGCATGACGATTACTCTACAATGTGCATCGATTTCTTCGAAAATCTTGATTCGTGAACTAGCTTCCGCGGGCGGCATGGTTGGACTCTATGGAGTTGAGGCACTCGATGACCACACACGCAGCGCTGTGCTTACACAGCGTGTGTGGAAGCAGCCGCCAGCTGCAGTGTTTGAGTTCACATATAATAGATAGAACAACTTCAAGCCAAAATGCCTTCTTTCCAAGTAAAATAAACTCTTTTAGACCTCCTTAATCAATAGAACAAATATCAATCAATTCGGCAAGTCGAGCAAGTGTGTTTGAACAATGTCAACAGACAAAGTTGCAGATCTCCTTGAGAGGAACAAGTACGGTAAAGATACTCTGATGGTAGAGTTCCTCACTGACAAAAGCTCTAGAGAGGTTTCCAAGTCGTACAAGCGACCGCCACCGCTTGGCGAGGGTCTGGAGAAAAGAAAGAAGAAGGGAGCAAAAGGGACAGTCATCATCTCCTGCGCCGATCCACGAATTACCCCGGAACACTTTCTGGGCCTCAACTTTGGTGGTGAGTTCAGCAGGTACAATTTTACGAGAGAGGGCAGATGTTGATGAGCGGTAGAAGCGGCAATTATTCGAAATGGCGGGGGCAGGACAGTGGATGCACTGCGCTCCATCCTCGACCTTGATTCTCTTGGGGCGACTGGAACAGTGGTTGTGATCCACCACACAGGTAAATAAAACTTCCTACCATCGAGGACCAAAATCTTGCGCTGACAGTCGCATGAAGATTGTGGCATGACGTATCTAAGTGAGGAAGAGTTCCACGACCGAGTCGAAAAGAAGCACCCTGATTTTGCTGGACGTCATCCCGACTTCAATTATGGAGCAATCAACGAGTACGTACCATGCCTGGTTTTGTTGCCCGGGTGAGTAGAAGTTGACTGGAGTTTAGTCCCGAGAAGAGTGTCGTTGCCGATGTGGAGTATCTGAAAAGCTTCCCCACGTTGGCTGAAAACATGACTATTGCCGGTCTTGTGTTTGATACTTTCACCGGAGAACTAAAGAGGATGGTTTAGGGGCGGAGAAGGAAAGGGAAGTTGTACGAACAGAGAAGAGGACGAATAAATAGTAAATAAAGTTTTGCTACCGTTGAATCAAACTGTATTTGTCCCCTCAAACCAATTCTTATCGGCGGATCTCAGAACTTCGTCGCATCTTTTAAAGATGTCATATCTGACGACAAATCAGTGAATACTCTTCTCACTTTCGCATCTGAATATACCCTGAGCTCTCCCAATAAACTTTCTCGCATTTTCGGTTTTTGATACATCCGTGGTCCCTTGATTCATATTCAATTTATCGGCAAGGTACTTGACTTTCTCTGTCGGAACGCTTGATACAATCTGCTGTTTATTCACTCTCTTCCTCCTCACTCGATCGAACATTATCAAGCGTTCAGGGATCAGTGTCTTGCACGTCAGGTTTGAGAAGAGAGCGAATAGAGCGCCACAATCTTCAAGTGCTTGCTTTCCCCCTGTGTTGAAGGGCAGCATTGGATGAGCAACTTCACCAATGAGAACAGTCTTTCAGTATACTTATGTAGATAGTGGAGTGCGGTTTCGGAGATGCTAGGCCTTGGTGGTGTCTGCTTTTCTGTGACCAGGTCAGCCATTTCTTCCGAGACAGAATGTTGTGGTAAGCAGTCATACATCATGTGCCGAAGAAGTGCGGGGCGATATACATCTGTACGAGGATGGAAGTGCCTCAATGTCCCACCGTCTGAGGGGACATCCGACAAGACGAAATGCTGGAGTTAAGGCCCGACTATATCAAAACTGTGTTCCAAAAAGATGGAGTTCCTTGGTAGTGAAGATTGGAAAGACTGTTATCTCGGAGAGTAAGCCTAGGCCCCGGACGATATTATTTCTGGCCAAAACAGTTTCTGAAAGGGGAATATACCTCTAAAGAATAGGCGTTCAGCGTACCGATCAGAAGTGGTTGGGATTGGAGTCAGGGTGCGTATATACTTGTTGGTAATGGAGAAAATCGCAAGGAGAGGCAAGCTGCGTTGCTGGACATTTAAGCCTTAAGATAGACCTGGATGTCTTACGTAAACTGAGCAGGCACATGCTTGAATACATTCCCAGGATCTACTTTCCATTTTAAAGCCTTGAGACGCTCAAAATTCTCCTCTCCAAAACACTCTTGTACAGAAAGATCATGTCCCATGATGGCCAAATAATTCGCCTTCACCAATCCCTCATCTTTCATCTGATTCAAAATGTCATTTGTCCATTCAATCGACTCAGTAAGTTGTTTCTTCTCCGGGACAGGAGCAAGAGCATGAAGGAAGACGAATCTCTCACGGAGTACAAACGATGAAGTTGGTTGCGGTTTGATCGCTTCTCCCCCAATGAAAAAAGTTCCAATTCCCCACTGCAGGCTTTCGGGGACTTTGGTGGAGGCTGTGAGGAGAATTTTGGCTGCCTCAGCAGAGAGCTTGCTAATGAAGAAGGAGCGAGAGGAGTTATAGGATGCTTGCGGGAGCATGGGGGCAATTATGTCGCACCACTTTTTCATAGTTACTATTGAGGATCAAAGTCAGCCTAGCATTTGTCTCATGCAGGTTTCAAACTAACTTTCGGAAACCATATCCATCATCACAGTTCCTAAACTCTTAACCTTATCCAGCCACTTCTTTCCCTCCTCGAAATCAACTGAGGCCCACGAGAACATCATCGTAAGGGTGGGCGCCCCGCCTCTCTTCGAAAAATGACATCCAATCGACAGTTGAGCAGGGACATTCTCTTCATCGAGCAGTTTCTGAACATCAGAAAGAATGTTCTCCGCTTCATCGAACTTGAATATCAACATGCCGCCCAGCATCTTCGGCAAAGGATATGTTTTGAACTTGGCCTCCGTAATGACACCAAACGCTCCACCAGCACCTTTGATCCCCCAAAGTAGCTCACTATCATCCTCCTGCATCTCTCCATCAGCGGTGACAATTTTTGCATTGATGATCTGGTCAACCCCTAACCCGAAGGCGTTGACGAGTGGACCAAACCCGCCGCTGAATGCCCATCCTAAGTGACCAGTAACTGAAGCAAGAGTACAAGGCGTTACCAAACCATGGCCGTCGAGAAAATTGACAACATCTCCAGTTTGGGTGCCTCCTCCAATTGTGATTGATTTCTGGTCTTCAGCGAGGACAATTTGGTTCAGTTCTCGGATGTCGAGAATCACGGCGCCGTCAATGAGAGAGCGACCCCAGAGGTCGTGCCCTCCTGATCGGACTGCGAGAGGGAGATTGTTGGTGACACAGAATTTGATCACAGTCGAGACCTCGGAGGGGGCGGTGACGCGTACCAGAGCTAAAGGCTCGTTCGGAGCATATTCCAGGTTCCAGATTGCTTTCATGCCTTGAAAGTGTGGTGAGGAGGAGGTGTAGATTTTGAGTTTTGGGTGTTTGGATATGAGATCTGCTAGCTGGGTAGAAGGGCGAGGGCCGATATCTGTTAATGGGTCGAATTCTATCTTGTAGCGAAAATCTGGAGAGGCAGACATCCTCCAAAGATTGTTGAGTATTAAAATAGATGATGACTGTGATCTTCTCAGAAAGAGGGACGTTCACGGTAGGGGTTGATATTTGGTGGAGTAAAAACCTAAGAAAAGTATGAGAACAGAACGAAGAAACTGGAAATGAGGTGTATATAACTGCCACTCAAGGCGGGGGGGAGGAAGCGGAGGAAGAAGTTTCCGAGACTTGCCCCCTCAAGAGCCTGTCCTGGACCGGACCACACGCCCGTATTTCGTAATTTGTAGCTAATCAAAGCATTTTTGTAATTTAGCCTTGTCAAAGGAAAGGCTCTGAGAGGCTCAAGGGGTAATAATTAGTCAGCTAGCGCTCACAGAATGCAGTCAGCTTGCTCTAGCCCTACACTCCAATCCCGCAGGCATCTGTTCTCTGTCGAAAAAGTAAGGATTGCGGGTTGGCCACGTGGCGAAGGCCTGGGGAGCTTGCTCTGGAACGAGGAGAAATGTCTGCGTGCATGATACGGAACAGAAACTACAAATATAGGAGATGTCGTATGGATACGGGTACTAGGGAGCTTAGCTTCGCTTACTCATCAGCCCCTTTTATTTAGCTAGATCCAGAGGCTCCCTTCAGAGCTTCTTTTAATCAGACAATCATTTATGCAAATCACTGTTCCTTGCTATTTGCAATAGGAGGTAAAATTGTAGGATTTTTTTAACCAAATAACGGGAACAAGCGGCAGCTAAAAGCCACAGACAAATCTTCAATGCCAACGGGAAAGTCGCAGTCCATGACGTGAGAGACGAAGTATACCGTGCAACGTTCCCTAGATCGATCTCTCCTTCAAGAAAAATCACTATCAATCCATACATATAATTGATATCATGTCCAAACCTATCTGTCTGCCCCAGTAAACAAACCTGTGGTCGCCGACCCTTGGCCGTGGCTGCTCACTCCTTATTTATTTTCAAGAAATGTCACAGCAGTGCTTTGGAGATAGGTGGCGTGGCCGAGAGGGAGAGGATGAGCAAAGGAGTTATTTAATTACCTTAGCAATAAAGTCTTTCAATAGTTGGTGTCCTTGGCAATAGCTAATGATGGATATCGGAGATTGTGAGGGTGGCGGGTGAGACAAGCAAATATAGAACGGCGAGGAGAGATGAACCTCTTATTGTGTGGAATAATACCCAGATAACAGCGACAACTTTCCACAACAAAAAGTGTATATGATCGGTCGTATTCCTCTAGGACTCTAGGAGCAACTTTTTCATCTTTAGCAGTACAGAAATCAAAGATTCATTTGCGAACTTGAGTAGTAACCTTGGAGCTGGCGAATGCTGCAAGCAGAAACAGATCAAACCCAACCATCCAGTGTTATGCGACCTAAGCTAGTTTTCTAGAAAAAGAGCTTAGGTCGCATACCAAGTAAGCCAGTGTGCCAGTATCACTGGTCGATTTGCATGCCCTGATTTGGGACTTCAGCATCCGGTGGCATCGTCAAAATCATTCCTCGGATAGACTTCCCCAATATCTACAGCGGTCTCCTCTACCTTGTAAGGCCTGGCCTGCCAATCGACAATTGAGATGAGACCGACTCTTCTAACGTAGAAATATAAGGTAATAATATTATATTACTATTCACTAGTAGTTCATTCGCTATGGTCGGCTGTAAGTGTAGAGGCAAAAGCTTGGCAGGGGCAGATGAAAGCGCGGCCGCAATACTTGCCACCTTTCTTGTGGGCAGACTTGTCCGCCAGTTGAATTGAGGTGGGCTACCATTTGAGTAAGGGCCCTGGGAAGGAAGCGGCGGGAAAGTGCTGAACTGGACTCCCAGTATTGAGACAACAGCTGAACTACCAAAAGTGATAGACATCAGGTATGTGGTCAGTGCCTGGTTAGTCCACGGAAGACCATGATATTCATGTCGCTGGATTTTATTGCACTTCGTCGGGAGCACGTTGTCTGCACTCAGCCTCACGAGGCTGGGTTGCGGCCGCTAGGCAAACTCGGGCTTGATGCGCTGGCCACGTTGGGCTTGCATAGGATACTGAAATTGGCCATTTGGGCCTCATGAAGCCGGGCTAAGGAGTTAGAAGTATATCAAGCTGCTACTTCTACGAAATCCTCCGGCTGGAGCAGTCCCGTAGTGGTCCCGCAGAGATTTAGGAGGCACGGCCGGCCCGCAACATAGATCGTGCGCAAACCAAAGTGCTAAGGTTAACGCGTGCAATAGTCTACAAATTACAGCGACGACGACCCGACACATTCTTGCTGCCAACGCGAGTATCTGGGGCCTTATAGAGAGCGTCTACTATGAAATTCGCCTATTCTATTTACTCGGGAATGATTTTGATCGAAGGTCGAGACGGTCGGATTCTTTTTGACAGGGTCGCACGGGCTGTATTGCGGCCAGGAGAAAAGTGCCGGGGCCGGAATAGCCTTGCTCTGAGGGAACACCAAACCCTTAGGTGGATAGATTGCTGGTCCGGATCCCCCGCCTCCGCGTCAGCAATGCTCCAGCGAATAGCGAGAGCATGAACCATTAAAATATACCTTGCTGCATGCATACCGAGTATCTGTACAGCTGGAGCTGCAGCAGAGGCTCAGCTCCAGCCTGGAGCTGAACCTCCCTCCAACTCCAACCTCCGGATTTCTTTCCTTTCATTTCTCTTGTCTTATCTCCTTTCAATTTCATTCCACCCGATACGAACTACTCTTGGGCGCATTTGATGTGGAGTAGGAGAGGAAATCAATCATTGAGTCTTGTATTCCAACGCCTCCAAGACCAATCACCCTTGCAGCAACACTAGCAACATGAGTCAACTGGGAGACAAAATCTCTGGCTCTGGCAGCGATGCAGGTAGGGTCAAATCTGCGAAGGACGTCATTCTCAAACTCGCAGACCCCCCACCCAAAAAAGTGAAACATCAGTCTCCACAGGACGCCATCGACGAGTTCTGGAAGAAGTTCGACACAAAAACTCCAGGAATAGGTATTTTAGTTCAACCACACACCTCCTGATGCTTGAACATCTGCTAATATGTGCCCTTTGCAGCATCCACTGTCATACCAAAGAACCTCCTTGCGAAGAAGGCCAGCGAAAAGAGCCCCAAGGGTCTTGTCAAGGGGAGGAATGCTGCAGCGTCCTACGAAGAAGCAGCAGCGATCTGCAAAGAGAAGGTCGAGAAGATTGTGCATGAGTGCCATCGAACCAATACAAAATACCTCGACCCCCATTTCGATATCGAGACCGATCTGGATTGGGACAAAGATTGTCTTACGCAATTGAAGTCAAGCGATGAAGAGCCGAAATCCTCCGCCATACCAGAAAGCGTGAAGCGAGTTGGGGACATATTCGAAGACCCAAAATTCTTCGTCGAAGGAGCATCTGCAAATGACGTCCGTCAAGGCAATGATGGCGACTGTTGGTTTCTAGCTGCTCTTTGCGCCTTGGCGAATAAACCTGATCTCATTGAGAAAGTCTGCGTCGCGAGAGATGAAAAGGTTGGAGCGTATGGCTTCGTGTTTCATCGAGATGGGGAATGGGTGTCAGAGATAATTGACGACAAGCTATATTTGATCAAGCCCGACTACGACGCAAGTTGGCTTGAGCGCATGATGCTTGACGGCCACCATCGCATCAACTCAGAGGAAGAGTACCGCAAGCTCTATCAGGTATCAATTTCTCCAACATATTTCCAACTTTTTGCTGACAGGTTTAGACCGGCTCTTCTGCCTTATTCTTTGCCCAGTGCCAGGACCCTAATGAGAGCTGGCTTCCTCTGATGGAGAAAGCATACGCTAAAGCTCATGGTGTAAGTATAAGACCGCTCTTCCTCCCAAATGTTACTCTAATTGGCTTAGGACTACTCAGCCATTGAGGGAGGCTACGCTGGTGAAGGAGTGGAAGATTTGACTGGAGGTGTGACCACAGAGCTTTTCATAACAGACATCCTCGACAAAGACTATTTCTGGAAGGAAGAACTCTTGAAGGTCAATGAAGAATTCCTCTTTGGTTGCTGGGCCTATCAGCGGGGTTACGGCTCCCGAAAGGGCATTGTTGAAGGACATGCCTACTCAGTCATGAAGGCAGTAGAGGTTGATGGTCAGAGGTTGGTCCTTTTGAGGAACCCCTGGGGCGAGGTCGAGTGGAAAGGCCCGTGGAGTAAGTTTGGACAACCCTATATTGCTGTGCAAGCGGCTCATAGTTTTAGGTGATGGCAGCAAAGAATGGACACCGGAATGGATGCAAAAGCTCGACCACCGCTTTGGAGACGATGGGGTCTTCTGGATGTCCTACGACGATCTCATGAAGAAGTATCAATTGTTTGACCGTACAAAATTGTTCTCGGATGAGTGGAAAGTAACACAGCAGTGGACAACCGTAACTGTTCCTTGGAATGTTGATTACAATGACACCAAGTTCACATTTACGCTGGAAAAAAAGTCCTCCGTTACGATAGTACTTTCTCAGGTAATATATCTTCCCATATGCTTTACTTCTATTGGTTAATTCGATTCTTAGCTTGACTCTCGATACTTTCGTGGTCTTGAGGGTCAGTATACATTCGGCTTGTCATTCCGTGTGCATAAGGCAGGAGAACAGACTTATCTCGTACGCAGCTGCAATAGGTACAACATGAGCCGATCTACGACCGCTGAGCTCGAACTTGACCCAGGTGAGTATAACGTCTTGATGAAGATTGAAGCAAGGCGCTCGGAGGACCGCTGGCCGATTGAGAAAGTCGTTCGCGAGAATGCTAAAGAGCGCCGTGGGAAGCTTGTGCGCATTGGCCTTTCGTACGACATGGCTCATGCCAAAGGACATATTACAGAGACCGAGGAAGAAAAAGCAGGGAAGAAGAAAGTCGAAGCTGCTAAGAAGACGAAGCTTATGAAAGAGACTAAAGAGAAACTAATGAAGGAGAAGAAAAAGAGAAAGCATAATGAAAATAAGGAGAAGAGAAAACAGCGTGCTGCCAAAGCGAAGAGACAGGCTAAAGCCAAAGCCAAAGCTGAGAAGAAAGCTCAAAAGGAGAAGGAAGCCAAGCCAGAGGTGAAGGATGAACCAAAAGTTGCCGAGCCTGGGAATGAGTCTGCTTCTGTTGATGCACCTGCGGAACCAGCAAAATCCACAAACACTCCTGAGCCAGCAAAACCTGACACCACAGCAACACCTGCCGGTCCTCCCCAAACTCTCGAAATCAGAGCGAAAGGCCCCAACCCATCCGCCCCGCCGCCCACCGTCGGCTTCCCGGACGATGAGGATGACGATGATGACTCCGACATCCACTCTGATGTGTCTGATATCTCTGACGGCGAAATCGAAGACTACCTTGCTGAGCAAAAACTGGCCGCAGAGCAAGCCATTCCTCCTCCACCTCCACCGGAACCGGAAGAGGAGGAGGATGAATTTGAGGCTGATCCATGGAATGCCGTTGTTGTTGTGGGATTGAGGGTTTATTCGAAGGAGAATGGTGTTTCAGTGAAGGTTGTTAGACCGAGAGATTGGGAGGATGGTGAGGGGAAGCTGGATGTGGATGATTCTGCGGCGGATGCGACTAAGGATATCGATGGTGTTGGGGTGGCGGTTGAGAAAGTTGAGGCTGATAACACCGTGGTGGATAAGAAGGAGGATAATACAGAGAAGTAACCCAACAGGGACACCGAGGTCGTGGGGATAAAAAAGAAGGGGAGACATAGAAGAGTGGTGGTGGAAGTGAGGGGTCGGGGGTCGTGGCCTAAAAGTACTGGTGGTGTTTTCTCTTTGGCATATACCAGATTGCAACGATGTTCCCTTACATGCATACATGGGTCAATTCTATACAACTGTTGTATGTGGCCCCTGGTTTGTTGACAATTTCCTCCGCCCCACCACCCGTACAATTCGCAGCACTCTCAGCTTCCCACATACTTTAATTTGCAGCTTGTGATACTCAAGCTTCATCCTACGAGTCTAGGACAACGAATTTGGCGAGAGAGGCGGCGATGTGGTACCAGACCATGTTTTTAGAGGACTGCGCACCACAGCAGTTCATTGGAGTTGCATTGTGTTGGCATTTCAGACGAAAGCACGCACAGGTGCGAGGGTTCTGGCACAAACATTGAGATTGTATAGGTACGGGCTCAATGCGGCCAAAAAAAAATCGCGATTCATCACTTGGATTTTGCGAAAGAAAAAAAATAGATGCAGTAGCGTCGTTAAACCAACCCGTATATTAGGGGTATTTCACTTAATGACCATTGGTTGGTTCTCCATTTCTGATACAGAAAGTTGGTTGCTGATCGTTGGTGATACGTTGTTAGGCGCTAACAGTGCCACGTGGTCGTTGGCAGGAAGCCGGCTCCGCCACAATTTTCCAGGCGTCTATACCAACGACAATTTCATGAACAAAAAGCACACCTGCGCAATGAATATAGCTACAAAGTGCAATTCGGTAACCTCAAACCACAATAGCAAAGGCGATATACTGAGTTCATAAGCACTTCCCGCTCGACTAGACTTCAGTCATTGTCAAAATGGCTGGCTTGGGCGAGGCTGCAAGCATCATTGCCGTGATCCAGATTTCGGGAAAGGTTTTTGACCTGTGTCAAACATACTACTTGGGGGTGAAGGAAGCTCGAAAGGATATCCAACGCCTTCGGGAAGAAGTAATGTTGCTCCAGGATATTTTGACAAATG
Organism: Hyaloscypha bicolor E; assembly: GCF_002865645.1. Lineage (NCBI taxonomy): Eukaryota > Fungi > Ascomycota > Leotiomycetes > Helotiales > Hyaloscyphaceae > Hyaloscypha > Hyaloscypha bicolor. The sequence goes on along the minus strand of NW_020194685.1, from coordinate 2,625,714 downwards.
TGGCAGACCTGGCTGAAGATCCAGGTACAGCCAAGCAATTAATCCTGAGCCTTCTCAATCAACAAGATGGGCCAGTTCAGCAGTGCCAGAAAGATCTGACAGGGCTAATTGCAAAATTAGAGCCTGGCCAGGCGAAGGATAAGATGAAGCAATTTGGGTTGAGAGCTTTGAAGTGGCCTTTTACCAGCAAAGACGTTGAGAAGCTTCTCGTCATTACTGGAAGATACAAGGTGACGTTTAATCTGGCGTTGACTGCGGATCATGTGTAAGTTGAGCTATACATATTCCGTTATAAATATACGCTGAGAATTATCAGGGGTCTAGCTCGAGCACTCAAGTATAATGTGGCGAGATTAAGTGATAGCGTGGTAGAGTTGCAGGCCGGGCAAAGAACACTTGTTGCACGGGAGGTCCAGCAATGGTTATCATCGCCAGACCCTTCTTCAAACCACAACGCCGCCTGCAAAAAGCGACAACCAACGACAGGAGCATGGTTCGTCGGAAGCGACGAGTTCGAGGAATGGAAAATGTGCGCAAATTCCTTCCTCTGGCTACAAGGCATTCGTGAGTCCATGGTCCACAGGCGTCGGACAGATGCCTTGATCACTAATTGACGTCTACAGCTGGCTGCGGGAAGACTATTCTGTGGTAAGGCTTCTATGTAAGATTCGAGCATGGCAGCCGTTGACAGAATTAGCTCAACTATTATTGAACATATCAGGTCTATCTATGAATCAGATCCTGCAGTCGCAATCGCCTACTTTTACTTCGACTTCAATGACAACGAGAAGCAACAACATGAGAAATGTTTACGGTCCCTGATCGAACAACTCTCTGTGCAATCTGTGAAATCTATGGATGCCCTGAACATCCTCTTCGCTCGCAGCAAAGATGGGCAGCAGCAGCCGACAACAGATGCTCTTTTGTCGACTCTACAACATATTCTAAGAGATTTTCAGCAGACATTCATCATTCTTGACGCGTTGGACGAATGCAAGGAAAGGGAAGCACTCCTAAAGCTGCTAGAGAATACTATGGACTGGAAGGTTGAGAATCTGCATATATTGGCCACAAGTCGGAGGGAGAGAGACATTGAAGAGACTCTGGCACCTTTGGCTACCGACCAGATCTGCATCCAAAGTGCCCTTGTCAATGCTGATATTCACGTTCACATTTGCGACCGGCTTCAGAACGACCCAAAACTGAATAAATGGCCTGCAAATGTTCAAAGAGAGGTCGAGAAGACATTGATGGATGGAGCCCATGGGATGTACGTTATAACGCCCCATCTACTTTACAGGTCCCAAAATGCACTGACAATCTTCTTGTTGAACTAGCTAAAGCAATATAGCTAGGGTCACGTGCTTGCAATGTAAACCAAGTAAAACGTACTGAATTGACTGCTGTTCTACAGTGGTAAGTAGCCCGTATATATAGCCCTGAACCCCCTAAGTCACATGTACTAAATCCCTATGCCAGCTGAACCGATTACAGCTATACAGGGTATTCCAGCCGTACATGGTATTCCAGCTATACAGGGTATTCCAGCCGTACAGGGTATTCCAGCTATACAGGGTATTCCAGCCGTACAGGGTATTCCAGCCATACAGGGTATTCCAGCTGTACAGGGTATTCCAGCTATACAGGGTATTCCAGCCGTACAGGGTATTCCAGCTATACAGGGTATTCCAGCTGGACAGGGTATTAAGCTAGTGCACAGCCCCATGGCGTTCGGTTCCAGGGCTTACTAAGCCTATTAGGGGCCTCAGGCCCCTAATTTCAACACTTCTTAAGGTTTCGATGGGTTGTGTGTCAACTAGATGTGCTGAGTAAATGTCTGAAACTCAATGCGCTACGAAAAGCATTGCAATCGCTTCCGAAAACTTTGGACGACACGTATGCCCGGATATTGTGCAGCATCGATGAAGAATACAGTCAAGATGCTTTCACCATTCTACAATGGCTGGTATATTCCGCTCGGCCGCTCCGAATTGAAGAAGTTGCCGAAGTCGTTGCTATCGATATAGATCTTGTTGAACTAGCTAGCTTGGCTAGCATCCTTTCCTTCCACTCCAGGTTTAACCACTAATTCAGTTCGTCCGATTATTGGGTATTACTTACGTACGAATACACCAATCGTTTATTAGTATCGCCATTCGATTACGTTCCTTAAACGTACGTACAGGAATCAGATTGGTAAATCGTTCCCACCACCAAGTAAGTGCGGGGTAAATCACATGGTGGGGTGGAAATCAGGAATATAGCTAGGGAACCCATTCCCTCTGTTTTTTATGGAATCACTCTCCTGTATCTAGTCAAAACTAGTCATTCTACAGATTGTCAATCTCCAATATATCGATTTTCCACCGATAAATCGATCCCAGTTCAATAGATCTTCTACGGTTTGATGCTGAAAATCGACTCCGGGAGCGTCGAGACATATTGACAATATGCTCCAGCCTAGTAACCACGGCAGCAGTAACAGCTGAGGGCGGTGATGGCGTCTATTATGAGACAGAAGAGCTCAGACTAGCTCATTTCTCCGTCAAAGAGTACTTAATCTCTGATCGTGTTCGAACCGGACCAGCTTCCAAATACAATATACAAGGATGCGCCGAAGATAGAATTGCTCAAGCATGTCTGATTTACCTTCTTCAGTTCAAGGGATCTACATTACTCACACCAAATAATATCGATGACTTCCCGCTTGCAAGGTATGCAGCAGAGTACTGGACTCGCCACGCCCGAGCAGCTACACAAGATGCAGAGCGAGTCAATCAGCTAAGTATACGGCTTTTACACTCGAAAGGAGACGTCTATATCAATTGGATTCGACTGTTCAACCCAGACATGCCAGGAGGAGGGTCTGATATGACACAAAGCACAAGAAATATCGCTTCTCCATTATACTACGCCTCCCTTGAGGGCCTAGTTAAACCAGTTGCACGTCTGCTTGAGAAAAGGGGCGTGAATGCCCAGGGCGGAAGGTACGGCAACGCGCTCCAGGCGGCTTCATATAGAGGGAATGAGGCTATCGTTAGGTTATTGCTTGAGAAGGGGGCCAACGTGAATGCCCAGGGTGGAGAATACGGCAATGCGCTTTATGCGGCTTCAGGTAGAGGTTGCTAGGATATTGTCATGCTCTTACTAAACCAGGGGGCCGACATAAATGCCCAGGGCGGACAATATGGCAATGCGCTCCAGGCGGCTTCAGGTAAAGGTCACTATGATATTGTCATGCTCTTACTAAACCAGGGGGCCGATATAAATGCCCAGGGCGGATTCTATGGCAATGCGCTCCAGGCGGCTTCAGGTGGAGGTTACGAGTCCGTCGTCTGGTTCCTGCTTGAGAATGGGGCCGGTGTCGATTCACAGGGCAATGGATGCGGTAACGCGTTTCAGGCGGCTTCACACGAAGATCGCGGGAAAATCGTCTGCGGCTTAATTTCTCAGGAGGGCAACTTCGATGACTAGAGCGCAGAGTATGGCAACGCACTCTAGGCGGCTTTATTGGAGGGAACGAGGCCGCCATTACCCCTTTGCTCGAGAGCAGTTAGAAAACCCATCTCATAGTAGGCTATTAGAAACGGTCCAGGGATTAAACAGCGTGCAAAAATATATAGAAATATTTGGGTTATAAAATATCAAAATCACGTGTTCAAGCGATTTACGTTCATATGTATGATTGGCTCCAAGGGTGACCGTCGAGAGGTCAAAGATAGAGAATCTAGGTAAGTGTGCCTCCTAGATAGCATGCCATGTCCTGTAATATAGAGCGAAACATTCTTGCACCGTATCTATCACATGACTGTTTAAATAACCCGCCTTCTCTTACGTGGAGTGATTGAGTCCCTGCCTTAGCTTGGTGAGAGACAAGATAAGGAAAGTATAACCGAGGGTCAAGGGAGCCAGAACGAGCCCCTTTGGGAGCTAAAATGGCCTCTCAGTGCATGCTCAGGCAAAGCCCCACCCCCCCGACTACTTCCCGCGGAAGATATTTCCTAGTTTTGTTTTGGAGTCACCGACTAGAAGCAGATCGCCGACATGACAAAGTGGCGCGTCTCAGTCACTTCCCAGGAAACGAAAATAGATTAAAATAGAGCGGATAACCGTGGTAGGTTGGCTAACCCGTTAGTATTAACACCACGCGCACATGCAGGAGGAACGACAAAATACTGTGGTCTAGGCCTCGAGCTAAGAGCGCTTTATCACCTGCGATACTTGCGAGCCTGGTCCAGGTGGGGCTGACTTCTTGCCACGTGCTGCACTGCGGACTGACCGAGACAAAAGCCCGAGACAAGTCACTCTGGAGTACCGCACGCTGTTGAACACGCTTCGCTTAAGTGACCATTTTTGGTAAGTGAACCCCTGAACGTCCCTCAACCCCTTTGAAGAATGCAGGGAAATTCCGGGCAAAGCTTCCATGGAAAGTCCGCGACCCGGTGCTCTGGTTGGAAACGGGTTTACAGTTAGCTTATAAACCGCGGGGAAACTGATTTGCCGTTAGGACTGGGGCTAACGCGAATCAATTTCTGCAACATAAATCTCAGCTATTTGAAGATTTCCGCTACTTCTCCATAAAAAGTGAGACAACAACCTCGCTTTCTTGTTTAACCTCAAACGTACTAGCACTCTGCACCAAAATTGAACCCGATTCCGTCATCGGCCTGTGCCGAGCAATCTCTAGACGCTGGGTATAGGGAAGTGCATTTTGGGAGCGTTATACCAGGGCGGCGTTGAGTTCCTCAGTTGACGGCATCATCACATGAGAACCATTGTACTATTATTTGTGGGTATCTGGGGGTGGAGTCATGCCAAGTCGTTTGCATCTTTCTGATCTGGGCCCTCATTGAGCCTCTTGTCTGCTCTGGCCATTTCACCACATACCAAAGACATTGAAGCGCTCTATCTGGGTCGACAACCAAGTGGTGCACGAATGCTCGCCCTTGTTTCGACATACCGTTTGGAACTTTGGATTAGTCCGCTTACACCTTGACAGCTGCTTGCCGTTTTCAGTCCACAAACCTTGATGTCATCTACGAGTTCTCGGGATCGCCATTTCATTCGTCTGAGCACACGTGCCTATCAATTCCTTTTCTTGCAGTCAGTCTGTTCTCTTCCAAGACTCTACTGCTGTTATCCCTGAGCTGAGGCACCAGTCGTAGCGGGTAACTGTTTCTCTGTGGTAAACAATGCATTGCTTGGCCCTAGATGGCCTTGAGGTTGTGGCATGATTCTCCAAGCACATCTCCACGGACACTAAGACAGATCCATCATAAAAGTCCTTGTTTTCAGCTACCAATGCTCGGTTTTCAGTGTGATCATGCGATGCAATCAATAGTGCCACCAAGGGTCACTGCTAAGGATATTGCCATTTCTCAGAAGTATTTTCAGTAGTCTCGAGTAAACGTTCTACGAGCTTTATCAGCTTGTGTTGACGATTTTCCCTTTTTGGAAGATCCCCCCTTGGGGATATCTATATTTAAGATCACCATCACCTTTCTACCAGTGCCGCTCAATTTGAGAGACTGCTAAAAATATGGAGCCTTTCAGACAACTTGGCCGACAGGAGCAATCATAGAAAAATTGACGTATATTAGCTAAGTCTAAGCTATTGTTATGCGCGCCAGCTTCTGCCTCTTTGTTGAGGAGAGAAATACCTCCACATGTCAAAAAGATTCACTAGTGAACTAAAACAATATTTAAAAAGATTATTCCCTATATAGTACCTATTGTCAAATCTTAATTCCAGCCTCCCTAAGCATTATCATAGAAACATCTCCAATCTCCAAGTTCACGAGCAAGTCCCAAAACCAGCCTGACAGCCCGTGGCGCAGTATGCCGTCGTGTTCCCACTGTCCAGAAGTATGAGCAAGGTTCCACTACAACGCCGGTGTGATCCACACGCAAAAGGTGGGGTTGGGGGGGAAGAAGAATCCTTACCAAAATCCATATTTGGAACAACAATTTCCATAGGTTGAACCAAGACACGTCTGATTCACCGCGGATCCACACATGCCATTCGCCGAGACGATCACCCCTGTGCTCAGCGCGCATGTCCCATACGAAGGCAAGCAGCCTCCTGAGCAATAAGCGGATGTCTTGCCGCTAATAAAACATAGGAGATTGATTAACGCTCATTCTATGTAGAGAAGGATTGGTTGATTGATTTGTTGATTGACTGGATTACAGGGGAGGAGATGAAGAGAATGTATTGTTGCTTACCACCACCCATAGGCAGAACAGCAATCACCCCAGGCCGACCCTTTGCAGGTGTATAACCCCCCGCTTCGTGAAGAGCAGGAGCCATCTTTTGTGATTACTAGGGCTGTAGGCGAAGATGAAACGCTGGAAGACGTCCGTGAGGATGTGGTTGAAGTTTTCAAAGTAGTTGTTGAGGTGGTTATTGAGATTGAGATTGAGCTGGAGATGGTGGGGGTTTGTGCTGCACTACTTCTCGTTAACTTGCTGTTGAATTTTTCTCAAAGGTTATAATGAAGCAGACGAGATAAGGAAAAGAGAGTTAGGAAATATGAAGACAACTTACGGTGAACTGCTGGCTGTACTGGAACTCGAGCTGACGCTGCTGGAAAGAGCAGCACCGTTGGTTGCATTCCGATACCAATTTATCTTCGGGTCTCCCAAACACTCACCCACGCTTACTGCTCTGAAGCCTCTCGCCTGCAGTGTCTGCAACATGAATTCAGTCAAGTTGATTGCCGTTTGGAAATGGGTGTCATGACTCAAGCTGAGGTAGCTACTATTTGCCGCATTGCCCGAGACGTTGCCGGAAAAATAGTCCTTGCTATTCTGAATTAGATTCGGAGAGTCGTTAATATAGTCCTTTGTGTCTATGTCCAGATAAATCATGTGGTAACCTAGGGCGGCCATATGATCCTCGCAGCCAGACGCGTAGGAACAGGAGGTAAACGGGGGGCGCATATAGGTTGGAAACCAGCCGAAGATATTCCTGAAGGCCATTTCGTTGTACACCATTTGATTTTGGCGCTGAGTAGCATTGGTGAGGCTCAAGTCCTGATGTGTCCAGGTATGGCTCGCCAGTTGGTGACCAGCAGCATACATGCTGCGTAGTATGCCTGGCCATGGAAGTGTTGGGTCATCAATGCGGCCTTTGCCGATGTTGTTTCCTGTTATGAAGAAGGTGGCTGTTGCCTTGTATTTTTGAAGAGTATCAAGAACTGTTTGGGTGTACAGATATGGACCGTCATCGAAGGTAAGGGCAATTGTCCCTGGGGTTTGGCAATGGAAGAGACCACGGCCGCCTATCTCAGTTCGTTAGTGAGAGGCTCTGTGACTGGAAAATTTAGAGACTAATATCGAACCATAAACTTGATTGCCCCAGAGCGGACGAGGGACGCTGAGGGTAGATGATCCAGGTGGTGCGATGCTGCGATGACACTTTAGTAAACATTTCTCATGTTGGAAATTATCAGAGCACCTACTTTCCATCGCAAGCTGGCCCATAATCAAGTTGACAATCAGGTCCCTCACAGTAAGAAGTTCCTGTGCCGCAGAGTCCACCGGAAGAGCAACATTGTCCGGCTGGACAGGAGCCGACACCAGCACCACAGGATTGGGGACCCCGGCGTCCAAGTAAATGTAATTCAGGCAGAGAACGAACTTCTTCGCCTTCACCAAAATGTACATTCAGCTCGTCCTGAGAAGGCGAAGAGCGGATGCGGAAGCCTGTACCATGAGCGGCAGCGAACTGACTAGCAGGCCTGCTCACGTCCGAAAAGAGCAGCAATCCTGTCGATAGGTATGTTAACATCATAGTTAAGGAAAGTAAAATATTCAACGAGTTTAGGAAGAAGTATCATCTGGGGGCAAGAAGAGTATTTGAAGAGCGCGCACATGGTCTATGTATTTGTGCAGCCAAGCGTAAGAGACGTTCAACAAAGCTTTGCTCGCCTGATTATGATCTGGAAATGGAGTCGAATGGCCCAAAAGACTGAACCAGTGAGACATGCATCGAAAATCAGTCCTGATCGAGAGCTAGTGCGAGAAAAGCGGTGCCAGCAAAGCGCTTTCGTTCCAGGCATATTGGAACCCGGGAGTCTGGCCACGGTAAAGAGTGTCATAGGGCGGAGTCCGGAGAGGCCGCGAAAGTAAAACTTGTAGCACCGAGCTCTAGGCTTTGAAAACCAGTCCTGGCTCTGTTTGCGCCGCATCTACAAGCACAGAGACATTGTCTCGGCGGTCTACCTGGACAGGCTTGGAAATAATACCTGAGGTATCGATCCAGCATCAATCCTGGAATGGATTAGTTAACATTCCTGGAACCTTCTTGGATCGTTCCAGACTAACCCTAAGCGAGGCTTGGCTAAGTACCTGATATAGTAAATTTGTATGAGAGGTACATAAACGAGGGGTAAGTAAGCGAGAGGATGCAACGCACGAGATGAGGGACACCAGAAAATTAAGAATATTTCAAAAGTGCCTTAAAAATATATATAAAAACATGCAGAATTAATATACTAATAGATTTAATTACTAATGCTAGCTTACTTTTTTAATTAGAGATACTTATTATAATAAAATCTGAGTTAAAGAGGTAAAAGTAGGGAGGGAGGTCTAATTTCTCGCTTAGGTACAAGGGGCCAAGTCTTCTAGTCGATACGTTCCACCGTGGTTCCATTCCTCAGAGGAACGGTACAGGGATTCGTGGAATGTTGCTAAGCCTTGGTCTGCCCAGTGGCAAGACCTGGGGAAATCCCCATTGTACGGACGAAGCGTCGAGAACTTGCGGAGAGAGCGGAGTGGTCACTAGTTGTCACTAGCCACTGATCACTGATCACTGATCACTAATCACTAATCACTGGCCCCTGGCTCTTGGGTGTTGCCCCTTGGTTGGAAAAGCAGCGAGGGAAGGGCTGAGCCGCTTGTTGCTGGAGGCACGTGAGCTGAAGACACGTGAGACAAGGCGCCGCCGGTCAGGCCGACGAAATAAAAAAGCAGTCCCACGGAAAAAGTCGACTTCGGTACATCTTCCCATGTTCTAGCCCCCGAGAGTCTTTTTACAGTTCAAAACTGTGGCGGAGGACCGATTTATTTATTTTACTAGGTTAGTGTTGGAGGCTGATGGCGGAAAGCCATGAACAGGTAATCGGGACCTCAGCCGCCTCTTGCGCTTTTAATCAGGACTTTTGAGGGTTTCATTGGAAGACTCTTTATTCACTCTCGCTTCGACTAGCCTATTGTTGCGGTGCGTTCGATCTGCCACGTGCCACCAAAGAAAAGGGGTTGTCAACCAATTGTGAAGATTTTGCACTGCAATTTGTCTGCTCCCAAAAAATGTTGAAATTATTTTTATATACTAGCTGGATGGCGAGTTTGCAGTCCATGTCTTAATTAAGCTTGGCTTCATGCGCCACCTTCCCGGCATGAATTCGAACCAGACAACCCTGAAATTCCCAGAGAAGCTGTAAATGGCATATCGCGAGTCAGCTTCCCTGACACCACCTGCGATTCCTCGTCGTCAGGAAGATGTCGAGAGCCCAACGAGCTTGGGCTGCCAATGCCGGTATCGCTGTCGTTGTCGGTTTCCTCAGCGACAACCTGCCGTGTCTTACCCCAGCCAAAGGAGTCCATATTGTACACCGCGTAGAGGAGGACTGAGATGTTGATGAATGGTCCACAAATCGTGAAAATTGCGAGACCGATGAGATACTGCGTTCGCTCAACGGCGTTGCGTGGGAGCCATATCGCAATGCCAATGTAGTAGATGAGTGGGATAATCATCACACTTGCAAAAGCGACAATGATGAACCATGGCACCGCTATGGGCCAAATTTTAGCACATGCCAAGCAGCTGAGAGGGTGGATTTGTACTTACTCATGAATGCCCTGATCATGCAGGCAAGACTAGCCAGCACAAATACATTCAGGCACCACGTCAAAACATTCGAGAACGCAAGAATCCTCTCCCACCAATTGGTTCCTCGGGCAAAAGTTAGTAGCAGATCATTCGACGTCGCTCCCAGAGTCCATCTCCTTCGCTGACTGAGGAAAATGCTCCACGAGTGTGGGACATCGGTATATGCTCGAGCCCTCAAGGCCTGGCGGGTTTGGGCCTTAGGGGATGTTGTCAACATAAGACAGACGTGATTTCGATCTTCACTAGCGGTTGCTCGGATATGCTTAAGCATGCTATCCAGCGGACCCGGGCAGTATCCAAATTTCTGCAGCAGAATCTCGTCGCCGCAGGTAGTTGAGCATATGCGTAGGAGCTGACAACAGCCCGGGAGGCAGGAGACTTTGTGAGTTGCGATTGACTGGTGTAAGCGGCGGAGACCTTGAGAGATGGTGTATTCGGTGGATTGGTAAAGACTCCACGCACTCCAGTTGGAAGATTTGAAATCAACTGCAACATACCCGCAGACACCCACAGTGTGAGGATACCGGGATTCTTTGAGAAGTTCTGAGATGCAAGTTGGATCAAAGATCGTGTCCGCATCCATCCCAATGAGGTGAACAACATTAGAGATAGATGCATCTATAACCAGGAATGAAGCCATCTGGGAGAAGAACTCCGGAGAAAATATTACTTGAGGATGTTGCTCTCGTTTGTTGAAGTTGTAGAGGAAGGACCGTATAACAATAAGGCTGTCGCGTTTGCCTTGGTTTTGCTGCTTGACGATGCAAAAGAAGGGAACTCCTTTGTAGGTACCTTTTGAGACCTCAATGTCCATGTACTGATTATCCCAAGCCAAGTAAGCTTTCCTGATAAAATGGCGAGCCGTTGGTCGAATCAAAATGTCGTCTAACAAGTACTGGGCTGTGGTTTTAGCCATTCCGGGGCCCCGAACACGCCCATCACAAATCACCATAATGGCTTTCTTGTGCTGGTCGATGTTCACTTGTTCAACGAGGGAGTCCAATGATTTTGTACATTCTTCCATCGTCTCGTTGTAGCACGGCATGAGCAATACCAAGCTCTCGGGGCTTTCGGGTATTATGGTACGCTCTGGGCGAACTTTGTGCTTTGTGGTGAAAAATATGATGGATGCTACCATTGCGCAGTTGAGGGCGAGCGGAAGCGATATGAATGGGAGGAATAAGTAGTAGAACTTTTGCCACCACCACGTCGAAAAAATGAAGATAAAGCTATCTGTGTAAGCCGGAGTAGATCTGATTCAATAAAGTCCAAGATACTCACTTGAACGTGACTAAAAAGAGAGTCATTGCATATTTTGCAAGCTTCATACGCTGCTTTCCCCGGGCTTGCAACTGAGCAGTAGGCTGTGCAGTGCCCTTCTTTGCAATTGACTGAACCAGATATGCCAGTTTCTCCTGATCATGATTCTGTGGCCGAGGCGTATGGGTAACAGATACTCCGGGTGACGTGAAGGAAACCAGTTCATGGTTGATATGTGGTGGTATAAACGCCTTGAGAGGCTGTGGTAGGGCAATTTCGTTGGAGGAAGTGGAAGTAAAAGTGGAAAGTTTTGTAGACCCAGATGAAATACTGTGCGAATGGGGAAAATTCCCAGAGAGACCGGTACCGCTATGTGTTGTTCCACTGCCAGAAGGAGCGTATGTTGGTTCTGGGGAAGTGATCTCTGCTCCGTAGCCCTCAGTCGAACTCTTCGGAGGGATTGGGTCAAAAACTTTGACAGGCTTTGGAAGATTTGTAGGAGATTCCATTTTCACTTCAAGGAAGTTTAAGAAGGAGAGTATAGGAAGAAACAAACGAGTGACAATTTTACTTGGTTCACGGGCATGTTCAGAGTTTTGTAAACTTTCAACATATTATTTTCAAGCGCCATTGCGTGACCACGGCTTACGGCGGCGGTCGACGACCAGGGACATTGGGTCTCGAAGTCCACACTTGACTCAGCTTAAACGCCAATTACTACATTGGGATTTGTTTAGTAACGCATCATCTGAGGATAGGTAGAAGCGGCTAATTTTGCAGAGCCAATGTTGACTGAAGCTGTGTACGTCACGGTGCAACCAATGGCAAGGAACCGACAGCGCTAAGAACCGACAGGCTAAGAACCGACAGCGCCAAGGACCCGAGCAAAAGGTTAGCGGGGAGAATTTTTGCGGGGCCAAATACCCACAAAAAGCTGTTGACGCCACCGTACGAGTCGGCAGGGCCTAGGCAAGTAATATTTGGCGCGGTGACTGGAAGTATTATTCAGGGCGAGACACTGCCAAGTGAGAACGTGGGCTCAGTCGCCGCCATTGGCTGAGTAGCCGAGTAGCTGAGTAGAAGACCACTGCCAGTAGGACAGCATTGGACTGGGGCTGGAGGAAATCAAGGAGTTTCACGGCCATGAAGAATCAATAGGCGCAAGGTGTGTGGAATGGTCGACGATTACTTGCTGTAGTTCATCGCTTCCCCCAACACACCTCAGTCCATTATCCTATTCCAGGAGAGCGAGCAGAGAACCTGTAACTGAATGTAATCTCTGAGATATCAGAATGGATGCTCGAGAGCACGTGGAATCTCCGGCCCGCACTCATGCATGCAAGATGGACTCGGATCAAGCTAACAAGGAAGATCGGCGCATCAGTGCGGGCCGTCAAGATTTCCGGCGATTCCGGAAGTCTTCTTTCAGCCTCACTCACCCAAGGGCATGGCCGTGGGCCCAGATGTCGCGTGGGTCAGGTTCCCGGAAATCTGCGCCATCTGAGGTCCCCGTGGGGTGGGAATCGGTCCAGGAAACGTACGAGGCAAAGAGACGGTCCACACAGCAAATCCCACTAGAGTGATGTGATATCGATATAAAGTAAAAGTATTCCTGAAAGAGCGTTTCCTCATTAGATACATTGATTTTCTAGAAGTTTAAGCAAGAAAAGATCATTGCAACAATGATGTCGACGAATATCAAACCGGAAGGCAACATTATCTCGAATGAATGTTTAGAAGGCACAGGAAATCTATGGAGTTATCTGAACGAGAACCTTCCCGCCACTCCTCCAGCGGACGACTACGTCAACGAGGATGCAACATCGTTACTCCACTTAGCACCCATCAAACTGAATGCAGAACCGATGGTTGCCGTGATTGGTGTTGGATACGTAGGCTTGCAATTGATAGCAGTCTTCTCTTCTGAGTTCCAGGTACTGGGTTTCGACATATCAAAGGAGCGGATCGGCTTTGTTCAGGGGGAGTTTGGACACAACAGAAATGTAAGATGTACCAACGACGCGAGTGAGCTCAAGGACGCCACCCACTTCCTGATCGCTGTTCCGACTCTGCTTCTCCCCGACAAGCGAATTGATTCCTCGGCCCTTCGAGACGCGATCAAAACCGTTGCCATGTATGCCCGTCCAGGTGCCACGGTGGTTGTGGAGAGTTCGGTCGCGGTGGGGATGACCCGGCAGCTGCTTGGACCTGTCGCAGCATCCAGGGGCCTTTTCGCAGGCATGTCTCCTGAGGTAAGCACTCTCTTCGTGGGGAAAAACGTGATGTCCGGGGGCTGACTGAGCATCGATTCAAAGCGAGTTGATCCAGGCCGAACAGAACCACCCATTCAGTCCATTCCCAAGGTTGTGTCAGGTCTCGATGATATCGTCCCGGGGTCTCTCGAGAGCATTACTCGACTCTACTCGGCAGTCTTCGACACTGTTATCCCGGTCTCCAAGCCCGAAATCGCAGAAATGACGAAGCTATACGAAAACTGTCAGCGGATGATATGCATTGCGTATGCAAATGAAATGGCAGATGCATGCATTGCGCATGGAATTGACTCTTTCGAAGTGTGCGCAGCCGCCGCAACAAAGCCATTTGGATATCTGCCTTTCACACCAGGATTGGGTGTTGGTGGGCACTGCATTCCCATAAACCCGTACTATCTCCTGTCAAACAACAGCTTCCCTTTGCTCCAAGCGGCGACGGAGAGGATGCGGGAACGGCCATCGATCATTGCGCAACGGGTCCTCGACTCCATCTCCGTCTCCAAGGAAGGACATTACAAGACGATCAACCAGCGGCCACGAGTGCTGGTCGTCGGCGTCGGGTTCAAGGCAGGGCAGGCAACGTTGAGCAACTCCCCGGGGCTGGAGTTGATCAAGAGCCTCTCGCAATCAGGAAGGGTGGATGTGTCATTTGCAGACCGGCTCGTGGAACAGAGCATGTTGCCACAAATTGCACGTCTCGCCGACGGTGATTGGAATAGGGCATGCTTGGAACAGTATGATACGATTGTAGTCGCAATGCGGCAGGACGGAATGGACATTGAGCTGTTGAGGGAAGTTCGTGGTGTGCGGATTGAGATGTGGTGTACGTATCCGATCGAACGTTAAAGGTTCATCTTGCTTATTGTCGCGGTTTCGCGCCTAATTTGCCCCTGCGAGAGCCCTGCCGCATTTCCGAGCGGGAGAAGCCCACCGTAAAGCGTCGCTTAAGGGCTGCGCTTTGTAATCTCAACCTTGACACAACAAAAGACTGATTGCATGGACCTCAACTTAACTGTATTAACCAAAATACTTATTTGAATATTAGTAGATCGCCCTTCACTCATGCATTCTTCCCATTCAATATCTCACGCCACCAGCTGCAGCCCCACATGCTGACAGTGTGCGGCGCCTTACGTGTCCAATACAATGAGGGAGGTCTCCAAGAACAAAATATTGGATCCTTAACCTTACAAATACCATCCATCCACCACTTTTCAATTCCATTTCGTTCTCCCTCACTCGAGCACAAGCCTCGATGGCTCAACAATTTGTCAACACGGTTTACTACCCCTCCTGGCAAATTTACAAGGGTTGTCCGCCATCAGCACTGCAGCATCAGTTTATCACGCACATCTTCTACGCATTTGCCCGGTACACTAGCCTTCTCAAATCAAAGCAACAGCCGTCTGTCATATTTGCTAATTTATCTTTCTTCTCATTCCCAGTGTAAACACCGATGGAACGTTGCGGGTGAGTGTCCGATCCAAAAACGCATTTTTGGTCAACTTGTTAAAGCTGATGACTGATGAATCGAACAGCTTCTCGATCCCAAGGCCGATCTGCAACTTCCTGTGGATGGCAAACAAGGTTGTCTCGCCGCGCTATCCAAACTAAAGGAGCAGCATCCCCAAATCAAGACCTTGCTAAGTGTCGGTGGGGGGAGTGGGAGTGCTGACTTTCCCGCTGTGGCTGCGGATTTTAATTGCCGCGAAGCATTTGCAAGGACAGCTCGCGAGTTTGTGGACCGCTTCTCGCTGGATGGAATAGATCGTAAGCTTCCGTGCTGACGTCCCTCTCCCCGTATATATTCGAGAAACGAGAAAGTAACACCTCCTTTGCGGGCTAGTTGATTGGGAACACCCTACAACGGCATCACAAGGCGCTGATTACATCCAGCTACTGGGGGCGATCAGGCGTGCGCTGCCATCACCAACATACCAGCTCACTTCCGCTTTACCAGTGGGCCAGTATTGTCTCAAAAACATCAACCTGTCGGCCGCGGCCCAACAGTTAGACTTTCTAAACCTGATGGGATACGATTTCGCCGGGCCCTGGAGTGAGCTCTCGGGCCACCATTCGCAATTGTTTACTCCGCAAGGCGGACACCCTTCTCTTAAAAAGTCCTGCAGTGGAGGTGTCGAGTATGTCCTGTCACAGGGCTTTCCGCCTAACAAGTTAGTCTTGGGTATTCCAGCTTATGCAAGACGCTTCCGGGGTGCAACGGAACCAGGGCAGACTTTCCAGGGGGGTGATGAGATCGAGTATAAAGACATTTCCAAAGAGTGGATTGAGAAGGCGCAAGTAGATCGGGTACTGGGCGCGGCGTATCATGTCGATGGGGATTCTTTCGTTTCATTTGACATTCCAGAGACTGTACGGATGAAGGCTCAATTCGTGAAGGATCTTTCCCTAGCAGGTCTCTTCTACTGGACCGGAGTTGGGGATACAAAGGAATCGAGCAGTTTAGTAAGGGCAGGCTCCCAAAAACTTTTGGAAAGCTCATATCGAGCAGTTGAATAGATCAAAGTAATAGATTCTCAGCCATGCGGTGCCCGTGACCGGACCAATGGTCGCGCAGAAATGTCAAGCCAGCACATTCTTGGCTTACATGTTCAAAACCAGGAATGCTCTTTTAAATCCTGACTCGCTTCAAATTTGGATAAATTGTCTGCAGCTAGGAGAATTTTGCTAAGCCACAGGGAGTGGAATTCACGCCAAAGCGTCTTGCCTGGGCAAACTTCAGGGAATTACTGAACATTGACTAACCCCGATGCTCCAGAACCCACTAAATCTATAAATCTTCCTTTCATATAGCCAACGCCCACTCTCTCATATATCTTTCCTCCCCTGGGAGAGTTCGTTTTCTTGGGCGCAATCAACAACACATAATGCGTCGTCTCATCAGTCGGTGTTTTCGATTTCATAATCCGCTTCCCAACAACGACGCACTTCAAAGTTTTCTGTTCTGTCTTTGACGGCTCGGTCCTGTCATAGAAGATCCCGAAATCTTCCTCATTCTCTTTTCCCATTTTGAAGCCCCTTGCAGCAGCGCTCAACGCCACAACCCCCTTGCCGTCCCCTGTGTGCCACGTTTCTGTCCCGCCCTCCGCCCAGGGTCCAAGAATCGCGTCCGGGGGCCAATCGACACCCCCGAGAGGCAGATCCAAGTAGTCGATGGCGCCCTCATACCCCATCCACGACCAGCTGGGCACGAGAAACGCCCTCTCGGGTGGAAACTCGATTCGCTCAAGGGCGGAGACTTCTTGACCTTTTCTCCAGAGGAGGCTTCGCTGAAGGAGACTGCGTCCGTCGTCAAAGACGCCGAACCCACCTTGCGCCTCTAGATCGCGGATGAGGCGTTTCTCGAGTCCGGCAATGGCAATAGGCCGGTCGTGCCAGCGAGTGAATTCGAGTCTAGAATATTGACGGTACAGGTTCTCGTATAGTCGGATCTTCTCGCCGCGGTCGCTGTTATCCCTGGAAATCTTGGAGGGAAAGTTAGGGTCGCCGAGGAAGGATATGAGGTGACTTTCGAGTTGTTAGTTTCCGCCAGTCTGCTTCTGAAAGCAATGCGATGAACTTACTTGTCCATCTTTGTCAACGTCTCGCATCTTACACCCTCGCCACATTCCCAGTACGTCTGTCTATCGGTGAAGAAGATGGTTCTATGTGCCAAAGCTCTCTCCTGCAACACCCATCCGCGTTTATTGAGCGGGCCTTCAAGAACATGTGTTTTGAAATCGTCCATAAATCGACATATATACAGAGGCTGGCCGCCCTTGTCGAAGGTCAAGAAATCATTTTCCTTCCGCGGAGTCAGGAACCCATCCTCTTGCCCCTTCGCGCTACTCGCAGCAAGCACACAGTACGCCGAACTGAAAACGTCCTCCATACGCGTAGCCTCCTGGGCAAAATCGCCATCTGGGCCCTGGATAATGCAGATGGAGTCAACCCAGAGGTATCGTAGGCCAAGTTCACGGGTTGTTGTCACGGCATGTTGAAAAGTGGCGGGGAGTTTGTCGAAGGAGATATGTTTTTTGTATTCCTCCAGGTTGTTTCGAAAGGTGCAGAAGTGAGGACCTGGTCCCCAAGGATGGGACAGGGCAATATATTGGAGCGAGTCTGTAGGCTTGGTCTCATAAATGAGAATGGTGGGGGATTCATGAGTCCCAAGGTCTATGAGCCTTGTTGGCAGGGGGGCTGTCTTGGGTGGCGGACACTTGGGATGGTTGGCATCGCAGTTCCTGAGAAATTGTCGAAGGATGTCGAAATGAGTCTTGCTGGCCGCCGCGGGGAGCTTGGGAAGTCCCACTTGGATGAAATGCGCGTTCGGAGTTTGCAGTTCTGAGTTACATTCACGGGTTAGCAGGCATGAACTCGATATTAGTAGCCCGCGGCAAGTTTTTGAGGACTCACCTGAACTTCGACAAATTGACATAACAGGAACGTGGCCCTCATTCAGTTTCAGCATGGACTGATCACGGTCAAACCTGATAGGCGATGATTTCTTCAGATTGAGATGTTGAGCAACCTCCCAGCGCATCTTACAAAAGTCGCATATATCGAGATTGCTTTCAAGCTCTGGCCATGTATCTTCGATATGAAAGTACGGCTCAAAAAATTCCATCTTTTGACAGGTACCACAGAGACGTATTGGTTTGATGTTGATCGGGAACAGGCCATCTATTCCGATAGTCCTAACAAGTTCTTTGGCAAACTTGTTGTCAACTGGAAACTCTGTCTTATCTATCTGTGTCGCATTACGATACTCATCTTTTAGTACCTGGGTCACTGGGGGCACAACGATGGTAATATCTTTGGATGGAGGAGGCATGGGCTCCTTCTGGCGAGTTGGAAAACCCTGTCCAAAAGCTGTGTCAGGGGAAAGAGAACTTGAACCCTGAGAGCGAATCCTTGGGAGCCGTTGAGAATGGCTTCGGCTTTTCCCTGAATACCAGTATCCCTCGTTCTTATCGCCCTTGTCTATAATTTCATCCAGCGCGAGGCAAAGTTCACGAGCACTGGCACGGGATCCCGCCGGAATTGTGGAAAGGTGCGGAGGGCTAACAGAACCCTCTCCATCAATTATTGTAGCTGCTCCCAGACTGACAACCAACAGTTTCGTCTTGACAATGTGGAGGAGGTCCTTCATGGCTGTTTTCTCTCCGACCCTGCATTCCTGATCCCTCGAGAGAGCATCCATGGTCTCGTCTACCGCTGGATGTACCTTGGCTCTTTTGTTACTGCCCTTTCCCTCAATTTCGAAGTAGGGGCTTGGTTCTCCCATCTCGCCAATGACGTATTTGTCGTTGAATTCATTCATGGCATCAGCGCCGTACAGGAGCCAGATGATGAGCTCCAAGGTAACGCAGCCAACTGACCAGATGTCCTGTCGCCGAGATCTCCCGGAGTTGGCCGACACGCCACTGACACCAGAAATTACCTCCGGTGGTTCGTATCTATACGTCGTATATCTCATGCTGGTTGGGGGTCTGAATTCCGTAACTATGGTATGATGTTTGGCAAGGCCCATGTCGGCGATTTTGAGAATTCCCACGTCGATTTCGGAAGGAGCGACAGATTTTGTGCGCACCCGGAGTATGTTCTCCGGCTTAATGTCGCCATGGCGATATGAACCTTGTCCCCCCCCATAGCCGTGTAGTTTGTCCAGGGCATCAGCGAGTCCCCTGAGTTGCACCACAACGTCCCTCACGAGTGAGACGCTGAGCTGCGGCTTTTTGTTGCTCTGCCAGAATTCTCGCAGGTTTCCCCCATCTGCCCATCGAAACAGGAGATAACTTTTCGAATTCCCTCTCGTCACAGCGGCGATGAACTCGATGATATTCGGGTGATGGAACTTGTTGGTGTCGATGTGAGCCTTGACCTCTCGTTCCCACTCGGACTTGAGCTCTCGCAGTTTTGCTTCATCATCAGTATGGACCTGCTTGATCTCTTTGATAGCAACGTTGGCTCGTTTGCCGTCGAACTGATCTCGAATTAGACAAGTGGACATGGAGAGTGAAGAGAGTAATCTTACCGTGAAGACGGGGTTTTTGTCATGGCACGAGTGGACTGTAACCTGATGTACCTCGCCGAACGCCCCTTCTCTCACATCATCGCCCTGGCAGATAAACGGCAGAATTTCGTCCGTGTGGAGTTGTAAATTTAAGCTCTTGTCGGAGAATACGGGTACTAAAAAAGCCCATTGCTCGATGCAGAAGGTACGAATTGACTGTCGATCCCAAGGCTTCTTCGGCGGATTGAAGAAAGGGACTTTGCTTTCGTTCTCTTCCGTAATTGGTAGAAATGCATCCCCAAGTTTATTCCTCCTGAACTGGGTCATCCCCTTTTGTAAATCTCCGCCTTTGAAACGAGACATTAGCATAATTGCGAAGAGCTTTCTGCCTTCATTCAGTATGAATTCAACCAATTTGGCATTCGAAGTCTTTTCCTTCATATCCTCTTGCGTCAAGCCCAGCTCCTTGATTACGGCGCATTTTGTAATCAGTGTTTCAATGCATCCGTCGGGGAGGAAGTCATTCCTGTCGAAGACACTTCTCTTGAGTTGTATCACAATCTGGGAGCCTAAGCTCTCCTCCTCTCCGGGCGAACTCGAATCACTGGAAGAATCCTCTGTATCAGACGACATAATGGCTATAATCGCGCTTTCATGTTCTATATCTAAAGATGGCAATGGTGTTCACAGGATTTTGATTGACGCCACAATCGAGATAACTGCGAAGAGGAAAATGAACAAGAAACTTGAATGTGAGACAGAGCCTCACGGTCTCAAGAAACCGCCACAATGCACAATGCAGGCTACGAAGCGGGGTACAATGGGGCTGTGCTGATCTACGCCATCACTGGCGACCCTGGCTGCCTGCGCAGGACTCCATCTTGGCGATGTGAAGAAAAAGCTCTGCGGCAGGGTATGTATCCCACTACTGCACAGCACACACGCCACTAGCACTCAGCCTAACGTTCTGGCGGCCTAAAACAGTTCCCGTCTCTGTGGCTACGGGCTGAGTGATTAGCGGACTCACCGGTCAGTACTCAGAGCTAGACTTAATCTCATGCTATCGCTGCTGAAAAATTCCGTAGATGAAGATAATGTGATCATCAACATGACGGACCAAGCACCAACACCAGCGCCAGCAACGTCGCCTGACCCTGCACCTTCTGACCCTGTCGGCACAGGCATAGGCAACGCCTCATCAATTTTTGACTTGGTTAGCAAAGTGATTGACAAAGCCACTGGAGCCTGGGAGCAAGGCTCGGCAAGCCGCGAGACACGACGAGTGGCCGACAGTGTGCTGCAAGAGCTCAAAGATGGCCTCGGTGAGTGGGAGGCTGAGGCCAAAGCCGAAAAGCATCGCTGGCGACAGCCTTTCTTGGGAAAGGACGCATACGAAAAGCATTTTGTGAAGAACGATGGCGTCTTGGAGCCTTCCGGGAAGACCACGGCATCATTTGGCTGGGCACAACTGCTGTTCGCTCTCAACATTCGGCCAAAGGCAGGTATCATCTCGTGGAGAACCTTGCCTCGAGAAGTTAGACCCGAAAAGACGGGAACGGTGTCTCTGGGTGTAGACGGTGCGATCCTGTGCCATATCATCAACTTTTATCAGCTGTACAGGTCAGGATCGCGGAATTCAGATACCTTTCGGTTTCCTTTCGGTGATCTGACCGTGGAGAACGATGCGAAGCACATCTACGCGTTCACCGATCGAAGTGACACAGACTTCTCTTCCAAAAAGCTGCCTTTCCAATACAGCATGCAGGATCTTGGGGGGCTACGAGAGGATCATGTCCGGGTTGATACAGGGTTTCTCGACGTTCAATATCAGTACGCGATCAACATCGGGATATCAGAACTCAAGGCTGAATTGGTCAAATCGAAGCCAGGGGAGAAGCCGAAGCCCCTCCAGGAGCGAGGAGACTCACTTGTCCAGGCTATGCGATTCATTGCCAAATTTGACTGGAAGAAGCCCTATATCATGTCGCCAGAGTGGGCTGAAGACGCAAGTCGAATCAAACGGCGGATGACAAGCGGAAAGGAAGAGGTTCTCATCCGTCATGTGGCTGACTGCCTGTCCAAGAAACCCGACCTTGTGGAGAAACTGAAGGCTCCCCTGGGAAAGCCGGAACTATGGCAAGAGGAGGTAAAGTCGAGCGTCAGGGCACTCTGTATGTCTCAGAGCGAGTCATTTAAATTTGTGTGGAAAGATCCCAGAACATTTGCATCAGCAAATAATCCCGCTTTTGACCTCACTCTGAAGGAGCAATTACCATGGATCCTCCAGGACTTGGGAATTTGGACGACTCCTTCTTTAGACCAAGTCTCACCAGAAACTCTCCTGGCAGTTTTGGAGATGCCACATGAAATTATTAATGCACCTGTGATTGTTCTTCGCGGGATCCCAAAGGACTGGGATTTTGTAGCAGAGATAAGTGGCTAGGGTGTACTCCACCTTTGTCACGGCCTGGACAAGCTGTGGAAGTGGAAATGTAGTGTGTTTGTGTAAATATATGTATGAATGATCGTGCCCTAAGGGCGGTGAAGAAGCTATATATACGCCTGTACGCAGCACGTGACAACCTTCCATGTATTTAGAAGTGGGTTGCGTTTCCCCTGGCAATGGAAAAGTATTGAAGGAAAGATTAACTACGCTCGACTAATACTTTGAAAATGTGTCTTCATTTTCAGAGGATAAGTTGCACAAGATAGTAATGTAAGTAGGTTATAGGGTATCAATTATATACTGGATGAACTTGTGAATAGCCCGGTCAAAATTGTTTGATGTCGGAGGCGCCGGGACCATCACTACTCGTTGCCGTGGGCGAGTCAATCGAATCAACCAACTGATAACATCTCCTCCGATGCCCTTCGGAAGTCTCTCCATCCACAACATTCAAACGAGGAGCCGGGTCGCAGGCATAGCCCCTATCATCTTCGCAATTCTTGAGCATATCCACGAGCTTCTTATGTACTTCTTGACAAGTTTTTCGACCTCGCGTCTCGCGATCTTGTGTTTTGATAACCAATAGATCATCCTTAACCATGTCAAGGAAGTCGCGAAGAAATTTGGTGCATGATTTATCGGCGTAAAGCTCATTTATAAACTAGATCGCGAAATGAGTAAGTCTGGTGGATATAGATAAAGGGAGATGGGAGACTTACTGTTGTAACAACCGGCTTTATTTCCGCCACCCTTTTCCATTTGCCATCCGCCTGTCTTATCTTTACTAGTCTGAAGAAGGTTCTAGTATCATGTCCAACGTAGGGGTCATGCGCCATCCGCTTGAATGCAAAGCTGTCAACTAACTCCCAACCCCCAATCAGCCATGTTATGAACTCTAAGTAGAGACACCCTAGAGTCCACATATCATAAGAACGTCCAATGGCACCAGTTCCCTCTAAGTCAACTTCTGGCGCTCTATACGGAGGAGATGTTGCAAAATTGGATTTCGCTTTCATTGACATAGTTTGGTGCATGCTGAGCTCGGCAAGTCCAAAATCTGAGAGCTTCAAAGCCCCTCGCTTGGTCTGCTCGTGGTCTGGATCTGGGAACCAGAGGACATTCTCGGGCTTGATGTCGCCATGGTGACCGAAAATTACATCCTGAGGCTGAGGTTGAAGTCTCGAACTGCTGGTACGGTACTGGTGGATCTTCACAATACCGTCGGCGACGCCCTTACATTGCTTAGCTACCCAGATTACGGTTTCCCGTTCCATGCTTGGCGTTGGGTTTACCTCCCTCCAGTATCTTTGTAAGTCGGCTTCTGCCCAGTGGAAAATGAGGAAGTAGCTCTTAAATTGCTCGTATGTGGCCAAGAGAGATATAAGGTGGTCATGAGGAGGGATAGTGCTGAATTTCTTCAGCATCTCTACTTCTTTCTTAAACCGTTCCTTGTCTCGTGAGTGTAGACACTTAATTGCAAAACTTTGGTTCTCTGTTTGCTGTAAAGTCGTCAGCTGAGACCACAAATTGAGATACTACCCATTCAACTCACCTTAATGTTAAGACCGTGAAAGTTATGGTGATCGGGGTGAATATCCACTTTGAACACTCTTCCAAAGCCACCCTCAAACTCCAGTGTTTTATATGTACTTGTTCGATCCCTTTTGCTAGCTGAAATGAATGGCAAGATAACCTGGTCCTGCAGTGGGTAGTGCTTGACGTCTTTGTGCCCGCCTTTGACGAAGAATGGGGACAGCGTCATCCATTGATACATCTCAAAGTTTCTTAGGTGGAGCTGGTTCCAAGTCTTGCTAAAACATTTTAAGCGCTTCGCTGGGTTGCGGCTAAGTCTGAGGTCGTATGAGCCCTTCTCATGTGGTCGCTCAACCTTTTCAAGTGGCAAATCCGAGTCATTCACGTCCCTCTCCAAGAACTTGATGATCTCAAGAGTCTTTTCGATCAGGACCAATATTACAAAGATCTTGCGGAAACATTTGATCTTCTGGTTTCCGTGGTCTTCGTATTCTATTTCCTCGCAGATCTTCCTTGCATATTCTGCAATCTCTTTCTTGTTGTGGGCGTCGGCGCCGAGGTGCTTGGAAAGCTCTTCGTACACACACTTCTCGGTGATGATGGTAGAGAGAACATTCCTGGGAAAGAACTCTTTCTTTCCCTGATGAGTTGGCTGGAGGGCCTGAAACAGGCGTTCCTGGAGTGTCCTCTTGGCGCTTCGCCGTTCGCCGGTGCGAGATTGAACGGAAGAGGTCGATTTTTTAGATTTAGTCTTCCGGCTTTTCCTGTACATGAGCTCTCCGAAATCAGTGATTTCACTCGGCTCTCCCACTGTAAGGAATTTCCCGGGTATATTGGGCAAACCACCCTCGCCGAACGGCGCAACAGCAGCGGCGCTTGCTTCGACTTCTGGTTGTTTCTATCGGAGACGAATTAGTTGCTTTGTCGTCGATAGAGTATAAGGGTCTGTCTCACAATCTCATCAAGGTCGGAATCCTCAATGAAGTGTGGAATTGGGCTGTCGCCGTCTTGAAATTGGTCGCCGACACCCGCTTGAAGATTCCCATCCAAGTCTGAGTTGTCACTGCTAGTAGAAGAGATTGAATCCGAATCAGACCCCGACTGCTGAGAAGAGTCCGGGCCTTCATCGCTATGGTCGCGCGCTCCATTGCTTGAACTCGGTGCGCTGCTGACGAGTTCGTTAACCAAAAGATTGCGAGTCCGGCTCACAGCTCTATTCTTCGCTCGTATCTCCTCGTATCCCAAAGCTACAAGAAGCTTGCTATCAGGAGAAGCTCCAATTTCGCCCCCACGGGGCGGAGAGTCAGGCAATTTTTCGTCTGAGGTCGCTGATAGTGCCGATTCTTCGTGGGTCTCGCTCCCATCTTGGCTTCCCTCAGCCTCATTGAGACGGATCGCATTGGTACTGCCATCGTCACTTCCGTACAGGTAGATAGGATGTTTCCCCTCGGATAGAACTTCCTTTATGCGCTCCATGACGGACAACAATGCATTCAATAAAAGATGGCCGACTACAAATTCCTTCCAAAGATGTTTTCTCAAAATCGGATACCATGGTGAGCTGCACTCCACACTCATACTTTAACCTGTGCGCAATCCCTCAGACTATCGAATTTGGGGTCCGATGGTCGAAACGTTGCGAGCTGAAAGCCTCTGAAACAGGGCGTCTCCCAAAGGAGAGAGGCTGTGGCGGAGTCTCGACTCAGCAGCCGCCCTCCTCCTGCCCCCTCATCACTTCTCTGCATTTCAGACTCACACACCTCAATGCCCTCATGAATCACGAGTCTGATGGGCGGAGTCTCCGACTTCATCTTCATAGTTATGCTCGTCACTACCACACATGGTTTACTTTATTAACGGCCCGTATGACTCCTGGGTTTCGTCTCCAGGACACAGGGGGGGCAGAATTGTCAGAATTGTCAGTCGGGCGTGGACAAGGCCGAGGGCGTGCTTAGCGAAGGCAGATTTTGTTACATTTTAGCGCTGCATAGTTAGCGGACCAAAAGGAATTCAAGATTTCGGTGAGGGACGCCAAGGCGCCATGCGGGGGACCAAAAACAGGGGCCTTGTGCGGCTGAGTCGTGGGCGGATTGCGCAAAATCAGCCAATGAAGGCTGTGACAGGTGCCAGTTAAAAATAGCGAATCTGAGGTCTTTACGTGTTTTGCCTTACGACAGCTTTCCATATATACAGAGAAGGCGGACGCCCAAGGTCTTGTTGATGTCAAAGTGATATTTTACTCAGGACTTGTCAAAATCAGTGGACATGTTGACGGAATCAGCACGAACAAACGAAAACTCGCCCCCCCAACGGAATACCAAGGTCAATGACGTGCACATGAAGGAGAACTATGAGGTTATAGAATATATGGAAGTTGGAGACGACGAGGAGTACTTGGAGGATCTACAGACAACGGACTTGGCTTCAGCTCAAGAACTCACGGCGAGAAACGTCAACCCCATGAAGTTGGTCACCTTGTTGAGGGTCAGGTTTGGCATCGGGCGCTACGAGATACAGGTATTACTGCCTCCTGAATAATCTAAACAAAAGCATGGACTAACTGCTCATAGAGGATGCGGAACGTGTATAATATTCGGACACCTAGACGTCTCTCGGTAGAGGAGATAGCGAGATGTAGATGGGACTGAAATCCTTCAAATATTTCTTGTCAGAGAAGCAAGGGATCTTCAAAGGGCAATTGAGGAGGGCTACGGGAGCTCTGGACAATCGTTTCTTGCAAGAAATAAAAATCCCTCCTTGAGTGGAATATTGAGGAGGTGAAGGCGTGATGGAGAGGCAAAGACACGAGGAAGAAACGAAGGCTGAAGGGGAGAACAGGAAAGGGCAAGCAAAATTCAAAACTGTACAGTACATCAACCCTTGGTGTCCATAGTGAGTCAATATCGACGAAAATTCGATGTTTTGGAAATTCCCAAGCCAGCCTTTTGGTGCACTCCTTTTACTGCGCTGCCTGGCCCACTTCCCGCCTTCATCTCAAAGCCAACACGTCTCAGCTTTCAGGTGTCTATCGCAAGCCCACCTTTCAAATTCGAGCCACTGACAAAGTATTGAAATTGGTATTATACCTGCAATGTTCTCCTTGAGTCCTTGGGCATTCAAGGGATTTATGCTCGGACACCGAGCCGAAACCAACGGACTACGATGTTCTGACTATACTTGACAATTGGCTTGGTTGTCCTAGTCAGACTGTCTGATAATCCAGGATGTCAATAAACTCCACCGTTTTTATTGGCACATGTACGTTTATCCAGGCTCCAACGCGAGAGCATGCCTCCCCACCTCTTGGCATGTCATGCATAAGCTCTCAAGGTCCTCGTCAATAGATTTCACGGAGAGAGACAAACGCTGACTCGTTACTCTATAGGGGCCAATTGGTCGCGCGGCTGAGTGTACGGGCCACTTTCACTTTACACATTACGAGCCGCTCTTTTAATCGCTGCTTTGGCAATGGTCTGTTTGGTTCACAAATGCCGAATCATGGAGCAATTCTGTGTTTCATCTTTCACCAGTCTGGGGTAACTTGCCGCCCTCGAGATGGAGTGTACCATCAGTTACAAGCATCGTCGCGAAACAATGCGACCGATTTCAAGACCTCTCGGGAAGCTATAAAGATCGCTTGGTCATTGCCCATCCGGCTGTCTCCTCTCTCTAAAAGCTTTCGAAAAATTCTCGGCCTTCTGATCCTGGGATTCGTTCACGCAGTCATGTTCACGGCTACAGGACTCCTTGCTTCTCGCCTGACTACACTTGGAAACGAAGTACTGGTTCGAAGTACTAACTGCGGCCAGTGGTCACCCGGTATTATTGCCCACAGCTCAGATCCTAAACGCGCCTTGTATGAATATGCCACCCACTTGGCAGTCAATGCCGAACTTTTTCGGCTCAATATTTTGGGGACCGTTTGAACGGGAGTCAATCGACCACACAAATCCGATCGTCCACGGAATGTAATGTCTTTAAGATCCCCAAGCTGTCCTAAACCGCCACACATAACGTTACCTGTCCCTTCGCAGAGGAAATGTGTCTTGGTCCATCAATAGCTCCGTGTCTTTTGATACTGGGCTACTAGACTCTTCCAGCCACCTTGGGATCAATGTGGCGAAGAAGAACAGAGTACAACTTCGAAAAGCGATGACATGTTCTCTAATCGTTGCCAAAGCATTTGTTCATAACGGAAACGCAACTCTCATTGATGGCCATTTCACAAGTTTCGCTACGGCGCTCTATCGTCCGGAACGTTCGCCTAATGACCCCCTGGCGTTGATTCAAAACTTGTGACGAACTCGACTGTTCTTATTAGAAGCAAAATGCTTAGGAAGAATTGACGAGTTTACAATCCATTGCCGCAAGCTGTCATTTGTGTGTCGAGGAGACTCTTGTTGCAATTTGAATGCAGTTGTTATTTCTGCAAAGTCAGAGCCTCTTGGTGAACACGTGTGTTGGTATCAATGGCGAGGTATGGTTTACCGAGCACGGCTTTCTGGTTGCAGAATGGGCGCTTTTAGAATGAAGTTATTGGAAGTTGTCCTTTGAGCCTCGAGGGAGGCTATGCCTGCCCCGCGTCAGCTGGGCGCAGCCTGAAATCCTGCTGCCCCATCATTCTTGCTTTCTTCCATCACAAACGCAAACATCGTTGATAGCTGATTGATCTCAGCCTTCTCATCTGCAGATTTGTAGGTTCTGAAATTGAATTGCGACATAAATGGACCCCCTCTCCATCGCTACTAGTGCTATCGCCTTGGGGTCTCTGGTTCAGACCATCTTCGTTTCCTTGAAAAGCCTCATCAGGGACTATAAAGCTTTCTCCCAAGAGGTGGCGACAGTTGGATCGGAGCTTCAGTCATTGAGTCTGGCAATAAACAGTCTCGAGAAGTACGTTGTGGGGACATCAACTCTCACGGCGCCACTGGATGACAAACATTTGATCAGCGCATCGAATGGCTGTCACCCAACCCTAAAAGCGATCAAAGCAAAATGCAAGAGGATAAGGCGGTCGGCATCGCAAGGCTCAAACAAAAAATTAATAGTTGGGTTTCTTTGGTCATCAACTCGGACGGAGTTGCAAGAACTGCGCTTAAATATGGAGTCTCACAAAACTACGCTGTTATTGTCCCTTCGGTTGAAGAGCATGTAGGTGCAAAGAGGGGATGGCGATGAATAAAACGGATAAGGGCAACAGAGAGCTTCACCTTTTCTTGACAGATCAGAAAAGTAAGGGAGGCCAGCCAGACAGTCTACCACGAACGAGGTTGACGAAACATCAGGAGCCCGCGGGGTGATGATCATGCTATAGGTGTTCCAGGGAGCGCGAAGCCAATACCTGGGCAGAGAGCTGCCCTGGAATCTCTCCGTTCACGATCTGCTCCGCCATCGCAGGCTATTAAGATGGCTTATCCTGTTGCAAGCCTTTTCGAATTCAAGAATGTCGGTACAGAAAAATCTGGAGGATATCGATACTTAACTTACCAAACCAGAAAAGTGAGTAACAATGACGGGGTAGGAGGTGGAATCTTTACTAACACACCTTCAGGTTTTTGATGTCGTTGCAGTTGAAAGGACCGAGAAACGGGGGACTGAACGGTGTTTTGCTTACAGCCAAGATGATCTCTCACAAGGATTTGGCTAGATTTGGAGCAAACAATTTCGTAAGCTTGATTTGGACTCTCTCCACGGCATTCTAAGGAAGACTGCAGTCCAGAAAACAAAGCAACACCTCCCATAATAGATATCAAATCCCCCTAATCCTATTCTATCCTATTTCAATTCAGCATTGTAGGACGTCTGATGAAGAAAGAATTGGAGAGTAAGATTGCGTTTCAGATATCTTAAATTTCAAGTTGAGAACTCATTCAGGGAGTATTTAGTTCAATGCGTGGCAAAGAATGGAGCCGGGTTGATCTTGCGTTCTGAGAAGTTCCGCTGCGAACTTTTGAGCACTGACAATTTGAATAGGGGTACGAGCTACCCAATAACCCCTCTCACTCAAAAAACTCCCGCAACTTTGTGAGAGTGCTCACAACTTCTCTCTGGATGCCGTTCTTATCTGTGAGTCAAATTCCTCGTCGTACCTGCCCCCGTCAGCAGATACAACTTCAAGACACCTCTTCTGCCTGACGCGATCACATGCCAAAAGCTCGAAAGTAAACAAAACCGCGTGGTTAGCGAGCAGCAAAGGTGTCTTCAACATTCGAGATAACAGACCTCACTTGATGTGTGGTTCTTCGTAATAGAAGATTCGTCACGTTAATGTAAAGATCAGACGATTTACAGACAGTTGACGGAGTTGCAAGAGTATGAAAACCTTGAGATTCACCAATGATCGGCGCTGTGCCACACGTCATTGCTGTCAAGCCACACAAACCAGCAAAGTTTCCCTGCTGGGAGTCGCGTGCCACGCGCTAAGCTGCTTCGGGTCGCGCCTTTCTCGCCTGAATAAATTCCACCGGACACTCGCATCACCATCAACTTCCAATCCACGCCCACTCACCAAAACATCCCACTGCAGATTCCAAACTGCACGCCTGTCTTGCTAAACATCATCTACAGCATCACAACCCCTTTCTACGATTGCCTCGCACACGCAGAACCACCATCTGCCGCAGAAGGAATCCCTTTCAACAGCGTTCGGAGTCCGTTGATTGCAATCCTCAACATGTCTGACCTCACCGCCAACGATACCCCCGTTCCGTCCATCGAGACCCAGTCCGGGTCTGGACTGGAGAACGCGAAGAACACCGTTGTCAACAGTAAGGTTGGTGATAGCTCTTCGCCCCAGCATTCTCCGTATCTCGATGGCTGACATTTGAAACAGAAGCTCCAAGCTCCCAAGCTCCACAGCAACACAACTGACAAGCTATTTAGATGCCTCCGCAGCCGCCAACGCAGTCAAGAACCACCCAATAACCCAGAGCGTCACCAACGGTATGCTCTCCCGCTTCTGGAAATCTCTGATGGACTAGTGCTGATAAGATGTGATAGGCCCTGTTGCAGAGAATATCAAGGATCAACACACAAAGACAACATCTGAATTCTCCAACCTCGCTGCTTCGCGCACAACGCCGGCCACACCTGCCGCTACAGGCCAACAACTCACACCCTACCACTCCTTCTTCACGAGT
The DNA here is from genome assembly GCF_002865645.1 of Hyaloscypha bicolor E. NCBI lineage: Eukaryota > Fungi > Ascomycota > Leotiomycetes > Helotiales > Hyaloscyphaceae > Hyaloscypha > Hyaloscypha bicolor. The sequence continues at coordinate 2,595,149 of NW_020194685.1, read as the reverse complement.
CTCCTGTCGTGGAACAACCCCCGAGCTTCCGCCATCGCCTATCTCTCCGTCGTGTTGTTTATCTTCGCTGCCCGATACCTCGATGTCCTCCGATATGCAATGAAGCTTACATGGGTCACTTTGGCCATCACTGTTGCAGCTGAGGTTACGGGAAAGGCTCTGTTCTCGACTGGGTTTACCTCGCAGATCCGCCCAAGGAAATACTATACAGTGTCAAAGGCCACCTTGGATTCCTTCATGGGCGATTTGACCGAGATCATCAACTTCTTCGTTATTGAATCTCAGCGTATTGTCTTTGCCGAGAATGTCTTTGCTTCTGCTGCCGTAAGTTTCCAGGCAGCTTTCACAGCAAACATAGCTAACTGAATTCTAGGCCTTCGTCGGAGCTTTCCTGTCCTACTACCTGATCAAGATCGTCCCATTCTGGGGCCTTACCCTGATCTCCACATCCGTCCTCTTCCTCAGCCCGCTCATCTATAAGACCAACCAAGAGCTTATCGACCACCACCTCAAGAACGCCTCCAACATGATCAACCAACAAACCGAGCAAGTCAAGCAACTCGCAAGCCACCACGCCGCACGAGCCACCGAGACTACAAAGCAATATGTTGGAGAATACTCTGCCAAGGCTCAGGAGATGATCGGTAGCCGCAGCCGCTCTGTCTCCCCTACCATCACCAAAGCTGAGCCCACCATGAAGGAGAACGTCCCTGCTTATAAAAGCGAGGATTTCCCTGCTGCGCCGAAGGAGGAGTTCAAGTCTGTGCCAACTACTGAGTCCGCTGCTGAGGGTTTGAGAGAACCAAGCAGCGAGGAGGAGCCGTTGATTGCTACATAAATCATTCAGTCTGTCCATGCCGAGTGCTTGCACTTCTTGGGCGATGATTGATGATGGGTGATACGGACACAGAACGACCGGCGATCAACTTTATTGATTGGTACGACAGACACACGATGCGATGCTATGGTATGGTATGCTACTGGGGTCATGAATAGCCTCATGATCGGACTGGATTATTGTATTATGATGTTGAAGTCTCTTTTCTTTACCTCGATTTCCTTTTCATCGTTGAGTTGCGTGCCGGTGATAAATCAATACCTTTATACTGGTAGTGGAGGGGGGAGATGGGGAAGTGAAATGCTTTTTTGCTGCATGGCTTGCGTGCGAATCGATTGCGACACGTATTTGTTGTGCTTTTTGCTGGGTGTGGTAGGGTTGTTAGGGATGAGAATGAGAACATGATTCGGAGAGTGAGAACTAGAGTGAAGCTGTTCGCTACGTCGGTGTGTGAGGACTATGAAGTACAGAAACACGAATACCCATTACAACGTTGCAAGTATGATTGCTCCTCGAGTGAGGTTATCACGGGATAGAATATTTCGCATGTGCGATTTATTTACAACTCATGGTTGCCTCGTGACAATCTCTACCGCCAGCTGCTTCGCGTAATGCTGACAGTTGTTCGCCCAAACCGAATAGCTCTGTTCCAAGAGGTAGCTCTCCACTTCCAGACCATCAACTGGACACCTTCCATTAGCCTGGTTGCCTGCCATCAACATCATCCTATCTGAATGACATACCCGTACTCTGAATCGCCTCATTAGTCTTGTTTGTCCATCCCTGAAACACAGCCCATTCCCCATTCTTCAAACCTTCAAACCCTTCCGGGTCAGCGGCGAATGTGGTCTTCTCGCCTTTTGCGCCGAAGCGATCGTATGCTGTGCCTTTGCTGTTACTGTCTACTTGAGCACTGGAGCCTCGGCGTCCGAGTACCAGGTAGGCATGGTGGAAGGGTCGGACCTCTCCCGAACGAGGAGGCTCGTAGACGATGAAGATGGGGCGCTCTGCTGTCTCCTGTGGTGTTAGCTTGTCTGTGGCTGGCGAGGAGGGAGGGAGCTCACGGCTCGAGAGGGGTTCAGGTCATCGACACCTTTGCGATTTGGTTTGAGGTAGCCGAACATTGTGCAAAGCTTGAGGCTGAACCGTTTCCACGGGTTGAAAGGAGGGAGTTAGGGTGTGTAGATTGAGCGCGAGCTAGGTCGTTTCTGAGGTTGAAATGATGGAGAAGGGGAGAGGAGATTTCGGGTAAGCAACTGTGATCCGAGATTGTTGCAGTAAATGCTGGTTGTATTGTAATATATTGAGATAAGGAGAAGTGAGATGTGGCGTGGACAGCCGAGCTACATACAGTGAATGTTGTCATGTGAAGTGAGCACACGTGACTGGCCTGCAGTTGCCATGCAACGGAGATCACGCTTTTGTACGTATGTGAAATCACGTAGGATTGCTCAGGACCTAATTGTAAGGACTTAATCAAGCACGAATGGAAAGCTTACATCCTTTTTACCTTTTTCTATCACATAGCATGGAGATTTTGGTCACGTGCGCAACCTTGTTGGAAGCTGGAGATGAAGGTGTGCAAGTATGAGGATTACTCGGACAATTCAAAAGCCTCAAGCCATTTTCCATAATCAAATTTCCAACAAATTCTGCCTTATGCCCTCACATCATGCTGCCAACAAGTTGACGTGGCTCGGTCCATCCTGGGGCCGCTGGGACAGTGTCTTGCTGATCGACGTTCGCAGCCGCATGTGTTGGGCTCATACTCTGTACCTGTCTGTGTCTCTGGTGGGTTCATGCCTAACATTTTTCTCCAGATTGGATGGGTTGCAGCAGCTTGATTGTGCTTTGGCAGGACCATTGGACTCGCTAGTGGAGGGTATGCCTTAAGCAAGGCTGACTGCTTTGGCAGACTGTTGCACGACACCTCAAGAATTTTCGTGTCCCCAAATCTCGAGAATTCTCACCTGAAGGCCAGTCAATTTCGAAGTTTTATCGTCGAATTCGAGATTCAAAAGACGAGGAAACATCATAACCGCGAGAATACGAAGACAAGCCGTCAAGATGGCGGAACTCGGTGTCATTTCAGGCAGCCTTGGCATGGTGTCGCTCGCTATCCAGGTTGCTGAGAGTGTCAAGAAAGTCAAGGGATTCTTAGACAGCGTCAAAGAAGCCCCGGAGGAGATCAGGTATATACTCAGACAGATCGAGGCACTAGGTTTGGTGTTGTCAAACTGCGAGACTGAAGAGGACGAGGGGCTTGTTTCCGGGGCTGTCTCTGCCTCCATAGAAACCAGCAAAGCGTTCTTAATTCGAGCAGCAGAAGCATTGGAAATGGTGGTCAAGGATCTCGAAATTGAGATAAGGAAAGGAAAGAAAATGGGGAGTTTCAAGGCTGTTCTCAAGCAAGGCATAATCGACAGGCTGAGGCAAAGGTTGAGGGATGCGCAAGATCTACTTGTTTTGTCGAATCAATACTATTCGCAGTAAGTTCCAAGTCTCCGGCGAACCGAGAGAGAAACTGATATGGCGGAGAGTACTCCAGCGACGCCGTCATGATATGCAGATGCAATTGGCCGAAATGCAAGCGCACAAACTCAGCAATCTAGAGACTTATGTCACGCAGTTTACGGAAGCTGTACGGGCTAGTCCTCAACATTTCCCTCGTTCGACTTGCTCAATCATCCAGCAGTGTACATCAGAAAGCATTGATACTCTCTCAAACAATGCAGATGATGCCAAGTCAAACGACAGCAAACAATTGGCACGGACTTATAAGAAAGTCGGAACTTCGTTAAAAAGTCCAAAACGAATCTTAGCTCGACTGGGAATACCTTCTTGGCTCAACATGACCTCCCTTTGTTTGGAACTTTACGGTCAACGGAGCCTATGCAGGATGTCAATCGGTGTAAAGATTTACAGGTGTGTAAATTACTACGCACCTATTATGGAATACGCTCGGGAAGGCAACGTTCGCGCTATTCAAGAAATGTTCAGTAATGGGACTGCCTCTCCTTATGATATGATTGAATGAGGCAGTAGTTGGGGCGGAATTACAGTCATGGAGGTACTTGCGTTCACGCTATCTCATCTAGGTAGACAAGGATCGCTAATAAACTGTGCATAGATGGCAGCGAGGGCGGGTCACCTAGACGTATGTCGATTGCTCCTGGGAAATGGAGCACGCCAAGAAGCCAGGTCAGTACATTTCACTCTCAACGCACTCAATCACTAACAAGACCTGGCTCTGTAAGGACCGCATATAACGCAGCAGTCGGCCTTTCAAATCCATTGGAGGATCCGGAGACACGTCTGGAGCTGGTGCGGACTTTTACAAATGTAATCGACGACGACGAGTTCTTCGACATTCAGGAGTCAAGATCAGCCGCTCATAGCTTCTTTGGAGAGTCTACCGTTCTCATTTGGATTCTCAACAATGTTATCGGTTATAGCTATCAAATGTCTACCATGGAAGATCGGACCAGACTTGCGATAGATTTGTGTGCCCGAGTCGCACAACCGCGCGCCGCTTCGCTGGTTCGATGCCTTCTACCAGAGCCACAGGCCATTGCTAAGATGTGCAACTATCGGTATCAGTTTAGAGGAACTTTGATACATAGTTGTGCTTACGCACTAGGAGAACAAACTCTCAGGGCAACTCAAACTCGGACAATCCGTCCAGTAAGTCGGGCTAGAAAGGTCTGGTCTCCACGCTTTCGCAACGACTTCAACTACGACTCGCAGGCTGAGGCAGGCTGCCTTCAGGACCTTCTGTCATTAATGAAAGAGTTAGTCCTTGCTGGCTCAGACCTTCATGAATGTTGCCGAAGGTTTCCAGACTCTGCAGAAGAAACTCCACTGTCGGCTATGATCTCTAGCTTCAGTCATCTGAGCGGCCTTTGTCTGGACAACAGGCTCGACTTCCGAGGCGAACGTGGTGAATACTATATTCCAATCCCCGTCATAACTGATATGCTTAAACCCGTGATGATTTGGCTTGAGTTGCTCTACGATACCGGCGCTGACTTGATGCATTATGGACGAAAAGAGAAAGAACTCTACCAAGAAGGTCGAACTACTGGGGTTTGGTGGTTTCCAGTGTGGCGGCGAAGACTTATCGGGCAGCCTGGTTTATTTTGGGCGAACAAGGCAAAGAAATTCTCGATCAGTTTCGAGTTTGGTCCAAAGCCTAGCGACTGGCATTTTCGGATTATAGAGGAAATGGATAGCTCCCTCGAGGAGTTTTGGGATATGGTTGATCATCCGGAACGTGCTATGCCCGGGGCTTGGGATGAGAGATTTGATGATTCGGATTGAAGGAAATATTGACAGATGGTAGGAAAGTCAGGGCAGAATTGGTTGGACGATTCGTTGTCTTGATGCTAAATGCGGGGTCGAGCTGGGAGCAAGAAGGCGAGTCAATTTTGTGACACTTCGCAGTCCATCGACTCTCTTTGCCTTGTCGTTAATGCTAACGACATTCCGGCTTGTGATGCTTCAAGATCTTTACACTAGAAGAGAAAATGGCCTGTGTCCACAGGCTCGTTAATGCAAGTTACCGCATCATGAGCTTCGACTTACCAATTCACGTGACAACATGCGGACAATACGCGTGAGATCCCATTACCTGAGCAGCCGAGACGGAAGTTGCCGTTGCATCAATGGTGACAAAGGATGAACTGTTTTTATGACGTTTAGCATGGCTCAGCTCTAGTGGTACAAGCCTGAGAGTCTCGAACCAACTCTGTGAGAGTCTAGGTCACGCTGACAAGCTCAAGCCGAATCAAGACACTACATGAGGAGCAAATACGCCCAGTTCCATTCAACACCCCCACTATCCTTCGGCCCGAGGCGGAAACCGGTCCCAATGGACAAATCTGAACGACAGCGGCGTAGTCATTGTCGGGCGGCCTGTGCCGTGCCGCTGAGAGTCTGAGACAAACATGCGAGATGCAGGTGTGGCAGCCACGTGAGGCACACGTGAGCCCCTCACTGTGGTGAGAAGCGGTGTGACAAGCAGCCACATCGCAGAGTGCGGGGTATACACGGGTCGTGAGAGCATACACGGGTCGTGAGAGCATACACGGGTCGTGAGAGCATACACGGGTCGTGAGAGCATACACGGGTCAAGAGAGCATATACGGGTCAAGAGAGAACACTCGGATCGTAATCGTAAGAGTACACACGGGTCGTGAGAGCACACACTGAAGTGACATGTGAAGCGGTGTGACCAGAATCAGCTTCACATCCCACATGTCCTACCTTTTTTCATGGCTGTTTTTAGACAAAAATCGTTGCACTTTGTGGTCCGCTATTAGGATATGTAAACAGCCGCCGAGAGCGCAGGCCCGACTATTGATAAATTGTTCTTAAAGGAGATCGCGGCATAAAAGTACAGGGCCTTGCCGACGCATGTATTCTCCCGCCAGCTTTGTACCTCTAGTAAGCAAATTTCCACCACTTCAAACTCAAATAACTTGCCACAAAATAACGATTTTTTTAATTGCCCTACTGGGATTATAGACGACCTTTTGCGCAACAATTATTCTTTGTTTGTTTTAATTTTTATTAATATTGTTTTAAATAGGTGGAGTTAAGGTTATGGGGCTCTTGATATTCCTTTATTTTAACAAGGTGCAAAGCTGGTGGCACCGCAGCGCATAGCAAGTGTTTCTAGGGTCTAATCCGCGGCTCTAATTGTTTAGGCCGTGTACCCTGTAAACCCACCATAAAATATTCGCATAGTCGCAAGGTTATGGGTAACCCTCAGGGGCTTTCTCTGCTGGCAGAGCAACCACAGCCCCCGCGTGCTATAATGATAGCCCTGATAGGCCTTTTTAGCGAGTAGTCCCCTGTAAATACACGGACAAGCTAGGCGCCCCATACTCCGTAGGGGTTCCACGGGGGACTTTTACCAAAAATGCCCTGTATTCCGTCATTTCATGCCGCAATTTCCGTACTAGGGTGCGAAAACCGAAATCACTAGCGTCCGTCCTATGAGCAAAATATTACCCCTCAAGGACTTATCACAGTGGCTTTTACTTCAGCTATCCAGCCATGATTAGCGCACTGCAAGCCAAATGCAACCACCAGCTCCAAACGAGGTGGGCGTACTGGGGCATCCATTGGCATGGGATATTGACGTAAAGGATAAATAGCTGGGCAATGGGATACTAGAACTACAGATACTTTTTATGCCTCAGACTGAATGCTATCTTTTCCACCTTATTCGCCCCATCTGGAAATCCTGCCTCGTTCTTACACTATCACTTTCACTACCATACATCTCCGATATGCTTGTTTCCTTGCTCCTGTGGTCTGCGTTGTCATGTCTGACCGCTAGCACACCTGTCGTATCATCGTTCTCCCATCACCTGCAACGGGAGGAAACCAAGAGCCAGAACGAGGCTCGGGATTCATCACTGTCAATAAAGAGCCAGGGCAGTTTTGCCTTTGCGGGAACGGTCGTCGTGGGAGCGAACGGTGACACCTGGCATGCCGATCATGGATATGTGCAGTATCAAATCCCACTACACCCCCGGCGATACCCCTTGATTCTGTGGCATGGTGCCGGTCTGAGTGGTTGTGAATGGGAGACCACACCCGATGGACGAGAAGGATATCAGTCGATCTTCCTGAGAAGAGGATTTAGCGTCTACATTATCGATCAACCGCGACAAGGCCGAGCCGGACAAGCGTCGAAGGGACTTCCAGCGATACCCGATCCAACTCCAATCGAGTCGATTTTGTTTACTACCTTCCGTCTTGGAACTTGGACTCCACCTGCGCAACCGCAATTCTTCGCAGGCGTGCAGTTCCCTGAGGATCCGGGGTCACTCAATCAATTTTTCCGCCGAGGAACCTTTCATGGCACAGGAGGCGATAGACTCGATTGGAGCGGCGCTGGCGACGCGTATCAGCTGATGACCAGTGCAGTTGGAATACTTGCAGATGATATTGGCCCGGCGGTACTGGTCACTCACTCAGGCGGTGCCAACCAAGGCTGGGGTGCCGCAATGAATAGCAACCAAGTAAAAGCCATAGTTGCCTATGAACCCACGAACTTCCAGTTTCCCGAGGGGGAGCTCCCAGCCGTTACCGGTCCTCTCCAGCCCAGCCATACTGTTCCGCTGCAAGATTTTCTGAAATTGACGCAGATCCCCATCCAACTCGTCTACGGCGACAATCTTGATCAAACTCCCCTTTTCACCCAGGCCTTCAGAGACGCTCAGGCGTTTGTGGATGCGATAAACCGGCATGGCGGTCATGCGGAGCTTTTGCATTTGCCCAACATAGGCGTGAAGGGGAATACGCACTTTCTATTTTCTGATCTTAACAATATGAAAATCGCGGATCTGCTCTCGAGTTTTCTCGCGCAACACCATCTCGATTGAGGTGGATTGCCCCTGTCACGGCCCTTTTGTCAGACGAGTTGCTCGTGGCCGGCCTCAGCGCTCCAAAGTCTCATTTGTTTACTACCGCTCCTTTTGGATTTGGTTTGGTGATCAACTGATACGCGTTCTTTTCTGACATTGTTGTGGGGGAAATTGCGGCGCCTTTGGAGTCTGAGTTTTTTCCCGCTCCGGGCATTCTCGTATATTTAGTTCTCACTTCCTCTCTTACGGAGGGCAATTAAGTAATAACATTTCACTCGGCGAACCTCTCAATGCCTTAATAACACGTCGGCTTTTCCTCCCTCTACAATTTTCTTTATTTGTGTGCTTATCCCTGTTACACTAGTGAGCGACACAGGGAGAAGAATATATCCATCGCCTTCTCTCAGTGGATCAAACCTTGGAAGCTCTTGGCTCATAGTCAAGTTGCCATCGTTGTTATTGTCGTCGACGTCGGACGCGTTTTCCAGCCACTCATTACGCCCGCCCGCGGGAGCTTGTCGCCCTGCGAGCCGATCTTGACCTCTTTTCATCGGCTTCTACATAACGCTCTCTGCAATGACATACCCTTCCTTTCTCCCTACGAAAATGGATATCTGCGAAGACAAACACAACGAATATACCCTTCGTGATACGAGACGGTGCGAGCCAGGAACGACGATGGATCGGGGTCGGAAAAGAAGAGGAGCTTGTAGAACTAGCCAAGCGAGAATCGCTAAGGGCGTAGCTGACGGTGCTAGGTGAGGCTTAAAGATACTAATACGTGGTGCGGATACGTTGGTAGTATAAGATTGTGGATATACTGGGTCTTTGGTCTTGGATACGGAGGCTGGTCACGTGGGGCGCTTGCAGCTGTCTGCGGTTCGTAGATGTAGATGGCTAATAGGTATTTTGAAGACTTCTCATGGCAACTGCCCCTTTCGGCTAATTTTAACATGCTTCTCGCGGGTGCTTTTAAGCGGGTTGGTCCCTTGCAGTGCCTCAATGTATATGCCGTCGAGTTCGAAAGCTCCACGAGTAATCTATACATCGTAACAGAAGACATATCGAATCTCGATCGCACCTTACCAGTAATGCTATATGCCGAACGGATATCGACGCACGTGCTACCGATAGTCACACGTTGGATCTGCAGCCAATTTCCGCGGACGGACACAAGTCTCTGTTCAGACCACTTCTCCTCATTCCGCGCCAATATCTCGACGTGGAATCCATTTGGCTATGAAGTCAATTATTGCCTGACCATAGCTCATCCAGCTGATTGTATGGACTTTCGTACTAGTACGGTGGAACGGCAAAGTGCAATTTGGCCTTTCGATTACGTTAGTGTGGGAATTGTCAATCTAGTTCAAGCCATTGTGTGCATTTTGTTCTTGAGAGTCAAAGAAACAACCTTATTGACCCAAGACGATGCAATCCTATTGTTTCTTGAGGATCCACATTGAATGACCCAGTCCATGTGCCTGTTGGAAAAAAACAGATGTGGCAAGATTCAAAGCACCGAAGAAGAAGACCCAGGTTGAGTCGCGATCAAGAAAATGGCTGTCTCCACATAAAGCTCTTCATTGCTGAGCGCAAACGCTAGCGCTCTGCAGTTGGCAAACCTCGGTGGTTTGGATTTGCTCTTCCGTAAGTTTCATTTGGGTTCTTTTTGCCGGCGGGATTAAGATACGTCCTCTTAGTTGCAGTCCATATATTCTTCGTCGTCTACGGAATGTTCGGTTTGGGTACCGGAGCATCAAAGTATTTTCCATCGTTCTTACGTCCAGGGCTAGGAATGCATCTAATGACAGTCATCAACATTTCAGGGTGGAATGAGTGGGTGGTTGGGGATTATGGCTCGTTTCAAATGGTGCTGCAGAGCAACATAGCGCAAACTGTTGTGTCAGGTCACTACATTCTCTAGAATGGAATTTTCGTCTCGATCCCCCAAGCCGCGGAGTGGGACGGCTACAGGAGAACGAAAAGGTCTCCGAGTTTTCTACAGTCACTAAAGGAGCCCGGTGGGGCGTGATGGCCGTGACTGTCGAAAGGGTGGCACATTGCGCCTTCTCGAGCCACCAGGTTGAAACTCCTGAAAACGGCATTGTATATGCTTAATTGATAACTTTTGGTAGAAACCATTGACATTGATCCTGCGTTAGCATGGATATTGATGGAGTGACAACATAGGGTGAGCTAGTAGCTAACCCCTTTCTTAAGCGAGATCTTCATTCCCAGACCACCGAAGACGAAGAATATTCATACACAATTGATAGTGCTCTGAATGCGGGAGAATTAACCCAAGGGTATCTATCTTGACATTTATTGATCGCTCGTCTCTCACAATAATTAGCCCAGCACTATCTCGGGTCCCTCAAGATCCTGCGAAGTTGCTGATTCAAGGACCGGAGATGACTGTGTTGCTTCCAAGTCTTTTGATTATTGTCTTTAAGAATTCGTATTACTACAGCTTACTGCAATTTAGGTCAATGTAGAAGCACCCGTCTGGCAGCAGGTTATGCCGATGACGTCAACCTTCAGCTATTTGTTCCTCCGAGGTTCTGCCAAGCCAGCTTGTCCTCCCCCTGTTGCCGTGCCAAGGCAATCTTTTCCGCCTGCTTTTCTGCACCGTGATACATCCTTCCGTGGAGGTGTTTTGAGCACACCTGCTTTCCTTCACCGGGGTAGTATAGCCACGTTGCCCACTTCGTGAACTGCAATAGAGAGTTAGTGATTGGCCATCGAGGTGATTTCAGCATAGTCAGATGCCAGAGCCAGAAAACCCTGGATAAAGTCCGGTGCTTCAGTGGTATTCTAGTAACGGTCGAGAAAGGGACAAAATTCTTACAAGTCCTTCTTTCATCTGCGTGCGAGCCCGTTGTCCAATCTTATCCTCGATAAAGTCTCCACGGAGCATTGCTAACCGCGAAGGAAAGACCTTCGCCAGATAATGCGCCGTAGAAGCAATGTGCGGCTTATCATGCCAGAAGAAGAGAGGCGTTAACGGAATTTTCATCTCGGGATGCTCTTTGGTGCTGAATTCGCGCTTGAAGGTAGAGGTCAGCTTCCTCAAAGCAGGGAATCTGACCACCTTTGCAGAGACGGCGTAATTGAGCATGCGTACTGCGAGTAGGCAAACGTACTTGATGGGGACTTCGGGCTTAGATTCGGATTCACGCATGATTTGTAAGAGGGGTTCGATGGGAAATGAGGAGGTCAAGATCCAGTCATGTTGCTGGACCCAGACGTAGGGAGTTGAGGTAATTCGAAGCGCTGAACGAACGGCTAGGCCGAACCCGAGACGTCGAGAGGGTTCTATGAAAGTAACTCTCTTGTCGTGTGTTTGCAATGCTGTGTAGGTAACAGCATTCTGACTGTCGTGTGGACTGCCATACTCTGCTTCTGCTTGTGTCTGCATTAAGGTAATATCTTGGTGGCCTTGGTAATGTTGTTCGAGGATGAAGTCCTTGACGTTTTCCTTGTAGAGATCAAAAACTCTTGCTTGGTCAGACGTGACACATCCTTTCTTGAGACGAGCTTCTGGGACAACTCTATCGTAGCTATCAAAGACGACGATAACTTTGCAGTCCATCAGGCTTGGACAGTGGCGGCGATATGACTCCAGAACAGAGGATATCAGTTCCGTTGAGGGTGCAGACGGTGTCACTGATGTCGTTATGATAATTGTCAGCAGACTGTTGGTCGTCGGTAGGCCTGCGGCCATGCTAATCGAAAAGAGCTGATACAGATTTTTACTACTATCGAGTAAAGATCCAGCGGGAATCTGCCACCTCAAGGGGACAGTTGTAAGCTGCTCACACACCAGAGGTAGCCAAATCTACTCATCACTTCGGTCGGCAGAACACGTGATTCTTGAGTATCTCGTCAGTCAGCAACCAAACACCCTGAATGGGCGCTGGGGTTGACTTGTTTCGAGAGTTGAAGTCAGAGTTGTGAGGATGTTCGGATTGTTGTTGTAGAGATGGATTTTTTTTTTTTTTTTTTTTTTTTTTGAAGCTGGAGCGAAAAGCAATTGACTCACCGAATTCTAAGCGAGAAGCTAGTGTGGGAGAGCCTATAAGGCAACGTCCACTACAAACCTGCAAGACTCTCAATTACGAGGAAAAGTGAGCATGTTTCTTGTGGGTATTGGATCTCTTACTGAAAGAACCCTCTCCAATTAAGATGATATTAAGGATGCCTAGTTGATCCCAAATACTTAGCGATATAGAAAAGGGGTAAATTAAAGGATGGTGATGGGAACATCCACCACCGAAATGTCCAGCTTGCTTGAAAACTTTACATGAGGTAAAAGTCCATGCCAACCACGAAACGGTTGGCTTTCAATCACCGCCAAGAGTGAATATTTGCGCTTTCGGAAATGTGAAGTTGGTAGCCCTGAAATCGGACCGGAGATTGACGCAGTAGCCGTTTAGTTTGATGATAATTTTGTCCAGGATTAGGTTTGTGATATAGTCCTGTGTTTTATCTTAGGCTTTAAGGTTTGGTATTTACTGGTGTATCCAACAGGTTTGCTGTTGTCAGGGAACTAATCTTTTAGCCGAAACGAGAAGTGAGGGGAATACTAATAGCTCTAGGCCCATGGATTGTTTCTGATTATAATCTGGAGAATCTAATTAGTAAATAACAAGAGACAAAGGTAATTTTTCTCACGAGGGATAAATACCTCTAGGTGCCTCATTTAGTCTGACGTTTAATATGAGCTGGGCTGAAGTCCGATCAAGTTTCCAACTGTCCTGGGCTCCAAATTCCAAAATGCATCTCTTCCTTGAATGGTGCCTTTAATAATAATCACCACTTATAAATTGATGGCTTTATTTTTTAGAAATGAATAACGCAGAAAATTAGAAAGAGGTGCACACGAGCTAGGGTGGGGATAGTTTTCAGGGGTTCGCTTAAATTTCCCGTCAACTCGGGTTTTTAAGACCCGCCAATTAGAGTGCCTTAAATTGATTTTTTAGATTTTACGTGAACTTAGCAATTCGCGATTGTTAATATGGGAGGTGGATACTTAAGGTCCTCGGTGCATCTGTCCTTCCGACTTCTTTTCTTTCAAATACAGGCTCAACGCCAACGCACCACCACACCGTCTCTGAATTTTCGACTTCCATATTCAACAAAAATTCACCTCCGCTTTCATAAAAGTGCAGCATTACCGTTTGAGCTCTTTATCACCTCATCTTTAGGGACAAGACGCATCGGCACTTCCTCCCTCCCACAACATGCTCTCATCCATCACCTCTACTGTCGGACGGAAGGTCAACGTCACCAAGCTCTTCTCTACAATGACCAAACTAGTCACTATCAACTTTTTCGGTGCTGTCAATCCTACTGCTCGCTCAATCCCAGCTGCACAAGTTGTCTCCTCTCGCGGTTGTCCAACCTGCTCGAGTTAGGACAGAATGCCAAGTCAGTATCCAATATCAAGAAAGCCTCAGCTCTCCAGGAGTATGTTTCTTGTTCAAGTTCTTTTGGAATGCCCAGAACCTAATTCGTTCCAGTACCTTTGGCACTCAAATGGTCGGTATTTATGTCGGTCCTCAATGGCAATATTTGTGTGTCCACAAGAAGTTTCTCTGTCAGCGCTGGATAGGGGAAGAACCGTCCAAAACTCCCGAATTAGCAGCTAAAACCTTAGCGTTGGAAGAGAAATGCTTAACACTACCCAAAGAAGCATATAAAACCACGGGCATCCCGGAAGAACATCGCAAATGCATAGTAGCGGACAAAGGCGACTGCCAAATGACAACTGAAGGCTCGAGCTGTTCAAACGCTGATTGAGGGCCGCCGGTGATCCAGAAAAGTCACCACCACCGTGTACTTGGAAGTGCGGTTTTGGCTAGGTACTTCAATTCTTACCTTACCGCCTGCGATGGACATAGATTTTTCTCTACCGTGGAGGGAAGGATTGGTCTTGGACCTTTGGGAATCAAACCTGGCGACGATGTTTGTGTTCTTCTCAATGGCCCAATTCCCTTTATATTCCGCCAAAAAGAGGCGAAGGACAATTTTGAGCATGTTGGGCATGCATATATGTATAGGATAATGTATGGTGAAGCTCTCGAGAAGCACTCAGACGAGGAATCGGTATTCCTGCTTGAATAAACAGCGATTCTCGATTTTAGACTCAATTTTCTTCCTGTCTGGAAGTATGCACTATGAGGGCATTAAAAATCAACCAAAAGCACAACTTCCGCATCAAATAGCCATCCTCATCCCACCATTAGCACAAACAACTTGTCCTGTACACCAACTCGCATCATCGGAGCACAACATCCCCACAATCCCGGCCACTTCGCCAGGATATGCCGGTCTCCCACCCACAAACTCCTTCTGGTTGAAAATTTCCTCGTCATCGAGACCCTCTCTCACAGCAGCCAGCGGCGAATGCGAAGTCCAAGGCTTCAAGCCTCCTCTATGCTCCATTGGCATTCTGGCCCACATATCCGTCCTCACCGGCCCAGGGTTGATGGCGTTGACTGTACACCTCTCGGCCAATTCTCTGGCCCAAGTTCTGGTCATCGCTTCTAAAGCAGCTTTGGTCCCGCCATAGACCGACTGTCCTACGAACCCTTCGCTTGAAGAGATGGAAGAAAGGTTGACTATCCGCCCGCTCCGGTCGTTAGGGAGGTACGGAAGAGCTGCTTGAATGAGCAGTAAGGGACCAAGGACGTTGATCCGGTACATCCATTCGAAATCTTTGATTTCGAAGTCTTGAAATCGTGGCATTGCTGGCGACGCCAGCGTTGTTGACAATAATGTCGATTTGAAATTTGGCGTGACACTTGGAGAGGAAGACGTTGCGGGCCGTGTCGGCGAGCAGTGCAGGACCAGTAGGGAATCCAATGTCTACTTGAATGTAGAGACAGGTGACTACGTGTTGGGTTTCGATCTCTTGGGCCAGGGTGAAGGTTTGAGACGCAGAGCTGTCTGAGGTGTAGTTCAGGATTAAGGATGCTCCTTTTGAGGCGAGATTCTGCGCTATAGCTGCTCCAATTCTTGTTGCAGGATTAGTGAGAATAATGCTTATGATGGCATAAGACTACTAGCCTCTTGAAGCTCCAGTGATCAGAGCAAGTTTGCCTTCCAGTGATCTCGGAGTTGTGTTTGAAACCACAGCTGGCGGTGCAGCTCTTGTCATGGTGGAGAGCAGATAGTCTACAAGCTCCTTAGAAAATAATGAAACCCATAAGTCAAACGTGCCAATTAAATGACATGATAAACATAGTCAAAATGAACTAAGTGCAACGCGATTTTCGGAACATGGCTGAGCAGTTCACTTGCCGAGACTGAGAACACTTGATCTTGGTTTCTGGCTTGAATTGAAAGATAATCGAAGTGCACAACCCGAAAACCTTGCTTCATCACAAGGCCATGTCGGCCAACTTTCTACCTCCCTCGTTTCGAGCCTTTGCTGGCCTTGAGAGAACTCGTCAAGCCTGCAACTTTGCAGACTGGACTCGAGACGAAGTGGCTGTTGCGCTGCTACGGACCAAGATGTGGCAGGACATCGTGAACTCGGACCGAATGGATAAGCCGATGAATTTAGAATCGGAAGGGTTCTGACTAGATGCGAATTGTATTCTTGGAGAGAGAAGGACGTCGGGAAGCCGACGGGTAAGAAAAGCCGTCAAACCCCATTCAGTCTAGCGCGTCCTCGAGACGAGCCCCTTTTAGAACTAACCGTCGATCCACGGAATCAACTCCATCTCCCTGTAACCACACCAAAGCCGACAAAACTTGGAGGGGTCAACTCGGAAGCATGGTCGCAGGAGGGCTTCCGTGCTCAATCACCGAGGTGTGTGGAGTGTCATCGCGGGGCAGGACGGCCTGGAATTTATGTCGCGTTGAGCGCCCCTCCTTTCACAGCACGAGATATACATTCGAAGAAATCGTGGCTTCGTTTCCTTGACCACGATGGCGCCCTCCCGTTGGCGCATACTCGAAGGCAAAACTGCAGCAATTACTGGCGGAACTACTGGAATTGGACGAGCGATAGCCCTCGAATACCTTCGTCAAGGCTGCAATGTTGCGATCAACCACCTGGGTCTCGAGCGGGATGAGGTATACAAGGATAGCTTGCTGAAAGAAGCAGCTGTTCTGAAGGCAGAAAAAGTCGAGGGTGAAAGCACGTCTAAAGCTGGGGATCTGTTGGAAATTGTCGGAGATGTCACAAAGGCAGAGACCGGTGAACTGCTGGTTCAGAAGGCAGTAGAGAAATGGGGGAAACTGGACATATTTGTGGCCAATGCTGGCATTTTTCAGGCTGCAGACTTTTTAACGTGGGCTCCTGTTCCCTCTGTTCGATCTAGGGAAATTAGCTGACTGGAGTTCCTACAGACTCGATCACGAACTCTTCGATCGAACCGTCCGAATCAATCTCAACGGTGCATTTTATACTTGCCAAGCAGCTGCGAGGCAGATGGTCAAGCAAGGACATGGAGGATCCATAATAGGCATATCGTCGATCAGCGCTCTTGTTGGAGGAGGTCTACAAACACATTATACACCCACCAAGGCCGGCGTTTTGTCCTTGATACAATCAATGGCAATTGCGCTCGCCAAGGACAAGATTCGGTGCAATGCCATACTGCCAGGGACCATCAAGACACAGTTGGCAGATGAGGATATGAAGAATGATGTGAAGAGGAAATACCTGGAAGAAAGAATCCCAATGGGAAGAGTCGGGAATCCAGAAGATGTTGCTGGTCCCGCTGTGTTTCTAGCAAGCGAGGAGCTGAGTCCTTATTGCAACGGCACACAACTACTCGCGGACGGAGGGATGTTTGTTCACTTACAACAATCAAGAATATTCTTGTCGATCACATGTTTCTGGAATATGTTAGAGTTGGGATGCGGATTCTTGAAACCCTGTTGCACGGTTATGACGCAAACCACCAGCCTCCGTCTGAAATGAAGAAAATGTCTGCAAGGGTCTCTTTTGCGCATATTCATCCTCATTGATCTTGCCAGCATTGAGGAAGTATTTCGGCCTTCAAAAATCCTCATGGCCCTGACTCCCGGACCTGCTAGGTAAGTCTTCATGCCATGTCAATCTCGGCCTAAACCCAACTAGGTTACCCCGGATATGTGGGGTAGTCTAGCTCAAGAACTGACCTCCACCCTTGACAGAAACTACCAACCTCTTCCCCAATTCGATGATTTCTCTACAAAGTCGCCTCATGGTGCTCCCCTCTCCCGAAACTCGCCGATGGCTGAAGAAGAGCGTCCTCTGTCGCGTAAACCACGACATCGCCAGTCTCGGGGGCGTGGTCTTCGAAAGACTACGGGATGGTATGTATCCCCTGCATTCTAGTCTCCAATGTCTCCTCGCTTCCCCAGGATTGACGTATAAACGTAGACTGATAATAGAGCTAGTATAACGTGTCGCAGGCGACATGTTAAATGTGACGAGCTGAGGCCGCACTGCCATCGATGCAATAAAGGCGGTCAGACATGTATCTACGCTGACAAAAGACCTGAACCAAGTGGCCGGATTGAGAACAGATCTTCTGAAGCCATCTCAGATCCACCACCGGCGCCAATTCGACAACCGATTCCACCATGGCAGACTTCACCAGAGCAGACTCACTATTCCAAATCTCTCTTAGAAAACGGATGTCCAGGATCGGTTGAAACCCCAAATTTTCAGAGGCATCCAAGTACCACTTCCGCAAATGGCTTTGCTCTTGGTAATCAGGCCACCGCACCTCTAGATACAGCTGCTCAGCAAGTCATGTCCCCAGAAATGTCCCATGCCGGGACTGCATTCTCCTTTGGTAGCAACGACAATAGTAGCCTGGCGGCCAGATCCGTATCCTCTCAACCTACCTTCAATGTGGCAATCACTCGGTGGTTTGACATGCTTGTTGGAGACTCAGCTTTCGAGAATGGATTCGCGGATTTTGACATTGGGATGGACGAGCCCAACAACTTCGGCACCCCTCGAGAGCAAGATAGAATGGGCGTTCCTTACATGGAGCCGTACAATAGCACCCCTACTACCGCTGCTCTGGATTCCGCATCGCCTTCTTCATCCAGCCCCCAACTAATAGAACGAAGTGCTCCTGGGCTAGACCGAAGTGCGATCGCTGAGAAATCGAAGTGGCAAACCCCAGAAGCGATAGAACTTCTGCCTTACGAGCAATTGATCTTTCGGAATTTTGTTCAGCGCACAAGTCATTGGGTATGGGGTCTCTCTTGTGATAGATTGATTGCCACCCTCTGACAGCCATCCTCAGATTGACCTTTTCGACCTCACGCAGAGCTTTTCAACATTTGTTCCTCACCTAGCTGTAAGTTGACAAGCCTCAGATCTCTTACACTGATTCGTCTGACCGATAACGTTTCTAAGATGCGTAACATTGGTTTGATGAAAGCCATTCTTGCACTCTCGGCCCGCCACATTTCTCTCAATCCAGGTATCATCCCCGAGCAGACACATGATCGCAACGATGCATTGCAATATTACAACGAAACTTTGCATTACCTCTCAAAAGCAATGCAATACGACACGTACAAAACAAGTCTCGAATTGCTTGCCACTGCCTTGATTGTATCAACCTACGAAATGCTTGACGGATCTGGCAAGGATTGGGAACGTCACTTGCAAGGGGTATTCTGGATCCAACGATCTCAAGTTATCCATGGCGATTCGAAGGGCCTGAAGCAAGCAGTCTGGTGGGCATGGCTCCAGCAAGATGTATGGGCTGCGTTTCGCGAGAAGCGGAAGACATTCACCTTCTGGAAACCGACACGAAGATTTGACGACATGAATCCGTATGAGTTAGCTGCCAGATCCGTCTACGTTATTGCCAAGGTGGTCAACTATTGTTCTCGAGAGGAGACTGAGGCGGAAGATATTTCATTGCGGATTGAGAGAGCAGATCAGCTGCAGGCCATGCTTGATGAATGGGAGCTATACTTGACGACGGAGTTTACGATGTTGCCTTTCAAAACAGGAGAAGAAGAAGAAGAAGAAGAAGAAGAAGCTTTTGAGCCGATATGGATACACCCTCCAGCTTTTGGTGAGTGCATTCAACATTAACGACCAACTTACTCATCCCTCCTTTAGGAGTGGCACTTCAGCTCCATTACTCGGCCCGATTACTGTTGCTCCTCAATAAGCCCTCCAGAGGAGGTTTTGGTGGCTACCTTGAGCAAAGCAGGCTGATATCAAAATTCGTGAATAATATTTGTGGAATTGCGATGACTTTGACGGATCATGCGTCGAGTGTGATGTGTTCTCAGTGTCTTTACATTGGTATGGAACCATGTTCCCAGATTTACAGGGACATGACTAAAATCCACAGCGGGCATGTGCATTCAGGATGTTCGACGACGAGAAACCGTCCTCAAGATGCTTGATGCCTGTCGGCAACGAACTGGATGGCCTATTTTGTCCTTGGGCGAAGAACTTCAGACGTTCTGGAAGACTTCCGAGACAATGCCTAACGGCTGAGCTTTCAACAGTGTTTATAAACAACAGTTAACCTAAACGTGGCTATGCCACTCGAAGTATTGGGGTTATGTCACTACATTTTCACCAAGGCGGAGAGCCAGCTTTCGAATACTTCGACGAAGGATCAACACCACTGCCACGGGCTTCAAGCGGGGGCTCGCAAAATTGAGGTATGGCGTGAAGTGGGTTTGAAGTTCAGGATGTTGGAAGACGACCATGTGTGATCAGAGCGAAGCTGGCAATGCTAGGGTGAAACGACCCGAATTAGAATTGAAACCCCAGAAGGCTCTGCTCACACAAGATTTACTCCTTTCACTCACTGTAATAAATAGTTTCATCTCTCAGAACAGGTTGAACCTCTTGTCCACAGCATACGAATCGGTTATGGTTGTCAAAACATGCATTGGGTCAACCCGTAAGGGAGAACTCCCATTTGCTCAAATCCAGCCATTTGCTATTCTAGCTTTTGATTTAGCCTTGCCAGCCGATCCACAAATTTCCATCCACTGCATCGTCTGTTTGGTTACCAGTTCCACTCCCTGCTCCATCAACTTAGTCTGCGGGAATTTCCCAGCATTCGCTTTCAGATGCTCTGAATAGTCGTCAAGAACAAGTTTGTTCACGTTGACTTTCGCCACTCCTTCCGAAATACACTTCTTCATTAACTCTAGCCTGAAACCATTCGTGCCATGGAGAGCGATTCGGACTCGACCCTGAGCCTTCGATCGGATTTCTCTCAGCCTATCACATGGCTTAGCACCCCATTTCCACTAAAGCCAAAATATCGCACGTATTACTTACCTCTCAAAATCTAAGTTCGGATTAGAAAATCCGTAAGGATTCTCGCCATGCATATTCCCGATCGCAGGCGCCAGAAAATCCACTCCCGTATCCACAAAATCACTCACCTCCTCCATCGTCGTCATACTCCCTTCCAAGCCTTCTGTGTCCATCACCCCGTCCTCTCCACCCTCAATTCTCCCGGGCTCAGCTTCCGTCGCAATACCCCTTTCATGGCAATACCTAACCAACTCTTTTGTCTTCGCCAAATTGGTTTCTTTCTCATAGTGCGACATGTCAATCATGATACTGTCAAACGGCAGCGTATCAGCTGCTCTCCGTATCATTTCTTCATCTTGGGCGTGATCGAGATGGATTGCGACTGGAACTTTGGCGCGCGATGCTGCGTCGGCTGCGGTGCGGATGAGGAGCCCGGAGGAGAAGGTGATAGCCCAGGGGAAGAATTGGATTATGAGAGGTGAGTGGGCTCGTTCAGCGGCTTGGACCATGCCGAGTATGTGCTCGATATTGTAGGCCACTGTTGCGAGGACACCATACCGTCCTTCTTCCGCGACTTGGAGGATTTGAATTGTGCGGTTGGTTGTTTTCCAGTCCGGAGGAGGAGCCATGGTTGAGATTTGATCGGTCTCGTCAATTTTTTGCAACTGGTCACGGACTTGTGCATAATAGAAGAATTCAAGAAGTATGATGTTTGGACGTACAGCCGACTTTGCAGTTGTACAGTTTACGGAAAAGGGGCTGAAATAGCAACTGTAGCGAGGGGTCTTCATCAATAGTAGCAACACTTGGAGAGAGCTCGCCGAATAGCTTCAAGCCCCCCACCGCGAAATTCCGTATCGATGGAACGAACCCAGCACCCGAGATGCTGTCCCGGCACGACCATTACTCTTGCTCGCTACGAGTTGAAGCCCAGATCTTTGCCCCTTGTGCTTTCGTGGCCTCGTCTCGAGGCATCGGGGTTTGCGGGGTTGAAACTGGGGACGCCACGCGCCTTCTTACCGTAGCGTCGGGAAACTCCTTCGCTGCTGCAACAACCCTCTCGCCGACGATCTTGTTAAGGTTTGGCTAAGAAAGCTTGCGAGTCATTGGCTGCAGGTGACCCCAAAGTGCGGCCGCGGGGTCGACATGCGCCAATTTCCCCAGCCTGGAATCCCCGGACAGCACACTGGCACACTGGATGATGGTTATGCAAGGGGAGGAGGTTGTCGTTGATATCAGGGTTATTCGATATATAAGGATCGCGTTTCTCGTCGTCTGATCTCTTCCTTGTTGTTGTTGATCGCTGCCTCTTCGATCACCTTGATTTATTGAGCAGAGGACGATTCAAACTTTGTACTGTACCTTTCAGATAATCGGGGAATTCGAACTTCAACATGGCCCAAGGCCAGAGCTTACAGGGTGTCACGGCCCTCATGAGGGCTGAGATGGCCCCAACTGGCGTCAAAGGTCTGCTAAAGAACAAGAAAGTTTTCTTCATCGCCATGTTCGCCTCGTGAGTCACCTTCTTACCCCTTGATTCCCAAATCTGACATCAAATAGGTTCGGAGGTCTCCTGTACGGCTATCAGCAAGGCGTCTTAGGCCAAGCAGCCGTTATGAATTCCTTCCAGAGAGATTTTCCTGAGATCAGACAGAGTGCGTCCAAACTCGGTTGGCTCACTTCAGTCTTGCAACTTGGTGGTTGGGTTGGTTCTCTCTCAGCTGGTGTCTTCGGGGAAGTGTTTTCAAGGAAGCATACGATGTTTGCGGGTTCTTTGTGGGTAGTCTTGGGAAGCTTCTTGGCTGCTGGTGCGCAGTCGACTTCGTATCTTTATGCTGGACGCTTGTTTACTGGTCTTGGTGTTGGGACACTTTCTGCTATTGGGTTAGTCTTTTCAACAAATCGGCTGATATAAAACAAGCTAACAGCGCGCTTTTAAGCCCTCTTTACAATGCTGAGCTCTCACCACCTGAGATGAGAGGTTTTCTCATCGCTCTCCAGCAACTGACAACAACGATCGGCATCATGCTGGCATATTGGGTTGCAGTAAGTCTCTCTGCGTCCTCTTCTAGGAGAATTATCTGACACAACCTCCAGTTTGGGAGCAATTACATTGGCGGAACAGGTGATGGACAGTCCGCTCTGGCATGGCGCCTCCCTATGATCATCCAAGGCATCCCTGCCGTCATCCTCTGCATTGGCTTGTTCTTCATGCCCTTCTCACCCCGCCTTCTCGTCAACAAAGGCAAAGAGCAAGAAGCACTCAAAACCCTCTCATATCTCCGAAATCTCCCTGAAGATCATTATCTCGTGCAAGTCGAGTTCCTCGAAATCAAGGCTGATGCGGAATTCGAGAGAGCTATATTCGATAAACGATTCCCGGAATTGAGCAAAGCTGCTGGAAACAGCGTTTGGTGACGAGAGTTTGCTCAGTATAGTAATATTTTCCGGTCGAGGGACAACTTTAAGCGTGTTGCGCTTGCAAGTTTGGTGATGTTCTTTCAGCAGTGGACTGGTATTGATTCGAGTAAGTTTCTTTGAATATCTATTTCCACCTTTGTAGCAGACTAACATTTGATAGTCATTTACTACGCATCTATCATTTTTCAATCCCTCGGTCTCACAAGCAGCACGATTTCCCTACTTGCATCTGGAGTCATCGGTATCATCAACGTCGCTACAACCATCCCGGCAATCTACATCATCGACAAAGTTGGTCGAAAGCCACTCACGATGGCTGGCTCCGTTGGGATGTGTATTTGTGAAGTCATCATCGGCGTTATCGTGGCTACCTGTGGACATGATTGGAGCACTCACGCGGCGGCTGGTTGGGCCGCAGTTGGTAAGTCAATTCCAATTCTGAAAATCCTACAGAGGCTAACCCTAATGCAGTTTTCGTCTGGCTGTATATTGTCAACTTTGCCTATAGTTGGGGACCCGGTTCCTGGATTCTCATCGCAGAAATCTTCCCCATCTCCATCCGTGCCAAGGGGACATCCATCGGTGCCTCAGCAAATTGGATGAACAATTTCATCATCGCCTTCGTCGTTCCCCCCATGTTGAGTAACATTGGATGGGGGACATATATCTTCTTTGCATTTTGGTCTGCAGCAGGCGGTGTCTTCATTTGGCTTTGCATGCCTGAGACGAAGGGAAAGACGTTAGAGGAGATGGATCAAGTGTTCGGGAGTCATACTGCAACAGAGGAGATGGAGGAGTTTGCCAGGGTTCAGGAGAGAGTTGGGCTTACATCACTAATTCAAGGTCGCTCTGGAGCTGGCAGTGATAAGGGGAGTGTAGAGAAGGAAGCGGGTCTAGAAGTGCAGCATATCAGCACTGTCTGATTGTCTGAAATTTGAGATATTATTGGGCTCAGATATTTCTTTCTTCTCTGGGGCAGTATTTTCAAGGACTGAAGGAGCCCGTGGTTGCGAAAATTGGTACAGCCTCCTCTTCTTGCACGCTTAAGCACATCTTGCAGTAAACTCAATTAGAAAGTCTAACTCCGTCATAAATTATGGGAACCATATAATGAAAGAGCGTAGATGGTAAGTTTTTATAATGTTTGTAAGTAGGTATCTCGTTTCAGGCTTCATTTCCCCTCTCGATGCGCACAGCTGTGGGGATGGGGGTGACGGCAGCGAGCGGGGCCGATTCCGTCAAAAGCCGGCACTCCCCACTACACTTCAACATTTTCAAGTAAATCTGGTCTCCACTCTTGAAAGATAAACAACATCATAATGGCAGATATACCGTCAGCTTTTGCTGTCTTCGATGATAGATTCCATCGACTTCTAGGTCCATCGCCTTCCCTAGAATTGCTTCTCGAGCACCACGACTACCCCTTCGCCCACGAAGCCGGAGTCTACCTTCCCTCAACCGACGAAATCTTCATAACCAGCAACCAGTTCTTCAACTCATCTGGTCAGAGATGCATCCAGATCTCGAAAATCTCCGTCGGTGATGGATCCCGAAAAGCGACGCGAGAAGAAATCTCCTCGGATGGCGTGCCCATGGCGAACGGAGGGATAAACTACAAAGATGGCATCCTCTTCTGTGCTCAAGGCTCGGAAACACAGGCCAGTGGGCTCTACTATATGTCCTCTTCATCGCCCTATACTAGTAACCTCCTCATTTCCTCGTTCTACGGACGGCCATTCAACTCGGTCAATGATGTTGTCATTCACAGCGATGGAAGTATCTGGTTCACGGACCCGATATATGGGTATGAACAGGGGTATCGCCCCAAGCCCGAACTCCCAAATCAGGTATATAGGTACGATCCAGTCACGAAAGGGATCAGAGCTATGGCCGATGGGTTTGGAAGGCCGAATGGAATTGCGTTCTCGCCGGATGAGAAGACAGTATATGTTACCGATACGGATTGGATACATGGAGATGGGAACGTAAATGGGATGAGACCGTCTACTATGTAAGTGCTTTATGATAGTGTTGCTAATTTGAACACACAAGCTAACTGTGATGTTTAGATATGCTTTCGATATCACTTATTATTCGGGCCAGCCGTTTATGACTAACAGACGCCTGTTTGCAATGGCTGCTAATGGAATCCCAGATGGCATCAAATGCGATGTGGATGGGAATGTTTACAGTGGTTGTGGAGATGGTATCAATGTTTGGTGTCCTGGTGGTGTACTGTTAGGCGCGATCAAAGTTGAAGGCGGTGCTGCAAACTTTTGCTTTGGACGCGAGGGGTCATTGTATATTTTGAATGAGAAACGGATGTGGAAAGCACAGTTGGCAAAGTCTGTTAGAGGGGGTTTACTCAAGATTTGAATGAAGGCAGACTGTTAAAGGGTATTTTGAAGTTGAATCTCAAATACTGATTGATCAAAAACTATATATACGATCAGGCTACGTGAGCGTATAGCGACCATCTACCCGGAGATCTGTTACAGAAATCAGTAAAGTTCACGTTTCCGGTAAAACGAAAGAACGTACCCGCTCCAGTGACATACTGGGAAGCTTCAGAGAGGAGGAATGCCACCGACCCCATGAGATCTTCGGGCTTCCCAAGTCGACCCTGTGGAACTAATGCAGTCCATTGTTTCCGAAGATCAGGGTTCTTGTCCAAGATACGCTTCGTCCTATCATTAATTAGCAGCCTTCAAGTCTCCACCGATCTGAAGACGAGGCTCACAATTCCGTCACCATATATCCAGGGCTGATGCAGTTGACTCGGATACTCGCAGCGGCCCATTCTACTGTAAATGATGCTGCCAAATGTCTTACTGCCGCTTTCGATGCATTGTAAGGAGCTTGTGGTTGTGGGACATTTACCACACTACCAGACATGCTTCCAATGAATACCATGTTTCCTTGAGCCTTCCTCGAAATCAAGTGTCTTGCAACTGCAGTGGCAAAAAAATAAGTTCCGTTGACATTAACGTCCCACAATTTCTTGAGTCGATCCACAGGGTAAGTAATAGCCTCAAAATTCTCGCAAAATCCGGCTGAAGTAACTAAGCTGTCTATCTTGCCATGAGAATTTATGATTTCGGCGACTGCAGTTTCAACTGAAGCAGAGTCGGCCACATCGACATGATATGCTGTGATTTTGGGTAGTCTGATGTACGGTTCGGTGAGTCCAATGAACTTAACTCGGTGCATTCAGAGGACCTACCTCACTTCAGCGGAATTCTCTCTTTTGAATGTCGCGAGGAGTTCAACTGCTTGACGCTCCGCTTCCTGCTCTATGGCAGTTCAGTGCTTAAAGTTTACGAACGGGGACTTCTTGTCACTTACTGTCAAGATCCACAATAGCAAGATCGCCTCCACTGATGATTAAAGATTGACTCATCACCAATCCTAAGCCTCTCGCACCACCAGTCACAACTCCTACTTTGCCTTCAAGGGAGAAAGAGGGAAGTGTTCTCTTGTGATGGAAACCACCTCTTCCTTTCACTGGCTCACTTGTTGGGAGATCGCTCTCGGATGGATGCTCGACTTGGACTGTAGAATCTGTCCGCGCCAAGGTTCCTTCAAATTCCGAACTCCCATTGTTATTGATGCCGTTGGGTAACTTGAACCTGTCGTTCCGTCTGGCGACAGTCGAGAATGATCTTGCCGCAAGTGACGATCCTGCTAAAAACTTTGTTGGAAAAAGCGACTTGCAAAATTTCCTGGATGTTCGGTACATCATAATGAACAGCAAGCAAACCTTGATGACAACCAAGGAATGAGGGGTGGTGTTCAATCTTTTACGTGTCAAGGGCAGGGATGTATTCTTCCATTCACAACAATAGCACACCACTCAAACGTTTCCTTGAAAATAATATTTGGTTTCTCGTATGTCTCATTCTACCACTTCAAGCCTGTTGCGATCACGCGTTCATGGTACTGAACTCCTGAGTTTGACATGAGGGAGTTTTGCCTCGAGACGAGGCACGTTTAGCGAGACTCGGATATGGGCTCGAATAGGGGTCGAGACCTCGAAGCGAGGCGACCCCATTTTTACCCCTCCACTGTGAAATAGTGGGAAATGGATTTGAATGGCTGCTTTTGACTTCACCCGTCCTCGAGACGAAACAATCCCTCAACTGGTCGATACCCAGCGGCATGAAATGAAAGCAGCAAAGCTTCAACACCATTTTTACATGTGAAGTAGACCTTGTCCTTGCCGGCCGATGGAGGGGTACTGTCACCCCAACTGGTGGGGTTGAAGTGAAAATTCGCCCTTGCTGCCTAACCCAGGATCTGCATATGCCTGGGCCACAAGTTTATCGGAGGCGAAGACACAGTTTGCGGGCCGAATTCGCCTCGAGCCAAATTTGAACACTATATAGTACTCTATGTGCCGCGGCAAGCACAATTTCAAACCACTACACCCCTTGTCCTGCTTTCACGTAACACATAGCAATTGCGCTCAATTTTGTTCATCTGAATTCCTTCTCAAAATGGCACCAGCTGCGATTGACACGACGGCCCCGACTCCCACGGTCTCAGCAACTCCTCAAGTACAAACTCAAGTAACTTTAGGAGGAAAGATCATAGCGAGTTCGTATTTCACCGCAACTGTGCAAGGGCTTTATTGACCATTTCCTCAACATTAGTAACTGGAGCAAACCGAGGCATCGGTTTTGGGATAGCAGAATGCTGTCTTGTCAACGGTGCGGAGAAGATTTACTCAATAGATATCACTCAACCCGGCGATGAGTTCCAAATACTCTCGAAGCGCTTCCCAGGCCGCTTGTTTTCAGCCACCGCAGATGTGACCAAGGAAGACAGCATCCAAGCTGCGGTCGATACGATTATCAGTGAAGCCGGTGCTCTTCACGGAATGGTTGTGAATGCGGGGCGGACAAATCATAAGTCAGCGCTGGACTTTACACAAGCGGAAATCGAAGCACTCTTCAATGTTAACGTGGGTTACCTGCTTTCTCAGAGAGGATGACTCCTGCTGACCTAAGTTTTCAAGCTATTCGGAGCGTTTTACTGTGCGAGAGTGGCTGCCCGAGCTTTCATTAAGCTAAATATCAAGGGAGCTATCGTCTTCACTGCATCAATGGCTTCCTACCGACCAAACAAGGTACAAAAGTCTTCCGTTCATTAAATTTCTGTGGAGCCGTTGCTTACTCCGACCTTTTAGAGAGTCCCATCAACACCCTATGGCGCATCGAAAGCTGGCGTACGAAATATGACACATACCCTGGCAATGGAATGGGCGCAGTACGGAATCAGAGTCAACAGTGTGTCACCAGGCCTCGTCAACACCGCAATGACATACTGGGTACCTCAACAACCTGACTGGGAACAACAATTGAAGTACTATGGGGGATTTCCACGGTTGGCTGAGGTTCAGGAGCTGGGTGGGGCATATGTCTACTTGTTGAGCGATGCTGCAAGCTATACCACGTCAATTGACATTCCCGTTAATGGTGTTATTGGAAGTAAGTATCATTCTCAGAAGCTCCGTCCCACATTCTAACGATATATTTAGTTTGCTAGTTAGAACAAAAATTCTGGATCTGACGAATCAACAATTGTTTCATAGAGAAATATATGGATCGACACAACAGATGTTGGCGGGTCTACTCACATTCTTGTACAGTACGGAGGGCTACAAGGTCACTCACCCACTCTTATCCCCCATCAAATTTTCGCAAATTTCAGCTTTTATGTGGCAACTCTCGTAAGACAATTGGTGGTCCGTTAGAAAGCTTCATTCCCTTGTGACCCTGAGATTCCCTTTCCAATTTCATCTGTGAAGTAGCGAGAGGTAGTTTGGGTCCTAGGAAAGAGGACTCGGCTCCGACGCTCGAGTTGGATTATTCTCCTACTCTCATTCGGAATACTTCAAATGTCTATGTAAATGCCAGCCTCATCCGTCAACTGAGTTCATAGATGCAATTTGGCCTTACTAAAAATATAAATACTTCAAGAGTAAGGAACTTAATTCTCAAAGTGGTCTGACGTTTGAAATGTTCTGAGTGAGATTCAGCATATAAGAGCGTGACTATCCCACTGGAGATTTATTACTCCCCTTCGTGATTTCCAGGGAAGGTTTTAATCGCTTCTCCGGTAAATACCTTTCACTTCAGGAAGCATATTAGGTTAACATACCGGTATCAAGGATCGTCTAAGCAATTCTCAAAACCGGAACCCCGCGATCAGCATTGAGCCTGCGTTTGCCGAGTATATCCCTGCTTCATATACACTACCCACGAACCACATTGATTATTTACATAGCAAGCTAAACATATACCCAACAGTCTAAATACCAGTGAAAGTCCATTTCCCAGTTGTGTATTAAATGAACGGGTGGCGCCCGTTTGCTCCTCAAAATAAAGTCCACTCAGCAAGATTGGAACCTTACCGTGCAATTCAGAATTACCAAACATTAGTGATGAAGTTATTCGCATTATCGCTCTAGCTAGCAGTAACCGAACAAACTCCCTGTAACCGTCCTCTCCAATCTTTCTGCCTCGATCCGGGTCCTAATAGCTGCAGTTAGACAGATTCTCCAAGCTGGTCGTTAACGGCGTGGCCGAGGATAAGGAATGGGGTTTTATCCGCGAGACTAAGAACTTCCAAGACGGCCATGGAGTTACCGATGTCAGCAGTGCCAATCTCCATTGTTTCCAGTTGAAGAGCGTGGGTTCAGCTGCAACTTCACTCTAGCAGCTGGTGGAGCTCTTGGCTTCATCGCTGATCAGGGCATCAATCATCCCAGCCCTGTTCAGTTTTACATGGCCAAGACACCCGAAAGAAAGTCAATTGATTCCTGGGATGGTTCGGGTCAGGTTTGGTTCAAGGTTGCCTTCCTGGGCGATAAGATTACTCCAAAATTGGTTGAACGGCCGGCATATTGTGAGTATTTCAACTTCTGTCAAGTAGCACTTCCTCACAAAACCAGTCGCTAGCCCCAACAATCGCCAAAAATTCATCGTTCAATGTTCCTGAGAGCACTCCAAACGGCGATTATATTGTCCAAGTGAGAGCATTGCTCTCCATTAGGCAACGGCGCCTGGCGGCGCGCAGTTTTATCTCTCATGCGCCAAGTCCATATAATAAGGGGTGGAACTGGCACCCCTGGACCACTCGTATCCATTCCTGCTGTCTATATGAGCGGAGGACCGGGCCTCATTTTGACACAAAGCACGACGCCAACAAGCCACTCGCCTCCAGGGCCGGAAGCTCGGGTTGGCTAAGCGGGCGAGGTGATGCGAATAATTTCAAATTTGAGACGCAAGTCTTGGCTAGATGGGAATTTCTCCTATCAGAGAGCAGTTATGGGCGTGCCCTTAACCTCGTAGCCAAATAGAATGAACCCCGTCTTCAGCTCGCAGCAATCTTGTTCCACATTTTCATGCCGTAGCCACGCCTTGCCAGAAATGGCAGGTATCACTTCGTGCCTGCTAAAGTCTTTTAACTTTGTCATGTGGAGTGAGAAAGCACTAATTAGGTAAAAGAAGTCCAAATCGAGTAATGGAAGCGAAGGATACTAAACCCCTGAAAGACATCAGCCTGAACTTCAGATTTGAGCAGTGTGGACTCCGATAAATTATTATCGATAATTATCGAGCCTATCAGAGACGACACTGGTTTTGAGGCGAGTTTGTGTATAGGACAAATAAGACTGCCGGTTTTCCTCCCGTGATTGTTTGGCTTGATACCTTCCTCATAGGTATAGAAGACACAAACGAGACATAGCCAAGAACCTGTTTTCTTGGCATACGCATTAGACTATGCATTGACGAGCGTTGGCAGCTGGCAAGGGTCACCTCTAACATTAGTCGCTCGGCGGGCTTCGTTCCTCCTTTCGGCAAGCAAAATCTTCTACGAGGAAGACCACGGGCGGGACCTATTGCTTCGAGCTTCGTAATACAAAAGGAAGCTTAAGCAAAATTGGAAGGTGGTCTAAGGGCGATGGATGACACGGCATATCTCTTCTTGTATTGACGGAGAGCGGCGATTTGGACTGACAGAATTCATGCTATATAAGACAAAAAGTCTTCTCTTTCCTGGCCAAAATATTCTTACCACACTCATCTTCATACTTCAAGCAACACTCATTCATTCCAAAGAATCTACGATTATCTTTTCTGTCCTTTCTATCACAACTTCGAGACTCTCCTACCAAGATGCGCTTTCTTCTCTGCTTGATGATCCTTGTCACCACGGCTGTGGCTATTACAATCCCGGCACCCGCGGACATGATGGAGGAAAGATGTGATGGAGCAGATTGTCCAAGCTGTGGCGGAGTGAGTTATTCTCCTCCTCTCCTCC
Source organism: Hyaloscypha bicolor E (assembly GCF_002865645.1). Lineage (NCBI taxonomy): Eukaryota > Fungi > Ascomycota > Leotiomycetes > Helotiales > Hyaloscyphaceae > Hyaloscypha > Hyaloscypha bicolor. The sequence continues at coordinate 2,563,921 of NW_020194685.1, read as the reverse complement.
AAAGTTTCTTCACTAACCAGTTATGCAAAATAGAATGGAGTTAAAGCCGTTAGTTTACCTATCTGACCCACTAGATTCACTTATTCTCTGCAGCCGGCTGATTGTTGTGTGGTGGTGAAACAGTGTGTACGTAATCTCCTTTCCAAGCAGCTACCGTCGTCGATAGTAAGTTGGCTGATTAGACATTTAACAGGCCTAAATCTTGACATGCTGTTTAAATTGTCTCCTCCTGGAGGACTGGGGAGAATAGTGAAGTAGCCTTGGGTTAGTCTTCTATCTAGATAATACTCGTCGATGCTTGGCCTAATGTGTCTGCTGTTTATTATAGGACTGTACCCGTTGAAATATCACCGGCCATTGTCTTTGATTGCATTCAGCTTTCGTCATTGGTTTTGGTTACTTCGGAAGCAGGATGATTACTTTTAGTTTATACACACGTTGCCATGGTCGTGTTTTATAGCATTATATCTACGATCCTGATTTTTTCTTATCCTCAATAAAAACGCGTGACAGCAAAACTTCAAGGACGAAACTGACGGTGTCCTCATTTGCTATGGCCAATTGACATGTTTAATATCAACTTAAATAATACTCATAACCTAATCTGGGCTCAGAATGCAAGCAAAATTTCGATTTGTTGAGCACCGGCCCGAAAAGACAGACAATGACATGATTGGAGAAAAAGGGGAGACTATCACGTGGTCGGCGTTCTCGCCTCGCTACACAAAGCCGCAAAGGAGACAACGACCATCCTCTCAGCTTACGAAGTACCATTCGCATAAGCAGGTGCATATGCAAATAGTGAAAGCAAGATTTGTCTATAATAAGGAAAGGTATGAACCTATGTGAGATATATTTTTGAAATCTTAGCGAGGCCTACCTAATAAACAAGTTGCCTAAATTTCTTTTCTTCTTTAACTATTATCAACCCTCATCAACCATCAAAGGGTGAAAATTTTCGCAAATACCAACAGTTACAACAATTGTCCGAAACATTCTCTCTCACCCACGATCCTACCGAGTATTCATACCTCTCGTACCACCACCACTCAACTCTCGTCCTCGCATCCATCGATGTCGCCTCGCCAATACGAAGACGACGATGCTGAGTCGTTGCCCGATTCTCGCTTTCTCTTGCCCCAGCTCCGCGATGCCGATACTGAAGACGTCGAGAAATACCAACGAGGGGGCTTGCATCCCGTTCACCTAGGCGACATCTACGATGGACGTTATAGAGTTGTACACAAGCTCGGCGCTGGCGGCTTCTCTACTGTCTGGCTGGCGCGAGACGACACAGAGCATAGGTGGGTGGCTCTGAAAATCGTCGTCGCTGACTACTCGACGTCTGTTTCTACCAAGAGCCAGTTGAGCTGCCATGCTGCCTCACGGTGCGCTAGTGATGCAGTATTCGGCTTCGTCCTCGAACGTCGGCACTTCACGCTCGATGGACCAAATGGCCGCTATCTATGCCTTGTCCTGCCAGTTTTGGGCCCATCTGCATCTGATTTATCCAAGGGCATTTATTCTAGGATCACACCGTCGCTATCTCGTAGGGCTAGCTACCAAGCTACGAGGTCCTTGGCTGACCTTCATGCGCAAGGCCTCTGTCACGGAGGTGAGTCTCCATTATGCCTAAACGCCTATCTGGCCATCTGAATCATCTACTGACATATCTAGACGTGACAACAGCTAATATTCTCTTTGGTCTATTGAATATCGATCGCTATACGGAGAGCGATGTCTATCGCTTATTTGGCGCACCTGAGACGGCACCGCTTGAAACCGAATCTGGAGAGACGCCAGGTCCGGAGGCCCCGAAATATATTGTGAAGTCACTTAATTTCCTCTCCTCTATTGAGAGCGTAATCAGCCAAGACGTCAGACTAATCGACTTTCACCAGTCATTTCTGATTTCACTGCCCCCAGAACAGATGCTAGGTACTCCAGCTGAGTTTCTGGCACCAGAGGTGGCGGTAGGCTTGAAAGCAAGTCCCGCAAGCGATGTCTGGGCTCTCAGATGTTCCATCTTCCGAGTTAGATCGGGAGAAGGCCCCTTCTCGGGGTTTGAAGTCACATCTCCAGTGGATTTGTTGAGGATTGTTATTCAGACTCTCGGTGAAATGCCTAGTTCTTGGGGAGATACATTATTTGATTATTATGGGCAGCCGACAAAGGAGCCTACCAAAGGCAGTCCACTCGAGCCGTAGGAAGACAAACGGTCGATCAAAGATCTAATCTACAAGATATGGGACCAACCCGAGAATAGCGTCGTCGAAACTGGCAGGGTTCGACTAGAGGATCGAGTGTGGAAAGAGGACAAAAAGAAGCCATACCCTCCGTGCCTCTCGGATACTATCAGGAAGCCTACAGCTACGAAGATTAATAATAGCTATATAGATGGCTATAGTTATGAGACGGACGAACTCCTAGAGGCGCTGCCAAAGATTTCGGAGAACGAGGCAGCCTTACTCTACGATCTCTTGTCCAAAATCTTTGTATACGATGCACAAAAGCGCCCAAGCGCCAGAGAGGTGCTAAGTCATCCATGGTTTCACATGGGTGAGCTGTGAGGCTTTTGTCACGAAGACGTAGCTGACGTGGAGGAACACTCCGAGCTCAAGGTTAATCAAGAAGAGGCGATACCGATCAGGATATGATTGGAGGCTGTCTGTTTAGGATTGAAGGGAGTCAGGGGAAGGTGAGGCAATCGACGCTTTGTGAAGAGGGGAAATGTGCAGTGGCTGTGCGGGAAGGGTCAAATGAGGTGTTGGGAAAGGATTAATTTGATGTAGACTAGTACCATTCAAAAGTTTTCTTCATTATTGAATGAAGACTATATAGCCCCCTTCCGAAATGTGATCAAGCCACGAGCCAAGTCCCGCCTCGACCTCGAGCCTAAGATCCTACCGTAAGTTTTGCCTGGCGCTGTACCCGGTCCTAGGCATTCGCAAGAAAAAGTAAGGATTGAGATTCTGACACTTATCTCACGGAGTGGGCTGTGGTTGTGCCCACCCAGTAAATGCGGATGACTCCCCGCGAAAAGCTTGGAGCGAGAGGTATAGTGTATTATTTACTTTATAGCCCTTTTTCTTGTATTAATTGTATATAAAACTCTGTATTAAAATATGAGAACTTATTTTATTTCCCTCACTGTATCCTTATTACTTCTATCTTCTTTATTTCTCTCCCTACTATACTTTCTTTACTATATCTTTATTTTATATATAACACGCGCGTGCCAAGTTATAAGAGACTCTTTTAGGTTAGCCTTGAGAAACCAAATAGCCTTACAAAACTTATCCTTCTCTAGTATGTCACATAGAAGTGTATTTATGGAGAGGCTACTTAGACGGGCCATCCCTATTGAATTAGACAATTTTTCGGGCCAATTTTTGATTGCGGTGCACAAATTGATTTATTTTTACTATGGGCGCTCTAGACAAATTAGAAAATCGCGTGTGCGGTGCGGGACAACTCGTTTTCTCCGACTAAAGGGAAGGGCCTCTTTAGCACGACGTGTAGTCCGACTATTATTGTTCTCCTTATTGTATTGTATGGTTTTGCAGTGGCTGATATCCGCGATGGTTGAGTTTAGCCTGGCATATAGTACCGATCGTGGCTTTGAGAGTCTGTGTTGAGACTTGATAGGCTCAGAGAGCGAAGACTGGGGTGCTTGTCAGGTGGAAGATAAGGGTTTCTTTGATTCTTAGCCCCGTGTGACTGTGAATTTGGTGGAAGAGCCTCTCATGGCTTTCGCTCGCTCGGTATATGGATAGGATTGAATACAAGAGGGGAAGTACTTATAGTCTTAGAAGTATCGGTCTTCTCATCTATATTTTTGAGCGATCATTTTCTGGATTTGGAATGTTTACTCTAGGATAGCCCCTCGCAGCTCTTCTCTCGCCCGGTACAGTGGAGTCGAGGGAGATATCTAGCAGGCTCGGCAACGATTGCTGAGCAATCGATTAGTAATCGATTGTGTGCACTATTGATTAGCTATCGATTGTAATCGATTGGTAATCGATTACTAAACGATTATTACCCCGCACCCCACGAAAGCTAAGCACTAAATTTTTAGTACCTATAGCCTATAATTTAGCGATCGTAGCCCTAAAATTTAGCGATAAGCAGCCTATAATTATAGGGCTCCCTTTTCCTCGCAACCCACAAGCCTCGAAGCTCACTTCTCACTTTCTCTCTCCACTTATTGCTTTTTACTTTTATATACTCGCCCTCTTAACCCCTCCCCCATTAAAAGTTGCCAAGCTTATGGGCCCAAGGCAGCCAGTGTATGGGAGGGCTAGTGGGAGACTAGTGGATTTGTACTATATTAAGGGGCCTTTCCCCGCCTTTAATAATGAGAACCAAGGCTTTTAACTACTTGAATTTAATATCCCCTAATCCCCCCTTCTACTTTTATACTTTTATCCGATCGGCTGCCGCCAGCTTTACACTTTACGACCAATTATATGCGCAAAATCGCAGCAAATCAAAACGCTCAAACCCAAATTTCGGCCTTCTGATTTGCTCGATTTGCTCGCCTTAAAGTGTACGGTCCAGTGTAAAGCTGGCGGCAGCCGATCGGATATATATAGAGAGAGAGAAGAATTAAAGAGAGAGTAAATATTTTAAGTAATAGTAAATGCTGAGAGAAAAGGAAGGAGGGGCAGTAATATGTGAGTGCGGCCGATTTTTGGTAGGGTAAATCGTGACAGACCCCCTTACTAGTATGGACTATGTCTTACCGGATGCAGGAATAGCTATTAATATCATCTTAATAGTACTAACGAGCGATAAGCCAGAGGGAGTCTTTTCAGGGGCTTGTCGTACGGTAAGCTACCTAGAATAGGGGGCAGCTTGAAGCCGAGACAAGATGCAGGAGTACCTTAAGTACTAGAAAAGGAGCAGAGTTCTAGATACTTTCTTTAAATAAGTAAATAAGAGAGAGCCTTACCTTTATTATATATAGTATAGTACTCTACTAAACTCCTGGATCTTCTGGCATTAGAAAAGGGGTAAAATCATACGTATGTAGGGATTAGCTCGCTAAACAATCGATTGCACTATCGATACAATCGATACCTTACGATTGTGGCATCGATTGTTATCGATAGTGCAAAACGCCAATCGTTGCCGAGCCTGATATCTAGGTGCCTCAACCTACAATGTGTTTCCGGGTTCGACATCGCGTCTTGAGTCATGATTGCAATAGAAGGCTGTGTTTTTTTGACTAGAAAAATGAGAAGGTGTATCCTAGGTGCCGAGGGATATTAAAGTTCCCAAATTACCCTCCATTCCCCTTCACCGTCCTTCACTCAGCTCCTCCAGAACTATCTCAACCAGACTTCATCTTTCTCCTCACCCCTAGAATAGAACATCAACCTATCTAATCCATGAAATTCTCGATTCTCGCTGCTGTTGCCGCGACGGGGTTTACAATCTTCGCTTCTCGAATCCCATGAAACCTCACTAGAACCATTGACATATCTTCCCTTACACCTCCGAAAATGATACACATTCGACCCATCACCCCCGGAGGACCAAAGCACAGGTAGCACTCTCGTTTCTTCCATCAATAAGATCAACCCTGACTCCAACACAGGAAGTGCATGCCCAAATCCTAGACTTGAACCCGAGCTTGAAAGTCGAAGACATCGGTCTCACGCCAATTAAAAGGGATACCCTGCAAAAGCGCAATAAAGTGTGTCCCCAACCCTACTATCACAAGTTTCCTCAAAATTTAGTATGGCACTAACTTTGGTCAAATTCAGAATGGAATCAACTGCAACGTAAGCCAAGAAACCAGCCAAGAGATCCTCGCCGACAACATCAACTACCTTGAGCGCCTCCCTGGTTAATGTGTTGTCGGGGGTGGCCAGGAAACTGTGCGAGCATTTTCTGTCAGTGGATCTGGGGGGTTTATCTCTGAAACAACCTACGTCCTCCTTTGCTTGGTACACCCTATTCTATTGAACTGGGATCGATTTATCGGTGGAAAATCGATATATTGGAGATTGACAATCTGTAGAATGACTAGTTTTGACTAGATACAGGAGAGTGATTCCATAAAAAACAGAGGGAATGGGTTCCCTAGCTATATTCCTGATTTCCAGCCCACCATGTGATTTACCCCGCACTTACTTGGTGGTGGGAATGATTTACCAATCTGATTCCTGAACGTACGTTTACGGAACGTAATCGAATGGCGATACTAATAAACGATTGGTGTGCTTGTACGTAAGTAATACCCAATAATCGGACGAACTGAATTAGTGATTGAACCTGGAGTGGAAGGAATGGATGCTAGCCAAGCTAGCTAGTTCAACATATTCTCTCTACACAAATACACACACACAGACTCAGAGAAATAGAAAGCTAACTAAGTCTCCATTCTTCATTGCAGAACTCATACGCCATCCAGCCTTCCTGCCAATACCTCGCCACCTACGCAACAGATATCATTAATAACTTCCCAATCCATATCTAGAATGTGCGACCGCCGTTCAGTGGTCAGGCGTTCAACTCGGATAACTATAATGTTACTGTTACCGAGACACATTGGATGGATGGTGAGACTTGCTAGATGGATTGCAGCTTAGATGTGAATATTTCTTATGTTAAAGCAGACTAGACTTGGATTTTTTTTTGAGGGGGGGCTTCTTAGACTCGCTCGTTGCGCTTATTATGGACTAATAGAATTGTTTTGTACTCAAATTACTGCTTATTTTCACCACCTGTTTTTGTCGCCTTTTTCTTTCTTTCTGGCAGGTAACCCTTTTGTACTTAGATGCACTCTTGATAACCCGTTTAAGAAGTATTTTTTATCGTTGGTATAGACTACTGAGAAGATTTGAGAGCTACATCTGGGGGAGGGGAGGGTGTGCACATTTATTATATCCCGCACCTTGTGACGCCTATATTTCCGGCAGTTACTCATCGATTCTAGCGATGTCACTCATCACTCGGATCTGCATCGAGACCCCTCCTTCCTAAAGTATGAGACTAAATCCAGTAGGTCTCACGAATTCTGAATAGGATCTTCTTCAGAAAAAGCCAAACTCATCGTCTAGTCTTCCTTTCAGGGGTAGCTCGCTTATTTCTTCATAACAGTCCTGGCGTTCAAATAAGCGTTTTATGTAATTCCCAAGAAATACTAGGTAAACGGAATGAGACATCTTAATATTATAACCTGAATGAATTCTAATAATAACGTGACTTGGTTGGGTTATCTATAATTAAGCTAACCTCTTCCTAGCAAGCACGGAAGTGTTTCGCGAGAGCGGCCTCGAGCCAGATATTAGTATTCCTTCACCCTAATTAGACAGAATAACAAAACGCCCAGAAGCCTTTCTCGGAGCTGTTGCGCTGTTTATAAGGTTAGTCAGGGCTGTGGTTATGGAACGAAATTCAGTGACATGATATGAGATGCACATTCTGCAACTACCAAATTTCAACTCCTTTTTTATTACTTTAGCTGAGTAGACTTCTCCGTGGCAAATACCACTATACAGTCACCCAATAGTTTAGGTACTAAATGAAAACAATTTTAATAAACAAAAAACTCGGGTGAGAGGCCTTTTAGAGACCCTCTTTACAAGATTGAAATGAAATGCGGAAGAAATTTAGGAAAGCTGCTATCTATTTTACATGAGTGCGACACGGACAACTTTCCCTCCTAGAGGTGAAAAAAAGAGAAGTGCGCCCATCTTTGCGCCGATGAGAACATCTCGAGTTCAGCATTAGACGGCTGTGCATAGATTCCATCTTCAGGCCGATAGAGGGAGCTGTCCACCATTGTCGCTGCTCTTCTGGTTAAGATCCACGATCTCGCCCTGACCATCAACACTGATACGACCCAGCTTGAAGCCTAGCACCAACGTGATGATGACGACGAAGAACTCTTCCACAATGGCCATTAGCACGTTTGCCACGATGCTACCGTTGAAGAGCGAGAATGTGCTGTCGTGCACGAAGATGCAGAGGGCCGCGTACAGCAAGCGGATGGCGATGGCTAGCAAGGCAATGGGAATGTGGATTCTGAGTGGCCGTTCCGAATGGGGCAATGCTGAGCCATGGGGGAGCGATAGAATGAATATAATGGTTATGGCGATATAAACAACGATATTGAGGATGATGCCGATTTTGGAGATGGTAGGAGGTATGAAAGTACCATCGACAGCTTGCGATTTGGGGCTGGTAACGCCAAGGATACCGAGGATTAGGCTTACACCAATGACCAGCTGATCACCGAATTAGCATGGTTACTTCTTGGATTTTGGGGAGGGCAGTTGGGGAACCAGGCTCCCAAGACAAATACAAGCCTCAGTGAAGCTCCCACTCTCTCAGTTGTCATTGAAAAGACAACAATTTAATGTGGAAATAAGCTCACCTGGAGGATGCGAAAGAGTTTCGAGTTGATTTTTGGATTCTGCATTGAGGCGTTGATCCAATCGACGCTGTCGTCATGTCTGGTCAGTAAAGGATCCAAGCATACCACTTTGACTCGCAGCATTGCCACCTGGTTCAATGTAGATGAACTTGTACGGACAGGGGTATCAATAATTTTCTTACTTACAGTCTGGATAATACTCCCAAAAGCGCCAGTAAAAGTGGTGCAATTCCGATGGAGTCGAGAATAAGCGTCGCTTTGATCAGCCCTTCTGTCGGGCTACCATATGTCAGGAGCTGGCATATCGCTCCAGCAATACGAATAACAGAAAGTATCAAGACGAAGATCCAGCCCGAAGTTCGTTTGAATCCGTGGCGAAGGCAGACTGCAATGCCGAGGATCAAGCATGGGAGGAAGACGATAAGCTCCACGATAGAGACGTAGCCGTGTTTGTCGAGGTGCATGATGGGCAACAAGTGCTGTGTAGATAAAAGTTGTTTGGAAAGAAATAATCTTGCAGATTATTGGAATGAAATCTGTCTTGAAGCTTAAGCGGATATGGATGAAGAGGGTGAGGCACAAAATGGTGGCCGTTTCTTCTCTAATATATAGAAATATCGATAAGCATGGCTTCGTCCGCTATCGCCGTAGCCACGGCCGTTTTTAGAATGGGACGCAGGAACAACATTTTCGAGACCATGTTCGGCGTGTCTTTTTCCCTCTCTCATTGGTTGCTGAGCCACCCAGCTCGTTCAGGTGCTCCTTTTCGTGTCCGCCTGTGCGCAGCACGCATTGCGTCCTCGCCATGCTTGCCTGTGTTCATTTCTGGAGCAAGGTGAGTGATGATTTAACAACATTTGTGTTGAGGATGCAACAAAGGGAGCTGGAGTTCAGCCGCAGCCTGCAGGGTCCAACGGGCGGCTTTCCTAATGAGGGGGACATATCGACGCTAGTTCCCACGGGTGTGGGGGAGACTGCAAGCCACCCCTGCAATACTACCGTCGGCCCAGGATCAGTCAGCAGCTGAAAATATGACAGACCGACACGACTGGGGCTTCAAGTCTTCCCCCGTCGTTCTTCGACTTGAGGAATTCCAGCCCAGCGCGCCATAATACACAATAAGATCTTTTATTTTTATTTTTATAAAAAAGACCCTCCTTCAGCCCTTGATACTTCAGCTATCATCTCTTCTTCTGTGCAGCAGCTTCTTAATCATTTGTGACCTCCGACAGCAGCTGTTGATGAGCCCTGGCCGAGAAAATCATATATATGCCAGAGCATGCACGAAAGCCAACCCCTCTTTTGGTCCCTGTCTCGTTCCTCTCTAGTGACAAACGCCAGTCCCTGTGGCCTGTGATCCACCACTTCTCCCACAGCCCTTGAGCTTGCCCAATTTCATCATCCAGACGCCCAACCGGATATCGATACGTGTACTCACCACCCGCGCCTCTCATCCTCGGCGAAACCACATTCCGAAGAAATAATCTCACTTGGCGGCTGGTCGCCATGCCCTTCCATGGCCGCCCGTCTGACGCTTGTGGGCCTTGCCGAAAGGGAAGATTGAGGGTAAGTTCCGCCAACGCCTTTCTGTTTATTCATCGTCCTAAGAATCACTCTCTCAACGCTTTGTGCACTACAGTGTGATCGCATCCGGCCATCTTGCACCCAATGCATGCGCAAGTCCATAATCTGTTTTGGTTACAGAAACGTTACACTGCTCCTCTTTAAAGATGAGTCGGAGTCAACAGCTCGGAAAGTCCAGTGGGAAAAGAACGGGGAACTCTATCCTCTAACTCTTCCGAGGCAAAGGCACGAGCATGAATTCTCCACTGTCGTAGGCTTCAACACTGCAGATATCATGCCATCGCCGACACGTTCTCTCACGCCTTCCCATGACGAACTAGCGGTCGGTTATTTTATGTCCTCTTACGTCCCAGCTTCGCCCTTCTACTATCTTCCTGAGATATACAACCCCACAGCATCAACCGCGCAAGATGCTGTATCCTCGGCTGTCCTGGCTGCCTCATTTGCAAGCCTCTCGCTCCATGTCGGCAGCGGACAGCTCATGGACAATGCCCGCATACACTACTCGAAAGCCCTCGCTCAAACAAACGCGGCGCTTGCTTCCTCAAATACGGCTGTACTTGATAGCAGTCTTATTTCTGTCCTCACACTAGGTCTTTACGAAGCCATTGCGTTCTCTAGCCGTCGGTCGCCCACAAGCTGGACGGCTCATACACTCGGAGCTGTTCAACTCATCCGACTGCGGGGCACCAAATATCTGAAGACAGATCTAGGCAGTAGACTTTTCTTGCAGACATGCAACAACATCCGCAGTAGCTGTCTCCAACGGGCGGTACCCATACCGGACGAGTTCCTGCAGCTATACGAGGAAGCTGAGCCCTTTCTCGATCCCCATATTCCTAACGTGCGGCTTGGCCCTTTGCTCGACAAAATGATCAGCTTAAAGGTGCGATTATGGAAGGGAGTCCCCGACGAGAGAATATCAGGAGTTATCCACGAGACACTGCACCTAGAGGAAGAGGCAAAGGCACTGCAGGACATGCTACCGGACAGCTGGCGCTACCAAGTCAGGCCGCCCCATATGACTCCACGATGGGCGTATCAGGGCCATGCTCATCAATATCCCGACCACCGCATGGCCCGGCACTGGAACATTCTACGAGCCACACGGTTATTCATGAACGAGGTAGTCTGGCGTTTGGCGGGGTTTGTTGCTAGATCTAAGGAGCAGGCAAAGCCTGAGATGTCCCGATATTTCAAAGATCTCGACACCAGAGCTCTTCAAGCCACAGCTGAGGCCAACCGCACTCAGATCGTCACCAACATACTCGCGAGTGTACCGCATTTCCTTGACGAGAATGGCACTACGTTTGGCTCAGCCGCACGGTTTCTGATTTGGCCGTTGACCATCGTGGCGGAGAGGACGACGGCGCCGGAGCCAGCACGACGGTACGCTGTCTGGTGTCTATATGAGATAGCGAGGCAGGCGAGGATCCCGCAAGCGTTGCTTGCTGCAGAAGCAGTTGAGTCCGGGTCTTCTACTGATTGGTAAGTACCTAGTTTTCTATGCTTCATGGGTACATTGTTTTGTGGTAGCGATGTCAAAACCTAATTGACTAGGATCCACGTTCTAACCATGTTCTAGGATGCATTTATTTCAACTTGGGTAAAAGATAATTTCTATCTCTTGTAACTATGGAGGAAGAGACAATCATGAGTCGGGGTGGCGGACTGAAATAGTTCGTGAAGCTGAAGAATGATATTTGGAAGCTCGGTTATAGATTGAAACTATTGAGAGAGATTAACTATTAGCTGTGTATTATCGAGCAATAATATATCAAACGACTCTTTTATTAATAGTTGAGACTTTTAATACTGGCTTATATAAAATGGATTTATATCTCCGGACTTCTTAACTTACTTATATAAAAGTAAAGAAAAAAGAAAAAAGAAAAATAAGAATTATAATCTTTTAATTTAAAATATTTCTTTTAATAATATATTAATAGTTTTATAGGTTTTTTAAAGCCAATTATTAAGGCTTAAATAATATATATTTATAAAATATGAACTCGCTTTTTTAATATTTATAATAATTATATTTATTATCTTAAATTAATTTCAAAAAATAAGAGATATTATAAGATATATAATAGGAAAGTAATATATAAGTAATTAAGGTAAATAAACTATAATATAATACTTGCAAATATAATTAATTTCGGGAAGTTATTTTAATAAAAAACTAATTAATATACTTTTTTAAGCTATATATATTTCCTTATATATTTCCTAATACTTAGTTAAGTATATAAAAGCAAATTTACTTAATTAAGAAATATAATCCCGTATAATTTATATAATTCTAATATAAGTATTACTTAAAATAAGAAATTAAATTCGTAATACTTAATATTTACTTATATTTTATTATATATACTTATTATAAATATTAATAAAAGAAGAAATATATTATTTATAATAAATTATTTTCTTTTAAGTATTTAAAAATTAATAAATAAGTAAAATAAGAAACTAATTTTATTAAGTCTAATAAAAGAAGACATAAAAGAGAAAGATTTAAAAAGAAATATAAGAGTAATATTATATTATAAAAGGATTTAATTTTTAAGAAATTTCTTTTGCGTTCTTTAAAAGCCGACTTAGTTTCTTTTAAATATAATTATAACGGCTGGTATTACATGTGCTACGGGTTGGTTTCAGCTAAGGTTTTAGCTAAGGTATTAAGCTAAGGTTCAAACCAAACTCGGGTTCCAAACCAAGCTCGGCGTTTCAGTGGTCTTGGCCGTACCTACTTATCTACTTCCACACCTCACTTCTTTTCTCAGCTTTGAATCCTTAAGACATTGGAATCATAGATCTTTGAGCCTCGTTCCATTGCTTTGTTCCTGCCGTTACAATAATAATATAAAGTTAATAACTTTTATATAATATTGCTTAATAATAAGTAAATTCTAATTAATTTATAGAAAGGAGAGTAGGACCGTGGCTGAGTAACCTAAGTAAAGGGTAAGGCGACCGTGAGTAGCATTAAAGTAGAGCGGCGATGCTAACTAACCGCGTTACAAGGAAGGTAAGGTGGGTAAAGATTCGGCTGAGATTACTAAATTCCTTAACCTTCTGGAATTAGAGAAGGGGTAATATTATATGTATGCAGAATCAGCTTGCTAAACAATCGATTATTAATCGATTACAATATACCTTACAATTGTGGCATTAATTGTAATCGATAGTGCAAAACGCCAATTGTTGCCGAGCCTGATTGGATGAGGAAAAATTTCGAGGGCTAGGCTGGGGAAGACGCCTGATCGGGAGGATTTCCCTTTCTTGAAGTTCTTGAGGAAGTTGGAGGGAGTTTGAACTTGGATGTATTGACGACCTGCAGACAAATAAACCTGGGTACAATGATAACATACGCTCCTGGTAATACCGCGTCCCCTCTCAGGTTTTATGTAGATTCATATTTATTGTACAGTACAAGCTTGAATAGATAAGGTCAACCATTCCGAATTGCGGCCACGTTGCCACCACGTTGGGTGCTATCATTAGTCTCATTCTGGTTGGTGAGATTCCCTTTACGGCGAAGGGAAAGCTTTTTGCCGTCTCCAGTAGTCTTCTCGACTAAAGATGCTACGCATCGTCCATCAGGTGTATTCAAAAGGGCAGGCGTATGGTCGACTTCGCATTGCGCCTCGACTCCCCTTATCTCTTCAGTACATCGTTTTCGTTGTCGCCGGTAGGGTTGACGTGTGGATCTAGCATCTTCCCTCGAGTGACTCCGCTTCAGCGAGCGTGACCTCCTCTTCCCGTCATTTTCAATCGATTTAATAGTGCTAGAGCCTAGGGGTTCGAATGAGCCCTCAACTTTTGGATTTTGATCATCTTCATCCGATGTCGGAAGAGTAGAAACAGATACGCTCAAGATTGAGGAGGTTCCGGTATCAGAAGATAAGTTGGGATCAGGCGAGCTGAAAGTGTCCGTACTCAGCAAGTCCACGTTCGGTTGGCTATACAAACTGCCACATTGCTTAACTTTTGGCTTCAATAGCTCTAACACTGTGGAGGCTAGCGGGTCGCTGGCTTGACCAAATATCACAGCTCCTTTTTCCTCGAGTGGACCAGGATCCGAGACACTCCCAGGCTGTGTAAAATATTCAGAGACTACCTGCTGAAGACGGTTGCAGCTGCAGAAGAAGGGCTTCGTGGACTCGCAGCGCTCCCAAAGCTGTCCTCCATGATGCCACCGAAGATGCGTGGACGTGAGATGTTTTCGGGACAATTTGGAGCCAGCTTGCTCATATAACTGATTCATCGTTGGAACACTGGCCGTTAGGTAGTCCTTTCCTTTAGGAACACTCTTCCACATGTGGCAGAGTCCTGCCATAGATTCTGCGTTTGGCTTGATGATGTCTTCGAATCCACTTCCAAATAGAACGACGGCATCAATGTCTCGAGCCAAATCTGTCCAGCCACCACTGCTTTTTTCGATGTAGGTTTCTTTGAGTCGAAATGGCGACCTGTCATCTACTAGATCCATGAATTCCCAACCTCGAAGTATGTCCCTCATCGTTCCTCGAACCTCTGGATCGGAAGTTGCTTCCTTCTTAACATTCTTATCTAACAAGCTTTCCAGGTACGACCAAATATCCTGCACAAGATCTCGCAGGTAATAGTCTTGATTTTCAAGATCGTCTTGGGTACAAAGCTTGAAGGGAGCCTGCTCTAGTAATACTTTCTCAGCAGCTTCGTGGTTGCTCGTCAATGGATCCGCCGATGGGAAGGCGATTTTGTTTCCGTCGTTCATATACGGATTCCTATAATATCGCGTCTTCGCAATGTGCAAGATCACCGCCGAGGAAGGGACCAGCCAGGCTCTCTTCTCGCAAGAATCATAGAGCACCACTGGGGACCTCGCAGCGCATTGAACAATTCTCTGGTAAGGCCCCTTCCTCTCAACGTGTAGCTTACCATCCCTAGCCCCCAAGGAGAAATTTACCTCGCCAGTCAGAATTTGTTGGAATCCCAGAGTCACTCCCGAGAACCTAATAGGACGGCCCACCTGGTCAGAAGCAGACCAATCAATATTCTCATAGTTGGCGGTTTCCGTCCCAAGATGAGTCTCAGTCGTGCCCCACCATCCAACAAAAGCGCGAGTATTCTTCAGACTGTCCATGCTCACTTCCTCCAGCATCGCCCGCCCTGGACACCGTGCCTCCACTTCCCAATACGGCAACCGCACGTTTTCGTCGTTTTCGATATAGTGCCACTGGATAGAATCTTTGTATCGCTTCACAGGCAAGAAAGCACTGGAATGGCCTTTCAGAAGAATTCCCCCTTGGTATTCAACGGCATGCCGCACTCCAGTTAGTGCCGCCATCATTTCCAGTGGTATTACGAGACCGACTTCTTGTCCTCGTTCTGCAATGGGAAAGCCTTTGGCAATGACAGAACTAGTGAAAAGAGAGTGCCAGCATGACGATTCGTTTTTGTCAGCGGGTTCATGCTGAAAGTGATGTCAAAAATAGGCTTCCATCCCTGGACTGTACTGATCTTAGCCTCTGAATTCTTTAATCCATCATCCGGTGAATGCCGTAGTGCAGCTCCAAGCCAGGAAAGTTGTTGCGCTATTTCAACAATTTTTTCTCCTGTTCCTTCGGCTTCAAAGATTAGCTTTTCCCCTTCCATCCAATTGCATAGTTCCAAGTCATCGCCTATTGATAATCAGTACGACGAGAACCATATTTCAATCTGACACTGAAAGAATAGTTGTGAAGTTGGATTGGGGCACGTACCTCTGGTAACGTCCCTGAGTCCATTCATACAATCTTCCAGGCATTTTAGCAAGGTCAGACAAGTAGTAGGCCAATGCTTCTGAAGGTACTCTTTGCAGGTTGTCGCTTGCGCATTCAGTGGCGTTCCACTCAGGACAATAACAGAGCCAATGGATGCTAAATGGGAATCTCCAAATTGACGGCGCATAAAGTCCCTGGGGTTCCACCACACCCGAAATTTGCTTTCCATATGAGCTTTCCCGAAGTTTGTGACCAGTAGGCCCGGGGTGTTTGTAAGGACCAACTGAACCTCCAACTGAATTTTCTCTAGAATTGAATATTCTTTGTTTTCAGTACTCCCCGTTCTCAAGCCGATATCGATCTTCATTGCATTGGACACAATAACTGGAGCAGGAGATTTTGGGGCCTTCTGTACTTGTTTCGGTTTCTGTAAATTTGTCAGAGGTTCTTTGTTTGCCTTCTTTCGGGCCTCTTCTTCTTGATCGTCGCTATCCGCCGAGTTGAGGATTCTGACCCTTTTGTCAATGGGAGATTCGCTACTCGATTTGGGGTCGTTTTGAGAAGTCGCTCCGTCCTTTCCGCAGCCATCGACTAAGATATGCATCTATTCCATTAATCAGCTCCAGCTCTGAGGAAAATATAGTTTTTCCTTCGTGAGTCTCACGGGAACGAACCGTTAACGCATCTTTTATCGAAAAGCTCTTCTCGCAATGTCCGCAAGGGAATGGCTTCTTGTGTTGGAAATTTGTATTTATAGGCGGAGGTTGTTGCATTTGTTGTGGCATCTGCTGCTGCGCCTGCTGTTGCATGAACGGATTGTAGTTGCTATTCTGCACAGGTCGCTGTGCAGGATTCTCATATATCACCGAAGGGTAATATTGGTGAGGGAGAGACTGAGGTGTCATGGACTGCTGGTACAGTTGGTGATATTGTGGTGGTTGCGGACCGGGGAACCCGTCGGTGTTGTCGGGGAAGAGAAGCTGTGAGTGTGAAACTGACATATTCTGGAAATCTTGGCTCGGAGAATATTGTGACTGATATGGCATAAGCCCAAACGGGTTCGGATTCTGGTTCTGCTGGTAAGGGTTGTTTCCTGTCATTTCACCGTGCTGGTGAGCGATAGGTCCCGCAAACAAAGAAGAGGCCCAAGACGTTTCCGAAGGCTCCACACCTGCGGTGGAACCAGCTCCCTCTACAAGACGCAAGGTCTCAATCGATTTCTCTAAATTGCCCCCAAGTCCTTTCAGAACTGCTATATTTCTTTTTTCGTCTCTAAAGCCCACATCTTGGAGTTTAGCCATCTTCAACTCCAAATCCTCTGTCCATTCAGGACCCCCTGATGCACTGAATACCCTGGATTGCTTGTTTTGTCGGGGAGATGGTGGTCGCTGTCTTGAGGGCTCCAAATCGGATTGTGCTGCCTCTCGGCGATGCTTCGAAGAAAGTGGAAAATCGACGAAGCAGATCGGAAGCCGAATCTGCTGCCAGTCTTTAGTAGTAGAGGGGTAGGTTGATCATCGGAATTTGTGCTTCCAGTATTATCTCGTACTGGCGCCTTCACAGCCCGGTCTATATATTTCTGTCGGATGAACATTTCCATCGCCGAGTCGGCTTCGTCTACGTCGAGCGGAATAGGCGGATTCGCATTTTGGGGGTTATATACTCGATTCGATGCGATGTTTCCTACACGCTTCATGTTCTGCCGCAGGTTAGAGCTGCTCCATAAACGGATGTGAGCTTCGACGTACTTCGACTTGATCATTGGACCAAGAATCCATGCTTAACGATTTGACTTTTGTTATGTTTGTCCCCATCTTCCGATGCAATGCAGCACACCGCATACACAGGAATATACCCAACTAAACAGGCTCAGGAACGGATCCGATATATAAACCAACACATGGAAGAAGTCGTGCTTACACTCCAACTTGCCCATCCTATCGTGGGAAGTTAGCACATGTCCAATTCGCCTGCGACGGAGTCGAGTCTCACCTGGATTCCTTGCCTGACAATCGGCGCACACATTATTTCCAGGGACTGCCTTTATGAGATCCTGAAGAGCGCGCTCATTGCGCGCCTGTTGCCGCTTGCTCAACGCTCCGGACATTGTGAACAAATTGAGATGAATCAAAAATGCTGATGCAGACAGAACCCAGACAAACAAAATTAGATTGAAACGAGTCCGAATGATATTACAGACTTATATAATGCATCCAAGAGAGTGTACAGGAACTCGTGATGATCGTCCAGGTCGTTATTTCGTAAAAGCACAAGCTGATAGCAAGGCGCAAAGATGGTCGAGGAAAAGGAGAACGAGGAGTCTGGGCTCGGAGGTTGCCGGACTCGGGGCAAACATCGACAGTTCTCGCTTATCCCAGCCTGGGGCCATTTTTGGAAAAGAGAAGGTCCAAATTACTACTGTAATAAAATACCTTACGGAAGCTATGGAGCAATCAAATTTTTCCTCATAAAAAAATTAACTAGAACGCAAATTGCGTACTTGCAACTTACTATAGCGCGATTTGGCGATCGTGTAATTGTGTCTACTCCGTATTCTTCATGATGTTGCCGTTTTCCTACTCGCCGTTGGGACATTCCGAGCTCCGCCTTATCAAAATAGATCCCGGCCAGCATGACGAGAGAGTGAGATGTAGTATGATCACACGTCGCATCAGCACTCAATCCGACTGGACTTATCAGGCGTTGTCTTACACGTGGGGAGATGGGACAAGAAAAGTGCCTATATTCCTTAATGGGCAGGATTTTCTGGTCACGACAAACCTTGAGGATGGGCTGAGACATATGAGATGCAAAACATGGTCTAAGTCACTGGACCAGTTGCCACTGTGGATCGATGCCATATGTATCAACCAAGAAGACAGCGATGAGCGAGACGTGCAGGTCCGGCGAATGAAGTCGATCTACGAACAGGCAGAGCGGGTTATTATCTGGCTTGGCAGCTACAACGAGAGGACTGATGAAACTTTCCGACTTGATCTGAATAGATGGAATATAGACGGAGTAGAGGAGAATTCAGAAGCGATGGCTCGCTCAGCCATTGTGCTGGCCTTGTTGTTAAAAGAGGAGGCAGACCCTGCGAAGAAGAGTACGGAAGTCTCAATACGCCTTGCAGATTGTATTCATGCAAATAACTCACAGGTTTGGGTTCAACTGGCGAGGTTGTTTCATCGCCCATGGTTTGAACGTCTTTGGATTATTCAAGAACTTGCTGTGTCTCGCAAGGCAATTGCGCAGTGGGGAAATCTTCAAATCGCCTGGCCAACGCTGGAGGAAGCAGCGAAATTCATACTTCGCCCAGGAGCAGCCGTGCTCTCGCCGCATATCCGCAGGCTTTTTCCATTGCTAGGAGCGCATCGAATTACTCAAGTGGCGTTGCAATCAATGTACAACTTCGATACTCACAATGTCTTGACCATACTCCACAACACGCAAAATACCAAATGTTCCGATCCAAGGGATCGGCTTTACGCCATCCGAGGAATTGTCGAGGATAACGAAGACAACGAGATAGACTACTCGATACCGGTGCATCAGGTGTACCGGACATGGGCAGAGAAGCGGATCAGACGAACTAGGACTTTGGATATATTCAGCGCTTGTGCCGACTCGAGTAGAGGTGGTGACTTGCCATCGTGGGTTCCTGACCTCCGGAAGCCTTTTGGACAGGACAGGCCTCTCTGGATTGCGAGCCATTCATCGAAGAATCGGCGTGCGATACGTTCTAGCTATGGACAGCCTCTGGAGTTTGCAATCACGGATTTGCAGTTTTCAGAAGATGGCCAGAAAATTGCGGTTACTGGTAAACACGTTTTCAACATCAGGAAGCTGACGACCGTCGGAGACGCGGTCACAAGCCTGCCAGACCCGACGGACCTCGAGAGCAGATTAAGGCAGATTATTGCAGATTGGGAGACAACGCTAAATGACCAGCAGGAGGCACGGGGAGAAGAAACCCTTGCTCCTAGAGGCGTTAAGGAAACTATTCTAAGAAGTTTTTACCCTTGGTTAACGAATTCGGAAAACTCTGATCCTCTCAGTATGCCATATGATATTTGGCGTGGTGACAATGGATCTCGCCATACACTTTCCGATTACGTTAACTCTGGTCACTGGGATGTCTCTCGTCATGAGGTGGCGTTGAAGGATTTTGAACGAGCTCTGTTCCCCAGAGTACACGGCTGTCAGATGTTCATGCTTGAGAATGGAAATACGGGAATTGTAGCAGGAAATTGTCAGACTCAGATCGGTGACCAGCTATGGCTTCTTAAAGGCGGACTCACAGCATTTGTCTTGCGTCCCGTGAATGAAGAGGAGCATCGGCTGATTTCTCCTTGCTATCTTTTTGGGGCGATGTATCCGATTGACATTGAGCGCCCTTGGCGACGTGTGGTGCTGGCTTAACTATAGTTGAGCCTTGCTTATCAAGCATCAAATCATTGAGCTTTTCACTGTTCTCCTCAAAGCCTCGCCAGGATAGATTACACTACGCACGCAATAAATGTCCTAAAAAAAAACTTTACTATTCAATCGCCAGGAGTCGACTACCAATCTGAAAGGGAATCGGCAAGCATACGTTAAGCAATTGGGATTAAATGAGTGCTCTTGTTAGAGTCAGGAATCGCCGCACCATGCACCGTCCTACGAACATATGCCTCCCCAACGAGTTGGAACGAACCAAAGTAGTAATTTTTGATCTTAACTCTCTTTAGGATGCATAAGCACCCTTCTAGGGCAAACCCTAAAAGGGTGCTTATAATATTCAAAATTTCATTCCCTTCTAGCCCCCTTCCCCCACGCTTAGAAGACTAATTTTTGTAATTTTATTATTAAGTAAGGGGGGGGGGGGGGGGGGGGGGGGGGGGTTGGCTATTCTTTAGCCCCCGGTACGCGCATATAAGGCAAGCAAGAAGCACGTCTCTCCCATACTCTTATAATCGCTTAAGAAGTATATTCTTAAGGCATATACCTCCTAGCTTGCTCGAGTATATAAATGCAGCACACGTGAGTGCAGTATATATAAGTGCAATATATATAAATATAGCATATGTAAATATAGCATATGTAAATATAGCATATGTAAATATAGGCATATGTAAATATAGCATATGTAAATATAGCATATGTAAATATAGCATATGTAAATATAGTATATATAAGTGCAACGCACGTGTAAGTAATGCACGTGAATGCGCTCTGTACGTAATTGCGCGCCGAAGGCGCCTGGCTGCGTGCCCCTAGCCTATTAAGGTCCTAGTATTGGTAGAGATAAGCTTTAGAACTCCCAGAATTAGGACGATGGCTAGTTCTTGGTTCAAATCTTTAACATTCCCCTGTAATATATGCCGATGATTTACGAACGCATTTTCAACCTGACACATCTTGCATTCCCCTTTCATAGCAAGCCCACAGACATCTGAAGTTCCTTGGATTCTTGTTCACAAGACACCGAAGTTCCGAACGTTCGCGGGAAGAGATGACTGAGTTGCCTCCAACGCTGAAATTCTTCGACGGTGACATCCACCCTCTCCGTCAAGATTGACAAGCTCTCCTTAAGTACACCTTTCACAATGTCCTCTTGCAAGGCGTTGATATCCTTCTGCCACATAAACTGCATCGTTTCCCTGCAGAAAACTGGTGCCGGATGTTGGCCTCAGAAACTGTCCCTTAACATAGTCTGCCTAAAAACTTCCACCAGGCTTTGTCATAAGATCCTCGCTGGTGTGCCTTTGGGTGAGAGGGCAGTTATACGGTGAAGATGAGCGTTTCGATCAGATCCATACATATCATCAGCAGTCTCAATGAAGTGTTTGAGCTTTTGGGTGTAGGTGGGCCTGGTATATCAGAGGCCGCAGGAAGAAGCCCCATAAACTTCGACATCTCTCTAATCATGTTCTCGCTTTCTGGGTCATACTCAGCAATTTCTTTGACTTTACCAATGCATGAACCTCGTACTTCATGGTTGACGTCTGGCGCAAATAATACATGGAAGAGTCCAAAGCCATCGGATGCGTTCCAGGGCAGCGAAAACCATCCTTTGATTGGCTGCGGATAGTTCAGCACACTGAATTCAGGGACCCATGAAGGTAAATCTTGCTGCCCCCGCAAGCTTAGATCTTGCACATGCGAGAGGACGTCCAGATTCTCGGAACATTTAATGATGAATTTCGCCGTGTCCAAATATACCCCCCTACATGTGCTCTCGTAGTTGGTACAATCGTATTTGTCGTCGTTGAGAAATGGAGGGGACAAATTCGGAAATTCCTTGGAAATACTTAAAAGGCGGACACTTTGTCTCTCGAATCTGATGCCTCGGTCGCTTGAAATTGAGACAGGATTGAGCGCAGAGGAAGTGGAGTAGCTCCGGTTTACATTTGACTATATCGAATTCAACCTCAAACCTGCTCTCACATTTTGGGTCATTCCGAAAAGTCAAGGATCCAATGATGTTACCGGCTGGTTATTGTAGAGGACAAGCGGGTTTTTGTAGCCCGGTGTTGATCGGTTCATCTGTTCTTTTTGAGTAGATTGGATGCAAGCACTACCCGGAGACTCAGGTTTAATTTTCCCTTTCGCTAGTTCCGTACTAATCTGCAGACGTGAGCAACTGCTGCTTTAACCTGAGCCGAAGGTGAGCATGCCGGAGCCGAGCCTGAGCAAGCCCTGAGCAGGCCCGAGCAGAGCCTGAGCCAGCCTGCGCACCATGATGTGGGACCCATTTCGGCCTCCTGCGTGCCCGGCTACAGTTTCCTTACCGACTTTTGCCCGGGAATCCGTTTCTGCTCCCTTTCAGGTTCCTGCCGGAGCAGATTTTGGATCCCTCTTATCAAAGAGCGCGTGTTAATTTATTTCAATCGCTGTCTGCATTTTGGCTGAATGAATTCGACCCACTCAAACATTGAGATCTTTTCCATCCCCTACCGCTGTACAGAAAGCTCACACTTACCAAATTCATACAACACCAATGCCAGCTTCAAACACACCAATCGCAGAAGAACACCGCTTTTACAAAATTTAGTGCATGGCCACGACAAGCGAAGGTTTCGATTGGTCTATCATTGAACCATTTCCGTTTCCGTTTCCCCGCAGTTGCGTAAGAGAGGAGACTTCGCGAATGAAGCAGTGCTAGAGCCCTTTCACGTTGAAGTCAACAGTCTCGGTTTGCTGTAGAACGTTGGCTCCAACAAAATGCTACAGTACAGAGGAGGAAAACTTAATCAATCAAGTTGCAATTTCATGCAAGCAAACTCCGCGCCGGAGGAGTTGAATAGCAACCCGATTCCCGACCATGGCAGTATTTGCGTATCACTAGTAACAGTGGCATCTAGGTGAGGCGTTGCCAGAGCCTCCTAGACAAGAGCTGAGCCATCGAGGTGCTTTTTGCGAGGTGCTTTGAACCAGGTAAATATGTTCTATGCCTTTGGCGTCGAAGATAGTGCGATCATGATACTAACAAGGTGACTAGTATTGCGACTGCAAAGTACACGAAAAAAAATGAGAACTCCCTGGCGCGTTGCTCGGGTTCATACTGAACAAGCTAGAGATATAGCTCAGTGGGAAGAAAATGAGTGCTAGAATTGTCAGACGTGTGATGTTAGTTGTTTCGGTGAATGCCCATCGAACTTCGAATATCTGAACAACAGATATAACCACGGATACGGAACGCTCTAGCATACGACCATATTCTTCAATATTGGCATTGATATACTCGTAATCCGTTATTAAGGGTTGCAAAAGGACTGCATCGGTTGGATACTTTGCCATCCATTCCTTCAGCAGACTGAGGACCGATTGTACTTTCTGCCGAGAGATCATGCTGCGTCGTCTCCAGCTCTGAAGCTCTTGCAACCTGATATCGAACTTTTCGAGCACCGGGTCGCCATTGTCTTTGTGCTCATGCCCCACCGTGTATTCGAGCGTCACAGCCACGTACTTGACCCACATGGCAGCAACAATCCGGAGTGGATAGTAGGCGAGCGATTGTATGCTAGGATTGTCGGGTTGAAGCCGACCGGAATGCTACGCTCCCAATACTGCTCAGGGTCGTCCGACATGCCGCCTGCTCGTTGGATCACAGGAGTGTCCAGACGTCCAGAGGAGGACAAAGGCTCCATGGAATCTTTATATGCTTCGAGGAAAGGTTCCAAGCAGAATTTCACCTTTGACTTCTTGTCTTTTCATTCATTAATAAAGCAAGCGTCGTCCATGGGTGGGTGAACTAGTACCACTGGTGTTTCCTGTCAGCAGGTGCTAATGATAGAGGATCCGAGATGTCTACTAGCCTATCCAAAATTCATTTCTTAGCTTTATCTTAATTATTAATGCACAGTGTTGTGCAAGGCCTATGTTGGTGGAAGGCTGGAAACAAGTTGTGACAGATAGCAGTGTTCCTTAGATAGCGACTCTGTGACAAAGGAATTAAATGGGAGAGCAGCGGGTGCGCTTACAAACCGAAGCCGCCTGGCGCTACAGAAACGCAAAAGTGAAAGCGAGTCAATAGCGTAATAAGCAATTATCCACAACGCTTAACCCTTGTAACAATCACTTATTACAATAATACTCTTGATTGGGAACCTGTTCTAGGCCTGTTTTGTGTCAGTCTTGAGAATGGAAGAGAGGGAGGTTGGCCTGCAAGAATGATTAATCGCACTCCTGTTTCTAGTATAGTAAATAGGCTGTACTTATATACAAATGTGACCCCTATTATTAGTCTCTCCGTACGGCTGTCATTTAGCTAGGTACGATTATTATGGCTATAGTTTAGTCAGGCATTAACTTCTCTACCAAAAGCTACAAGTTACTAACCCCGCACTTTACTAAAATCGCTTTTTGCTACTTTTAAGCCTATATAAAATAACTTAGCAAAATTTCACTTATATATATAAAGTTATAATTAATAATATAACAAAACTGTGACGGCTGGTGTCACATGGTTGGTTTCAGCCAAAGGGGTTGGTTTCAGCTAAGGTTCCAAGCTATGGTTCAAACCAAGCTCGCTTCCAAAGCTCAGCGTTTCAGTAGTCTTGGCCATACCTACTTATCCACTGCCACACCTCACTCCTTCCTCCTTAGCTTTAAATTCTCAAGACATAGGAAATCATTGATCTTTGAGCCTCGTTCCATTGCTCTGTTCCTGCCGTCACAAAAACCATATAATATTAAATTTTTAAAAGAAGAGTTATAATTATGAGTCTAAGGCTTTAAAGAATTAATTATTTAATTATTTGATCTATTATATAGAAATACATAGGATAAACATATACTTTAAGTAGTGCACGGGCAAAATTCGCTTCTTAAAGTGGTAGGGTTTCTCGCTTAAATGGCCAAAAGGGGGGATTCCGGCCTCACGAAAATGTAGCCATAACAATCATACCCCTGACTAGGGATTAGCAAAAGCTACCCTAAAATCTAGAAACGATTTTCAATCCTCGTACTTATAATTAGCACCCTCTGGTAGACCTCGCTTTCATTGATGGGTAATGATTTTCAATAACTGGCGTCGTTTTCCGCTAATAAGCGTTGATTTTATTAAAGGGGTCGATTTTCGGTGGCGGGTGGTGGTTTTCGCTGATGGGTGACGGCTATTCGCTAGACTTTAGGACCTCGGGTTCCACAACAGCTTCGCGATGTACTCTATTAGATCCGGTGCATCAACCGACGGGACCCATGTAGGGATTACTGTCTGACCTATTTGATTCGTCTCGCTTTTGGCGTAAACTTTGGCATGAGTGTGGTGAGTGGTCAGGTCCGAACCCATATCATGCATAACCTTTGGCACACCCTCGACCACTGGTTCGCGGCATAGGCTGTGGCGTTCTCGAGGTTTAGCGAGTAGGAAATTTGGTGCAATTGGTCAGTCGACTTACTCATCAAGCCGTTCAGGGTTGACTTTTTGTCGATATCTTCCTCCTCTTCTCTTCAAACCTTCGCCTTGCGCTCAGCATTCTATTTCTGCCCCGTTTCCATTGCCTCGCTCTACACACCTTGCCATCTCATTTCCATCATGGCTAATGACGATTCCCATTTTACAGCCCGAGACATTGGACCCGAAGATTGGCAAAGGATCAAATGGGAGGTCCATCGCTTGTACGTGGTAGAAAAGAACCCACTTAGGTTGGTTCAGGCACAGCTGCAGGCAATTCACGGATTTCAGGCATGGTAAGCTTTAAATTGCACATACCAAGAGTAAAATGAAATAGAGATCTCACGAAATCTAGCATTTCGAGATGGAAAGAAAAGGTCAAAGAATGGAATTTCTTTAAGCACTTTCCAGCCTCCACTATGCACGCCATTGTCGCGGTAGAAGCGCAGCGTGCACAAAAAAGGAAGAAAACTGTCTTCTCTTTTGAAGACACACCCATCACTCAAAAGAGAATTGAGAACTTCAAGAAAAAACATTGTCGAGGCATTGCTCCTCCCTTAGCTCCTGGTGAGTTGTTAGATAACCTGTTCTGATCTCAACCTAATGAACTTCGTAGCACTTCCGAGTAACATTCGATATCACACGCCAAGTCCCGAGAATGAAGGTGACTCTTCTGAAAAGGTAATTAATTGCCCTCTATTCTTTTACATCCCGCTAAAAATCTCAGGAATCTTATGGGAAACTCACCGTGTGCCTATCAACTTCCACCCAAGTACTGAGCTCTTCCCTCGGCCACGCTTGCTCTGTTTGTTCTCATCAATGGGAGATAGAGCCAGGTGAAACTTACAGGATCTACTTGCCGGATGAGCCCCGGTTCTCATTGATAGGAGGTATTGATAGGTGGCTTTTGGATGAACATCAGCCGTGGTCACACTTCGAATTGTCTCACCAACTCAACTACCACGATGATACTGTAGTTAACGACCACAATCTATCCGAAGAATTCGGAGAGTTTGGATTGCCTTCCGAAGAATACGATGTATGGCCAGACCTTCCCAACAACGTGCCTCAACCTTTCTTGGAGTCTCGATCCATAATCGTCGTCGAGCAAGAGAATAAAGATCCGTCTACTCTTGCCGGCAAATTCACACGATATCTACGCCAAAATCGAGAATACACCCCTCAAGCATTGACAGTACGCTTTGAATTGGCTGAAGCACTTATTGAGATTGGCAAATACGACGAGGCAGAGGACCATTGCCGCGGCCTCATTGCCATAGACTCCCAGGAGAGCGTCGCAGCCCTACTTGGAACAATCTTCGCTAGGACTGGCCGCCTGGAAAAATCAACAAAGTGGTTGTTCATTGCTTTGACCCACTTTATCCTCGACTGTACCAACTACTCTCTCCAAGAAAATGACCGATTCTTCGGACGAATATACTATCTATTCGCAGAATTGATTTGGCTGAGTGAGCAAGATTGGGATTCATTAACAAGAACCCTAAAGGAAATGATGTTAACACTAAAAGCCTTGAGGTCTGATGAAGATATCCACCGAGCTTGTCCTGAACTTTTCATCCACGGACTTCACCTTGCACACAGCTGCACTGTTCTTAACTTCGTCTATCCGGCAAAGTACTTGTACCAACACCTACTGCAGCCTTCCTCGTTCTACTTGAACGGTCGTCACGCTAGCGAAAAGGCAAAAGCCCACCAGATATATGGACTTCTTCTTAGTGGAGAAGAGAATTGGAGCTCAAGTGCAGAACAATTACTTCTGACTTGTGAGTCTACCATAGAATCAGGCTCATATACTCATCAACACGCCGCATTTTTGACGATCACCTTCAACAACCTTCGTCTACATTTGCCGTCCGAGAATGACAGACCAGGCTCGACGGTGAAAACGATTGAGACGAAATTGGACTACATGAAGAATCAGATCAGTGTCTCAGATAATGGGCTTTCAGTTCTTCCTGTTGAAAATTACTTGCAGTCCAACTTGCCCGGGCTCCGCTGCGCTATCTTGCCCGCCGACCTGTCTCTCCAAGCGCAGCTCACATTGCCAGTAAGATCGATTGTCCCATCACAAGGAAGAACAGTCTCCAATTCTACTTTAAGCAGAAGCGGAACAGTGAGTGACAATGTGAGGGTGAGCAAGAAAAGCGCTAGCAGCGGGCCTATGAGCTCGGACATGAGTGGGGATGGAAGCCACGAAAACGGCCAAACCTGGCCGACTAGCGAATGGGATGAGTACGCTGACATCAAAGGCATATGTGACAAGATGTCTAAAACTTCATAAACGTTCATTTTCCTCATTTCAAGATATTGGCGGCTGTAGCACCTGGTTCGCCATCATTTGCCAGATCACCAAAAAAGTTCGGGGGTCATTTGGATATAATCTCCTCAATTACGACTT
The DNA here is from genome assembly GCF_002865645.1 of Hyaloscypha bicolor E. Taxonomy (NCBI): domain Eukaryota; kingdom Fungi; phylum Ascomycota; class Leotiomycetes; order Helotiales; family Hyaloscyphaceae; genus Hyaloscypha; species Hyaloscypha bicolor. The sequence continues at coordinate 2,535,896 of NW_020194685.1, read as the reverse complement.
TATACTCTTTTCTGTCGGGTCTTCACCGCCTGATTAATTTCCTTAAAGTAATTTAACAGATTGGTTCCTATCATTTACTTGAATAACGGCCTCTCTTCTTTATTTTCCTGCCTGCTTCTAGATCATTACTCAACAACCTTTAATTACAGCATCTCCATCGATAACAAAGGAGTCTACATGGAATGCGTGACGCATCTGGACGCTATTGCGCTATTGCGGCAAGCAGGGACATAACTAGTATAATCCAGATAATTCAGACCTTCGTACGAGATAATTGGCCCGTACGAGTTAGAGACGTGTGGGATAAGGTAAAAGGGGTGGCTTTAAAATGGGGGAGGGGAAGGGAGGATATTGAGGTGGCGCAGACTGCAAGCCCAGATGAAAGGGCTAGCTACTGTTATACGAGAGCTCGCAGCAACCCGTGTAATAAAGAAGGCATCGTATGTAGATATGCTTCGTACGGGCATCTAATTAGGCTCCAAGGAGAAAGAGAGAAGACAATACCGGCGAGGAGATTACGTGAGGTAGTAATCGCCCTTGGGGAGGATGACCTCTCATAAAAGAAAAAAATAAAACGCGGAACTCGTCTGGGATATTAATGAAAAACTATAGTATAAATCTGTAATAGTAGCAAGCCGCCTCCCGAGTAGGAATATCCTTACTGAGTTAGAGCAATTTCAGCTACGGAAACGGAGGGAGGTCCAGACTAGCCCAAATTCCAGATTTGTGGACGTTAAGGCTATCAAAGAGGCTCAAATAATGGCTGGGGATCACGATATTGAACACGAAGACTCTAATACTATATCTATAGCTAATTGTATAGGAATACAAGCGTTGTAGAGTTATTAAGTGTTGAACGGGGGGGGTTTGGAGTTAGGCGAGGTGGCCGGAATGGGGGGTGGGGGACTTAGATCAAGACAAGTATAGAACAGGAAGGAATTTATAGAAGAAAGAGAAGTATTCTCCTCGGGGGTATTCATGTCAATCTAACTTATAATATAGCAAAGCTATAAGTACATTTTTGGAAAGTGTCCACTTTGGGTTCCTTGGGCTTGTTTGGGCTCTTTGAGTATTATTGTCAAAACTTAACAAAAGTGATATGAGAGAACAGAGGTCAAATCAGATGTAATTGGTTAAAAAGCGAGAAGTCAAAACATGTGACGATTTTGCTCAGGATAATCAGGCCTGCTCAGGTGAGCTGCTCAGGGCGGGTGCTCAAGGCGCTCAGGCGAGTCGACTGAGCACAGGGTGAACCGAGGGTGATTAGCGTCTGAGCAAGAGCGGCAAGCTTACTAACTCCATGTGGCAGTCAAGAAATGGAAAATTGATTCATGATACCAAAATATCCCAGCCCGTCGCTCCGTTCGCTTGCCTCAGAAAGATCATCGTCGCCATCATCGTGTCGATATTGAAACCCTTTACGTCAACTCATATTATGACAATCCTGGCAATCGCATCTCTTGCGCCACCTGAGCTCGTTTGAATCAGGACCGGCTGAGGAAAGCAAACAAGTTCATCCACTGGAGGACGTTAATCGGTCGAATGTTCATGAATTAGTAAGCCCGAGTCTCGAGAGTGGAACACGCTCATCGTTTTTAATCTTCCAGTGAGGTCTGGCCGGATTTTCAAGAGGGTACCGAGCGTGGCCATAATTTGGAATGACGCTTCATCCTCCCCGTCGAGCCAGGCGGCGACAGTCCTCTAAATCCGGCCCATGAGGGTGACTTGGGAAGCGTGCTCTTGAAGATCACTTAGGTTGATACGCAACGAATCGATCCATAGATAGCTCTTTCGCTGATAGTTCATCTCCTTCGGCTGGGCGAGTCGCTCCGGATCGTGAGTTGTGTCGAGGATGGACTCGATATAGAACCGCCAAGAGGGCATGGTTGCGAAGAGATTCGCAGTGACTCTGACACTGGATGGCCGTCGATAAAAACTTCGTATATGGGTTTGTACCACTCATTCTGTAGCACTACAGCTTTCTGGCAACTGTAGAATATTAGACCGTCTCCCTACGTATATGAAAGCGCTTCAGAATCAGGATTGTTGTTGAGGTCCACAGCTTTCATAGTACACTTGACGGGATAACGCCTGTCCCCAATTCCTTCGGCTTCAGTATTGGGAGTGCAGCCTTGAATCTCGCCCTTAATGTCGAGGCTGCGGCCCAAATCGAGTTAAATTTTGGAATGCTTGCCCCATAGAAGCGAAATTAAATGTTTCTCCAGGCTTCTAGATACAGTCTTCGAGTCAACCCAGTAAAGATTTTGGGGGTTGAGAATGAAAGAGGGGTCCAGCTGAAACGGTGAAGTGTGAGTGGCAGCGCTATCACGGAGCCCGCACCGTGTGTTGTCTTGAGTAAGTGGCATAAGCGATTGTTTTATCTGATGCGGTGTCACCACACGAATTCTATACCACATGCTAATGACTAGACTTCAACAGCAGTATGTTTCAAGGAGCTAGAGGGAACGGCAAACCTCGGATACACCGATCATCAAAGGTCCTCTGAAATCCCAACAGAGAACTTTTGCTACAAAAAGTTATATATAAGACCAGCTAAATACAACGCAATGCCATGTCTGACATTATCCTTCGTTTATCTAGAAATGTACCAATGCTAAGAACCGCTCAACGCTCCCTCAGAGAAGTGAAACGAATGCATTCAGTGCCATCCTGCCTAGCAAAGACCAGAGATCTATATCATATCACAAACATATGCTCAAAGCTCAGAGCAGTAACAAGCCCCTTTCTTCCATCCACAACTAACCGCCATCCCTCACCGCAAACAAAAAATAAATCCCCCGTCCACCCAATGACTCTTCATCAAAGACTCCTACTACTCCTCCTCGACATACTCCTAAAAGTGCGAATCGTAGGGTACATCTGCAATCCTTGAATATCCGGATTCCACTTAATCGGCTTTACTCTCCTCCTGACGATCAACCTCAGACTCGCATACGCAATAACCACAAACCCAAACGCCATCGGGATCAACCAATACAGGGGACTCAAAGATCTCGAAGTCTTGAACACGACTTCGACGCCAGGCGTGTAGATGACGAATGCAGCGAGCGAGGCGCCGGCCAGGATGCAGTAGAAGGTCGCGCGGTTCGCGAACATGTATTTGCCGAATGGGAGAGTGAAGCGGGTCTTGCAGGCGAAGAGGTTGAACATTTGCATGGTCATTATGGACCAGTAGTCTAGTCATTTATCGACTGAATTAGTTATGTGGTTCTGGAGGTGGGATGACGGAGGGGGGTGGAGGGCTTACACATCGACTGCGCTTCAGCCAAGATATCAGCTTGGGTGCGGCCATCGATACCATTATACGTCTGCGCATCGCTATTGAAATAGTTCGTTGGAGGTCCGTTGCCCTTCTGCATGATATGTGCATCGTAAGGAGTAATGCCACGCTTATTCATAACCACGAAGAATGCCACCAAAGACCCAATCGATTCGATAACACCGATTTCGAGGTAAGCCCAGGAGAGGACGGGGCCATCGACCAGCACTTCAGCGCCTGTATTCTCAAACTTGTCCGCCCAATAAGACTTTGTGAAAAACTGTCGAATGCCCCAGATCCATTGCTGGATTTTGGATTGATCTTCAAGAGGGACGATGAGACCTGCCTCTTCATCGAAACGTGATCTATTTTGGCGTAGAGCGCGAGCACGGAAGATATTGCAGGTTTCTAGTGTGACTGGCTTTCGCGGCGGTACTTTCATCAGGCCATCTTCAGTCTCAGGTGGATCCCAAGCAAAAGACAAAGCAGCGATAAGTTCGAAGCCAAGATCAATAACTAGAATCAAGATGGCTGAGAGAGGAAGTGGAATGGGCACAATGACGTAGAGTAAATTGGGGACAACCTCGGGAAAGATGTGGGTGATGGTGTACTGGATCGACTTTTTGAGGTTGATGAAGATGAGACGCCCTTCTTCGATACCACGCACGGTGCTTGCGAAGTTGTCGTCCAATAGGATCATGGAAGCTGCTTCTTTGGAGACATCGGAGCCGGAGATGTTCATGGCAATACCCAGATCAGCCTTCTTCAAAGCGGGCGAATCGTTGACACCGTCACCAGTTACGCCGACAATATGGCCCATTGACTGCCCTCGGCGGACAATTTCCAGCTTGTGCTTGGGGGATGTACGAGCAAAGATAATCTCATCCTTCCAAAAGATGTTGTCCCATTCAGTGTCGGTTAAAGTGTCAACTTGCTCGCCATGAACCACAATGGCCTTGAATTCGTTTTCCTGGATCTCCTCAATGGGCTTACCTCTTCGCTTAGCTACCATGGCCTTGGTTTCGCTGAGCATCAAGTTGATTTTGCGGCCAATAGCTTCAGCAGTTCTGGAAATTTAGTCAGTATCATGTGACCAAGGAACTCAAATGTACCACCATCCGTGGAACAATCAGAAAGAGAATATGCTCACAAAGGATGATCACCAGTAACCATAATCACCTTGATCCCAGCAGCTCTGCACTTCCCAATCGCCTCTCTGACTCCATGTTTCGGCGGATCCTGCAAACTTGCAAGTCCAACGAAAATGAAGTCACCCAATGGATAGTTCTTCTCCTTCTTGTCAAAGACAAAGTCCTCGGGATACTTATCGCCCGGCAAAAGCATCTCAGCAAAGCCGAGCACACGATGGCCACGAGACGCCATGTGCTCGTAAGTCTCATCGTAGGCGGTTTTGTAGGCGAGAGACATGGGAGCGCATTCGCCATCCGTGCCGGTAAGCATGCGGTTGCAGAGCTTCCAGACACGTTCCGGGGCGCCTTTGATGAACAGGGTGAGGTAGCCGTTGGCGTGCGGCTTTTTGTGGATGCTCATATGCCATTTGGTTTCGGAGTTGAAAGGGAGTTCGAAGACTTTCGGGTAAAGGTTGGCGAGGTTGTCGTAGTCTCTCAGCTGTCCGGCGGCGTAGCGAATAAGTCCTGTTTCGGTGGCATCCCCCATAATCTGTCGCTCCTTCATAGGAACGTCAACCCGATCGAATTTTGCTTTAGAACAGAGGGCAGAGATAAGCAGAATTTCGAGCACACCCGCATGGTCTATGGTGGCTATGTCTTTTTCGGCACCAGCACGATCAGAGGCTTCGTAAAGCTCGCCACAGGTCCAAATATTGGTCGTGGTCATCTGGTTCCTTGTCAAAGTGCCGGTCTTGTCGGTAGCCAGGAGCGTGATAGCACCCAAAGTTTCCACGCCCTTCAAATCTTTGACCAAGACATTCTGAGTAGCCATTCTCTTTGCAGCAATAGTCAAGAGCATCGTGACTGTGGCAGGGAGGCCTTCAGGCACCCAAGCAACAAAAATTCCGATTGCGAAATTGATTGCTAGGGTTACATTGTTGTTGTTGACTGGGAATGCCACGCCGAAGAAGACTAGAGCTGTAATGATGGCGATGGTTGCAATAAGCTTGACAAAATTGTCGATTTCACGTGTTAAAGGAGAGATCATCTTGTCTTCGCCAGCTGTTAGATATGCAATTTGGCCAAGGACTGTACTGTCTCCAGTGCGAATAACGATTCCATAAGCTTCACCAGAGATCGCCAAGGTACTATTGAACATGAGGTTGGAAGCTTCCAATGGATTCATCATATCGTTGTCCTTGGTGCGTTCCTGCGGTTCGGATTCACCAGTCAAGGAGGAGTTGTCGACTTTGCAGTCCGAAGCAGAAAATACCAGAAGATCGGCCGCAGTCTTATCGCCCATGTGGACATAAACAACGTCACCTGGTACCAAAGTAGCAGCTTCGATCTGAGCCAGCTTGCCATCGCGGATGCACATGCACTTGGCTGGAATCATGTTAAGGAATGACTCCAAAAGTGCTTGAGACTTTTGTTGCTGGTAAAATTCAATGAAGGCATTGATGAAGGCAACCGCAATTAGAATGGCACCCAGGTAAGTCTGGAAATGATAAGTATAAGTGAGTGTACCTGGCGTTCCCTGACGATGACATCGATGTGAGACTCACATTTTGGAAGTTTTCATGGAAGTTGATACCAAGCAAAATGTACTCCAGAATACCGGCGAAAATCAAAAGCAAGTTGAATAGAGATTTCAAACAGTCCCAAAACTTGAGGATCCAATGTCTCTTTGAAGGAGGGGTCAAAATATTGGGACCATACTCAGTAAGCAGTTGCGCAGCTTGTTCGGATGTCAAGCCCAGTGAATCTCCAGGTTTTGCCATGTTGATTCTTGTGTGGTACTTCTCGGCCACTTCCAGGTGAGGCATAAGATGCTCGTTGATATCCACATGCTTCTTTTCCTCTTCCTTTTCCTGCTCACGACGAGCCTTCTGCTTTTCAGAGATCACGGGAGGAAGAGAAACACCAGATTGTCGTCGCTGTGTGAGGGAGCCCACGGATTGAGATCGCCGCGACGGAGGAACAAACGCTGAGCCATCATCTCTGGCACCGGCCCTGGGTTCCCTTTCTGGCTTCACGGTTGGGATGAACTGAATCCTGTGGTCGCCACCGAGGTGGGTGGTAGTCTGAACCATTTCCACAGTATCCTCGGCCGCGACCACCTTCTTTTCGGCTTGGGGGTCCATGGCGGCCTGGTGGTGGTGGGCCAATGGCCGAAAGGCCTGAGGCGCTGAATCTCGGATTGTTGGATTCGAAAAATCGCGACGACAACGACGGAAGGCTGAGAAGGCGAGGGGGGGTATGCCTCTAAGTGTTTACTAGCGCGGGGTTGAGGATCGTGTGACCTCGCGTAGTTGTGAGAGTTTGACATCTGATGTTTTCACAAGTCGTAGAAAATTAAATCGCGCAATTGCGTTGTACTGCTTCAACCACTTCCCTCCCTCCTCGCACTCAGCTCGCGATAAGGGTGACATGCCGTTTCAGAAAATCGCGCATACTGAATAGCTCCGAGATTTCGACATATACCGCTACCCCGCAATATTGCATTCCAGCTTGTTCGGAAGATTTGATTGGGTCAGAGTCCCAGAGGCTGGATCTAGACGCAGCAGTCGGCTGCTTCTGGGCGAGCAAGATATTGCAATGGGGTGATGTTATCTTTCTCATCTCGTAACCCTTCTAGACGGCACATGCTGCTCCCCAGAACCGACATTGCAACTCGAATTGTCCTCTCACGAAACCATTTATACAACGTTTAAGATTGAATCTTGGCGTCGACGGGTAAGGCTAACCTGCAGCTTGTGAGTGGTGGATCCGACCACTAAATCAGGTGACTTCTAGACAAGCTTTGCCGACCTGCAGGCCAAGATTCCCTCGTGAGGGGCAAGCCGGGCAGAGATCTAGAACCTCCGAGCTACGCACGGCTGACCTGTGTCTGAGTAATGCTTTGACAGACCACTAGTGCTAAAAACGGTCACACTTGAGGGATTTTGAGGAGATTACTCGGGAGAGGAGGGTTTGTCGTGATCATCGAGCCCTTAACCTGTGAGTTCAAACTGGAATCGACATTCAGACGGGGACGGTAACTTCAATAAATTCATGGAGAAGCATACTGATAGCGGAGAAGGCTGTACTGAACGAGGCAAAAGCAACAAAGGGTTCCTGGCCCGAAAATGCACACTTGAAGTTCAATCAAAAAGCTTAGACTCATTCCTGTCCCTTGTTCGGCTGATCGAAGGCATTCAGTACGTGCCGAGATAGTCCATTGATGAAACACAGAAGGGAAGAAAAGCAAAGCCAATGCATGCATGCATGTTGCTTATTGTCATATGCTATACTTTTCGATGCATGTATATACCACATGAGCCGAGCAAACCCCGATGGCGAGGACTCCCTGAATAAAGGCTGCTACTTCCTGCCAGGCAGGGAAATGCTCGCCGAATTTTGTTCGCCCAGAGTTATCAGGAAGCCCAAATCCTGAGGTAACGAGAGCAAACATCGACATCAGCATGAGTGACTAGACGCCCAATGGTGTCCTTACGCCTTCACCTTAGCCGCCCTTAGCGAGTCTGGTAGCCACAAAGCCGAAAGCCTTCTGCTAAGCTCGTTTACCCTGTGATCCAGGTTTGACATTGCAGTGGATGTTTCAATATGTACCGTGAACTTTTCTCCAATTTTGAGGCCTCGGAAGGCGGTGATCCAGCTCTTCAAGCGTTCGAACCTGGAAAGATCAGTCAATCCATGGTAATCCGGAACCATACGGATAGAGAAAACACGAAGATCGAGGTGTCCTGAGACGAACTTCGAAATCCTGAGGAGAAGAGCCCCAAAATTGGCGGAATCATCTATGTTGGTCCAATAGATGAAAAGGGAAAGGCCCTTGATGTGCTTCCAAATCTGAGGTCGATCTTCGAAGAAATCAAAGAAGAAATCTGGGCATTGGATATTAATGATTGCATTTCCCCATAAGCATTCTCCGAGTTCCGAGGTAAATTGCCGGCTAACATGAGATAGATGATGGATGGCCTGGCATTCTTTCATATCAAGGTCGTCGCATGTGCCCGGGGGTGCGCAGTTAGAGCCGCGATCCGGATGGCCATAGTACTCCTCATCGAAGTGCGGAACACGAACTTCCTTGATCTCGACCTCATAGTAAGGACGCTGCCACAGTTGGCCCGTGTCTCCGGTATCGTCGTGGTCGGTCTCAAAAACCTTGAATCGGAAGCCCTGCCCCATCGCCACTCCAGGGAACTCCTCTCTAAATTGCAATCCAGAGCGGTCTTCAGTTAAGGCAGCCAAGAGCAGATTGTAGATCATGTGACGGATCTCCACGGGCAGCTTCGTGAACGGGAACTGCGGCAGACAGGTCTCGAACGGGCTGCCAGGCTGTCAGACTGGTTTCTCAAGATCCCGCGGAATCATACCTCGGCTCATTGATTGTTTTTGGATTTTTGTGAACCTTGATGGGACGATTGCAACGTGACGAAGACCGATAGCCGCGTGTGAAATAAGGAGGTGCGAAGTAGAAGTGGCCATAGCCTTGCGTAGCATCGACGACTGGACCCGATGTGGGCGGCATGATGCACGAATGTGTGTGGGAGATGCCTAACCTATATTTGTTGAGCTTGATTGAAGGTTGACGGCAGTATCTTGAGGGTAATATTGGAAGATAGTAAATCGAGGACGGTGAGAAGGCGAGGCAGTAGCGAGGCTGAAGGTTGATCTCAGGTTTTTTGGCCGAAGCTGCCACCGAAATCCGGGCCGAAAATCAATGTTTTTTATATTAACTTCCATAGCAGTGGCAATCAAGTTTTTGCAATCTTATCGAAGGTAATCCTGTGGACTGCGCATTAATTGATGTTATTTTTTTAAGGGAACCTAAGTGTGCTGGCTGTTAAAGAAAGTAATGGGGGGGGGGGTTGTTTTCGGCCCAGATTTCGGTGTATTACAACTAACCGAAGGCGCGTGGCGGCCTAGCCTAGATCTTCCAAGGGAATCGAAGATTGAACACGGTGGTCTCTCCGGGGCGGTGTGAAGCAGGATTGTAAATTGAGGAAGAAGGGAAGAAGTGTTGGCGGAGAAATTATGTGGCTTTTCCATCTAAGTTTCGGAACCACGGCATCGCGTGTTTTGGCGGACTGGCGGAAGGGCACGTGCCGCAGCTCCTTTTCAGGAAAAGGGCCGGGGAGTCTTTTCTGCGAGAAATTTCAGAAGTATTTTCATCTTAGAGATGCATTCGATATAACATACCATATCTGTACACTATATACACTCATCATGTCGGCTACATTAATCGTCAAGCAGCCCAATCGTCCACTCCGTGATTCTCTCCACACCATGGCCGTTGATAGCACTGATCGGAATCCCCTCCACTTTCCCTTCCCATGGCTTCTGTTGCCCACTGGGGTGCTCTTCCCCGCCACTGTTAACAAGTTCCAAGTACGCTGTCAAAGCCTCAAAGTTCTCCTTGGTTCCAGGCAGATCCGCTTTGGTTGCTACTACAAACCACGGTTTGCCAGCAATGCTCGGTGCTGCTGGAGCAAGAGGGGTTTCAAAAGTAGGCCCAGATGTAACGGCAATCGTTTCTTGACGATTCGCCAAAGCGTCTTCAACAGAAGTGAACGGTGACCAGTGGACGATTGGATCCGACTGTTCTTTCTGCTCTTCGATTTTCATCCGTTCGTACTCGCCGACTTCTTTCCAAAGTCCTTTTAGAGCTTCCACAGCATCACCTGCATTCAAATCGATCACAAAAGCAAGAACTCTTGCTCTCTCAACATGCCGCAAGAAACTGATCCCCAGACCACGATCCAAATGAGCATCTTGCACCAGACCTGGAATATCCGCAATTGTAAAGTTCGTCCTTGGTTCTCCATCGCCATACTTCGCCTGTGACAATGGTCGACCTTTATGATTGTCCAAGACCACAGTTCCAATATTTGGCTGCAGTGTTGTAAACGCCCAATTCCCAACTCTGGCTCGACTCTTGCTCATAGCTCTCAACAACGTGCTCTTCCCAGCATTTGGCAGACCCACCAACCCAACATCAGCCAAAAGCTTCAACTCCAACTCTAACGTAATTTTCACACCCTGTTCCCCTTTCGTAGCAAACTTCGGCCTCGGCACAGTCTTCGTAACAAAATGCGGATTCCCCAAACCGCCAATAGCTCCGGCAGCCAGCAAGAGAGGTGTCTCCATTGGCACGGTCAAATCCAAAGATATAGGAGCTTTTACCTGCGACATGGCCAACGCGGATTTCCTTCCCCTCGGCAAAGAAGGGAATTCCGCCGTCGCAATATCTTCTGGTGTTGTAGCAGGATACAGCAGCCATTTGTCCTGGCTCCATTTCCAGGGTCCGGACGCATCAACGCCATCTTCTTTTCCCGCTTCAAGCTTCAGTCTCTGCTCTTCGATTGCCACTGGGTTTATACGCTCGATTTCTCGGACGACGGTCCCGACTGGAACTTGTAACACAATGTCGTCTCCACGTTCTCCTCCACGAGCCTTTCCTTGCCCATTCTTGCCACGTCTAGCTTTTAGTATGTTGCGTCGAGCAAGCTTGTGTAGTGACGTCTCGCCACGTACGGCTTGTATGTAGATATTGCCTCCGCTGCCCCCATCACCGCCGTTTGCTGGTCCCGCTGCAATGTACTTTTCTCGGAGGAAAGAGATGCAGCCATGGCCTCCTGCGCCGGCATATAATGTGACTGTTGCACGATCGGTGAAGATTGTCCGCGAGTAGTCGGTAGGTGGTGGGTTTAAGTGAGAACCCTCTTCTGGGAGCTGTTGGACAGATTCGACGCTCGTGCTCTCATAACGGCGGATGCAATTGAAAATGGGCCGGACGCTCGACTTGGTTGCATTGGAGATAAGGAATGGGTAGAGGAATGGCGCCAGTGTCCCTTGCAAGGTGGGACATCTTGGTGGCATATTTCAGTGCAGGGAGCAGAAGGTTGTGGTTCGCAGACCTGTTGGAATTTTGATATGGACGGCATCGGATCATCTCTCGGCCCGAGCTGTTCCTGCCCGTGCTGTCCCAGCCCAACCCAGCCGATGTCTCACCTCGCCGAGACAAGCCTTCACTCCCAACTGCACTCACAAAATCTCACGAATCTCGGATTTCCCCTATTCAGGTCCCTCAGGCCCCCTACCATGGTTTCCTGGTCCCATCGAGGGACCAATGCAAAACAGCTGGTTGCGTCGGATCTCCATCTCCTCTCATCCACCGCCACCGCATCCAGCGGTGAAGATGTGACCTCTAAGTACCTCTTCCCAACATGCACCCAGATGCACCTAGCATGACCTAGAGCTGCACACCCCCGGTCTCAAAACCTCCATCACGAGCGCCATTGGTCGGTTGTCATCAACCTCCAACCGGATCTCATGATATGCTACACAAGGCCGCATCTAGCATTGGTTCAACTCACGAGACGCAAAGCATTCGAGCCACGACACCGCGCGACGCTACCCTCCTCTCCCATTTGCCTGCCCCCGTTTCGCGCTCCACTTTTCCTCTTTTCCACCCTCTGGCCATGGCAGAGCTTGCTGCAACGACACAGCTATTTCTCAGCAGGCCACTGCGTAGTTGCGGTCTGAATGCCTTCGTGCTTGTTCCCTGACCCTTTGCACCTTTTGTGTACCGCCGCCCCCCCCGTTCTAGACCTTCACTCTGTGGCTTTCTGTTCTACTATAGTGTGTGTGTGGATGAGAGCGAGCACCGCGAGCTTGCGGTTGCAGATGTATAGCGGGATCGAGACATCCGCAGCAAACTAGAGAGGTGGGTGATCTGCCTCCTTCCCCTCCCACACCTCTGCCTCCCCCCCTCGAGATGGTCACTTCTACACCGTTCATCCCCCACGATCATGGGTTCTCCAATCCCGTGCCTCGTTCCCCTTTCCTTCCCCTCCCATTCCCACTTTACAAAAGGCGCCGCTGCTCCTTAGGAACCTCTTTTTGTTCCTTTTGATACTCACTTCTCCCCACCGCACTGCACATACCCAGGCCGCTCCCCTCTACCCTTTGGCTTTATTTTATTTTATTTTATTTTTAATACATACTCTTAATATTTTGTCCTTAATACTCAGATGCCATATCTGCGCCCCGAAGCCATGTTAATCAAGCACAGCAGATCCAAAAAGCCGGTCAAGATCATGGACCCCGACTGTGCCATCTGCAACCAGCCCGCCCTCGCCCAGTGTGAGTGCGAAGCCAAGGGCCTGGATATAGCTGTGCGGCAGGCGGAGCAGAGGATGATGACGACAGTGTTCAATGACATACGGTATGCCTCCCTTCCAATCCAATCCAATAGATCCCCCTTTCGATCGAGGGAGTTGAATGCTGATGAGACACGACACAGAGCCTGGGTCCGCGGCCACGCCCAAGACTACATCCTCTCCTACTTCTCCATGCTCACCACACGGCGCAAAGACCACCACGCCCAAACCGTCCACCGTATGACCGAACGCGCAGCCTACTACTTCCACGCGCGCCCCCACCCCGCAGAAATCGCCGCCGCAGACGCAGAGCTAAAACGCGGTATCGATGAAGATTGGAAAGCTTCCGTGCAGCGTTATCCCGAGGTATTGGAATATTTTTACGGGTTGGTGGATCTGAACTTGCCGAGTGACGATGAGCCTGGTGTGAGGGATCCGCCACTTAGTGCGCTGGGTGGGGTTGCCGTTGGCAGGGAGAGAGAGAGGAAGGTTAGGCTGCGGGATGCTAGTGAGGTTGAGGAGAGGAGGAGAAGGAGGAGAAGCAGGGAGAGGGTTATTACTGCGCCGCCCCCACCGAGTTTAGGAGCTAGGGAGAGGGGCCGGCCGGGGAGTATGTATGCGCCTGCGCCAATAGGAGGGTATGCCTATGTGGCGCCAGGGGGGTTTGTGAGGGATATGTAAGGAGGTAGAAGTTTGTTGGGTGGTGGGTTTGAAATATTGGTGAAATTTAGAGAATAGTGGAGACAAAAGAGGTTGAGGAAAACAAAAAACAAGAAGGAAGAGTGGTGGAAGGGGTTGTACCCAGGCGCAGCAACGGACCACAGGACAGAACGACAGACAGACAGAGTCCATTTCGGAGTACATTTCACCCTCTCTCCCCTCTTACATGATTGGCATAGCAAGCAGACATAGCATAGCGACTGGAGTTAGATCAGATCTCAAATCAATCCCAAAAATATACGTTCACATCTTGACCGTTTTGCACCAATTGATCACGATATCAGGGGCGGAAGGGCGTGGTGAGAAATGAAATGCAATGCATTATCTGCTACTGCTGAAGAACGAAAACGACGCCACAAATATGCATGTGATGTGAAAAAACCAGGCTTGCTTGCTTGCTACTATCCTCTCTGCCTCTGGAGGTGCCAGCTCCATCCAAATCAGCACCGCACCCGACCACTTAAAATACACACAAGAAAGTTGCTCCCCCGTCAGCTAGCCAAGCAAGATGCCAAAATGTAAGGAGGAAGTTTTTTCATGTGTAAACTTTTCTTTTCTGCCGTCAAGCCCCATCCCATCATAACCGAAAAGCGAGAGGAAAAGGGGTGATGGCCGAGCGAGGGTGAAATCATTTATTCGTCTTTGTCTTCCAAGGAAGCGCCCTTGAGGCCAGCGACGACGTCTGAAGCGGCAGCCTTAACAAGCTCCACTTCGTTAGCTACAGAACCACCTTCGTCGACTGAGGCAGTGGCCTTTGTCTCACCGTGTCCGTTAGGTGCAGAAGTGGTTGGTGTACCTGGGACAGAAGAAGACTCCTCGGCTTCCAGGCGCTCGACTTCAAGTTTCGCTTTGGCAATATTCTATCAATGATTGTTAATATTTGTTCTTTGTTGTTTGTGACAGGGTTGGGGGTGTACCTTTTCGGTTTGAGCATTCTGGTCCTCCTTCCAGTGTTTCAGCTTCGCCATTACCTTCTCACGAACAGCCGGGATGTCGGATGCGCTCATGGGTGGATCAATGCCCATTGCGGAACAGTCTTCCATAACGGATGGTGGGCAGCTGTATTTGCCAGCTGGTGCAGGGGTCTCGGTTGTGGAGGCGGCGGCTTTCTTGTTCTTCTTGCCTTTCTTTCCGCCAGTACCTGCAAAGTAGTCTTCTTCCTCCTTCTTGACCACCTTCATTCCCTTGAGGGCAGAATCATCGACTTTACGTTGAGCTGTGGCTTGGAATTGGGATGGTGCTTGGAGAGGTGCTTTCTCTGCGCTGTAGGAGGGATCCAAGAATCGAAGGAGTGACTCAGCACGGCGGATCTCGTCCAGGTAAGCCTTGTCGCTGGCTGCTTCCAGCATTTCCTTAGCTCTCGCCATCCGCTTCTCCTTCTGGTAACTCTCTTGCTCCGCCTTCTTTCGCTCTCTTGCACGTTGTCGGGCTTCGAATTCGTACTTCTGAACGGCTCGGCCCTGCTGGTAGTAGTCGTCCTTGATTTTCTTGATAGCATTGTACTTCTCCTGTTGCTCGGCTTGGAGCTTCTTCTTTTGGTCGTAAAGTGAGTCGAGACTTGCATGAGCCTTGTCTTGCTCTGCCTTAATGGTGTCCAACTCGCCTTGGATCTTGTTGTATCGTTCGGAGAGTGCTTTCGACTCGGGGTCATCCAAAGTGTCTCTGAGGGTCTTCAGTTTGGCCTTCTTCTCATCAATCTGCTTCTGAGATTCGTCAAAGCCGGCAAAGCCTTTTCGTTGCTTTCGTAGGTTCGAGATCTCGGCCAATGCCTTTTTCTCATCGACCAGCTTCATCATACCGCTATTAACCTGCTTGTCCAACCGGTCAATCTCCTTGTCGATTTCCTCAACATTCTTAAAAGAAACTCGGCTGCGGGCCACCTTTTGAGCAGCGATCAGGTCCTTCAACTTGTTGTCTTCATTCTTAATCTCGTCAAAGACCTTGTTGCGACCAGCTTTACCAGCGCCTTGCTTTTCCCGGATCTCTTTCAATTGTGCGATCAGCTCCGATTTCCGCTTACCGGCTGGAGAGTCTTTCGAAAGTTTCGCAGAGTCAAGTTGCCCCTTGATCGCATTCTGCATAAAATGTATTAGTATGTGTCACTGCAGGTTGCCGAGCATCTTTGCGCTCGCTTTCAGAAGTCTTTGCGCTCACGTTCGAAAATGACAAGGAATTGTACTTACGAACTTGTCCATAGACGTAGAATGTTCCTTCTCTGCCTTCTTGAGAGCCGCTTTGTATGCCTCCTCATCGGGCTTCTCGGGTTTCTCAACCACCTTCTTCTCCTTCTTGTCTTGCGCACCGCCGTCAAACATGGCCGCGCCAGATGGGGTTGCAACGTCTGCCATGATTGTAGGTGACCTCCAACCAAGAGAACTGGCAAAGAGGTTGTTGAAGGAATCAATTGCCCTGGGAGGAGGGTTGTTCACAAATAAATGAATATCTGTGATGTGGTTGTGCGCACGAGAAATAAATCCGTTGTCGGCAACCCAAGAACAGATTTAGATTTCGAACGGCGTCCGTGCACCCCTGTAAATTTACTACGGCGGCGGGCAGCGGTGAATGTGCAATTCGCGATGGTGAACTTTTTGGGCTTGCGAGAATATTTGAAGGACTCAACTTCCTCGACCTCCCAGGAAACAACCACCTCGACATCCACTCTCCGGACCTCGACCTCCCTCCTCCCCAACCCTTTCGAGTTCCGATTGTCGTATCTACCACCACCAACATGTCCGCAGACGAGGAGAAGGCAAAGAAGCAACGCGAGGCCGGCGAGAGGGAGGCAGCCAGACTCTGGCGCGCATGGCGAACAGTCCACGAGATGGTCCAAGATCGCGGCTACGAGCTGACCGACGAAGAAGTCAAGATCAGCTTTGATAACTTCAAGTACAACTACGCGTCGGATGGGGAGGAGGATATCATCGAGTAAGCCCCTTCAGCTCCATAGTAGTCTCCCTCCCTCAAGCTAACACCCCCCAGTCGCAAGAAGATGAAGTTCTCCGCCCGTCCCTCTGATGCCATGATGGTCAGATACTCCAACCCACCTACAGCTGCAGACCCCAACCCCGCCAGCCCAGACATCGGCACGATCTGGGTCGAGTTCCTGCCGGACTCCAGCGTAGGAATCAAGCAGATGCGCGCCTTCGCCCAGTACCTGACCAGCCACAACTTCCACACCGGCATCCTGGTCACCAACGTCAATATCACCCCCGCTGCACTCAAGATCATCCCTGCCGTTGCGTCCGAGACGAGAATCGAGTGCTTCGTTGAGCAGGACTTGCTGGTTAATATCACGCATCATGAGTTGGTGCCTCAGCATGTTTTGCTTAGCAAGGAGGAGAGAACTGCCCTGCTGCAAAGATATCGATTGAAGGACACGCAGCTCCCGCGAATTCAGCTGGGCGATCCTGTTGCGAGGTATTTTGGCTTGAGACGCGGACAGGTGGTCAAGATTATTAGAAAGTCAGAGACGGCAGGGCGATATGCCAGTTACAGACTTTGCGTTTAGGGGGCAAAGGAGTGTTTGGGTGGGAAGGAATGAGAAATGGAGTTTATGGCGCTGGTTTATTTGGCAAAAGCATGCATGGGGGAGGGCGTCTAGATTGTGAGATAACTACTGCGACTTTGCGGATACCAAAATAAACTGTACCAACAAAAGTGATCCTCTTGGTATATGTACATGACATGTGATATTGCAGAAGAAAGGAGTCTGAGAAGAGGTACTCAATCAGGTTGAGGGAGGCGCTTTAAATTGGATCCTTCTCTATGATTGTCATCTTGAAAATTGCAAACCACAAACCCTCCTCTAAACATAACTACTATAAGTGTTTCCATCCAGCAAGGTAACAACAATCTCATCGTACCGGAGCGACCTCAAATATCGAGTCGACATGAAACAACTGGGAATATGACAATTCACTCTATGCGAAAGTGACTGGCTTTCACCGTCCCAGCATCTTGACAATCTCATTGTACCGGAACATTTGGAATATTGATGCGATGTGCAACAGCAAACAATGATCTCAGGGCGGATTGACTCTTCAACTCTTAGAAACTTGCCACTGAAGGTGAACTGAGATCGACATTATTGTCAACATTCAACTCTTAGCGAGGCATTGATGCACTCCAAAATGTTTCAAAGTAATAATTCACCCGTGGGACCATATTAGCCGAGAATGATCTCTTTTACCAATTAATCCAATCAACATCTCGCATCTGTTCACAAGATGTACATACACATCTACTCTACAACTTAGCCTTCACACCCTCCTCATCCTGAACCACGACACCCCTTTCCCCGGCCTTTGCTTTATCCCTCAAGACTCGCCTCAAGATCTTCCCACTGGCACTCTTCGGAATGACATCAATAAACTCCACCTCCTTAATCCACTTATGCCTCACCTTTCTCTCTTTTACATACTTCAGAATCTCTCTTCCTGCCTCCTCACCTCGTTCCAAATTCCCTTTCAAAACAACAAAAGCCTTTGGTCTCTCCCCGCTGTATTCATCCTCTATCCCAAGCACAGCAACATCCTCCACTTTGCTATGACCAAGCAAAAGATCTTCCAACTCAGCAGGAGCGACACCGATTCCTTTCACTTTGATCATCTCCTTGATACGATCCGTGATCGTGACCATGCCATCCTCCCCCACCATTGCTTGATCCCCTGTATGCAGATACCCCTCCTCATCAAACGTATTTCTCGTCGCCTCCTCATTCCCCAAATACCCCATCGTAATCTGCGGTCCCCTCGCCAACAACTCCCCCGGTTCATTGATACCAAGTTCCCTCCCTTCCTCATCCACGATCTTAACCTCCGTACTCGCACAAATAGCACCCACTTTATGCGCATGCTCAAACCCATACATCTCCGGCGGATGCGCAGTAATACAAGAACAAGACTCCGTCATCCCATACCCCTGCTTAAACCCCGTCCCAGGGAATCTCCTCTCCAACGCCCTAATAATCTCCTCACTCAACGGGGCGGCCCCAGAACTAAAACGCTCCACACAACTCAGATCATACTCCTTTACAACCTCATCCCTCACCATCCTAATCAAAATCGGCGGAACGAGCAATAGTTCTGAGATTTTGTATTTGGAGATGGTGGAGAGCATGGAGGGCATGGTGAAGGAAGATAACATGTAGACTTCTGCGTTCAGGAGGATTGGCAGGTGCAGGGCGTGCACGAGGCCGGTTATGTGGAAGGCGGGGAGCACGGCGAGGATCTTTTTGTGGGTTGGGGGCGTGATGAGGGCTATTTGGAGGCATTGGGCGATTACGTTGGCGTGGGAGATCATTACCTTTCCTCTTGTTAGCTCTCTCCTTTCTCATTTCCTTTCCCTCTTGGACTATTCTCGAATTTGGAACCAGAATGAAAAGGAGAGGACTCACAGCATTAGGTAACCCCGTCGTCCCAGAACTAAAACTCAAAAATCCACAAAGATCAGCATTCCTCTCCCCCTCCTTTAACTTATACTCCACCACCTGCTCCCTCTCTTTCCTCCCCTGCTCAAGCAACTCCCCCATCCCCATAAACCCCTCCATCTTTCCTTCCAACAAAAAAACTTTCTCCTTCCCAATCCCCGCCTCCTTCGCCGCAGCAGCCGCCACCTGCATGCTCCCCGGCACCGTAAACAAATACTTCGCCCCAGCAGTCTTTAGAGCATAGGTCATCTCCTCTACATTATAGGCTGGACTGGCTCCTGACACGATTCCCGCAACGCGGTTCACGGCCAGCATGGCGACGGGGTACCATGGTGTGTTTGGGCTGAATAGAGCTACGACGTCGCCTTTGACGAGGCCGTGGTGCTTTACGAGGGCGGTGGAGAGGTGTGTGGTGTGTCTTTTGACTTCCGAATAAGAGATGCGTTGTTCCGTCAGGGCGTTTCTGAACCCGGCTATTTCAGAGTCGGGATTCTTGGATAGGGGCGAGGCGGGCGAGGAGAACAGCCAAGTCCAGGTTGTTATGTTTGTTGGTACTGTGGAGGTTGGTTGGGGTGGTTGGGAAGGGTGGAGAACTTACGGTCGATGTCTGGTTGAGAGCTTTTGAATGGCATCTTGGGATAGATGAATGCTTGGTGAAGAGAGAGGAAAGCAACGGTTAGGAGGAAGGTATGAAAATTGAGAGTGGAGGAAGAAAAGGGGAAGGAAAATTAGACCTACCTAGGTACCGGGAATAACTAAGGGCTCCTTATTCGGTGCTATGGAGGACGGTTGGAGAAGGTGGGGAAATGCGGGGTCGTTAGTGGGGTTTAGTGACGATCCTCTGATCACGTGCACTTCCCCCTTTTCTCTTCGTCTAATCGGAAACTCCTGCTCACTTGATGCAAAGGCACCGGGGCTATTATCAGGCTCGTTTCATTCAATGCAAATACGGAAAAGCAAACCAGCTATGCATACTCCAAGCAACCCAGTGCCACAAGCAACCCACAAGTCAAAAATCAAGGTCATGAACACATATCTACATCATCAATCACCCTTTCAACCCACAACAGCCTTCATGCTCAAACTCTCTAGAAACCCAGCCAAGTCTTCTTTTTTAACTTCAACCACGCAATGCTCAAAACTGTCAATCCTCACTCTTGCATTCGTTTCTTCCACCACTTCTTGGAATGCATTTCCGAACTTGTTCCGTCCAAATCCCCTCGCCTGGGAGGCCTCATCTTCCTCATCGTCGGAGTCCTCATCAGATGACGATTCGGAATCTTCTGATTCCGTCTCGTTTTCCTCATCAGCGTCGTCGCCAAGAGCAAGTCTTCGTGCTTCTCGCTTCTGTTCCCGGATCTTCTCCTTGTTCTGCTTTTTCAGCTCGCGAGCTTTTGCTTTTGCTTCTCGCTTCTCCTTCTTTTCTTTAGCTGCATGTCGATCGCCAAAGCCCATGCCGCCACCTCCTCCTCCGCCAGTTCCAACGACAACATAGACTCCTCGATTCTCGTTCAGCCCAGCGACCACAAGTGGTGTGCCTCGCCCACCATGACCAATCTTTCCCTTGTTCTCGCGTTCCTGTTCCGCGATTGCCTCGCCAATCCACAACGCAAGTTTGGTCAATGCGGAGGGGTGCGTAAATAGTGTCACATCTGGCCCATCTTTTACCACACACATTCGAAACGCCCGAAGATGGCGGATCTGTTTCTTCTCGATTAATGAGGTACCTGTTCGAAGTATGGCGCGGTGAAGATGTTGAGCTGTCGGTAGGGCAGATTTTAATTCTTCGATCCTAAATCACTTGTTAGCCCTCAATAATTCTAGATATGTTTAGAAAACCGTACTTCTCGAGCGCATCGTAGGCATCCCAGAATCTTCCAACCCATTCTTCCCCTTCTAAAGTCCCGTCTTCATCAGACGTCTCCTTCATTTCTCGTCCACGATCATAACCTCCATTCTCGAGTGTTGTAACAGCCTTCTTTCCAACTTCAAGAATAGCTCCCACCACGACTCCAACATCTTGAGCACTCAGAGTAGCCCTCCAGCCCCAACTTCTCACAAATCCCCAGCCTTCTTTCGTCCCACCTCGATCCCTACCATCGGTGTCTGCAGCTGGAACCAAGTCGTCAAGTCCGTACATCTCCGAATATTTTAACAGCTTTGTTCGTAGTCCTCTCTTTAGTTCCATGTCCATATGTGTGTAACTTT
Source organism: Hyaloscypha bicolor E (assembly GCF_002865645.1). Lineage (NCBI taxonomy): Eukaryota > Fungi > Ascomycota > Leotiomycetes > Helotiales > Hyaloscyphaceae > Hyaloscypha > Hyaloscypha bicolor. Next base: position 2,514,962 of record NW_020194685.1, on the reverse strand, counting down.
GCTTGCATTGGACAAGACTAACACCCATCTTTGCCAGAAGCTTGTGCAGTCTCTTCCTCCCTGTATCTGACCATATATGTAACCGCGCGGACAGATACGGAGAGTGAAGCATGCTGTCATAAAGACTCCAGTGCCGGATCAGGAGGAATTTCGGTTCAGGTGATAATCGAATGCTGGTGTCGGTTGGACTTCGAGCCGTGGTGGGTATTATGCCGCTGTTCTCTGGTAGCATATTTCGATTGCCGCTTAAACTTGAGTCTGAGAGCTCAGGTGGATTTAGACGCCGGACTTCATCCCGAAGTAGCTGTCGTATTCGAGATCCGCGAGTCCCAAGCCAGCCTTTTGGGGATGTCGATTTCGAAGTCGAAATTGCAACCCCTACAGATGATCGACCGTAGAGCTCCATGGAAGTGACACCTACAATAGTCATCCACAGCAGGTCGTTGTCTTCTCGACCAAGTTCTGAGGCAAGAGAGTACATCATGGACGATATTGGCTCCGAATATGACGCTCCAAGGGAATAGTATGCTTGTAACACAGATTCGTTTTTACGTCGCAGCTGTAGGAGTCGACGCCGTAGTTTCCGAGCAGATGGCGCTTTGGGAGGTTGAGCAGGAGTTGGGGAAACGGAGCGGGAAGCACTCGATGCTATCGCAGAGGGACCACTGAAAGATAGAAGACCACGCTTTTTTGGACGTGTTGGAGAATCTGGAATTGGGCTCGACTGGCATAGGAATTAGTAAATGCAGGTAAAGTCGCCGCAATGACATACCGAATTGCTTCTCCGTCTTTGCCGTGGCCTGTCTTCATCATCACTACTCTCGTCCTCGTCATCTCGATCCGACCAGGATTTTCGTTTCTGCCCAGTTCGGGAATCGGTCGGCGCGTCCTCATCCTCGCTCTCAGTGTCACTTCCCCCACTATCATCACCGCCATCCTCAACTTCTGGCATATCCACAAGAGCAAGAAACGCGTCTCTTTCCGCAACCAGCTCCTCCTCAATATCCCCATCATCAAAAACAATAATACCGCCCTTCCCTGGCTTGTAATCGCGTTGTATCTTCCCACCATCAACACCCTGCGGCCGCTGGATGACCAGCTCCCCCTCATCCTCAATAGGCGGAGGTATTGGAACCCCGGCAAAAACATTCCCTAAATTCCAAGGACGTCGCGCGTCGATCACCCACACTTCAACACCACCATAATTACTCTCATCACCCTCAGCTTCAATGCCCAACAGACCCCCAAGATCAACCAGCCCTCCAACTCCGAGGCAAACTACAACTCCCCCGCTGCCTCCCTGGCTCTCCATCATCGGTCGAATGACATCTCGTCCCGCCTTCTCCAAGTCGCCATACCCAGCAATTGGCTGGATCTTGTGCGGTATGTAGTCGCGTTTGAGAAGTTGAGTGAGGATTCGACAGCCGCAGAGCGCATCGGGTTCTAGGGCAACCAGAATGAGGACTGGTGGAGACAAAGGGTGGTGGGTTCGTTGGAGGTGGAGGTAGAGCGTCGAGATTAGGGAGCGCGGCAGATACATCGTTATTGCACTTTCGACGCGTCGGAATTCATAATAGGTTTTTGGGAACTAGGAAACGGTTCGAGCGAGCGACTGCTATTCTTTTGGAGGAAAATGAATTCGTGTTGGGACAGTGGGTGGACGCGTTTGGGAGGCCCAGAAGCGGCTTGCTGCACAAGTTTTGTCGGCTTGAGATTTTGAAATTCTGATGATAGTGTTCTCGAATACTGACCCCCAGCTCCAGATGCAGACGAAATTGAAAGTTCCTTCTCAATCGTGAGGCCGGCGGAGTGGTGGTGTTTAGCTTTGGTGGTGGGAGGAGAGTCGCGGTTTCCAGCTTCGGCCCAAGTCGCGTCGCCGTCCGGCACTAAAAATTCCTTGCAGCGGCTCGGAGAAACTATTGTTCCTTCCAACTACACAGACCATTCCTCAACGTCTCCAAGGCCTGGTCCTAAAGACAGCAGCATCTGGTCCAAGGCGAGAACCCTTTGTGTGTCAAAGGTTACACTTGTTGACTCCATTATCTTCCAAAGCTAGTACGAAGTCGGTCATCTCTAGGACGCAGGCTCGCAGCCTGAACCTTTGGAACCCTGTTATGTTGATGTTATTGACGATCCGTTATGTCCGGGGCTTCTATCGTGGTTGATACACCTGGTCGATGAATTATCCCCTTCCGGCCATGTCTTTGGGAGTGAGCTCCAATTCATGGCCACTGTCACCAATTCGTCGAAAGTTCCTCGCAAAATTGAAGAAACCTTGGTTGCAGATTGATTGTGAACCCTCACGGGACCCATCAATTCGAGCCCAGGAGTTCGTTAGCGACACTTACCATTACTTTGACATTGGGAAAGGCGACATTTGGGGACACTTTTTTTGGCGGACATGGATGGCCACTTCTGTTACTTTATTGATACGGTTTGCTTTTGCAGCAAAGTTGGTGGTGACGCCTCATACGACTAGGCCTACTCACCATTTGTGGAGAAGGTGAACTGGCATCTATCTGGCTGTCCGAGTATGCCCAGTGCACGAAGGTAAGACTTGTATAACATCGAAGTACACAACCACGACACCAGCTCAACGCGATACTCTATCGCTCTTCTACTATAGAACGGTTTTAGGATCTATGCCAAATGGAGTCCTCTGTTGAGGAACTAGATATCATCCTCAGCAAAGCAAAGTCTGTGTTTGAGGTGGTGAAAATCACTAGGGAGGAACAGAGGAGATGCGGAAAGCATGGCGAGATGCTGATTGACAATGGGTAGACTGGGGGGCATAAGAGGGCGAGCCATTTACAGAAGAGGGCCATGGGGCTGCTGATCATTTGAGTTAGACATGCAGTGTCTTCGTCAGCGAATGGTTAATACAGGCTGTCCGTGAGTCACGAGATTGTATGAGCATGGAAGGGTGCGATTCTCCATGGTAAGGGAGTTTATTGTGTACACCATGTTCCTGAAAGGAGTCAAGTCAGATATGGCGAGTACATATGCTCTTGTTCTAACGGTCGAACATCGATTAACAATGAGGTTAGACTTCCTCTTCCGGAATTATGAATCCCGTTACATTATTAGACGATATGCAACCAGCTTACGCCGCTACAGTTTAGTCAAAACTTTCTATTTGGAATTTGAGGCACTAGGTGCACTAAGGAACATTCAGGACCTATCATAGCGCCAAGAGAACCTGGCCCCGCCAGGCCAAGAGAACATGGGTAATGCAACCTATTGCCGGTTTGAGCTTGGCAAGTTAAGACTGGGAACTCAGAACTTCCAAAGTACAGGATCCTTCCCGATTTTCGGGATTACGATTTACAATGTCAGGAAACTTTCGGCCTACCATTAAGCTCCATATTTTGTACCACTCAGCCTTAATCAAAACATTGCCAGAAGCTTCGCATGAATGGGAAACTTTTGGTGGAGTTCATAGGATGTGATCACGTGATTGATGAGGGTACTTCCTCTAACCATTTTCCCAGTGCAACCAGCTACCTCCGTCCAACTTCCATCCGCTTACCCCTTGATTCTTTCAATCGCCGCTCAGTGCCTCCCACTGAGCCTTGTTATATTTCGGCCGAATGGTGCTCAGGGAGATAACTCATTTAACGCCGATGTGCTTCATGTGCCAAGCAGTCAAGCGTGGCTCCGCCTCAATATATTACGCACTCTTTTGTCGGCCGTTCCTCTTGTGACCTCTCATATTCAGCACAGTTTCTAACAATACCCAACGAACTTCGTGATTTTCAAGAGCTTCTATTTGCTAGAAAACAGCACGCCGCTCGCATGCAGAGCGAAGCCTCTTTCCAACGCACAACTGCGAAAGATGTCAAGGGATTCTTCGTATTCAGCCTAGATGTCTGGGCAACAGACACACGCCGACGCTACGACGCTGGGCACATATCATATCTTTTGGAGTGGCCATTTTCTTTCTGTAACTTAAGATGTTGTACAGTTAGTATTGTCCCTTGACTTGCATCTTATCGTGTTGGCTTCCGATCGTCCCGAGTCTTTCTTCCTTTCTTCCTCCTTGTTGTGAGACTCTGGATCCTATCTCTGCTTCTAAATCTTGAGAGAAGAGGCGGTGCATTCCCATCCACGTTATGAGACTCTCTCATTTGCCAATTACTGCATGGTTTGGTCTCCATCTTTGGATATCATCCGGAAATGGTACGTCTATACCCGCTTCCACTCATGAGAAATAGAGCTCACACAACAATACAGCACGATCATTACCCCGAGATCAAATAAACTACATTTCCGTCGTTGAGGATCCCATTATTAATACATCATCCCACGTGATCGGCCACCTTTCACACTTCACCCTTGCTTTCTTGCTCCGCGCTCCCCAACAACAGCACTTCAAACTCAAACTACAGCCCAACCATGACGTCCTACCGGATGGTGCCCATTTATCGTTCCTCGATGTGCAGGGAAGTATCAAATCATCAGCAGCAATAGAACGATATGAACACAAGGTGTTCAAAGGATCAGCCTGGCTCCAGACCGAAGACGGGAATTGGGATGAGGTGGGATGGGCTAGGATTTATGTGAAAAGAGACGGACCAAAGCCCTTGTTAGAGGGTGCATTCAACATGTTCGGTGACCATCACCATATCCAATTGCGATCCAACTACTTGCAGACAAGACGTCAGTCGGATGTCAATCTTCCTAGTTCTTGGGACAGTGAAGAAGAGCAAATGGTTGTGTATCGGGACTCCGATATAGCTCAAGAGGAGCTCTCTGATATTGAACAACGGTCTCCTGGTGGTGTAACTTGCGGAGCAGATCAACTTGATTTCAACTACGAATTCAGCCATCCAATAGTCGGTTCTAGATCAGAAGCGCCCACCACCGGTTGGGCTTCCACCCTTCTGAAGCCCGTTTTCTCTCCAAGGAAACGTCAGAGCGGGCGGATAGGAAACGGCAATCTTCGAGCGACTATCGGATCCACAGCTGGCTGCCCTACAGAAGGCAGGGTTGCCTTGATCGGAGTTGCAACAGATTGCACATATACCGCATCGTTTGCTTCAACTGACGCTGTCCGCGAAAACATCATCAGCATGGTGAATACCGCATCTGCGGTGTATGAACGTACCTTCAATATCACCATTGGGCTCCGCAATCTTACAATCAGTGATGCACAGTGCCCTAGTACTGCTCCCGCTGCAACCCCGTGGAACCTTGGCTGTTCCGGCGTCGAGATTGATCAGCGGCTAGATCTCTTCTCGACCTGGCGTGGATCAATAGGCGATAACAATGCCTACTGGACCTTGCTGAGTACATGTAACACAGGAAATGCAGTTGGGCTAGCATGGCTTGGACAACTTTGCGTTTCTGGGGTAGTGGGGACCGGTTCCCAGTCCGTAAGTGGGGCTAATGTTGTTGTCCGTACTCCATCGGAGTGGCAGGTCTTCGCGTAAGTGCTCTTAGAACCTTTTTACCATCTGCTAACCATGTTGCAGCCATGAATCAGGTCATACTTTTGGAGCCGTGCATGATTGTGATTCGACTGGTTGCCAATCCGGGACGTGTTGTCCGATATCCACTTCATCGTGTGATGCGAGCGGCAGGTATATCATGAGCCCATCTTCGAGCAGGAGCCTCACCGATTTCTCGCCATGCTCAATTGGCAACATATGCTCTGCATTGGGTCGAAATACTGTTCGATCAAGTTGTCTCAGTGCTAATCGCAATGTTACAACTATCACTAACAGCCAATGCGGCAACGGCATTGTCGAAGTTGGCGAGGATTGTGACTGTGGAGGAGAAGAATCTTGCGGAAACAATCCTTGCTGCAACCCAACTACTTGCCAGTTCAGAAACAACGCTGTATGCGACGACTCTCATGAGTCTTGCTGCTCAAACTGCCAGTTTACTTCGGCAAGCACAGTGTGCCGGGCAAGCACTGGTATTTGTGATGTAGAGGAGACTTGCACTGGCGCCTCAGGCGCCTGTCCCTCGGATGAGTACCTTCCGAACGGACAGAGTTGTGGAAACAACAGCGGCCTAGCTTGTGCCAGTGGCCAATGCACTAGTCGCGATCTTCAGTGTCAGATGATTGTAGACACTTTCTCGAACGGCAATTATACAAGTGCCTGCAACAGCAACTCATGCTCCGTCATATGTTCTTCAGCCACCACTCAAAACTCTGGGGGTAATTTCTGCTCCTCGATGAATCAAAACTTCTTGGACGGAACTCCATGCGGTAGTAACTCGCGTTGCAATAGTGGTCAATGCCGTCGAACGACCTCGGATAATGGAGGTACCTCCTCTGGTGGGGGTGGCACCTCTGGTGGGGGTGGCGCCTCTGGAAATGGCGGCTCCTCTTGGTTTGATCGCAATCGAAATCTTGTTATTGGACTTGCAGCTGGGCTGGGAAGTCTTGTTATTCTGCTGCTGTTGTGCTGCATTTACAGCTGTTGTCGGAAACGCAGACGTGCAAACGCTTTACCGCCTTCACAACCACCCTTAGCTCAGTTCTATCCAAACAACCCACCAGCTTATGGGGCATATCCCGCATATCCTGCATATCCTGCATATCCTGGGCTCGCGCATACGAACTTCTCTGCCAGGCGAGGCAGCGTTCCATTGGTTAGGTATGCTTGAGTTCGGGCGGGGTGGGCTTGAACATTCCGTAGTATAACGAATTAATGCCTCAAAAAGGTGAAAATCTCTGGCACTTTTCGTCAAAATTATTATGGTGTGAGACGGAAATTTGTAGGCCGCAATGTGGATAAATTTTGAAGACAGCTCGCTGAAATAGGGGTACAGAGATCCGTGAAGTGCAAGTCCTCCCTTCAACAAATGCAAATAGTTTGTGACTAATCACTAATCAACAGCGAATAACGTTTGACCCTCCGTTCTTCTGAGCCTTAACAACTTTCTAAGACCACAGCCAATCATCCAACGCTATTCATCCAACACTCTTTGGATACTGAATCCAGCCTGAATTATCAATTTCCTCATAGCCGAAGGCGCTAGAGATCACTTCAAACCCTCAGACAACAACTATCCCGTTTTCAGAAATAATTTGAGAAATAATGCTCAAAGCTTCAGTCTTTACACTAGACCCAATCGTACCAAACTTTACCCTTATATAAAGTGGAGTTCTTGAAGTGTTCAAAGCCTAGTGTGGCAAACAAAACCGACACTTACTGAAGGCAAGATTCCTCCAGATCATTCCCCGTCAAACGCTCACAGCAACGAGAAAATAGTGCTTGATAGGTATCAAAAGCTCGCAAGGTTAACCAGAGAATTGAAACAGGAAGACTAAAATTGACAACATCACAATGACCCAGTAGCCGCCTTTTCCTTCACCTTAAAGCCTACTCGCTTCCCAACATACTAACTCTGCAGCCCCTTCTCCAGATCAGCAGCTATGAAATCGAGAGTATCTTCCATTGGAGTATAGCAAGCTTGTGCTTGAGTTATTATACTCAAATGGATCTCAATTAGCGGAATGCCCTCAAAGCGGGGTTTCCAGCTCGGTGGCGAGTCTGCTTAGTAAGAAGATGATCGCTTGAAACGCCCTCTAGTCATCTAAAAGAGAGTCGAGATCAAAAATTACCGCTTTGAGCGTACACCCACGTTTTAGGAATGCGAAGCGAGCAGAACAGGGGGGGGGGGGGTACAGGGGTTGGCAGGGGCACACTCCTTTCGTATCTATCTTAGGCCCTCTGAAGTCGCTAGCGAGATGGAGTGATAAGGTTCTACTCGCTAGAATACAAAACGTTGCCACTAGCGAACCCCTATTTCTGGGAGGTTTTTCGGCAAGAATCGGCATTTCGGCCGGAAGTGGGGTTCGTCAGAGCTCTTTTCAACTTCTCATCGTACAGCACTTCACTATCTGAGGACCTTCCTTCCTTCCTTATTCGCCGGTTTAGGCGAGATACCCCTATATATGGCGATCAATTTGTAGTATCAATGGTCATCAACCTGACATGATCAACGCAAACATGAAGGGTTCTCAGAAGCAGTCATCTTTTTCACCGCCGAAATACTTCGACCTCGGAACATACCATTGGCCTATAACTACTACCAGCGAAGAGGCCCAGACCTGGTTTGATCGAGGCCTCATTTGGGTTTACGGCTTTAACCACGAGGAAGCCGCAAAGTGCTTTGAGAAGGCTATCGCCGCCGACGAAGGTTGTGCGATGGCATATTGGGGTTTGGCTTATGCCCTCGGTCCAAACTATAACAAGCCATGGGATGTCTTCGATGAATGTGAGAGGACTGCCAATCTTAAGCGAACCAATGCCGCTGCCAGACAAGCAGAGACACTTTCTGCCCCAGCCGAGCCCGTTGAACGTGCTCTCATCCACGCCATCCAGTCCAGATACCCGCAGCAGCGGATGACCAAGGACTTCTCGCTGTGGAATAAGAAATATGCGGAAGCTATGGAATCTGTATACCGGAAATTCTCCGATGATCTCGACGTAGCGGCATTGTATGCTGATGCACTAATGAACCTGACGCCATGGGCGTTGTGGGATATACATACCGGAGAACCGACGCCGGGATCACGGGTATTAGAAGCGAAGCAGGTTCTTGACCAAGGTATAGCTACTGAGGATGGATTCAAACACCCTGGTCTCCTTCATTCATATATTCATCTCATGGAGATGTCAAGCACGCCTGAGAAAGCATTGACGATAGCTGATCGTCTGCGTGACCTCGTTCCAGATGCTGGGCACTTGAGACATATGCCCTCACGTGAGTCAATTTACATTCCATCCAGATTTCATTCCTCTCAGAATACTAACCAAAGATTTTTGGGTTTAGATCTGGACATCATGTGTGGTGACTACCGTCGAGCCATTGCCGCGAACTCAGAAGCAATCTTGGCTGACGAGAGATTTGTTGCCCAAGAGGGACCTTTCAATTTCTACAGCCTCTACAGAACACACAACTATCATTTCCGCATCTATGCCGCCATGTTCTCTGGACAGTCAAAAATTGCTCTTGAAAGTGTTGCACAGATCGAAAAGTCTTTTCCAGAGGAGTTGCTTCGTGTCGAGTCCCCGCCAATGGCAGACTGGTTGGAAGGTATTCTGAGCGTGCGTGTGCATGTTTTCATACGGTTCGGGCTATGGCACGATCTTCTGAGTCTCGAGTTCCCAAAGGATCAAGAACTCTACTGCGTGACGACGGCAATGATCTATTATGGGAAAGGTGTGGCTCTTGCAGCTACTGGAAAGGTTGAGGAAGCGGAGGAAGAACGAACGCGCTTTCGTGACGCCGTGAAACGAGTTCCTTCTTCTCGCACAATCTTCGCCAATAAATGCATCGATGTCCTAGACGTCGCTGGAGCAATGCTCGATGGCGAGCTTGCCTACCGCCAGGGCAATTTCGACCTTGCATTCGAAGAATTGAGGCGGTCTATCTCCCTCGATGACGCGCTTCCGTATGATGAGCCTTGGGTAGCCAACCTTTTCTTTGTCCTATACCCCGAGCTCCTTGCCTCACTGGTAGGGAGTGTTTCGTCTCTCTCCCAGTTCTCTCCTCCCCAAAGAAATATATTGCTAATTCGTTGGTAGGGGTGGATGCAACCAACTCGACATGCATACGGTGCTCTGCTACTGGAGCAGGGGCATGTTGGAGAGGCTGCCGCTGTGTATAGTGCTGATCTTGGGATGGACAACGTGATTCCACGGGCTTTGCAACATCCGAATAATGTTTGGGCTTTGCATGGATATCATGAGTGTTTGTTGAAGCTTGGACGGAAAGCTGAGGCGAAGATCTTGGAGCCGCAATTGAGACTGGCTCTCGCCATTGCAGATGTGGCAATTCGTTCTTCTTGCTTCTGTAGACTAAATACGTCAAGTTAGCCAATCCGAATTCATAAGAAATCAACTTAATCTACTGGCAGTCTCCCAGGTATTATTGTTTGTTTATTTAACTGGAACTATTCTCAAGTATTTGCCAATATGTTCGATGACTGGAGTTGTTTTCAGAGAAAAAACATGGTGTTTGTTTGTCTGAAAGCAAACAGGTTTGCTTATTCTATTCATTAAGCTAAGACTCTTACTTTAAGAGCCCAGATTAGGCTTGCCTTTGCTTCAAGCCGGGCACGGCGCACGGAGGTCATTTAGCTATTCTTAAACTGTAAAGACCTATAAATTGACTTACGAATGCTGCTTGGATTTGTTTAAGCAAAGACTTTATGGGTCATTCGGCAGGACTTCTGTTTGAGACACCGGTCTTCAACGGCTTCTTCTATTCTAGACTTTCCGAGCACCCATCGTCCTTCATTACGACCCTTTCCAATACACAACAATCTAGCACCAAAGCCTGCAATAAACCACACTATGGCGCCATTCAAGTCTGATGTGACCTCAAGGGAAATCAGTGGAAATGGAAAGATCACCTCTTTTTGGCAATTCGAAGCTGACGTCACCGCCGCCTCGCCTGGCTGCGGTCGCAGCATGAGATCCTCCACCAAGGCAAAGACCGCAGCAACGCAAGCCATGGCCAATGCCAAGTGTACCAAATCTTCTCTTCAGCGGGGAAGATAGGCTGAAGCCGGTAAGAGTTTAGCCCTTCATGCACAGCTTCTACATACTAGTATGTGCTAATGCGCTTCTTTAAAGCAAAGCACCTGAACCTGGCATCCGCTATATCGACAGGCTTGCGCCTGAACTTCTCCTCATAATCGTCAAAAACTTGGATCCAGTTAGCTCCGCCAGCTCAGTGTGGGCTCCGATAGGCTCGATAATCGATCGATAGATAATCGCGCTAATTGGTCAATAATCGATAATTATCGATAATAGTGGGTCTAATTTCTTTAGCAATGGTTACATCGTACAGGGCTAATGCGCTGTATCGCTAAAAATATAGCGCATTGGCCCTATAACTATCACTAAATGGCTAGACTCACTTTTATCAATAATAATTTATTGGAGCCCACACTGCGCCAGCTTTAGTCTCACTTTCAAGGCAGTCTATCCGCTCCATTACAAGACTCATAGAAAATTCAAGTTGTAGCAAAATTTCGGTGTCCGCAAGAGCACACACGAATACACCATGGACGGAGACATGCTGACCAACTTGCTCGCAAACTGGGTGCCTTCCAACCCCAGATAGAACGGTCGCGATGGCAAGTCCACTACCAAGAAGATGTTCAAGCCATTTCTCCGGGGAGTACGATATGGCGACGAATAATAGTGCTATAACGACGGGACTGAGCTCTACGAGGGTCTTTCGGACAGAAACTACGAGAAGACGACGGAGAAGTGGTTGAAACAAGTCGATGAGTTGGGTGGGAGTACGAGGCGAGGCCGTTGTTGGACACTACAGAGGGCCAGCTGGCACACTCCCTGAGGCGGTGCGAGAAAAACGATGGCTATTGATTCTCGGGTGCTCTGTGCAACCCAGCCGTATCTGGAGGAATCAGGGTACATAACGAGTTATTGAACCTCTATATCGCAGAACGCACATGGTTATGACAATGATTTCTGATGGAGAATCTCGTGTACAATAGACGAAACCATTGGCAGAGAAATAAGGACCTCATGTCCAGGCTCCCCACGAGCTCATGAGATGAGATGACTTTGCAATAAATGAAGGCTTCATGACTCCGCTGTGTGTGCTCGTTTTTTATTTTTGAACTATCTTCTCATGATTATTGCGTGTTGAATGAGACCAGGCTCCCTTTTCGCGCTTTTCGCGCTAATACATTATGAACACGGACTGGTTTAATGGAATGGAGACAATGAGAACACAAGTCAACGAACATTCTGTGTCGAGACAGTAGTCTTCCTAATGCCCGGCCCCCAACTCTGCACATCCTCACTGCTAACCTCCGTCAACTTACTCTGGCTATCACTCCAGCCGTGCTGAGTACTCGTCAAAGGTCCCACACTCCCGCTCCTTCCTGAAATACTCCTCTTCACGCCTTTCCTCTCTCCTCTCTCCATATCCGATCCTGTTTCGACCAAAGTCGTGACGCCTCTGTTCTTTCCGATATCGCTCCTTAGTCCAAATTCTTCCGCTTCACTTTTGCTTCGACTGCGGACGTAGCCGGGGTTGCCAGAAGGAGGCCAAGGGTTGGAGGCTCCCAGGGAAGAACTCCCGCCGAGTAATCTAGAACGGGACAGAAAAGTTCGGAAGAGGGGACGGAGGGTAGCGATTGAGGAGGCTGCTATACCGATTCCGGTTTCGCAGGTTGACCAGATGGCAACATCTGTTGTCGCGTATAGGAAGTCTTCTTGGTTGGAGAGGTCTTTGACATAGGGGATTCGGACAATTGTGGCGGTGGAGGCTCTGATACATCTTCCGTCAGTTTGGGATGTTTGATAAAGGACTGGATAAGCTCACATGGCCCCCAGAGCGAGAATTGCCGCAACTGAGAGTTTTGTCCTGGGATTCATCTGCAAATTCCACACGAGGGAGATTGGGAGAAGTCCAAGTGTCCAGTCCGCAGCACACGAGATAGCAGAATAGGCATAAGTTGCGTCGACAGTGATGGTGGGGTCGATGCAGTTTCCCGTTCCACCAGTATAGCGAGTCCAGAAATAGCTGGATGGCAAGCATTGCATGACGAAGAGCAGAAAGTAAGCTAAACTATAGACTTCGAGGATGGTTACGGTAGTCCAGATAATGATCTTGTGTGTCTTTGAAACGGAAATTCTGAGCAGCATGACGCCGATACTGAATTTGAGTGCCATGTTGGAAAGAACGTAGACTGGCTCGCAGGCCCACCACCACTAGTTCCCCCATAAGCCATTGCTTCCACTTTGAGCGAGAGTCTTACCTTCAACCCAACGGGTATCTCTTCTTGTGGAAGGAGACTCGAATGCTGACCCGTGCCATGATGCACACCTGTAATGCAAAAGGTGCAAAAGAAAACGAAGAACACCTACGGCAATTAGCATGAAAGTTTCATCGGAAGAAAGAGCAATTCGTACCCATGCAACTAAAGCGGACCAATCATCAAGCCCAAAGCTTTTCACAACGAAAGCTCTACAGTAGCATCGTAGCATAATCGTGATAGTGCTGAGCGCAAGGAACAGTCCCGCAACGCCAGCGACTTGAGGTCCTCGACCTGCTACAGGTACCGTCATTTTAGCTTCAGATTTGAATGGCGATTCGGACAATAGGAAAGAAATACGACAACGAGGGGTAGAGGGAAGGATCCGCTCTTCATGCGGGCAATGTTGAGGTTAAAAAGCCGCATTTGCCATGGTGAAAATATTGTCAAGCTATTTTCCTCCGCGTAAGACTGGCGCAGCAGCGCGGCCGAGGCTATCCACACAGTGACACAGGCGACCCCCTGGGCCCACCCGTCAGGAACAGAACAGAAATCCACAAGTGGCCAACCTGCCCCAAACCAGTCGCGCTTCACCAGCGCGTTCCTGGATTTGTGGTCATGTCCCGCCCGCAGTCAATCCGCCCGCCCGGTAGTGGACCCCACGACTCGATATGATGTGCGTTATACTTCCCAATTGTGGTGACATCCGAGTCATTGCATGCAGGTGCTTTGCGCATGTGAAACGGTTCCAGCGACCACCCCAGCAGTATCCTAGGTTGACTGTGGGGAAGGAAGGATCTGCAATGCAAATATTTGCTCGGCGTGCGTCTCACATGATTTCTTACCGCACCTCCTCACTTCGAGTGCTCTAGACTTCGAGATCGTCCTATCAAATTCCATGCTGGACAACTAAAATTCCATAGATGGAATTGATCTGTTGTTCAGAAGTCGTGGACACTGGAAAGTAGTGTGAAGAACCCCTTTCCGTCGTTTTGAAATTTTCCACTTTTGTGACAGGCTGACAGCGGGTCGGACCACAGTCTGCTTCACCTCAATTCCTCAAACGAATGATGCGATTCGCTTCTTATTTGGCTGACTATTTTTCCTGACTACAAATATCTCTCAAAAACGGGAGGAAGCGAGCCTGTCAACGAAACCGGCGGATGAGTTCGGGAACGCTCAAGCCGGGGTGGTACGTCCCGATCGGTACTTAACATGCAGCCAGCCAGCCACGCGGACAATTCAGGGGAAGGATGAAGAGCTGCCTGTGTTGAAAGATGTGGACTGAGGAATTGATTTTGGGGAAAGAGTGGGATGAATATTCAGGGGCTCGCTTAGCACCAAGCCGCAAGTTGAGGGGTTGCATTTAGCACTGTAACCAAGGGTCGGCTACTTCCAAACGTACGAGTCATGACTTGAACTTCGAAGAAAAAGAAATTTCATTGTCTTATCTCTTTCCCGGATTTCTGTCTGTCATCATGCCTCCCCAACCCAGTTCGAATGCCTTCTTCCCGGCGCCGCACTAGCGATTCCACCTCAAATGGCTCTCAAGTGAAGATCCCTAAGGGACTAGTGATCGGCAGAATATTGGACAAGAGTTTCTCGAGCTAATTGGGGGATTCTTGGCGGCCTTGGAGCTGCCACATGCGTAGCGCAGATAATTAGTCTCGAAATTTCAAGCGAGCTGTGTGATGATTGGATATTTCCGAATATTCCAGGGTTCGTTGACCTTGCTTTTTGCTTTCATAACATAGAGTGTTCTTCTTCCATCTGGGTATTGCTCTCCTCTTCAGACCGCTTCATCTTAACGTCAACATATTTCGCATATCCAGTCGGCAAAAGAAACAAAATCCTTGCAAAATTGTCAGCTCTTTCTCCCTCCTATCTCAAATTACATCTCCACGTACGTTGACACAACCGCAAACGCCGTAGAAAATCCCCTGACGCTTAGATAGTGGCCTGAGTAATCGTAAAGATAATCATCGATGACGGTGACGATACCACTGATGGCCCAGAAACCGACTTTAACAAGGCTGCAGCGGAGATAGAGTCTAGGGGTGAAAGTGAGCCGAAACAGAGAGGTATAGTTGGCGTAAACGAAGATTTCGAAGACTACTTCGATGATTGTGGCTAGGCAGAGGGTGTAGAGGATGATGCGTTCACTGTTGGTAGCATCAGCAAACTTCAAACTCTAGGTGGAGTTGCCGAATTGAATGTCTCGCGACTTGACTTGGGTAGCTATATCTCTGTCCGCAATTGATGAAAACTTCCCGAAGCCAGCGCCTGCAAAATGCATAAACCTACGCTCGGAAAAGTTTCAACTCGTCACCTTGGCTTTTCAATCCAGTCGCTAAAACTAGTACATGTAAAGCCATCCACTCCAATTGAAAGACCCAGAATGCAGTTAAGATTAATCGATTAAACGGATTGGTTTCTTTATTACGATGTCCTAGGAGTGGTGTAGTGACTGATGAGTGAGGCATCTTGATAATTCAATTGCACTCTTTATGCTCTGATGATCTCGGGGAAGTTCTCATAGTGGAATTTATTCGAGGTGAGATGTACAAATGTTGCTGCCTATTCGGTACGCTAACATCCCTGAAGAAAGATATCTGCCGGCCCTTTTATTGGGGTATATGTACCCCACTTAGGTGGACTTACGGCCAAATGCAGATACGCCACGCAGCTTCTGCTTTTGGGAATATATGCTCGATTCGGCCCCTGGGTGACTTGTGCAAGAGATTATAGATCCTCCGCACAAGAAACTCTAGTCCATGTCTTCCACTGGGCTTTAAACAATGAAGTAAAAGGCGGTTCAAACCATAGTAACAATATGAATTATCAACTTTACACAGACGAAATCACAAGTATTAGTGATGCGCAGAAGGTAGACTCTGGCATGCAAACCTCACGAGTTCCATCACAAGCGGAGATCCAAATTCTATTAAGGGCGATTTGGTGGCTGGCACAAGTTGGCGAAGTATGAAAGTGGGGGTAAATCAATTCTCGCCGTTTGGGAAAGAAAATGGTGAGAGATATGGCAGTGGTGTTGCTGGTGTTGCTGCGCAGATGTTGGGAAGTGTGTGGAGGATCTTACGAGCTCTTTGCAACTTAGGTTCCGAATCAAGCTTTGCCGAATTATAGGGGCTGATCGCTAACTTTAGCGAGATCTCGCTAACATTATAGGCCCCCTCGCTGGAGAATGGCGCACATCAGTCCAGTCTCCAACAAATTTCATATCGCCAGCGTTGCGGATGTGTTTATAGTAGTGCAACACTTCCAGCACCTGCGCCCGCATCTTTATAGGACATTGAATCCTACGACTCTATGAACGGAAGGCATTTCCGCCATCCCGGCGAGGCGGCACAACAATCCTCCCGAGTTTGGTGCTTGATCAAACTCCGAGATTCTGTCCAACAACTCAACTGCAACGCCCTCTCTCCAAGTTCAATCGAATCAGAAACACTTCGTGGTGTTTGCCTTCTCTCCATTGATGAATTAAATCGTGTTTCGGGCGCCAAAATGTCTTCGACAATCCCAGATACCATGCGCTCCCTGTGCATCTACTCTTACAGACCACCCTCGGAATATGAAATATCTACCATTCCCACACCAAAGATTACATTGCCAAATCGTGTGCTCGTCAAGGTCGCGGCAGGAAGCATCAACCCAGCCGATATGGAACAAGCACGGGGAGATTTCAAGATGGCTGTTACCCTACCGTAGGGCACCGAGAATCCTGCTTATTAGCCTCCCCTAAACCGCAAGCACTGATAACATTTCAGGATTCCCCATAAACTTGGCTTGGATATATCAGGAACCGTCATCGCAGTTGGTAAATCGGTAAAGGAATTGAAGATCGGAGATGAGGTGTTCGGCTTCTTGCCTTTTCCAATGGATACATGTAGAGATGAGTTTTAAACCTTGCTGTAGAAGGTGACTAATTCTGGGTAGGCGGCATGTCAGAGTATGCTGTGGCCACGGAACTAATGC
The DNA here is from genome assembly GCF_002865645.1 of Hyaloscypha bicolor E. Lineage (NCBI taxonomy): Eukaryota > Fungi > Ascomycota > Leotiomycetes > Helotiales > Hyaloscyphaceae > Hyaloscypha > Hyaloscypha bicolor. Next base: position 2,498,209 of record NW_020194685.1, on the reverse strand, counting down.
TGGTACTGAAGCCCAAAGGCATAAGTCACGTTGAAGCTGCCTCATTAGGCTATGTAGCTTTGACAGCGTTGCAATGTTTTGAGAAAATGGAGCTCGAGGGAGGAGTGGAAGACAAGACTGTGTTGATCACTTCCGGTCCTAAGTAATCTAAGGGTCGGCGTCCATGGAGAATTTTGATTGAACTTAGCTAACGCTTTGTTTTGAAGTGGGAGGAATGGGATCTATTGCTTGTCAAATGGCGAAGAATATATTTGGTGCCGCCAAGGTCATCACTACGGTTTCAACGGAGAAAGTTGGCAAAGTGGACAAGCTGTCAGGTAATGGCGTCGTTGATCGAAGTTTGTCAATATTGCTCTAGGAACTCGAGACCAATGCTAAAATTGAAGTACAGTTATTGACTACAAGAAAACGGACCTCGTCAAGGAAATCCCCATGCTGCCCCACGGCTCGGTGGGCTTCATGATCGACTCAACCCATCAAGATCTCAAGTGTGGATTGATGAGGGGAAACTGAAGCCTGTGGGTGGCAAAAGAGTGGAGTTGGAGGATATCGAGGCTTTGAGAGAGGTGTGAACTCAGATTGCGAGTGGAAAGGGGGGACTTGGTAAGACTGTAGTTGTGATTTCTTAAATACCCGAAGCCGAAGTTCTTGTTTTATTCGTCAATTTCTGGGTCAATGTTGGTTTTAGGTAAAACAAAAGAGTTCGTTATTGATTATAGCACCTAATATAGAATGATTCAAATGAGTATAGAAGCTTAATGTTATCTAATGCTAGGAGAGAAGCTCTCCTTAAGTAGGCTAATAAGAATAAAGGATATTAGCTAGACAAAAGGAAACCATAATCTCAACGGTCAAAGCATGGGAAGAATCCTGTATACCATATTTTTGCAGTGCGTTCCCTAGTGTCTTCAGTCATGTTTATAAGCCTTCTTTAGTGCCGTAGTAGTATCTTGCACGTACTCCTTGGCCTTGTCTAACTGCCCATCCCAATGTCGGAATGGATGACCACATCCTTTATAAACCTTCAAAGTACTCGATGTTCCCGCTTTAGTGAGCACTTCATGATATGCTATCCCCTCCGAAGTTAGAGTGTCAACACCGGCGACATGAATCGAAGCCGGAGCGAGATTTGCGTGGGATGCTGCAAGTATAGGCGATGCTCGAAAGTCCTTCGTTATCTTCTTTCTTACTTCTGTTGCAGGTAATTAGTCAAGTCTCTCCGAGAGTTTAGGTGACTTACCCATATCAGTCCCTAACCACAACTTATAAAACCATCTCAACCTGTTGAGCGGCAGACAGGGAGCGAACTCGTTCTTGATATAACTCTCATATGGTACATCAGGATGACAAGAGCCCTCCATTGGAATGAATCTAGTATCCACGACTGGTACAACCAACATTTGAAGTACCAGCTTCGGTAATTCCGGGTCGTCTCTTGCCAACAACGCGAGTACAGCGGCGATATGCCCACCAGCAGACAACCCTCCAATAGACACCCGCGAAGAATCAACTCTCAACTCCCTCGCGTGATCAAACACCCACGTGAGAGCGGTCCAGGAGTCAGTCAGAGGAACAGGATGCGGAAACTCCGGCGCCAATCTATAATCGACATTAATCACCAGACAGCCAACATCCTGGCATGCTTGTCGACACCAAGATTCATCGCTCTTAAGATTGCCGATGACAAATCCACCGCCATGGTAGTTCACATGAGCTGGCAGTTCCCCGTCTTTCGTTCTCAGGCCGCCTTTGGAAATCGCATCTTCGGTGGGAGCGAAGAGTTGGATTGTGATTTCTCCTGCTGGGTCTGAGACGAGGATCGTGAAGAATTTGATGCAGCCTACTTCTGGGCAGGGACCCGGGGCGATTGGGAAGGTGTATTTGGATCTATCGGCGTTGTATTCCTCGTAGGTTACTTGGTCGGCTCTGATTTTGGGCGCTGGGATGCGGTTATTGTCAGCCAATTTTAATACATTCTAGGCTGGAAAATATTGAAAAGTTTTGGCACCTTGATATTTGGTGTAAATTCCAGCAAACTGAGGATCCAATCTATCTACCACGGAGGGGTGAAGAGCGTTGATGAGAGGTTTAACATCTCCCATGATGTGGATAAAGTCCGGTGGGGTAACTCGGTGACGAGATAATCAGCGGCTTACGGAAGGAGATTGATATGAGGAATATGAGACCTTGTAGATTAGCGAATAAAGACTGCTATCTTTGCAGTAAAGATATAATGTCAATACAGATGAGGTTGTACAAGTGGCGTCCGAACAATATCGAAGAGTGGGGGTGAGGATTAGTACCCCGCGCCAGTATCAATCACTGCCCCATCCGCGGAAAAAGTAAAACTATAACCCCCCCCACAAGGTGTCGATTGGGGGCCAGACTAACTTACCAACCCAAAGTAGAGGCGCTCGAACAGGAATACTAGAAATCTAGCTCTTTCTTTAAATTTAATTTACTTTATAAAGAATTAATAAAATTTTATTATAAGACTAATTAAGTTTATAAACTTTTTATAAAATAGTAATTAATAAGAATTCTTGAAATTAAAGAAATTAATAATCAAAAATTTAAGGGTAATTTTAAGTAAGCCTAGAAATTTAATAATTAAGACCCTAAAACTAAATAAAAGAGCCTTATAATATATTTGCTTATACTTATATTAAAAAAAGGTCTAACTTAAGGCTTCCAAGAGCTTAAGTAACTAATTACAAGTCGTTAACACTCTGGCCCCCAATCGATACCTCTAATCAATACGACGATACCTGGGGGTGTCGGTTTCCTTTCCCCTTATTCGCCACTCACTTTCGCCCTTTATAGGGACTGCAATATCGCATGGGGGGGGGGGGGGGGCTAGCTTCTCGTTAACCCAGCGAATTACGCAGCCTATCGTAATTCGGGGGCCTGACTTAAAACGAAAAGAGAACCGAAGAGACTGTTTTCAAATCAGTATTTCTGCTTTCGGTGAGTTCTCCTCAAAACAATTTCGAGTGAGGCTTACGCGAGTTACGCATACCGTTTGTTAGGCGCTAGACGGCCCCATTCCTCCCAGTTCTTTTTTCGATAGTCGTTACCAATGTGCGCCGAAAGCCTCACCGGATGAGCTTTGCGCTCGCACAAAGGTGGTGCAGAACGGGATCGGGCAATAATTTGCCCCGAAAGATTTCCCGCCGGACGTCTCCTTTCCAATTAATAAGCAGATGAAGGGTCGTGGCCTGCGTTCCAACTGATGTATGGACCGAATCCTCAAGGAAGGTCACACAAGTTTCAAGTCTATGTACCCTTCAGCACATTTGCCCCGCCTAAAACTGTTCATATTTCTCTCCCCTACCACTTCCCTCCTCCGGCGCTGCGGTGTTCTTGCGGCTCGGGAAAACTTTCCTCGGGACGGGACGCACCGCTTGCAGATATTCAGGGGAGAAGGCTGGCTTGACCTCGCCACATGCGGAGAAAGGGTGCATTACAACCACGCAACATCCTGAGCCTCTCGGCCTCCAGAATTGCTTTTATACCCATACCTAACTCTTTTTCATCGATTTCGATCACTTTGATTCGCCAACTGCACCAAACTTTCCGAACATATAGGAAATCTTCTACAAGCATCCTCTGACATGGGGCAAATGCTGAGCCTGCATACCAGGTATATCCTCATTGGACGGGCCATTCGCCTGCGGCTATACTGTGTAGCATGATGTTGAAAGAGAATTCTCTTTCAGCTCATAAGACTGCTCCTGGCCCTGGGTTAAGTCTGCTCTGCTCCTTGACTCCCGCACCACTCTTCGTTCGACGGCATCGATATGACCGACACCAATATCAGTATTGCGCTTCCTATGCCTGGCAGAGCTCCCAATACGCTCTCGGAACATCAAAGTGATCACCTAGGCGTTCGTGTCGTGCTCGACGGCAGCATCCAAAACGACACTGGCAGAACTAAAAGTCCGGCTTCGCACTCCCAAGACACAAATACACAATTTCCAGAAGTTGAGAGCCCTGCTGCTACTCAATTCAGTTCCTCGGTGACCTCTGATATATCAATGAAAGATGAGAAACAACAGTGGTGAGCGAACACATAGAACTGTGTACTTGCGGGTCCTGGGAGAATGTAGCGATCGCTGGAATTAGAGTTACTGAGCCGCGGCATGGCGATGGCCTGCCTCATCGCCATCATCGCGATTCTGGCCGTGTATCAGGACAACCACCGCCTAACTCACCTGACACCATCTCGATTAACTCTTGGGCCTCTATTTTCACAGCCGTCATGAAGGCAGCTGACATGCTGCCAGTTGCTGCAGGTGCATATATCCATGGATCGGGGTCTGACTGTTGGGTTGATGAACTAGTTGGTGTTGACCCGGTGCCAAGGCATTAGCCAGATGAAGTGGCTCTGGTTTCGAGAGTTGAGGCCACTGAGAGTCGCGGTCCGTGGGGAGCTGTTTTGCTTCCCTTTTCATCGTTTCGCGGACAGTAAGCATTGTGTGTTGCCCTTTCGATTCGGGTTGCGGCTAATAATGGTCCAAGTCACCTTGTAAGCTTTAGCGCGTTCATCTCTATTCTTGCCATGGCCATCGATCCATCCTCTCGGCAAATCATCCGGTACTACAATTACTTTCCTGTTTTTTCAACAGCGGTGGCAACAATGCCACAAACCAACAAGGGGAAACGGCCTGGACACTGAAACTTACGGCGTGACCAAGTTTGAGTTGTCCCAAGCACCCTTAGACCGTACGCTGCTCTATCTACCCTTGCATCCAGACGCACAATGCCAGGGTTGTAAACTCTGTCTTGAACGAAACGCTGCTTTCTTAACTCCGTTAAAGAAAACGCAGACCTCGGCCCTCGAGATCGCCACGTCGCCTAACATGACCTTCTCCCTCGCCACCGGCAGGATTCTGAGCAACGGCACTTGGATAGAGTGCAGCATCTCGGGCACTACCATGGCTATGGTGCGGCAGCGAGGCGAAGGTGGGCCGGCTCTGTGGGCAATGGGAATTGTGCTCGAGTCGCAGGCCTGCATTGGGGTCAAGTGGGCTTGGATTTCGCTGCCGGCGCTGCTTATTCTCTTTAGTGTGGGGTTTCTTCGTGCTACGGCCTTCTACAACGTACGTGCGGGAATGTGGACTGGAGCTTGGGGGCCCTCGGCTGTGGCGCCGTTTTTGGCCGGTATAAATAGTGATGGTATCAGTAATGTTGTTGGGTGTGCTGGTCGGGGGGGGTGGACTCGAGAGTGTGGTGGAGAAGGTTCGGGTGAGGGTTATTGCTAAGGGAGAGAGGTTAGAAGGCTTCTGGCCTCAAATATTAGTTCTTTTCCTAAGTTGGCCTGAATGCGCTTGGGGGCTTGGATGATAACGCTGCTAGAAGAGAGTTTTGCGTGTACAAACTGCAATTTGAGCTTATGTGGTGGGGGTGGATATAGTTTGATGGTTGCTTTCCACAGTCGGGCTGCTGAAACCACAACTCTGCGAGTCTGCTTAAGTGTAATGGAAATTCTGGAAATGTACTAGAGTGTGCTTGTAGGTAGAGGGTACTTGAAACATTGATTTTGGCTTTGTTTCTACAGACTTCTGAAGGCGAATGAAAATTATTCACAGCCTCGTCTTGCCACCAATGTACGATCGCTTGCTTGCATCATCAGGTTTATGTCGGGTGTACTTCACACTGTGGGACACAAATTGCAAGTCGAAACAAAATAACTCATTTCCACCTGAAAGAAATCTCACTTTGTTGACATTTCGCTCAGGCAAAAGCCGGACGCTACCTCCGGCTTATCTCATTGACTGGTGCCACTGGCCGACCAGTACTGAAGAGAGACTTGATATTCTCAAGACATTCCTTCTCAGCATCGCGTCTGGCTTTCTGCGTCAAACCACCCAGATGCGGTTGAATGATACAGCGATCACTCTCGATAAAATATTTGTTGATCTCCGGCTCATCCTCGAAGACGTCCAAGCCTGCTCGAGCAACTTTGCCACTTTCCAGAGCAGCAATCAAGGCATGTTCGTCGATGATTGCTCCTCGAGCAGTGTTGACTAAGAATGTACCATCTTTCATCTGAGCGAACTCTTTATGAGAGAGCAGCCCTTTGGTAGTTGCGTCGAGAGGGCAGCTGACTGAGATGACGTCTGAAGTTCTCAAGAGGTCTTCAAGAGTTTCGCAGTAGGTCACATTGTATATGAGTTCGTCCTCAGGAGGCAATCGGCGGCGATTGTAGTATTGAACGTGCATATTGAACACCGAGGCTTTCCTTGCATGGTGCTGGCACACTGTCAATTAAATTTAACACACGGCCGATTCGTAGTCATACCTTTCCGATCGCTCCCATCCCGATAATGCCTAATTTCAAACCGCTTGGATCAGTGCATGGCACATGGTCATTCCGCCACAAACCAGCCCTTGCAGATTTCTCGGCTCGAGAAGTATCCCGGATGACTGCAAGAGTGAGGAACATTGCCATATCTGCTGTTGGCTCAGAGACGGAATTTCGGGTATTGCAAAACCAAATGTCATTTTCGGTGAGCCAGTCGATAGGGAACTTGTCATATCCAGCAGATGCAGATACTATAGTTTTGCAATGAGGTATGAGGGGAGCGAGGAATTCGGGAGTGAAAGGTTCATATGGTTTCGTGCCCATAAGAACAATAAAGGCGTCATATGGCCCAGACTCCACAACATTTGATCTGATAGCCGCTATAGCTTCTTCACGATTTGAGACATTCAGCTCCTATTTTGGGTCTCAGTGGATATACTCCATCCCGTTAATTGTGGAGACCTACCTCAATTATGAACTGAGTCTTGAAGTCACTGAGATATTCCATTTCAATTGCCTTGAACGGCATCAATGAGAGAATTTTAGGCTTGCTATGGGTGTGCTTTGACATCTTGGATCACAAATCGATCAAGAGGACCTGACGTATACACTGGTATCAAGGGTTCCAGTGCTGGGATCGGGTCCGAATCTCCTCGTTGAGTTGCGTTGCGGATGTACTTAGGTGTTCGGTCTTCTGCAACGCATGTATGATAAATTGATGAGAAGGCACACTTGAATCTTCAACAAAATAGAGCAAGTGATCAAATCATCGAACATACAAGTTAAACAGTGTCAGATTCAGCGGGGAAAGACGGAAGCTAGAAAGGTGGGGGTTGCATGTGACAAAGCTTGTGGATGGACGCTGTTCGAGAACGATAGATCCCTCTTATAGAAATATAAGAATGCAAGTACAAGAGACAAAGCAATTGATTGTTTGGGGCCTGATTCAGAATGCCGCAATAAAACACGGTTTGGCAGGTGCCATCCCTCCATCTACTGTCAACCCGCGAAGCGAGACGAAAGCCCAGCTCTCTGTTGCACTCGCAATCCTCCAGTCCCAGCCTGTACTATACGATAGAATCAAATAGAAAAATAACTGCATCTGAGATGCATACTGTTGTTGAGAGGATTTTTGATGAAGTTGGGGATGGAGACATAAAGTTTCCATCCAAGTGCAAACACGAGAGCGAGTCCCGAGTTCGACACGCTAGAAGGTGTCACTCACCAATCGCCCACACCCCCTTCCCGCTCAACTTGGATTTTGGAGACCTTAACATTACAATTTTCGAAGAATTAATACGATATGCATAATTTTTCGAGTATTCTCTATAATCTGGAAAGTTTTGAGAATTTTCCAAAGACTCTGAAAAATGGGGGGGGATTGGTGGCGTAGGCGTGGGGGGTTTGGGCGATGACCCCTGCTAAGCAAACCTCCAGAAAACATCAGAACTCCAAAGTTCCCCATCCACGCATTATAGCCTCCGCTGCACCAGAAGCAACCTCATGACTTACACAATGGCTCCAACACTGACACCCGGCCACTTTGGAATAGATTCGGCCAGTGTAGGTAATAGTTTGACCTCAGTCCAGTCTAAACTGCAGTTTAGGGGTTTAGTCTAGCCTCGGCGTATCTCAGTGTAGTTTAGTGCAGGGTCTCCAAACTGCAAAATTTGTATGTAAACTGCACTAAACTGCACTAAACCGTTGCCAAACTGCAGTTAAACTGCAGTTTGAGCCTTTTCTTGCCAGTTTAATTTGCCAAATCTAAACTACAGTTTCAAATTTGAAGGCTGGACTGCAGTTTGCACTATTACCTACCCTAGATTCGGCCTCGACATCGTGATATTGAGGCTGGAGTCAGAGCAACTTCCATCGCGTTAGCACTAATTCTTTAGCTAAGTTTCTTTAATTTCTAATTAGTAGGGCGAATTGTGACTTAAATTTTTATAATTTTTACTCGTTTATATAAGTTTCTAATATAAGCTTTATTTTCCCCTTAAATCCATTAGCTTCCAAATAGATTTGCCTCTTAAATATTAGAAAAGAGGCTATCACTCCCATCGACCCCTAACTAAACTTGCTAACCTTGTATTCCCCTACCCTCACAGAACATTTAGTCTATTATATACAACACCCCTATACCTGGACTTCTTTCCAATTCCAGCTTACTAGGCTCTCTATTATTAACCACAATGAACATCGCCAACTAGTTGTATTTCAATTATTCGCCATGCAGTTGTAAATGATCCATCATCTGAGTGGACAACAAAGGCATCGCTAAGTTGCTTATCGAGAGCACAACCCTTCGAAACCCGGAATAACCGAAAGGGACACACAATGGTATTTGCATGCCCGTCTTTTGAATACCAGCATGGATCAAACGCCGGTTCATCCATACTATCAATACAGCCCGTATTCAGCTGACCATTAACCACATTCTCGACCGTTACTTTTGCCGCATCAATATTAATAGATGGGAAATCTTTAAGATCGTACTCTACTCGAATATAGGCCTGTTCACAACTGAGAGCTTGCGCTGCGACAAAAAACATGCCAGAGATAGAAAGTATTAAATAGAATTGCCTATATATATTAGAGGCAAGATCTTATACTTATAGAATACTAACTTACATCTTGAAAATATAACTAACTAAAATAGACTTAATAGTTACTAAGGAGAAATAAACAAATTTCTAAAGTATTATTTTAAAGAAAATAAAAAAAGATGTCCTTTAAATATTAAAAAGAGAGAATAGTAAGAACTTGGTTCTTTATTAGTTTTTTAGGCAGTTATAAGAATATTAATTTTAGGCTATATATTCTTTTTCTAGCTTAAGGTTATTTATTCCGGAATATTCTCTAATTAAATACTTAAAAAGTAAGTAATTAAACTCTTATTTAAATATACGGCCCGATTAAATACATATCTAATTATATATAAAATTGCAAAAATTTATAACTTTAATATATTTATATCTTTTAAATATAATATATAAAAATAGTAAAAGTTATATAATATTAATAATAATATCGAAAATATATATATTATATTTTAAAGATTTATAAAAAATTTATTTTTATTTTTAAAAAATATCTTTAATAATTAATTTATACAAAACTAAATATTAGTATAGCTATTTCTTTGGGAGTTATATATATAGTTACAGGATACGGAATACGGGATATAAGCAATAGGATATGGGTAATAGGATATAGAATACGGGATATAGTTATATAACCTCGTATTCTATTAGTAACTCGACTAGTAGACTAGACCCCTTTAGGCTTAGCAGATTTAGGAATTATATATTAATACTATAATACTATAATCCCTACTTCTGAATAATAACTTTACTAATCTTATATAAATAGTACTTTTATACCTATATAATAGTATTATATATTTCTGGTAAACTAATACTAATTAGTTTATATATATAGATTAGAAAAGATTTTAGATTAGTCCTGAAAGTATTCGGTAGCCTAAGATAAATCTAGTCTATTTTATATTAAAGAAGGGAACTATTTATTAACTTTATAAAAGTATTCGGTAGCCTATAAAGAAGACATCTAGCTCTTACTAATTAATAAGCGGTTAGCTATTTGACTATCTATCTATTTAACTTCTACTATTTTTTAAAACTAACTTCTTTTGGCCCTAAGATTACCTTTTTGGAAACTATCTTTTCCACTTATATAATATCTATATCTATAGAACTCTCTCTCCGGAATATATACCCTATATATATCCTTAAAGCCATTTAACTACTACTTCGATTTTACTATTAAATCGAGTCCTTCGAGCTTTAGATTCTTCCGGAATCATAATATTTCACTTTCTAAATTTCTTATTATAGACGAAATATTTAAGGGTAAAATATTTACTTTAATACCTATAATATCCCTAGATATCTGGAATATCTGATATCTGAATCAGGTATCTGGATATCTTTACTATTAAATCCTTTCTATAAACCTATTATAAACTATCTTACCTTTAAACCCCTCCTGCTATAAATCATATATATATACTAGAAAGAACCTGAACTCGGTTTAGTATAGATACTAATAAGAGAAAGGAACTAATTAAGAAATAAGAGAATAATATTAATCTAATAACTATAATAAAGGCTAAACTTCAGGAATATATAACTACTAAGATATATTAGTATATCTTATATAGGAAGAGTAATAATAATCTATAGGATCTGTTTCAGGATAATTTCAAAAACTTTAATACTATAATATATAATCTAATTAACTATATACTTATATAAAATCTTTAAATCTAATTTCAGTATAGTAGTATTTATATTAAATAGAACTATAGAAACCTTATTATTATATAATCCTTTATTAATCTTACCCAAAAAGAAATAAAGAGTATATAGAACAAAGCTAATATTATTAATAATAATCTAATTAGAATAGATCTTCTTTAGGGACCTATTATATCGGTTTATCTTATTCTAGATAGAACTAGATATAAGAGAACTAGATAATCTCAATTAAGAAATCAAGCTATCTATTTACCTTTTCTAAATTAAGGCTATCTACTACTTCTACCTTTATTACTACTAGTATTACTACTAAACCCGAACTACTATTAATTAGTACCTACTATTTCTACTAGAAAGCTTATTAGAGAAGTAGTAAAAATATATTCTGAAATATAGAAGTATAATAGAACTAATAGTAGTTTCGATTATAAACTCACTATTTTCCTTAATATCTACTAATATATAGAGCTTCTAGAAGAGGTACTAGTAAGAGCTTTTCCTACTATATTAAAGAGACTAGTATAAGACTACTTCTATAATAACTAGCTCTTGAGCTATATATATAAAGAGGCCTATATAAATATTTATAGCTTTTTTTAAAGGCCCCGGTTTCTATTATCGAAATTTAAATAAATGGAATACTATTACCTTAGTAACTATAATAATAAAGAACCCTAAAAAGACAATATTTGAGCTTATTTAAATACTAATTAATAACCTATATAAATTATAGTATAGCCTTATTCCTGCCTTATAAAGTACCGAATTCCTATATAATAAAATTATTATTTCCTGTTAAGGCTTACCGGTATACTAATATATAGTTTCGGACTCTTCTAATAATCTCGGCTAGCTTATTAATAAGCTTTAATTATCTATTACTACCTATAAGAAGAAATAATAAATTACTACCGAAACCTATTTTACTAATTAATAATACTATTCTCAAAATCCTTTAAACTACCATTTATCCGGAAATTATTAATACAGATCTAGCTATAACTTCAGAACCTATAATAATTACTTCAAGCCCTGTAATTATAATAATTATACTCCGAAATCGTATTTTATATATAAGAAATCCGAATACCGCTTATAGAAGTATATACTAGAGAAATAAGAGGCTAAAAAGGCTCGATTCAAGAGTAGAAATATTTACTAATTTAGATTCCAAAATACCTATAACTTTAATAAATACTTTAATAGTACTTATATATAATATATTACCGAATTCAAAAGAGAAAAGGATAATAAGAATAGTAAGAACGAACTAGTAGGTAATGCTTTTAAAGCCTTACTAGTAAAAACGAATAAAGGAGAGAAATATTATTCTAATTCCTATTTTATTTCTGTTAAGAGCTTCCTAGCTGCTTCTATAGCCCCTACTCCTGCTATTCCTATAACTAATACCCTTATAAATAACCTTACTTCCCTTTCTCTTATATATTAGATAATAGGTAAAAACTATATCTTAGAACCTATTAAATAGATAGAAGATACCCAGATATTTATAATTAATAGTATATTAAGATATAATACTTACTATTTTTATAGAGTTATAATTAATACCAGAGCCTTTAGATTCTTAACTACTAGTTTTAACTAATTCCAAGCTTTATAGCAGACTAATAGTAATATCTAACTTAATAAAACTACTAAAGATTAAGTTAATATCTAGTTTAGTATTAGATCTATATCCTCTATTAGATCTATAATAATAAGAATACTAATTAGGTAAATATAATTCTATATTATATTTATAAAGACTCTATTTTTACTTAGTTTGACTAATATAGACAAACTAGGAGTCTATTTTAATAATCTTACTAATTATTTCATTATTTCTAATAAATGCTTTATACCTGTAATATAATATTTTAGATACTCTTTCCTACTTTGGAATACTATTCTATAAAGCTTTATTTCCGAATTCTTTACTTATAATTCCTGCTTTTTTATAGAGATTGAATTATAATATTTATATTACTATTTTAATTATTTATCTATTAGTAAGCTTTGAAATATACTAGAATAAGCAGGCTATAATATTAATATAAAAGCCCTTAAGTACCTTATAAAATACTATAAATAATACCAGAAATTCGGACGATTACTGGAATAATTTAAGTTTAATTTAAGAGATAATATTAGCTTTAACTATTCTATTATTATTAATATTTTCTATATTTCTGGTAAGCCTATATTCTATATTATTAATAAAGGTACTAGATATTAAGCCGGCTAATAGCTTTAAAATATTAGTATATTATATACTTGGGATACCCTAAAGTAGTATTAGATTAATACCTATTTAGGCCCTCTCGATTAGATTATAGCAGATACCGGAAAGCAGTTTACTAATAAGGAGTTTGCTTAGTTTATAAATACTATAGGAATCAAGGTCAAAATCGTCTTTATAGAAGCTTATAGTTCCGTCGGAATTATAAAATACTACTATAGCCCGATTTAATATATTTACCTTATTATTATAGCCGAAATTAATAGAATTAATAAGAATACTATATTTCAAATAGCTTTTAAGGCTATTAATAATTCTACTAGACCCAATAGTATTATCCTAACCCTCTTGGTTTATAGTACTTTATCCCGAATAACCGAATATAATACTCTATTACTAACTATATTATAGTAATCGGTAGTACTCAAGAAGATAATAGTAGAAATTCAGAAGCTTCGAGCTAAATACCAGATTATAAATACCCTAAATATCCGAAATAGTTCCAGTATTACTAATATCTATAAACTTCCCTTAAATTCGGATATTCTTATATAGTATAAAAGGAATACCGGTTAATCTGGCAGTTAGAATAGGCCATATAAGCTAGTAGCCGTTAATAGAGAGAACTATATACTAGCTCTATTATATAGTAATACTACTTTCTACTTAACCTCTATAAAGCCCTTTTATATAGGGGATATTAAGGTTATTACTAATAGCCCTGAACCTGAACCTGTTTCCGAACTCTATAGTAAGGCTAAAGGTAATATAGATATGATTTCTCCTGCTATTCCTGCTATTCTATTAAAGTATAATAGAGGATACCCTTATAAGAACCCGGATATTATAGTATTCCTATAAGATAATAACCTATATAAGAACTCCCGTTAAGTTGAAGTTACTAGCCTCCTAGAAAAGGGTATATTTAAAGTTATTTCTAGATCTCAGGTACTAAAGAAAGTATATATCTTTAATTCCCGGTTTATTAATAAGATTAAGAATAAGGATATAGAGAGAGAGTTTAAGAAGTCAAAACTAGTTATTCAGGCTTATAATAATAGCAAAAAATATATAATATTAATATAATTACCTACTATTTAATATATTAGCCAGAGAATTATCCTTAGTATTACTATTATAATAATAGATATTATAGAGCTATATTTATATAATATCTTATAAGCTTATATCTAATTAATAACCTTATTTAACTATAATTTTTATATTAACCTATCTTATAAGCTTACTAGAGAGCTAAATCTGAATAATAATTCGGTTCTAAAGGTTATAAAACTATTATATAGTATACCGGAAGCTAGGGACCACTAGTTAAAACTTACTATTTCTATTATATTAATAAGCTTTCTATAAAATAGTTAACTTATAATTCTTGCTTCCTCTATAGCAAGTAACTCTTCGGAATCATTGGCCTTTAAACTAATAATACCCTATTTATTAGAAATAATGATTTTATAAAGATAGAATAACTAAAGCTCTAAGAGGCTAAGTTCTTGGCCAAGGAGTATAAATGCCTTACTATTAACTATAATCTCAAGTTTAATAGAGGTATTATCTATATGGATACTACTAGAATTACTCTTATATAGGAATACTAGTATAAAAACCTTCGAACTATTTCTATAAAAAATACTACTACTATAAGTAGTAGGGGTACTATTTATTAAGATCTCTCTATTAAGGACTAATATATTACCCAATATACTAGAGAAGTATATATTATATTAGTCTATTAACCAGAAGCTTTATATAATCTATTAATTACTATTCAAGCTATTAAACTCTCGGAAACTAATATAAAGGCACTTAATAAGTATATTTAATAGCAAATTAAGAATACTGCCAGAGGACTAAGATTTGTAAGGCTAGTAAAGGAGTTCTTATATTTAATTATTTTTATAGATACTTTATTTATAAATAATAGAGATCTCTCTTCCTAAATCGGATATATTCTAGTTTTAGTAAACGGAACTAGATATACTAATATTATCTACTAGTTCTTTACTAAATATAAGAGAGTTACCAGAAGCGTTCTAGCTTCGGAATTCTATAATATGGCTTACGGCTTTAATATAGATACTTTAGTCAAATCTATAATTAATAGAATACTAGAAATAGAACTATTACTAGTAGTCTATACGGATTCGAAGTTATTATATAAATGTCTTATTAAATTGGGAACTATTCGAGAAAAGCGTCTAATAATTAATATAATATACCTCTACTAGGTATATAAATAATAAGAGATTATAGAAATCAAATGAATTAAGGAAGAATTAAATCCTGCCGATTCTATAATAAAATCGAAGCTAATAAATACTCTCAAGTATCTAATTAATATAAATACTATATAATTAGATATAGAGAAATGGGTCGAGTATAGATAGGACAGGAAATAAATATATGAGATAAGAGGATATTATAGGAGGGGAAGTTATATATAAAAGACTACGGCCTTTAATATATAACCAAAACCTCAGAAGTAATATGGATATATAGAGCGTTTGGGAAAATCTGGTACTAGGCCGGATTAGGGAATTTGTATATAATTAAAAGAAGATACTGTTTTTTGTGTTTTTTAGAGAGTTTCTAGTATTAGTATAGCTATTTCTTTGGAAGTCACATATATAGTTACGGGATACGGGATACGGGATATAGGTAATAGGATATGAAATACGAGATATAGTTATATAACCTTATATCCTATTAGTAACTCGACTAGTAGACTAGACCCCTTTAGGCTTAGTAGATTTAGGGATCGCATATTAATACTATAATATTATAATTCCTACTTCTAAATAATAACTTTACTAACCTTATATAAATAGCACTTCTATACCTATATAATAGTACTATATATTCCTGGTAAACCAATACTAAAATATCTATAAAAAAATAAAGCTTAGATTTTTAAATCTTTTATATTAATATATGTATTTTTATATAAGAGATTTATATTTTATATATTATTAAGTAATTAAAATACTAATTTTTTAAAATAATAAATAAAATTATTTATATAAAGTTTAAAAAAACTTAGAAATATTTTTAATTAATTTTAATAATTTTTAAATTTGGTATTATAGCCGGCTCCTTTCTTATTATACTTTACTTATAATTGAGATAAGTAAGTATCTTATTTAATTAAGTATTCTATCGAGATTTTAACTAGTATTTAATTTTTAGTATATATTATATATAAAATCAAAAATATTTATAATAGAATTAAGAATACTATTTATAAAAAAACAAAGCTATCTAGAATTATATAAAATCGGTATTTGCTTATATACTATTAATTAAGCCCGTATTACTTTCTATATCTAATAAGTCTGGATAATTAAAAGAAAATAAACTTGAATTTATATATTTTCTTATATTTTTCTTTTAATATTTCTGTTCTATAATATTAATTACTATATCTTTATCTTTATTAATAAAGGTATTTGGTATCTTTAGCTAATTAGAGATTAGATTATTAGGAAATACTTTAAGCTAGTAAATTAAAGTAAAAGTTCTTTTTATAGCAAGTTTATTTAATAATTATAGGATTTTTATTAGATTTATAAATTAGTATTATATTCTTTACTAGAATTAGTTTGTTTTTTAATTAATACTCTATAATTCTAACTAATCTAGCTTTTTTATTCTTATAAGCTTAAATACTAGTATTTTTAAAATAATTTTTAGCTCGATTAATAATAATAGCAAGTTTCTTTTTAGTCTTATAAAGAGCCTTTTTATTATTATTATTTTTCTTTTCTTTAATCTTAATATAAAGCTCTATTATACTTATAGATAGGCCCAAAAAGCAAAGTCTTATAAAAGCTTATATAAAAAGGGCTTATTTATAACTTTTTTATAATTATATATTAATTTTTTAATAGTAATTTTTTAAGTTTCTTTTAAATTATTTAAAAACTTTATAAGATTATAATTTATAAATATATATAGAATTAAAGCTATATTTTATATTTTATTATAGTAGATAAATAATAATAAAAATCTAGGCTATTCTTTACCTTAATTCTTTTTATATAATTATATTTTTTTAATTCTAGCTTTATAATTAATAGGCTATATACTAGAAATTTTAAAGATATTCTTAATTATATACTTTTATATTATTTATATATAAATAAAAATAAAATTATAAAAAGAAAATAATTATATATTTAAAATCGAGAGATTAGAAAGCTATATAAATTACTATTTTATAATAGTATTTCTAAAAGCGAAATATACTAATATTAAATAATTAAAGAATATATATTAAATAAAAGAAGAACTAAAAAGCTTAATATTATATTTACTAGCCTTTAATTAAAAGAATTTATAAATATAAGATTTATATTTATTAAGAAAAAGTATTTTATAGCTATATTATTATTTATATATCTAATAAAAATATATTTAATATATTTTATACTAATTAGGTTTTCTAATATCTAATTATTTATAATTTTCTTTCTAGAAGTAATTATAAATAAAGAAAGAGATTTGTATCTATTTATATAAATAGTTTTAATTATTATAACTAATTTATAATTCTTAGAGCTTGCTATATATAATTCCTTTATTTCTATAAATATAATTATATATTTATTAGTAAAGTAACTAATACAGGCTCTTAATTTATTTTTATTTAGTATATTTTTTCTTTCTATAATATAAAGCTTTTTTAAAGTATTTTAATATTTCCGAAATTATATTCTAATATTTTCTTTTATATAAAACGCGAATTATATATATATAATTAGCTTCGTTTTAATTATATAAAGTGTCTTATAGTTCTATATTTAGAGGCTAAATTAACTAGCTAAAAAGAGTAATTTTAAGAGAGATTTAATCTAATTATATTAGATATATTATTAGATTTAAAAGAAGTATTTATAGCCTTTAAATAGGTAATTATAGCTTAAACTATCTAATATATAGTACCTAAACTAGCCTTCTATTACTTGTAGTAATATTACCGAATTACTTTCTTTTATATCTCTTTTAGGATCTTATTATTACTATTATATATATTATAGAGTTCTTGGAAGTTTCTTTTTTTATTATATTTATAAAATACCGATTTTTGTAAAGAAGCTTCTTTAATATAATATATTCTTGCAATAGTAATTACTAAATTATTATTATTCTCAAAGTACTATTTACAGGCCTTATTAAAGATACGGTAGTAATTAGCTTCTATAGTATATAAATAATAGAAATACTTCCAGGATATTTCCCTAATTCTGGTAGAATTAAATAAAGGTATACCTATTTTTGGAAACTTTGTATATAAATTAAATAATAAATTAGTTAACAAGTTGGGCCAAACGCGTAATTACAAGACGCGTTTTTTGGTAAGAATTATATATAAATTTTAAGGCCTGTATTTTCTCGATAGGACACTTGGTTAAACGAGACACTTGCCTATCCCGACTATAAGCGAAGCGCAGTGGGAGGGGAACCGGCTATTATAATATATGTATTTTTTAAATTTATTTAATAATATCCGGGAAGTGGATTCTGCCCTATGCTAATTTCCGATTCACAGGTTGAAGCCGGTTTCCACCTCTCCTCAAGCACCAGCCTTCAACTCTAACTCGAAGGTTGCCCCACTTGAAGACCGTATCGTGAACCTTCGAATATGAGGCATTCCAACTGGAAGAATAGAGAGGCTACATCGCATACTCAACTCGCCCAGACATCGCACGGTATATCTGGCCCCGCATGTCACAAAGACTAGCCCGACACGAACGAGCCCAGAGTTGAATGGGGACGGCAAGGAGGTCAAATGTGATACCAATCCATAGTCTTTAGAGCTGGGAAATGGCACTCTGAGCTACTATTATCGCAGTTGATATGGTACCTGCCGCTGGCAGTTTGTCAAGCTGTTTCATTTGTCTTGAAAGTTCCAGAAAGATTACCTAAAGCGAGCACGCCAATGCACGAAGCCAGTTGATTAAATTTGGGGGTTTGGAGTTTCCTTGCCAGCCCCAAGTAGGAGCTCGTTACGACCCAATGTGAAAGCCAAACATTACTTTGTTAGTCCCAGGCATTGGAGTTACCCACTCATTCAGCGCTGGGCTTTGGATGTGCCGCTGAAGCTGTAACGCAGAAAGCTTGGGATAGATTTCGACCCGGGATTGAGCTTGCCACAATTCCAGTGGAGCCTCGGTGCAAAGCGGTAGGATCCACAGGTTGGCTCATTACCAGAGCAGATTAACAAAGCTTTGTTGCTATGCTTGGCACATAGACTTTGACGTGGGTCACGGCAGACACCTTTCCCGCAAGATTCAATTCGGAAAACAGGCAGATATGAATCCCATGCGCCATCCCGTCATGGTGACCTACCTGGCATGTTTAAATCCAACTTTAGGTGGACAGTTCCCCTATTGAGATCTAAGTCCGATACTGCGGGGTTACCCCTCAATGGCTTGTGCCCACTTACGAAGGCCTACGGCATTAAAAAATCGTCTAAATTGCTAAGCGAGAGCCTTAAAAATCATTCCCCCCCATTCAAAAATTCGCGAAAAACGTCCCTATAATTTTAAAGTCACCAAAATACAAATGAAGGATACTTGAGCTTCTTTTCTATTCTATCAAGCTCAAACTAAAGCATACGAATGTGGTGGCGTTGTGACGCACAATTTTCAAAACTAAGACATATTGGTGTTCCTTGACTAGCGAATATGGACGATTTTTAATGCCGTCGGCCTTCGTATGCAAGTTTCCCTAGCAAAATTGAAATATCACTGCTAGCAACCCCACTTTTGCTATGTCGTTAGACGTCAAGAAGCTCTCAAGACGGAAGGTTTATGGGTGTATTTTTATCCGGTTCAGGACAAACCATTTTCCACATTCCCGCACAAGTGATCGGCATGTCTACCCTCATGGCCATACACAAATTCCGGCTTTGTTATAAACCGACTCCCTCTCATGCTCCTGTAACTTCATCCGAGCCGACTGTTCATTTTGAAAGCTTACAAATGGTTTTTGGACAGTATGTTGACCTTCTCACTCGCTTTTGTTGGCTTAATCTTACCAACTGCTTTATGCAATGATGGATTAATAGTCCAGACAACCAGTGGAGAACTACACGGCTTCATAAACCAAAGCGCTCCTCTCGTACGTCAGTTCTTGGGAGTTCCCTATGCGGAACCTCCGATTGGAAATTTGAGATTCGCACCACCTCAAGCAAAAGCCAACGGTGGGGTGATAAATGCAACTGCATTCGCACCAGTATGTATGCAACAGTTCAGCAATAGCTCGACCATATACACAGCCCAAGTTCCACAATTCCTCATCAATGGAGGACAGTCGGAAGATTGCCTTTACCTCCATATCTGGGCTCCCGCCTTGAAGACAGAGAGTCCTCAGGAACAAGCTCTTCCGGTGTTTCTATACATCCCCGGAGGTGGTTTCACTAGTGGAGGGGCCAACTCATTGTACAAGATTCCTGATAAATGGATTCAAAGAACTCAGTCACATATTGTGGTGGTCATGAAGTGAGATGCCTTCTCTCCTCTGTCAGCACCATGAAGTTGACTGTGTTGAAGCTATCGGGTGAACGTATTCGGCTATCCCAATGCTAAAGGCCTGATTGATGCGAATCCCGGGCTTCTCGATCAGCGGAAAGCGTGAGTTACTTCTGGCAAGTATTTTTGATCGTGTTATTGACAAAGAGATATAGGATTGAATGGACACGAGACAATATCGCCGCCTTTGGAGGCGACCCCAAACGCATTACCTTGTGGGGTCAGTCAGCAGGAGGGGCAAGCACCTCGATCTACGGTTATGCTTGGCCAGATGACCCTATAGTATCAAGCCTCATCTGTGACTCTGGTGCGGCTGGTCTCCTAGGAAGCGGCGACAATGGACATACCAACTTCACATTCCTCGCAGGTCTGGTTGGCTGCGGTGGCTTGGATGCTCAAACCGAACTTTCATGTGTCCGCAACGTTTCCGCGGCCACATTAGAGAATGCCCTCTCGAACTATGGAATCAACGGGACGAAGCCTGCGATTTCGTTCACGCCGTTCCCAGACAATAAGACCGCGTTTTCAAATGCCACCGACAGAGCCGTGAAGGGATTCGTGGCCAAAATTGTAAGCATCGTCTTGTGTCTTCATTTTATGAGCTGATGCCTCTCAAAGCCTGCGATCTTGGGCAGCAACGCGAATGAGGGTGCTGGCTTCGTGCCTTATACAACCAACGGGCCAGGAGCAGCGGCGCTCTTCTCAGCAACGGAGAGCATTATTGCTTGTCCAGTTAGCAAAGAGATCCGGTACGAGGTATCCTACCACAGTCAAACGTTCTTATCTTCTCACATCTCTACAGTACCCGAAACCTAGTCGGTCTTCCCACCTATCGCTACCAGTACGCTGGCAATTTCTCAAACATATCTCCCGTTGATTGGATGGGCGCCTATCATAGCTGTAAGTGTTCTTAATCCAACAGTGGCCGTGCGTGAATAGCCTGATAACCAGGGCTAGCTGAACTGCCCCTGCTCTTTGGAACGCATTACGAATTCCGCGGTCCATCGACAAGTTTTGAGTACAACGTCTCACATGCAATGGAAGGTAAGTCGTCCTCCTTCAAATAATACCCACGCTAGTACAACTCCTGTTTTCCCACCTGTTAATGACCAGTCACAACCCTCTGGCTCTCATTCGCATCTAATCCTACTGGTGGTCCCGCTCGATGGACGGCGGAAGAAGGGTACTTCGCCTGGCCAGAGTATCAACAGAATACGAGTTCGATGCTTCTGTTTGCTTCGGGAGATAGTTTGCAGCGGCTTGTTCCTGGGCAGAGGATTGATGGTAATTGTACTAAATGAAAGTATGTTGCTCTCATTTGAGAGATTACCTAGGCCGTATCTTAGACGTCCATCAACTTGCTAATGGTGTTAGTTACGGAAGCCACAGGTCGGTGAGTAAGTGTGTGCCGCGAACTCATCATGTGACACGTTCATCGAAGCAGAGTTTGCTAGAAGTGGCTGGAGTGTACTGTCTTTTATTGAAGCCGCGTCAAGTGCGGGGGTTGCAGCGTTCGTAAATGAGTTCATGATTTCAATCCAAGGCAACCCCTTTGTAATCTTTCAAATACCCTGTCTCAAAGAGTTACCATTGTTCAAAGATAAAGCTTAAAGAATATTCTCCCGCAAATCAAAGGCTATTGGTCTAATTTCCACAGCAAACTTGATAAAAATGCCCCTATCTCTCATGTTTTCTTATCAAAACGTAAATAGCTTTTAGTTTTCAATTCCCAAATCAAACTTCAGCCAAGGAGTGCCTTCTGAGCACATGAAATCGTTAGCTGCGAAGAAAATTCATGCAAAAGATATTTGCGTACCGCTCAACTCCACCGAGTCTGGTACCCATCCCAATACGGCTGAGCCTCCGCATTATACCCTTGTGTTGATGCGGCAGGATATGTGCCGTCTGGGAAGTTGGTGGTGTTCGTGGTCACCTGGGGGGTTGCACGGGTTTCAGGAGTGGTGCTCCATGCTGTGCTGCTCTGGTAACCACCCATGGAGTTGGTGGACGGGGAGGCGGTGGTGGCCGCCAGAGGAGTTTCACGAGCTTCAGGAGGGGAGCTCCATGCTGCGCTCAGTTGGTAATCACCAGATGATTTGGTGGGATACTTTGCGGCGGACGCGGAGGTGGAAGTGAATGTATTAGAGGATTGAGAGGTGAAAGGTTGGGAGTTGTACTTTTCAGAGCCAAGTTGACAAGTAGAAGTGTATGTTGATGGCTCGCTACTTTGGTAATCCCAGACTGTATTCTGCATGGTAGGCTGGGTACCGCCATATACCTGCTGCATTGAAGACGGAGTGGAGGCTGGGCTCGGCCCAGAGTTCGTGGATCGGTAGGCAGAAACAGGCTTCTCCCTGTCTAGATTCGAAGATGCGCCAGAAGATTCAATTTCTTTCCACTCTTTGACATACTTTTGCAAAGCTCTTATCCTTGAAAAGTCTGTTAGCAGCCATTCAAAGTCCTGTGAAGAGGCTTTTATTGGGGACTCACTTTGCGTCCTTTCCAAGGAGCCTCCTATCCCGCATTCTTTGTACCTTCTCGTTAGGTTTCCCGTTGGCCCAATCCTGGCCTTGCAATCGTTTCAAGATACTCTCCAAAGAATTGGTTTTCTGAACGTCTTTGCCACTTGGAGATTCGTTCGGCTCAGCTTGCAAACGCAAAATCTCAGTTTTGAATTTCTCAAACTCTCTTTTGATGATGATGTTCTTGAGATTTTCGTTCCACAGTTTACCGTAGCCATGATTCTTCAATCTGACTTTCCATTCGTCATAGCTCCGACCCTGTCCGAGGAGACTCTCGATCTCTACATCGGGCACACCGTAGTTTGGCAGTGAGGTTTGCTTCGAGGACATAACCGTGGTATCAAACGTATCGAAAGACGGAATAGTTATGTGATGAAGTGCAGCTTGGCCTTGACGAGAGGGATGGACTGTTTCTGCAATATACAGCAGTTCCAACCCCGCTTCGCGGTTATCTGAATAATTGAGAAACTTCCCACTGCAAAAATAGTGATACTCGCTGCACAGTGCCTCCCATCTCGCTCCGCCAACACCATGCGCGCAATGGCCAACGAAGTCACGGTCGTGTCAAACGTGGGCGGCAACTGTAGGAACCCGAATCTAAGTGCCCAAACCGATTCCACAGCCAACAGAAGCGTGTTGTTCCTTATTCATGATGCGACTCGTGCCCAACCGAGAAACGGAGGGTGCGCCACGCTGGGGAGTGGGTGTCTTTATCTCGATAGCTCAGGCCGCCCCTTGTGAGCATCACCGATCCTGCGATTGGATGCTTCCTAAAACAAACATTGTGCATTTGATGATTTCCCTGCATCAGCACGCCACAACCCAAGATCAGTATTCATTTTTCTTTAATGGGCAAAAGCTGTCAAGCGGAGTCGAATGAAAGAACTACCCGCAGCGATCTGGACGCCATAATTCTTATCTCAATTGAGCCAGCAGTATTCGAGTATTAAGCGTCATGTGACCAATTAAATACCGGTATGCTGGGTCGATCTCATGAGACATTTGTTGGTTCGAGGCGGTTGAGTCTGCGCGTCATCATACAGTTGTGTTGTCCACGGGTGCTGAAGCTTGAGCGAGGCTGCAGTTGCCTTACATCGTGTATTGGAGCAGAAGGCTCAGGAGAAATGATGAGTTACTCACCCCTACCCAAGAGGCTGCTTTCATGGCGGACACTTCACTTCGTCTCATTAACGCCTGAGGAGCTCGACGCCCAATGTCCGCTTTCTACGCCACCCCATCTTTCTTTGCCCCCGCTTAAAAAGACACCACGATGCCCCGAGTGTGCCACAGCTGTGGCATAGTAAACGAGATGGGCGTTAGGTGGTCTTGGGTGGCGATGGTCAATCCTTCATGATAAGGAGATCCTTTGCCCTCCACTCATCCTTCGAACGCCTTACTTTTCGTTTGAAAAGCTGCACAAAGCGTTCGCCTCACTTGTGAAGGGAAGGGAGTATAATCTGAAAACTCGAATGCGATGAGGGAGGAACTATTATTGGGCCGCTTTGCTGGACATCACGGCATCACCCTATTTTTAAACGGTTCATTCGATCAGGCGCAAAACTTTCTTTTAGGACTCGGAAGAATTGTCGGGCCATGATTGCCACTTCACGATAATCTTTCTTGCGGATCGGTGTTTGTTGTCTCTTCAAACTTTCCAGTCTTGTCAAGACACGAAATACCTGCAGACAGACCATACGAATCCGATGAGAGGGGGGAAGCACCATTCCCGGGTTTTCAAACTTTTATCCGCGAACTTTCAAATGTGGTATTTTGGTTTATGCAATTTAACGAATTAAGCTATACGCGCAAGACCTAACACGCGGCACTGGTGCGTGCAAGGAGAAGGCGTGATTGAGGTTTACGCGCAGGACATGAAGGAGATGTATACATAATGGAGAATTCCGCATTCTACTTTCCCAGCTTTGCCTTTTCGGCGTCTAATCTCAGCCAAATTGCATCTTTTGGAAAACGCAGTTGTGTGTACCAACCGAGCTCTTACTTCTTCCTCGAGCTCTCTACATTTACTGACCAGAATATAGAAATCCCCTGAAAAGGATTTCTCGGAACTTTTTACACAGAGCTGTGGCATAATTCATCTTCTGAACCTGGAAGGCGAAGTGTTGTGGTGGAATACGTTCTGGTCTGCTCTCATGGCAGACGAAACTCCACCAAGTCCTCCTCCTCCTCCACAAACGCAGCCGCGGCCGCAGCCGAGCGATCCCTGTAAGATGAACTTTTCACCTCCTTCAGCTCTCCATGGCGTTATTTATGATACTGATGACTTTGGGTAGCCCAGGGGACCTGAGGTGAACGGCATTGGTTCATCGTGAGGCGTGCATCTCTTCAAGGATGAACAGCGGGGTCTGATACTAGGGGGAAGAGACGAGCCTGATACAACCAGAGGCTGCTGAATATTTCATTTACTTTGGGCGAACCTCGTCTAGTCTGGATTTAGTTGTATTGGAATCAAGAATGAAATTACGTTGTCTTGAGCCCTTCGCTCATACCATGTTCGCTTAGCACCGAACTCTCCGCAAGACACTTCAAAAACTTCGAGTGACGCCCGGATCGCTGACGATGAATGATCTAACTAACGTAATCCGAGGGTATTTAGTTTTCTTTTGAATGGGAACAAACTTGGGTTACCTCTCAAGGCATGGTCGTTCCTTTGAAGTGTTCTGAGCGAGTTTCAGCATCTGCACGGGGAATTTGGACGCCGACCTGGAGACACGGGGGGTAATAGGCCCAACAATGCCGGAAATCTACACCCAAAGAAGTCAAACTCGGTCTAGTTTAGAATTCTAGAGCGAGGATAATCAGCAGGATCTAAGCCCTACAAATTAAAGCATCTGTAAGCTGACCTCACCCCTATCGGAAGCGACTCTGCCGAGAGAACCTTAATTGGCCAACTGCAGCTTGTTAATGGGTGGAATATCAATGGCAGTTATACTGGAGGAGATATTTTCTGCTTGTATTTTGGGGCTGAACTCGCTGTGGCCTAATCACCCAAGCAAACTTTACCCGAGCCGTCCTCAAATGCATTTCTGTTGCACTCGGATCAGTGGTTCGATGATACCTGCCTAACATTGTCGGTTTAGAACCCAAAGTTGACAATATTGAGCGAGTTTAGACTCTGCTATCGATATCGGGCAGTTCCTGCAACATCGAATGGACGGTGTTCGTCATGTGAAATCCAGTTACTCGCGGAAGTACACATGAAGATATGGCTTATGGGTTACAGGCAAAGTTTTGGTCCCGATAACAACTAGCAAAGCTAGTGCGTCTATTATTTCCTAATGTTTCATGTCTACTCTCGTGTGCCAACGTGTGGCAACTTGGCCGACTCTGTCTTTGTCTCTGTTCCCATCTAAAAGAATACGCTCCTTCAAAATTGCAAAAACTAGCAAACCTGTACCGCGTCCCTTGACAACATAAATTCGCTATCCTACTGTCATCGTATCCTGGATCGTTTGTGAAGTCCATCGAGAGCTATCTGGCGCCGTCCCAGGATGCTTACTCTCAACCCTCTCATAGGCTTGGCCCTCCTCGCCACTGGCGGCAAACTGGACCAGCAAGACGTAATGCGCCTGCAGGGGTTCTACCTTGCTCCTTCCAACGAGGACGCACTGGAGAGGTTGAGTTATGGCGCGAGGCTGGTCGTCCAAGATCATCTGTCCACCTTGTGTCTCTACAATTTTCCAAACTGGCGCTTCTAGCTCGAGTATTCGTGCAGTGTTGCCTTCACCCTCGCGCCTCGCGTCGATTGTCGTCCAGAACACCCGGCTGTCGTGCTCTTGCAAAAGGTGATGTGATATCTTCGCACCAGGAAGCTTGGCCGAAGAGAATGGTAGTGTAGCGGATAAACCCATCGTAGGCCATCCACGACCAAGGCAGCACTCGATTGCCACCACGGGACGGCTCGGTTCGTTTTAGGACGTCGGCGGATCGCTGCCAGAGCAGACAGCGGTGCAAGTACCTGTCGAAAACCCCTAATCCACCAGTCGTATCGAAGGTGTTGAGGAATCTGGCCTCGAGCCCTTTAATAGCGACAGGCCGATCTGATGGGAATGATAAAGCTAGTCTCGAGTATCGCTCGTACAGGGCTTGGAAGAGCTCGATCATCATTCCTTCCACGTACTTCTCTGCAGGATTAGGAAAGTTGGCGTCCCCAAGAAAGGACGCTTTACGACTTTTGTGACACGTTTGGTTAGCGTCGAGTCTCGAAGGCGTATAGGGAAGGGAGCTTTAATACAGCCACGAACGGTCGAGGAGTATGGAGAAGGTCACACCCAACTTTTTCGTCTTGGTCATCGTTTCACACCGCACGCCTCTTCCGTATTCCCAATAAGACTGCGTCTGCATAAAGTAAATCGCCTGACGGTTCCGGGATCACTATCACTAACTTCAAGAAGGCGCGTGGGAAGAAAGTCAAGATTTTTCGGGTCGGATTGATGAGTGGTGTCACAGCAGGTGATCCATTCCCTGAGGACTTTGAGGTGGGTACTCTCAAACTCCGCTCCTCGAACTCTCAAGACCCACCAATCCTAGATCCTAATCTCTTCTCAAACGATCTGGAGAGGCAACTTCTTTACACATTCGGTCAACCGACGATTTGAATAATGCAGGGACCAGCAGAGTAGAAATATGGTGCAAGGGAATATGGGGTCGATGAGTCAATACGGAATAATTTGTCGGACGAATCGATGAACATAAGATTATTTATGCGCCGAGGAGTTTGCGTCATGGAAGTGGGACGTGGGCTATGTGGTTGGTGGTTGATTCTAAGTGTTGGGTGAAAGGGCTGGAGGGCGTGATTGCAGTTGATTCCCTCATCCTCCCTAATCCGTTGGGTGCGCATTTTCAGGCTAATGTTTATGCTGTGGCAGAAATGGTTTGTGAAAGCCTTTTTTGAGTCGAGCTGGAGATGCTAATCACGTATAGATGGCGGACGTTCTCATTGGAGAACACAGACCTGGGAGCATCTCGACATGGATCCCTCGCCCTCTCCTACTTAACTATTAGTAAACAAACAATATGAACGTGTCATGCCGGTAAATAGAAATTTCGAAATCAAATAAATAAAGTGCAGAAATTTGAAGTTTAGAAACTTCCTCGGACATACCGAGAGCGGTTCCACCATGTGTTTGAATCGTGCCCACAACTGAGTGTACTCAAATGGAAAGGGCAACAAACTCACGGCTTTTCTGCACCCTCCATCGTCTAGCCCTAATAATAGTTAGCCCATTACCGATCATAAGGCTACTCTTGCATCCCATCTGTCAGCACATCAGCCGCCATCCGCATACCCACCTAATCGGTCCCGTTCCCTCCTCCCATTCGCCAAAACAGTGAGGCGAGAAATGGCGAAATAAGTTGCCTCTATAACGAATCCAGTTCCTATCTATATCGTTATCTGCGCGCCATTCCCATAATTATATTCACGCTTCAATCGATTTCCTAAACAGATTATGCCTATTTTGAGGGTTTTTATGAAGGGAAAGTGAGTGCAAACTCAAAAAGTGACAGGCAAGCGTGGCGGACTTTAATATTTGGTCGCCCGTATGGTGGCGCTGGTAAGCTAAAGTCTGACTAACTGTTACACAGGACATTACCTCACGACAAAGTATAACTCAGAAAGAATTGCCTTTTTCAATTCCTGTAGTTCGTATATTTAAGAATTGACGATTTCGTCCTTGGAAAATGGGCTCTCACCAGAAGCGTGTCGCAGTTATAGGAGCAGGCGTAAGCGGTATTGTCGGTGCGAAGCATCTCAAAGAGTCCGGGTTAGAAGTTGTGGTATTCGAGAGATCAAGGCAAGCGGGTGGGAATTGGTTAGTTTGACGCCCAGGAGGTGGGGGGGAGTGTGAAGTTGATGATTTTAGGGTTTATGATGAGCGGAAACCAATTGAGCCAAATTATCCTTCCGTTACCCCTTCGATCGCGGATTTTGTTGTTGAAGGGAAAGGGGAGAGAAGTGGAGTTGTGAATGGGGCGAAAAGTATCGATGGAGAGAGAGGATACTGGAGCGAAGAGGAAGAATTGAGATTTGCGCCTCCTGGGTATGTTTTCGTGCTACTATTTTGCGGGAACTATGTTGATTCTGTCAGACCAGCATATTCCGGACTAACAAACAACGTCTCAACAAAGTTGCAACAGTTGAAAGGCTTCCCTTGGAAAGAAGGAACACCAGACTTTGTCAATGTCCGTGCAAAACAGGGGTACCTCCAGTCCTACTCAAAATATTTTAGGGTTGAAACGTTGATAAGGTACAACACTCGAGTTGAGAAACTTCAAAAGATAAATGGAAAGTGGTGGGTCAATTCGACGACATTGATTCGGGATGGACCGAGAAAAGGAAAGCATGCAAATGAGTTTGAGGTGAGGGTTAGTATCCAAACAGGCGCAGAGAGGTTGACTTAATACAGGGGTTTGATTTGGTCGTGGTAGCTTCTGGACATTACCACAGCCCAAATGTACCTGATATTCCCGGGTTGAAAGAATGGAAGAGTAGATGGCCGGAAAGAGTCTCACACTCGAAAGCATACAGAAGACCAGAAGACTTCAAAGATCAGGTGAGAACCGGGACTTGATATCAACTTCGAGACTGACATAAAAGTCAGACCGTGCTTCTTATCGGAGCCGGAGTGTCCTCAATGGACATTGGAAGAGAAATCTCGCAAATGGCCCAGAAAATCTATCAATCCTCTCGTGGCGGGCCTTTTGATGTCCCAAAAGTCATGCTTTCCCCAGAAACCGAACGGGTTGCGGGCATCGCTTCTTTCCAACACCCTTCCAAAGACCAAGACAGGCCTGGATCCGTAAAACTTGTTGACGGAACCGTTCTGACTGGCATCGATCGAGTCGTAATCTGCACCGGCTACCACTTCTCCCTACCATTTTTACGAGATTTGCACGACGACTCCGCAACTCCTGAGCAAGCCATCGACACAGTCCTCGTAACAGACGGCACACAAATACACAACCTCCACAAAGACATCTTCTACATTCCGGATCCCACGCTCGCATTTGTCGGAATACCGTTCTACACCGCCACGTTCACGTTCTTCGAATTCCAAGCTATCGCTGTAGCAGCAGTATTTTCTGGCCGAGCATGTGTTCCATCAAAAGAAGAGATGCAAGCAGAATATAAGGAAAGAGTGAAGCAAAAAGGAGCTGGAAGAGGGATTCATGATTTGAAAGGCACGTCGGTGCTGTATGTCGATGAGTTGGCGGGATGGTTGAATAATCAGGCGGAGGTTACCGGTGCGGAGAAGGTGGAGGGGTATTCGAAGGAGTGGCAAGAGGAGTCAAAACTGATTCCTGAAAAGTATATCAAGCTTATAAAGTCGAAGGACACCAAAGGGAATGATTCGGGAAGCGCCTTGGACCTGCAATCGCGGACCAAACCTCTTGAATTTGAGAATGACGCTTAAGAGGGGCAGTTCATAATAGATATACTTTGATATGGCTGTTATGCCAACTTTCCTCATTTCCGTATCAATGGAAGAGTTCTCGGTGGGTCTTGTAAGTATCAACTTATGCAAACAGACTGACCAGTTTCCGTATCCAGCTAGGCTGCGCAGGAAGGTTCCGCCTGCCCCGAGGGGAGCTGATGCTTATCGATCATACTTCATTTTCTTTTAGAAAATGAAGAAAGAGAAAAAGGCTCGAATTTATTTATGGCGATGTTACCTGAATAATTGGGGAAGTCTACGTTCCTCTCACCTCCTATCGTTCTCAATCTGGAGATGTTACATTAAGCGACATCCCCTGAAAAGGGGCTTCGCTTGGTGCTTGATTTCAGGGTGTCTCCCTGGCCGAGCCCTGTATGAACCTTGTGGGGAAAGGCAACCGACACCTGTGGCGGCCCTGATATTAGAAAGGTATACCACCCAAACGTTAACTGCACACGGCATATGATCCCTTCAATGATCTCCCATCATCGCCCTCAGCTTATTCATCCAAAGGCGGGGTGCATCTGAAATACGAGCAGCGGACAAAGTGCGGCGGCAGATCTCACAAGTCCGTAATCTGAGATCAGCGCTACATTGTTACACCATCAGCGCTACTAACCCCCTCCTCACATACCTCCTTTAAAAGTGATATAAGTCGGCCGCACGGCACTCCCGATCTCGAATTCATATGCTCGCAAATTTTCTTTCTCAAATCCCGAGTTTCACCAAATAATCACCACTCCTCCCTTCCGCGAGATCGAGATCGGAAGAGTGTCAGGATGAACGCAGGCGTTTCACAGGCTATGGCCTTGCAGCTCGGAGGCGTCCTATCCGACGGAGCTCACATTTTTACAAATCCCGAGTTAACAGCATTCAAAGACTCCATGTCCCGTTGGACAGACGTCAACAAGCAAACACCGACCGCAATTTTGCAGCCCGCATCCGAACTCGACGTTGAGAAAATCGTACCACCCCCTGTCCCCTGTCCCTTCTCCCTTTTACCAACACTAACACACGCTTTGCAGGTCTACAAAGCCGTCAAAGCCAAAATCCCAATCATCATCAAGTCCGGCGGCAACAGTCCTTGGTCCACCATCTCGTCTGGAGGATGGATCATCGACCTCTCGCTCCTCTCCAACTTCTCCCTGGACACGCAAAACCAAACCGCAACAATCCAGCCAGGCGTGCTCTCCAAGACCATCAACGTCGCCGTTCAAGAAGCCGGTTTCTGCATCCAATCACCCGGGTCGGCGAAAGTCTCTTGCGTTGGTTTCCTGCTCGGTGGTGGAAGCAGTTATCTAAATGGTTTGTATGGAATGGGTGTTGATAGTTTGGTTAGTGCTAGGGTGGTTACGGCGTACCCGGAAGAGGGGACCGTCGTGTGCAGTGAAGAGGAGAATGAAGAGCTGCTTTGGGCGATCAAGGGTGCGGGACAGTTTTTCGGTGTTGTTACTGAAGTCACGATGAAGATGTATCCGTTGAAGGAGGAGGAAGGACCACTGAGCTGGACGATGGTCTTTACGACGGATAAGATGAAGGAAGTAGCGCTGGCATTAGAGGAGGTTAGCAAGGGGGAACAGGTGGTTAGGAGTCCTGGGTTGGCGATGGTTATGGCGATGCCTGGTTTTCGGAAGGTATGTATTTCGCCCACCACTCTCAGCTTGATTTTGGGGGAAGAACGCTGATGGGATGGATGGAGCAGCCAGGTATCATGGTCAGCCTCATACATTTTCGGCCCGAAGACGAAGCAGAGAAGATCATGGCTCCCCTCTTGGAACTTGATCCGGCTCAACAGATCAAGAAAGTCGTACCGTGGGGCAATATGACGGATTCGGCTGATATGCTTGCCGGTCATGGCGGAATCAAGACTCTACATTCGTGCGGTATGAAGGAGTTTGATGGGAAGAAGTTTGAGAAAAGTTTGGAGTTGTGGGAGAAGATCGACAAGGAAGTTCCGGGTGCGAAGGGATGCGCTTTTATAATGAATTGGTTTGCGCTGGATGGGGTGAAGATAAAGGAAGGGACTAGTGCGTGGAGCCATAGGGATATGGGGGTCTGGAGGTAGGCAAACCCCCACTTTCTCGTGTCTTGATTGCAGTGAACAGAAGAACTGACGAATTGAAGCATGCATTTAATCAGTGCTGAAGACGAGGCTTCACATAATGCTGCGGTTGAACTCTCGAAAGAGTATTTCGACATGTGCCAGGCAGATCTGCAGAAGTCTGAGAAGGCACTGTTTCCAAACCACTGGCGGGGCAAGGACCTTGACAGACGCTTTCGAGGACAGGGAACGGTCAAGAGGTTGAGGGTTTTGAAGGAGTTGTGGGATCCGGAAGGAGTCTTCACGAAGCAGTTCTTGTGAAGATGGGGAGAACGACATTGATGCATTCACTCGTGGCTTTGGCAGACTGGTGGCGTGGTAGATGTTCAACAGACAGTAATGGACTTACAGTTGTATTCGGACTAGGACATGAGCTTGGGAGTTGGTGTTTTGCGGACAAAACCTTGTCGGTTGCTTGGCGTCCGGATGCTTTGTCAGTAATGTTATGAACCTAATCGAGAAGCAGCTGGCTGGAATAAAGGGAACAAAGGGTCCACCCGACAAACTTGCAGTGAAAGACTTATCATGCGCTCCAAGGATCATGCCAATTGACTCTAAAATTGACAGCTTGTTCGTGAAGAAGGAAACTGGTTTGATTCAAAAGAACATTAAGTAGATTGTCATTCATTCATATCTCGTGGCGTGCCGGCGCTCAAAATGGTCATAACCTGGTCTCTCGTCCCATATATCTCAGCATGAAGTAAAATAACTAAGACATGCCATTTTCGTCAACATAGTGCAGAAAAATAAGAACTATCCGTCGCAAGCGGAGGGAACACCCCTACCTATGCTAAGTCATCATCATAAGGAGGACCCAGTTTCCAACCAGCACGCTTGAACCTCTTTTGCACGCCTTTGTTCAACCCCATGAATCGCATCTCAACGCGAGGACCACCGTATAAACAGATTTCGGTCTTGATATCTTCAAATGCCTGCATACCGGAAGCATCGATGAAAGATGTAGCGGAGAGATCGAGCACGAGGACGCGGAGACGAGGAATAAATATATCTGTGTTACTGACTCCGGCGAGGCGGCGCAGACGCCCGATGTGCTTCTCACGTTTGTAGTTCCATGCTCGTTGAAGATCCTCGTTTTCGGTCATTGGTATGCCGAATTGATAGGTTAACGTCGTATCGATGACGTGTCTCTTGATCCTCTCGGCGTTGGCGAAAATGACGTCTGTTTCTAGACTCATGACTTGGGTTCCAGGGGGGATGGGGTCATCTTTTGCCAACCACGGTGGAGTGAGGGATTTATATCTGCATTCGAGGTCGGCTTTTAAGATGGCACTTGGGCGTGAGAACATGATGCGGAGGATGGTGTAGGAGACCATGATGCCCAGACCTACGGAGATACCGATTGTATTGCCCATCAGTATGACGATGTTGAATGTCATGAAAAAGGTGCCGAAGTCTGTGAACGAAACCCTCCAGAGTTTTTTAATGGCGGCCAATGGGGGCAATTGACCGATTGTTGCGACAAGAATGACGCCCGCAATGACCGGCATTGGGATATATTGGAGGAAGCCGCTGCCTACATACATGCCGCCAAGAACAGTGACGGAGGTAAATATTCCGCCGAGAGGACTTTTGACTCCAGAATCTGAGTTGGCTGCTGCACGAGGTAGGTCGCCTCCCCCCACAGGCATTCCACCGAACAAGGAGGTGATGAAGTTGACGAATCCTAGGTAGAACATTTCCTGACTCGAGTCGATGGCGTATCCATTCTTTCGTCCAAATGCTTTCGCAAAAGCGACATGCTCCAACATGATAGTGATGGTGAGTGTAAGGCTTGGGACGAATAGCCTTTGAGCAAGAGTCATGAGAGGGATCTGAGGCATTGGCAGCTCTGTTTTGATGGGACCAATAATATGCCAAACAGGCTGCTTCAGATCTTTGTTGATGAAGAAGCTGGCCGCAGTGAAGATGCTGATGATGAGGAGATTTCGCTGGATGGCGAGGATCCTCACCATCTCATTTTTATGGCCCCATTTCTTCCCGACGAACCGAAGCATTGCCAGCAGGACGATGGATGCGGCCGCAAGACCGATCGAGGCAGGTTTTGTTTGGCCCAACTTTTGGATGATCTCTGGCATCATCTGAGAAAATACAAGACTGGTACCTGTCAAGCCAAGAACTGCCGGAAGCTGTGTGACAATTACTACATTGGCAACAGCGACCAGGAGCCCCAGAATCATCGGCAGAGAGAGGAGATCGAAGATGAATCCAAAATTCAGAAGTCCCAGCATCATTGACCACATTCCGATACAGAATGACAGAACAGCAGCGACGAGTGGTGGGGAAACCTTAGATGGGGCCAAGGAGAGGATAATCTGCCCGGTAAGGAGTGCAGTGGTCGATGTTGGTCCGGTGCTAATATCTGGGCACAAGTTAGCTATAGATATTTGGTTTGCTCACTTTCTATACCTTTGGTACTTCCCATAATGGCATAGATGAGCCCTGGCAACCAGCTTGCAAGGAGTGCTTGCTGGACCGGCAGTCCAGCGAGGGTTGAATACATCACTGCTTGTGGAATTAGAAGCATCCCAACTGACGACCCTGCAATTGCATCCCCGATGAGCCATTTTGGCACATATCCCGTTATCCATTGTACGATCGGTACTTTGTTGCTGAAATATCTCCCCGCGCCTGCACGAACTCCTCTCGCACCCAGAACAACTCCCACGCCGACTCTGCTCAGATTGACATCTTGCTTGATCGCGGTGATCTTGGCGGCGATATAATTCATGATGAGATATAGCCTGGACTCAATCCAAGCTCTTCATTCCCGTTCTGATAAGTTGCAACTGCAGTCGATGGCGTGGGCGACGCTCGATGAGCGGATGCTGATCTAGAATCGAAAGGAATGGATGAGTGCACCTAGTTATAAGAGCCCCAGGAAAACAGCCTCGAAATACCTTCAAACATCAGATATTAGACGATGGAAAGCTTACCAGCGCGAAGCAAAGCCTCGAGTCGCGGCCCGTTTCATGGGATGTATCCTCAGAGACAGCTGTTCAGGCTTCCAGATACTTTCACCATTCGGCCATAAAGAAACTTTGGGATCCATGACATTTCAGGGGTCAAAGCCAATGAGAACCATACTCGCCGTATCGGATGTTGAGGATGTCTCTGGAACGTGGCAATAGAGTTTCCTAGAGACACTATGGCCTGATTCTGGCATGACTCGTGATCTCTCCGAGCTCATACTTGAACTCGGGGAAGGTGAGCATGTCCCAGCAGCGAGTTGGATCGTGGGAGGGGTCAAAACAACAACCGTAAACCAGAGCTCGACACGCGACACCTTGGATAACTTCATCCAAACAATTCGGGAATAAAAATTCGCGCTGTCTGCTGTATGCCTGAGAAGAAGTCGAAGAGACTCCTCGAACGACGTTCTCAAACCTCGAGATCGTTTTGCTCTAGGGTAGCAGTGTCGTTTATGCTTTCTCAGCACTGCAACGTTAACTTCCTCTCGGCGCACTCGAGTGACCTGCCACTAGTTGAAAGAATTGACATATCGTCGTTGATAAAGACGCGCAAGCCCATGTGCTGCGCAAAGGTTCCAAAGTTAGAAGACCGGCACTTGTCTCCCGCAAGTGCACTCCTGGGGTTTGAATGGAGTGAAGTGTGGAGAGAAAAGTTTGAGGTTGAGTTGGTGGGTCGTTGCCCGGCCAAAACTGCGACAACCCCTCGCCACCCTCCGCATTCAGCTGGCCAATTAATGAATAGGAATTATGAATAGGAATTATGAAGCTATCCCTTCATCTGGTGAGACATGGTCCGTACTAGCGGCCGCACACGAATATCCCTTGTTAGGTAAGAATACAACCATCTCCTCCAATCAGGCTATCCGCAGGATGCGGCCGTTAGTACGGACCATGTCTCAGTGGACGAAGGGATAATATCGCTATCGTTGGCCTTGGTTTTCGTCATATGATCAATTATTCAAACAAAAACTCTAAGGTACAATAATTATGCAGCAAAATAGCCCTAATTAGTGCAAAACCCCTTACAAATCGGCTAAAGTGAAATTACGATTTTCAGACCACGGCGACCGCGACCATATCGCTATCCCCCCCCCCCCCCCAAAAGCCCCCCTAAATACCCGTAAAGATACTACTTTGTTGCGAGTATATCGCGATCTAATTAATTCGGCGCTTTATCTTAATTAATTCTGAGGCTTAATTTAAGTATCGCATATATTACCCTCGAACTTTCCTAATTCCTATATCAACCTTTTGGCCCTCGTTGCCCTGAAGCCCCGCTGATCCAGCTATACGCTAGGTTAGCGTTGCGAGCAGCCTTGCCAGGTTTCAACGGAAGAGTTCTTCCTCTCTGCCTTCACTACCATCCATTTCTTCTTCAAACAATAGCTCAACCTTCTTAGAATCCTCGTCTGTAGAAACTCTGTGTGGCTCCGATGCTATTACCATTAATCCTATTTCAAAAATTAGGGTTTTCGGTCGTGTCTGGCTAGGGAAATACATACCGTTGGTTGGCTTCAGTTGAGCCTGTGACGAATGTGGGGTGGTCTCCCTGTCCTGATACACGAGGTCTGGGGTACTTAAGGTGTTCGGGTAAAGTCTTCGTACCAACCTGCGTTTGCTCTACCAAAGTCTCTTGCATCTTGCTGTCGGTGATCCTGTTAAGTGTGGGCATCACCTAGCAGTACAAACCTGCTCGCACCGCTACCGAAAAACGAAAAACGGGCCTTTTAGGTGTTGCTCGCTCTCCTACGGTGGTCTCGAATTCCGTTGATACCTTTCTCGGCGTTTCATGGCACAAATGGGAACGGTAGCTCAATTGCGAACACCTCTCCTCGACATCCTCTCGTATACTCGAGGCTTTACCAGCATCAACTTGATACCCGAGAGTCAAATTCAAGTAAGTGCATCACGTTTTGAGGAACAAACTTTGGTGAGACTGATCACAGGTCCCTATGGCCTCAGCTGAGTTCAAGTGAACCTTTCCACAGGACTTCTGCTCGGGATGCCTGAGACCGACTCAGGACAAACCCGATCCCGTTCTCGATATGCAACTTGTCATCCGATCATGAAGATGAAATTGAATGCAATAAACCAAATGCGGTTACCAGAATGTTGGCCAATGTCACTGGTCTGGTTGCTGATGGGTTTGCCCTACAGACACGTGATGCTGTGGGCTGATCAAGAAAACACCACACCATTGCGCAATTCTCTCAGGGTGAATGAGTACCCGCCTCCTTCTTTGATTGATTGGATTTTCGTGCTGTAAAAATAGCCTGATCAGACAATTTTTCTGGACTTACAGAATCGTTGCGTCATCCCGATATCTCACGACTGTCAACAGTTATAATAGGGGCGAGCCTAATGAAGATACAAATTCAGAAATGAACAATTCTCTAAATCAGCATTCTTAATAATCTGAATACTTTAATTATGCCATCCTTTCGTTTACCTCGTCTGCATACCAATTCACAGGACTCGGACCATCCGGTCCTCGACGTCGAGAAATGGTCTAAACCAGCTCCCCGTTACAGTGGAACTCCAACCTTCGAAAGCCAGACGATCCAAACATCATTTGGTGGGACGGCCCAAATGATCCCGAAAATCCTCTAAATTGGAGTGCCTTCAAGAAAACCGTCAATGTCGGCTTGATCTCTCTATTATGCTTCATTACACCTGTTGTGCCATGTTGGCTCCTATGCCTCGTTCTCATAATAATTTGCTGCCTAGGAGCTAGTTAGGGAGGCGACATCCTTACTTTGTCCACACGTCTAAGGAGCAAGACTACTCCGAAGCTTTCATCTCCCTCGTGTCATTTGGGGATTTTACCGTGCTAATTCGAGAAACGTTGCTCTCCACGAATACAAGAAACCTTTGGGGGTACGCTGCTTAGCATGCCCATATACTTCCACCCTAAACTAGACACCTTGAGAATTCACGCTCTTGAGTCCACGTGATGAGCTGGTTTGGAAAAGACTGGACCAACATACAAAGGAACAGGAGCACGGAACGAAACTCGTTCGGGAGGCGATACACCACTTCATGTTTCAGGAATTTTGGGCAAGCCATTATCCTTTGGTGCAGGCTCTGTCAACATTTCCCAATTTAGAGTCGATGGCTATGTCCCATACTGCCCATCCTCGTTATACTTCTGGTTGGGCATCCTCTGCTAAAGCAGAACTTGGAAGCTAGTAAAAATAGCTCGACGGTGATAAAGGCCAGGTCCCGAAGCTTCTATTCAAAACCAAGCAAGCTATGGATCACCGAGTCCTGGCACGAGGACAAGATTTCACTATTAGATTAGGCTTATACTAACGGACAACAGAAATCCCTTCCCTAATCCACACTCGCAATAGGCGGCTGCGCTGCAGGGTCCCAATAGCATGACAGGGAACGCTAGGGAGGATGCGAGCTCCTGGGAGGACGGGAAGTTTCTTCGTACTGTTAGACTACCGTCCCTGCACTTTACTTTGCTAGTACATCGTAAACGGAATTTGAATTAAAGAGAGGACGGACTCTTTCTAGCGATGACTTTGAGCGAGTTGCGCGTAGCAAAGGAAACAAAATTTTTTCACCGGGCCTTCACTTTCAATTCTGAGTTCTCTACGAACATACTTCGTTATCTAAAAGTGATTAGAGTAATGATGAATAGATTGGTGTGATGATTAAGCTGTCAGCAAGACTGGTAATGAAAAGGGGGGTCGAGTCACGTGATATTGGTGAGTCTCTGTGATGTACCATCGCTTCTGCCTTGGTACATTATAGTTTCTTTATTATCTCCCTAGCAGAAAATTTTTTTCCTGTTTTTTTCCGTGTTAATCAGAATAACGTCGTCTTGTCAATCTGCAGATATCTTCAAGAAGCCGGCCACCTTCCTTCAACAAATTCCTCACAACAACCTCTTCGACCCCCCCCGAGAAAGCTCTTGGACCTCTACCTCTCTTCTCCGACCCCCATCATTGGTGATCGAATATTTTTCGTCCTATTAGGGTCAACCCTCCGTTCAAAATGTCTTCGAAGCAAACTCGATATTTTATCAGACATCAACAGCCGCCGCACCATCTCAGCAAATTCGACCCCCTCAAATGGTCTCCAATTCGACTCCGTTAGCTCCTCCAACATTTGTTACACAAGACGCCAAACTCGGTTGCACCATGTTCTCGAAATTGCCAAAGGAATTGAGAATTAACATTTAGGAAATGAGCATCAAAGACGAAGTTCGCGTTGTCGGGATCAGAGATATGGGAGGGGATTTCAGGATACTCCGTGAGCTTGAATTCCAGTCTTTTTTTGAACCGCAGCAGAGTAGATACGCATTGAAAACAATATGCAAGAACCCATCAATTTTTGTACGTCAACCAAGAGTCTAGATTAAAGGGTCGCAAAGTCTACAAAGGAGTTTTTGGTACTCGGCTGGCGAGGCCAATTTGGTTCAACTTCGCGAAGGACTTCCTGGTCTTTGATGGAGAGGAAGCTTGACTTTACTTCTATGATTTCATGGACCTCGACACTGAAAACAAGAATAAGAGACGAGAAGCCAAGCGATGAATGATCCATCGAGAGCCGCGGAATTTGACATTGGGTAAGATGAAGGATTATAAATGTCGTGGTACCTCCTTTCACTAAAGAATTTATTACGTTATTCATCGAGAGCTGAAGGAGTTGTGTTCCCTGGAT
Organism: Hyaloscypha bicolor E; assembly: GCF_002865645.1. Taxonomy (NCBI): domain Eukaryota; kingdom Fungi; phylum Ascomycota; class Leotiomycetes; order Helotiales; family Hyaloscyphaceae; genus Hyaloscypha; species Hyaloscypha bicolor. Next base: position 2,458,092 of record NW_020194685.1, on the reverse strand, counting down.
ACCTTGATTGTTGGACCGAACTTTGGCAGCTGACTATGGTTTTACTTTCTCCACCTAGAATGAGATCGAAAGCGAGCAGGGGAGGAGCGGCCGAAGGAGAAGCTCAGCTTGGTTGAGGACAGGACAGCGACAAGACAGGAGCACATCGGCTAGGAAGACAAGTTGAGAGTAATCACCACTCTTGCAAATTACTGGCCGAGCAAGACGAGGATCCTCGCCTTGAACAAAGACGAAATACGAGGAACGCCTTGTGTCACCTCTTGGAGACGCCCTCGTTCTTCAGTAGGCGACTTCACGATGCTCAAAGTTCGAGACGAAGAAGACCTCGCTCGATCCCTCAGCGAGGGCAATGCGCCTTCTAGTGAGCTTCCGTACCCCTGGTGAGGATGGTACATGCAAATCACAGGTAATTGAAATGATGTGCAGCGGGAGGAAATGGGACTGAGAGAAATGGGAACTCGAAAAGTGAACCAAGACAATGTGTGGGATCGGTTTGAGATGCATAGCTTCATCTGCCATTCGTTCACTTCACTCCTCACAAAACCATCCCGTAGATCGACATTTAGAGCGTGGTCCATAATTAAAATCCCTTCGATTCTCAAATTCAATCGTAAGAACTACCCTCTCCTGTTTAGCCCCGAGCATCAAGCCGCCATTGCAACCCGTCATCTAACAAGCCATACACTGCTTATCCGTAACTAAAACAAGTTAACACCTTTACTACACACGTTCTCACCCAGGGGTGCATACTGCCCATGCAAGTCCTTACGACTTAGAAGTAAGAACTCTGCCTCATGCAGTTTTCGAAGCGCTGGTGTCTTTTGGCCCCCAAACTGGCGTCTGACTTTGACACCTGCCAAATCCTCTGGCCTCCCCAATCGTGACGCAAAGACTGACTGATTTAGTCTACCTGTTAGTCTAGGAGTTTGTGATTGTAGGTTACATAGGGGAGCATAATCTGAAGTCTTGACGCTGGGAATAAGTGCCGTGCCGTGTGTGCTTGCAATGACCCGAATTTGGAGAACCCCTCTCGTTTAATAACACTTTGGGTGACCAAGGAGCATGAACAATGTATTGAAGAAATTGACTAGACTTCCCTCATGATATAACCGAATTAAGCACGGCATCCCTTCTGCACTTATCCTTGAAGATCACAGGAAGCTTGGATCGCTGGATCAATCGCTTTGTCTCACTGTGTTTGATGATGCTAGTCTGACAATCTCATTTATGATATGATCGCGTATCTTCCGAAAGTAAGTCTATCTTGCGTGAGCTCTCAGCTAGTCCGAGCATATTAGCCCAGACGTGCTCCACTGTGAACGCCTTCTGAAATCGCTGCCACACGCAAAATTCTCCGCATGAGTCTTCAGCTCATATTTGCCAAATTGCTTCTTTTGATTCAATTAACAGGCAATGTGTGCGTACCGAAAATATGTAGGGTTTCGTGAACCTATGCGCTGAAGCCTCGACGGCGCCCTTCTTTGCCTTTGCGATCTCTTATTCAACAGCATCAAGGTACCAGCACAAGTTACAGAGCGATCAAATTTCACGGATATTGAAAGAGTGACCATTTCTGGCCAATGTTTGCAATCTCGCCCCGGATTTTGATCTTGCGTACTAATCGACATCGTAGCCGTCATCGTACATCTGGTTCTCGGGCTGCTGCTGTTGTCCCGCATGAGGCATTTCCGGTTGAGAGCCGTATACGTCTGCATGAGTGTATGGTTGTGCTCCTGGCCCTGGGTATGGGTAGGCATTTGTTGTAGCATAAGAGGATGAATATTGCTGAGCCCCGCTTGAATATGATGCTGTAGGTATTGCCATTGGCACTGTTGGTACTGTTGGCACTGTTGGATAGGTTGGTTCAGGCCCCTCCGCATGACTGAAGAGTTCATCAGGTGTATCAGGTTGATGCTCATACGGGCTAGGATCAAGCGGAGGATGTGCGTTGTTATAAGCCCGAATGACTTCTTGCTCATGACTTCTTGCTACCCTTCCGATGAACAAGACCTTGACGTTATGCTCGACGGTATATAGTTTGGCGTAGTTTAACCTTGACCTTGGATCTAGCTTCTGTGAGGCATCTTTTGTCTCAATCCTGATTGGCTTTTGCAACGGCAATTTACCCTCACCTTCGAGTACCTCATATTTGCCAGAGTAAACAATCGCATGGTCTTCAGGACGGACGCCATTTTTGAGTACGCCTTGAAAACCATAGGTCACTATGGGAATGCATATGCTGTGCCCATTTCTTTGTTTGACGATAACGAAGCGCCGAATTTTGTGGAATGCATTTTCACCATATTTCGCAGATGTTTTTTCGAAAGTGATCTCTGTACCACCGCTTCCCATGGGCTCGCTCCATAAGACCTTGAAGACTCTGCCAAACTCGAACTCTTTAGACCTATGAACTTTAAACCCTTGGAAGCCTCTTAGTGCACGATTTCGTATAGGATTGCAAGACTTACTGGAATCGAGTTCATCGCGCATCCTCTGGGGATTCTTTGTTAAAACTTTCCGCGTTTGCAGAGACGATTGCGGAGAGGAGACCGATTGGGGGTCGTAGGTAGTGGACTGCGCTAGGTAGGAAAAGCCATAGCCAGAGGATGACACCTTAGGTACTTCGAATACCGGTTGCGAGCTCGTATGGAACGTCCCCTGTGTGTGTGATCTTTGCGTGTCCAAGTTGCCAGCATGCCATGTCTTTTCGTGTAAACGAAGTTTGTCTGCCGTTGTCCAGCTTCTAACATTTGCAGTACAACCGTCAACAAGGCACTGGTAGGGTCGCGCGCCATCGTTCAAATGCACGGTCTTGTGATGGCGTTCAAGATCAGAAGCTCGATAGAATATCATTGAGCATATAGGACACGAAATCTCCTCAACACCACGAGATTTTCCCTTCCTGGATCGAAATTCTCTTGTGTCTGTTCGGTAGAATTGGGTTAAAGTGGACTGCTGCCCATCACCGTACTGTTGCTCTTCAGGTTTTTGTAGATCTTCAGGGTAGCGCTGGTTTTCGGGCCCGTGTCGGTCTTCCGGGCAGTTTTGAGGTTCTCCGTATCGACGGTAGTCTTCGCTGACGGATGGCAATTCTGCAGTCTCTGCAGTTGATCGAGCTCTCGGAGTCCATGGCGTAGGGTCAAGTGTCAGCCCTTGTATCTCTTCACTTATATCTGACGCCCCTTTAGGTTGCAATGGTGCATATTCATATTCCCATTTCCCTACGAATCACGTCAGAACTGCATCTTTGGTCGGGAAGATTGTGACGACCTTCGCTACCCTCGTGAGCACGCCAATAACGCTGGCAATCCTCACTCCACTTCCACTCTGTCCATGCTATAGAATAATAATCTCCTCGGCGTGAAGACTGTTTGCGGCGGGAAGACATCGTTCCACGGTACCCTGCTGGCCTGGCGGGTCCTAGATAATCTGCAAGGTCTGCTCAGCCAGCTCTGGGCTGCCTGGCACACAGCCATAGTGGCGCTACTTAGTGAGAGCCGGTGGCCAGCATCTGGTTGCAAGGCGCTTCGTTGACTCGGTATGGGGAGGGAGTTCAATACTGTCAAAGTGGATGGAGATTTGTTGTGGTACGTATGAGGAGGGGTGAGAGAGGATGGGATGGGTAAAAGATTAGGCCCAGTCGCAGCCTTACGCGATCATGTGGCTGATGCCCCGCCACGCTCTATCGGTACCTAATCTTCTTCCTGTTTGGTTTCCAATGAGAAGATAATATCTTCACACCATCAGCAGCCTGGAAGTGGATTTGCCTAAGTTCTACATGCTAAAGTGATACATCTACCAGGTTGTCTGGAGACTCAGTTCTTCAAAGTTGGGTGGGTTCCCACAAATCACGATCAAGTATGGATGGAAACTAGTTCAAATTCAGACTGCGCCGCTATTCAAACTCAATGAAGACCAAATCGATGTTGCATGACGCTGCCCTTCAATCCGATAACTCAAGGAAACGAACCGGTAAGCTTTTCCTCCCCATGAAATGCGCGGATGTTGTTATTTCAATCTGGAAATACGAACTGTCTCCAGAGAGGTCGAACTTGTGGAATGTGCCGCTCCCATATCGTCGCCTATCAAATTTAGGTGGGGTTCCCATTGTAATTTGATGAATGATTATGCTAAACCATAATTCTTAGTCTCAAATGAAGATATATATATAGACCAAAAATAGCTTTACTGATATAATAATTATGTATTTGACTAAAACTATTCCTCTGCTAGCCTCCAAGTATTAAATCACGGAGGTTATTATACTAATCACCTCGTTTCTATATATAGGAAAGACTAATTTGAGCAAAGGATTAATTATAAGGAAAACTAATTCGATAAGATGTGAAATAGATGAGGGAGACGCTAGACAGTCGATATGCAATAGCAGTGGTTTTTGGTGGGAATTACTATATAATCGGGCACCAACGAGCATATATAATTGCCAACTATTTCTCTCCTCCGTTACTAGTCGTACTTACCGCTCAACCTCTAAAAATTAGCATACATAGTGAGATAGACGCAATAGTAGTATATTGGTAACCGATTCCGTACCAAAAAAATTGTGTATATTAAGTCAAGAAGGCGTGGCGACTATATATTCCTAAATCTCTGAATAGTGCCATTTTTTCATATTTGATAATACTTGATTATGGTGTATCGGGCCGAGGCAATTTGGCCTCGAATACTACCAAAATTACTGCACATTGAGTAACGAAGTAATATTAACGATGAGAACTGCGGGGAGGCTGTTAAAGCGCTGAAACACGCCTCACCGCCTTCGATGTATTAGTAGTATCGCGGACAGTTCGAACTGTCGATTCGACCTGTCGGAGACAGTTCGTGGAAATAGGTCGCCAGAAGCCAAAACAGAGGTCTCTTCTCCAGTGTCATACGTTCATGACAATGGGAGTGATACGTGAGAAGGGGTCTGGTGGTGTTACATTGGATGAGCCTTTCCTCGTCATCCAATAATAGACGTATATGGGTATTGTGGGTCTGAAAATAGGTCGCGAGAATCCAAATCAGAGGTTTCTTTTCCCAAGTCACTCGTGTGTGACAATGGGAGTGATACGTGAGAGTGGATTTGCTCTATTTCACTAGGGACGTCTGAAGACATGCCTAGGGCTTGCCAATTAGGAAAAGATTCCGGCGATGTAATATCGCTGGAGCCGTTGTCCTGGGGAAATGGTTCCAGCGGCACAGGATCGCTGAAGTCATTCAACTGTGATGTGTATATTGTTGAAAGTGGTGGGGGGGCTGAGATATTGAAAGTATCCCCGTATGGGATTGTAGCGGACTTTGAGAACGTGGTATGCCTGCCATTGAGTGTTGGAGAAGATGGACCGAGGTGGAAGACTATCGGGTCTTGGAAGGGATCCCACAGTGGGGCAGGCCTTTTCGTAGAAGTGGTCAATGGTGGTCTGGGACCAGTGTCAAGCCATCCATATCTTCTCGACATGCCAGAACTGGCTGTGACAGACTTTTCAGGGGGAGTTCCTTCAATTGAAGAAGGAGGGGTGTTTGTAGGACAGATCAATGAGGATCCAGAGCTACTTGTTGAAAGAGACCTCGTGCTCATTAGGTCGTGCTGCTTGAATGCCCTGATTGCTAGTGAAGATATCTCCACGTTCGTTCGCATATCTTCCAGTGAACCTTCCAGGACAGACGTCCATTCAAGATCACACCTCAGCATTCCATGACAAAGGAGGTGATTGAAGTGTGCCAAGGTTGACTTGATCCTCCCGGCAAGAAGATCAGCCAGTGTTAGATCGCCCTATATAGATCAGCGTCGTCGAACAGGATCTCGAGGTAAGCCGGAAAGAGCTTACAAAAAAAGGCTGGGTGGTATGGTCGTCGAGGCGGTCTTGAGCATGTAGCAGGCCAGGATAAAGTATGGCTAGTGAAGACGCAGCTTCAGCCCAATATCTCTCATTCCTTTGGACGTCTTGGTTGAAGCCGTTCGTAACTTCATCGATACTCTCATGAAGTCGCGCCAAAGCAAGATTAAAGAGGCATATGGTATCGGAGAAAATCCCTGCCCCCTCCTTAACATTGCATGGGAAGAGAAGAGTTAGATACCCTCGCCCAAATAACGCACTTGTTATGAGACTAGTCGTTGCCGTTCTGCAACGAACGTTCGGGAGGTAAGACTCAAAAACGATCTTATCGAGTTGATAATTTAGACGATTATTGGAAAGACCGACTTTGCTCCATGTGACGAGTTGGTGTGGTTTTGACAGCCCTTTTGAGCGGGTGATGTCGATTTCAAGCACATCTTTGCGTGCGTTGAGGCCCAAATACTTCCTTCCCACTAACAATAGCATGTGATCTCTCAAGGCTGGGTTTGGGTCAGTGAACAAGATACACACACGAACAGAAGGCCGAAATACCATAGCTGAAGAACCCCTCAAAATGATTTGGAGAATATATCACACCAGCATGTCCACATGGAATGCAGTACCCCGATTGGCAGGTCCCCCGATCGCACTATGTCCAAGTCAGCGCTTCTCTTGGACCTCAAATCTGTTCGGCAGTTGTAATTACTTGTAGACCTTGCAGCTCGCATTTCCAACACCCTGTCTCATCGTCCTTCGGCTTCTGTGAACGCCGACCCATCAGGTTCTTTTGATCGTTAGGTTCGGTGGGGTACGAATGAGCATCCGACGACACGATTCAATGTCAATTATTCCACAACGACAGTTGGGTTAATCCTTCCCCCTGCGACGGGGTCCCGATTATTTTGTAGAACCCAATTCTGACAATGTGCCCAATGCAGTTTATGCCGCAAAAATTAGGCAGGCGTACTTGGCTGGGGTACCAGAATAGCGATTGGTTTCCATGCTTCAACAGCCGTTCCGAGGCGTATGGCGTCTGCAGGAAGAATTCTCAGGTTCTCACCACGTCAGAGTATTGAGACAACACAGCAGGCAATTTCACAGGCGTCTCCGTCTGCGCGGCTCTCCGGTCCAATTTTCGAAATTTCGAGGAAGGGTTAAGAACCAGCGAACAAGACCAGCATTGATTGCTGAGCGCGAACCGCGACACGTGAGAGAACCCTGAAAAGGAGCAGGTGCAGAGGGTCAAAAATGGTAAACTGGGCAGTTCAATGCTGATGTGCGAGAAATCAGAAATAATCGTCGGTTATCCTCCTAAGGATTCCTTTCTTCTGTTGTGCCGAGTTGGTGTCTCATGTAATGAGCGCGCTGAAGTTTAGCCTGTTGCTGATGAAATCACAACTGATCGACAACGTGACTCAGGGGTTGGCGGACGTCCACTAAAACTCCAGGGCTGAGGGTTCCGTTGTGAGGGGGAAAATTCGCTTCAGCCTTAGGCACACGTTTCGCTTAATTATGGCGCTAAGGAGTATTTAGCCTCGCTCCCAAGCTTCTACGAGCTACACGCTTCTCTTCTAGAAATAATTACAATTCTAGAAATCTCCTCTGTTCCTATGTAACGTGAATTACACCTGGTAATTCGTCAACCTGGTACTTGGTTCACTTCTGCCTATTATACCTGAGGATCTTCACCGTCAACCATAATTAGCGTTCAAATTTCGATTTCAGGCTTGAACTCACTGAGACTAGCGTGTTTACCAGGGCTTTCTTGTGAGTTTCCCGAGATATCCCCACGAGGCTTCGCTTATTTCTCCCAGAACAGTTCAAACTCCTCGAGAGCAGCCTGGTGTTCTATTGAAAAGAATTGAAGGTATCGAGGTTGCTGCTGTTGAAGTTAATTTTTGTTCTGATTAGGATAGAAGAAATTCAGATGAAGGGGTTGAATTTTTGAAGTAAACTGAAGCATTGAAATAAGCGAGTTGATTGCTCGGGCCTGGATCTGAAAAGCAACTCATCGTAGTCTCGGTGTTGGATCTACAGTAATGAGACTTAACTGCATATACCTTGGTTTGAGCAGAGCTCAAACATGTTCTTCGAGAGCATAAGCGAGTGGGGACCGAAATACGATTTCTCGTATTCTCCCCCCCAATTAATGTAACAATGGCCCTCTTGACCGGGGTATATTGTATGGTAGAATGTCTGTGCTCTGTGGACCAACTGTTACACATCTAAGTGTGGGGGGGGGGGGAGTACGACCAAGGCCTTTCTTGCCCCAGATCATGAAATGTTTTCAACTTTCGACACTACTCAACAGCTTCATGTGCATTATTTTGGGAGCAAGTTGGTGGAATGTTGTATTCTCTATAGAGTTATATACGCGCCAGGAATCCCGTTGTTAAAACAGGTAAGGAAATAAAAGCTGTTGCACGAGGTAGAAAGCAAATCCAAGAGGTCAAAAATTAACGACATAAGAGTAAGGAAATACCAAACGATGACACGGGTCACCGAATGGGCGACTCAGTTTAGAGTCTCGTCAGAAAGGGTACTGTCCCGAATAGTGACCGTAGTCCGGGTCATATCGAGTGTCCAGTGGTGATGTCGTGGGGTCGGTTTGCCCAGTTGCGGTGTTGTAGTACCGCGGACTGGGGTCGACGCATGACAATCGTCCATCAGCGCCAGCGACGACGAGCGGAGTCATCGCGGCGGCTATATGGGAAGTAGCATCCGAAGTCTCGGGAGCATCTTCGGGGGTGGGTGGAAGAGTAGGAATCGGAGGAGAGAAGACAGCAGGGCCAGTGTCCGTTGTCCATTTGTTTCGTTGCAGCCAGAGGTGCACTTCATACGTTTCGCCGTGTCGACGAAGGCTGTCCAAGGAGCCGTGGATGGTATATCTCCAATACTCATATCTCCCGCAGCCTTCTCGCAGGCGTTGCAAAAGTTCGGTTCCCAATGACCCAAACCAGTGTACTAGAATTCTCTTCAGAGTTCTTGGTAACTAGCAAAGTTAGTGAGTGACCTTGTCAGAGCAGGAGGAACGAAGATCTGGCAGCTTACCAGAGTGCGGAGGTGACCATCCTCGAGGTTCTCTTTGATGTATTTGAGTTTGTAGTGGAGAATCGCGCTAGCTACATACGCGTTCAAACATTCCTGCTGGTTTTGATTGGTGTGAATCGTGCGTGCAGCCTTCATGACTTGGTCGATTAGCTCTCGAAGTCGACAGACAATGAAGTCTCTCAACAAAGCGTTCGAGTTGTCGTGCTGGTAGCTATTCGCTACCTCGAGTCCATTCATGGCTGTGTAACTTGTCTCAGTCACTTTGGTTATGGAACAGAGAAACGCAGCATATCCACATGCCGTACAGGCTTTGGCAATGATCGATACATTGACTACCGTGGCCTTTATATTGGCCGACAAGGAATGGCGAATCTCAGTATCGAGTAGTTTCCTAACTCCTAGATTGTGTGTAGTGAAGTCTCCAGAAATGATCACTGGTCGGGAGAAATCATGGCGGCGTCCGGTAGACGATTTTATATAGACGTTCAGATTGTTCGTGTTGACTCCTCGAGCACTGAGGCTGATCAAAGAGCCGGGTACTCTTCTCTTATGTATCTCAAAGCGAGCAGCTAGCTTTTGCATCAGCATCCTTGATGATAGATACTCTGAAATACCCAGGAACTTACCCGCAAGGTCAAGGGGGTCGGCATGCCGAATGGCCTGCTGAGTGCCGTTGATATGGTAAATGGTGTTACTCCTGCATTCGCGGCAAGGCCCATCAGGAGGTCTATCACACTGCATGATGTCAGGCTGATGGTCGTTGGGAGTCTCTCTTTCGGCCTAAACTTACCACGTGGCCTCGAAACACGCATAGTGGACATTCCAACTCTCCAGGAATGGGCCGATTCATGTTGGGCAGTGGTGGATTGACGCTGAGGAGAACTGTGAGCAGACTTGTGGAGGTGGTGAGCCGGAACTGGGATGGTGGATTATGTTGTTAATGAGAAAGTGAGGTGTTTGTGGTGCAAGTCTGAAGAGGGGCGACGGATGTGTCAAAAGGCCTGGGGAGACAGACTCCAGGCAGCTGTCACGGTGGACGTGTGAGCCGCTCCAGGGTAGGAAGGCAGTGTGGGTGTCCCTATTGGATGGTAATCATCACCGCTCAATGAATGCACCAGGGTGCGATTGGTTCTGTGAGGGAAACAGAGGGGCTGGACATTTAACCGTCACGGTATCCTCCGATTCCCCAGAATTTTGGAGGTGGAACTGATAAGTTCGCTCTGGCAGGAGAAGTGAGGAATTGCAAAATGGAGTCCTTAGTACGATGTTCATTGTTCATCTTTCCGGCTGAGCAGGAACAAAGAAATGATTCTCGCTCAACATCTCTGCTGAAGATAAACTGAAAACGAGTAGCAAATATGCTGGATTGACCAAGCTGAATAATGGCCGTGCTCGCCCTTCTTGCTTTTCCTGTTGCGTTCTCGAGTCTTGACACTCTGCTTAGCCGGGCTCGTGGTAGCAAGTAGTCCAAACCACTTGGTGATATTCCAACTTGCCGAGTAGTGAGTGCATAGGACTAGAGTCCTGTTGGTTGGCTGCTCTATCAATAGGCTCAAAGAATGATTACATTTTTGCTTTTTATGCAAGGAATGATTCACATTTTGAAATTAGGTTGTTCTATAATATCACGTGAGTGGCGTTTGCTGACTTGTTAAGGTTACAGGTGGAGACGTTCACGACACTCGAATTTCAGGTAAATGCTCCAAGATTTCACCAATGTCGATAGTACAGCCACCTGATCCCTCGTTATTCGACTTGAGCGCTATTCTACGAGCTGGGTAGTTCCGCTCCTAGCATGCTCTCACAGTTGCGGAATGTGCTCGCAGTCACTGAGCAATCCGGAGCTGAATTCTCCATCCGCCAAAATTCACGATCATGTCGCACACGTCACAATATGCGGCCAAAGGCAAAGGACAGTACTCCTCTCCGGAAACTGTCTGGTCAGAATGGGAGTGGAATTCGGCAGGATACTGGGAATCACGTCGAATCAATGCTTCCGGTGCTACGGAGTATAGAACAGACCCCCCATTGAACCAGGCTGCTGGGAATGCTACAACGCCAAGATCCCCAGGCGTCTTCGACAGTTGGTATATTCATTTGCGTATTGTATTCTTCATCGCTAACCAGTTTAAAGATCAGTATACTCTGGATTCCGGGTGTAATCCAATATCAACCTCAGAAGAATCCTATTCGGGCATGCAAGCAGCAATACCTGATTATTTGACCTCCAATAAGTTCACAGATTCAGGAGAAAGCTATGTTGCGCCGCATGCAGCCATAGACTATACGAATTGGAGCACGCCCGCAGACCAAGGAGGATACGTGCAGAATTTATCGAACACATACGGGCAAAGTCAAACAGGGGGCCACTATCCGCTGGCTAGCAGCAATTATCCTTCGTCAGCGTACTACGATTCACCGGCAAATTCTACGGCAAATCATAATGCCCACCTCTCTTATTCAGGCCCTCAAGAACAAGATTACTTGGATGCCACGTCTGCCTTCTCTGGATTGTCCTTGACAGATCCAAAGCCAAATGATTCACATCCAAAGATAATTCATCGAGAGCCAGGCAGTAAAGATTACGAAATCCTTGACCCAAGTTAGTGGTTCATTTATACCCCCGTGGAACGTTGGCTCTGATAGTATTCAAAACATAGGATATCGTGTTGTTCCATCGAAAGACTCAAAGTGGTTCTGGAGATTTGGCAGGGTCTTTATGATGCTATGGACTGAACCCGGTGGCCATCAAGTCTCACCTGGCGGCGGAACTCGAAACGGTTCTCATATTAGTACAACATGGCTGAATGAGAGTGAATACTCCGAGATCAGAAGATTTGTAATCATCCAAGAGGATCATGATTGTGTTCTATGTTTGTGTGTTTCCTCCTCGTTTTTTTTACGTTGCTATCTTTCATATCTTATGCTTATTCATAGGCAGGCCGGTTCAGACCTACTCCGAGCAAGCCACCCTCGACCCAAACCTTCCTAATCGACAGCAGCATGCCATCATATATACAAGCAGGCATTGCCCGGAAGAAGTGTCGGAAGTAACAGGGGTTGGCCAAGTACATTATGAAGATCTCACGAAGGACCCAATCCGTGTCATCTCGGAACAAAAAGGGCCAGAAGGAACCTTGTCTCCCTTATCGAGAATCAATTACAACAAAATATACTCCGTTGACATGGATGTCCGAGTGCTGAATATTGGCATGGTCTCCAAAGAATCCCTTCCTTCGCTTCAAGCAAACTCTCCTTTGAAGCGGAAATGGAATTCCCAGACTTCGAGACGGGGACGCTCTGATTATCATCGTCGCAAGGGCAACTCCAGGGCCAAGGAAAAGAGCCCGTCCAGGAGACGTTATGAAATGGATATGGACTACCCAATTACAACGGCGAAGGAGTCGGACCCTGAGCCAATGTTCTATCGCGAGTCAAATGTGGGGATTGGAAGCTCTTCTGGAAAGCTGAATGACCATATGGATACAGGTCAAAGATCGACACGTCTCGTTAGTTCATTGGCAGGCTACCAGGTCATAGGATTCCCCTCACGCTTCTTTAAGAAAGGGCGAGTCTTCAAAGCGCTCTGGACAGAACCCGCTGGAGACGTCACCAATAGTGAGGATGCATTTGTGATTCCATCAAGATATGGGGAGAACGCATTCACAAAAATCCGTCACTTTGTTGTTGCACGAGAAAAGCAAGGCTGTTGCCTATGCCTCATGCTCAACACATATCACCGACAAGGTGCCTCCAAAGACGGGATCAAGGCCGAAAACTACGCTGCAGTGTATCCCCTCGGCGGAGAACCAGAAGTTGGACCAAACGAGAACTTGACGAAAGAGCCATTCCCCATTAAGGTCGAGGAAGCTGGAGAATCTATCGACCCCACATCGCGGATTGACTTTGGGAGAGTGTACACGGTTGAGCACAATATCAAGGTCCTCAAAGTTGGCCGAATTCCAAACGACTTTCTGCCACAACTTGAGGAATATTTTGTGAATAGCATTGTCGGCCCTTGAGCGATGGGAGCAAAACTCTTAGGCTGAGCATTTTATGTGGATCATGGCCGATGTAGAAGGGAGACGGAGGCAACGGTGAAACGGGAAATGAACGGAGCAACATGAACTTTTCCTTGTATTCTTGGCAGGAGTTGGACCCAAATTTAGAGGAGCATTTGCACGGAAGGCTAGAAGGAGTTCACTTTCAGGAAGTCTGTGGACGTCCAGTCCTTTCGCATTAGGGACAAACATGGAGTTTAGTAAAGTGGAGCATTATACCCTTTTTGTAGCATTTACAAATTCTTCATTTCGCAGTATTATGTCGTTTCTCACAAAACAGTTCAAAAATTCTTACAACGGCTTTTTTCCCCGTTAAAAACGTATACTTGACTGCTATTAAAGTTCCTCATTGTGATTAAGATAAAGTAAATTCAATGGAAGGGGTCAGGTTTTTGAAGTGTCAGTAGTATTCATCGCTATATTTTACACTTACTTTTCCTCGTAACATAAAATAGATTGCCATGCTTTAGAGATAACTATTATTGTCATCAGCACGAAGTACGGTTCGGAAGGGAGAACAGGAAGAATTCACAACATGAAAGCGGTCAAAAATTTGTAGAAGAACTTCGGGCATTATTACATTGGATGGCAAGACGCGTACCATATTGTCATCAAACACAGGTTCGAATCGTCCCGCTGTCGAACAGATGTGAAAGCAATGAATTAGGCCAAGAACCATATTGATTGAGAAAGGAAACCTGAGTATGGGATCCAGTACACCTCATATTTCGATACCTGTGACACGCGCTTTCATATCCCAAAGTGCTTTGTTGGCAGCTCCGCCTCCAGCGCAATTTGAATCGACAATTCATGTCTGGAGGAGCTGAGAGTAGTAGGTGTATTCGGGATGATGGCGGTGCTGCGCCACGAAGATGGACCCAAAGGAAGGAACGAAGGTCGAAGCCGAGCAGCAGTTTTCGTCGTATGGACAGCGCCATGTACTGCCGTTCAATGCTCCATTATATGCAATCACATTTACGAATGTGCTGTTCCCGGCCATGAAAGCATCGGAAGTTAGACTTAATGATCGGCACAGAATCGAGTGAGACAACGAGATGCAGACTTACAGCTTCTTTTGCCAAGCAGCATGGGTTCGTGGCTGCGAATGACTAAGCAGTCCACATAAGGTGGAATGCCAAGACGCTTGAAAGTTGAGTGATAATGCCACCCCGAGAAAGATGATTAGAAGGAAACAGACCTCTGGACGAGTTCTATCTTTACAACAGCTCTATCTCTAATCGCCCTTCATTGGGCACTGGACCTATTCGCTTTGCGGGAAGCGCTTGATGCTGCAAATGAAAAGGTTAGACTGCTAGAAGCTGCTAATTTAAAGCTGAATCAACTCCTTACAGGCAGCAACAAGGAGAACCGCTTGATGAAGCGGGAGAATGCAGAGTTGCACAACAAACCCGACGACGCAAAGAACGACCGGGAGCACGAGAGGAGACTGAACAGACGGGGAAGAGAACAATCTTCAGATTGTAGCCGTGAGAAATTCTCAATCATGCTGCCACCATCCACCCGTCCCCCTGTGATTGTGGATGAGAGAAGATCAAGTTTGAAGCCTCCACCTCGAGATGAGAAAACCCTATGCGTCAAATCGATTGATCTTGCCGTCATCTTTCAACCAACACTTTTCTTCCAGATTGGCCGGGTTTTCAAAACTCTTTGGACGGAGCCTGCCGGAGAGACCGCCACGTAGGCAACGGCTCAGTTCGATCTCAGAACCTCACAAAGAATATTATCCCCTCTGGAACCCATGCCGATTGATCGAGCTTCAGGAGTGAGTGTTATACTGCCAATAGGTTGATTATTGGTGACTGATCGATGAGGCCTGTGAAAGTGAGAGAATAGTAGCCAGAAGCGAGGTGGCATTTTCAAGGACTGCAAAGGGCTTTTTGCGACTCCCACGTTTTCCACAGGAGACGCAAATCCAGAACGCCACAACCAAAAAGATACGGAGCAAGACCTTGACAGTGATCAGAGAGTCCATGATTAACCACTAATCTTGAAAGTGCAGAGACAAGAATATTAAACATAAAGGTGCAGAGGTTGTCAATTGCTGCCCCCCCATTGGATAAATAAGAAACTACAATAGCAGCGATCGATCCTTTCGAAGAGACTGGTGAGTTGGCCTGAATCACTTCTTTGGTGGATGCAATACTCTTCAACACAAGTATTGTTCATGCTCGGAAATACCCGTAAAGCAATTAGTGAGATACTGAAATCTCTAATTAATTTGTGCGATGATGTAATTTTCGTTCTAAAAGTCAGACTACAAAGACCAAAAAAGAAGAAGAAAAAAAACATTTCGAAGTGAATAAATTAGAAGGAAAGTCGGCAATGATCCAATCTAGCCATAGTCTGTTTGCAAGTATCTGTCGTTATCATCGCAAATCATCTTTTCATCGGAAAAGGAATGAAATCCCGAAAATTAAACAAAGTAATTGTAACATAGTAATTTGGTCCGGGTTAAAGAGCGGAGCTGATGTGTAGGTAGAAGAATGGCTCAGGACTGACGCCACGTATGCGGATGCTCAGACCAATTGGTCCTTGAGTTGGGACCGGACGGTACTGATATTTGAGATGCCACTTCCCCAGGCGTTCCCGCGAGTGCATAGAACGCGCTCGCTGCGGAAACGTAGGATGGCATTTCAGGAAGAAAGTTTCGTTGCTGAGGCCTCGCAGGCGGCAGCAAATTGTCGTTATAAGAGTAAACTGGCTCAGGATTGACATCGCGTGTCATCGATTGCATAAGCCAGCTGTTACAGGGGTTAAAATAGCGGTGGTCGACTGAAGCTTGAGCCGTGATTTCCTTGCTCATCCTCTGGAGATCAAGAGATGCATCTCCGAGTGGAAGTGAAGATGATAGAAGGAAGTGAGGAGCAGACTTCGCACGATTGAGTGGTGGAGGTGGACTGAGATCGAAAGTAGTTGAAGGCTGGGAGTCAACCTCGGGTGAAGTAGATCCTTCTATATGAGGAGCGGGTGAAGATGCTATATCATCGAAATTCCAGCTATTACCGGGAGACAAATGTGCAGTGCTTGCATGAATGCCTTTGAAGGTAGGTTCATCTGTACTCGGTGGAGGGAGTGCCACCGAGGACGAAATAGTCGCTGAGAGGGTACTAGCATAGGTCAAGCGGGTCTGTTTGACCGTTGTTATACTCAGTGTTGAGATCTCGACATTGGATCGAAGATTTTCCAGCGAGCCATCGAGATTCGAGGCCCATTTTCGATTACAATTGATACCTCGGCGATATAGAATGAAGGTGAGGTAATTCAAAGTAGACTTCATTCTCTCAGTCAATAGACTGGCCATTTTTTCACCACCCTAAGAGTGTTAGACATTGTTTTATACTCAAAAATTTGAAGAAACCTACGCAGAGGGGTATTCCATCGCCATTCTGCAGCCTTTTATATGCGTCTGCCAAGCCAGTATACAGGATGGTAACAGCAGCAGACACTTCATATTTGGATGCCTCGTCATCCTGACTCTTGTCCGCATCGGCGGCATTCGTGACCTCCTCGATACTCTTGTCCAATCGTCCAAGAATAACGTTGGATAGGCGGAACGAGTCAGAGAATGTCATTGTCTCTTGGGCAAGGTTTCTTGGTAGGAGGATGGACAAATATCCTCTGGCGTAAAGGGCGCTTCGTGGCAAGTTGGCCCTTGGAATCCTGTAGGAAATTCGTGGAACGTAGTATGACAAGACAATCTGATCCAGCTGGGTCCTCAGATCATCATTGGACAGTGAAAAATCCCCACGAAGTTGGAGCTGGAGAGAATTTGCCCAACCATTTGGTTCGATCGTTGCGAACGAAAGGACATCTCCTTCTGAACTAAGGTCCAAATCATGCTTGGTTCCAAGCGATATTAGGTGTTCACTCATGTCTATATTGAGGTAAGCGACGAGCCCTTTGGAAGAGAAGGATGCACTACCTTTGGTGAAGAACCCATCAAATGGGACAAGCGGTTTGACCGGCTCAGAGTTCCCACAGGGAATGCAATTCCCAATCAGAGTCCCAACAGAACACTGATTCAATTCACGTCAGCTTGGTCCCAAAAGCTCAAAACGAGTAACTGACTGGTTTTTCCTGCAGCCAACAGTTGAGGCAGTCGGTCTCGTGGAGCATCTTCCTGGAGCGCCTCAATGGCATTTTGGCGATGGCGGTGAGAGTCTCTGCAAACGAGTCCGACGATCAATGAGGTTTCGGCTTACGCGCAGGGCGAGAGGTTGGGATGAGCTGGGCACCAAATATATGTATGTCTCCGCATCAGCTCGGCCTGAACATGCACGACCGCCTTGGTATCAAGGCCACCGCACAGCGGCAGGGTATGCGCAGAGCGACTGGCCCTCGTTTACCCCTAGGATGTGAGGTCGTCGTCGCTTCTGCAAGTTCAGCGCACTATGCACAGGACGAGACAACACAGCGGACCGATATCTTCATGATGGCGAGGCAGATTATATTGCATCTTGAAGCAAGGTTATGTATTCGACCAAATCGGCATGGTTGTGGAAACCGCCTTGCTTGTATTCCAAGCCTCGAGCCAGGCAGTGTGGGATGAACGAGTGAGGCCAGCACGCGAATGTGCCAGCAGCCATGACAGGTGAGATAAAAAGGTTGGACACTCCAATGCGACACGAATAACTAATCTGCAACTTTGCTTGACAACACCATTATTTGATCGTATATTTTACTTCTCGTGTTTCCGGAAAGTGGGCTGCTCTCTGCGAATGCTAAATTCGCGCTCCCGATAAATAGTCGGTGCCTGACCCTTGCCATCTCTGCAGCCTTATTTTGGAACACATGGCCGCCTCTTCCCCAATGCATCACCACCGACTGGAAACTGTACCTTCCACGCTCCGAGCGCAGCACCATATCCCTCTGCCAAACGACTTGCGGTGGGTGGGAGGCTATGGACGCAGGTTCCATACTTATGTTCTATCGAGGAAGCTTTGCACCGCTGCGCTGAGGCGCAAGCTTTGGAGGTGTTCCAGGGCTTGAATCTGGAGGCATGTCGAGTAGACATAAAAGAAGTTCACGCAGTTCAGCCAAACGCTCGGAATACCCCACCGATTGGTCGGAATGGGAATGGGAAGAGAACCGGCAATGCTTTCGACGATATCGTCTAGATCGTCATGGTATGTCAAACCTCTGCTGAAAGCCGAGTTGGAAATGAATTGTTAACTCGACTAGGCGAATACGAATATGACTACGGCGATTCTATCGAAAAGTCGAGCAACGCAGCTCCCAGATTCGAACCAGTCACTCAGTCTGGGCCTTCGGCATACGCTCAGCATTCCGAAGACCATACCACGTATCAACCTCCATTAGACTTCTCGCCACCAAAGCTTTACGACGCACAACGTGAACCAAGTTCCTATTCCCCTGGATTGGGGACACTTCCAGTTGCTAGTCCAAGTTTCGGTCAACAAGCAATCCCTGATATTGTCTCTGGATTGGGGACACTTTCAATCGCTAGTCCAAGTTTCGCTCAACAAGCAGACCAGCTTGATCCACGTACGCAAAGCTTCTCCCTTGAATCACATACCCTGACCATCGCAGGATTCACTATCCGAGACCAACCCTCCCGCTTCTTCCAGATCGGAAGGGTCTTCAAAGTCCTCTGGACCGAGCCAGCCTCAGAGACAGCGAATGATCTGGATAATTACACCTCACACACAGTGGCGTTTGGGCAGCTCGCGTTTTCTAAGATTCGGAGGTTTGTGGTTATACGGAAGCGACTACATTGCTGTCTGTGCCTTCCCATCCTGACGTACGGGGGCCAAGGTGCTACCAAGGCAGGTGTTCGAGCATCGGACCATGCAATAGTACATGACGCAAACGAATCTGAACCTGATGCGGCCCCTGGTGAATTGCTTGGCAAGTATGCTCTTAGAATTGTTCTTGAAGTAGAGGGCGAGACACTTGATCCCATGTCTCGCATTGATTTTGGAAAGGTGTATACGGTGCAACACAACATCAAGGTGATGAATGTGGGGCGGATCCACAAATTGGATATTAGGTCCCTGAAACGGAGTTACAACGAAAGTATGCGCATGGATGATGACGACGATAACTACTGATCCATATCCACCGTTGAAGCTGTGTTATTAATCACGGCCATGGCTTTGATACCACAATAGACTTTTATATCTTGATAGAAGGGCTTAGCTCCTATTTGATCGGAAATAAAAAAATTCCCGGCGTCTATATGGTTCTGGCAGCTTCTCAACCTCTGCTTTACCGCGAGGTCTAGTCCAGTTGCTACTTGTCAGAAGATTTTTCCTTACAGAAGTGATTACTATCAGCCGATTTCTAGCATTTAAGTGAACGATTGTCCTTGAAATTACAGCAAGTCACAATCGATCTCCGATATCGACTTACGACATTGAGGTCAAGTCTATCCTCGAGTCCTGAGCTCCTAGTATAAAGTGAAAGCCAGTCAGACCCCTTGAACAGAACTCGTGGCCTTGTAGTGAATCACAGGCCCTGAAAACCGTATGCGATGTGTGTTTGTGGGACACCGTACCTAGTATTCGAATTCGGAATGCAACAATGAGATTTCGAAGTAGATTTCGATCCTGGCACTACAGCTTCAATATCCGGCTTCAAAGTCGAATCATCATTAACCTTTTGGCGTCCCCCCCCCCAGCTATCCTTCATCTGTCTCACAGCGCTTCGCGTCCTCCGCTCCTTCCACCATCTTTCATCCACCCCATCGACACCACACCCTCCACCTTCTCTACATCTCAAAGTTCTCCCTTCTCTTTTCGTGAAGTCTCACGCCGTTTGTACTAAATCTCTCCCCTCCTTCTCCCTCCAAATCTCGAACCGCAGCATCGACTGTCATCCCGCATCACGATCACAAATGCAAACACATCACACTTTCACCCCGACTTTATCTTCAACAAGCAATCTCTCAATATTCTGTCACTCAATCCATTTTTTTTTCAAGCCCTTTCACACCTCTCAAGCTAAGATATGGCCAAATCCATGGCATGCAATAGCGGATTAGCTCCTAGCCAGAGCGTATATTGTCCTGGCACCAAATATCATACACCATGAACCCCATGCTAGATACACAATTATTGTGGTTTCACAGCTATAACAAACCATATGCTCCTTTCCCTCTCGTGTATGACCCCTCCTGATTTTCCCGCCCTTTTCCATTTCCCACATTAGGTACCAAGTAAGCGGTGTCATCCCACCACTATCACCATCATATCCTCTTTCCATCCAACAAATGATCAGAACCCACCAGTCCCCCCAAAGAAAAACCCATCAAAAAGATCCACCCCTCCACCATCCCCATGATCCCCGGCTCCTCCATCCCAACCCAATCCCGTGCCCATCCCAAGATCACCATTCCACCCTCCATCAAACCCACCTGCATCCCAGCCCCCTTGCAGAAAGTCCATCCCCGGCGCATTCTGAAACGGGAACTGCAGTTCCGCTGCCCCTCCAAAAGCATTGTTCTGCCCATAGCCCCCAGGAGTCTGGAACGTCGTTTGTGGGGACGGGAGTAAAGAGGGGTCGATGGCGGAGGTGTCTAAGGCGGATAGAGGGGGCGAAATGGCGTAGTCGGAGGGCGAGTTGCCTATTGTTTGCGAAGCGGATTGGGAGTTGGATGTGTTTTGGCGGGTAGGGCCTGTTATGGTAGAGGGTGTTGCGGAGGAGTTGTAAGGTTCGAACTCCATTTTTACGCCGCCTTTGTTGGAAGAAGGTGCACCCATACTGTTCTGCGAGTTAGGGCGGAAGGAGGGCGGTTGAGGGGTCTGCATTGTCGATGTTGCATTTTGGGGGGAGCCGAGGAGATCGTTGAGACCCATATCGAATTGCGGTTTTGGTCGCGAGGAGTTTTGGTTTTGGGGGCCGCGGCTTTGCCGCTGGTAATGCTTGTCGAAGTAGTCGGTTTCAGTGCTTTGGTTGTGGTGTTGGTGGCTTTGGGAGTGCGAGCGGCGACGGGTACTGAGGCTTGAAGAGGAGCTGAAGCCGGTGGTTGACATGCACATTTGGACTGTCGCTTTGGACATGCGGTCGAAGGCGTCGCGGCAGGCTTCTGCTGGTGGGCATTTCTCGATGAGATCGCCAAGGACGGAGGTTGCTGCTAGGATTGTGAAGTCGACTTCATCCATGGTCTGCAAAATCCATTAGTCCCACACTTCTCAGTACAACAGAGATAACTTACCAGTCGACTTCTCACAATCGCCGAATGCCAAATAGCATACAAGAACGATATCCCCGCCATGAACAAATGATGAGTAGCCAAGAAAGTATAATTAACAAGATGCACACGATGCAACTGCCTATACAATCTCAACACTCTCTGTCCCGCCTCTGCAACCTTCAAAAACACCCGCTCTTCGTCCTCCCTCAGCTCAACATTATGTATGCTTGGGCTATTGACCTCTTCACTGGTATTGTATTCTCCCTCGAACATCTGTGGCACACTCAGACTCTGTCTGTAGAGCATAATCACGCATTGCCAGTAATTGAGCTCGAGGAACTCGACTGAGAATCCGACTCCTGTATCCTTTTTCGTAGGAGCAGAAGTCTTCCATTCCCATAATCGTCTGTCGATATCGATTCGCCATGATCTGAAGCTATCAAACTTCGAGAGGAAGGGAGAGGGTAAGGTGGTGTGCATGAACGGATTCCGTTCATTGAGACCAGAAGCCCGAGCGTGTTGGGCCTGCTGATGTTGCAACACTTGCAAAATCTCAGATTGTAACAACCTGAGTCGGAAGTAGTGGTATGCAGCATGCTTGTAGCTCGTCTCCACAACGCCAGCTGGAGGCTCCAACAAGCCATTTGGCGTGATGTACTTGTCGTCGAGTAACGAGGGGAACTCGGTTGTAATGACTTGATCCGTAATGCCAAACGGCCGACCAACGCATGTTGACACCAATCGATCAAACGAGTATGTGCACCACCACAACCTTCTCTTGAAGTCTCGCACCCATTCCCTTCTTCCCCTTTCTCGTTCATGCCGCTCTCTCTGCATTCGTACCATATCACTTTCCTCGCCTTTCAAATTCTCAGTCACCTCTTCAAGCCCAACCTCAATATCCTTCCCATCCTCATGGTGCAACCCCAAATCCACCGCTAGCCTCACTGCAACACCAATAATATACCACAATCCCGGGGCCACCGGTCTGAGGAGCGCAAACCCAGCCAACAACAACACAGCCTGCAACTCCTCCAATCCACCACCAAATCCATCAGGGCGATCAACTGAGCTCGCCGAGCCTAATAAAGCTTCAAGATGCACAATGGCGGAAGCATGATATTCCTCCGGCTGGCACTGCTTATCCAACCCCGACCTACTGCGTTTCTCTTCCCTATCCTCTTTCGCTTCTTGATCCCCCGAATCGCCCAGAAAGATGCCGGACCCAATCGCAAAGACGATATTCAGCATATACAGCTCCCTCGGCGTCCTAACTCTCGCATCACCGTCCGCATATGCCAACTCAAACATCTTCATAAACTCCGGTCTATGTAGAATCGGTATCTGCGGATTCGCGTGCTCGAAGTAGAAGTTCACCATCCTTGAGCCAACTTCTTTGGACGGGAAAGGTGCTTGTTTAATGGTCGGTCGGGTATGCAGGCCGAAGAAAGAGTCTCGCATCGATGTGCCGGTTGGTTTATCCTTAATCACCAGCCTTGAGGGTCTGACACCGCTCCTATCACTATTCGTGCCTGATACCGATGACTTCACTGCCGCGAAGACGACTCTTGCGAACGAGATTCCGGATGTCGATCCCAAGTAGCGGGAGTCAGAAGCCCCTTGTACAGAAACACTGCCAATATTCGAGACCAGCTTATTCAACTTCTCAGACTCATCTTGCTTCTTGTTCCATGCTACCTCTTTCGTTGATTGCTTGTGGGAAGTGATAGTTGTATCATTGCCATTGTAAGGCGGTCTGCCATCATCGCTGGGTGTTTGGACGGTATTTGGATCTGCGCCTGGTCTGGAGGCGTGGTCGAGGACTTCGGCTGGCGCAAAGGGGATACCGTTGTCCTGGAGGACCTTCTCTAGATAGCCGACTCGAGTTTCGAGGTAGAAGACATAGCTGTGTTTTCCTTATTAGCCTTTCCCCAGTACACCCCAATTACGCTTCTGTGACTTGGTAGAGAAGATCGGTCAAACACAACTCACCTCCTAGGAATCTCCCTCTTGGTGATAGGATCATACCCGACACACTTCACACTCGCCTTCTCACAACTAGCACAAGACGGGAGTCTTTGATCACAGCGGTTCTTCCTTAATCTGCAGCGATTACACGCACTCACGTTTCTGAAGCTGCTGCTCTGGCCCGTCTTCCCTCCAGACACCGGCGCAGCCCCGGTAATCTCAACATCCTCCACGCTCGTCGGACTCGTAGGCTTCAGGGCTCCTCCACTGCGCTCCGGCGACGCATGTCTGGCGCGCTTGTGCGGATACCCTCCACCTGCACTTGTCGCAGAGGTAGTCGGCGACCTTGGATTCATGGTCGAGCTCCTCCCACTCCCACTGCCACTGCCACTTCCACTTCCACTTCTAGCTCAACTTATTGCACCGTCGCGCTGTTCGCAGCCGGTGTACTGGGTCAGGGTTGAGGTCCTCGATTGGGTTGGACGGCGCCGCTTGCTATCTCCTCGATATGTGCGCTGCGCTCATTGTGCTCTTGCCTGCGGTGGTGCTATCCTCGCTCTCAAATCGTACGTACGATAAGGGCCCGCGTTTTCCTGCCGAAGTTCAATCCGTCTATTCGTCCGATCTCTCCTTCTTCTCGTCTCGATTCTCTTTTAGAGGAAAGCTTGGAGGTGGATCGAGGACTCGGGCACGATGGCAGGCAGGGCAGGGCAGGGCAATGCGCAAGAGCAAAAGCAAAAGCAAAAAGGCAGCTGGGAGTCGGTCTGCAGCCGCGTGGGATTTCTGTGTTGTACACAGCAGGCCACAGGCTTTAGCGGACCCTGAAGCCGTGCCGAGAGGGAGCCAGACAGCCAGACGATAGCGTATGATAAGAACTTTGCCCAATGAGAGGCCGCCGCAAATAGTGGGAGATCCTGGCGGGGCGGCTGAGATTATGTGTAGCCATCGAGTAAAGGGTGGAGGTGGCGAGGGCTAGAGTGCAGTGGCCAGAGGGGATTTGTAAACAATAGGGGGGAGTGTGATGTGCAATGGTCAGGTGCATATTTGAATATTTGCACAACTCGAGGTAGGAAGCTGAAGAGAAAGAGGAGTTGTTCTTGTTGTAAATAGGAAGGTGCACCAGGTGCTTGCAAGGAGCGGGATCACATCCGGAAGCCTGCTCCGCCCCAGCATCACGAAACTGAAGCCCCTTTTCAAAACACAATTCGGATCAACGTCTTCATATTGAATATCTATAAGACCCGCATCCAACTCCATGCCATCGCCCGGTGTGCAGAAAAGAAAAAGGTATATTATAAACGCCTGTTAAAAATGCGATACCATATCCAATCCATGATCAATGAATGATCTGCCTGTCTGCAAATCCCTTCTGGTCAATTCCAATTCTCCAGTCAGATCCAAGTGATCGATGATGATCCGTATCCAAGAAACTCCAATCCCAAAATCTCAAGCAACAGATCTTTCAAAATATCCATCCGATCTGATCTATTTCTTTGTGTGTGATGTCCGGTTCCAATGTAATTCCATCTTGTAAAACTCCATCCTTTCTCCCTCTCGCAAAAAGTGTATATCAGTATCAGGTATTGTTGTAATTGACGATCCTCCTAGTGCGCCGAATCCAAGCAATAAATTAAAACCACAACGCTGCAAAGCAAAAGCATGTATATCGGAAAAGGAAAATACATAAAATCGACGTCGCTCAAAAGGGTTGTTTTTTATACAGGTATCCTCCCAGAGGAAAGCGTAGAATCGAAAAGGCGCTATGAGATGAAATTCGTGAGTCGCTTTCTTTCTCGCGAGAGAAAGTCATCACTTGATGATATTATTATCTAGTGGTTCGATATCTCTCCGTGGTTCGGCGGCTGCGATGGCGGAATCCAAGGCGTGGTGATCTAGAATCTGCTCTTCGAAGCCCAAGTCGCGGTCTTCGTCGATCTTCTCGTCGACATCCATGCGTCCTCCTTTGTCGGTCATGCGCAAGCTGATGAGGGCGCCTGCTAGAGAAATTACCGCACTGCACCACCAGGCGAGGCCAGAGTATCCTAGTCGAAGACCTGCTGAGAAGAGGAATCCAGATACTGTTGGGCCGAAGGCTCGGGAGAGACTGGCTGTGGAAGCTGCAACGCCATTGATTGTTCCCAGCATCAGGAGCGAGGGCGCCGAGTTGGTGAGCAGGATGGCATTGCTCGGATATGCCATTGTTGCGAATGTGCACTTCCAGATGACGACTCCATAGACCCCGGCCATCTTCAGCTTGTCCGGTAGAAGAACCAAGTACGGAGTGGAGATGTACAAGATGGGATAGGAGATAGCGAGCGCCCTGAAGAGACCAAGGGCTCCAAGCCGGCGGACGATGATGGGGAAGAGGAAGATGGTGGCAATCATGGAGTAGATGCCTTGGACCGAGAGAACAACCCCAATCTGCTTCGTGCTGAGTCCATAGCCGCTAACAAACTTGAAAGGCAGCTTCCATGGTTCCGGATTCTCAGGGGGTTCGGTGCTGAGGAGTGTTGGCAGCATTGCATCGAAAGTCATTGTGTGGCTGCGCACACGAGTCAGTGAGGCACGAGAACCAGTTCATGCATGACTTACTAAGCTAAGATGCCGTAACCGATGATGTTGCGAACAACCTGTCTCGTGAATGCTTTTGTTGCTGCAGGCGACGCCGCAATGCGCGAGTCATTCAGATCCAACACCTCCTGACGGTCCGCTGATGGGGTGGACGGAATGCTGAGCGAGCTCTCGTTCGTACGGTAATTCGGCGGCTGGTCATCGTCGCTCAACAGAGAGAGAACCTCGTCCAGATCCATTTCCTTTTCGCTTGATGACTTCGATTCCGCACAGCGTGTAACCTTGCTCAGAATCCATTTGCCAGCTTCCAATCCCGGATCGCGGCGGTGCTTCTTCTCCTCGTGCGTCTCCTCGAGAAACAAGATCCCAATCCCGACTCCGCAGGTCACGATCATCGTACACACAAGGTTGGGCAACAGGTAGGGGAATCGGTCCCAAATGGATCCGGCGTGGAAGAGCTCTGGATAGCTGAGGACTGGTCTAGCCAATGCGCCTCCAAGAGTAGGTCCGAGAATCGATCTCGACACAAAAGTTAGCAATGTGGTGTGGTCCCGAAAATTGACAAACGTTTCCAGCAACTCACCCGAGACACCACACGAATGGCATAATCGTATAAGCGCGGGCTTTCCGACTCGTCAGCAAGCGGCTCTAACTGGAGAGGGAAAATACGACATATCAGATTTTGACGTACGTTGGTGTTCCTTGACGGTGACCATTTCCGCGACGGTGGTCTGCAAAACGCCAATGTTTCTAAAACCATTGATCGGTTAGAAAAGGGTTCACAACTTTTGATGTAGGAGTGCATGACATCCCGGAACTTCCACGTACCCATTCAAGAGTCCTCCCAGCGCCCGAGCCAACAATGCAACTGGAAGGTTGGGTGCAAATCCGAAGATCAGCATACTGAGTGCGGTACCAGCGAGTCCGGTGAGCAGGACGGGTTTTCGTCCGATCCTGTCACTAAGTCTTCCCCATGCTACACCAGACGAGAACTCCGCAAAGGCGAATGCAGATGTCACCATTCCCGCGTATACTGAGATTTCGGATTCATGTTGAGTGACACCGAAGTCTTTGATCATGAAATATACATATGGGAATATGGACATAAAGGCAATCGGCTCGCAGATTCGGCATAAAGCTGCTTCTCGTCAGCGAGGACCCTGAGGTATTGCAGCCCCCGTCTACACCCGCAGAACCTACCTAGTATTGTCATTTGCCTTGTGGGGAAAGGTTGGGTCCGCTTCCGCGAACTTGTCTGCTGTGCGCCAGCCATGGCGAGCGCTGTGGCTGCTGTCTTGTCGGTCTTGGATGTAAGGTTCCACAGTTGGGATTGGTTGTTCTTGTACTTGGGAGACGAATTGGTCTAATGAGGAGGTGGGAGGTGGTGTTGAGTTGGAAGCTGTGGACCATATGAGGTTATATGCTTGGATTTTGTACTGCTGTGTTTCCGGGTGGTCGTCACCAGGTGGACGGGTAGGTGCAGTCAAAGAAGGGTTACTCGTTAGGTGCAGAGGCAGAGTGGAGTCTTGTGTATGTGCTGTTGTATCAGGGAGCAGGAAAGGAATCAGAAGATCAGAAAAGAAAGATATGCAGAGGAGATTGGGCTGTTCATGTAGCTGACCGCTGGGTGGCCTTTGGTTAGTTATAAATGTACCCGGCAGCGGTCGCGTAAAATTATAATCTGATGGGCGGTGACGATGCGTGACAGAGAGACACTTACACGGACTAAGTTAGGGCAAAACGGACAAGGAAGGGGAACTGGGGAGGGTCATGGTCGTGGGCCAGGCAAGCATGGGGCTTGGAGCTTGCAACCCAAGCCGGGAGGGTCGTATGGGGGCAAGATGGACGACAGGCCCTGAGCATGAGGCCCTGTATCAGACGGTACTCCACCTCGCCCCGGCATTTGACTCCGTGTGCCCGTTGGAGCAGCGGGTCTTCCGAAGGGATTGTGAGAGCCCTTAAGGATCGCTTGCAGGCATGGCACATGGATCGAACCCTGTAGGTAACTTGGGCTTGGGATAGCTGGGTCTAGTAGCGTGGTATTGTTAACTGGGGACTGCTAGTATTGAGCACAGGCCTGTTTTGCAGTGGTGGCGGTGTGGAGAGTATGAGATGAGAGAGAAGGGGGGGAGGGCGGCGACATGGCCTTCGGCGCTGAATCGCTGATGCACATCTCAGCCATCGTGATAGCCATGCAAGATCCAAATCGGAACGGCAGCGTGCCGGTGATCATGAAGAATCACTGGACAAACGTGAAGAGCCATATTCCATCATTTGGCCGAGTATGTGCGTCAGAAAGTCCACCACAAGATTCCTTGGTAGAGAGCTCATGAATCTGCGCCGTGGGCACCTGTGGCCCCGGAAAGCTCTCAGCGCGATTCGACAATGCGAGCTGGCTGTTGGAAATGCGATAGTAACGCAGTCTGTGAGAGGTTGACGGAAGGAGAGGTTCTTGCCCCTATTAATCCTGGTGACGAAGCGCGGGTGGCCTCGCCGAGGCCCAATTGGCGCGCTGGGGTGGGATTGAAGAGTCTGTGCCGCGTTCTCAGCAGCATCAGGAATAGGTCACAGGAAGCAGGTCACAGGAAGCAGGTCAAATTTGAGGTCCAACTCCGTGTCCATGACTCTATGTGTTCTTACTCAGCAATGCGGAGGGTGAGTTGCAGGCTGATATGCACGGGGCGGCAGAGACGAGATGTATCTTGCTCGGCTCTGCACTGGGATCTGAGCTGGTACCTCTCGCCGTCCCCTCCGCTTCCGTCAAACGGCAGCGAGCGTCAAGTCACCACACCTGAGCCACAGGCCGAGCGTACTCGTGGGCAGTACGTAGTGGGCACTGAGCAGTGAGCACCAGGAGTCCCGAGACAGTGCCTTTGGAATGCTCCGAACGTGCAAGCCCACACAGCCCAAGGAAAGTCCGCACCCACGCTTCGCATACAGGACATAAAAAGAAGCACCTCTGCACGGCCAAACAACGTGCTGGGATTGCCTTGGCCAGTGGGCCCAGCTGCCCAAGTACCAAACAACTGGGCTCGGCCCCCTGCTCCGACTCTGCGCCTGGGGCTCGCTCAGCTGTGACTGGCCCACGCCGGCTCCTTAGGCGAAAGCCCCGAAGTCCTGTGACCAGTTCGTGGACCGTTGGCGTGTTCGCCCTTGCAAGAAGTAGTCAGGGGGAGTCAAGACCCGGGCTGGCGACTACTGGCGGGGGTTGGCGAGTCGGCGACAACTTGCAAGTTCAGACCCTCGAGCCTCAGGACGAGCTCTGTTCCGAACGAACGATCGCAAACACGAACAGCGTAATTCGATCTCAGACATGTGGCCGTTCCGGATAGGTCGGCAATCCAGATAATTGAGGCTGCGCAATGCAGAACGACACCTGCTTGCCTGACGTTGGTTCTGTCTGCGATCGCAGAGGCTGATGTTGAAATCAGGAATCGCGCACCGGGGACTGGAGCAAGTTGCCCGGATGTAAGTCAGGAGACCACAATGCAAGCAGTTGTCGCCCTGCCTTGACTAGATTCGACGGCAGCAAGAGCAAGAACCCCATATAAAACGGTGTATTATACGAGCACGGCATGGGATTATGCATCCAGCGTCAAGAATAGCAAAATGATGGGCACCTCGCTATCCATGCTCGGCGTCCGCCCTGACTCGAGGTCCGGGGCCACGAAATTGTGCAGCTTGATAGGCAGATAAACGGGGGGCCAGCGTCCTTGTTTGGCCTTTCCGCGGAATCGGGATCTCAAGCAGGGATTGCAGAATACATGGAGACATTCCAGACGAAGCCGAAGGAGAGGGTGTGGGAACTGCGGGCCCTCGCTCTCGCGAGTGACGCACGTTTCACAGCCCACGACGAAATCGTATGAGAAGGAGGAGGAGTGCCAAGGCGTGGGTGGATAGTTGGTGCTTCGGGGTTTGGTTGCTTGGTGCTTGAGAGGGTGTGGGTTTTGGCAGTTCGGGGGGGGGGGGGGGTTGATGGGGGGGTTGATGGGAAACGGTTTTGTCGTCCCTCGGAATAAGGGGTAATTGGCTGGAGGGGGCATCCAGGGGGGCCGGGATGCGAACTTCGGGCATTTTCAACCACTAGCTTTTCTAGTGATCTCGCGGAACTGTCTCCTTGACTGCCGCCGGGGAAGTGCTTTAGCTCGTCGTGGTCAGTGACCGGTCATGCTAGACTGCGAATGGCATAATTTGGCAAAGGCCTGGAATGAGCATTTTGCGCTGCGTGCCACCGTCCCTGCGAGAATCTTGTCCCTCCCTTTCTGATTCGTATTCTTGTCCAAGTGCAGATATCACAGTAGTCAGCAAGATCGTCGGCCTCGAAGCCAGGCCATCAATATCAAACTTCTCCATTTTGAGCCTTCCGGAGGACCCATCAAAACGTCCACTGCTGGCGGCGAATTTCGCTTGACACGACTCACCGCCAGTCTGGATGGGGCTTCGATGGCGATGGGTGCGTGACCGCCTCTCTGGAAATTGATCCCACGCCCAGGAGTTGAAGGGGGGTGCTCCACCAACGCCTTTCCCGAGTGACGTTGTGTGTATCGCGTAGAGATGCCCAATCAACAGCCTCAGTCGGGCTCGCTTTCGTCACTTCGATTCTCTCTTCCAACCGCCAGCCTGGGTATGCACCCTTCTCTTCGGAGACCCACCACCAGCACCATCCAGCTTGGCCAAGACGGCGCGCTCGTTGCCGTCAGGATGGCGACACTGCCTTCAGCTCCTCAGCTCCAGACCCCCGCCACCTCGGTGATGTTACGCTGGATCTCAGTTGAGTGAGTGCTCACGTTTCACTCCGATCTAGTCGATCGATTTCATGCCTGTTCCTGGTCGCAATGGCCTCGTACCAAAGAGTGGCCTCGCCACTCCCGCGACACCTGGTTGCTTTTGGAGAGTCAGAGCAGAATTCCCGAGGGACGTCGATTGTGCATACGCTCTGCAAGGGGTCTCGGCCACGTTCCGAGCTGCCGGATTGAAAAGCAGCTCTGTGTTACACGAAGTATCGACCGGCAGGTACCTCGGCACTGCGAAGAACAGGGGACGTTCTACTTGCCTAGTTGGTCTTTCCGTAGTACCTCACACCTTCCTCCAACTTCAACATCATCAGACCGCCTCACCGTCTCGTCAAATGCCCGATGTCGCTGCAGCAATATGACAAGATGACTCCGAAACGCAAGTCCTGGTCACGAGCACTCAACACATTGGCCCTAGATCAGGGTGACGGCAGTGTTGCACAGCATCAACAGAGGCTCGGGGGGCTTGCACTTCTTCAAAAGTCGAACCAAGCAGAGCCAAAGGGTTCATGCAGCGGATCTAATCTTGTGGCCACTCTCATGGCGGAGGAGTGCAGCCAGCCTCACGTTTTTGCGGCTGTTACTCAAGGATTTGCATTTCGAAGCGTCGTTGACGTTGGACGTTGGCCCTTGTCATGCATGCGCCCGCCCTTCTTAAGATGCATATGCACCGAAGCCTGCACGCACATCGCCCTCAATCAAGTATTCTTCCAGCGTTTCACAGCCACGAGTCTTGATGACATTGGCGGGACTCCTCCCGACTGGATCTACAGCCTGGCTTTTCAGCGCGCTCTGTACTGTACAGTATTAAATTGGCTTTGATATTATTCCAGACCTCCTTTGTCATGGACTCTCGGCGCTTAGCAAGAGTCCCTATTCTCGTCCTCGGAGGTCTTCCCAACCACACAGCTTGGAGTTGTCTGTCGTCAGTATGCATCAGCCTTGGAATTGCGGGTTTGGGCGCAGGACCTCCCCGATCCCTGCATCACGCGATTCTTCTTGCTTTTTCCGTCGATCCGGGCATAAGGGCCCTTAATGCAGATGGTCTTTGCATTCCCATTGCAGTTGCAGCGCAGCGGAAGCAGCCAACCTTGCCGATGCGAATGCGACATTATATTTGCTTTTCCCTCCCGAGATCAAGCCGGGAAGACGACGTCTCTGCCAGTGCTTACGAGTACACCGAGTATGGACTTCATATCCCTCTCCACTCCATCGCCAGTCTTATCAAAGCAAAGTCGTCAGATGGCGAGGTGCATGGATTGCAGGGTATCTTCCGATGGTTCACTTCACCGGTTCACTCTGTTACACTGCGGAAGCCTGCTCAGATCCTGGCGAACGTCTAACTCGACGTTGTCCCTCCTTCAACGGTTGGGATGACAGCATGCATATGGCAGCCGTGTATCACAGCATTGTAGATTCCCGATATCTCGTATCATAAGACGCACCGTCTCGTTGCATCATACGTTGGCTTGCTCAAGGGTTTCTGTTCGTCCCCATTCTTCAGACCAGAGAAGCCAACTTGACGATAACTCATGGTATCACTATCATATGATCCTCATATGATCCTCACATGCTACGCTAAACTCCTGCAAAGAACTGTACACCAGCGACTATGCAGGATGCAATCCTCTTTTTCATTTTTCTGTCAGGCAGTCTAGGCAATCCTGGTCAAGTTGAGCTCTCAACCCGAGCCGCGGCGGTTCAGAAGCCAATTATAGAGGAACGCAAACATGGGTTGGAATATTCTATCACTCACAAATGTTTGTGCCTTCAAAGGAGTTCGGAATAGCTCTCGGCACCAATTTGTTTGTGGAGGCTGCTTACAAAAAGGTAGTTGGTGGCTGGCGCGCAATTTAATTCGACTTGCAATTTGCTCCACCGGGAACTTCCCGGTGCTTGAAAGAACTAGTTTGAGGGATTTCGAGGCTCTGAAAATGATAACTCACAAAAGAAAGGAGGGCTCGAGTCAAGCATACCACGTGATCTAGAACGAGAATTGGTGCCTGAGGCTAATAATCGGATCAAATATGCTCCGCATTCCGAAGGGTTGACTCCACAAAGCCGAGATGGCGGGGTAATTGCCAAAGACAAAGACGCAAGCTTAATATTCAAGCCAGTGGCAAGATATTGGTACAGGTAGCGCAAGTTTCTTTTGGAAGCCCTCCTCGAGAATCTCCTCTCAACGACCCACTCAGCAGACGTTGCAAATATGGCAGGCAAGAAGACAGGAGAGCAGAACACCAAGAAGGTAGCAGGCAATGCAAAGAAAGCTGAAGCAGCAGCAGCCAAAGCCGCGGCTGAGAACGCAAAGAAAGCAGTAGAAGAGGAGCAAGACTGGAGCAAGGGAGCAAAGAGCAACGCCAAAAAGTGAGGCCTCCGTCATCTTGGGCTACCCCTCGCCACCACCCCACTTTGCAGCACATCAACTGATCATATCCGCAAACAGAGAAGCAGAAGCCGCAAAGAAGGCAGAACAAGCGCGCAAGAAGGCAGAGAAAGATGCTATCCTAGCCGAAGAAGAGAAGGAGGCTCGAGCAGTACCCAAGAATACCAAGCAGGCCGTGAAGAAGACAGAGAAATCCAAGGGCCTCGACTTGTCACAACTCGATGACGACGGAGAGTCCAAGAAAGCGACCGCTCTTAATGCAACCGGTATCGACAACGCTCTTGATGCACTCTCCTTGACTGCCGACACTGGCACGAAAATCGACAGACATCCCGAGAGGAGATTCAAGGCTGCGTTTGCTGCGTACGAGGAGCGGAGACTGCAGGAGATGGAGACCGATGGAAGTGGGCAAGGCCTGAGACAGAACCAGAAGAGAGAAAAGATTCGGAAGGAGTTTGAGAAGAGTGAGGAGAATCCTTTCAATCAGGTTTCTGCGGCCTATGATGCTAGCAAGGAGGAGTTGAAGGAGCTGAGGGAGGCTGAGAAGCGGAAGATTGAGCTGAGATTGGCCGAGAAATGAATGGATGACATGGCGTTGGAAAAGAGAGCATATCCTGAGGGCAGGAGTAATGCTTCATGACTCAAAACGCGTCGATGTTTGATGTGGGTGATGGGAAACGCGTGATGAACAGATGAGAGCTGGGTATGAAGCACAGTCAGAGATACGAGGAATGAAGCATGAACAATACAGTAGAAAGTAAATAAAAAATAGAGCTGATGCCTGATAATGCAGCAAAACCTACGGCCTTGAGGTTCTGGACCGTGTCTCAACTCGACACCTCGGCAGAATTCTGACCGCCTTCGAGCAATATCAACTTCATGCAACACAACTTTCCTATCACATCTCTATGCAAGATGGTATCGCAACGCCTATCCTCCCTCTCCGCTGTGCGGAAACAGCATTTGCTCGTCGAATTGTATGCCCCTTTTCCATCAACAAACCCTCGACAGCCAGCTAACGCCATGCAACAGCTCGAGTCTCAAGTACGCTGGTCCACACGGCGTGTTCATGAGCCTCACACCGGGCGATCCCACGCTGTGGTCCGGCGTAATATTCGTACGGAAAGGTCCTTGTCCCAATCCAAGCTATTTGGAAGCTCAGAGGCTAACACACCAAAGGACCCTACGCCCCCGCAATCCTGCGTTTCCAAATCTCCTTCCCACCAACATACCCCTCCCTCCCCCCTCTCGTAACATTCAGCACCGACATTTTCCATCCCTTAATCACACCCCTAACAACCTACATGTACACGACCGATATCCAAGATTCAGGAACCGTGTCTGCTACCGATGAGGAACGACTCCCTCCTGGTGGATTTTCGTTAAGGCAAGGATTCCCAGCTTGGTTTGGGAGAGCGAGTAGCAGGAGGAGTGCGGAGCGGGAGAGGGTTAAAGGTAGTTTGCAGACTCCATCAAGAGGGGGAATGGAGAGTCCTGGGAGCGGGAGTGGGAGGACAGAGGATAGTGGGGTTAGTGCGAGTGGAGGGACGGTGGGACATGCAGAGAGGAGGAAGAGCGATGTCAGCACGTATGATGTGCTGCGCTATATCCGTTCAACATTTGATGACGAAGAGGTGCTGGATTCGGTACCGCTTGAAGCGGCGGGGAATCCTGGCGCATGTTATGCGTGGAGGGCGTATCGGGCGAAATCTGGGAAGGTGTTAAATCATGAGGGAGCGGGGAAGGAAAAGATGGCTTGGCATGATGGGTTGAGTGATGGGGAAGACGACCACAGTGCTGGGGGGCACCAGAGGGTTGCTGGGGGTAGCTCAAGTCCTATGGCGAATAGAAGGCCTGGAGAGTGGAATTGGGACGGGGTTTGGGAGATTAGGGTTAAGAAGGGGGTCGAGGGCAGTCTTGCTGAGGCAGCCTTATATGGGAAGGATGCCGGGGATGATCTTATTAGGTTCTTGAGTATGGAGGGGGAGGAGGTGGAGACGATCAAGGAGAATATCACGAGAAGTCTTGAGGTAGAACCGCAGAGGAGAGGGGTTGCCTAAAGCCTGCTTGGCGAGGAATTGATACCCGGACTTACACCTACCGACAAGATTCGGTATTGGAATCTTTGGTCCATTTTTATGGGGCCTGCGTGGAGAATTGATACCCATAATTATCTTCTC
Source organism: Hyaloscypha bicolor E (assembly GCF_002865645.1). NCBI lineage: Eukaryota > Fungi > Ascomycota > Leotiomycetes > Helotiales > Hyaloscyphaceae > Hyaloscypha > Hyaloscypha bicolor. Next base: position 2,423,066 of record NW_020194685.1, on the reverse strand, counting down.
CCCGGAGGAAGCATTTATTTGGGTCTTGCAACCTTGATTGCTTTGGCTCAAGTGGTCAAGAAGGGTGTACTGGCATGGGCTGTTCGACGGAGGGGCCTCACGAATAGTAGAGCTTCGAACGAGAAGTCTCGAAAAATTCGTTAGACCTTTTCATCGCATACGAGGCGTCCCGTGCCCTTAAGGAACTCCTGCGAGCAGAGTTGAGCTGGTTCCATTAATTCTGGCTCGCTCCTGCCATATTCACACATCACCCAAATAAACCATTTCTGCCGGTCTTTGCAGACTCTTCACAGACACATCACCACGCCTTACTCCAGTTCTAGCATGTCAACATCACTTCAATTTTGGCTATGAGTAGCAATAGTTTAGCAATCGGCGCTCTTATTCTTGTTCCGATTGTCATCGCAGCATCTGCAGCATATATTGCACTCAAGTTCGCCGAAGTATTCAAACGCATCGGCCGCTATTGTCGCAAATTCTGGGACAATTATTATCCTTGGTCTCATTGCAACAAGACTCGACGACGAAGATCAGACCTATCCTCAAATCTTTACTACGCAGATTCCTGGGCGGACCTCGAGAGTGTCAATTCCGACAGAGGCTACAACACATTCATCGGGCAATCCCCAAGACGCAAGTCAGTCAACTCGCTTAGCGAAGGAGGCGGAAGATCAAACGACGATAGCTCGGGAGAGATATGGCATCCCACGCGTTCCACTCGCCTGATGTGGAGCTTCACGAATCCGAGGTCGCCAAACCGTCGCCGCTCAGAATCATCAAACGTAGCCAGACCATCACCAACAGCTTGTCGGGCAGAGAGACTTTCGGCGGACGACGCGGTACTTCTGGCGAGTCCAATGAGAGCATGGGAACGCCGCCAGGAGGTGACAGACCATTGACGGTGCGGAAGAAACGAACGACGAGAGCAAGCATAAGTGATTGGGGTTTGGAAGAGCCTCTGTCGGAGATGAGTCCAGAAGATTTGAACAAATTGGATTCAATTTGGAAAATCAATGGTGAGTATTCAACTTCAAAATCATCTGCATTCTCTTACACGTTTGTAGGACCAAGCAGTCCTCAAGATGATCCAAATGTGACACCAAAGGCAAAATGCTCTCTACCAAGGACCATCAGCGCAGGAGCTTTTCTTAAATCAGAGCTTCATGGACGCAGTTTTGACATAGAGGCGGGCAGACACTCCGTTCGGGGTCAACGGCACTCGTTGTACCCACCACAACAAGAAATTTTTCATAACCGTCATCTATATGCCCTTCCTCAGAGTTCGCCTCCTGCGATACCTCCAAGACGGCCGTCCAAGTCCAAAAACTTCTTTCTCCGTGCCATTGGTGGACGCGGCTCCGAAGACATCAAGGGCGTGAAGCGGAGCGATTCGACACTATCCAAGAATACCTTGATACGTCGCCTCTCGCGTACTAAAAAGAAAACCTCGGGCTCTTACGATGCGTTTTGCGAAGACGATGTTTCTTCTGAGAGCACTGAACCCTCCCTTCCACCCGAGAGCTTCGACATCGCAGACGTTGGCATCAATTCAATAATTTCTTGTGGCACACCCTCATCATTCTCAGCATCTGATACAACATCGATTACATCCAACGACAACGTTTTCGTTCTGTGCCCTCAGATCAAAATCACACCGGAGGTAAATAGTCTTGACAACGGAAATTGCGATCTCTGGGTGGCTGTCGAAGTAACTGGGGTTCTTCACAAGGCAGATGGCCGCCGAGTATCCCCATCCCTCTCAGGTCCCAGTTCATCTGGTACGTTTTGGCTCCTTTCTCATAACTCTTATAAGTCTAATACCGCCTATAGAAGCGAGGCACTACGGCAAACTGCACTCTATTGAGATAGAACTCTACCCTGGTCGAGGCTGTCAACTCGACGGCATCATTGGTAGCCTCCATCGAGTACCGACAATCGGCGCTCATGAAACACATCTTGTCCTCGCCAAAGTCTTGCTCAGCAAAGTTACTGCTCCACGGCATGCCAGAGAGGTTTCCTCGGCTGATCTTATTTCTCAATTGGAGACACACCTCGGCGATACCATGAACTCATATCTTACAGTCCGGGTTGCCTACCAACATTCCGGATTTCCAAGCCACAGAAGTCCTTCCGGGGTTGCTGAAGGACTCAGCTCGCATATTACTCGCTTGCAAACCGAAGCAATCGCAGTCATCAAGAGACATGATTCTCAGTCTGCCTGGTCTCCGCGTACCTCCCAAGCTATGGCTAACCCACTGGCATCGAACCCGCTTATCTCACTGATCGAGACACATCTACCACCCGATAGAGCGCGAGAAACTCTCAAAAGGTTGGCTAACGAGCGGGCACCCATTTCGATGGCGAGGCGATTTCAGCAACATCTCCCTGGCTCGAGTGAAGACACTGTAAAGCCCGCCACATCGTGCTTTGCAGGTACGATCGACTCTGCTTTAGCCACACGACTAGTTTCTCCTCTTTCTGCAACAGTGAACGCAGCAACCCTCTCAGGGCCCTTCGCTCGCCTCCCACAAGCGCATCTCTCGAGAGAAAGGGCCTCATCAGAAGTCGACCCAGCAAGGAAAATTTGGACTGAGATGCGTCGGAATTCCCGTGGTGGCCGCAGCCGTCACCATAGGACTAGCATCAGTGCAGACCACTACTACAGCTTGGAAGAGGAAACCAGCCCGAGTCGACTCAGCTCTGGGAATAATTCTGTGTCAACGATCTCGAGCGGACTGGGTGGAAAGAGGAAGGCTGGAGATATTGCTGAGGAGAGAAGCAGGATCATGGAGGTCGCGTTGAGAAACAAGAGGAGTGTTGGGGCTGAGACCTTGAGAAGTATGGCACCTAGTGTTGTGCAAATGAGTACTTCCACGGTGGGGAAAGGAAAGGGGGCTACCTTTGGAGGTTTAGGAGTAGGCTTGGGACGTACTTGGGGATGGGGGCCGCCTTGGTGGTAACGATGATATGAGTTACACTGCATGGATTATGAGGGGAAATTGTGATTATGGTTATGTCAGATGGTTGCTGGGCATGGAGTTATTGGTTCCTTTTCATTTGTTTTCTTAGGGGTGTTTGTAAGACTAGGCTCGGAATTCATTGATTGACGAAGTTCGCTACACTTCTACCCTACATCAGACTTTGATCACACATTTCCAGTTTCGAGTAGTAGTGCAAACGGGTACTAACTTGGTGCTTACTATCCCACTACGATTCGCCCTAGAAAACAGAGTCAATCACGAGCTCGAACTGGAACTCTGGAGGATCAAATAGATCGAACATATAAGAGCCAACTTACGGTGCCACATCACGTCCGGCTCCATTTGTTACAAATCCCTGTCTAGCCGTCACTCACCTTTCACTTACTCCACTCAAACCACGCATTCGTCTTGACAACAAAAGCCAAAGCCGGTCGGCCAATTGTAACAATAGACATAGTCCGATATCCGTATGCGTTCCACATCGTTCCATCGTCCTGCTAGCCGCCTTGATTGATCAAATCGTTGCTGAAGCTGCAGGCTGTCTCAATGCTACTCTCCTTGTTGGTGACCGAGAAGGACAGGGTGAGTGTGGCTGGGGTGTGATCGAGAAAGCTGGATGTGAACGAGGGGGAGTACTTCTTGTAGGCTGTGTTGGTGAATGCGAAGGCTGGTGTTGAGTCAGAGGGCGTCAACAAGGGGGTTTGGTCGAATAGAGATTGATAACGGGGAGATTGGCTTCCTTGAAGCTAGGAGGGTAAAACTATTGCAATGGATAGAAACTCCCTGTTGAGGCTGTAATGTTCGCGAGAATGAGCAGATTGGGACTTTGTGGAACTTGGCGGGCAACTTATTTAGAATCTAGGGGATGTAATACAATAGTTGTATCTTAGCTTTAGATTGTCATGCACCATTCAGGTTGAGTGCTGTGAAGCGCGTGGTCCCGTCCTCCTTTCAGGGGTTCCTCGCTTAAGTCATCACAACACTTAACCTCGTAACGAGGTAACGAGCCTACTTTGTACCCTCAGAAGTCCGGTGTTTTTAGGGCATTTTGCTAAGAATGAGTCCCATAACTATTTTGGGCGCTTTTATTTTATATTTAGAATTGGGTTTAAAGCCCTTCTAAACTCGTTCTAGCTTCTTTTATCGTGCGCGCTTGATTTGCATAAGGTTTTAATCGATAGTTGTTCAGAAACTGTGAAGTGAGGTGGGCGACTTTGGTTTTGCGGGGCCTGAAAACCTCGCTAAAACACGGACTTGCGACGGTAGGCTCGTGAGCATCTCGAGACCGGGACTTTATCAATTAAAAGAAATTTTGAAACAATAGAATTAAAGAAAGACATATTCCTGACCTATGAAATTATATAGCTCTTAAGTATTATGCAAGGGCTAATTTTTTGCAAGAGTCCTGATAGCAGCAAGTGACGTGTGCCGGGTAAAGCTAGACATTAACCCCATTCACAACTTGGCTAAAATCGAGCTGTGAAGTAATCTATCTAAAGGAGTAAAGAATTAAACAGATTTAAGAGTCGAAGAGCTTTCCTACTGTTATGCTTCCCACCTGACGTCTTTGGCATAACGGAAGTAGGGAAACGAGATTCCCTGCTTTCTATCCAAACATCACAATAGAAAACGACAACTCTAGCTTCTCTCTCTTCAATAAACCAAGACGAGACCAAATATTCTCTAACTCATGGTTCTCCTCATTTGCCTTCTTCAAATCAACAGCACCACCTTCCTACAATGTAGAACGGGGCTCTCTGGTCCAAATGGTACCCCCCTGCCCAAGGCCAACTCCCGTCTTCATGACAACCTTAATCCTACGACCACCTCCTCCCTCCTCCTTCCGGCATTGCGCATCACAATCACTAAAATCAGGTCATTCGGATATATCTACTGGCTCAACGTCAGCGACGCCTGGTTCGTGAGTTACGCGACCGTCACCACTCTCGAGCCTCTCATTACTATCTATCCGGCGACGGTAACTGGGGTTTTTGCTTTCAAGTGTTAGCTTCAGCTACGTGTTCATATATTCGGATGGGCACAGTTATACTGAATTGGATACTTATTTGAATTCAAAGATGGAGACGGTCGTCGTTACGGGGCCTCAGATTACTGCCCCAGCGACTCCTACCGGTAATCTAGGTTGGGCACTTAATATGATGATAACTATGAGCTACTTTGAAAAGTGGTTTGGAATGCATTTGGAGAAACTAAGCTCGCTACTTTGAGCCTAAAACAAACTACTATAGATAGTCTCAAACAATGAACGTGATAGGAGCAGCTGCTGAACACGTCGAAAATGAAAGCTCTCAATAAAAACAACGAAGAGGAAATAAATCAAACATCAACACGATACTTCGCCAACATCTCCTTCACAAATTCAACCGGAAAGCCATCCAACGTCGCCCCATCAAACCCCGTCCTTCCCTCCCTCCCCGCAATCATAGAATTCAAGATCGCCTCCTCAGTCACCTCGCTCGCCGCCTTGAACATTGTATTAATACTCTCGTTCCTAATGATCTCAATCTCGTTGACTTCGATGGGACCGATGCCGTTGACACCTGGAGTCATGACTCGCTCTTCTGGTTTGTTGGCGGTGGATAAAGCGAGAATGATGTCGCCTGAGTGATTGCTGCCCACGCCGTGGCCACCGACTTGCGCGAGGCCGACGGCGCAGTGGCGTGCTAGGCGGATTAGTTGATGGGGGAGCATGGGGGCATCAGTGCTACAAGTCAATAAATCATCAGCCGGAGGAGATTTTGGGGAAATGTGAGGGAAGTACATAAGGTAGATGACGATACTTCCATCATCTGCTTTGCCAGCCACCTTCTCCTTCCGCCAAGGTGTGCCCTTCTCCTTCAAAATGAGTTTGCCCATGGGAACGCCACCGACTTGCATGTCATATGTATGTCCGTAATTTGACTGGACGATCACACCGACTGTGTAGATCATATCACCGCTTCCTTTCACAACTCTTGAACTGGTCCCAGTGCCTCCTGGAAACATGTGGCATGTCATTCCGGCACCCCCGCCGTGTTGCCCCTCGAGAATCTCTTCCTGAGTCATGGCATTGGCGAATGCTTGATGAACACTCTCAGCTTTAAGGGCGGAATTATACACATCATTCAGGAACCAGTCTGCAGTCTCGCCCACAACGGGCGTGCCGTAGTTATGGCTGATCGTCTCAAGAGAAGAGCCATTATCGCGTGCTTGCTTTAGCGTCCATTCCCATATTGATTGAAACACGATTCCAAAGCTCACGGAATTCGTTAGAGCGAGAGGCTGTCCGTTATGAATTTATGCACATGGGAGGCTGAGGAGAGAAACAAACGGTATTGGTAAATCCCCAGTCTTTGATCTGGTATGAGCCACTGACTTCTCCGTTGCCATTGAGAGTGTGCATTCCTGCGTAGCAGGGGATGTGGATCTCATCGGGACTGCGGGGGAGGATGACTGTCACGCCGTTGTGAACGTCGTCTCCATCATTTCCCACTGTTACTTGACCGACTCGGACCCCTATTGGCGTTTGAGCAAGGGGGACACAGTAAGAGGAATCTTGTGCTTGCCTTTAACATCGAGAATGGAGTTCTTTGGCCCAGTTGGGAGTTGGCCAGGAGAGTATCCCAGGTCTCTGATAGTCATTCGTGCCATATTGTCTGATTGTGACGTTGTATTGAAGGGGAACTGTTATAAAAACGTTGGCTGAACATTCTCTCTCTATATACTCAAGACTGGGAAACACTGATCTGCAGATGTTGCTCGGTGACTCAGGCCGCCGGCGGATTTTGGGTTTTCATGCAGCAAATCTCGTACGGTTCCCCACTCCGAAATCCTGGTGAATCCCCCTACATAAGAGAGCTATTTCGTAAAGTCTCAGGTACCATTGGAAGCAAGGTGAGGACTTGAAATTGCTTGAAGTGAGAAGCGCGGATGACCCCGCATCCTGATACGGAAGGTGGGGTGTTTGTAGTTGGGCTGCCAAACTTCGCCGTGCCAAGTGAGATGATAATAGAAGAAGAAAAAAGTTGGACGTCAAACAATCAACAAGACTTGGAGAGAAGAGAGGAGCAGAAAACCATGTTCTCGTCTTCTCTCCTTCAGAAGAAGTATAATGTTGTACCCTTGCGTTCAGATATGTGAGACTGGTCCCTAAATTAGACGGATCACACAATCAGCATCTGAGTTGGTCAACCGACTTCGAAGACTTCTCAGGTGGAGGAGGCTGGAGATCATAAGATATCTCACGGACCGAGCAGAAGAAGGGAAGCGTGGAGAGGCCAAGAAGTAGAGCATGGGCAGCCCTTGCGAGAACACGTGACCGCGCGATTTTGCTCGGACCCTCCTGCGGTGGCGCGTGTCTGTCATCCCAACCACCTGCGTGCACCACCAGTGTGTGCACCATGCTTTTCCTCCCAAGCCACCTCGTTTTATGTGACTCATAGAACTCGGTTGACGCCCAGTGGCTTCAGCTGAACGGCACGTTGCTTTTCCTCTGTCACCGCTCCATCACAGCGCGTCAACCCGAGGAAACCGCGCTCCTTCATTGGCGATTTTCTGCACATCCTGGCCTTTACCCCACTTTGTGAGACTACAGCGAGTGACGGGTCAACTTCAGTCCGAAGACCCGTGAGTCTATAAGAAGGTGATGGATGTGTAAGAATGCACGCTTGCGCATCCAGCTGAAGCCTACATTGAATTGACGAAATCCAAGCAGTTTGGCAAAGAGAGCTCTTTTCCCTAAAACACGTTATTCTGAATCAAACTCTCTCGTTTTCCAACGACCATCAACATCTCAACTCAAGCGGAGCAAACATCAATCCCCGATCACCTTCCACAATGGCAGAATTAATGCCCGAGCTAAAGACCTACTACGGCAATTGCCACTGCGGAGCTTTCAAATTCAACATCAAGGTCCCAGAAATAACCTCTCTCATGGACTGCAACTGCAGCATCTGTTCCCGGAAGGGCTACCAGTGGGTGTTCCCAGGCGCCGGCTGCTTCACCATTGAGAAGGGTGAAGGAACATTGAAGGACTATGAATTTGGACCCAAGAAGATGGAACACAAAGTATTTTCTTTCCACCCCAAGTTTACATCTAGATGGTGAGCTGATCAGTTGAAGTTCTGCCCTATTTGTGCTACAGGGGTCATGGGAAAGCGCAAGGGGGTTCAAACCGGCATGGATATTGGAATCAACGTCGCTCTCCCTTCCGTTTCCCTCACCCTTCAACTAACAACAACAGGCAAGAACCCTCCGTGACCTCGACGACATCTGGTCCTTCAAAACCAATACCTACGACGGCAAAGCCCTCGAACCTGCATACGCCCCACATCCCTTCAAAGGTCCTGAACCCACCGCCGACATCGAAAATGCGGAAATCTACACTGGCTCCTGCCACTGCGGCAATGTGACAATGGCATTCAAGACCAAAGGTCCGCTCAATGAAGGCCACGAGCACATCCAAGAATGTAACTGCAGCATTTGCTCTCGCGTACGTCGCCCCTCCATTCCCCCAAATTCTGCCCTTTCTAATTGTTCAATCCGTTTCCAGAACGGCACAGTCTTAACCTACCCTCTCGCCACCCAAGTCTCCATCCAAACCTCCTCTGCCCCCACAACCCCCTATACCTTCGGCCGCGCTATGCAATCCCACGAGTTCTGCCCCATCTGCGGCGTTAGCGTCTACATTCGCAAGCTTTCTATCTCGCCTGAACACTATGCGAAATATAGCGGTCCGCAAAAGGATCAGAAGAAGTGGGAAGGCATCATGCCGATTAATTTAAGGTGTTTTGAAGGGGTCGAATGGGATAAGATTGAGGTCAAGAAGCTGAATTACAAAGACTTTGGCGTGAAGTATGAGGTTTAGTTGGAGCAGGGGATCTGGGGAGGGGTTTGGACGCTCCAGTGTGAGGAGGTTAGATTTTCTGACATAGGGGAGCGGCCCTTTTTGAAAGCCTTTCACATTACTTCCTCCCTCCTCAACTTTTCCTTTAAATTGTGATTAGAAGACTCTAACCATATGCACGAATATCAAGACATGAATGCTTGAGTAATATGACAAAGGTAGTCTGGGAGCTTGGACAGATGGGTAGGTGATGCTATAATAGGATGGAGGCCGGCTTCTGACTCATGTGTTTGATTTCCTTCTAGCTCTTAAGAGCAGTATAAATGTTGAATTCTCTGAGCGTTAATCAAGCTCCTATTTGACCGATCTTACCAGAAACCCAAGCCTCTCCTCTTGAGTCAAGCCATGGTGGCGAGTCATGATCACGTGATAAAATTCTCTGGGAGGAAAATGGTGATACTATGCTCTCTCCCTTTACTGCACTTTAATATCTAACCTACACTTGCTTGTATTTCTCTGTACTCCAAAATAATGCTTGCCGCCTTCCCTTAAGAGTTGTGATGAAGCTAGGTTAGGGAGGTCGCTAGCGTTTCCTTTTCCAGGTTAGCAACTTGGGCTAGTGCCGGAGTCTGAAAGACGCCCTCCGACTTGCTACTTCCATCACAGTCCTTCTTTTTGTCGTTTTTGACGCGAAATATGTGTTGTCGATATCTCATTTCTCAGCAGCGGAGAGGTTTGAGAGCAGAGCCCGACTGAAGTTCAATATGGACGCCTTTGTCTCCCGGAAAAAGAGGAAGCTATCTTCGACCGAACCGGCAACCACGATCGAGGATATCAGTGCCTTGAGCTCGCCCGACGATGAGTCTACAGACTTCAAACTGGCCTTGCTTTCCTCCTTGCACCCGTACATCGAGCAACATGTTCTTCTCGATATTCTTTTAGCTCATAACGGCTCAGTAGAGGCCGCCTCGACGTCATTGAAGCCTTCCGACTCGCCACCGAGAAAACCCTCAGCTGCAACGGGGTATCAAAGTTCTCTCTCACCCTTCGTTGCCCAAATGGACTCTTTGGATGGTCCAGCAAAGCGAGCGAAGCTTCTTTCCAAGAAGGGGAAAACGTTGCATCTGTACGACCCTGCTGATGTCGCTGCTCATACCCCGTGCACGATCATCCACAATTTCCTCCCACCGGAAGTGGCGAATGCGTTACTCGTAGAGCTGCTCAAAGAGGCTCCCACCTTTGAGAGAGCAACTTTCAAGCTATTCGACAATGTGGTTCAAAGCCCTCATACTGCATGCTTTTATGTGGAGTCGTACGAAGAGATGCAGAGGCAGAAATCGGACTACCTCTACAATGGAGCACTTCTTACAGTAGGTCCCTCTATGGCTCCCTTTTAAGTCGGTTTCCCTCCAATGAAGTTCTGAGCTACAATCTCTAGCCTTCTTGTTTCATGTTCTGACATTTCCAGGATGTTCGACAACTCACTCCTCAAATGCGGAGAGTCTCTCCCATCGTTCAAGAAGCAGTCAACTCCGAGATCACAAAGCGTGTCAAAGACCACTACCCCAACGGCCAAAAGCTCAAACATCAGTCTCCGCACTCGTGGAAACCCAACGCCGCCAATGTAAACTGCTACGACGGCGCAGCCGAGAGTGTGGGATACCATAGCGATCAGCTCACCTATCTTGGTCCTCGAGCCATCATCGGTTCCATATCTCTGGGCGTCGCTAGAGAATTCCGAGTCCGACGCATAGTTCCCCAAGAAGAAGACAAGAAAGATAAATCTAAAGAAGACTCTGATGCTCAAGGGCAAATCGCCATCCACCTCCCACATAACTCGTTACTGGTGATGCATGCCGAGATGCAAGAGGAGTGGAAACATAGCATAGCGCCAGCACAAGCCATTGATCCGCACCCAATCTCAGCAAACAAGAGAATCAATATTACTTATCGAGACTACAAGGCTAATCTGCATCCGCGTATCACACCTAGATGTAAATGCGATGTTCCGGCTGTATTGAGAGTTGTACAGAGGAAGAAGGAGAACTGGGGAAAGTACTTCTGGATGTGTCATGCCGGAAATGTTCCTGGGAAAGAGGGATGCACGTTTTTCGAGTGGGCGAAGTTTGATGATGATGGAGAACCTATTTTTGGGAAACAGAAGGGTAAAGTTGACGAGACAATTTCGAGAGAGCCTTGATAGGAGTCTTCACGGGCGTCTATACGATTTCCCGAGGCTTTCTTCGATCCTGGCCTCCGCAAGGCTGTTCATGGCGAACCCCTATTCGCCAGCCGATACTTGGGTAAGGCGCTAACTTTTTGTGCATAACTCTGGAAGTTGCGACAATCTTTGAGATCAACCACCATTCAGCACACTCACCACTTACAGTGAGCTTGGATATAAACCACCATTATGTTGTCAAGAGTTCGAGTATAAACCGCTCACAAAGCCCGACGGCATCCGCTTGATCGATCTAAAAGCATTGTATGGATCACACCGCCGATATTCACTGCATCCTGATTCAACCCCAGGCTTGCGTCGGGCGATCTTTGAGACGTCTTCACTCACTACACTGCCCTCTCTTACGTGTGGAGCTCTGCGGAAAAGGTAGAGACTATTTGGGTCAATGACAAGCCTCTCAAGATTACTGCAAGTCTATTCTCAGCACTTCGCGATTTGCGTGGTGAGACGAGATCGTTTATATTATGGGCCGACGGCATTTGCATCAATCAAGACGATGACAAAGAGAAAGGCATTCAAATTCGGCTCACGGGTCGAATTTATGCAGAAGCATCAAATACGATTTTTTATCTTGAACTTGGAAATCCGAACGGCAAGGAATCCCAGTGTTTACTTGAGATCCGAGACGGTCGCAAGCCTGCTGGCGTAGACACATTATTTTCCATTTGTCAGAAAGAGTGGTTCGCAACAGTATGGGTATTCCAGGAATTGGTGTTTGCTCCGAATCCTTGGGTGCAGTTGGGCAGAGCTAGGGCGAAGTGGGCTGCGGTTTTGGAAAGGGGGTTTAGCTCGTTCCTGAACGTTTCCGGGGAAACGCTTCCCAGATGCAGCGAGCTTGGTCGAAGCAACACATATACCCTGAGAAAACTGCCCTGCTTCAGCTTGTGCAAGCAAGGAGGACCCTCGGTGTGTCTGATCCACGAGATATGGTATTTGCCTATATTGGATTTGCCGCTGATGGGGATGTATTTGTGGTTGACTATTCTAAAACTTTTGCACAAGTCTTTACCGATTTTGCAACACACATGGCGGAAAGGCATGGTTTCGTCACGCTGCTAGATCTTGTGTAGGACTTCAACTTCCAACCGCGGTTGCAGGATCTACCGTCGTAGGTGCCCAGTTTGACCACATTAACACCTACTCTATGTTTCCCAATGAACAAATCCCCAGGCTGGGAGCACGAGACGAAGTTGACAACCTAGGGTAAAAACCCCGCTTTCATCTCGAGAGACGACCATGAATTCTTACCTCTAGTTCCAGTTGCTGCCCGGAAAGAGGGTCTATTGCCCCTTTCGTGGAAGGTGCTGATCCAATGCACTTCGTTTTTCGACCAGTTAACTATGTCAATGCGGATGAGGCTACTGATCTTGTTCAGAGGGCGGCATGACATTTCGTCCCAGAGTTCTATGAAGGTCTAGAGCAACAAGTCCAGTACTGCGAGTTGGTTGGAGAATGTTTTGTAGAAGAGTACTGGGACATGTCGGGCATCCACTTGTTGGGGAGAATCGAGGATTCATTATAGACATACATTGAAGACAAGCCGAAGGCAACTGGAATTACAAAAAACGTGCACAATGGGATTGAGCTACTATTCTTTGATATCGGGCGATGCTTCTCTTGCACGCCCCCCCACCCTGCTCTCTTTGCAGACAGAGTCGGGCACTTTCACTCTCAAGCAGCCATAATCCAAGAAAGCGTTCTCCTCACAGAAACGGATATCTCGCTCAACGAACCTCGACTTTCGAATTTTGAGACTCAAGTCGAGACCTTCAATACGGGAGCCGGGAGGGTACGTTCGTGTCTTTGCTTCGAAGACTGCCAATCTCAATCACGCTACTGAAAGTATTTATTTGATCAGCTACATTTATTGCGTTATATGTTCCGTTATTCCACATTATCGTCTTGAATCTGCGTCTCCTTGTTCACTCTCAAACTATACTTCGCAAACTTACTCCTCTGTCTGATCCTCCTCCCAAACTTCAGAAACAGTACAGGCGTGGCACAGAAGACAGTTGCCATACAAGCCAGGATCACAGTCGCCCAGTTCGATCCCACTTTCGTATACATCGGTTCCCCGATCAAGGGGAACAGACCGCCTAGCACAGCTCGCAGGAAAGACATCGCTGCAAATGCAGATGACGCGTAGATGGTGTATGTATCTGCAAGGTACCCGGAGAGTGTGCAAGCAAACTCGTTGGTAGCAAAACCGATAGGGATCAAACCTACAATCGTCGCATACCAAGGCAGATTTGAAGCAGGCGGGACAGTCAAGACGAGCCACCACAACCCGAATGCAAGACTAGGAGCTGCGAATGCGAAGCCGATTAATTTGTCTTCGGGGTGCAGAGGCGAGTCATTTGCAAACCGCTTCTTGAGAACGCCTTGATCGTAAATGCGGGGCAGGATTCCGAAAAATATTCCCACAAGGATAGCGAGGAACAAGAGGGAAGATTGCTGCCGCGAAAGTCCGAAGCCGTGATAGATGACGGGGAGAGCTTGCGTGAAGAGGTAGATCAAGGCCCAGCCCACGGCACTCATTATTGAGACGACGAAGACGATGGGATCGGTGAAGAATAGCTGCACTGGTCGTCGGAGAGCCACTTTGGCGAAGGTGCGGAGGCTCGGGGTGTGGTCTGGGTTGTTGATGCGGAGGTGGGTAAGCCCTGTTCGTTTGTGGAGGATTTCGAGACGTCTTGCGAGGAGCCGGCTTGCTCTGCTCTCTTTGATGAAGAGAAGGAGGGTGGTGAAGATAGCCATTACGATGGCGGCTATGTGGAAGACCCACCTCCTATATTCACACAAAGTAAGCTTGTATTCGTACCAGGATTTTACGTTGCTTACCACCCAATAATCGCAGCTATATATGAACCGTATATGGGTCCTACCAGAAGACCTCCCGTGGTGGCACAGGCCCATATGTAGATGAGCCAAACACGCTCTCTCATATTAAACAGATCCTCAATGCTGCCCGAGACTATGACCGACGGTACAGCAGACGTAAATCCAGACAAGAATCGTCCCACCAAGGCGCCAGCAACAGATGGGGTAACTCCCACGATGATACATGATATACAATATACCAGAGATGCGGATATGTATACTGATTTGCGCCCGAATGCTTCGGAGTAGGGTGGGAAGATGACGCCGCCGAATGCTTGGCCGAATTGGTACCTTCAAAGGTCAGATGGGAGGGAAGTTGGGAAAGAGAGATCTCACATGCTTCCGAAAGCAACCAATGCAACTACCCGACTTATACCATACTCGAATTTTGCTATTTCTGCAACCGGAGGCTGGAGATATTATTAATATGCTATTACAAAGATATCTAGGGAACGTACTCCGGCGGTGCTAACGGCGGTCCTGAGGAAATTTAGCATTGAGCCACAGTGGTCGAGATTGAGTTACCCACGTAAAGAGATCTAAAAGGAGTACCAGCCCAGTATCAAACGCCTTCCTGGAAGAAGTCCAATTCCTTGGATGTGCTGATGCATCTGGTCTCCATTTTACATAACCGTCCTCTACCAACCTCAATCCGAGTTCTTCCAAAACTTTGGCTACTTCTGGATTTGCTTGCTGCTCGATTTCTGTGGAAGTTTGAAGGATTGAGCTTTTCAAATCCGCGGACAGTTTCTCGTTATTTGACAATGAATCTCGAGTGGATTTCCGAAAACTTTCGTCAAGCCCTTCCTTCTCAAAATCCGGTAGAACTTTGCAGTCCGTGTCGGTACATTCCTCTGTGACGCCCATTGCGGAAAGGTGTGAAGAAGAAAGAGCAAGAATAATTCAAAAGGTAATCAACCCATTCATTGTGAGAAGAGCAGACCAGACAGTCAAATATGGGAAGATTGGTAAAACCGCAGAACTACGAGAACGGGATGCGGCCCCCAAAGAGCCTTGGGCTACATACATCAGGGGGAAGTGGCCCTCATCAGCTTGAAGGGTTGATAATACGATGAATCAAGATCTTACTATGGTACGGAGAGAGCATTACTAAGGTCGCCTCATGGGGCTTCGATCCTGTCCAAAACGGCGACGTTGCGTCTCTGAGCATGCATCTTCGGGGCTCGTAATCCAATTCTCACGCCGCTCCGTATGCTCTCTCGGAGGATCGACGAGTTTGCGTTGGTGATACCGGCCGGGGTTAACGTGGACAGGAAAAAAATTCAAGATCCTACCCGTTCGTACTTTCCACAAGTTACCACTGGTGGTACTAGCGACTTGGCCACCACCAAATTGATGTTCCTCGCCAAACTTCATGCACGGACCAGTCAGCCAGAAGTACCTCCCATACAAATTTACTATGTAAAATACTTGGCCAAGTCGCTGGTATGGCCAGATCGCTTTCACGAACCACCAGTGGTAACTTGTGGAGAGTACGAACGGGTAAGGCTGAGTGAGGTTTGGAAACAAGCGCTTCGCCTCAAACCCCGCTGTAAGCCGAAAGGGGAAGGCTATGATACGAATAACCCAATTGGATGAACACCGAGGGATGACGACAGCACGCAAGCTGACTGCATATGGTGATTCTATGTTCTACCCGTATTTCTCACCAAAGCAAATTGGGGCTGAACCGTGGATTGGTAAGAGTTAAGCGCTCGGATCAAGCGGGCGCCGCCAACCAGCAGCATTCCCCCGGAGTTATGGCCCCCTATTTTGATCTCCTGGCAAACTCCCGAGCCATAAACACAATAAATGGCGTCGTTCGCCGTGTCGCTTCATCTCCTTTCCTTCACGACATGGGAACGAAACGTTTGGAATGGCTTCTTTTCGTATGGTCTCTTAGTCAAGATATGAGGGTAAGTGCCCGAGGGTGCTTCGCCTCGGCCGTCTGCTCCCAGGCTCACCTTACCTCCTCCTTGATCCTAAGACCGAGACACCATGTGGATCGCATTCGCACTTGGAAGATAAGCTGCGCCGCTTCTCAGACCCCACCATACTTCGTATCCCTGGATCCTCTGCAGTAGCTTCGGAGGCAAGGAATCTCACGCAAGCTTCGATAGATTGATCTGGGAATCGAGGCGAATGAGAGGCGTACTGGGCCACGCCGGTATCTCTTGTCAAGGTGTTCACAACCACGATATAACGTTGTTCAGCTTGTGCTTGCCATGTGATTCTCAGCCAGTCAAATTTTCTGACTGAGATGATTTTACGATTTATGTCAAGCAAGGCGTGTGTGATTAGGAGTCTGGTTCCAACTCCCGATTTGCTGTAATTTACGAGTACGACCCCCGCCCTCCTGAGAATTTTCCAAGGATGAAGTGACTCAAGCGAGTTCCACTCGATGGGGATTGCGTTGGTGCTACTTTAATAAAGTAGACTGTAAGGGTATTGATGTAGCCAGGAGGCAAGGCTTTCTGTTAGACTTCGTTGAAGAACTGTTCACTTGGTTAAAGCATTTTGACCAAGTATTAGTTATTTTCACTACTGCAAGTGATACCAGGAACGAAGGGTGGAAGGAGCCATCAAGTGTTGTTAATTTATCAACCTTCTTCCACAAATACTCCCTTGGTGACCTAAAATTTACCAGGTTGTCCTATTCCAACACGGGATGTCCCCCAAACCATGGCGTCATGTCCACATCCTCTCAGGAGGAATATTCTGCCTTACTTCCGCCAGTGTCGAGCTCAACCACTTTCGCGAAAAGTTTTGCAATCTCCATTGTTGTGTTTCCATAGTACCCAAGCTGCAACGGCACCCTTAACGAGAAAGCAAGTGGACTCTGACCAGGACAAGTTGGATGATGTCTTCTCCCTCTTACGTTTAACTTCTATTTCCTGGAACAGACCTGGACCCGCAGAGTTTGATTTTCGAAGTATGTTTACATTCCTTCTATCTTGTTCCACCATCTATTTTCATATATTGATTCCAATTATTTTCAATTATTAGGTGATGTAGTGACTACTCCCACCCTCTCAATGCTTCGTGCAATTCTCAAAACCACCCTCCGCGATGATGTTTACCAAGAAGACCTCACTACCTCTTCCCTCGAGCAGTACATAGCGAACCTTACTGGCCACGAAGCAGGCATCTTTG
Organism: Hyaloscypha bicolor E; assembly: GCF_002865645.1. NCBI lineage: Eukaryota > Fungi > Ascomycota > Leotiomycetes > Helotiales > Hyaloscyphaceae > Hyaloscypha > Hyaloscypha bicolor. Next base: position 2,405,965 of record NW_020194685.1, on the reverse strand, counting down.
TCTTATCAGGCACAATGGCAAACCAACTGGCGCTCAGAACCCACCTCACACAGCCACCACACGCAGTGCTCTGTGACACCCGGTCTCACATTATCCACTGGGAAGCCGGCGGGCTTGCCAGTCTATGCGGTGCAATGATCCAAGGCGTTATGCCTGGCAACGGGGAATTCCTTACGCTCGAGGATATCCAAAGAAAAGCAGTGTTGAGCAACGATGTTCACAAATGCCCCACTACCGTCATGAGCTTGGAGAACACGATTTCAGGCCTCGTGCATCCCCTCCCTGAGCTCCAAAGGATATCCGACTGGGCGTGGAGGAACGGATTGAAGGTACATATGGATGGTGCTAGACTCTGGGAGGCTGTGGCTACGGGTGCAGGAAGCCTGAGAGATTTTGCACAGTGTGCTGATAGTGTATCTCTGGATCTTTCGAAGGGCTTGGGGGCACCCATGGGTGCGATTGTTGTCGGAAATAGCGGTTTTGTGGCTAGAGCGAGGAGAATTAGGAAGGGTATGGGAGGTGGTATGAGGCAGGCAGGAGTGCTGAGCTCGGCGGCAAGGGCAGCGGTTGATGACACTTTTGGACCAGGTGTTTGGGGAACGAATTTGGGAGGCAAGCTGAGAGATGCACATGATACTGCTAGAAAGGCTACGGAAATGTGGGTTAAGAGGGGAGGGTTGCTGCGGAGAAGGACCGAAACAAATTTGGTGTGGGTCGACCTGACCAGTGCTGGGATTTCCGATGAAGATTTTGCGGAAATTGGGAGAAATTTTGGCGTCAAATTAGATGGAGGGCGTATTGTGTTTCATTACCAAATTAGTAACGAAGCAGTCAGAAAGTTGGGGCTAGTTTTCGACACGGTTCTGTCTACACGACGATTTAGTTCGAGGGAAGGTAGGCTGGGCAGAGGAGAACAATGAGACATCTATGCGAGGAACGCAAACCCTGAGCGAGACATTCCGCCATACCATATCACAAGCGTGGATTTGTATTATTAAAGCAAAGATGTGCTCGATACTCAATTAATTACCTTTCATTCCACCTTAAGGGTGTAGCTTTGGAACTCTGATACTGCCAGTGCTACGCAGGTATATTAAGCTAACCCCAGGTAGTCCCTGCCAGCGTATTTGGAATGCTTCAAAGAGTCCGAGTAATACAAAAATTTATAAAAAGAAAAGTATCAAAATAAAAGAGGGGCAATTGAATATCCAACTCAATTCCATTCTGGTTGAATTGCTTATTTTCGAACTTTTAAATCCGAGTGAAATGCGCTGCGACTAGAGCACCTTGGGCTTAAGTAGGATCACCCAGACTACAGCTTCTCACACTTTCTAAATCAGAACTACTTCAACTTCAACACCAAATCTGGCCCCCTATTCTGTTGTTTTATAACATTTCTCTGTTTTGTGTGTCTTTATCAAGCAGCATTGTATTTGTAAGTGAAGCAAGCGCCTCATGGCAGCGAGGGCTCGGAACTCCACGCAAGCGAGGCTGCATAAAAGGGGGAGGGGGGAGGGGGGAGGGGGGCAAGCTGCTTCGCACTCCGTCACGATGCTTTAACTCCTCATTGTATGCGATCACAAACCTCGAAGGTTGGCACTGAGGGATCTTCGACCTGTTCTTACCCGGCTGCTAGGTTTCTGATTTCGTGTTTCATCTGCTTGAACACTCTGAAGATTTCCTCCTGTATTGCCTGCCCGCGAGAATCACCTGAATCGGTATGCAAATATGGTTTTCACCATTCTAAAAATTTACTACGGGTGGTATGCATGAAGAGCTGATAGGAAACATTCAACTCAATTCAATGTTTGAGTATTATGTACAGTACTTAGCATACAAGGCTCTCCGGCGGCTTCCTTCAATCTGAGAAGGAGTCTCCCACTTTCAACTTTTTATCCCCATCACCCCTACTCCACTCTGGGCCGGATAGCCTCTGGCACATAATCAAACGTACGCGTCAAAATAGCAAGATCCTCAACTCCCTTCCATTTCCGCCAAAGGCAAGAACGCCATACGTGAACCCAAGTGACCAGTCACCCGCCTTCTAATATCCCTCAAATCCTCCTCATCCAACACAACACTCAACGCCTCAATGTTAGCCTTCAAATGCTCCACCTTCCTCCGGTCAATGAGTGGGAAAGTATTGGCCTGCTTCCTCATCATATAAGCAACGTAATACTCGTCGGCACCGTGCCCTTCTCCTCCGCACTACTCAACATCACCGTTCCCACCTGGTCAAATGTCTTCGCCCTGCCAGGATGATGTTCCATCCTCGAATCATTTTCTTTCTGCTGGGCGACCTGCTTTGCGGTCTTGAAGCGGCCTCCACCAAGAACTTCCCACGGGGCAACTGCCATCTGCTCAGCTTCACACAGCGCCAATATCTCGCGTTCCATCTCGCGGTCCGCAACGCTCCAGCGCCCCTGGTAGATTACAAACGGCATCGTGTTGAACTGCCGCGTGTATGCATTTCACTCTACTACGAATCAAGCTGGCATATCTTTTTGGCCGAGATACAAGACGGTCCCGGTGACCACAAGCCGATTCAGCGAGGTCATCAGCTCCGCGGGTGAAGTCACGAAGTCCTACCAATGCACGTAGAGAATGTCCAGATAGTTGGTTCGTAGTTTAGCGAGCGAGTTGTGCACGGTGAAGAGGAGCGCTTTACTGATGTTGCGGCCGTAGCTTGAAAGGATGGTACCCTCTTTGGCGTGTGGCAGGATATGGTTTCCAGAGAATCTTGTGGCGAGGACAATCCCGTTGCGGTTTTGTTGCATGGCACTGAGGCCCCCAGTGCCTTCTGGGTGTCTGTGTTACGTGATTAGGGGCATAGCTCCTGGGCATGTTTCACCCCTACATTGCTCTCCGGAGCACCCAATATATGCTCCTCAGAGAGCGCATTCTGCACTTGCGTCAGGTTTTTATGGGTTGAGAGCCACTCGCCCAGCCATTCTTCGATCTCGTCGTCTTGGTAGTTGTTTGCTGTGTCGATGAAGTTGCCGCCTTGTGAGTGGTAGAGATCTAGTGTCTGGAAGGCGGTCTCTTTGCTGAGTTCTCCCATGTATTGATTCCTGAATTTGAAGCTTAGCAATGATACTAACGACTTCTGAAGAATGCGGAAGTTGAGGTGGGACCTAGTGAGTAGACCACTATGTTCCAAAGTTCATCGTCCCGGGGAGAAGAGGGCTAACTCGGCCTGAAATTGAAAGTCTTAGAACACGGTGTCTGCCTAGCAGCGGCTTTGGAGCTGGGCCTCTGAAGAAGACTCTGGCATGATGAAAGTGTTCGACTTGAGCTAGAATGGAAATATCAAAGGGATGCTGGTGTTATCAAATGTGTTTGTATTTTACACCAATTAGCTTGGCAAAAAGCCTTGTGCTTTTATTTGAGCGTCTCATACCGCCTAATAATCCGAATATATTCTTGGATTATAAATGATGGATTGGTATTGCAACAAGGTGACCGGAATCCCGAGTTCCATCCTTGGAAATTGGTCAACCGTGCCGGGAGAGGAACGGGACTCTGTGGGAGAATATTGCGACACAGCTTTCCCATATGAACAGGGACAGAAAGTGAGATAACAAAGGAACACAATGGCGAGAGGATGTACTTTAGTACAAGCAATGGCTCGGGCAAGAGGGGTCTTTCAGAGAGCGGAGTATGAGCACCCCACGCTACACAAGAATGAAGAGCTTGGCAGATAGTAATTGTCAACTAGAAGTTGCTTGAAAGGGGATCATAGTCGAGCGATTGAAAGTTCAAGTAGCAGCAAACCAAGGCGTCTAGGTCTCCAAGATACAATCCGCAGCACAGGAGAAGGAGAGAATCGGGAACCACAGGGGCAGCAGAGAGAGCTGAGCCAAATCGAGAGAGGTTAGCAAGGGTCATATGCCCTTTGAGCTCCTCTCTGTACTGGCTTTGGCTTGCAAGCAAGAGGGCCGAGTTCAAATCACTTGAGTTTTGAAAGCCATGATGACAAGTCTGTCAAAAAAAAAAAACAAGTGTACAATCTAAAGCCTGGCTCCGGCATAGGAAAACCTTCAACACCGAGCTTAGCACAACTCTCCCCACACCGCCTGCCACAAACGATTTGCACTTGCAGTTCTGCCACCTCGGCTGTCAAAAGCCGATCTTGTGAAAACAACAAGAACCACATCCAACAAGCAACCTTCATCAGCGCCATGATGGAGTTCCTCACGGCGGGTTATAATGGCTATGCCGTTAAATACTCGCCTTTCGTCAATGATCGTCTTGCGGTCGCAACCTCTGCCAACTTTGGCTTGGTCGGTAATGGACGCTTGTATATCCTTGGTCTCACTGCCAACGGCATCGTCCTTCTCAAGCAGTAAGTTTGCTCTTCGCTCTTCCCTCCCGGATTCCACAGTGCAGCAATCCGGGGTAGCAAATCCGGGGAAAGAGCTAACAGATCGAGCAGATTCGACACCCAAGACGCGATCTACGATACCGCTTGGTCCGAGTTGAATGAAAATCAAGTTGCAGTTGGCTGTGGAGATGGTTCAGTCAAGCTGTTCGACCTTTCTGGTGCTGGCAATGGCCCTGTCCAAAACTGGCATGAACATAGTCGTGAGGTTTATGCTACTTCATGGAACCTGATCACAAAGGATACCTTCGCCACAAGCTCTTGGGATGGTAGCATTAAGCTGGTACGCGTCTACCCGTGTTTCCCCCGCGCTTTGATCAAAGACATTGCTAACAGCACTTGACAGTGGTCTCCTCAACGTCCAAGCTCGATCCTCACTCTGCCTACTCACTCTTGCACCTACTCGACAGCCTTCTCCCCTCACTCTCCGTCTATCATCTCCTCTGTCACCTCAGACAGCCACATCCGCATCTTCGATCTTAGAACCCCCGCTTCTGCTTCTAACCACTTGGTTCAATTGATCCCGATTCACGGGGCTGCTCCGGTCCCTGGCTCAACCTTCGCCACGAACCGCCCACCTCTAACCCAACCGTCCGAGTGCCTTACCCACGACTGGAACAAATACCGTGATACCATTCTGGCAACTGGAGGAGTTGACTCGATCATCCGCACCTTTGATATTCGCAATCCACGTCAACCCGTTGCTCTCTTGAGAGGCCATGAGTACGCTGTTCGCAAGCTTGCCTGGTCCCCGCACCTTAGTGATGTCCTCATTAGCGGTAGCTACGACATGTCCGTTAAAGTTTGGTCCGATGGCACTGCAGTTGGCTCGTATGGTTCTCACCCTGGCATTCGCGGCCCCCGTGAGCTCGGATCCATGGAGGCACACACTGAGTTCGCTACTGGCGTAGATTGGTGTTTGTTTGGAGCCGAAGGCTGGGTTGCATCTACTTCCTGGGACTCCCGGGTCTTGGTTTGGGATGTCCGCACAGTCATGGCACCTCACAGCTACGGACCATAAAGCAAGATTCCTCGTTCTTCTGGACAATGCATAACTGGCGTTTGGAGATGTTGCATATGGGACAAAAATGGCGTTAATAATGATGAGATGATACCATAGGCGTTCTGGCGTTCAATGTAGATGGCAATCATGGAACGATCACCCTTTTACATAAGGGCGGCAAGCTGCATACATGGTTCATTATACATTAGATAGAAAATAATTCGAATGAATGAACTTTCTGTCTACTCATTGGTCCATTTGATACCAGAACTATCACCACCCCATTACCACATTGTTCCTTTTAATACTGGTACACTTACCATCCTCCATGCTTGCCCATCCACCATTCCTTCCCCACCCATGCCTACTCCCATCCCCGCCCCAGCCATGGTGATGTGGTGAATCATCATCCCTAGGTAAAAGCAGATTTAGCAGTTGCTCAGTAATAATGTTCTAAGAGCACTGGGGCGTTGTCGAGTAAATGTGCCAGAACAAGTGGGATATTGTCTCGGGAGCAAATCATGAAACGCCCAGCAATGGGGAACAGAACTTACTTATCATCAGCTCCATCATCTCCATCACCTCCATCATCTCCATCATCTCCATCGTCTCCATCATCTCATCATCCTCGTCGGCATCCCCATTATCATACGGGTTGTCCGAACCATCTCCCCCAAATCATCTGTCCCATTCCCAACAGTCACCGGACTCGTGATTGTCACTGTCCCATTCTTAAATGCATCCACAATCCCCTGGTAAGCCGGATGTTTCGTAAAATTCGCAAACCAAAGCCCAGCGCTTCCATATCCAGCAAAAACACCCGGTGTCCAGGAGTTCTATGACCATCTCATTAGCTTCCCTCTCCGCTCCCTCTCCCCTCCCTCAACTCCAAGAACGTGGAAGTTGGACTCACAGGGTCATAGAAATCCCAAATAGTGATACCAACACAAGCACCAACCTGCAAACATGCTCCAGTGTATTCTTATACGCTTCACTCTGGCTCGCTAAATTCGTATTATTCTCCGGCTCCAACAACCTAACATCCAGCTCTGTAACCGCCATGTCCGAACCCATATCAGCAAACTCCCTCATATCCGCGATCTGCTCATCCAGACTCGGACTTCTGCCCACCGTAAAGTGGCTCTGCAGTCTAACCCCGTCAATCTTGATCCCATCATCTTGTAGGAACTTGATGATGTTGGCTCTCGCGGCATTTGGCTTGTTGCCCACATGCTCGATGCCGTAGTCGTTGTAATAAAGCTTGGCGTGGGAGTCCGCTGCTGCTGCGACTTTCAAGGCGATTTTTATGTAGTAGGGCCCGAGGAAGGTAAGGAAGGTATCGTTACGGTAGGTACCGTCGTCGTTCAGGGCTTCGTTCAGCACGTCCCAGGCGTAACATTGGCGAGCCCAGTACTTTGCTTCGTCAGTGACGTGGTTGATGAGAGCTGTAGTGAGAGTTTCCTTCGTCTAAGTAGTATTGTCGACTGAGATGAGAGAGATTAGCTGGTTGAGGGGATTGACAGTCGGAGGGGCGGTGGGGAGGGGGATATATATACCCCATGGGGCCAGCTGGGAGTGCCAGACTAGATTATGGCAGCGGAGAAGTTGCCCGTTCTTCTTTGAGCTCCGCAACTACTGAGCCTATTGTGTAGTTGAAGACATCCTGCTCTGGCTCGACTGCGAACCACTACCTCATTCATCAGCTCTTTCCTTCTTGTGTATTCTCCAATCCAATGCATTGGTGCTGAAAAGATGCACCCTCATCCTGTTAGACGGTACCAACCGGCCAAACCCGCTGGTGTTCGACAAGCTCTTTTCCTATTCTGTGACATTCAACTCCATATTATCCGTCGCGGTCCCAAAATACAGCTTCCCAGCCGCCTTCGCAAGATCATTGAGCTGCGCAGAAACGGGAGGGACAGCTGCCGCAACAGCGAGGACTTGAGCTTGAAAACGCATCTTGACTCGACCGCTTGGTAAGTACAGTACAACGAGAATTCAATTGACAAAACTCACGCGGGGAAACAGCAAACGAAGTGGACAGTGAGACATGTTACAATTCTCTGGTGGGAAAGAAGACTTCATCCGTCAGGTTGAGATCATCACCAACTGAGCGGGGGGCAATATGGATCTGAGTTGTCACTCTCTCCAATGCACCGCAAGCTGCGGTCCCGATTCCAACACGTTGGCGTGTGAAACAAGCGCAGGCTCAATCTTCATCGTAAGACTTTTCTCTCTGCGCCGCTTCATGGATAAAACTTCAACCCTCGATACCTCCTCTCTGCGATATTGTGGCTTCGGTTGCCTGTTTTGCCATCATTGAGGGGAAGACACTTCCCTCCTCAAGTGTCCAATTGAATTTGGTTTCAGATTACAACTTCAGTGGAGAGAAAGGAGTAATTGTTGTGAGGTAAGCAGAGTTCCGAACACGTAGAAACGTTTCTCCATCACCAGACACCAACAGGTTTCTCGTACCTAGCCGGATGAATTTGCAAACTTAGCGTAAATATGGGGATCAAGAAGTCGGGGAGACCGGGGGTCAGGCGGCCAGGGTCTGCATAACCAATTACTGTAACAAGCCAAGGAAATATGGTTTTGCCGGCTTGGAGCGTTGGCGACGTTTGTCGTAAAGTGAGAGGGATGATTGAGGGGATGATTGACGTCGCCATTTGTCCCTGATACTTAGTCTGTAAGATCCGAATGTCTTGTCTTTACGTAATCCCGAAGAACGATTCATCCATCCCTTGAAGAAATGAGGTGCGGCTTGGTCAACAGACCTTGGAGAAAGTAGAGTTGAATTGCTGTCGTGCTAGTTTGACAAAGGACTTCTAGCAGAAACCCCTTTGCCTAAATACCCAGAACGCTCTGCAATGATCTACCCAACCGATGCCAGCGGCCCTGAACGCCATCTCACTATTCATACATTCCTTGCTCGTTTTATACACCCACAAACGAAAAATCGAACAGAGCCAACTCAAGTCAGCCGCCTGGTGTACACAAGCAACAAAAGGTAGTTCGTTAAAAGCTTGCCTCCTCGCGGAATCTCGATTCCGCTCCCCCACGTCCACCTCCGCGTTTGTCTCCACCGAATCCACCAGTTCTTCCACCCCAGCCACTTGATCTGTTTCCAAATCCACCATTTTGTCCTCCGCGGTCTCCAAAGCCACCTCCCTGTCTTCGGTCGCCGCCGAATCCGCCAGATCGATCTCCAAATCCACTGCGACCTTCCCCACCTCTCGCACCGAACTGGCTACCGAAATCATCGAAGTTGTCTCGCTCACGTTCCACAATGTTCATTCCTTGAACTCTTGTCAGCCCCATCTTCTGTGCCAGACGCGGAGAGACTGGCGGAGGCTTCTCATAACCCCAGCCATATCTAGTCAACTGATTCAGAGCTTCCAGCAGTCCGGGATTTCGCGCGACGTGTCCTAAAGAGGCTATATAAGCCGCTTCCTTCAAGCGGCGGTCGACCATCCTAGTTGCGGCGGCGACTTGGCTCAAGGTCCTCGCTAAGGATTTTGGCAACTGGGCATCTTGTGTCATATCCAGTTGAGCAGCTTCCAAGCTCTTGTCAGGCGTAATTGGCAAGCCACGGAGTCTTTGTCGTGCTTCCCTAACCTCAGCCTGGTTGATGATTATCCATCCTTCTCCAGCCTTGTCTCCTCGTCCTGTTCTGCCGATTCGATGGATGTATTGCTCCTTGTTAGGAGGTAGACCAACTTGAATGACGTGAGTGACATTGGGGAAATCCATACCACGAGCAGTCACATCAGTAGAGAAGAGTATTGCGGACTTCGCTTTGCGGAAACGTTCGGATACTCGGGTACGCTCCATTTGAGTGAGTTGGCCGTGCATCAGAGAAATCTCAGCTGGGTACAAAGGGTACTTTCCCCACATTCCACCATCTTCGCTTTTCAGGTTATTGAAGATTTGGTGAGCAAGTTGGACTTGAGTTGTTTGAGACAAATAGACGATTGCTTTGAAAGGTTTGGCCGCGAGTCCTAATGTCTCGGCGTCCTGTGCTGCTTTCGCAACTCCGCGCTTGCATAATTCCAATAGAGCTGGCATATGATTTTCCATTCCCGGAGTTACAGCAATGTACTGAGGGACCTTCTCGTGAGTCGCAAGATCACCTTCCTTGACCGTTTGAACAAAGTGAAAATTGGGCTTCAATGTTCGTCGAACCAGATGCATGACCTCCTTGGGAATAGTCGCTGAGAAGAGGAGCGTTTGGCGATCAACACGTTGGCGGTTGGGCAATAAGGCGAGAATTTCCTCGATATCCCTGGAGAATCCATCATCCAGAAGTCTGTCAGCCTCATCGAGAACCAAAGTCGTCAAATTGGGTGCTTGAACCCCACTATATTCGTCCGACAGGAGATCAGTCAGTCTGCCAGGAGTCGCCACGAGCAAATGGCATCCCTCGTATTGGGTCTTTCTAAGCATTAGTCTCTTGCTATTGCCACCAACTGCAACCTGAACTCTCAAATCTGTATTATAGCAGAGCTTGTTTGCCTCTACAGCAATTTGCTCCGCCAATTCGCGAGTGGGAGAAATAATGATTGCTCGGATATCGGAGGCTCTGGCTTTGGAGTATCGCTGTCGGGTGGCAAGATCAGGATCCTTTCGGAGGATGTTCTGGATAGTCGGGATGAGGAAGCCAAGCGTTTTACCTGTACCAGTTCGTGCTTGCGCAACACTGAATCCAGTCAGAGTAGATCATTGACCGTTATGATAAGGTGCACTCACATATCGGTACCTTGCAAACCCTGATTGATTGTCATTGTCTGCACCTCCGTCATGGTATGATGACCCATGCCCTTGGTAATCTCAGCGATGATATTTGGATGTACCATATCATGCTCAACCAATTCTTGGAACTTGGTGATCTCCCTGAAGGATGCTGGCTGCTCGATCGAACCATCTTCAGCAAACCGCTGCGAACTTCTTGCAGCACCGGCCTGATTCGTCAACGTAGACGATACATGGAGCCATCGCGCTTCAATCGCTGGCTTCACAGAGCTTTGGACTGCTAGACATAGTGTTGATGGTCTCGTGGATGGTATTCGTGTTATAGGAGCTGCTCCACGAATAGCTTTCGAAATCGAGGCTGGGCCTCTTCTGCAGAGGTTGAACATCGTCGACTTTAACGACCAAAAGTCCAATGAGAACAAATGTATTAAAATAGGCGAGATTGAAGAGTGGAATCAATACCAGAAGGAATGTGGATGAAAATCGCGAACTGGAGTTGCTAAAAAAAATCTCGTGAGATTGTCATGGAACTTTTTTTTTTGAAGCTAAGGTTAAGGCACGTGACAGCACCCCTATTCGAATATTTACTGACCTGTGGGATGTCTCACTTCTACTATATGAGTGAAGAATGGCTGTCTTTTCTAAGTGTGCTCATTTGTTTAAAGTCAATATCTCTTTCTAAGACCGCATACCCAAATCTATAAACTCCTCAAAACGTCATCTATCTTGGGTATCACCAAGCAAAATGCAGCGCTGCCATCAAAATCGTTCCGGAAATCATCAATCATCGTCCACCATCAACTCATCAAATACAACCGCGGCTTATCTCCTCACTACTCCTTGTGATCTCCTCGGAGCAGCCCCTATAATCACCATCCCCTCCCCAACACCCTCATGAATACCACCAGTAATGCCTTCCAAAAACCAGGCAGCGGTCTGGGTAATCATTTTCCCCACTTTGCCATCCCCCATCCCATAAATTGCACTCGTGAAGCTCATCCCCGTCTTACCGAGGGAATCCACCGTCTCGATCCCCTGACTGAATAGCTTCTCCGAGATCTTATGTTCCCGATCATATTGATATGCAGCACTGAGGAGGTACTTCAGATACGGGAGTATGAATTGGAAGAGTATGAAAACTTGGACGATCGTGGAAGCAAGTGTACGATGTAAGAGTGATGGTTGGTCGCTCGGAGGGGAGACAATGTGTGCATTGTACCCCGGGTTGACATTGAAAAGCAGAGGGTCCACCACACCGGGTGGTAGAGCACCCCGAATACTCAATTGTTCTTCAGTCGACATATCCGAAGGTAGTCCTTGAAGAAGGTAGGTGAGGGCGTGGAGGTAGACCTGTCTCGCAAAATTTGCGTTCCCAAATCTCGCGGCTTGGGATATTGCAGAGGATTCTTCGACGGCCAGACTGAGCAGATTGAGACCTAGAAATTCTAATTGGTAAGGATTAAAAGAATAACAAGGATCGCGTACCTTGATTTGCAAACTTCCAACCTATCCCGCTTCTGCTCTCCGTCAGCTCCAACCTAGATGTCTGCCTTCCCTTGCCTGTACTCGTCTGCAGCATATCCTCATCACTCGAAGTCGAAAGGCTCTCCACAAAATACCGCGCAATGTCTTCCTCGTTATTCAAAGCTGCAGCGCCACTCAACACAATCGCAGATGCGTATTCTGGCGTTCGAGCCCCAGACGCATGTCTCGAGTCTGCAGATTTGCGTCTAGTCACCAAACCATACATCGAAACGGAGCGGCGGAGTGAAGGAAGGCGGGGTAATCGGGATTGGACAGCAGATGGGAGCATGGAGTAAAGCATTGATGCTTCTTTCGTTGGAGGCGCAAATTCGGCGGTGATGGGCCGATTTCGAATCGCAGCTGGATGATTACGCTGGCGCATCTGTGCCATGTCGATAATAACCCTTGCGTACGTGCTTCGGGACCAGACGAGTGGATGAAGGTAATATTTGGTGAGTAATCGCCGGCGAGAGTTATGAAATATAAAGGGAGGAGAATCGAAAGCTCATAGAGCAACTCGGAGAGAAGCTATATCGAAAACATTGTAGGAAGGTACAGGCTTATTTGAACGTCGAAGAATCATATGTCAGTATTGTATAAGAAGTAAGGACTGTCGGAGCGAGCAGGAGGCAAATTCATACACATGTGGTAGAAAGTGGGTGAAGATGTTGAGAATAGGCGTCAAGATCCTTGTCGCTTTGCATGTGAACCAATAGCCATGGCATGTGAAAGTGTGAGCCTCTGCACGTGACTATGTCCTCCAAGTCCCAGAAGGGGGGATTGGTGTAACGGTAATTGTACTTGTTTTAGGCTTTCTATTTAGTATTCGCAAGTGCAAAAGGGGGCGATTCAATGGCGATGGAAAGTTCCAGCTTTGAATCATCCCTATTCTCACCCCTTGGTTAGCGACACGAGTGATCAGGAGCAACACAAGATGAGATAGAGATGATTAACATTATCCAGCAAAGAGAGACTACGAAGGTGGGTCGAGTTTTAATTAGCTCGAGGCAGTCCTGGTAGTGACATTCATTGCTTCCTTCTAATCGTCTTAAAGATCATCCATACGTTCTCTCAGCCGCAGACTCCGTTGCCTCAACCTTCTTCCACAGTGGGACAATGCGAAAGGGATGGGCATGAGGACAAGTGCCAGGAACCCAAGCAAGGAGCCCACCCACCTGTAACCCAGATTCTCGAACATTTGCATACGGAAGAGGGGGAAAACGCCGCCTACCAAGTTGCGTGAGAAGCATGTTCCTGCCAGCACACTTGCCGCATACACCTATCGATATTCAGCGGTGAGCATAGAAGAGTAAGTTCGAAGGTTTATGTTATAGGTATCTTCCACATACATAAACCTCATGAGAATAAAGGTACAAAACGACCAACCATAAAACGCCGATGTGATGGTAGCAGTGTGTCAAAAAAGTAATCAAGGTATTCCGAATATTCATGAATATTCATGATTAGCTTGAATAGAATATAATTACCGCAATGCTTAAATAATTTGATTAGATTAGAATATATAATCATGAATATTCATTAATACTTTGATTACTCTGCACGTGACTATATCACGTGATACTCTAGCCTAATTAAGTAGAGATCCCGCTCTAGTGTCTCCTTAGCGCCACCTCGCTGCCTAATTAGTGGGTCGAAAGCCTTCCAAAGACGATACTAGATCGGGAGCCATACCTAATTAGGTTAGTATATCACGTGAGACAGTCACGTGTGTAGTAATCAAAGTATTCATGAATATTCATGATTACCTCAATTAGAATCTGATTAGAATATAATTAGTGGGTATTTTTAATGAATAAATTAGATTACTAGCCAGTATTCTAATCCAGCTTTAGGTTGTTTATTATTTAGCTAATCATAGTTGTGTAATGACTAAGATCGAGCCAGGGGGAGGTATTATGCCACCAGGAGCCAGATATCGGGAATCGAACCCGACCTACTAGATTACTCGCACCCTTTATTTTAGTTTAACGGCTGGCCAAGCGCAGGTCTCGACTCCATATAGTAGGGAGAAGTCATACTCTCGGTCTGCCATATCTCATATAACCTTAATACCTAATATTTCTATTCTGATTCTGTTTCCCATTCTATATCTTTATCCGGTCCCAGATAATTAATCCCGTCCGCCTCAGGTTCAGGGTCTTCCTTTCCTATACTCGGGAGTCTTTACAGGAACCTTGGTCCATAAATAATACTTAGTTATAATAGGGGTTTCTCTTACCTTTCTTTAAACTTTATTAGATTTATTTCCCGATCTTGGTATCTCTCTAGTATATAAGCTGCCCTGTTTACTAGGACCTGGTTCTTAATTACCTTTTTATAATTATTTCTGGCCATATCTGGTTTCTATAATTTATAGTTAGATATAAAGAAATATAATAGGAAGTTCTTCTAAATATACTATACTATAGTTTAATAAAAAATCTTTTATTTTCTATTTTCGGGATCTTTAGTCCGGAATAGGCTAAAAGCTATAAAAATAATAAGTTTATTAATTATTTTTAAGGAAATAAGTCTTATTTCTTATTCTATATTTCTTAGACTCATTAGAATTAAGTTAAGCTTTTCCTAGATAACTTTTATAATTATATATTCTAGTTATATATGTTTTATTATTAGATCTATTTTATAAATTAAATATATTTAAAGTTCTTTTACTAGCTAGTTTAGGTTCTTTCTTATTCTTATTCTATTATATAGAAAGTACTATATTAAATCCCTTGCTTTAGGGACCCTAAACTTAATACTTATAGCCTTTTATAGCTATTTCAGGGATTTTATTATTCCTGTTAGCCTTTATAGTACTATAAGTAATCTCGTAATTCTATTACTAAAATTAATACTCGAGAGCTTTTAATTTATTAGTATCTTATATATTCTTATAAATTCCTAGATCTAGGGGCTTTCTTTCTTATTCTTTATTTTATATCTAAAAATAAAGTTAGCCGGGATTAGGCTAGTTAGATCTAGTTCTATATCTTTACTTTTAAGAAAGTTCTTTATTTTTCGGGAAGGCTTTCTATAATTTTCTTAATACTTTTTTTAGTATTTAATTTTTATATTATTATAAATTCTCCTGGAATTATAGGCTTTACTTCTATAAAGTTCTAGATATTTCTAATTACTTTCTTATTTCTAATCTATATTTCTTTCTATATATTTAATCCCTAAACTCTAGATCCCAAACCTATTATTCGAGCGATTTATAAGTAATATTAGAAATATATATTTAGTATATTATATATATTTTTTAGTTCTTTTATAATAGTAGTTATAGTAAATATTATAAGCTTTCTTTATTATTCCTAAATAAAAGCAAATTTATAGAATATAATTAGTTTAGGATATAATTACTATATTTAGGATATATTAATTATTTTCTAAATTAATTATAAGGCTATTTTTATTTAGATATCTCTAATAATTAACTCTTTAGTAATTTGGGCCTATATTAGCTATAGTATTTATATTGCCCTTATTATAGTAGCTATAACTAATATTATTATTATTATATTTAGATTAAAGTAATTATTAGTATAGTTATTTCTTTAGGAATTATATATATAATTATAAGATATAAGATATAAATAATAGGATATAAGTAATAAAATATAAGATACGAGATATAATTATATAACCTTATATCCTATTAGTAACTTAACTAGTAAACTAGACCTCTTTAGGCTTAGTAAATTTAGGGATTATATATTAATACTATAATACTATAATTCCTATTTCTAAATAATAACTTTACTAACTAATATAACTAGTATTTCTATACCTATATAATAGTACTATATATTACTAGTAAACTAATACTAATTAGTTTATATTTAAATTAAAATAAGGTTTATTTATATATATATAGATTAGATAATAAGAAGAATTAAGCTATATTTATTTAAGATTTAGTTCTTTAGAAATAAAGCTATTATTCTATATTAAAGAGAAAATAACTATTAATTATTTTTATTTATAATTTGGTTTTATAGGAAAAGAAAGATATTTAATCTTACTAAGGCCTAACTAAGCTATATTAAAGAAAAGAAATAATAGTTACCTTTATTTATAATTCGGTTCTATAAGAAGAAAAGATACTAATTCTTACTAATTACTAAATAATTAATTATTTAATTATCTAACTATTTTATAAAACTACTTTCTTTATAAAAAATTACTTTTTTTATAATTACCTAAATATCTGGGGCTCTTAAGCTTTAGGACTATTAAATTTTCCCGGAATCTCAATATTTTACTTCTTGAATTTCACTTCCTAAATTTCTTATTATAAATGAAATTTTTACCTCAAATATAATAACTCCTACTTACCTACTTTACGAATTATTCTTCTTTTTACGAATTTATTCTCTTTATAAATTACTATACCTCGAACTAAGTATAAGCTTATAGAATATATAATAGTAAAACCTATTATAGTAAATAATTCCTTTATTAGATCTATCTAATTCAATTATTTTATACTTATAGAAACTAATAATTTTAAGGAAATAGTAATAAAATAGAGATATGAAATTAATCTAGATATTATTATAGCCTATAAGATATCTGAGTTCTTAAATACTAAGCTATTTTAATATATTTTCTATAAAATAATTAATAATAATCTTTAGAAGCTATTTAGATATAATTTCAAGAACTTTATTTATTAAGGGAACTTTAATAAGCTTAAATTCCCGGAGATACTATATTTATATAAGGTTCTTTAATATAATAATATATATATATAATAAAATATTAGTATTTTTATTATTATAACTATTTTATTTTCTATTATTAAGGAAAATATATAATATATCTAGATAAATAAGAATCTAATAATAGCTAGACTAAACCTTATTAAAAGACTAATTCTATTAGGCTTTATTACTCTTACTAAAAACAAATACCTAGAACCTATTATCTTTAATATTTCTATATTACTATTATTTTCTTTATTATTATATCCTATATTTCTACTAGATTTATATACTAATATAGAAGCTCTAGAAATAAATAGTATATTTTTATTAGTTCTATTACTTCTACTAGCCCTATTACTATTACTATAACTATATTTAAATACTTTCTAAATATCTTTAATTATAAGACTTATTAGAGAAATTACTAAAATCTATACTAAAAAATAAATATATAATAGATCTAATAGTAATTTTAATTATAAACTTACTATTTTCCTTAATATTTACTAATATATAGAGCTTTTATAAGAGATACTAATGCAAGCTTTTCCTATTATATTAAAGAAACTAGCTTAAAACTACTTCTATAATAACTAGCTTTTTTAGTATATATATAAAAAGGCTTATATTAATATTTATAGCTTTTTTAAAGGCCCTAGATTCGAATATTAAAATTTAAATATATGAAATACTATTATATTAGTTTTTATAATAGCTAAATTCCCGGAAAAAATAATATTTAAGACTATTTAATTACTAATTAATGAATTATATTAATTATAATATAGTTTTATATTTAACTTATAAAATATTAAATTTCTCTATAATAAAATTATTATTTCTTATTAAGGTTTCCGAATATATAAATATATAATCTCAGACTTTCCTATAAATCTTAACTAGCTTATTAATAAGCTCTAGTTATTTATTACTATATATAAAAGTAAATAATAAGCTAATCCCGAAATCTTTTTTACTAATTAATAATATTATTCTTAGAATTCTCTAAGCTATTATTTCTTCGGAAATTATTAATATAAATCTAGCTATAATTTCAGAACCTGTAATAATTACTTTAAATCCTATAATTATAATAATTATATTCTAAAGTCGTATTTTATATATAAGAAACCCGAATACTATTTATAGAAATATATATTAAAGAAATAAGAAACTAAAAAGACTTAATTTAGGAATAGAAATATCTATTAGTTCAGATTCCGAAATACTTATAACTTTAATAAATACTTTAGTAATACTTATATATAATATATTACTAAAGCTAAAGGTAAAGAAAATAATAAGAGTAATAAAAATAAACTAGTAAATAATGCTTTTAAGGCTTTATTAGTAGAAATAAATAAAGAAAAGAAATATTATCTAGATTTCTATTTTACTTTAGTTAAGAGCTTTTTAGCTACTTTTACTACTTCTGTTTTACTAATAATTATAGCTAATATTCTTATAAATAATTTTATTTCCCTTTTTCTTATATACTAGATAATAGGTAAAAACTATATTTTAGAATCTATTAAACTCTTAATAAAAAACACCTAAACTTTTATAATTAATAGTATATTAAAATATAATACTTATTACTTTTATAAAATTATAATTAATACTAGAGCCTTTAAATACTTAATTACTAGTTCTAACTAATTCCAAGCTCTTTAGTAAACTAATAATAGTATTAAACTTAATAAAACTCTTAAAAGTTAAGTTAATATCTAGTTTAGTATTAGATCTATATTTTCTATTAGATTTATATTTTCTATTAGATCTATAATAATAAATATACTAATTAGATAAGTATAATTCTATATTATATTTTTAAAGACTTTATTTTTACTTAGTTTAACTAATATAAATAAGCTAGAAGTTTATTTTAATAATCTTACTAATTATCTTATTATTTTTACTAGAAAATATATATTTATAATATAATATTTCGGATATTCTTTCTTATTTTAGAATATTATATTATAAGACTTTATTTCCGAATTCTTTATTTATAATTCCTGCTTTCTTATAAAAATTAAATTATAATATCTATATTATTATTTTAATTATCTATTTATTAGTAAGCTCCGAAATATACTAGAATAAACAAGCTATAATATTAATATAAAAGCCCTTAAGTATTTTATAAAATACTATAAATAATACTAGAAATATAGCTAATTTAAGAAATAATTTAAGTTTAATTTAAGAAATAATATTAGTTTTAATTACTTTATTATTATTAATATTTTCTATATTTCCGGTAAACCTATACTTTATATTATTAATAAAGGTACTTAATATTAAGCTAACTAATAATTCTAGAATATTAGTATAATATATATCTGGGATATATTTAAGTAATACTAGATTAATAACTATTTAGGCCCTTCTAATTAGATTATAGCAAATACTAGAAAATAGTTTACTAATAAGAAGTTTGCTTAGCTTATAAATACTATAGGAACTAAGGTTAAGATTATTTCTATAAAAGCTTATAACTTTATTAGAATTATAAAATATTACTATAGCTTAATCTAATATATTTATCTTATTATTATAGCTAAAGTTAATAGAATTAATAAGAATACTATATTTTAAATAGCTTTTAAGACTATTAATAACTTTATAGGACCTAATAGTATTATTTTAATCCTTTTAATTTATAATACTTTACTTTAAATAACTAAATATAATATCCTATTACTTATTATATTATAGTAATTAGTAGTATTTAAAAAAGTAATAGTAGAAATTTAGAAGCTTTAAGCTAGATATTAAATTATAAATACTTTAAATACCCGAAATAGTTCTAGTACTACTAATATTTATAAACTATTTCTAAATTCGAATATTCTTATTTAGTATAAAAGAAATACTAGTTAATCTAGTAATTAGAATAAACTATATAAGCTAGTAGCTATTAATAAGGAAAACTATATACTAGCTTTATTATATAATAATATTACTTTTTATTTAATTTTTATAAAGCTTTTTTATATAAGAAATATTAAGGTTATTACTAATAGCCTTAAACCTAAACCTATTTCCAAATCTAATAATAAAACTAAAAGTAATATAAATATAATTCTTTCTGCTATTTCTACTATTTTACTAAAGTATAATAAAGAATACTTTTATAAAACTCCGGATATTATAGTATTCCTATAGAATAATAAATTATACGAGGATTTCTATTAAATTAAAGTTATTAGTCTTTTAAAAAAGAATATATTTAAAGTTATTTCTAGATTTCAAATACTAAAAGAAATATATATTTTTAATTTCCGGTTTATTAATAAAATCAAGAATAAAAATATAAAAAAAGAGCTTAAGAAGTCGAAACTAGTTATCTAAATCTATAATAATAGTAAGTATTAGTATAGCTATTTCTTTGGGAATTATATATATAGTTACGAGATACGGGATACGGAATATAGATAATAGGATATAGGTAATAGGATATGAAATACGAGATATAGTTATGTAACCTCGCGTTCTATTAGTAACTCGACTAGTAGACTAGACCCCTTTAGGCTTAGCAGATTTAGGGATTATATATTAATACTATAATACTATAATTCTTACTTCTAAATAATAATAACTTTACTAACTAATATAACTAGTATTTCTATACCTATATAATAGTACTATATATTACTAGTAAACTAATACTAATTAATTTATATATATAGATTAGAGAAGATTTTAGATTAGTTCTAAAAGTATTTAGTAGCCTAAAACAAATCTAGTCTATTTTATATTAAAGGAGGGAACTACTTATTAACTTTACGAAAGTATTCGGTAACCTATAGAAAAGATATCTAGCTCTTACTAATTAATAAATAATTAGCTATTTAATTAATTAATTATTTAATTTCTATTATTCTTTAAAACTAACTTTTTTTGGCCCCAAGACTACTTTCTTGGAAATTATCTTTTCTATTTATATAATACCCGTATTTATAGAACTCTCTCTCCGGAATATATGCCCTATATATGCCCTTAAAGCTATTTAACTACTACTTCGATTTTATTATTAAATTAAGTTCTTTAAGCTTTAGACTCTCCCGGAATTATAATATTTCACTTCCTAAATTTCTTATTATAAATAAAATATTTAAGGGCAAAATATTTACTTTAATACTTATAATATTTCTAGATATCTGGGATATCTAAAATCTAAACCAGGTATCTGGATACTTTTACTACTAAACTCTTTCTATAAACCTATTACGAACTACCTTATCTTTAAACTCCTCCTACTACAAATCACACATATATACTAGGGAAAACCTAAACTCGGTTTAGTATAAATACTAATAAGAGAAAGAAACTAATTAAGAAATAGGAAAACGGTATTAATCTGGTAACTATAATAAAGGCTAAACTTTAGGAATATATAACTACTAAGATATATTAGTATACCTTATATAAGAAGAGTAATAATAATCTATAGGATCTATTTCAGAATAACTTTAAAAACTTTAATACTATAGTATATAATCTAATTAATTATATGCTTATATAAAATCTTTAAGCCTAACTTTAGTATAATAGTATCTATATTAAATAGAACTATAGAAACCTTACTATTATATAATTCTTTATTAATCTTACCTAAAAAAAGATAAAAAGTATATAAAATAAAGCTAATATTATTAATAATAATCTAATTAGAATAGATCTTCTTTAGGGACTTATTATATTAGTTTATTTTACTCTAGATAGAACTAGATATAAGGGAACCAGATAATCTTAGTCGAGAAATCAAGCTATCTATTTATCTCCTCCAAATTAAGGCTATTTACTACTTCTATTTTTACTACTACTAGTATTACTACCGAACCCAAACTACTATTAATTAGTACCTACTATTTCTGCTAAGAAGCTTATTAGGGAAATAGTAAAAATATATTTCAAAATATAGAAGTATAATAGAACTAATAGTAATTTCAATTATAAACTTACTATCTTCCTTAATATCTATTAATATATAGAGCTCCCAGAAAAGGTACTAGTAAGAGCTTTTCCTATTATATTAAAGGAACTAGTATAAGACTACTTCTATAATAACTAGCTCTCGAGCCATATATATAAAGAGGCCTATATAAATATTTATAGCTTCTTTAAAAGCCCCGGTTTTTATTATTAAAATTTAGATAAATAGAATACTATTACCTTAGTAACTATAATAGTAAAGAACCCTAAAAAGATAATATTTAAGCTTATCTAAATACTAATTAATAACCTATATAAATTATAGTATAGCCTTACTCCTGCCTTATAAAATACCAAATTACTATATAATAAGATTATTACTTCTTATTAAGGCTTACTAGTATACTAATATATAGTTTCGGACTCTCTTAATAATCTCGGCTAGCTTATTAATAAGCTCTAATTATCTATTACTACCTATAAGAAAAAGTAATAAATTACTACTAAAACCTATTTTACTAATTAATAATACTATTCTTAAAATTCTCCAAATTACTATTTATCCGGAAATTATTAATACGAATCTAGCTATAACTTCGGAACCCGTAATAATTACTTCAAGTCTTATAATTATAATAAGTATACTCTAAAGTCGTATTTTATATATAAGAAACCCAAATACCGCTTATAGAAGTATATACTAGAGAAATAAAAGGCCGAGAAAGCTTAATTTAAAAATAGAAACATTTACTAATTTAGATCCCGAAATATCTATAACTTTAATAAATGCTTTAGTAATACTTATATATAGTATATTACCGAATTTAAAGAAAAAAAGAATAATAAGAATAATAAGAATAAACTAGTAAGTAATACTTTTAAAGCCTTACTAGCAGAAACGAATAAAGAAAAGAAATATTACTCTAATTCCTACTTTATTTCCGTTAAGAGCTTCCTAGCTATTCCTATAGCCCCCGCTTCTACTATTCCTATAACTAATACCCTTATAAATAACTTTACTTCCCTTTTCCTTATATACTAGATAATAGGTAAAAACCATATCTTAGAGCCTATTAAATAAATAAAAAATACCCAGACATTTATAATTAATAATATATTAAGATATAATACTTACTACTTTTATAAAGTTATAATTAATACCAGAACCTCTAGATTCTCAACTACTAGTTCTAACTAATTCCAAGCTTTATAGCAGACTAATAATAGTATTAAACTTAATAAAACTACTAAAGGTTAAGTTAATATCTAGTTTAGTATTAGATCTATATCTTTTATTAGATCTATAATAGTAAGAATACTAATTAGGCAAGTGTAATTCTATATTATACCTATAAAGACTTTATTTCTACTTAGCTTAGCTAATATAAACAAGCTAGGAGTTTATTTTAATAATCTTACTAATTATCTCATTACTTCTAATAAATGCTTTATATTTATAGTATAATGTTTTAAATATTTTTTCCTGCTTTAGAATATTATTTTATAAAGCTTTATTTCCGAATCCTTTATTTATAATTCCTGCTTTCTTATAAAGATTAAATTACGATATCTATATTACTATTTTAGTTATTTATTTATTAGTAAGCTTCGAAATATACTAGAATAAGCAGGCTATAATATTAATATAGAAGCCCTTAAGTACTTTATAAAATACTACGAGTAATGCCAGAAATTCGAATAATTACCGGAATAATTTAAGTTTAACCTAAAAGATAATATTAGCTTTAATTACTCTATTATTATTAATATTTTCTATATTTCTAATAAATTTATACTTTATATTATTAATAAAGGCACTAGATATTAAGCCAGCTAATAGCTTTAAAATATTAGTATATTATATATTTAGGATGCCCTAAAGTAGTATTAGATTAATACCTATTTAGGCTCTCCTAATTAGATTATAGTAAATACCGGAAAGCAGTTTACTAGTAAGGAGTTTACTTAGCTTGTAAATACTATAGGAACCAAGGTTAAAATCATTCCTATAGAAGCTTATAGTTCTGTCGGAATTATAGAATACTATTATAGCCTAATTTAATATACTTATCTTATTATTATAGCCAAAATCAATAGAATTAATAAGGATACCGTACTTCAAATAATTTTTAAGGCTATTAATAATTTTACTAGACCTAATAGTATTATCCCAATTCTTTTAATTTATAATACTTTACCCTAAATAACTAAATATAATATCCTATTACTAACTATATTATAGTAATTAGTAATACTTAAGAAAGTAATAATAGAAATTTAGAAGCTTCGAGCTAGATACCAGATTACAAATGCCCTAAATACCCGAAATAATCCTAGTATTACTAATATTCACGAACTTTCCTTAAATTCGGATATTCTTATATAATATAAAGAAAATACTAGTTAATCTAGTAATTAGGATAGGCCATATAAGCTAGTAGCCATTAATAGGAAGAACTATATACTAGCTCTACTATATGGTAATACTACCTTCTACTTAATTTCCGTAAAGCCCTTTTATATAGGGAATATTAAGGTTATTACTAATAGCCCCAAACCTGAACCTATTCCCGAACTTTATAATAAGGCTAAAGGTAATATAAGTATAATTTCTCCTGCTATTCCCGCTATTTCACTAAAGTATAATAGAGGATACCCTTATAAGAACCCGGATTTTATAATATTTCTATAGGATAATAACCTATATAAGAACTCCCGTTAAGTTAAAGTTACTAGCCTTCTAGAAAAGGATATATTTGAGGTTATTTCTAGATCTTAGGTACTAAAAAAGATATATATCTTTAACTCCCGGTTTATTAATAAGATTAAAAATAAGGGTATAAAGAAAGAGTTTAAGAAGTTGAAACTAGTTATCCAGGCTTATAATAATAGTAAGAAACATATAATATTAATATAATTACTTACTATTTAATATATTAGCTAGAGAATTATCCTTAGTATTATTATTATAATAATAGATACTATAGAGCTATATTTATATAATATCTCGCAAGCTTATATCTAATTAATAACCTTACTTAACTATAATTTTTATATTAACCTATCTCGCAAGCTTACTAGAGAGCTAAATCTAAATAATAATTCGGTTCTAAAGGTTATAAAACCACTATATAGTATACCGGAAGCTAGAAACTACTAGTTTAAGACTTATTATTCCTACTATATTAATTGTTACGAGTACAAGATCTAGGGCCTGGAAGGCATAGTTAGACTGTTTCTATTTCGATGATTTAAAGCTAAAGAGAAAAGAGGATCCCGAAGGAGCCTCGAATCTAAATAATCGCAAGCTATATATGGGCCTATATACTAGCTTAAGCTCGGAGTTACATGTAATAATCAGGTAACTATAGATACCTTACTTAGATACCAGATGCCTCTCTAGCTCTAGTCTAACCCCTACTAGTACCGTATATTATAATAACCGTAATATTATTCCCTTTTCTCGAAATAAGCTTATTCCCGAGCTTTAAAAGTCCCTATTAAATTTCCAAATTACAGGTCATATATTAAAGGCCAGGGCCTTTTATATATAACTTTAAAGGATTTCCGTCCGTATTATATAGTTCCGGTAGTATATTATTCTTAGTATAGTCTAACTAATAGGAGAGATTCTGGGGCGGTCCTGGCTATTTGGGATTCTTATTATAGAAGCTCTAAAAAGCTAGGGTACTATTATTTAATAAAGAAGCGAGATATTATTCCGGATCTGGGTCCTATCCTTTCTACTAGACTCGGTACTTTAGCTTCCTATAAAGCAGTTTTACTACTTATATTTTTTGAACTTTATACTCCGTTTCCCTATCTTATAATTCTAATAGTAGAGGCTCCGGATTTGCTTATCCGGGAAGGGAATTGCCTGGGTCTTTATATAGCTTCTTTATATAGAATACCGGATATATTCTTATTAATTCCGGAAGCTTGAGCCTAAAGAAATATCCTATTTATTTCAGGATTTCATATAATTCTTTTATTTAGTAAGCTAGCTTATAGCTCGGATAATTATTCTTCTAGTACTTAGTAGTAATTTATATCTTATTTCCTACTCCAAAGTTTACTAGTTAGTAGTACTTATTAGCTTGAGTAATATAGCATTTTTATACTTGTATTATATTTTCCTATATTTTTTACTATAATTTATAGAGCCATATTACTAGGGCCTTTACTTCTTATCTATTTAGCTTTTCCTTTAAAATACTCGATTATATTTGGGTTTCCCAGTTAAATAATATCTATAGTTTATAGCTCTTCTCTATAAAAAACGGGAATTAGTCTATAGTCTTATAAACTAGAGCTATCTACTAGTAATTAATTATTACTACCTATTCGTTCTAATTATCCTAATAATAATTTATATAGGAATATAACTATTAGTTAAAATACTAGTTAATAATCTCCGTCTAGCTATTAGTTTGGGAATAGTTAGTAATTAATAACTTGAGCTTCGTACTAATATACTTATAGAATTCGCTCCAGAAATCCGATATAAACTAGAGGCCTTAATTAGATACTATAATCTCCGGGATACTAATTTGGCAAACTATATAGATAAGAAATAGAAGTACTAACTCTTTAGCTATTACTATATCTCAGACAGGAATTATAATAGGGTACTTGCCTAAATAATTAATAAAGATTACTACTATATTATACTTATTCCTACTCTTTAGACACTTCTTAAAATCTACTAATATATATTACTAGGGGCGGTTAGGGACTAGTAATGGATATAAAAGCCCTGGCTTCTTATTTCTGGAAATATAGGATTATTAGTAGATATAGTAATTATTCCTATACTAATTAATATCTATACCTTGGCCTAGCTAGTAATAGTAGGCCTAAAGAAGCTATTAAAGCTTAGCTTGTTCTAGATATCCTATTAGGGGCTATATATATATCTCCTAAATAAGGGTAGTATATAAGAGTATTTCGGGTATTATTATACTATTAAATATAAATAGTTTGCCATATTATAAAAAAAGGCTATCTTATAGTATTTAAGTACTTTCCTTTTCGTTTCTTGCCTTATCCCGTAGCTCTTCTAGCTCTAGTAACTCTCGGTTCTCGCTTAATAGCTTATCTACTAGCTAGATACTATTATACTAGGTTTCTTTCTAAGCCGGGCTTATAAAGGCCTTAATTAGGGCTAACTAGAGATCCCGTATAATATTATTATTAATCTTTTATTATAGGAGGAGAATTTGGATTTAATAGGCTACTATTACCTTATTCTAGATAATTATATTCTTATATTTCCTATTTAGGGTATTTGCTCATTTATTTAACTTACTTATCTAATATATAAGCTTAAAATAATAGCAGGAAAAGTACTTTACCTAGTAAGCTTGTCTTACTAAGAGCTTCTTTATAATTATAAAATACTCAAGGGCTCGGTAATCTGAATAAATTATAAAGAATACTTCCTATAGGCCTTCTAGCTCTGCTTGCTATTTAGTTAAAAAGAGAATAATAGTAAGTATTTCTTTATTATAGATATTATAGTTTAGCTTTACTAATTATATAGTCTTGGAAAAAAATACTACCGGATACTAGAATTCTATCTAGGGATCTTATTATAAGAGAATACCGGCTATAACTCTATTTAATATATCTATCTCAATTATAATAAGGAGGTTCGGGTTATAATAGTATAGAATTAGTACCGAGAATATAGCTTGCTTTAGCTTAGTAAAACCTTCTTAATACTAATCTATCTATTTAAACGAAACTCTCTTATATATTAGAGCTATTAGGGGCTTTACTATATAGCTATATTTTATAATAAAGTATTAATAAAAGTTATAAAAACCCAGAAAGCCTTATATTTCTTTAATTATCTTTAGTAATTACTAGTTCTTAATAACTACTATCTTATCTGAATCTACTTTAATACCTCTAGTAGAAATAATAAAGCCTAGATACTTTATATAAATAACCTTGAATTCTAATTTCTTAATATTTACTTAGAGGCTAGTATCCTATAATTACTAAAGGACCTTTTATATATAGTCTTTATATTTTAGGGAATTATCCGAGTAAATTAGGATATTATCTAAATAAGCTATATAAAAGATATTAAGATAATTAAAGAGAATATTATTTATATATCTCTAATATATAGCAGGGCTATTAGTTAGGCCTTCCCAAAAAACCTTATACTTATAGGCCCTATATCTTATATGAAATATTATAAGTTCTTCTAATTCTGGATCTATTTAGATCCGATAGAATACTTGCCAAATATCTAGCTTTATATAGACCTTGACTTAAGCTAGCTATATAAGGGTCTCGTAAATAAGGGAAAAAGGATAATAGTCTTTTCGTATTAAGTTATTTAGCTTATAATAGTTAATATAGAATCGGAGAGCTCCGTTAGCCTTCTTTATAAAAAGGATTAGGGATATAAAAGGAAACTAGCTTGGCTTAATAAAGCCCTATTAGAGATTTTCTTTAAGGAAGTACTTAACCTCCTATAGCTTATAGGTTAATTATTAATAGAGCGGGAAATATCCTAGGCTTTCTAGGCCTTTGGAATTATTAATCTAAATCTTATAGTTATATAATTAATATAGGAATAAGATATTTAATATTTTTTTTAAAAAGATATTTATAAAATCCTTAAATTCCTCTAGTAAAACTCTTACTAGCTACTATAGCTCCGTCTTTTCTAGCTATTACTTGCCCGGAATAAACTTGTTCTCTTATTATAATTCTAGCTCTTTATTAATCTCGAAAAATAATATTATAAAAAAAAGGTTCTCCTTTTTCTATAGGTTTATCTAGAAAGCAGCCGGCAAGATACCTATAATATTAACCGAGGGCCTTAACTAGATCTTATAGCTTTCCTTTAGATAATATAGTTTTAATATTCCTATCTCTGGCTTAAGAGAAACTTCTATATTCCCTAAGGCTATTTATATTTCTCTATAGTATTAAGCTTAATTCTTTTACTATATACGGCTTTCTGAGCCTGGATTAGAAAGAGAATAAAGAGAATTCCTCTTTATAAGCTAAGGTCTCTAGGACTTATTTATAGCTATAGCTTTATTTCTTCTATTTATATCTTCTTAATACTAGTTGCTTTTCCCAGGTTTCAAGTTCTTATATATAGTAGTTAGGACCTTATCCCAATCCTTCTTTCTAGGCTAATTATCTGGCCAGATTAACCTTCTATTCTTATAATTAATTAGAATACTAGTATTTATAAACTACTATTATTCCAAAATTATATTATACTTACCTAGCCCTATAACTAGTATAGGTACTAGGACCTTCCGTCTATTAATTAAGAGTATAAGCTTAATATAGTAAGTAATAGGTATGGCCTGCTTACTATTAAATCCCCTTATATTATAGGGTAATACTAATTAAGTAGGCTTAATATCTAGAAATCATTTAATTATTCTTATAAACTTGGAATTAATAAAAGTATATCCGTTTATTCCGATATTAATAAAAGAAGAAGTCTTAATACCTAATCTATTATTACTAATTATATAAGAGAGTATAAATGCTTTACCTCCTAGTAGCTAGCTCAAATTAACTTCTACTATATTTATATAATATAGCCCTAAAAAGAAGACTTCTTTTAGGGGTCCTTATTTCCCTATTCTATATTCTTAAATAACTTACTTATAGTAAATACCGCTAGCTTGGCCGCTAAAACTTGCTTTATATACTTTATCTTGGGCTCTAGATAGTTCCTAGATATATAACCAAATCTATTATAGTTATAGTACTTAAGATCTAAGAATCCGGGCTTCGGGATAGCAGGCTTATCTATTACTAGGGTCTTGGGAGCGGGCTTTATATAAGAGACGCCTCCTGGGCTTAGCTTATCTATATCTTTATTAGCTTTCTTAGATATTTGTTTTTTCTTTTTATAATAAGCTCGGATTTACTAGTTATTTATAGTATAGTATTATATAAATTCTATAATACGGATAGCCGGGTTATTATAGTATATAGCTATGGCCTCTTAGAGCTTCTAGGTAAGCTTATTATTTAGGTTATCCTTAAGGTCCTATAAGTTAATATTTCCGTCTGCTATATACTTTAGGAATAGGATATAGAACTCCTGAAAGGTCTGGCTCTTCTTTATAGATAGCTCCTTAAATACTTGCCAAGTATTATGTTTTTTATTTAAATTATTATATAGCTTTTCTAGATAGGTATATAGTTCTCTAATAGTCTTATATATATATTAACTATCCTAATTCAGGTAAAGAGAGATTAGTATAAGGATATAGCTATCTATATGGCCGAATATATAAATAATCTTAAGGTTCTCTATCTAATAGATATTAGAATTACTATAGAGCTTATTCTTAATCTGAACTAACTAATTATTAAAGGTAATACTATTTTTAGTTATATCTTCGAAAATAGGAGAATTAGGGAGTTTAACTAAATATTTATTTTCTAGAATAGGGGAACCGGTTATTCCGGTAGGCTATATAATAAGCTTCTTAATAATGGCTTTATTCTTTTATAGGACTTGCTTGGTTTCTCTTAGCTAATTCCGATAATTCTTACTATAGGTAAGAATATTATATATCTTTAGAATTAGCTTAATAATCTCTTTATATAAAGCCTCTGAATTCCGAAATAACTTTTGGAACTTTGCCTTTAATAAGGCAAGTCTCTCTTCTTCTTCTATTTTCTAAAAAAGAGTATCTTTTCTATTATAAATATTAATAGAATACTCAGACTTCTTAGGAAACTTAATAAGAGGCTCTGGTCTACCTTCTAGTAGTATACTAGTAGTATCTTATACTATAGCTTCTTCTAACTTGCCTAGTTATTCCGGGACTTGCTTTCTTATAAATCTTCGTTTAATAATAAGGTTACTAGCCTATCCGCTTACCTGGCCGGTCTAGGGCTTTCTTATCTAGTTATTCTAGGGCTTTCTTTTATTCTAATATTAGTTAACTGGTTCGAGAATAGCTATAGTATATTATATCTATACTTATTAAAAACCAATCGGGTAGATATTATTTAAATCCTCTATAGGATTAAGAAATAGGTAAGCTTTGAATTATATTACAAATATAAGATCTAGGGCCTAGAAGATATAGTTAGACTATTTCTATTTTAATAATTTAAAACTAAAGAGAGAAAAGAATCCCGAAAGAGCTTCGGATCTAAATAATTACAAGCTATATACGGGCCTATATACTAGCTTAAGCTCGGGGTTATATATAATAATTAGGTAATTATAGATACCTTACTCAGATACCAGATACCTCTCTAGCTCTAGTCTAATCCCTACTAGTACCATATATTATAATAACCGTAATATTAATAAGCTTTCTATAAAATAGTTAACTTATAACCCTTGCCTCTTTTATAGCAAGTAATTCTTTGGAATTATTAGCCTTTAAATTAATAATACCCTATTTATTAAAACTAATAATTTTGCGAAGATAAAGTAACTAAAGCTCTAAGAGGCTAAGTTCTTGGCTAAAAAGCATAAATGCCTTATTATTAACTATAATCTCAAGTTTAATAGAGGTATTATTTATATGAATACTACTAGAATTACTCTTATATAGGAATACTAGTATAAAAACCTTCGAATTATTTCTATAAAAAATACTATTACTATAAGTAATAGGGGTACTATTTATTAAGACCTCTTTATTAAAGACTAATATATTACCTAATATACTAGAGAAGTATATATTATATTAGTCTATTAACTAGAAGTTTTATATAACCTATTAATTACTACTTAAGCTATTAAATTCTCGGAAACTAATATAAAGGCACTTAATAAATATATTTAATAGTAAATTAAAAATACTACTAGAGAACTAAGATTCGTAAAGCTAGTAAAGGAATTCTTATATTTAATTATTTTTATAAATGCTTTATTTGTAAATAATAGAGATTTCTTTTCCTAAATCGGATATATTCTAGTTCTAGTAAATAGAACTAGATATACTAATATTATTTACTAGTTTTCTACTAAATATAAGAGAGTTACCAGAAATATTCTAGCTTCGGAACTCTATAATATGGCTTATGGCTTTAATATAGGTGCTTTAGTCAAATCTATAATTAATAAAGTACTAGAAATAGAACTATTACTAGTAGTCTATATGAATTCGAAGTCATTATATAAATATCTTATTAAATTGGGAACTATTCGAGAAAAGTATCTAATTATTAATATAATATACCTTTACTAGGTATACGAATAATAAGAGATTATAGAAATCAAATAAATTAAGGGAGAATTAAATCTTGCCGACTTTATAATAAAATTAAAGCTAATAAATACCCTTAAGTACCTAATTAATATAAATACTATATAATTAGATATAAAGGAATAGGTTAAGCGCGAATAGGGCAAGAAATAGATATATGAGATAGGAGAATATTATAAAAAGAGAAGTCACGTGCAAAAAACTATGGCCTTTAGTATATAACTAAAACCTCGGAAGTAATATAAATATATAGAGTATTTGGGAAATCTAATACTAGACCAGATTAGGGAATTTGTATATAATTAGAGAGAGATACTATTTTTCGCGTTTTTAGAGAGTTTCTAGTATTAGTATAACTATTTCTTTAAGAGTTATATATATAGTTACGGGATATGGGATACGGGATATAGGTAATAGAATATAAGTAATAGAATATAAGATATAGAATATAATCATATAACCTCGCATCTTATTAGTAACTCAACTAGTAGACTAGACCCCTTTAGGCTTAGTAAATTTAGGGATTATATATTAATACTATAATACTATAATTCCTACTTCTAAATAATAATAACTTTACTAACTAATATAACTAGTATTTCCATACCTATATAATAGTACTATATATTACTAGTAAACTAATAGTAAGAAATATATAGTATTAATATAATTACCTACTATTTAATATATTAGCTAGAGAATTATTCTTAGTATTATTATTATAATAATAAATATTACGAAATTATATTTATATAATATCTTATAAGCTTATATCTAATTAATAATCTTATTTAATTATAATTTCTATATTAATTTATTCTATAAGCTTACTAGAGAGCTAAATCTAAAAGATAATTCTATTTTAAAAATTATAAAACTATTATATAATATATTAGAAGCTAGGAATTACTAATTTAAGACTTATTATTTCTATTATATTAATAAGCTTTTTATAAAATAATTAACTTATAACTCTTACCTTTTCTATAATAAGTAATTCTTTAGAATTATTAGCCTTTAAACTAATAATACCTTATTTATTAGAACTAATAATTTTATAAAAGCAAAGTAACTAAAGCTTTATAAGGCTAAGTTCTTAACTAAAGAATATGAATTCCTTACTTTTAATTATAATCTTAAATTTAATAGAAGTATTATTTATATAAATACTATTAGAATTATTCTTATATAAGAATACTAATATAAAAACCTTTAAATTATTTTTATAAAAAATAATATTACTATAAGTAATAGAAATACTATTTATTAAAATCTTTTTATTAAAGACTAATATATTACCTAATATACTAGAGAAATATATATTATATTAATTTATTAACTAGAAGCTTTATATAATCTATTAATTATTACTTAAGCTATTAAACCCTCGAAAACTAATATAAAGGCACTTAATAAATATATTTAATAGTAGATTAAGAATACTATTAGAAAACTAAGATTTATAAAGCTAGTAAAGAAGTTCTTATATTTAATTATTTTTATAAATACTTTATTTATAAATAATAGAAATTTCTTTTCTTAAATTAGATATATTCTAGTTCTAATAAATAGAACTAGATATACTAATATTATTTACTAGTTCTTTACTAAATATAAGAGAATTATTAGAAGTATTCTAGTTTCGGAACTTTATAATATAGTTTATAATTTTAATATAAGTATTTTAGTTAAATCTATAATTAATAAAATACTAGAAATAGAACTATTATTAGTTATTTATATGAATTTAAAGTTATTATATAAATACTTTATTAAATTAGGTACTATTCGAGAGAAATATCTAATAATTAATATAATATATCTTTATTAGATATATAAATAACGAGAGATTACAGAAATTAAATAAATTAAGAAAGAATCAAATTTTACTAATTCTATAATAAAATTAAAGCTATTAAATGCCTTTAAGTATCTTATTAATACAAATATTATATAATTAGATATAGAAGAATAAATAAAATATAAATAAAATAGGAAATAAATATATAAATAGGAAAATATATATAAAGATTTCCTTAATATCTAGTATCTAGATATCTAGTATTTAAGTATCTAGTATCTAGATATCTAGTATTTAAGTATCTAGTACTAGATCGGATTAGGAAATATAAGTATATAGAATAAAAGAATATTATAAGAAAGAAAGTTATATATAAAAAGCTATAGCTTTTAGTATATAACTAAAACCTTAAAAGTAATATAGATATATAAAGTATTTAAGAGATCTAGTATTAGGCCAGATTAGGGAATTTATATATAATTAAAAAGAAGTACTATTTTCTATTTTTTTCTATTTTTTAGAGAGTTTCTAATATTAGTATAGCTATTTCTTTAGAAGTTATATATATAGTTACGGGATATAAGATATAAGTAATAAGATATAAGTAATAAGATATAAGTAATAAAATATAAAATACGAGATATAATTATATAATCTTATATTCTATTAGTAACTTAACTAGTAAACTAGACTTTTTTAGGCTTAGTAAATTTAGGAATTATATATTAATACTATAATACTATAATTCTTACTTCTAAATAATAACTTTACTAACTAATATAATTAGTATTTTTATACTTATATAATAGTACTATATATTATTAATAAACTAATAGTAATCTAGGCCTTTATTTTTTTTAGAGAAATATATATATAGGTTTTTTATTATTTCTTTTATAATTCTTTCTTATATTATAATATAATACTTTTTCTCTAGCTTTTTATAAATATTTAGTTCTAGATTTAGGAATTATATTATAAACCGGACTTTTAATATTATTAAGAAATTTACTACTGGAATTCTATTTTTTAGTAATAAATAAAGCTTTCTTTATTATTTTCTTATAATCTTAAACTTCTTAAAAAAAAAATTTAGAATTCTTTTATTTATTATTTAATATTTATTTTTATAAGAATTTTAAAAAAACTAGTTATATTCTTCTAACTAATATATAATATATTAAGCTAATCTTTAAGAAAAAGAATTTCCTTTAGTTAATTTTAGTAACTATTACTTAATAATATATATTAAGAATTTAGAGAAATTTAGTAGTTTTTTCTTAGTTTCTTAAAATAATAATAGTATTATTTATATATATAATAGTTTTTATTATTTTTATTTTAGCTATTACTTTTATTATATTATTCTCGTTTACTATTATATATATAAGGGCCTTTATTATAATAATAAAAAGTAAATAGCTTATAAGATTTTCTTATTTTATTTTATTTTAGATCTTAATTTTCCTATTTCTAAATCTATTTATAAATAGGCTTATAAATACTTCTTTATAAAATACTTTTAGTTATTTTATAAATTCTTATAGAATTCTAATAGTCTTTATTATTTTCTAGAGGAATTAGTAATCTATTCGGTTATAGGCTTTCTTTTAGTCTAGAAATAAAATATAAATACTATTATTTACTTTTTTTATTTTTTTATTTTTTTATACTTTATAATTATATCTTAAATTATTTATATATTATTATTAATTAGTTATTTAGTTAGAAATACTAATTATTATTATCTAATAATTAGATTTAGAATATAAATAAGTCTTATTATTAATATCTTAATATATAGCTTATAGTTTATATTTATAAATATAAGAAGCCTATAATTAGCTAATAATAGAGAATTGCCCTTTTTATAAAGAAGTATTAGTATGTTTTTTATTTACTTATCTAGGAAATCGAGTTCTTGAATTTTATTAAAGAAATTATATAATATTTAAATTATTAGTAAGTTATTATTCTTTCTTTTTATAGTAATTTTTAGAAGTATTTTATAGAGCTTATATAATAGGCTATTAATTTCAGGTAATTTTCTCGAGGCTATTTTTAATATAAATACCTTTATTTCTTATATTAGAATTAGTTTCTTAAGCTATTTTATTTCAAAATTAGATATTTAAGTATCTTTTCTTTAGTAATTCTCTTAATCTATTTCTTATTATATAAGGTTTTATAATAGGTTATATAGGTTTTAAGAATCTTATCTAGTTCTATTCTTATATTCTTTAGATAATTCTTAATAGCTTTTATAGCCTTATTTAAATTCTTTTTAATTCTTATATAGAATTCTTTTATAGGCCTTTTTATAAGTATTATATTTTTTATTATAATATTATAAATATAATTCTTATATTTTCTTTAGTTTAAGTACTTTTCCTAAATATTAATAGAATTTAGTTTATAGCTAATTTATCTAGAAAACCCCTATTTTTTTTATAATTTTTACTTTTATTTCTTTATTCTAATATATATAATACAAGTTTTTTTTTAATTATTTCTTTTTTTTTTATAAATTTCTATATTATAGCTTTAAAATTATTTTATTCTTTCTAGAAATTCCTTATAAATAATATATATAGTTTATTAATAATAAAGTCTCTAATCTTTTTCCTTTTTAGGAATCTAGGATTTAAATACTACTATCCGAAGTCTCTAGATACTAGAGAAGGAAATTTAATTCGGATACTAACTATTTTATAATTAATATTAAATCTTATAAGTTAGATATTCTAGTTTATAAATAGTTTTATCTAATTATTTTTTAGGTAAATTCTATTAATTCTCGATATTTCTATTTTTCTTTTTTCTTATTTTAGTTTTTAGTAAAATATATAGGCTTTAGAATTAGAATATTATTACTTTTATTTATTTATTATTTTGCTTTCTTATTTACTAAATACCTTAACTAGTTTTTCTAAGGTATTAATATACTTAATACTATTTTCTCTTTAATTTCTATAATTAATTAGTTTTACTAGTTTCTAGTTTCTAGCTATTATATTACTATTTAGAATATAATTCAGGTCTTATATTTTTTTTAATCTTATTATTAAATTATTCTAGTTTTCTTTTTATATTTATTAGAATATAGATATTTAATATAATTAAGTTCTTTCTTTTATACTTTATTTTATAAGTTAGTATTCTTTTATTTATATCCTAATAAAAAATATAGTCTCTATTATTCTCTAGTTCAGATATTTATTAAATAGTTCTATAGTTAATAATTATAGTAATTCCCTTTTATTTCCCTTTATAGTTTATAGTAATACTTATTACTTTATATTAGGCCTTAAGTTTAAAAGCTATTTCTTTACTAAAATATATTTCTTGAATTATTATAATATTTATATTAGTATTTTATATAAGGTTATATAAGTTACGGAATCTAGCTAAGTTATTTAGTATTTATATATTAATAGAGGCTATAAAAATATTATTTATTAATCTTCTATAATAGTATTTAGTAGCTATTATAGCTAGCTAGCTAAAAGAAAATAAAATACGGGAAATACTAAGAATAAATTAGAATAATAAATAATCTTATAGAGTATTCTCTTAAGTAACTATTTATAGATTTTATATTTGATTTTTAATAAGTTTCTAGCTAAGAATTTATATAAAAACTTATTTTTCTTTTCTTTTATCTCGGGAAAGTATATCTTAAACTCTAAAATTTCTAGTAATTATAAGAACTAAATTATTATAGCTGCCTTTTTTATATTCTTATAATATTAGAGCTCTAGCTAGAACTTAATTCTTGAATCCAGATTTAGTTCTAGAAAATATATTCTAATATACTTAATTATTATTTCTAGTAAGATATTATTAGTTCGAGAAATAATAAAAGTTCTTATTCTAGTATTCTTATATAAAGATATCTGAATTATTTACTTATTATTACTATCTTACTAGTAGTTTATTTTATTAAAAAACTTTATATACTCGTAATTTTTTAGTCTTATAATCTAGTTTATCTTGTTATTTCGGGCTATAGACTAAATAATA
Source organism: Hyaloscypha bicolor E (assembly GCF_002865645.1). Lineage (NCBI taxonomy): Eukaryota > Fungi > Ascomycota > Leotiomycetes > Helotiales > Hyaloscyphaceae > Hyaloscypha > Hyaloscypha bicolor. Next base: position 2,368,593 of record NW_020194685.1, on the reverse strand, counting down.
TCTATTTTCTTATTTAGTTTTAGCTTAAGTATTTCGATTATTTCTCTTAAAATATTTTTTTCTAGCCCTATTTCTTTATTTTCTATATTTCTTAGCTTCCTTAGTAAATATATATAAATATAATAGCTATTTATATATATTAATACTTTTATTTCTCTTCTTATTACCTTAGCTAGTTCTTTTCTTATTTGCCCGGTATTAAGTTCTAATCTTAATAATTCTAGTATATTTGCCCCTAAAAGGCCTTTATACTTAAGAAGAGGTTTACTAGCTAAGGGGCCTTTATTTTCTTTTCTTATAAGTACTATATTTGCTACAGGTCTTATATTAGACTTTTTTTTATAGTTCTATTAATAGAAAGCTAGGCTCTTTAGTTATTATTAGGATATAGCCTTTCTTATAGGCTATTCTTATCTTATTCTTTAGAATAAAGATTCCTATTTCAGAAAAAATTATTCTTTATCTAATACCTGCCTATAACTCTAGTATTTCTTTATTAAGCTAGGGAAAAATAAGTAATAGGATCTCGGTATCCGAGTTATCTTTATTATAGTCCTAAAGAGACTTAGTAAGTTTTTAGTTAGTATATATTTGAGTAATAGTTTCTGTTACTTTTAGGCTTAGATAGCGGGTATATCTAAAAAAAATTAATAAAGAAATCAGGAACTTTATTCGAAAAAGCAGGCAAGAAAGCTTTCCTGGCTAGGTTCTTTATAAATAATCTAGTAATTATTTTCTCTGGCTTTATAGCCCTACTTTTTCTTTTATTTTCTTTACTAGAGCTATTTTACTAGCAAGTTCTATTACTATTATCTCGGGTATATTTATAGTAGAGATAATAGAAATAAGATCTTTAGCTAGTAAAGGAGATCTTTATTATTTCTCGGATTATTTTTTCTTTTAAGCCTTTTTTATTTCTTTCTTATTTATATAATCTTTAGTATTAGTAGCCTAATTAGTTAAAGGCATAAGGGTTAAGGGAATTCTTTTATTTTATTTACTAATACTATTTATAGTAATACTAGAACTAGTAGCTTTAGCTCCTGCTTTAGTCTAATTCCCGTAATTATTCTATAAGTATCTCTTTACTTATTAATTTATTAATCTGGTTTCTAGTTTCTTGCCTATTAGCCAAGTTCTTAAGAAAAGCTTTATTTTTACTAATATTATCTCGGTTATAGCTTGAATTAGTAGATTTCATATTAATATTATTAGTATTAGATAGGTCTATATTCAAGTATAGTTATATTATTATTAATAGGTACTCTATAGTTATTTAATATCCCTATATATTTAGGACGGGATAAGGACGTCTCGGGATCTCTAGCCAAGTAATTATTCATTATTAGGGTAATAAAAAAAAATTTTATGGCCCGGAGTAATAGTAAAGCTATCTCTAATACTAATATTATTGGGCCTTGACCTAATTATATTCTCTGAGGTATTTGCTCAGAGTTCCGAGAACTTGAAAGATACCGTATTTGACTATTTTGTAACCCGATTAATATAATTCTCTTTATATTAGCTGTTCTGATAGTTAATCGAGCTATAAGCCCGCTCTATAACCGCGTCAAGGCGTCAAACTCGTACAGGAGAACGTATACTGGCGGTGTGCGTTCCCAGGAAAAGCTCAATTAAATTAGTAATAGCTTCTGCAGGAGGATACAGACCTTTCCAGCTGCTTCAGCTATCCATCAGCCCGTTGAGCTCCCCCCCGGGTAGCCAGTATTCTAATCTAATCTATTCATTTGACACACTGGATGGTAGGAAGAATCCACTGCATATCCGTTAGTTAGAGACTTCTTCCACTCTAATTTTGACGGACTGAATGTCGTAGCGTAGAAAGACCATACAAGGTCTGGCGGATTGAGGATACTTACATATATCGAGGTATAAGTCGTCAGGCAAACCAAAAGAAAGCCACCGGAAACAGTATCCCCATCAACGGTCTGTCTCCCCGAAACACATACGACAAACTCACCAACAGCAGCAACCATCGGCATCTGCAACCTCGCCTCGGGAACATTCTTCCCACCCGTTCATTGACCCTCCGTAAATAGTATCTCTCCTGCCAAATATTCGTAATGAAGCCAATCGCAAGACCCAGTACAACTCCCAAGTTCGCCAGCCCTACGCCAATCATGTTAAACCCAGAGCCGCGAATTTGGGCCGATTTTACCCGTGACAAGATTTTAATGGACGAACCACATACGAGTAACCCGAGGTTTAACAGGATCCGATGTTGGGAGTTTGCTGCAAGGGAAGATGTGAAGAAGATCAGAGCTTTGGGTATTGGCATAAGCCGAGATTCCACGCCGAATCAGACGACGACGTGGCGTCTAGATACTTCTTCTCTGCGAGCCTTTGAGGCTGACCATTTATGGCCGACCCGGTGCCAAAATTGGCAGAGCAGTGGAAAGCAACGGCCGAGATGGAGATTCGCAAGAAGCTAAAGCGGAGCAAAAGTCACCAACCTGACTGAACTGTAGATTTACCTCAGATCAAGGTTGTCCCTTACTTCTAGGTGTCGGCCGTGCAATATCATCTAGCGTGAGATATACATCTCGATTCCAACACATAAATATCCTCCCGCAATGCCAGCAAGGACTTCATTATCGGCCTTAGGGTTGCCCCAAGTTGAGAAGGCTGGCGTAGATTCGCGGACCTCAGATCCAGTAATAGAGCCATGTCTTGATGCTAATGGTCCTGAAAACATTTCATCTTGAAGCCAGAACAGCCATGACCTCAGCCCATGCTTCTTCAGTATCAGCACGACTGATCCACTGTGCCCGCAACGGCTTGATCAATCTTCCGTTTATCTCCTCAATGACGCCATCCAGACTATATCTCCCATTCTTAACATTCAGTTTCAATTTCTCCAAAGCTTCCGAATCCCAAATAGAGATCAAAGGTTCCGTAAACCCACTTTCATTGACAAAACACGTGACCGGGTTCTGATACTCGAGAATGAGTTGTTGAAGCGCCGGCGGAGGCAAGAGAGGATAATCGCAGGTAAGAACAAGCCATTTGGCATCCGGGTGTGTCGAGTGAGCAGCGAGGAGGCCAGATGCTGCCCCAATGTCCTCCTCCTGCTCGTCGAAGACGGGCTTCAACTCAGGAAAGTTGTGCAGGTCGTGATCATGCTCATCATGCTCACCATGCTCGGCATCTTTGGAAACTCTAGCCCGGACGGCTACATCTTTCAGCGGGGCTTCGATACTTCCCAATTGAGACTCATCGTGCAGAGAGATGTAGATCGTCGAGGCAGAGGGAACTGCGCTGTGCAAGGTCTCGAGGGCATGCTCAATCGCGAGCCGACCATCCGGGAATCGGAAAAGTTCCTTGCGGTTTCCCATGTGAGAGGATTTGGCGCGAATTAAAAGCAATACCTTGAGGAGTGGCCCTCCGGATTCGTACTCCATCTCGACTTCTGCGCACTGGAATGAGAGGAAGTTGGTCGTCTCTCTCGCTAGTGCGAGTAAGATTGTTGAAATTGGTACGCTACCATAGCTAGCTCACCAGTCCTTCCAGCACCAGGTTCAACCACTAATTTAGGGTTCTCCACTCTCATTTGTCATGCGTCACTCGCTGAGCTTACCAAGCTTACTAGTATATCGTCATTTTGATTACTTTTGATTTATCAGCTGATTGATAATGTATCGGAGAAAGCGGGCTCGGCATCACCGGTATCGCCGAAGGGTAATGGGAATAAATCCCTTACTTTAGACACTTTTCCTCTGTTTTTACACTTCACTCTCCTGTATCTAGTCATTCTACAGATTGTCAACCTCCAATATATCGATTTTCCATCAATAAATCGATCACTTTCCAATAAAGATGAAATCGAAGCCCACGTGACTTTCATCACGTTTCTGCATAAGAAGAATCTACCCAGACTTATATTCGCCTACGCAGAAACCCGAAAGCCGAGTTCGATGTCCCTACTTTTTTCGTACGTCAATTGAAAGTGCGGTTGAACGGTTAACCTTTCAAACTCTCAAGTCACCTCCGAGACTCAACTCAACAACCTCGAGAACATCAAGATCTCTTAAGAATTATATTTCTCAACCCTTTTCAAGTTAAGTCTCATACCAACAGATCTTGTCTCTTTATCTCTATATATTGATTATCAATACATATGTTCTTCAAGACAGCAAAGCAACCGCAACGAAGGCCTAGTTTGTCCTTCCCTGGAGACGATTCGCAATGTCAGAGACATAGCTATCAGTGGCTCCCTTCCCATCAGAAAGATTCTGTTCGAAAAGTTAGGAAACAAGTTTGATACTTCGGATATGGATCGCTCACGTTGACATTTATCGAGCCAGAATTGTAATAACGAAGAGCTTCGTAGATGGACTTCTCATTGTCCTGGTTGCCAGTCTGCTGCAAATTTCCCTTGAAGTGCTTGGTGCCAGCAATGACCATGGATGATATTTGCTCCTAAGAGCACATTAGCAACTCTTTCCAAATCACTCTTTATTACTCGGGAGGAGGACATACCTGGCTCAAGTTGTGCTGCCCAGGGAATGCAGGACTCTCCTCGGCTTGCATCAAGCCTCCGGTGGGGTTGTTGTCCATATCATTGGGAGTACCAACACCAACATTTCCGGTACTCTCTTGCATGATGATACAGAAAATTACCCGCTCCTCGACACCGAGCTTCGCAGCCTCCAGGACTGCATTCCAGATCCGGCCAACGTCCTCTCCGCTGTCACCCGTTTGAAGCATCTCAGCTTTGTTTAGGTTGAAGATTGTTTCGAAGTCCTTCCATGTGCTCATGGGAGGGAATGATGAAGCGGGGCCTGAGTACCACGTGAAACCCATTTTGATAGAAGATGAATTTTCTTAAAGAGAATGGTTTACTGAAATTTGAGTTTGTGACGAAAGAATCTTTTTGTTTTGTTGGGACGAGGATAGAAAGAGGATTATCATTCGGTTTATATATTTCAAATTGCTTGCCTTGAAGCAGCTCACTTGAGCCTTGTACCCAGTCGAAGTTGCCCATCTGCAGTGGAGAGTGCAAGCACAGTCAGATTGAATGTACATACTCGATTTCAGCCTATTCATTTATAACAAGGCAAGAACACGGGCATGCCGTGTATTACTAAACAAATGATATGCTCTGGGGATCAGTTTGTCAGCATCCTAATCCCAAAATAATGACCGTGCAGTTGGCCGCAGAGTCCTCAGCCACCCAGAAGCATCTTCGGTTTGTTGTCAGGCATTAAGATTGTTAAATTCCGAGTAATAAACTTCTAATCAAGAGGCTGAACGAGTGTGCTGACGTGCGAGAGTAAGCTCTACAGCTGAAAACCCAGCGTGAGAAGCTGATTTAGCGCCCGCACACCCTCAATCCTGCACACCCTCGCCAAGTCCACTTATTACCTTAATAACTTTTTAACTGCTTTATGAATTAATACCAAATCTTACAGACGCCTAGAAGATATATAAATCTTATATAATCTTAAGTATCTTATATTTTAATTATGTAGTTAAAAAGTTATTAGCAAATTAGTAAACAGTAGAGATTTTTAAGCGTTCCTCTAGCAAAGGCAAACCACACCGAAAATCGTCCAAAATACGGTTTTCTAGCTTTAATCTACTATCTCCATAGAAATGCATCCGCACCTAATAGAATATTTTTATATATAGAAGTACCTTCTTTTAAATGGGACAAAGTTTAAATTGAAAGGTAGTGGATTAAATGTCGAAAAACCGCATTTTTAAGCGTTTTTGGGCGTTTTTGAGTGGTCGCGGGCGTTGCGAGCGTAAGGACACTAAAAATCAAAGATATCTCGACTTCTTAATATCTTAATATCCACGTATTTATAATTTATAAGACATAAGATATAGCGCAGTTAGAATATGCGCTTTTGCTTTTTAAAGTTAGATTTATATTTAAATAGGTGGTTATTTAGAAATCAAAGTAAGTAAGGGCATGCGCGGAGGATTGGATGTGAACAGCACTAAATTAGCGGATTCACGCTGGGTTTTCACCGCAGAGTAGGGCTGAAGAGATTGTGGGGGTCAGCAGCTCCGCCAGTGGCGAAAGCAGGGGTTCAAAACGGCTAAAAAGAGGTGTGACAGAATGAATTCAATGTTCCGAAAACTCCGCCAGCAAGATTTTACTCTCCCCCATCCCCTAATTAAATGTAACAGTGGGTCCAGAGTAGATACTGTGGCTGCCGTTAAGCAAATAGTACTATTTACATCTAAGCCTTTGCCATGGGTCAACAAGCCTTAGCAAGGTAAATAAAGCCCCTGTCTTTTCCAAAGACCTCACGATGGCCAATGAAACCGAGGTGCTGTTTAATACCGCGCAGTAGCTCTGAGGTAAGGCGGCCGACAGCTGAAAATCTGCCAACGCCACTTCCAGCATCAAGCTCTTCGTGCTTCACCGCTTCGATATCTAGCTACTAAAGTCAAGATGAGGCAGGGTTGCTTTAGATCCCCAAAACTTTGGTGAGGTGAAATCCCCCTTTGTTAGATTCGAAATATTTTCAGGGGGTCTCTGTAATGCTAATCGTTGGCAGCCCCTGAACCACCAGTGCTCAGACGTCGTGAACCAATAATTAATTCTCTGGAAGTGAGCATCCTCATCTCAGTAATGCCCTCACTGGTTATCAATGAATGAAGCTCTCGCTCGACCTGAATCTCGCCTACTCTTATTGGGTGCATGATTACGATTTTACGATCTTGCGAGTTTACGAAGCAAGTGCTACGCAACGCTACGTAACAAAGAGCAGCTCAATACTGTGTCAGCTAAGAAACCCCACAGATTGTAGCCATTGCTCCAAGAATTGCCAGTACTTTATCTATATGAACCAATGAGAATTTCAACATGGAGCTCCAGCTTTCCAGTCCCGGCCGTTCCTAGACCTTGTTAATGATTGCAAGGGTTCGGATTTCAAGGTTCGGGATACACTGGTTTCCCCACATATGCCATTAGTCTTTCGCCACGGCACAGAAGGATATTTAAATGCCTAATTTTTCCTGAGCAGGGTGGCACAATTTGATTCTCTCGTATCCCTTGAAGTTCCTCCGCTTCTCTCTATCAACCTATACCTTCTCCCACAGACACTACTATCCTCAAAATGGCTTCAAGACTCCAACTCCCTCTCCGATTTGCACAATTAGCTTCACCCATGGTGGTTCTAGGCCTCTCAATCTATGGTAGATTTCCCTTCCGTAACCGGTTGTTCGACAAGGGAAATGAGATGAAGAATTCGTTACCTCCCAAACTATCAAATCCTCTGTTCCTTCCTCGACTGAAGTCAACTTCCTGATATCCGCCCCATGATTTTCGACGATCATGACTCTATATATTGAACTTGTCCACAAATTCGCTCCAAACGGCAAGTATCTCGTTCATAAATATCAGTTTCGAATCTTAGAAGCATCCAGGCCTACTTACAACCTATTGAAAACTCATCCACATCTTCCACGCCTGATCTTCAGCACCGAAGGTACACTCTCACTGTTTTATCCGGGAGGATTCATCGCCCTCGCAGTATTCTTGTCCAAGAATCCGGCCTGTATGGGGACCACGTGCATAGCATCTCAAGCAGACGCCGTGTTTGCTACTCTCAGCTACGTGCTATGGGCAGCTTCTGCCACGCTCCATGGGATTGAGATCTCGAACTTTGAAAGAGAGTGGAGCTGACGGATGATATGATGAGAAAATTGTTGTGGAGGTTTGAGGGATTAGCGCATGAATTGGAGTCTGGATTATGGACGGATAGAGAGGAACAGGGGGTTGTGTGATGATAAGTTATCTAAGTGAGCAGATTTTGAATATACGATGACTCAAGGAGCCACCATGAGGGGAATTATTGGACATATCCAACTTAGCTTGGGACGCTGAGAGTATAGTACGGTCTTTTTATGCACGGCGAGCCCCCTTGAAATTGCCCCTAAAATCTCTGGCGAAATCGCTTCCACAAGCGAGAAATAGAAGGGGTCCCAGCAGCCAGCCAACCGCCCAAGCAAAATTTTGGAAATTTTCAAAGGGCTCAGAAAATTCAGAAAATCTGTGGAATGACTAAAGCGAGGTCATAGATCACGAATATTAACTTATTTTCTTCATTTTGGAATGTGGTTGTGGTGTGGTTATAGTAAAACTATTTTTTGGGCGGTTGAGTGATTTGGGCGGTTGGCTGGTGAACCCTTCTGAACCCTGCAGAATTATTGGTCCCCTGAACTCGATGGCTGCCTACAAAGCAACTTCCTACCGAAGCCTAATAAGATCGGTCTTGAGCTCTTGAAATGGATCTATCTTACACATCAATTGACGTCCAACCAAAGGACAGATTTACACCGGCAAAATACCTCTGCACAACATGGAGCTCTCTACCACCATCATTCCACCTTCCGCACCCCATACACACACTTTCGTCTTTCTCCACGGCCGTGGAGACACCGCTCAAAATTTCGCTTCGTCACTGAACTTCTCACAGGACTCCCACAACCGCTCCCTGTTGGAGAGCTTCCCCTCCTTCCGCTGGGTATTCCCTCAAGCAGAGATGCGGCAAACTACGACCCTTGGGGGCCAGAAAACTTCTCAGTGGTTCGACATCTGGAATGTGACTGATTTATCTGATCACGAAGAGCTCCAGGCGATGGGGTTGAGGGAGAGTGTTGCCAGTATTCGGCACATTCTTGCGAAAGAGGCGGCAATGTTGGATGGAAAGTGGGATCGCATTATTCTGGGCGGAATCAGTCAAGGAGCTGCGACTGGTGTTCATACGTTGCTGAATCTGAATGTCCCGCAGAAACTTGGTGCTTTTCTTGGATTCTCATGCAGGATGCCTTTCCCAGGAAGATCACTCGCGCATACTCGTGGGGTGCTCAGTCTCGAGGACGCACCGGATACTGATGAGGCCCTGGGAGACACACCTGTATTACTTCAACATTGCGTCAATGATCCACTTGTTTTGGTAGAATGGGGTCGAATTCTACGAGACACTTTGAAGAGATTTGGAGCGCAAGTTACGTGGGAGGAGTATCCTGACGGTGGACACTGGTTCAATTCGCCAATGGGAATAGACGATGCTGTCGAGTTTCTGAAAAGTCATGTTGCTCAGATCTCGAGTGCTGAAGAAACTATGACAACCCAGACAGACTAGTAACTGACTCAAAGGATCTATCTCAGAAGCGTCATGACAATGTTGGTTCGTTTTGGTGTAGCTCTGTCACTGGGTACGATTGTGCGAACGGCAGAGTGGAAACTAGGTTCCACAATCCCAATAATACTTCAGACTTCTTAACTGTAGGCTTGACAACACTGAATAAGCTAAATCTGCTTTTCTATTCCTGTCTTACAATCCAACCACAAACCATCATATTCCAGATCTCCCTCAAGCCATCTTAATTTCTCAATATCACAATGCCCAAGTGCGGTAACTGACATCTAACCCTCTTTGACATGGACACGGCGAACAATCAGACCGACATGATGGGTGGGTGCAAAACTACAATATTCAACGGTTCAGTTCTTGTGACAGTCATATTCGGATTTCTCTGTTTCTTGCTTTGTACGCAATTGTTCTGGTCCTTTCGCCGGAGACTTCTGCTCTTCGGAGCTGGAAGAAATTGGTGAGGTGCTTGTTAAACTCATAAAGGAGAAAGATCTCCATGAACGACATGAGATATTTCTCAGCACATGTATTGAGCATATGGCACACAATCAAGTGAATACTGAGGAGTTGATGTTTGCTTATTTCGAAGACCAGGAGTAGGCGAAGGAGCTGCTTTACGAGCATTGGTTGAAGTTGAAAGCGAGAAAGGTAGGTGAGAAGGTGCCGGAATCGAAGGATCTATGTTAGGAACCTCTTCCCAATTTTCACACCTGGAAGCGTAACCCACCAGAGTGTAGAAACGCGGTTAGTAAGCAACGGCTTGAAGCACTTCGGCATCGGCGGGTATTGCTGCGCCTGGATATAGATTTTGAAGAAGAAGAAAGGGAAAAATGGAAATTTTAACCAGATTGAAAGCCTCCTTCCCGTAGGCGTCCCAAGAAAATTATAGATGCAGCAGGCGAAATCGAGGCAACAATCACTGTGAGCTTCGAATGATGAAGCAAGGCTAGCTGCAACCGGATGACGCAAGGAGATTGCAAAAGGGTCTAAGAATTAGAAGAGACTCCATTGGAGGTATCCTATGCATGCTCTCCAAGGGCAGTGGTAAACAAGAACGCCATTTCCTGATATCCAGAATTTGTGCCTCCTTAATCTAAGCACCTGCATGCAAAATGTATCCTCCATCAACAGCCACAGTCTGACCGTTCAAGTATTGATTCGTAGCCACGAACAGCACAGCCCCCGCCATATCTTGGTCCTTGCCAGGTCTATGCGCCGGAACTTTCTCGTACTTCTCCTTCTCAATATGGCTCTTCTGATCTGATCCGCTCTCTCCTGCAGTCATCTCCGATGGGAACACTCCTGGTGCGATGCTGTTGACTCTAATCTTGATATTATTGTTCGCGATCTCAGAGGCAAGCATCTTTGTAAGGTGTATGGCAGCAGCTTTGCTAGCGTTGTATCCAAAATGGTGTTGGGATGATTGGATGATGCCTGAGATGGACGAGATGTTGATGACGGTGCCAGAGTAGCCGTATTGGTGCTCAGATGCCTTTTGAAGCATGGGCAAGAAAGCCATAGTCATGAAAAAGAGTTGAGGAACATTGGTCCGGTATGTATTGACCCAGTCATCCATTGTAGAGGATTCGTCATCAAACAAGTTCTTCTTCATCTCCGCAGCTGTCTTCGCCTCCGTTTGTTGTGTGTTCCCTGCAATTCCTGCGTTGTTTATTAGGATGCAAAGGCATTTCTCCCGCGACTCAATCTCCTTGACCAGCTTGGCAATCTCGCTCTTCGATGTGATGTCTGCCGTGATGGGGATAATTTCGCCAGCGATTCCTTGCCCATGGGTCTTGACAACGTTCTGAAGCTTCTCCTCTGTGCGTCCAACGATGTAGACCTTGGTACCGTTGACGGCAAGTGCTTGCGTAGCCATTAGGCCAATGCCACTTCCTCCACCGGTGATAAGAGCAACCTGCAATGGTTAGCATGTTGATCTTACCGCTTAAAGGTGGGATCGAGAAAAAGTAATCTTACCTTGCCCTTGACATTGAATACCTCGCTGAGGAGGAAGTTGTTGTTTGTTTGAGACATGCTTGCGGATGTTGTAGAGAACTGCTCCTGAAATTGTTGGAAGCGGCTGATGGAAGGGTTTGTAAAGGGGAAGCTGCTCATATATGCAGCTGGGTATCTCTTTGGGGATGAGCAAGAGGATATGACAGGCAAGCCACTTCGTGACGTCGCAACTTTCCAAATTGAAGTTCCCCTGACTGTTCGAAGCATTATGAAGCCTTGAAGGTGAATAAAAGAGAAAGCAAGATGCAAAGGACGGACCACTTGGTCCGATTGCTGAGAGGATGCTCCGGATCAATCACGAGCATCCATACTTCACACCATAAAGGCCGAAAGGCACCCCAACTTGGGGGTAGGGACCCTAGGTACCGTCATTATCGGGGTACGTGCAGGATGACATCTGATGGGCTTTGAGTATCGATGACGATCGAGTGGTTGAAAAATTAGAAGACGTCAGATCCTCGGCTGGCGGAAAGTTGATCCGAAATCAGGTGGCGTTGGAGGGTACATAATTCCGACGATCTTCAGCTGTTTTCGCTCTGCCTTCTCGAGCCAGCTTCAACTTCACGACTTCGAAGGTGTGAAAAGAGGAGGGCTCTAGGCAAGCTGCCTCATATGTGACGACTTCAGTTAAGTAGCTGCACGGCATTGTCTTTCTTCATAGTTTTGTTGCGGTCGCCGCATCGCAGTTCATCTCACTCTATCCACCATTTGCTTATGTGCGTATTTGATACTTGATAGTACTCTCTTGCAAATTTCTTGCCCTTGTCTGTGTTATGATTTCAGGCTTGTCTTTCTGCTTTCTTGTGCTGTCACGTGGGGGCAACCTCCCTTCCCAAAACGGGCAGCTCGGTGAGTGTGTTGGTGGCGCTCCGATCGCAGCAGCCACATTTGTCTCAGCCGCAAATATCAAGCAAGCAACGTCAACCTTCGGTCTGGGGGTCAGTTGATGCCGTGGTCTATAAGACTTCTGCGATGTTCTGCATCAGATGGAAGATGGCTGCTTCTTTTCATCCCAACCACCTCAAGATCAATTTCACACCAGACTTGCAAGTAAAATGTCTTCCTCAGCCGCCTCAGCCCTGCCAGCAAGTGCCCAGCATATATGGCGGGTTCATAAGCCACCGTCGACTCGGGGAAGATAAGGGAAGCTTGACCCCAACCATCGACTGAAACTAAAGACAGTGCGTGAGATGAGAGCTTGCTTGAGATGCTCCATGTTACGAATCCCAGTAAGTCATCGGCTGTCACTGCATTGAGTGATATTGACTACTCAAAGTACTCCCAAGATGACATTTGCGTTGTGGTAAGTTAGTCGAGGCCGCTCTGCACGCACATGAGAAGCGGACATTCTCATTTTGTGGATGTGTCAGAACTCGATTGGAAGAATTGAACCTCTTCGAATACTGTAAGACTCTGAGCTGGCTGCTTAAAGTATAGCATCGGGCTGACCACCTATCTATATAAGAGACGGGCAAGTTGGCATTGAGATCCATCACACTCAGCTTCAGCTCGCTGGTCACATGGGACTTATCAAGCATTGTACTTGAGCTTGTCGAATGGCTCAACAATCTACATCTCTCTAACACGAGCAAGGTCAGGCTCTTATCATCTCCCAATTTTCTGGATCTTGTAGAACCTTATGTTGGAGCCCAGATTGGCGTCAGTTTTCAGCGCATGCTATATGCTGAATCTCTCGCCTACACTCAGCCAATTTCAGAGGAAAACTACCATCTCAGTGTTCCAGAGCTGCAACGAATTGGCGCTATTGCCGGCCATACAATTCTTTTATTTCTTGACTGGAGGCATAAGCCTGACTCCCTCAGAGCCTGTTCGAGGGAAACACTCGAAGCCACCTTTCTCCTCCTCGCCGGTACTATCCTTGCTATTAGATACACACACCCATATCTGAATAACGATAATGCAATAGATGGAGTGAGTGTGACCACCATCTTCACAGCGCTACGAGCTCTAACAGATCATCAGGTACATAGCGGCAGCACCGGAGATTCGTCACTGTTTTCGGCAATGCAAGATCACTTATGCCCAAATTTTGGTCCATTTTGTCGTCTTTTTCGGCTCAAGACTTAGCTTACCGATCGCCAACACAACTAGAGGTTCATTTTCCAAAGTGCAGCTAGCAGGTGGCATAAAGAGGGCAATTTCTTGTGGGCCAACGGTGCAGGACATTGTGTGGAAAGGCCCTTTGGTGGCTGATACATTTATGCCTGTTTTTGAGTTTCTAGAAAAGAAGAATTGCAATAAGGAGATTGTTTTATGTGGTATGTGGGAATCGCCACGGCCACGGCCCGAGAGAGGAGCCATGGGCCGATGGTTAATTCAAAGCTTTCTACTAAGTCAAAGGAGAGAGTAGAACCATGGCCCATGGGCCTCTTCTCGCTACCGACCCGGAAAGGGGGAGCGCGGAAGCCAGCACGTGTCCGTGCATTTCATTGCATTGCAATATGAACTACTTCAGCTCTACAAATATCCACTCAAATCCCCACTCAAATCCCTCAATTCAAACTTAACTTTCATCCAACTTCAAACCCAAAACCACCAGCAACCTCCAAGTTTCTCCACGTCAGCAACACAAAAATGACATCTCCAACCCGCCTCTCCCGCCTCCTAACCTTCTTCAACCGACCCGCGTCCTCCACCTCCCTCCCCCCTTTCACCAAAACCGCTTTGAAAATCAAAGCCATCTCTTTAATCGGCGCACTCGTCTACACATTGGCCAAAGCAAGAACCGGAGAACTTCGGGACAAAGACGGACGGCCGAACATGGGGGTGTTTGTGAGGGAGGCGATTGAAGAGGGGAGGGATAGGCTGAGGGGGCGGAGCGAGAGTTGTGAGTATTTATTTCCTAAGTGAGATAAGGGAGTGGGTGCTTGGGGAAGAGGGGCTAACGTGAAGTAGCGATTGAGATGCGAAAACAGGAGAGAAGGGATGCGAGGAAGAAGGTGGAGGAAGAGATGAGAGAGAGAGTTAGGAGGCATGGGAAGAAGGGCGTTGTGCTTTTGAGGTGGGGGTGGCCGAAGAAACCTAAAGATTAGAGGGGGATAGGAGCGACGAGATGTAAGGAAAGGTTTGCCGTCTGTTGATTGGGGTTGGCGTAACGAGTAAAGATGTGTTTTGTGGGGTGCCACCAGATTCTGTATGCTGAAGAGAGTGCTGCGTGAGAACATGCACGTTGCGGAAAGCATCGAGTAGATCCCGAAAACGTGGTATTTTGTAAATCATGGATTCGGGAGAAGCACAGCAACCAGCTGCATCTCATTTTCTAGGATTTGAGTGCCAGAACATCTGCCCGCAAGGAAATATCTAGTCAACGCCTGTGCCAATTCTATACAAGCCCATCTGTTCCATGAAAGTCTCTAGATCGCGCCTTGGTAACTGCTCTCAACGCAAATTTATGCCTCTCGTTCTTCTAGATCTCGTAACCTCTCTTCTTCTGCGCGCAATCGGCGCGTATTCCAGATGCTAAACAAGCTGACGACGAATCCTAATAAGCATGCCACGATTGTGACCAGGTACGCACTTCTGTAGCAGGCCAGCCCTTCTGTACATTCCCGTTCCCCTCCTGGCTTGATAATGCTGTGCTTGTCGTAGACCATGCCGTAAAATAAGTTGAAGATATTCCCGCTGATAACAGGAGACAATGTCATACAACCCCAGTTCGTGCTTAGGCCATGAATTCCAAACGCTTCTGCAACGAGCGAAGGGAAACAACCAAAGAGGAACCCGTAGGCCAGTCCCGTGAGTCCCGAGACGAAGAACAAATAATGCGGATTCTCGACGGAAAGTGCGAAAAGCTGAGCGGCGAGGAATATGAGGGAGGCGAAAGTGAGGCACCATAACCGAGATGCTTTCAAAACTTTGACAAGGAAGTCGGATCCAATACCTGGGCGGATTTAGCTGTGCATGTGTCAAGAAAAAGGGAGTCCGTACCACTACTGAGCCGGCCGAAGAAGCTGCCTACGGAAAGAACGGAAACGTGCATTGCTTGACGCTTCGTGATGAAGTCCTCAGTGACCGAGTCGTCGTAGTGGCGCCATAATGCCATTGCATCGTTGCCAATATTGCTGTATCCCGGGTCAGTACGTCCCAAAACCGGAACTTTAGCTACTCACTTGATGGTCATCAAGCCAATACCAGTCAATATTCCCATGAGAGCGAATAATTGCCAGAATTCAACCAAGGGGAGCATTTTGATCCCTCGAATATCTACACGATGAGCATGATCCTTAACAATGGTCTCTTCAGGTAGGTCGCCAGAACTGGACGATGTGGATTTAGACATCAAGGAGGAGGTTTCGTCTGTGTCAGTGGACGTGACGCCCTCGGGTGCCTCTCCTCCTACATCATAACGATTTAGGGCGTCTCCGTCTTGAGGATGTGTGGCTATGAATAGAGACCTACCTGGTTCTACAACCTCCCGTTGTGTGCGGGCCTTGGCCTCCTCTGATCTTGTCCTGTGGAGACGATTTGAGTCGGCCCTCGCCAGGCCAGACGAACGAGGAAGGCGTGAGTAGTGGGGGTGCGGCAGCACCCTCAGAAAGAAGTATCCAATAAAAACGATGCCAAATGTCCCACATGCGAGCGTTAGAAGGAAGTCTCCAGTCGATCCAGGCATAATGTATCCGGCAAACATTGAAAAGAAGAACGCGCTCAACCCAAATGCTGCCAGGGGGAAACCGGTTGCCGTTCCTCGATGATGGGGCCAGTTCAGGGCCGATGTTTTGATAGAAGCAGCGAAGGCTGCGCAGCCACCAAGACCAGTCATGAACGAGAATAGGCATAGCAACCACATCGGCCCCGAACCTTTATCGTATGCCTGGTGTAACGGAAAATAGCCTGCACCTAGCAGTAGGCAGCCCAGTATCACAGCAGGTCGTGGTCCCTTCGCATCGACCAACATTCCAACGGGTATTCCCATCGAGTACATCCCCAGATTACCGGATAATCCCTATATTAGTTAGGAAAGTTATGTAGTGATGCCTGGCCGGGAAGCTTACTATCAGGTTCTGCTCTGTTGAGGAGAGCTTGAGCTTCTCCGCGAATTGAGGACCCCATGCAGAATAGACATACTACGCTTGTCAGTCTAGCTAGTTGTTGGCAGTAATCAACATACATTGGTCCCGCATGCCAAAGATATACATGTGGCAGCAACACTCGATACAATCCTCGCCCTGTGGAGGGATTTTTCAGACATAATCACAGAGGGCTGGATGGATGTTCGATTGGAGGGGGAGGGTGTCAAGTCTTGATCATTGCGACAAGGATAGATAGGTGGTGAAAATTCAGACAAGCGAATGTCGCAGTCTGGATATCATGAAGACATGGTCTTGAAGTTGAAGTTGAAGATGGGGGAAGATGCAGTGTCACTCGCGAAGAGTGGTGGTGTTCCCAGACCTGCTGAGTGAATGTGGTGTGGATCGTGCACCCTTTTGTTGTGTTGTGTTATCAGTCGGAACATCATCGGCATCACGGCACACCAGCGGCACAGGGGGGTATTTCCGGCACCGGCAGGGACCACTCGCGCTGTTTTAGTGTGATTGCTCCTTGCAGCCAAACTAGCACCGGCCTGTTTTTTTCTGCCACTCCGATACTTCTCAACAGCGTTTAGCTCCATCTACTCACACCGCCCTACATCCGCACCAATCAATGAGCATCATTAACCAAGCCATGCACAAGAACTGGAGCGGTGACATCCGCGCGGCTATCGGAGGTCTCGTGCTGGACAACCTCAAGGCTCTCTCCATCTTGCATGCGCTTTCATTGATCACCACCCTTTTGACTTTAATCAGTGATCAAAGTATCTCTCAAGATATCTTATTGCACAGCGACAACGCCTATCAAGCCGGCACGATGGGCGCTCTTCTTTCTATCCCGTTGCTGGTTGTGCCTAGCATGGGAACCGTATGTCAACACAAGCACCTGATGGAAGGCAGACGCTGACTTCACAGATTTTTACTTTCGCGGCAAGCTGCTGTGGTGCGGCCACTTGTTCTGCAGTCTTCGGTGCCTGTGGAAAGTGCGGAAACAGGTCAGTCAACCCCCATCCTCTCTGCCATTCTCTATTCTGACAGCTCGAAGCGTTGCCACTCGAATTGCCTACGCCCTCATCCTTCTCATCAACTCCATCCTATCATGGGTTATGCTCACACCATGGGCAATCAATAAGCTGCAACATTTGACGTTGGATTACATGACAATCAAGTGTCCAGATGGTCCTTGCCATGGATGGGTTGCAGTGCACCGAATCGGTTTCGCTTTGGGGCTCTTCCATATTATAATGGGTGTGCTCCTTCTCGGCGTTGAGACTTCGAAGAATCCTCGGGCCAATATACAAAACGGGTTTTGGGGACCGAAGATTCTCGCCTGGCTGGCCTTGATCGTTCTGTCGTTCTTCATTCCAGAGTCATTCTTCTTTGTTTGGGGAAAGTACATCTCATTCGCTGGAGCGACTCTCTTCCTTCTCCTTGGCTTGATTCTCTTGGTCGACCTTGCGCACACCTGGGCCGAGTACTGCCTTGCACAAATTGAAGCAACTGACTCCCGCGCTTGGAGAGGCATTCTTATCGGCTCAACCCTTGGCATGTACGCGGTTTCTGTTGCAATGACGATTGTCATGTACATCTTCTTTGCGAAAAGCGGTTGCTCGATGAACCAAACAGCCATCACGCTCAACTTAATCTTCTTCTTGGTTGTCTCTTTCATCTCCGTTCACCCAGCAATCCAGGAATACAACCCGAAAGCTGGTCTCGCCCAATCAGCCATGGTGGCAATCTACTGCACCTACCTTACCATGTCAGCTGTTTCCATGGAGCCGGATGACCGCCAATGCAACCCTCTGATTCGAGCACAAGGCACTCGAACCACTTCAATCGTTATTGGCGCAATTGTCACAATGTTGACAGTCGCCTACACTACAACCAGAGCGGCTACCCAAGGTGTTGCTCTCGGAGGAAAGGGCCACATCAAACTCCCTGATGATGATGAGCACAGTCTCGTCACTCAACAACCAGACAGCCGCCGTGAGATGCGAGCTGCAGCCCTTCGTCAAGCCGTTGATGAAGGAAGTCTCCCTGCCGATGCCCTCTTGGACGACGACGACGACGAAAGTGACGGAGGAAACACTGCCAAGGACGACGAACGTACTTCAACACAATACAACTACGCCCTCTTCCACCTCATTTTCTTCCTGGCCACGACTTGGGTTGCTACGCTTCTTACGATGCAGACCGAGGATGCAACCAACAGCGACGAGTTTGCGCCGGTAGGAAGGACTTATTGGGCAAGTTGGGTCAAGATCATTAGCGCATGGGTTTGCTACGGTATCTACACATGGACCTTGGTTGCGCCGATTGTCTTGCCTGATCGATTCGACTTTTCATAAACGGAGCGAAGGCAAGACTGCTTGTTTTATTAGCTGTTGTATTAGAATTCCTGCATTTGTCTATGCACCACGTTGCGTACTTTTCCGAAGAAATGAATACACTTTGAAGACAGTGCTTGTAGTAGAGAAATCAAAGTCACTAGTGACTGAATGAAACAGCTACCAGTCGAACCAGGTTTAGTGATCCCTCCCCTCCTCATTATTATCATTTTCCTTGCCAAGCCTCCCCCTCGCGCCGCCAAAAACAATGAATGTTTATCCCCTTCCTAGCAACCGATAGCCACTCCATGGTCTCCTCAATCATAATTATTATCTCCTCTATCCACCCTCACGCCAGCCTCTCGGGATTATTCCCAATTTCTTGTTCAGGGATTTGCGGGCTCTATTTCGCTCGCTGCTTGATTCTTGAAATTGATATTTTGACTAGTTCGGACTCCGGAGACCGAGGCACTAAGACGTGCATACTGTGATCTGTAAAGATGCTTAAAGATTCGGGAGGGGTTAAAAGGCATGGAGGATATTAAGTTTTTTGATTTAGGGGTGGCTAGGGCTGGGTATCCGAGAGGCTAATTGAAAAAAGTATATCCTCCTCTCCTTAAGCGAGGTAAAATCTTACAAAAAAAAGTCACAAGTATCTAGCCTAGATAAGAATACACAGCTTAAGCGAGACACCAGAGAACTCTACAAAAAAAAAATTAATCGGAAGTAAGAGTCAAAATGGCAAAACTCACACGAAGCCCCAGGCCGGAGTCGCCGACCACCTGGAGGTTGTGCTACAAACCCTCTCGGTGAGGATTATTCCGATCGATTGCCGTATCATCAAACCGTGGTCCAGCTTTTTAGGGCACTTTTCATCACGGAGAAACTCAAGGTTTTTGTTCGTAGCACCACTTACGGTGTCACCGTACCCACGCCGGGGTCCAATTTGAAGTCCAGTAGGAATCTGGATTGTCTGCGAAGCTGTTAGTGATGCCCAATTTTGGAGGCGAGTGGATGTAACTTACCCCGGGATCGGTGGACAGAAGCAAAAATGCTTATTTTGATATATACAACCCATTCGGACCTTCGCTTGCAATTTCCGACACGTGTTGATGACCGTCATCATCTCGCAAAGGTGAAGCATTTCTAAATGATGCATTGAGAGTCGATGTTCCCCACTTCTTGCCCTCATTCAGGCAGTTCATTCTAATCTACAAGCTCAAGACATCTTCCGCAGTGTCCGCGGTAACCTCACCATATATCAAAACCGATAGTTCCCCAACCCCTATCATTGCTCTCCGCACCCGGCATCCACATCCAAGTACTGAACCGTCTCGAATCCATGCTTCTCGTCAACCGGATACCTGTACGGGCTCGCCTAGAGGAAAATGGGCAGCCCAGCTTCATCAGCTAGGTGATTTCCATACCCAACCAACGCACTCCCCATCCCCTGACCTTGGGAAGAGGGATCTGTGAACGGCGCTTTGCATTGCATATGCCGTTTCCCGCGTGTCAATTTCTCCAACCATCTGTTTGTGTCTGCTTACACGAACAGAGGGAGGCTGGGAGGGAAGTCAAATCCGCCTTTTACCAACTTCTCCTTTTCAGGCTCTGTTTTCTTTACTGTAGCTTTCTCATCTCGCTCCTGGATTTGAGCATCGGTGGGAGTGTTCCATGATGTCCATGAAGAGAGCTTGCCAGTCTCGCTATCAACTGCTTTGATATGCGTCTATGCTGGGTCCCCTTTTTGCCCTTGGAGTATCTCTGTCACGCGCTTCTTGAACTCTTTGGGTTTGAGAAGTAGAGCTTGAATGCATTGTCTGGGAGACATGCTATCACGCGGATGTATGCTAGTCTTGGGATATCCTCGCGAGTTGCAGGAAGAAGCTCAAAAGTTGGCGGATGATCCATGATTTCTTATGGAGGACGAGTATCACTGATGTAGATGTTTGGGATTTGGAATTCGCCGGGGTACTGCAGAGAGGGTCTACCACATTGTACAGAACCACTCTTGGCGTTCTTTCAATAAATAAGAAACAACGTTCTCGGTGAACGCTCAGATTGCTAGTGCTTAGGTGAGCTTGTGGAATCAAAACTGGATTCCCTGATTTCTCAATAGGTGGCATTGGGCAGCCAATCGAGTTCAAGTACCAAGGGATCATCGTATTGAGTGACAGGTCAATGGCTTAAAGTGCCTGGAATAGCCTCAATTTTGCCAGATCAGGTTCGAACTTGCCTCATCTCAGTCAACGGGCTGTTTGCTTTCCCCCCTTTTTCTTATTGTCTTTCCCAGAATCATGCCCTTCCTCCACTCTCCTCAGAAACGTAAATTGGGGCAATTTAAAAAATACTCCGCTCAACGGCCGGATGCCTAGGATGTTTCGTCAACTCGTTTTGAGCCGGTTCCTTGAGGTTCGCCTATCGACGAGTTTCCCGAGAGGAGGTTGAGCAATCTAGACATTATCTGCTGTGTGATTAGGAGAACGCAATGCTTCTCCTGACTCCACAATACGGATATTTGATGGCGGGATGCAATAAAAAAAGCCGGCCGTCAATGAAGTTTGCATCCCTGAGACTCTAGAATTCTCGCTATCCCTTCGTCCGGTGAGACATTGCCACATTTGCGGCCGCACATAAATATCCCTAATTCAGCCGGAACATAATCCGAATTAGGGATATTTATGTGCGGCCGCAAATGTGGCAATGTCTCACCGGACGAAGGGATAGCTCATTCGCTCGATTCTTAAAGACTTAGAATTAGGGAGTGGCCTTGGAGATGTTATATAATCATCTTGGAAAGTTAGAGGGTTTTAGAGGGCGAAAGACTTGCTTTCGAGCTATGCGGAAGCGACAAGAACAACGTTCGCCGCCGAAGGTGAGAACTCTATATTCATTGGAAAGTTGAACATATGCGTACAGGATATGAAGTCTGGGCTGATGAAGTTTAAATTCTCCTTGCATCTAATTTTCCGACACTTGTATCGAAGACTGAACGGAAAGTGGCGCATTTGACTTACATGGGTGCGGTGTTCACAAGTTTTGCTGTCATAACAATTCAGATATACATTCAGAGGAAAAGAGAAAAATGGTGGGTAACATGACATGATTCTCGACGGCTGGTTGTTTGAGTTCAGCTTTGCGCTCGATTCGCGGGCATCTGTAAGGGAATATCCAATGATGGTATTGTCATATGACAATAGCCATTATAATTCGCATCTCAGGCCTCAAGCCGAACTCGTTGGGCAGTAATGGTCTTTGAGGCATCAAGATATGGTAGAGTTGTAACAGAAAGGGGAAGGACCCCTAACTTCGAGGAAGTGTAGTCTCGCTTAAAGTGAGATGTGCAACGAAGAGAAACCTCCCCCTTTCATTGCATTTCACAATTTCTGGCAAGTGCTGAGTTCTTCTTATTTTGGAAGAAATAAAGAGGGGAAGTTCTTCTAAGTTCGAAGTAGCATGTCTCGCTCAAGGCCCGTACACAATGTTCCAGGTTTTCTGGTCATTGTATTGGCAGGTGGCATTTCGGGACCGCTTTCATGGTACACGCCTGATCGACCCTTGCCTGCGCTGAGAAACTTCTCCACTTGTTGAAACGCCCTCGGCATCTCACGCAAAATAGAAAAGAAACATGGTTCGACAAGAGAGAGAAAATAAATTTAGAACTCACATAAATCATATCGTCATACCAAAAACTCCAGTGCCAAATGCAAGTATGCAATTCATTCCCCATCACTAGGAACAACAACCGGTGACCCATCTAACAATTTCTCAAGGCCCCATTTCCTCCTCGATAGAGATGCCGTTCTCAGAATCGTACCATCCTTCAACCCTCCCATCCATCTGCTGCCATCGACAAGGCACTGCCGACAACAATCCATAAACCTTGTCTCCTCTTTATTAGGTGCTTGCCCAAACTCCCCACAATAATAGCAAACCACAAATTCGACGCAATCAACCTTTAACCTCGTTCTCTTCTTCAGCCTCGGCGGTATTCTCCTTCCAGCCAGAAATTGTTCTTTCAAGCCGCAATCAATGCAGTATCTCCCTCTCGCAGCGCTCCCTCCTGGACGAAACTTGCCGTCGCGCATGACATCTACGAATTCGGTTCGGGATCGAAGTCTCAGACAGTCCTTGCAGGACAAGAAGGAGCCTGTGAGGTTGGACCATTGGTGCCGGTCGAATCCATCAGGGCGTGGAGGTCCGATGAGAGCTGAGAAACGTCGGCACGTTGCTCTCAACGAGTATTTATCCAACCACTCGTCTTTCGCCAAATAGTGGATGATGAGAGCTTGGATATACGGATGAAGGTTAATTAGCGTAGGTTTCCGGCCGGGTCTGGAATTCAAAGATCTTCTCGTGAGTTTGAAGCGACCGTCTTCGTGAGCACTGAGGCATTGGGCTGTCTCGGGATGGTATCGAGGGCTGAGAGGTGGTGTTGTAGTTTCTCCGGCATCTGGCGATCGAATTGCTCTGGACGGATAGGACGGGATATTGAGCGCGAGTTTCGGGCGACGAGAAACTCCTGCCAGGGAGCGTAAAGCATGCTTTAGATGTCCTTGGCGAGTTTTACTTTCCGTCGTGCTTCCTGGTGAGTCGGATTCCGGACTGAGAGGAGGCGTCGTGGTATCGCCAGCATCGTAGTCTCGTAGACTCAACACAGCTAGAGGAATATCTAAGCTGAGTTTTGGCAGTCGCCGGGTTATCGTGATGAGAGGCTCTCCTATGGTATAGGGCTTAACATCTCTTTCTTCGAGGGTCGTGGGACCGTCCTTCTTGCTGCCTTGGGTTTGATATAGATCTCTCAAAGAAGGAGAGGGTTGGGTGGTTTGTGCCGTATTGGACTCGTTCGTGATCGGTGATGTTGCTGGCGTAAATATTCGAATATCTAATGAGCAAGTAGGAGAAAGAGTCGGATTTCCTGACATGCCGTAGTCTTGCGGAATAATGATTGTAGACAGATAAAGGAGAAAGTTTTAAGGAGTGATGTGAAGGCGCATTGTGGCTAACTTCCAAAAATAGTACGGGCGTGCCGTGTCGTGTGGTTGCAGATCCCCGCCAATCAGCGTCGTGGTTATTTTAACCTGGGCTGAGACATCAAATGTAGAGCTCGCTCTGGAAGACTTTTCCACTCGGTGTCCAATTCGCGGTATTGAGAAATCAAAGCTTTGCTCAAAAGCAGTTGTTTAGGTCGCAATCCTTGCACCTGGTGATTCTGACTCCTCGAAGTTTCGCAATCAGTCTCACCGTCTCGTTCTTGATGCCAAAGGGGATTACCCGGATCTGGAACAGTCAGCAGCCCTGCAAGTCCAAAATAACATCCTACACCCTACAAACATAGTCGACCTCACCTAGATCTATTGTTGGCCCCCGGGTCCGATTTGTGCCCCCTTGATCAACTAACTCTAAACCAGCTTCGTCCCGAGCCGTGGCCATCCAGGGGCCAAATCTGGGTCCTTGGAGGTGAGGGTGCTGAGAAGACGGGTGCGAGGGATCCGTTCATGGCTCCTGAGGCGATGGCCACCGTTGCGTTGCTGGCTTGCAGAGCAGGAGCGTCTCTGACTCTGAAGAGGAAGCATGTGAGCAAATGACACAAAGGGAAGTGCTTCATAGTAGAAGGAGGTAGTGGGTGTTGTTTTCTGACGTGGTCCGTGCCTTGAACAATAGTTGCGTTACTGCTCAGATGACATGAGTCTGTGTGACGCACCTTCCAACCTTTCAAATTCATTATCCTAAAATCCTTCAGAACAATGACTGGTGTGCTTCACTCGATCCAGAAGCACACGGCTATGGGAATGTTTTCTTATCGATCGTATGTATGAACAACCTTTCTCGATTCTATATTCAAGCAAGGGAGCATTCTCTGCTCTTTCTCTGATCCTACCATTTCCTTTGCTGCTCCGTCTCTCGCAAAGTATCCAGCACGCACGCAATCTAGGAAGCAGCATGCCTGAACTCCAGCCAGCCCAGCCAGGAAAAGCAATGAAACGGAACCAGCCTCCAAGACCTGCCCTTCTTTCCTTTATTCCATCCGTCAATCATGAAGTATACAAAACTCAGCCTCTTTCATCATGTCGAATTAGATCCCGCCTCTTTCCCTCCCACTCACCTCCAAGAGGTATAGACATTAAATATGTCGCCCCGGCAGGCCCTCAAACCTGCCGAGATGATTATGCGATGCTTCTCAACCGCAGAAGTGAGAAGCTACAAACGGCCAGCGCTATGCTAGCCGCAGGTACAATATGCAAGCGTGCAGAACTCAGAGTTTGACAGTCCAAACCCTTATGTACAGCGTGCGGCAAAATACATCTCGATTCCCACACTCATGAAAAGTCTATAGAGCTCTTGCATGACGCAAGAGTGTGAAACCGCGCCTTGAAGGCGAATGCGAACGCCGGTAAATGAAGTATGATGAATGAATTCGACAGAGAATGGAAGTCTAGCGGTGTATTAGAAGATAATGCTGCATCGAATCGTTCAATCGTATATCGGTGGATGCTACAGGATGACGGGTTTTGTTCAAGGTGTCTTCCCTCGTTTCCGTATGTCGGTGCTCTCCCCTTCAAACATCGTGCTAAGGCCAGACAGTGTCCAAGTGGAAGTGGAAGAGTGGATTGCCACTAGCCAAGCTGCCACGAAGTTGACGAGGTAATGGAGCATGTAGGCGTACGTGACTCCATAGACGGCAGCATAGATGGCGATACAGAAGAAGAAGACACTGGTGAAGTGGCGAAGGCGAGATGTCACTCTGGGTACCATTTTGCCACTGGTCAAGGTCTCAACGAGGAGGATAAAAGGCATGATGGAGAGGACATTGTGGTGAGAAGAAAATGGGGTGAGCCAGTGAACGGCCAGATTGTGTACCCAGACGACGAGAATGGGAAGATTAATCGGGAGAATCCATAGCATGAGAATGAGAATCGAGTGGACGTAGTTGTAAAAGTTGTAGTTGGTGTTCGAACGGGCCTCTCTGGCGAATCGAAGAGCGCGTGCACAAGTGGCTATTTGGACAAGACATGCAACCAGGTAGGCGAATTGGTAAGGTATGACAGTCGAAACAAGGAACAAGAGCATTGCGGTAGTCAAGATACGTCGCCGAGGTGTTGATGGTGCAAATGCAGGAGACATTGCTCTTCGCTTGTCCTCATTTCGAAGCCAGGCAGGTTTAACGCTCAAGAACGAGTACAGAATACTGAACAGGTGTGTGATTGCAAGTGCTGCATAATTTACCAGCACACAAGCCCCAACGCAAACCAGTCCAATAAGCGGCACCATGAACCAAAAGAAAGGATCTTGTGAGCCAACCAGGAGATCGTTCTTCGTGAAGTCGATCTGCGTTTCTGTTACGTTGCCACCCCAACCCCAAAACCCAGTAGATGAAGAGTAAGGGGGTACTGCGCTTGCTTGAGCTAATGACACGGACAGGCAAGTCAGAGCACCAAGGACAAGAGGCAAAGATTGTCGTAAGCACATGTCCAAGCTTTCAGAGAAGGACATGAAGATTCCTGTCTCGTCATATACACGAAACTGCTTTCTAAGGACCAAAGCAACAACAAGCAGTGGGAAGGCAGCGAAGACTGTCCTGTACCGCATATACAATTTCCCTAGACTCCCAGGAACATCCACTTTCAGGGATATCTTGACACTGGAGTTGCAGGTAGGGTCGGTCCAGAATTGGAGGCTCAACCCGTCCTGAATACTCTTGTACTTGAGTGCGGGAGGCATGAAGGGTGAGACGCCATGAAGGTTGATGCTCGCTTGCTTGACGTTCACAAAGTACTTCGACTCGTATGGCTCAGAGATATATTGTCGGAGTAAAGGTGTGAATAGTTGTGCATCATCCCCACAGGTTTGGCCACCCATCTCGAGGTTGTACGCTAGCAAGCTCGAGTGCAAAGACGGAATCTTCACTTCCGTAACCATTGGCCGGGTCGGGGGCAGCTTGATCCCCATTCCGAAAGCCAGGAGACGTCGGAGACTCAGGGATCGAACTCGGTGTGACCGCACGTTATCATTGAATTCTGCAATAACCCAGCCAGGGGTAGGATCAACCGCTTTATCGACAATGGCAACAAACTGATGGTCCAGTATATCTTCCAAATCATATTGAAGGTAAGAAAATGGCACAAGTTCTTCTTCTTCATCCAGGTAGAACGGTTTCTTGGTGGTTCTTGTTGAGGCTGGTAGCACAATCACATCCGAAGCAGCGTTCTTGCATGCCAATCTGGTAGACCCTAGACTATCTCCGGATAAGTCCATGCTCATTGAAAACAGTGTTGCTGATTGTCCTGGGTGAAGAGGGAAAACACTGCAGAACAGGACCTCCAACTTCCCCGAGTCGCCTGACTTGTCGAGTTTTTGATCCGTCAAAAGAGTAAACCTTTTCCCGCCGGGTGTTCCTTGTGGTGGAATAGGTAGAAGATGGGCACGAGGCTTGTGATTCTGCCCAAACTTCCTCAGCGTTAGTCTTTCTCCCTGGGCAATGATCGAGTTCGAATTTTCTTCGAGCGTGAGGAGGGTTGTTGGCTCCTTCTCGGAGAGAGTCTTTTCTGCAGTATTTTCCATCCCGGTCAAGTACCACTTCTTGAAGACTCTCATCCGGTCTGCCCTTGGTTTTGTCTGAGCGGGCCTGTTGACATCGATTACGTCGTATAGGGATCGGACAACAACTTTCCGAAATTGGTCACACCAGAGAATGGCCTGGTGGTCCATACCGGTCCAGACGTTTGGCACAGACGAAGTGAAGACTGTGAAGCCATGTGTATCAGGGACCAGTGATTCCAGACTCGCGTAGTCAGAGGGAACCACAGTATCGAGACCCCCTCCTGCTATTGATATCAATGTGACATGCCATAATGGATTGTTGTTCGCCCACTTCTGCGAATATGCCTGCCTCCAATAGTCGTTGATTTGCTTGTATGTTCTGACAATCTCGGCGTCAAAAGAAACCGGTGGTCGTGCATGAGGAGCCGACATGGTAATAATCGTGTTGATCGAGTTCGACTGGTAATTGGGCATTACCAGCATCGTCCTGGCAACTATTCCTCCCATTGAATGCCCCAATATTATTACTGAAGTAGGATCCGGAAGATCAGGGTCTCGTTCAGACCTTCGCGGGTCATGATACAATGACAATATGTACGCAATCGCTTCGTTCAAATATTCTGCCTGGTCTAGCAATGTTTGTCCATGAAAAGCAGTGATATCCTCGTTGAAGTCAACGGTGAAGAAATCTAGATTTCGAGCTCCTGCGGCAATTGCAGCCTGGTCATGCCGCAAAACATCGTGGAAATAAGTCGCCCCCTCCGCGGCGATAGGTCGAACCTGCTTGTAACTGCCAGCATTTCCAGGGATGAAGAGAACAGGAACACCTTTGACCTAGAGGTTTGGTCAGTATTAATACCTCTAACAGTTGCAATTCCATACCTTCGTGTCTTCGTCCACCATCCCCTCCCGGTAGAGATAAACGGAATATTTGCTTGCAAAACGTGTGTGCTCCGTATCAAAGTCAGTGAGCTTCGCAAATGAAGGTCTCATATATGACATGCGACATCCCTTTGTATCCAACTGTCGACTAACAAACGAGTGTAATATGGATGTCAGAGAGAGCATGCCTAACAAGGTAGTAACGAGCGTGAGGGGGGAACAGGACCACGGACTCCGCAGTCTCGATCGGCGAGCATTTGGGCGGGAATCGGGCATCTTATCGGCGGCAATGGCCTCTTTCGAGGGCACACTGATGATATCCAGATCTGCAGGTCGATTCTTTTCTAAGTGGCCATTTCGCGATTCTGTCAATTTCCAGTTGGTATTGCTTGGACGTCGGATTCTGGCGGTCGAGGCCTTCTTGTCGGTGCTTTTCCGGCGGTCGAGCTCGTGCGAGGTGGGTTGCGTCGTCGAAGGTCGTGCGGTCGTCTGAAGATTCCTGGACTCTGTCTTCGATGTCGACTCGTCGGATTTGGAGCTGCCCCCTGCTTCGTTGGAGGATGTGATCACGTCGGCATTCGAATCTGAATCAACGCCTTCTTCCTCTGCGGCGGATCCAGACGATCGCATCCGCATCTAAAAGACTTGCACGACTGTCCTGCTCCGTGGCGACGATGCAATCGCTGTCAGGAAGGCGTTGTTGGAGAGGACAAAAGTTCGCGGGTGAGAGAGAGACTCGCGACGCAGCTTGGAGTTTTCAGCCACCCAAATGTTCTAGCGGGCCGAAGGGAGCAACCATATAATAGAATACCAATGGAACACAAACACCCTCTCTCTTCGCAGGCTGTAACGACCGACAATTCGAACGGCGGCGGCGAGCCTGTCACCAGATTACGCAGCAGTACGGATTCTTGCCAGGCGACTGTCAGTGCAAATGTTTCAAGCAGGCGCAGGTGCAAGCGCACACGCACATGCAGGCTCAGGGAGTCGGGGCAGAATTGAGCGGCAAACACACATATATCAATTACGGATATCTCAGCAAATGAGTGCAACACACAAGTAGCGACAGTGGGTTCGAGCTGGAGAGTGAGAGAGAGGAAAAGAAAAGGAAAGAAAAGAGGAAAGTTTCCCCCGGCGTCGAGATCTCCGCTGTCATAGCAAGAGGCTCGGAGCATCTGTAATAGTGCGGGTGATAATTATACCAGCATGCAGGGGAGAAGCAGCATGTCACTCGGCCACTGAACACAAAGCTCTGGCGAGCTCCAAGACCGATTTGCAGGCGGAATCAGGAAGCGGTCTGGTAGATTGCTGGGTTGTTCCTGACTCGACTTAAGTAAGAGCTGGAGTGTTGCTTTCAATTCGCCCGTCGGCTGTCATTTGCTGTCATTTGCTGTCATTTGCTGGAGAGAGTACTGTACAGAGTGACATGTGGGAACATGAAGTTATGATCAGGGAATTCTGGAGCTTCGAAAGCTGGTGCTGCAAGTGCAGGGAGCTTTCCGTAGTGTGATGTATGTGATGTTGGCGAGAACAAGGCTGGCACCGAGTGGCCAAGCAATGCAGCACAGAGGCTGCCGACCACCGAGATGCATGGGAAACGTTTTGATTCAACGAATCAACGTCATGTTTTGATCCTCTTGAAGCAGTCGCCGGACCCACTAAGACCCTTATCGTCTCAAGGCTCACGTCCAAATGCTTCACTTTCGTCTGTTCAGCATCCACTGTGGAAACAATGGAGAAAGAGGGGCCGGGCGACCGCCTGCTGGTATCAAACTGCTTTTAAGTATTTTCACCACTCTCTGTAGCCGATCTCCATCTGTTCCCCCAAAAAGCTTGTCAACCTGGGAGGCTGGGGAAGGTTCAGGGATGCCAGCATTTTCATTCGGCGTGCTTGGCGCGAGAGGCTTGGTATAAAATTGCTTCATCTAACGACCTAACCTGGAAAAAGACTTCTGTGGCACAAAAAGCGGAAGATACTGCCAGAGCAGTGTTTGTTCCCCGCACTGGCGCCAAATCTAGCTCTCTGGTAAGACTTGTGAAGATGGAACACTTCCAAGAATACCAACTTTGTACTTACGAGATGCTCCATACAGCTGCAGCAGTGCATCCATTGCCCCCATCTTTGTTCCACTCCTTCGTGTTTCCCGAGTCAGGCCACCACCTAGGCCACCACCTGGACATTTATCCGTCGTGAAATCTTCACGAGAGACTTGGCGCTGGGGAGAAATGGCTTTTCGAGAGATGGATGGCCCTTGGCCATCTCATCGCCAATTCGCCATTCATCGCCGAGAAGTGGCGTTTGGCCTGCATGAGGTCTCCTATCATGACGTTGCACTGCCCATGGCGCTCGATTGATTCGTGCGGTTTCACCCAACTGCTTTCTTCGCCTCGATTTACGAAGGATAAACTTTCAATGACACGAGCGGGTGGCTTTTAGATAAGAAGTCATCGAGAACTCATGTGGCCGCGAAATACCCATGGAAGGATGAACAGTTTCTGGGTTTACGACCATGAATACCCTTCTCTCATCCACGGCATAGTGCCAGCTTTTCGCCTTATCTTAAGATCAAGCAGATTTGACACCTTCAACAACCCATTCCACGACTTCTGCGGTGACATGCGACGAAGAACAAAACACGAAGCCGCGTAAGACGTGCGTCGATTGCGCTTGTGGCGTGCTGTCCTGGACGGCGCATCTGCACCAAACCCTTGGCAAAGAAGGCTCACGAGAAACGACGCCCAGCCAAGTTACTTAGCAGCCAAAAGATACCGTTTCCACGATTTCGAGCACGTGGACTTCTTACTTTCTAGTCTCGAACTTTGTTTTATTTGAACAGGACCCAATTGGCCAAAACATCGTTTTTTTCTGATTGGCCTGAGAAAAATCAGGTGGAGATCTGGGGAAATCCCGATAAGATGAGATCTTTCCATTTCTTCAGAGTCCACACTTGAGATTTCACCCTGAGGGTGAGTTGAAGGAGCTAAACTGCCCAGCCTTAGCGACCATGAAGCGCAAGTATCTCTCTACAATTCATAGCAAGGGATGATCTTGAAGAACCTCAAAGACTCGGGTATAAGGATTGCCAACACAAGCACTTACTCTGAACCCCGCATAGGTCACGTGTTACCCCTCATCGGCAACCCCTCTCTCTTGGCTGATCCCGTTATTTATTTCCGAGCATATATCCTTCTTGAACTCATCTTCCAAAGCTTTTTCTTCTTCGCAATACTCGGTAGATGGAAAGCCCCATAATCAGATTCACCCCATTTCGTCGTCAGACACCGAGAGGATATCACCTGATCCTCTCCCTTTTTCCACTTAACCCCGTCGTTCCTTCCTCTTTCTCAGAAGTTTCCACCTTAAAGGACCAATCCACCTCCTAATCTCCAACTCATACAGCATCAGAAAAATGGCCGCTGAACAAAAAGTCCTCGGCACCCGCCTTCAAGGCAAGGTAGCGATCGTCACAGGCGGTGGCTCTGGCTTCGGAGAAGCAATTTGCAAGCGGTTCGCGGAAGAAGGAGCAAAAGTCATTGTTGCAGATATGGAGTAAGTCAAAGTCCCCTTTTCGCCTCCATTTTGCAATTAGACGTTCCGTGACCACCTGAGTGGCTTCGTCCTTTTGATCTCTGGCCTAAACCGGCGCAAAATCCTTTGGAGAACTTTTAACTTCAAGGTATTGATTCTGACACTGTAATTAGTCCGGTTGGAGGAGAGCGAGTTGCAAATACAACCCATCCGCATTCTATGCACTTCATCCAGACAAACGTAGCCAGGGAAGAGGATTGGGAGCAATTGATGGAGAACACGCTGGCGAAGTGGGGACGAGTGGACATCTTAGTCAACAATGCTGGCACAAGCTACAAGAACAAGGTGAATCCCTTACTTGAACTTTTTCATTTCGATTCGTTCATCTTTCGGACAACGAGAAAGCAAAATTCAAAGAGCATTGCTGACAGATTCCCAGCCAACGGTAGAAGTCACCGAAGACGAATTCGACAAAGTCTTCGCCGTGAACGTAAAATCCATCTTCCATTCTGCCCGCCACTTCATCCCAAATCTCATCAATCAAGGAGAAGGTGGCTCAATCATCAACATCGCTTCCATTGGCGCAACCAGACCGAGGCCAGGACTCGTCTGGTACAATGCTAGCAAGGCTGCTGTTACAAATGTATGTTCCCCCCCTTTCCCTCCAGATCAAAGCTCTCAGAACGAGAAACTGACGGAAGACAGGCAACAAAAGGCCTGGCATCCGAATATGGCGAGAAGCAAATCCGTATCAACTCCGTCTGTCCTCTCTTGAGCGGAACTGGCTTGTAGGCCCTCTTTCCACACCTCCTCTCCAGCAATTAACGAATAGCAGATTCGAAGCCTTCGCCGGCGTCCCCCCCACCGAAGAGAACTTCAAGAAATTCCTGTTCAACGTCCCACTCGGACGCTTGACAGATCCCGTTGATGTAGCGAACTACTGTCTGTTTCTGGCCAGTGATGAGGCAAAGTTCATTACCGGTACCTGTTTGGAGGTTGATGGTGGAAGAGGCATCTGAATGATGCGCGGTTATTCTGATGTTATGCATGGAGGAAAATGGGGAGGAAATGGATTCGGAGTTGGGCTGAGCTACTTGCTGAGCTCATAAATGAACACATTTCTCTGTGATTCTGCTTTTTGGATTCCATTTCGCGTTCTTCGTACTATTTCCATTTCCCCACACAGTTCATGCATCCGGCTCTCGCCCCTTGAACAAGAAATAAGCTCCTATCCCACCCCTCGGTATACGTCGATCACTCAAAACTTCCACATAAGCCGCATCTCTGGGTCGTTGGATCGTCCAATGGGTGCTGGGCCCTGAAACGATAGCAGCCCTATAGCACTGCTCCGCGAGCCGAGAAGGGGAGAGCCCCCTGCGGTATTATTTTTGGACGTGTGAAGATGTGAGATGAGGTGTAATGCAAGACATAGTTGTGCATTTCAGAAAATATTTATGTCTGGTTTCTTTATCTTTATCTGACAGAGGAACGCGTTGGGTGAATCGCAACTGCTGCGGGGTTGAAGGTCAGGATTTCGAAAGCAAGGAGGCGATTCACGAAGCGGAGTTGGAGCGATGTAATCGTTTGATCAACCAAAGGCTATGAAAACTCGAACCAAGCGGTGGCTACCTCACAAACACGTCCGTCGTCACGTCCACAACACCGTTCTTTCTACCACCACCTCTTTATCTCCATCTCGCGGGAGAGATGCGCGACTCCCGCTCCCACGCCGCGATGGCCTCACGTTACCATCCAGAAAGACAAACATTTCTCTCGGCCCCCACGCCTCCAGCAACACCCCCTTCTTCTTCCAAGATGACTTGTCCATTCCCGTCCATCACCTCCACGAAGGGAGAAGTCAAGTCTTATATTCGCGCTCTGCTGGCTACGTACCCACCCAACAATCAAAACCAACGTCAAGGCCACTCATTCGACAGCTCCGCCGGAAAGGGAAAGGGAAAGGAGAGAGAGAAGCCAGCAGGAGGATTGAGTACGCTGCCGAGTTTCAGATCGATTAGATCGTTGGCTTTGATGACTCCCATCGACGCAGCGACCTGTAAAATCTGGTTCGATGGCGCGTATCTGAGGTTGTTGCTTCATGTGGGAAGCTTGAGGCGGGAGCTGCGGTTGCTGGGCTTTGAGGACGGGGTTGCGAGCTGGTTGGATAGGGAGATGCAGAATAGATTCAAGGGCATGGAACTGAAGGGGCAGGTAAGATTTATTCTCTTTGCTAGCTTTGAGATTGAAGAGGAAGGGAGCGAAGGGTGCTGATGATGAACAGGGAAAGTATTGGGAAAGAAAGATGGATCAGCAGCGTGAGGATGAGAAAGTTGGATGTTTGCGCTGGCTTTACATGATTTTTTAAGAAGAGGAGGATGGAGGGGAAGCAAGCAAGTAAGAAGAAGATGTGTTTGAATAGTAATTGTAGGATTGAGAAGGCAGATACGAAGAACCTAATTGATGAAGGGAGGGAGATATGAAGGGTTCGATGAAGTTACTCTCGCATGGCGTTAATCAGAGAGAGAAAAGAGGGCGAACTGCATTACGGACTTCTTGTTCCCCAGAAGAAATAGAGCAATAGTTACGAAATGAGGATTCTGTCTGATGTTTAGTTTGAAGCTCCGACATGGCCCTGGTCGAATCGCGTTCAAGGCTCCGGCGTGGGATTCGATAGCTCAAGAGCTTCAAAAGCATTTGATTGCAGGCCATGAGAAGCTTTCATGAAGAGTCTGAACAAATCGCAAAAATGAGCTCTCCGTGATTCTTGTCTCAATCGGGACCGCTGAGACCCTCTCCAGGCGGGTATGCGCCAAGCTCTATGGAAGGGGGGAAAGGGAATATTGTCGAAGAGTTCACTAATAGGCAGAGGGGTCAAGCAAGGCTCGAAGAAGTAGTTCTTCTCCGGCCAGAAATGGGTGCTTCCTGCTGATGTGGAAATGTTGCAACCAGGAAGGCGCCAATCGCGTCAAGAAACACTCCAAATCCTGCCGCGTCAACCGCGTCCTCCGAACGTGCAACCATGCCATGGCCACCATAAAGCCCATAGAGGGCCGGTCGGTAAGTCAAGACGCTTCTAATGAGTTGACACATAACTAATAAATCTGTAGGTTCATCAAATCCAATCTGGCCAGGTCATTGTCGATTTGTGTTCCGTTGTGAAGGAGCTGGTAGAGAACAGTCTAGATGCAGGAGCGACGAGCATTGGTATGGCCCAGCAACCGCAAAATCGGCTCATTCTGACGCAGTATGTGCAGACGTACGATTCAAGAACCAGGGACTTGAGTCTATAGAAGTACAAGATAATGGCGACGGCATCTCCCCGCAAAACTATGAGACGCTCGCTCTCAAGCACCATACTTCCAAGCTCTCGACCTACTCCGACCTCACAACTCTCCAAACCTTCGGTTTCCGTGGTGAAGCTCTATCCTCGCTCTGCGCACTCTCGCATTTCTCGGTCATAACATGTCAGGCACAAGATGCGCCGAAGGGCACTAAGCTCGAATTCGAGGTGTCGGGGAAGCTGAAAGAAACGAGCGTGGTGGCGGCACAGAAGGGAACCACTGTCATAGTCGAAAATCTCTTCAATAACCTCCCAGTGCGAAGACAAGAACTGCAGCGAAATATCAAGAGGGAGTGGAACCGGGTTGTCGGAGTTTTGGGTCAATATGCCTGCATCCAAACGGGCATCAAGTTCTCCGTCAGCCAGCAGGCCAGCAAGGGGAAAAAGACCACCCTCTTCTCTACCAAGGGAAATCAATCTACCAGGGAGAATATTGTCAATGTCTTTGGAGCCAAGACGCTCACGGCCTTGATAACTCTGGATTTGAATCTGGAATTGGAACCCACCAGTGGTCCCAGCCAAAGATGGAGCACTCAAGAAGTTGGAGGGAAGAAGGACATCCGAATTTTGGGACACATATCACGCCCGGCTTCTGGTGAAGGTCGTCAGACTCCAGACAGGCAGATGTTCTTCGTCAACTCCAGGCCTTGTGGTCTTCCACAGGTGTCAAAAGCGTTCAACGAGGTCTACAAGGCCTACAATGGCTCCCAATCACCATTTATCTTCGCCAACATTGAGTTAGACACTCATCTATATGATGTTAATGTCAGTCCAGACAAGCGGACTATTCTGCTACACGACCAGAATCGCATGCTGGAGAACCTAAAAGTAGCTCTGACGGAGCTCTTTGAGTCTCAAGACTACAGAGTACCGATTTCCCAGCTGCCTGCACAGAAGCAACCATCATACAAGCAGCTTACAATTACCCGTGAGGATACAGCACAGCCAAAGACTCCATTAATCAGCTATGCCAATGCGGGGCAATCAAAAACTCCACATCCAGAGACTCCAGCTGAATCTACCGAAGGAGAGGATTCCGAAGATATATCCCGGTCTTCGAGAATGGAGCAAAGCACTGATGACGAGGGCCAACGAAAACCTTATAACCCTAAGTTCAGTCGCAGTGCCGTCTCTATTGAAGCCAG
Source organism: Hyaloscypha bicolor E (assembly GCF_002865645.1). NCBI lineage: Eukaryota > Fungi > Ascomycota > Leotiomycetes > Helotiales > Hyaloscyphaceae > Hyaloscypha > Hyaloscypha bicolor. The sequence continues at coordinate 2,332,625 of NW_020194685.1, read as the reverse complement.
GAGCGGATCCGTTTCCAGGGAGTCCATAAGCAAAGACCATGAATCTGTCAGTCTCATTTCCAACTGGCTCGGTAAGAAAACAGAAGACCGTGCGGATCAAACGAATCCAGGCTCCAAATGCGAGAAGAACAATGAAGCTCCCGAAAGCTTGTCGAAAGAGAAGCAAAAACTTATTGCAAAACTTGGAAGGGAGAGTGAACAGCTTGTGAGGGATCCTTCCGAAGATCCGGATAGCTCTGTCGCCACCAGCCAGTCAACCGCATTCACGCCTTCACACAACCCCCCTGTTCCCGTTCCTGACTTCAGTGCGCAAGCTCCTGAGCAGGATAGACCTCAGAATGTCTCCGATGACAGCCCCAGTTCCGTTGAGCGTGAGACTCCAATACCCGCTCTTCAATCTCCTGCGAAAGGGACCCCCTCTATTGCCGACAGGTTTTCTAGTACCGCAAGATCGTATCGAGCACCTGCTGAAATTGCAACAATTACCATCGGAGATCACACGGTAACTACTTCTATTGGTACTCCGTGTCCCAAACGGGCGAGGATTGAGAGTCTTCTAAGCACATCCCGCAATAAGCGTCCATCACAAGCTCCGGGTTCAACACTGCCCTCATTCGGGAAAACTCTCAGCCAGCGATTTGCTGCACCAGGAACAGCTCTACAGTCTGATCCCGAAGAGGATGAAATCGAAGAGGAAGTAATAGAAGCGCCTCCCCCTCCGCCCCTGTTGGAATGCTCACCTGAAAACACAGCCGAGGGGGAGCTGGAGGAGCTGGAGGAGGCGGAAGACATCGCCATGCAATCGACGGCACCCGTCATAAAGGAGGAGGAAGAGGAAATGGATTCTTCTACTATCCTTCCCAGAATCGAGGGGGATGGCGAGTATCTGGATGAAGATCAGAAGAAAGCTCAAGAGGACGCCAAGGTCCAAGAGATGATTCATGACGCAGAGACGGCCGGCGCTACTCCATCACAAGAGAACGCACAGAAGGCCAAGATCATGCTCAAAGGTGGATCAAAGAAGAAAGATGCGACTTTGGATCTGGTTAAGTCCATATCGACAAGTGCTTTGAAAATCGGTGAGCAATTTAGGGCTCTTGAAGACAGACTCACGGCATATCAAACATCGCCTGGTGAGAAACCCGAGGACGAAGCCTTAGATTCGGAGCAAGCAGAAGAGAAACTGTCGTTGACAATCTCCAAAACTGATTTTGCCAGGATGAGAATCATCGGTCAATTCAATCTTGGTTTCATCCTCGCATCTCGTGCTTCGGAGTCTGACGATGGACCGGTGGCTGCAGATGATTTATTCATCATCGATCAGCATGCATCGGATGAGAAATACAACTTTGAGCGTCTCTATGCTACGACGATTGTCCAGTCTCAACCATTGGTCCAGCCTAAAACTCTTGATCTTACGGCCCTTGAAGAAGAGATCGTCATGGAGAATCTCCCGGCACTCGAGACGAACGGCTTCATTATCAAGGTTGATGAGTCTAGCGAAGCACCGGTTGGGCAACGATGCCAAGTCATCAGTCTCCCGACGAGCCGAGAAACAACATTCTCATTGAACGACCTCGCGGAGTTGATAGCTCTGTTGGCCGATCATCCTCCTGGGAGTGTCCCTCGGCCGTCAAAAGTCAGAAAGATGTTTGCGATGAGAGCTTGTAGGAGTAGCATCATGATTGGCAAGACTTTGACGCACAAGCAAATGGGCAAAGCCGTCAGGCACCTGGGGGAACTTGATAAACCATGGAACTGTCCTCACGGCCGACCTACAATGAGACATCTATGTGGCTTAGGTGCCTGGGACGAACTTGGCTGGAAAGAAGGTCTCGAGCCTGATGGTGAAAATCCTAGGGCCACGGATTGGGCAGCTTATGTTAGATTAAATAGGGGCGACCCTGGTACACCAGCACTTTTGGATGATGAAGAGACTCTTGTGGGAGGAGAAGAGATAGAGGACTAAAACAGCGGTCAAGGCATCGATTTCCAGTTCCAGTTGATTCAATATTTGTACAAAGTCCATTACACCGCTGAGATACCCAACCCTAGCTAGTCCATTTCTCCCTTTCTGTTCCATCTACGCCAAAAAACCAATTTTAAAATCAAATCCAAACAAGAACTCAGAAAATTTCAAAACAATTCGTTCACATCCGGGGACGCTCTCCTTTCACAATCCACTAATCTTCCTGAATCTCGTCCCCCAAGTCTTTGCATCGCCGCCGCCTCGTCCCTCCTCTGCAATCTTGCCACTCACATCCCGCAATCTACTCCCGCTCTCGCCGAAATCATTCCCAGACGAAATCTGTCGGCTGTTCTTCCCAATCATAATCGGTGGAATACCCGGCTTCAATTCGCCATAATACTTAGCCTTGAAAGTCTCGCGAGCGGGCTCTGGTTCGTAGGTCATATCTGCGATATCACGGTCTTCGGCGGCGCCTTTGTATGTTTGATAGGTATGGTTCTTGTAGCTGTTGAGGTGCTTGGTTGGAACATTGTTGTTGTTGTTATTGGTGTTTGCGCTGATCTCGGACAATGGGGAGACCGGGGAAGGAGGAGTAGGCTCCAGCATGTGACGAGGCGTAGTTGGGTTTGCTTCGAGCGGATGCGGCAATCCAAAAGAGAGTTCGTCTCCTGAGTCGCGGCGCTGGTGAAGGGGTGTGTATTTCCCTGGTGTCTTTCGGGGAGAGCTACGAATTCGGGGAGAAGAGAGGATGGGAGCTGAGTCGTTGGCAAACCAGGCTTCGCTCGTTCCCGACATGCGAGTTGATGGTCGAGTGCCTTGCATGTTTAATTCACGGACTTGGATATTGGCTTCATACTCGCTAAGGGGGACCACGGTGTAGGAGGGGTTTGATCGTTTCATTGGTGAGAAGGAATTGCCCGAGTTGCGTTTTAGATCTGATACTGAAGCCATGGAAGAGCGGTTTGAGTCCGAGCGCGGGATTTGGTATTGTCTGCTTGGTAAGTCAAGTCTTGCATCTCGAGATGGTGGTGGTGTGGATTTGTAGGTTGACAAGGAGGTGGTAGATTGAGCTCTTGTGTTGAAGAATGGGATGGTTGGTGGGCGAGATAGGTCTTCGTACATCGTTCCGGAACTGTGACTACTTTCTAGGGGCATGGAAAGTCCTTTCTCTTTCTCAGATAACACCGTTGTGGCCATAGATATAGAGGACTTATTACGTTTGTGGCGGGAGGTGAGGTTATCTTCCAGGGGATTCATATCCGGTGGCATGCTTGCGATCTTATGGAAAGTGACGGCGAGATAGAGGGAGACTGCCAGGGAAATGGAATGGAGACCAGCTCCAACGGCTGCGAGAAGGAAGACTGCATGCTCAAAGGTGGTGATGTCTCCATTTTGAAGTATGGAGGTCCAGTTGACATTCTTCGACTTGGCGAACAAGGCGCTGAAGGCATAGAGGGCTAAGATGGAAACATCGAAGAACGCGGCAAATACCATGTATGACGCCGAGGATCCTGGAGGTCTGCCTGATGCCTTCCGTGCCAAATGATATATTCCGTAGACCGTGTGTAGGATGGCGACACCGGGCTGTTAAGTGTTAGTATTTGGACTTTTTCTTAAATCTCCGAGTTACTCACTACTATCCTCATGATCCAACCAGTAGTTGCGTCAATTCCTTTGATAAGGATCAATACAACCAGCAGCCCAACTGCACACAATAGTTCGAAGCATCTCAAAACCAATTGGACTTTCCTCATCCATTTCACCCACTTCTTCACCAAGGCGCTCATTGGCTTTACATTCGAATTTCCATATGGTAGAATTAGGTAGGAACTACGTGCCAATGTTAGCATAATTCTGATACGCGAACTCAAACACCTACTCAGGATACTGGCTGAAAGAAACCAAAGGGCCTTCTGGCTTCTGGCGGCGGGGTTTGGGTGTCTGGCTTTCGCGAGTCACAGCTTTGGGATCGAACTCCTTGTATGGACTTCTTGGTCCATCCGACTTGACCGGATCATAAATGTAAGGAGGCTGAACACCCATTTTCGCAGAGGAGAGGATTAACTGGTCAATGGGCAAAGAGCTCAGCAATGGAATGCGACGAGGAATGTGGAGGTGTTAGCTATTAACAGTGGAGCCGGAGATGTTTCAGGGAACGCTGAGGTCAACAAGCGGGACAAGCTCCGTCGCCATGGCAACGGGCTTTATCAGGATTCGCGATAAAGATATCCGAAAAAGTTGAAATGACGTTGCGAGAACAAGAAAATGAACGGCATTGCAGGACCTTGGATTTGCAAGCGATGTACGACGGCTTTGATACGGAGAAGTCGAGGACTACCTCGGACGAATGCCACTAGACAACGAAGAGCATATACAGAGAAACCGCGAGCTCATGATGGGAGGCCCTTTCGAATGGCGGTCATCGGCTCCGGACCTGCAGGATTTTACACTGCATACAAGGTGATGTCCAAAATTGAGAACTCGGTGGTGGATATGTATGAGCATCTGCCAGTGCCATTTGGATTGGTACGATTTGGTGTTGCTCCGGACCATCCTGAAGTGAAGGTAAGTTTTGGTTCTCCCGAGACCCGACTCTGAGATTAACGCAAAGTCCAGAACTGCCAGGACAAATTCGAAGAAGTCGCGGAATCCCCAGGATTTAACTTTGTGGGAAATATATCAATTGGAGACCACGATGCAGCATTGCCTCTGCGAACTCTTCTGCCACATTATGATGCGATTTTATTTGCCTATGGGGCATCTCGAGACCGAACATTGGGCATACCGGGAGAGGATAGTTTGAGAGGCATATACTCTGCTCGAGCTTTTGTTGGGTGGTACAATGGCCTCCCTGAATATTCCGATCTTGCGCCAGACCTTACACAGGGAGAAGAAGCAGTAGTCATTGGTCAAGGAAATGTTGCTCTTGACGTGGCTAGGATATTACTCCAGGACCCAGATATCCTACGGTCTACCGACATTACTGAAAGTGCAATAGAGATTTTACAGAAGAGCAAAGTCAAGAGAGTGAGGGTTGTGGGAAGGAGAGGGCCGCTGCAGGTTTGTGTTGAGAGCATCTTCTCTTGGCCTTCGACACTAAATCCCCCTTTAGGCTGCATTCACAATCAAGGAAGTCCGAGAACTCATGAAGATACCCCCCGTGGCATTTCGTCCTGTAAATGAATGTCTGATACCTGCAGATATCAAAAGTCTTCCCCGGCCTACTCGACGGATCATGGAAGTCTTGCAAAAGGGGTCCACTGCTTCCGTCTCAACAGCACCGAAGTCTTGGTCCCTAGACTTCTGTCTATCACCATCGGCTTTCAACCCAAGCGGGGCCTCACCGAGTCAGATAGGTAGCGTCTCGTTTGCAAGGACGAGGCTCGACCCTAACCCCTTCGATTTGAAGGCAAAAGCAAAGGCCACGCGTGATATAACTGATGTTTCTGCGTCCCTGGCTTTCCGCTCAATAGGTTATAAGTCTGAAGCACTTCCAGGATTTTCTGAGCTGGGGATTCCGTTTGATGATCGACTTGGAGTTATTCCGAATGATCATTTGGGCCGAGTTATCAATGATAATGAAGGCTGGTCAGACTCCGGCACAGCACAGTTCATTCCTGGAATGTATTGTGCTGGGTGGGTGAAGAGAGGGCCGACTGGTGTTATTGCTAGTACGATGGATGACGCCTTTTCAACTGCAGAATCAATCAGAATGGATTGGTATGGCCATCTCCCGTTCCTCAATGAGGGGAAGGGAAGTGGTCTTGGTTGGGAGGGAGTGAAGGAGGATGCTGAAACGAGGGGCTGCAGGAGGGTGAGCTGGCAGGATTGGAAGAAAATAGATGAGGTAGAAAAGTCCGTAGGGCAGAAGAAAGGCAAGGGGCGGGAAAAGTTCACCAAGGTGGAAGACATGCTGGCGGTCCTCGACTGAACAAGGGAATCTAGTGTCATAATATATGTACATTACTGTTTATTGAGCTTCTCAGTAAGCTCAGGGACTTTATCAAACAAATCTCCAACAAGTCCAACATCTGCGACTTGGAAGATTGGTGCATCAGCGTCCTTGTTGATTGCTGCAATGACCTTGCTGTCCTTCATTCCTGCCAAATGTTGAATGGCTCCTGAGATACCTGCACAAAGGTATAGCTGTGGTGCCACAACCTTTCCAGTTTGGCCAACTTGTAAACTGTTGTCTGCATATCCGCTGTCCACAGCTGCTCTTGATGCTCCAACTGCAGCTCCCAAAGCGTCTGCCAAGGGTAGCATTATTCGGTCAAATTCCTCCTTCGACTTCAGACCTCGACCGCCAGAAACGACCTTGCCAGCCGTTGCCAAGTCAGGTCTATCTGACTTTGCGAGGTTTTCTGATACCCACTCCGTATTACACTCTGCCTTGGGATCTAGCCCATCTTCGATCGATGCTGATCCTCCCTCTGCCTCCGCTGGTGCAAATGCAGTTCCTCTAATTGTGATGATCTTGATGTTGTCTGATGACTCGACCGTGGCAATTGCATTTCCTGCATAAATTGGGCGAACAAATGTCTTCTCATCCTTAATGGCGGTAATGTCCGATATTTGTTGCACGTCCAGTAATGCGGCAACGCGGGGCATTAAGCTCTTTCCAAACGCAGTGTGGCCAGCAATGATGTGTGTGTACCCGCCCTTCTTGATGTTCTCAACTAACAGAGGAGCAAAGTTCTCTGGCAGCCCCTGACTGAAATGTCAGGATACATTAGAGAAACCTCAGGAGTCAAGAACTTGCCTTGTCATAAGCTGCATTGTTGACTGCGATGACCTTCTCAATTCCGTTGACTTTCGCAGCCTCCTCTGCTACTGCCTTAACATTTCCACCTGCCACAAAGCCAGTGATTGACCCCCCTAACTCTTTGGCTGCAGTCACCGCACCGAGCGAGCCATGGTTGAGTTTGCCATCCCTTTGTTCTAGCACTGCCAGAGAAGATAATAATCGAGCAAGTGCTGAGAGAGAGGCAACAGGCCTAGGCCTTGATCTCAATTGGATTCGCGCCTGGCATACAACAGAGAGGCCGGCCCTTGAAATCATCTTGAAAGCTGGTTTGAGAAGTTGAAGGGAGCAATGGCCCAGAAAGGCTGGGTTAATTCTTTAAATTCTATCCGAGGCAAAGCGGGCTGCTGCGGCTGCGGTGACAGGGTTGGTTGCTCTTGCATCTTGCCGCCTTAGGCACTAATCAGGCACAAACTTTATTGTTCAGCTTCGTCTTTCGCGTCGAGAAGTCGCGATTGACAAACTCAAGAAAAGAAATCCAACAACCGCCAAACGCGACGAAATCATCAACATTGCGACTGACAGTGATTGAAGAATAGTCGCATAACGATTTCTTGATACTTTTGTGACGGATGCGATAACTTTCGGTGACATTTGGGATCTTGAGGGCACCAGCTCCAGACGGACGGAATTCTGTCGATCTGGGACTCTTTGCGACAACACGAATTCCTTAAGCAAGGCAACACTTTAGATATGGATGACGATTCGTTGAACTTCGGCTCTGACGCTGCTGGCGCTACCCCAGGCAGTAATTCCATTCTTGCGCAACCGCCGCTGCAAGGGGAAGATGGCTCCCCTTTGACTCAGGAGGGAGCTTCAGGCCAGGAGGGTGGTGAGGGTAAGTGAATTTCAACATCTGCATACCCTTAAGACCACTAACCAAACCCAGCTTCTGATGTTGCTATGGCTGAAGTCGCTGCAGATAATGTTGCGGAGCCATCGATCAAAAATGACACCTCCACATCCACACCAGCTGTTGTCTCTGACAATCCCCTTGATGCACCAGATGCACCTCGACGCGAAGGAGATGACAAAGATGAAGAAATGAGAGATGCCCAAGATGATGTTAAGCCAATTCAAGAAGGTGCTCAGGGGGAAGATGGAGGAGAGAATGGTACGGCTGACGGCCAGGTCGAGAAGTCGAAGACATCCATCGAATCCTCAGCACGGGAACACCTAATTTCCCAATCACACTCAATCATCCTCCCGAGTTATAGTACCTGGTTTGATATGAACAAAATCAACAGCATTGAAAGAAAAGCACTGCCCGAATTTTTCAACAATCGAAATCGAAGCAAAACCCCAGCTGTCTATAAGGATTACAGAGACTTTATGATTAACACGTATCGTCTCAATCCAATCGAATATTTGACCGTCACCGCTTGTAGGAGAAACCTGGCTGGGGATGTTTGCGCAATCATGCGTGTACATGCTTTCTTAGAGCAATGGGGTTTGATAAACTATCAAGTGTGTTGACTGTTTATGTGCTGCAAGGATTTGACTAACAAAAGTGATAGGTTGATGCTGATGCGCGACCCTCGAGTGTTGGTCCTCCCTTCACAGGACATTTCAAGGTTATCTGTGATACTCCTCGAGGCCTTCAACCCTGGCAACCAGCAGCAGACCCAGTGGTCATTGAGGGAAAGAAGAATGCGGACACTGATGCTAAAGCTGTAGCTGGCAATGCTCCCAAGGCCAATTTAAATCTGGAGGTTGGACGGAACATCTACGAGGCATCAGCGAAGGAAAGCAAGATTACCGCCAAGTCGCCGGAAAAGCAAACCAACGGAGAGGCTGCTACCACAAATGGCACTTCTGAATCAACCACGAAGGCTCTTGAAGACATCGTCAAGCCGTCCATTTCGAAGGTCAATTGCTTCTCTTGCGGCATCGACTGTACCCGTGTGCATCATCACAACTCGCAGGCCGATTCTGGCACTGCCGCAGGTAAAGTGAAGTATGATTTGTGTCCGAACTGCTTCGCCGAGGGACGGATGCCAGCAAACCACCAGCAAGCATTCTACACCAAACTCGAGAACCCTACATACTCCTCCATTCCAGACCGAGATGCACCTTGGAGTGATGGTGAGATTCTTCGTCTTCTCGAAGCAATGGAGAGATACGATGAGGATTGGGCCGAGGTTGCGGAGTACGTTGGTACCCGGACGAAGGAAGAGTGCGTGGTGAAATTTTTGCAATTCGAGATCGAAGACAAATACCTTGACTCGGAGCCCGTCAACAAGTCGACCGGCATTAGCATGCTAGGTTCGCAACAAGGTCACCTTCCCTTTAGCCAAGCAGATAACCCTGTCATGTCTGTCATCGGATTCCTTGCTGGACTTACTGAGCCTAGTGTTACAGCTGCGGCTGCAAACAAGACTGTGGAGGCGATGAAGCAGAGTTTGCGAAACCAGCTCGAGAAGCCTCAGTCATCGGAGAAGGGCAAAGAGAAAGAAAATGCCGATTCGATGGATATTGATATGACTATGACAACCACTACAACTACGACAACTACCACTCAGTCGGTCGGCGCATTGGCAACCGTCCCGCTTGCAACTGTTGCTGGTCGAGCTGGTGCACTTGCATCTCATGAGGAGCGTGAGATGACTCGCCTAGTTTCCGCGGCAGTCAACGCCACTCTTGAAAAGCTCGAGTTGAAGCTCAAGCAGTTCAACGAGATGGAGCAGATCTTGCAAGCTGAGCGCCGAGAACTGGAGCGAGGCCGTCAACAGCTATTCCTCGACCGTCTTGCCTTTAAGAAGCGGGTCAAGGATGTGCAGGATGGTTTGAGAATGGCCGCAACCGAAGGCGGAGATCAGGGCATGAAGATGGTTCAGAACGGCATTTCCGGAGGCGAGAGACTCACTTTCCAAGGCCAAGTTGCGCCTGCAGGAAGTATTCAACCTTTGAGTGCTGAGGGACAAATAAAGAGCTACGATATATAAGAATGGATGGCGGATATGGCAGTCGGGTGTAATTCGATCAATCAAGGCGTCTCGGGGTTGGATCTGGAAAGTGTGGTCACACCTCGAAAATTTGTGCATTTGTAGGCACTTTGTATGGGAACCTTTCTTTTTCGAAGTCTTTGGGGCTTTTCCCTGGATTTCTCTCTGTGTATTCTTAGAAATGCAAGTGGACGTAGAACGAGATCTCGGGCATGTGAAGTGACGTGATCTGACGATTTATTCCATTTTAATGCTAACTTCATCGTCTTCGTACTGTTGAGGAGACGTGTGCCCGGAACTACCAGCGTCTGCAGCTTCGTCCTCATGCTGGAGATCATCTACTGCTTCAATTGACCCCTCAATGAGTTGTACATTCTCACCCCCACTATCTTCCTCTTCATCCTCCGACTCTCTCGACTCATCACCAGACGCCTTACCACTTGACCCAAAACCTTCGTCTACATTCTCAATCCGTCTCCTCTTCACCTTCCTCGAAATCCTCCTGGTCCTCTCAAACTCTTCCTCCGCAACAGGACTCTCCATTGTCTCCCAAGGACTCCGAAACCCCACCCACTCTCTCCAATTCCCGTCCCCACCATTACGCTTCCCTTTCCCGGTCCCCGTTCCCATCTCCGGCTCCTCCAGCGGCTCCACTTCCTCTACCTCAAACGGCGGGTCTTGCTTCAAAAGTGCCCAAAGACGTGCTTCTTCTAGCTGGCTAGCTCGTATATCGAATGCTTCGGTGTAGGCGTGTTGAGCTTTCTCGGAAGCTTTGCGTGCTGTTTTTTTCTTCAGTTTGGCTTCTTGCCGTCGGGTGGAGAAATGGAAATGTGTCGATGAGGTGGAGGAGATGGAAGAGGAGTCCGAGTTCTCGGCGGTTGAGGTGGGGTAGTCTGCTACTGAAGAGTCTGAGGATGAGATGTCGAGGTCGAGGGATGATGGAGAGGATAATGGGAGATCTGAATGTGCTGAGGAGCGGGATGATGGTCTGGAGAGGGCTTGTCGGCTTGTGGATCTTGATCGTGGAGGAATTGAGGAAGATAAGGCTGCTTCGACGTCGTTGTATACCATGTACTGGTCTTCCTGTTCCTGTTCCTCGTCCTCTTCTTCCTCTGCATCATCGTCCACTACCTTTAAGTGACACCTCCTGGCAGAGCCAATCCAAAATGCGTTACTGTTGGCCTTCAAGCCTAAGATGTTCACAGCAGCTTCCACGTCACCAGGGCTGACCTCCGCGTGTTTGACTTTATTCGATTCTCTTGCTCGCGATCTCGACATGGTGCAATAGAAGGTGGTTGACACAAGCCGCTTCGTGATATTGACAGCAAGAGAATGAAAGTCCGTGAATGCAGTTGCCCGAATAGCAGGCTTCTCTCCCGCCTCGGCCAGAGTTTCCCAATTTCCCTCTTCATTAGGAGCAGCAGGATTCATGAAGATTTTCTCGGACAACTCAAGCCAATGCTTGAGATTGAACAGATTCACAGCTGGCAAGGCCTCCTCCAAAGCCTCCTCGCCGCCTTCTTCTTTTCGGCGCTTCTCCATAAACCGACTGACTTCTTTGGTGAGCAGCCAAGAATCGCCCCATTTGATCTTCTCAATCTTCTCCTCAGCTAGTTCTTGGCGGATGGCTAAAGCATCGCCAGCTCTTTCGAGAACGCCGTTGCACTCGTCGCTGATCTGGACGGCTGCAGGCATATCTGTTGGTGCCAGTAATCGCCTCTCATGTAAACGTCTCTCACTGATGGCTTGATGTAATAGTTGGATGTACTCCTGTACTTGCAGCTCGGATTTGCTACGAATTCGAGCTGCGATATCACGGACACTGTCTCGTCCCAATCTGATCAAAGCCGTGAAAAACATATCTTTCTCCGAAGACGTCCATATCGAGGATCCAATCTGACTTTCTTGAAGCGGATACTGGTCTTCCTGAATTCTCCCGGCTGCAGTATCCTCAATATCGATGTTCAAAATCTCTCGGTAATCATTGTTGTAGTACCGCTTCAGCCGCTTGGCTCTGACTTCATTCGCTGGCTTGTGAGTCTTCCTCTTGGTACGACTTCCGGCGGCACGTCTTGGTGGATCTTTGATATCACCAGGTGATTCAGGAGCCTGAAAAGTGGATGCCCACTCCTTAGCATCTTCGAAAACTTGGTGGTCCACGCTTGGAGTGATGCTAGCTCGATCCCCTATAGCACTTTGCCTTTCTCCGGAATCTGATATTTCTTCATTTTCAGAAACGAGATTGCCTCTCTTTCTCGTCCTTGTGCCTCTGCTCTTCACAGAGCTAGCTCTGGAAGAGTGAGCAATAATGGCTTGCTCGTCATGAGATGAGCTGCTTTCATCCTCTGAACCCGTCTCATAGGCTGATGCAGAAGACTCGTCGGGGTATATCACATGCTCTATAAGAGCCTCTGCATCTTCAAGGTCCATTCTCTTGCAGCTGCCAGTACTTCAGGCGATCCTGATGAAAGAGCGTGAGTTGGATGACACTCGGCATAATTTCCAGGTGGTGAAAGAGGCTCAAAGTCGGCAGGAGAAGATTTTGGTGGGAGACGAACAGGACAGAAATTCCGGGGGGGGGAGTCTTCTTGCGAGAAAATAAAAGGTTGAGGAGGCTGTGGAAACGGAATACAAAAGCGTCCTGAGATTTTGTCTGGTGATGAAATTCTTGCAGGGATTCGCGTCGGCCCGCGCCAAGCGCGAAACGTTCTTAGATGGACCACACTCTCGATATCATTGAGTCGAGACACACTCAAGGCTTCAGACATGCCTCCTGCATCAAGAGGATTGTTGACTCGTCTCCAGAAATGGAGACTGTGCTCAACCTCTCTGGTTCTGCGTCGGTACGCCACAGCTTCTTCGATTGTTAGTCCAGTCGGGCCCCCGTTGAAGATTCGCCTCCGGCAGTACCAAGAAGAATGCATCCAGGCCGTTCTTTCTCACCTAGATCAAGGCCATAAGCGCCTTGGGGTGTCTTTAGCTACTGGAAGTGGGAAAACCGTAAAGTAGACTTCATCCCTAGAGAATAGACAACTAGCTAACCTTCTTCCAAGGTCATTTTCACCCAGCTCATCGATCGGGTTCAACCCCACAAAGAAGCTGCACATCAGACGCTGATTCTGGCACACCGAAAAGAGCTTGTTGAGCAAGCTGCTCGACATTGTACCAATGCCTACCCGGATAAGCTGATCGAGATCGAGATGGGTTCAATGCATGCCAGTGGGAATGCAGATATCACTGTGGCAAGTCTTCAAAGCATCGTTTCCGGGGACCGGATGTTCAAGTTCGATCCAGACCGGTTCAAGCTCGTACTCGTTGATGAAGCACATCATATCGTTGCGCCGGGATACATGAGGACGTTAGACTATTTTGGTCTATCAAAAGCCCAGCCACACTCTCCAGCACTGGTTGGAGTTTCAGCAACTCTGTCACGGTTCGATGGACTTAGGCTCGGGGCTGCTATCGACCAGATTGTATATCATAAGGACTACATCGACATGATTGGGGAGAATTGGCTCTCGGACGTGATCTTTACGACGGTGCAGTCGAAGGCAGATATATCGAAGGTCAAGAAGGGAGTCAATGGAGACTTCCAACCCAGCGAGCTTTCTCAAGTGGTCAATACAGAACAGATCAACGAGATCACAGTTCGAAGCTGGCTGTCGAAGGCCCAAGGACGAAAGTCAACACTCGTCTTCTGTGTCGACCTCAATCATGTGGCGGGATTGACAAATACATTCCGGAAGCTCGGAATAGATGCTCGGTTCGTTACCGGAGATACACCAAAGTCTGAGCGTGGTGAGCGACTTGATGGCTTTAAGGCGGGGAAGTTTCCGGTCCTTGTCAACTGTGGAGTCTTTACAGAGGGAACCGATATCCCAAATATTGACTGTGTCTTGTTGGCCCGGCCTACCAAGTCACGGAACTTGCTAGTGCAGATGATTGGCCGAGGGATGAGACTGCATCCTGGAAAGAAGGATTGCCACATCATTGATATGGTTGCCAGTCTCGAGACCGGGATTGTTACCACTCCAACGCTCTTCGGACTTGATCCTTCGGAAATAGTTGAGGATGCGAATGTTGATGACTTGAAGGGCCTTCAGGATCGGAAGGAGGCTGAGGAGTTACGGAAGCAGAAGACTAATGAGGTCTCGAAAGCCTCCCAAAAGAATGCTGAGCCAGTGAGCAGAACTGTGACCTTCACAGATTATGACTCTGTCTTTGACCTGATTGAAGACACTACTGGAGAACAGCATGTTAGACGGATTTCTCCCCATGCTTGGGTTTGCGTCTCTGAGGACAAATACATTCTTTCCAATTCCAATGGATCATACGTCAAGCTGGAGAAGGGTGTGAACGAAAAGTCTGGGCAGGAGGAATACCTTGTCACAGAAACAGTTGCTCTCAGCCGGGCAATTTCGAAAGTTCCATTCATGCGGCCGCGGACAATTGCACGAGCAATTACATTCACAAACGCAATCCACGCAGCAGATACCTTTGCCTCGAAGCGATATCCGTTCCAGTTCATTTCCAAGAAGCAAGCATGGAGGAATAGACCAGCAACAGAAGGGCAACTGGCATTCCTCAACAAGCTGAGGTCAAAAAATGATCAACTGACCGCTGAAGCCCTGACAAAAGGGAAAGCTGGTGACATGATCACAAAGGTTAAGCATGGCGCTAAACGCCGATTTGCGAATATAGAAGCAGATAGGAGGAAAGAGGGGAGAGCTAGACTCAAATTTGAGCAGGAAAAGGCGTTGAAGGAAAGGGAAACGGTTAGCGTTGGGCCTCTCTTGTATTGAAGAGCCAACGGGATTTCATGAATGTTATGCCTTTGTCTAGTCTGCGATACCCATGGAGCTATGCATATTTTTCAGTGTATTATGGTAATTGGGTGCGCGCTGGGAGAGGGCGGATTGGAATCCTCTACTCTCCTAATGCTCTGTACAATTTGTCGCTGCCTACTGTTCGAATTCTGCATCGCTCGAGGCCGTTGAGCACTTTCCTATGAGCCAGAGACCAATACGTTCGCTGAAAATGGAATCTCTAGATTCTGGTTTATTGTTCTCAAGAGACCCAGTACTTCTCTGAGGCTTGATACCAATGTCCAGGCTCCTCCCTGGAACATTCAAGCACATGCTTCTCTCAATATTTGAGATCTTCTAGGGCATTCAGCAGTATGGGATCCATCGATTTGGATATGGATGCCGCCAGGGAAGTTTGACCATTGTTCCAGGGCCCTTGGACATTCTTTGAAGCTTGGTTGCACAATGTTCTACCGTTCGTTGAGTCTTAAAAGGGCCCTGGCTTTCATTGCCCAGGGACTGCTACGAACATTCAAGTCTGTTCCCTTTTCAAAGTCCCAGGGTTTCTAGCACATGGTGCTCAGCTGCATTTGAAATGAACAGCCATTTTTACCTGTCAGCCATCCATTGATGGATTCGTTCCATCTTGCTTTTACTCCATACGCACTTGGAAAATTAACAATTTCGTAAATTATAATTTTAGTATTACAAATGCTGGAGGGCATTGTCAGGTGCCTGCACTTGAATGTTCAAGAGTCCTTTGGGATATCCACGGGATCTTCACCCCGACTGTTTACAGAAGTCTTGGGACATTGTCGAATCGTATCCTCCCATATTAATGTTGGCCTAGGCGTCTGGCGACTAAAAGACGATGTCATAGAGATGTCACAATGATGCGATTCAATTTACGAAAATTCACACGGATGAGTCGCATAATTTGGAAGGCACTACTGGTGTGAACCTCCCACAACAGCAACCACACTCCTTCACGATTCTTCCACCACCAACACGAGCAATCGTCTGATGTGTCAAAATGGCACCAACCACCAAGTTCTTCCTTCCAGATGATGATGACACTGATGATTACTCCTCGGAGAATCGAGACCCAATTTCGCTTTCTTCGAGTGAGGTCCCCAGATCGCTACTTGTCGAAGGCTACCTCACCCATCAAAAGACTGAGACCGAGATCTTTCCCCCGTACATCGAGCGTATGCCGGAGCACACCAAAGTCGTCAAAGGATTCTTCCCTGTTGAACCTGAGCCGAAGCCAGCCAAGGACAAGTCCCAATACGATCCGGTCCCATTTGGCCCAGATTTCCCACCCCTTTCCAACAAAGCATACTACCTCACCTCTGATGGCCACGATCCGAAGTTCGCTCGCGACATGGCCAGGGTCATCGTCACCATGCCCAGTCGTCGGAAGCTCACCGAGTTGACAAAGACAGTTCAACCCAGCGGACGTCTCGTCGAGGTCGCGGAAAATGTCAACCGACGCCGAGAATCTCTGTCTGATACACCGACTCCGACCCGTTCTCGTACAGGCACATCTACAAGTCCAGAGCCTACTGTAGGACAGGAGCTCGCTGGTACAATCGACTGGAACAGATCAGGTTGGGAAGCCCCAGTCCCTGGAGCTGCTAACATCTACTCAACCGAAGAGCAGCGTGCTGACTTCATCAAAGTGATCGACGACTACGCTAAAACTAGTCTCCAAGGCTTCCGTCGCGATGGCCCACATCTCTTGATTCCTCCGGTCATTGATCCCGCCAACACCAAAATAATCTACGAGTACTGCAAGAAGTGCGGCAAGAACCATATTCCTCCCGGATCTCCAGTCACCCTTCCAGATAGAGATACCTGCGGTGCCTACCTGCCAGACTGGTTCCCGTCTCACAATTATAAACAACCGTGGGAAAACTTCAGAGGCTTGTACAACAAGATCGTTCTCTGCGAGGAGGCGGAGCGTGGTTTCAAGCATAGTAGCCTCCAATCTATGGAGAAGGTCTGGGACAAGGAGTATCACGATGAGCACCCGAAGTGGTATTCCATTGGACGTCGTATGGGTTGGTGGAAGTGCGGCATCGACACGGAGGTAGAGAGAAACTGTGAATTATGCCACAAGCCGAATCCTGCCGCTGGAGTGGAGCCCATAATTGATCCCGAGAATGCTGGTACAATCAGTGATCAACGAAAGTACTTAGAGAAGTGGATTGAAGAGCACATGAAGGCTGTTGGGATGGAAGACAAAGCAATCGCAGAGGAAATGATCCGCCGCATGAAACCCCAGGAGGTGCTTGGCTACTTTGGAGACTACAAAGTTCCGGCGGAGGAGTTGGAGGGTTACAATACTGGCAACGACTCTGATCCTGACGGTGAGAAGGAGATGCCGCGCCGACCAAACCTCAACCCCATGGAGAATCCCATTGCCACTCCCTCTACACTTGATTTGTCAGAGAAAGGTGGCTTGGGCGAAAAGGAGATGTCTGAGAAGGAGACTCCAACCGCATCTTCTAGTTCTGAATGCTTGGTCATGCGCGCTGGAAGGTCGTTCTTCGCAAAATGAAGGTGCCAGGGTGGTTTGGAACAATGAGGCCTGTATTTCGTGTGACCACTTGATTGTGCTTTTGGCGTTGGGTTTATGCGGCGTTTTACACAATTTCCGCTCTTTCATCCGTGGAGGAGGGCACAAAATGGCGTTGATAGAGAGATACCCTAAATCCGAATGAATATTTCTTTTAAAAACACGTACAAGGCGTGATACTGTGAGATGGTAAAATGCTCCAGACTTTCGGAGGCATTTGAAGAGAGCAGACTTGGAAGGTACGAAAGACTAGGGGACATTTGAAGAGAGTGGATTTCGAGTATACGAAACGTGAGGGTGCATTTATCTCGGGGGCAACGTTCTAGAGCTTCTGGGATAGGGGCTTAGGGCACGGAGATCAGAAGTGGAAAGAACGTTCATGACTTGTAGCTTCCGTAGAAGACCTTTTCATTTCAATGACCGTAGTGACGTAGTGCTATCAGAGAAAACGAGCTCCCCATGGTGCCATGACGTCCCCAGCGAACCCAGAACTATCAAGAGAGAACACGGGCTCTCGTATCCACCGATCTAAACACCCAACGCCACGCTATGCAGTATGAAAGACATTATGAAATTAGAGAGGACACGAGCTCTCGTATGCCGTCGATCTGTGTGAACGTCGTACCGTAGAACCGTGATGTATGATGTAGTGGCGAGAAATCAAGCACCCCGTGACTTTCGACCGCGCTTCTTGCTGCTTCCACCGGAGGAAGATGGTGCTGGACGGTGTGGGAGGGAGACGTCGTCTTAAAATTCCTCGCGCAGCTCCGCACGAAGTTCATCCATCAGACCCGTACGGATCTCGTTCTTGATCTCTTCCTTCACCTCCTCGCGGATCTCCTCGATGTCCTTGGCCTGTAAATATGTTCGTGGTTAGCATAGCATAGTAGGGACTAGGAGGAAGGCATGCACATGCCGTAAACGAGATCTTGACGGACTCGCGGACCATCTTCTCAACCGTGTCCAGGACGTGCTTGGTGAGGTCCTTCTTGGCGACCTTGGTGGCATCTTCGATCTATGAAAGAGTCAGAGCCGAATGTACTATAAGCTAGTGGACACCGAAGGAGGGCTTACCAGCTCGTCCTTGGTCTTGATAAAGTGCGCCTGAAGCGCGTCGATCTGGCCAGCGACTGTCGCATGCAACAGGCCGAGGCGGGAGGAGATGGAGGGATCGGACAGGACGGCTGCTTTCAGCTCGTCCTTGACAGCACTGAGGGCGCACTCGGCGAGGTCTTTGATAGTCGCTTCCTTCATCTCGTCGACAATGATATTGTTTTCTTTGAGATGATTACGAACGATATCTTGGATCTCTTTGACGAAATCCATTTTGTTTCGATGTTGTTGTGATGAGAACGAGACACTAACGCAAAGAGGAAATTTAGTCGAGTTGGATAGGGGAGAAATTTTTAGTGTGCCGGCACTACGACAAGGCTGAGGATTACTATCACCTGACTTTTGAACCTGACAAGGTAGGGAATTTCACTGCCATTGAGATGAAAAGGGTGTGAATATTGGAACTTAAGTAAATTCTTCAGAACAAAGTAATTGTTTTCATCTGAGTGCTGGTTCACACGTCAGCTGCCATGTGACTATTGACAACAAGTGAGGTATTGAAGGCCAGAATAAAACAAGCAAGCTTACTCTTGGCACCTAAAAAACAAGGATATTTTCGAAAGAGAGTTTTTCTTATGATAGATGCCTCGCAGCCCAGGCCACATCGTAGCTTAGCTCAATAGCTAGTTGCTTCTCGTACCGGAGTGGCTTGATAGTGTAAATTGGTCATTCCATAACGGGAAATTTGGCATCGCGCCTTGACTGACGGTATGCCTTGGAAATAGCTTGACCATAAGTGGGGGTATCCTGTGAGAGCTAGCCAATCCTAAGGAGGATTTGCGTCTTGATTCGAGACTGCACTTAGAAAGATTCAAATGATGACATTCGAGGAAGAAGTTGAGACAAAAGAAAGGGGTTTATTCATTGCAGTTCCAGTATTGTAAATAAAAAGTAGAGGCTATCTCAATCTGAGGGTCGTCTTCACCTGTAACTAGATTAATAATACACTTACGAACTCGATTAAGTCGGGCAGTCCGCTCAGTCGAGGTCTCCTTGGCCCGAGCATTTTGCCGCTATTGTTTTTCGGTTTGCTCCCATTCTCGCATGCAAATATTTAAGTTATTGTCAGAGATCACCTTTTCGCCAGAAGCTCAATAGTAATTCTTTTGGCAACCATATTGCTGCCGTTACAATGGTCTCTGAGAGCCGCCATGCCCAGATTCATTCCCCAAGCAAGCATCCCCCGTCCACAAGTCGTTACTCTTGGCGCAGGTTGGAGCACATGGAATTAGGGAAAGGAGTTGTAACAGTTGAGAAGCTGCCTTATCCATATCACCGCCGCTTGGTAGCAAACATGTTCTGACTGCCAGAAGGCCACATCCATTGAGGTTTGGGGAAATAAAATTACATAGAACGAGCGGTTAAGGTGAGGCAATATCAGGGACGCTGATAAGGGAGATCGGCTGCATCAAACAGATGCCATATCTCACAGTTTCAGCAAAGGACTGGTGGAGACAGGAATACTGGATCCTGAAGGGTAAAGGATGGTAGAGCGCTGGCCTCATGAGAGTATCCCGGGTGCTGGTGATATATTCAAAATCAGGTTATGACAAGAAACAAGCACTGCAGATTGGTTGCCCAGGTCAGGCCCATATCAGGCAATATCACAATCCTAGTTGTCCGGGGGGCCTACGGAACAATGTATCTGGTATTCTCAGACGCAATGTATCAGGACGTATTTGCCAAATTGAATATCCGTCCCAGCTTAATATCTCCAGGAACGCCGTCGCCAATATGCCAATCAAACATCGATACACAGCTAATCATCCTCGACCTCAGCATCTTTCCGCTTCTTCTTCTTGTCCTTCTTCACCTCATCACCTCCAACCTTGTCCCGTTTTCGCTTCTTTTTCTCGCCATCCTCCTTCGGTGCTGCAAACTCCTTCTCCCTCTCCTTCAGCTTCTCGGCCTTCTTATCCTTTTGTTTTTCCAGCCTCTCCTCCTTCACGGCCCGCTCCTTCGCCTGCTTCCCCAAGAAGTACTCTCCACTCTCAATCTGCAAGTCCACTTTACTCTTCTCCTGCGGCGGCGGGAACGGCGTGTACACCTTCTTACTTTTATCCGTAACCTTCAGTGGCACACGTCTCTTACTCAAATTTCTCTTCTTGAAATGCGGCAGAAATCGATCCCAACTTTCGCCTGCCAGTTCGGGGTCTTTTGCGAGTTCCCGCTTGATCATGAGTTCCTTGATGTGGTAGATTGGGTGGATATTGGCCATGCAATCCTCGATTATCCTCCGTACTTCCTTCAAGCCTTTATATGGTCCCATCGCCGCAACAGTATTTCCTTGCACAAGTAAATAGCATTCCGTTAGAAGTTCCAAAGCCTTCAATGTGCTTCCATTCGGACCCAATATCCTCTGTCTCCGCTTCACAAAACGCTCTTTATTTCGCACCAGGTTTCGGATCTTGATAATGTCGCATGCTACTCCGTCTTCTAGAATCTTGACAGCTTGGGGAGCGGGCACGCTTCGTGCGAGGAGTTTTATAAGGTCGCGGGCGTTCAGGATGGCGGCGGGGTCGTAGGTCTTTCGGGTCGTTTTCACGGTCATGGAGCCTTCGACTAAATCAAGGGTACATGCTATGCCGAATTTCTCGAGGGAGCGGGTAATCAGGGGCCAGGCTTCCCGCAGATAAACTTCGCGGTATTTGGGGAAGAGCGTGGCGAAGGAGGATTCTTCTGTGAATGTTCCGCCTGCATTGTCGGCGGGTGTAAATGCTTCAATCTTGAGGTTGGTTAGCAATTGCCGTTTTAGGGGATTGGATTTTCGTGGAACTCACCTTCCATTTGTCGATATCATCAGTGTCCCAAGGTTTTTCCCTCTTGTGCGTGGAAGGCATCTTGAGTTCTGTGGTGGGGTTGAGAAGCTTGGAGTGAGGTTCAAAAAAGTTTGGAAGAATTTCCAGATAGGTTCAACCGCCATACATTTCTGCGGGGCAACTCAGCCAATCAGGCGCCGCTTACTAATCACGTGCAACACGTCCACTCAGTACTAACTCAAACTTGCAGTCGATTCTTAAATATTTACATGTTAATTCTCTAAATCCCAAACACCTTCTGACTCTGACAATCGTAGCAGAAACCCTCCAAACGGATATCGAAAATATGTCGCCCCTGAAACGCCTCCTCTCGCATTTTGAGTCATCTTCTCAGTCCGGCATCGCTGCCCTCCAACCCTCCAGTTTTGGCAACCTTCCACGAGAGGTCACCCAACGCATTGCAGAATGCTTCCCCACTATCTCCACCGTCACCTTCTCTATCACTTGTCGGCCCCATAATTTTATTATTGGAAACTAACCCTTCCTGGCCCTGGAGAACGAAGACCTGGCACACGAACGATACAAATTCCTGGAACGGTTGGCTCGCGATTTGCTAAATCACATTGCTTGTTATTACTGCAATCAAGGACGCCGAAATATATTTATTTACTCAGAGATGTTCCAAGCACGGAGATTTCAACTTCCCAGAAATTTGCTGTCTCGGCGTAGATAAGGTCGGGCCACGATTCCATCCATTACAACTTCAACCTTGCAGTCTTCCATATGGCCATGAAAAGACATCGTCAAAACAGAGGGGACACCGTTGAACTTCTGGGCCTACTGACTAGAAAACCTAGGATAAAGCCTTACAGTGGATGGATGTATAAAGCATATTATTTTTTTGGTGTTACATTGGGGTCGCTTCTTGTTCGTCAGCAAAGTATATTCTTGATAACGGCCGACAAAACGTCACATTCGACCATGGCTTAGAAATCTGCGCTCATGATCGATGGGCGAGCATATATTCAGATACTCTGATTGGAACTGTCCTTCTGTGCATACAGATCTGTTGGGAGCTAGAAGCATCCCTCGACCTGAACTAGTGCGAATATTGTTTCACAGAATTCCGTCTCAACTTCAAGAGGATAGGAGGTTCCAAGGCCATCTTCTTTACCAGGTGGAAAGATCTTGAAGAAGGCATCTCAATGTTGGATTCGAAGTGGCAGAGCCATCTGCTTCCCCGCGATACACCACACCCCTGCAGAAAGTACATTCTGGGGAGGGTTCTATTTTTGCCGCCTTTGAGCAGGATACAGAGTTGCAGCTCGTTTCTTTGATGTCTCCCGCGAACGAAAAAGAATTATTGGGAACGGCTTCCCGCTTAAGTCGAGCGTTGGCAGCTGCTTGTCCTGAGGCATGTAGATCACGTGCGTTACCCCTTTTTCGAGACGAACTTCAATCCCTGTCCTGATGATCGACAACTTTCCACCCTACGCAGTAAGTCAGAATCGGCAGAAGCTTCCCTCTCTGATCTGACTTTTCCCAGACGTGCTAACTATCTAAACTCGATCCGTACTCCCCTCCCCCCCCCCCCATAGGCCATGCGTCTGCTCGTACTACTGTTCTGTGTAGGTATGGCAAACGTCTACCTGTATCTCCTCTCGCTTCCCGCCCAATCTCGTCCAACAATCTTACTCGATACCAGGGGCTTCCCGCCACACTTTTTGGACCGACGTGGCTTCATATCTCTTGCGCAAGAGTGTCAGCCCTGCTACCCTGGCGCTGGGACATCGTTTATCAGAGCAATCGCCGCGTGCCGATTCGATCAGATCCACCTGTGCCGCAGCGCCAACTGCTCGATCCCAGAGTGGATCTTCGAATCCGCAGCCGCGTCCGTTATCCACCTCGGAGGCTTTTATGAGCTTGACCTTTTTCATTACGAGAGCGCGCTGCACAAGAATCCTTCGATGCAGCGCATGAACATCAACACGTATACTTGCTTGCGGCACACACTGACGCTTCAGGCAGCACATGATATAAGATGTGCAGGCACGGCCTATCTGTTTAATTGCCCAGTTTATCCGATTTGTGTATCGCAAGGGCGGGCTTGGTCTAGATATGATCAATCTTTGAGAAACATTGTGTAGATTGAAGGAAACAAAACATTCACCCACGATGCGCCTGCGCACATTTGACCGTGCCATACACTGGCCACTTATTACCGCATTTGATTGCTACTCATCTCAAATGCATTCTTCACCCGTGACAATGCGGCCCATTCCATTGGATCTCGAGAAGAGAGGAATTGTGCGCGACGCAAGGTGCTGCGTGCTTAGCTTTTTATAGATCTCTAATCAGAAGCGCGGATAAGGGGTAGTTCGCAGCAACAAGTGCAATCTAACCTTCTCGCCATCTAACCTTCATCATACTCTTTTTCAACGACATTATAATTGCCAACCACACTCGCTGCATCTTCCTGTATACCGGTTCGGTCGTTCTGATCCCCTCGAGTCATTCGTTTGAGCGCGTTCGAGTTCTTTGCTTCTTTTGCACGTCAATAATTCAACTCGTCCATCCAGCACGAAATAATACGCCTACTGTTTCCCCTCTTCATCTCGAACTCCTACTTCGATACATAGTACTAGACGCGTTCCAGACGAATGCGATAATAATTCCCCTCGTAGCCTCATCGCTCTCTCGCGCTCCTCCTTCCAACCGTCACCACGGCGTCCACACTTGCTCCCTACAGGGCTTCGGCCATCGACCACATCCATCCTGCCTCAAGAGAGCTAGCCCGAGACCTACCTTCCTTCAAGATGGCGAATACCTTCGAAGAAGGACGGCAGTCGCTCCCCACGATGGATCCCATCTCACGCCCTTCCTCGACCTCGACACAAAACTCGACGTTGCACCACAGTGCTTCGCTCCCACAGCTTCCTGGCCTCTCTGCTCTCGCATCCCTCGCGTCTACGAATAACTCTCCGCAATTGAGGTACGTTGGAACATGGAAGAGGCGTGGGGAATGTCTTGGTTGGTGTGAACATCTGTGGTCGCGGTGGACTGTAAAAGGGGTTCCGCCGTCAAGTCAAGGAACGTTTGACACGATTTAAAATATAAGGGAACATTTTCAAGGAACATTCGGCCTTGCATATCTTGCAACCTTCCAAGTTTTTCTGGGGATGCTGTTTCGGAGCTGTGTTGCAAGCTACCCAGGCAGAGGAGTTCAAAGCTGATGCTGGTCAAACAGGGCATTCAACGTTCCCAGTCCGATGGGCTTCTCGACATCCTCACCCTCTGCCACCACGGGAGGAGGCCAGAGCAATTCACCGGTACGTACTTGCAGTTTCCACGATTTCGGGATGTATTCTGCCCATTGCTATATTTTTTATTCTGTGTTTTGACCTCTGTCGCACCCACCCTTTATCTCATCCATCATTTGCCCCTATCATATCTGGGTTGCACAGGTGGCGCGCTTCGGCCGCCCGACGCAGCGCACTCTCGAGCGAAATTTTCCAACTCCCTTCCCGATAAGCACAATCTCTCCTGCGATAGCAAACCTCCAGTTTTTCCCCAACACCATAACCATGGCAACAATGGCTGCTAACGATCGCGAAACCACACAGCCTACGTGCCAAAACTGCACTACCTCGACGACTCCCCTCTGGCGACGAGACGAGATTGGCTCCGTGCTCTGCAATGCCTGTGGCCTATTCCTCAAACTCCACGGCAGACCTCGGCCGATAAGCCTGAAGACAGATGTTATCAAGAGTCGCAACCGCGTTAAGAGTTCCGGTTCTGCACAGGGAGCCAAGAAGAAGGTGAGTAGTTCTCTGTTTTATGCAGACGTCCTTGAAAGGGAGCAGATATTGACGCGTCGTCGCAGAGTGTATTCGACTCCAATGGTCTCGAGCAGACGCGATCGCAAGGAGGAACTCCACCCCCCGGAGCCATCGGTCATCGACGAACCTCCCAAAAATCCGCGAACGGTCACTCTGATGGCTCGAACTCTCCCATCTCCCGTACTGCGACGCCCTCGTTGTATGCTCATATGCCCACTTTCAACGGCCGCACCCTCGATGATCCCTACAATCACTCCCCATCGCTGCCACAACTCCACCTTCGTCAACCATCTCCCGGCCGCTCTGCCTCCCCCTTGAACGGAGCACACAGCCTTGAAGTCCCCCCAACCTTCGAGCAGCTTATCGCCCAGAACTCCGCCCTCAAGACCCGCGTCAGCGAACTCGACCTCATCAACGAGCTGTTCCGTGGCCGGGTTACACAACTTGAGCAAGACGAGCAAAACGCTAGGAGAGGCGAAGAGATGCGTCGAGACTCGGAGCAAGATCTGATGAGACGTCTCGAGGAGTCGCAACGCCGCGAGAACCAGCTCAAGCGCCGCCTCGACGACGTAGAGCGCGAACTCGGCGAGTTGCGTGACGGAGCCCCTCGTGCGAAAAAGATGCGCGTTGCGGACATGGTCGGCGATTCTGAGTGTTCAACTCCTCAATCAACCACATAGGCATTTCATGAATTCAGGCGCAAGGCATTCATCACTCGGACGGCGGTGTTTTCTCCTCTTTGCTTCTCCGTCGATGATACCACCATAACGAACTCTTTTTCTCCTGGTACGTCTCTACATTCAGTTCCAGACGCTCGTGACGTGTCACTAACTCCCTCCAGGTCGGGATCTTCAGTCTCAACCGTGGAGCTGTACCATCACGCCTAGCTATTGCATGTTTCATTTTCCTCACCAAAAAAATAGCGCTTCTTTCGATCGATGACCAGCGCGAAACGTTTCTATAATGTCAGATTAATTACAACAACAAACAACAACTTTTTCGGAGTCTGCTTTTCCTCTTTCTCCTTCGACCTGTTATCTAGACATGTGCTCTGGAGATGGCGACTGGATGACTACCAGGGGACAGGGATTCGGTTCTCCGGATGAATATGGAATGGAGTGTGGGAGTAGATACGGAACTGCAATGAATTGAATGGAAGGATATGGATGGGGAGGAATGGAATGGAATACTGGAGGGCTTTTCACGCATGCATGCATCAGGATCTCTGCGCTGGGTCTGCACGGCGCGACACGGTCTGTCACTGCATTCTGCTGATATAGGCATAAAAAAATAAAAGTCTCATGATTGATTTCATACTATCTATCTATCTATCTATGTATCCCCATCCTTCTGGTGAGAACGACGTGTTCTGTTCCCCTTTGTCGATTAGAGATCTCAGATATGGATGGAGCTTGCGGAAAATTTTCACCCACACGCGGACGGGAGAGATAAGGCAAGCTTTCAACCCTCCCTCCTTTCCTTATCATCCCCACTCCACATTTCGGATAAAAACGCAAGGCGGGGCGGGCCAACCTTATTCCTTATCTGTACTTCGTAACATCACAGATTACAGAATTCCTTCCTTCCTTCCTCGAGGAGAATCTAAACTAGCCATGCCGTATGCAATCTAGACCCGTTGTTCATTTGATAGTAGTTAGAAAACGTGAATTCGCACTACTCCATGATTTATAGTTATTTCCAGAAAGTGTTTGGCTAGCGCTGCTCGGTTTTGAGCTGTTCTGCCTTACATCAAGTCAAGGTGGAGATCTCAGATGCCGAAATATTTTCTTTATATGATTACATATTCAAAGTCTGCTCCCTTCATCAGTCGCAGAAGTTCTGGGTTGTAGGATCTAGATCCTCCTGACGGCTATTCAAACTGACATAGGCACTGATTTTGACCCGCCGCTTGTTGGTCCACCTCGAGACAAGCTTAAATCCCCAATCTAAAGCAAAGAGGGGAATCGAATTTGAAAACACAGAAGCATCTGTCTCGACTTGACACCGTCAGTAAGATTACATCCTTACTTCAGGGATCAGACAGAATTGTGGAAATCATAATCAACACAATCTTACCGAATTGGAAACGGACTCCCCAATTTGGTTATCCACAACTCTCTGATATATGTCAGAAGTGATCCAGAAGATAGCTAGAGCTGTCGCTCTGTGATACAGTGGCTGTCATCACCCCAAGTGCTTGCCTTGAGGTGCACACTTTCATTCTCAGACAACAAATTCTTGCTTCCGGCACTGGTCATCGGACAGATGGTCCGACTCGAACGCTGTTGAGGCATGTATCGAGAATATCGCCATAATCTGAGACGTAGGGCTCCTCCGCCGCCACCCTTTCTGTCCGTTTTCTGGAGCGATGCGCCCCCTACGCTCAAGCTCGCTATAGCAACTGTAACAAATGTCGCAGTCATCAGACGAAGAGGCACACCATGAACAATGGAACCGGGGAGCAAATGGCTGAATGGATCCAAGACAGATATCGCATGCGACCGTCCAAGTGAGTGGCTCGAAGGGATCAC
The DNA here is from genome assembly GCF_002865645.1 of Hyaloscypha bicolor E. Lineage (NCBI taxonomy): Eukaryota > Fungi > Ascomycota > Leotiomycetes > Helotiales > Hyaloscyphaceae > Hyaloscypha > Hyaloscypha bicolor. Next base: position 2,305,279 of record NW_020194685.1, on the reverse strand, counting down.
GAGAGACGGCTCCCTGGCCGGTTAAGGCTGAAGGTGATAATCGTGTCCGCGGGCCAGGCGTTGGTGAGGTCTTAAGCTCGTATGATGTGTACGCCCAGGGGATAAGAGGATGGGTGCAGCATCTTCCTTGGTTGACACAGTCATAGCAGAAACCCCAGTCGCCATTGTTGCAGAGATCGCATTGAAAATAGCAATCATTAGCGCATTTCAGGCAGTTGGAGCAAAACATTCCTGTTTCCAAACGTAACAGTGGTATGCTCGATGTGGATGCCAGATCTGCAAAGCGACTGGCAATCAGTGTATGCGGTTGCTCAGCTCCCGCAGATAAGTATCCAGAAGACTTAAGCCTCTCCCACCTAGCCCAAGCAGTGGAACCAAATCCAAACCAGTTGGGACAGCCTTTGCCCGCTCTATAGCATTCCAGGCATATGTTCCAGCTTCCATTAAAACATTTGTCGCAGTTGTAATGAATGTTGAATTCAATATGAGGCTTCGCACACTGAGAACAAGTGAGAAGGAGCGCTGGAAAACACCCTACTACCATTAATCGTTCCTCTCTCGATTCCGTATATGAATCTAAGTGTTGTCAGTACTAGATTGTACAGGTGACCACTTATACAATCAGAACCTATACCTTGTGACATGCTGGTTGCAAAGTCTTCAGTCATTGTCGCTTCCAATGCGGCTGCTAACCACCAGGACTTTGTCATTCGCGCTTTGGCTCTATGTCCCTGGGAAAGAGCTATATATTGGCAGTCGATCAGTCGCCTAATCCCTTTAAACTCCTCGATTTCAATAGTCCAGAATTTGGCCATGTCAATCCCCGAGTACCGCTCAGCGCGTCCGAGGTTCTCACATAGCCTGAAGAAACCTTCATCTAAAATTGGAATGATTGCTGCTTTTCGTGATTCAAGCACTTTGATTTTGGGCCATCCCTCGAGCACACGATTAAAGTTGATCTTGTCGAGGGCCGCAGCTGTCGGAGCGAGATGTGCCTTCATTTTTGCCACTTCTCCAAATAGCTCCTCCCCTCTGGAGGTCGAACACAGGGACGAAAGATACGCCCTCCATCTTTTGTCTTCTTCCTGTCCTTCCTCAATAGTATCACGATACTTTCGAACGCACAGGGCCAAAAGCTTCACCCCGATTCTGCTGATGATACTGGATTTCTTGAAAGGGGTAAAAAGGGTGGCAATATCAATGACGGGCGTTATGCTCTTAGTGGAAAACTTTGACACTGGTTGAGGCGTGATTTCTGAATTAGACCGGCTCTCCTCGAGAGCGACGGAGGTCTCTTGCCGAGCGGCGGCAACCATAGCTTGCGGACCATCATGATCCCTTGATAATGGCCCTGAAGAGATTGCGACATCTAAGCAAGGGTCTTTACGAAGCTGGGGATATGGATCAAAGGCTTGTGGGAGCGCTTCCGGTCCCTGTGAGACAGCGCGGCTTATAATTGTGTGGAGAAATGTGGAGGTGCCAGATTCGGCGGAAGCAGACGTCGGAGGCATTTCCTCTTCGTGATCTCGTGGTTGGATAGATCCGAATCCAGCTTGCTGAGATGCAGATGTATCGACAGTTAAATCCTGTTGAATTGGCGGAGCTTTTGTAAAATGATGCTCCTGCTCGACAGGGGCAAGATCCTCCGAGATATCCGTCGGGGCGGGGAATACATGATCTTGCTTTGGTGCGGACTGATGCATTCCCATTTCATTCAACACGTCACTCTGAACTAGTTTCAGCAGGTAAGCCTGGAGCATATCACTGTGCTTATCAAGCTGGTTGCTCTTGAAACCCTTTGAAATAAGCTGGCGACGGAACTCCCGCTATACTTCCTTGTCATCCCCATTGTACGTAGACATGGAGAGGAGGGAAGCCGTGGATTGACACCGGGACCCAGACTTCGCCTTCAAAGCTTCCTCAACCATTGCTAATTTGATGCTTTGGAAGCCATCTATCATAGCCGTGCTCGTTGCATCGAGTTTGTCTTCCAGCCTTCCCGTGGCTCGGAGCTGCATGGTGTCCAACAACACGGCGATTGTGGTCGTGTAGAAGGTAATCTTGCCCCTGACTTCTCCTAGTGCTTGTATCTTCGAGCCGAAGCGTATTTTGTGCCATAATTTGCTTGTTGGATTGACAGGCTTGTTGCCAGATAAGCCTTCATATTTCGCCAGGAGAGTTTGTAGATCCTCAAGGATATTCTCGCAGCCATTGATAGCTGGGGCTAGCTGGGTTGCGAACGCTCGATCTCCACGCAAGAGGGGGGACGAAGCCTTTAAGGATTCATCGTGAAGAAGTTCGAGGACACTGTGAAGTGTCTTGACGTCTCGGGCAAGGTCGTGATATTCAGCACCAGCGGCGATGCAGTTATTGTACTGGGTACGGGCGACGTCGATGAGTAAGATGCTGTCCCTGACTGAGAAGCCAAACGACATGGTGGTTGATCATAGTGATGATTGACGACGGAATCGAGTTTCGAGAGGGGAAGTGGGTGTTTTGGTAGGCTGAGTTCACGGCGGCTGCGACTTCCCTTTCTTCGGCCACCAGGTTGGTGGCTTGCTCAGCCCGCGCTAAAGCTTCCCCTGTTCCAGCAGGTCGACCCAGCAGGCTTTCATGATGAATAGAGGATATTGAAGGACGCTAAATCTCATCAACGTAGATACCGTAACATTCATATATGCAAATAGATCTGTCCTGTCTTCCCAATCTATGGTTCATAGCCGATCCATAGTCTTTCCATATCCCGGGTATCATAACCACCTTCACCTCACAACTCCCTTTGGCCAATCCATATATCTCATGCAACATCAACGTCGTCCGAATAAAATGCAGGCAAGATCACCCATGCCCCAACACCGTGTAATCAAAGTCGTGGCTGCTAGGGTTCACAACAGCCCCTTGATCATCAAGATCATCACCCCGGCTATTAACCCTCGTAGCCCACTCCCTTACCTCTCGCCCTTCAAATTCCTCCTCCAGCTTTAGGCTCTCCTCCTCCACAGTCGTCGTCCCACTCCCCCCACCCTCACTACTCCCCACATCCCCACCTTCAATGCCCTTCTCCTTCTCCTTCTCTTTATCCTTCTTGCGGTGGAAAATCTGCACTTGCTGGTCACCGGAAGGACCGCGAGAGAGGACAGGAGAGACGGTCGAGGTACCCGAGTCCGGGTTACGATGGAGTCGGGAGTGCTGCGGGGACCGAGGACCGGGGTGTGCAGGATAATGGGCTTTCCCGCGGGTTTCATGCGCGAAATCAATGTCCGCTATTTCATCTGGAGAGCGGGGAGCATAATGTTTGTCGTGAAGATCTTGGAGTTCTTGTGCTTTTCTGCCCTAAGAGGGAAGCGGTGTTAGTAAATGAGCAAGCGGGGGGAAAGGAAGCCCTACATCTTTAGCCATCTTCCTCGTGTACCGATTCAAGCTCTCGCAAAGCCGGTCGAGAACCCACTCGCTCTCACTGATATCTGCCAACATGGGACTATCTTCTCCTATCCAGTCCCACTCTACTAAGCCCTCCTCTTCCTCTTCGTTCGCTACTTCTTCTGGCGTGTTCCTGCTGAAGCGAATCAAGCGTGTGAACTCTACCCATTCTTCATAGTTGTACTTCTTTGGGCGAGGAGTCCGCAAATCATTGGCTACGTGCTTTATCGTCACTGCCAGTTTTCTTGCAAGTTCATGTTCTGTCTGCTCAGGCGCTTCTTCTGCGAGTTTTTCCAACGTTGGCTGAGCTGCTTCAGCTTCTTCGATTGCCCCACCTTCCTCGTCCGGATTTTGCAACCCGAAACCTCGCTCGATTCTCTTCTTCGCTTCTCGCTCTTTGGTTTTCCGTTCCAGCCACTCTTTAAGTTGGGGATGCTTTTGAAGGAAATCGTGCCAGACGCCCTCTTTCGGCATCACGGTCCAATCTGCAAGGGTGAAGGTTCCTCGATTCACAGCCGCGACGACGGTGTCGCCCATGTCTGAGACGAGGATTGTCATGGTGGGCACAGCGACCAGTGACCAGACGATAAAAAATGGTTTTCCAGCATTGGATTTGGGTGAGAAGTCGCCGTAGCCGATAGTGAGCAGGGATACGTAGCAGAAGTACAGAGCTTCGAAGTAAGTGAGATCTTGAATCCGTTTCTCGGCAACCATGAAGATGGCAGCACCAACACACCACAAGATGCCGAAGGCAAAGACTGACATTGCAAGTGCGTAATATTGCTTGAATCTGCTGGTGTTGGACTGGATCTCCCGCATGGCCTCAAAACGATCCTTTTCTTCTTTGAGAAGGATGAGCTTCTCACGGCGATTTTGACGCTTCACGTGGGCGTCTTTGCCAGCTGCTCGCATTTGCATCTTGGCATCTCGGCTCAGGGGTGCTTTAGGCTTGTGGGCTCTGCCCGCTCCGCCACGCCCCCCACCACCCGCTGGAGCCTTGCTTTTGTGCTCGTGGAAAGTGATGGTGCGGCCGTGGACATCGAAATGTCCGTACTGCTCAAGGGAGGTACGGCGATCCCTTAGAGTGCCAACAGTGGACTGCTTCCGGATCCCGGTGGAAGCGCGTCGGGCGTCAGAGTCCCTACGTGGAGGTAAACCGAGACGATCTCGTAGTTCCTTCTCGCTGGTGACTGAGCGGCCAAATGTCCGTTCTCGCTCATGAAGTTGATGTGCCTTGATAACCTTTTCTTTAGACATGCTGGTAGCGAACTTTCGAATACTATTGATCATCAAACCTAGGAAGATGATACCTATGACTGCAAACGGGAAGACGAATCCACGGCCTGGGTCGTTGTTGGCCGTTATGTCTCCGAAGCCTATGGTCAAAACTGTCACATCCGAGAAATAGAGAGCATCAGCGTACTTCCAGCCACATACTTTGGAGAAAATTCCTGCGCCGCCGGCGAGCCAGAGGAAGAACATCATGGTTTGAAGAATGAGGGTTCGCTGGTCATCGTCAAGGTCAAAATGTTGTGGGTAGTGGCCGAGAAAATATCCAAGCATGTTGATCATCAGAAGCATAGAGCTAATTAGGTAGAGCACTGCTGCGATGATAGCATGCCAAAAGCCTTGAGAGTAGGTTTCACCGGGTCTTATAGGAGGAACATACTTGTTCATGGCCACGATGATACCAATGAGCTGAATATACAGTCAGAATCTGGACTTGAATTGGTTGAAAAGACACTTACAATGCTCGTAGCAAAGTACCAAGAGATGATTGTCAATGGTAAAGCAACAATATACCTCACTCTCCTTGTGAAATTCAGCAACAAGGCAAAGTTGCCAAAGAAACCACAAGCCAGAGATATCGCATTCAAAATGACCTCCCTATCACAGCATTTCTCAATATCGGTCCTCGAGATATTGCAGAAGCGGACTCACCAGTGCGGATCTGGGATGTCTACTCCCAGAGCATCCAATCCCTCCGGTAATTGTCCATTGTTCGGCAGTGTAACCCTCCATTTCGAGACCAAAGCTGCAATCGACAGCACATTTGCCATAGGACCAATTGTCGCAGCAAGGAGAGGAATGGCCGTCGAGGCAAACCACCAATCCCTGAACTTGAGTTAGCAATTCGACTGCCAGCCCCTCGGACGTATCTTCAGGACTTACTGAGGCAGATCATCGGTCTTCCCTCTGAGCTTCAGCGTCCCAATCCTCCGAATCCCCTCCTCTCTGTCCAAGGTGCTGACCTCGGTCCTGGTCAAGGACAGGCCACCGCTGAGACTGCGGCCGTTGTCTTCTCCCTTTTTATCGTCCGCCATGGTTGTATTTCCGTCTTTGCAGCGATGGCATTATGTCTCCCAGACGCCGTCGGAACAGTCATATGCTGCTTGAATCACCTGCTTTGTGTCAAGTTCTCGGACTCGAGGGGAGGCCGGGATCCAATTCGTGCATTCAATTCGCCTCGTTCGGAAGCTCCGGGCTGTGCGCTCCAATGATCCGCCAATGCCCCAGAAACGGAGATGGGAGGAAGAGATATATAGATCCGTGAGGATAGGTGTATGTCTAGGTTGGCAGAGGCAATTCAGCTTGCGAAGTGTGGGGAGAGGAAGTAGATAAGAGCAGCATCTAGTGCAAGAGCGAAGGAGGGCGTCGTTGCAAGCCACCAGAAATGGCCGAGTAGAAAGTCGAGCCCGCCGACATCTCTGCAGGGGTCGATCCCACGCGGGGCAGTGGGCCACCGCATTTGCAGGCATGTTCAGACCTGGCGAGGCTTGTTCTGTGGCCAGCCAAGATAAGCGCAAGCAGGCGATGATCGATTGACAAACCAGATCCTGAGGTCTAGATCTGAGTGATCTGGGTGATCTGGGTGTGCTGCACCCGGTTCCACAAGTCAAGTTTGCAACGAGCTGGGTATTGATATATGTCTCCGTGGATTTGGAATTATAGCCCGAAGACAACGCTATCCAGACTCCCTTCAGTTTAAGGCCCAGCTTGATACTAGCGAATTTTGCAATGCTTTGCTACTCTGTTCTGGAAGCCACACTGCATTGTGTCCGAGTACCGGCTGCAAATGCATCACGTGATGGGATATTCCCGTCCGAGAGAGGCCAGCCCTGAGGGTTTTCAGCGCACATACCAGCTCACGTTTCTCTTGGCTAGGGTTGGCAGAGAGCGGTGCTGGAACAACAACAGAGACTTTTTGTCATTCTTTGCTCGTGTGTGTTGCAGTTTCGAGAATGGCGTTGCGGTGTGATCTGTGTCACTGACTTGAGGGGCTGTGAATGTGGAGATAGGCGTATGATTGCGGCAGGGGAGAGAATGGCGCGGCGATAGGCTTTGTGACCATCGCTCTGAGTGGTGCAATTTCAGGCTTGTGGAGAAACGTGCCCTGTCTTCAGTCGGCTTGACCGACTTCGTTCCAGTATTATCTCCTGATGCGTCCCAGAAGTCTGGGATACCATACCCAAAGAAGGAAATCATGCCTCACGACTTAGAAGTCGATAGTTGCCAAGTATGTATATTGGCTTCTCATTCGGGCTGTCTTTACACTCGATACTGTCATCCTCGAATGGCTGCGTTAATGTTTATTCGACGGGCTTGGGTTGGTCCAGGAGATGCTGCACGCAATGAGGACTATTCATTTTCCAATCTCCTATGCCAATTTGGACATTTCAGATCCTCTTTTCTCTAAATGTTTCCTCGCATTATGCAACATTCGAAGTCTTCTTCCTTCACATGTCCCACAGATGTTGGAACATTGAAGTTCTTTCAGTCTAGATGATGTCCAACCCGACTAACGGCTGCGGAAATTGTATTGCACAAACAGAAGAGACCTCGTAGTCCCTCCCAGTACGACGGGATTCTCCCTAACAGCTCAGGGCATTATCTTGGGGTTTGAAGAGGGATCACGTGAACGAGCCCAAAAAACAAGGTCATGGTTTACTGCACAGCTTCGGACATGGAGAACAATATCCCACAAAATCGTGAGTGATCACAAGGAGCAAGTTGATGGCTTTACTGCATAGCTTCGGACAACGGCTGCGATGTGCAACGAAATCTTTGATTTCAAAGAGCTTCACTGGTGAGGTATCACACAGACGCAAGGTTATGGCTTCTGCATCGTTTCGGACGGTGGGTGCGAAATGCAACAAAATTTCGATCTCTGGGAGCCATTATCCAATGCGAGGATATTCTAAATGTACCAAAATGTTTTGGAAATTGGGTGCGATGTGCAACGAGATAGCGTTGTGGGGAGATGTTCTCTCTGAACTTGCCAAGAGAGACTCTCATTGTTCGAGAGAACTTTGGAAATTTGGGCGGTAGGCTACAAATCCTTGAGACGGATTTCAGCTAGAGATATTCACTCCGGACTAAAAAAACAAGATCAGATGAGACTTGCGATCGGTGGTACTTGTGGTCAGAAGAGATTTGAGCTTGGGTGAGACCCATCTGTCCCATTGGACGAAATAGGACAGGCAATAAATCCTCTGGAGTCAATTCTTAAGGCGACACCTCCTTCCCGCCCGATCCCGTATTTCCAATTTCCCAACGAGGTTCTGACGAAGTAGACTTTGGAGATTCATTATTTCCTTCCGTGGAGGACAATCTCATTGTACTAGGAAAGCCTCGAACATTGGGCGATGTGCAACAATTTGAGAGGAGAAATTCACCTCCCACCTCTAGAAGGAGAACCTCAAGCTCAATGTACCAGAAACTTTCGTACATTGAGTGCGATGTGCAATAAAACCAGAGCAGATTCACTCGAGGTGTTGAAAGTCGGGATGGGTAATCAAGATATCAAGGGTGGATGAGAGAGTCAGAAATATCTTCATTTAAAAACTCATCTGCCATATGAACACTCGTCCTATATATGCAAATTATACATCCTCCACACATCTGAACAGCCAATTACTGTGGTGTTCCGTGCCCAAACACCGAGTTCGTAGCAGCCTTAACCCGTCAATCCTTACTGACTTAACTCTATTTGATAAACTTCATCGAACGTCAGGTTCCAAATCTAATACGCAGAATATATATCTAGATGTCAATATATGTCATGAAGTCAGCCTTTTTAAGGAGCTGCTTTCCACTTGGAATACGCTTCAACAACCCGTCAACTTGTTTTTCGGCCAATATAATCCGGCTGAGCCCCAACTGCAAAGTCAGTTCTTGTTCCTGCAACCAGAGGAAGCACAAACTCACAGTCAAATTCGGATTATTATACGCCACAGGGTGATTCTTGATATAATCCGTCGTCGGATAACCAGGCAGATCACAAGCAATGTTCTCATGTCCCGGCTTCTGGTAAAGCCGCACATATTCAATATGCATCACAGTCGGCAACACCAAATCGGCCATGAGAATCTCACCCCAGGCACCACTGATACTAAGATTGAATACCATAGACATTGGCTCTTGGGAGACTTTCCTGACTCCCACATTGCCGTTGGGGCCAGTTGCTCCACCGTCCATGATGAAGGAGGGATCTTCACCAACGAACCGGCGAATTTGCCTCTGGTCGTGCCGGAGATTTATTCAAATGCGTATTTCTGGTATTGCGTGCCATTACACCATTGGTTATTGAGCAGTATGGTGCCTGAGATAGCTTGCTGGTATGGACCGCCTGTGTCTGCCGTTGCGTTTGTTGCCATGGCAAAATCCTATTAAGTCACCTCAAACGCTTGATTTGGGTCTCACAAATTACTCACCCTGACAAAGGATTCCAGCGGAGGACCCCCGGTAAAGGTGCTCGTTTCGCGCTTGGCGGGTAAAGCCATGCTGTTGATTGAACTCGCAATGGAGACGGTGAATAAGGAAGAAGAAGGGAAGGAAGATGAGGAGGACAAACGGAGCACTGCAAAGTATCAACAGGAAATTCGCTACCTTTTATGCTGTTGGCACCCCCGTGCAAGGAGCACCCAGTCTGCCTTAAGGTGTCGGATTGCGCCCCTTCCTGGACCTTTCTTCATTCTCCACTTCTCTACTTCTCACCCCTACCGATACATGTACAAGGCCCAGGTCAGCTGCTGTCCCCCCCTGAGGAGCTGACGCGACACACGGGTTGTTTAGCAAGGTTGTGTCTCAAATCAGGCCTTTCATCGGCTTTCACCTCCTAATAATAGTACCGCTTGGACCCACAAGTATCAAGACGGCCACTGCAGCGCCTCACAACTCGAAGCTGAGGGATTAATATGCATCTAGATAACGTGAGTCTTGCACTTAATGTGGCCAAGGCACTCCAGGTCGGGACCAAACACCGAATACCCTCATTCACCTTCTAGTTCAGAGTTGGTAGGTAATAATTGAAGGAATATGCCCCGTACAATTCCTCAGCTCTGTTGCATTCCTTGTTCAAGTTTCGTCGAGCGGATCTGTTTCAGGTCAGGCTGTATTATATATATTTATTGGGGATCCAAAGTATTCCTCGATATTGTAACGTCTTCCATTAGCATCTTCCACTAGCACTTTCCTAAATACACCCGTACTCATCACTCGTCTGGAGATAATCGCATTTAAGTGCCGTCACCACCGTAGCTGTACATGCACAAATTATTTAATGTAATCTTACAATAATTTGACACAAATATTGGAACACAAACATATACCCGAAGGATCACGATTTGATAGGAAAACCATTAGTATAAAACGAATGGTTAATCTGTGCTATAATGGAATGGTCATTCGCACGAATAGCACGGTTAGAAAGGGGTCGTGGCAGAGAGAAAAAATATCCTCTTAGATCTTGATTTATCAGCTAGGAACTTTACCATCTAGTTACATGAACTAAATTTTCATGAACGTATGCAGCATTCCCAAAAGACCTATTGATATTCAAAAGGTCTTTCGAGGAATACGAGGAATATCTGCCCCTAGCTCATACGAAGCTCTCCGGCGCCTCGTACTTTCAACCTTTCTTGTGGAATGGTAGCGTGGTGACGCCCCCCTGTGCAGTGACCTTGACTTTTATGAACGTTAAAGTTTCATCAACATCCACTTCCATATCAGCATTGTTGAACACATGACTCTCCTCCCCTATGTATTCAAATTCCATGGGCGGATCCACATCTTCGTATATAATTCGATCGAACTGAATCTGCCCCTCGACGTGAACGGGAATACCTGGACTCAAAACGAGCTTTGTGAATGGTCCCCCATCGTGCTGCAACCACATCTTTAGAATATCATCGCTGGTAAAGTCGGTTTGGGTGGTGGTTATTGTAGGCATCTCCTTGCTGCATCAGTCAGAATATAAGGTAAGGTATTTCTCGTAGAACCTTTGTACGGTGTGAAGCACTACCGCCTACGCAGCGCCGGAGGTGGTAGATTTGGTGTAAGAAGACGTAGTACACACAGAACAGAAATATGCTCGATTGCTATGTGATGATAGAACTATTACCTGCTCCACTAAGCTATGTGGGAGCAGTAATATTGGCATCATGTACTCACATGAGATGTGACGTTTGTCAGTTCACAGCTGTTCTTGAAACGCGGTAATTGGGGCTCTCAAGGGATCTTTACGTTTCATCATTTTCTGCTTTTGAGGTTACCCGAGAAAGAGTCTATGGAGTTGCCACACGTTGCAGTAGATGACGCAGCCAACGTTGGGATGAATCAGCAGGCTCCAGGGCGAAATGCTTTTCGCAAACCAGTTAGCAATCATTACCAAAAGACGTATGTCTGTTGTCACATGCTCGAAACCCAAACTCAATCGTGAGCCTGATTGCACTTATGTTGATTGGATGATCATCAACACTCCAAGCCACCACCAGAAGTGTGGCAGTAGGCGCTGCTGAGTTCGAGTATCCCCAGAGAATCAACCGGTGACCGAATCAAGCTCAGCCGTAGGCATCCTTAACTGCGCGAATCGAGCATCGGGATCGTTTTATGGTGGCCCCGATGATAGGCAACAAGCCAAGGCTTCCGCATCCCTAGAGGGCCGGTGAGAAGCCTTGTCAATGCTATTGGACAGTAGATAGTCACACTCAAGGTCAGCTCTCTCCGACCCGCACCAGAGAAAGAGAGGATGAGTGCCTTTAGTGTGTACGCATGTAGTTAGGCTAAGACCAAAAAATAAATGCCTTGCAGTTGACAATCGTGCAGCGGGTTGCTCCGCGTGGCGTCATTTGACATTGGTTTTGTGGGAGAAAGGCGGGCCGGGCCAGTGCTCGAAAGCGGGCGGAAAATCTGATATCCTGCTGTGTTGTCAGTAAATCTGATATACCTTCTCTACCTGCCGTATTAAGCTGGCCAATTAATTAATGAGACAAACCTTACAGGCTCTATAGCCTGTAGGAAGAGTAGATTTAGCAATGTTTATAGGGCTTGTATGCTATATTTTGGCCCCGGAAAGCATGCATGGCCCTATTTACAGTGCTTCCCTCGCTACCGGGCAATACTTATGGCCGCGATCTCTCTATTCCCAATTCTCAAAATCTATAGAACTTTAATAAAAACCTCACTAGAAGTATATTTAAATTTTGAAAATGAATTAAATAAGTAATATATGGAAGTATATAAGTCTAAAAGTGCGATACCCTCGCTAAAAAGTGGCAGCATTAAGGGTATTCAGGGTAATTTAAGGGGCAACAGTAACAACGATAGCGACATTAATAGCGACATTAATAAGGACATTACTGGCTTTATAATTCCCATTGACTAATTGGCTAGCTTAATGCGGCAGGTACAGAGGGTATGTTAGATTTACTGATAACACAGCAGGGTATATCGGATTTTCCGCCTCGAAAACGTGCCCGCCCGTCCGCCCGTTTTGGGGCACTGCAGCTCGCAACACGGGATGGGCCGCCGAATTGAAAAACAATTGTCACCTACTGAAGATCTCATTGGAGTTGAGATGTTTTAGCCTGAAGTTGTTGCGAAGTGGCAAGTGTCCTGGTGCAGCTTTGACCCCTGGCGTGGATGCGCCCCGGCGGCTGCTATGCAAAGCTCGTTCCATTGACATCCGCAGTCGGTGGAGGCTGAAGGCGGTCAAAGATTGTACGCAGGTACCCAAGGTTCATCCTTTTGCGCAATCGAGATTTCTCGTACCTCTGAATGTGCAATCATTACGCTCGAGTCTCCAGAAGACATCCAAGGATGGCGAACGAAATTGACTCGCAGCTTGGCTCCAAATTGCCGGATGGTACTGTAGTCAAGCTCTTCGTTGATTCAGAAAAGTCTTGCGGCTCTTCCAAAGGGTTTCCCGCCTGAAGATCAGGGGGTGGCCCGGTGGGAAGAGATCGAACCTATGAAGGTTGAGTATGGCGGACAGTGAGCTGGGCACTGCACATTAGCCCAGCGGGGGTATGAGCCACCAACTAGTCTCGATTCGATTTCGAGTTCTTCAGGGCATTCTTTAATTGCAGCTCTTCCTGTCTTCCACATCACACGCAAGCCCAATGTCCCCACTGCCACGATGTCCGCGGAAGACCTTGCTTCGAACAATAACCCTGGGAGAAGACGCAAGAGGAACAGAAATCAATCTCCAGAGGCAAGGAAGAAACCCCGCCTGGACGAAGGCACTTCTCACCCTGTGCAAGCAAAGAAACAGCTCCAGCAAGCAACAATCTCTGTGCTCAAATATCTAGGTAAAAGGCCAGATACGTTCGTCTATCCTCCGCTGGAAGAGAAAAATGGCCAGGAAATACGGGTTTTGATTATTGAGCCCGGCAAAGGCGACGATGAGATTCGATGCAAACTAGTTCCCGCCGCATTGCCCAAATCGGACCCGTCTGACACTGAAAAGTATGTGTATATCGCGCTGTCATACAACTGGGGTGAAGGCCAACCAATACACCCGATCACTATTACAAACTACATCACTTCGAAGAAGCGCATGAAGGAGCCGTCCCTAGAAAAGCGTCTTGCCATGAAATTTCGAAAGCATAAGGACTGGTGTTCGAGCGGAGAGAAATACGTCAGATCGAATCTCTTCGTAGCTTTGAAAAGGTTTAGGAGGAAGGACAAGGAAACAATTATGTGGATAGATGCTCTGTGTATCGACCAAGACGATCCGCACGAACGATCGGCACAGGTCAAACAGATGCACGAGCTCTATATCCAAGCTGAAAAAGTGAGGATCTGGCTCGGTGATGGTAGTACTGCTGCAAAGGAGGGCTCTCCGAAGGACTGTTTCAACTTTTTACGAAGGATCCTCGGAGAGCTGGACAAGCTACTGGACGATCTTGGGAAGGAGAATACCGCAGTAATGGAAGCAGCCAAACAAGTGGTGGTTCAACTGATGTGCAACAAATGGTTCAGTCGCCGCTGGATTATCCAGGAGCTCGCACTTGCTCGGACAGCGGAAGTGGTGTATGGGAACCAAACGATGCCTTGGTCAGACTTTGCGGACGCCATCGCGATTTTTATCAAAAGCCAGGATCGCATCGGCGCGGTATTATCAAAGATGATCGCCGACCAAGCATCCTCTACTGCAGAGTTAGGGCTCGTCAACGGCGTGACGAACTTGGGAGCTAATGCACTTGTGGACTTCATCAACAATCTCTTTCGACGAACGGAGAATGGGGATATACAGCAACGCATGTTGACCTTGGAGTGCCTTGTCTCCAACCTACTGGCCTTTGAAGCGACAAATCCCAGAGATACCATATATGCCGTCCTATCACTGGCCAAAGATACCCATAAGCTTTCCACTGAGACGAACGTAAATGCGAAAAACCTGCAACTGGACAAGAGACTCTTACCAGCCTATCAGAACTGTTTACTTGACGTCTATACAGACTTCATTGACTATTGCATCGGCAGCTCGCGCTCACTGGATATACTATTGCGCCACTGGGCCCGGTCCGAGGAAAGTGACGGGCGGAAAGCGCTTCTCTCTGAAGCCAACTCCGATTCCGAGGTCACTGAGGAAAGGCTGCCAACGTGGATTCCCTTAATCCACAAGTCACCATTTGGCCTACCTACACAGAGACCACGAGGCCGGTCTAACGGCGATAGCTTTGCTGGGACTTCATTTCGCAGCAGTCAGAGGAATTACAACGCAACGTTGAGTCTCCGACCGGAATTTTCTTTTGGAAGAATGGCTTACTCCTCGAAAACCCCTAATCGGGATCGAAAGAAGACGTACAATGGAACTCTATTCGTCAGAGGCCTCCGCATCGGCAAAGTCAAGAAAACAACGCCACGTGCAGCGCAGGGAATGCTATTCAACAATTCATTAAACCTGGCCGGATTTGACATTAGATGGTGGGAGGATCATCACGAGTGGGCAAAAGGGATTCCACGTGTACCTGAGCGCTTTTGGCGCACAATCGTTGCTGACCGTGGCCCTGATGGGTCAAATCCACCGAGTTGGTATCCTCGAGCATGTCTGGAATGTCTTTATAACGTGAATTCAAATGGGGATCTCAGACCGGACGATGTGATCGATCTGAAAAATGCATCAAGCATAGCGAAACTATTCTTGGCACGCGTTAAGGATGTGGTCTGGGGAAGGAGAATTGTGAGTATAGAGCTCGAGAACGAAAAAACGACATTTGGCCTTCTACCACCGGAGACTAAGAAAGGGGACATAGTTTGCGTTTTCTTCGGTTGCAGCGTGCCGGTGGTTCTTCGTCAGCAAGAAGAGGAGGAGGAGGAGGAGGAAGAGGAGGACAACGAAGAAGACAATGGGAAGAAATATTACTTCCATATGATCGGCGAATGTTTCATTTATGGTATGATGGATGGTGAAGCAGTTGCGGACAGGAAGTGGAAGCGCCCCTACAGACATGCAGAACAGTTTGTTATCAAGTAGGTATTAGATCTGAAGGACATAACATTGTATAATTCCAATTCGGGTATGTTCCCGTGGCTTGAGGCCCAGGACAGAGCGTTTCTCAAACCTGGATGAAACTCGATCACATACTTTTCGAGTGTCAATTGGTACGAGTCAATGAAAACTACCCGCTCAAAAATACTACCTGGCGCATTCCTAATCGTCGAACTTGCAGCGATTTCGCCTGTAAGTGACCAGAGCAAAACGCCTGCCGAACGCACTCTGCGCACACATTTCTGGCCACGTCAAGAAGGCGTGTCGTTCTGTCTCGAAGAAGTCAATCATCACACAGCCACGTGGAGCTATTGGGTAGGCGGTGTTGATTGCGCAGGGAGGGCGCGGGCGCAAAATGAACAAGTTGTGGAACGGGATCAGGCTGTATCATCCCAAACGCAAAGACAGGTAAAACACCAAATATCCCTTCCGTTATTTTTGGTCGCGAAGGGCGAGACGAATCTAACCCCAAATAGGCAGATTCCATCAGATGGTGGAAAGGGCGGAACCCTGTATGCACAGGCTGGTGTGGCATGCCCGGTAAGCCAACACCAGCATATTAAGGCGTCACGCCAACCTTCGCCGGCCTTGCAGAGCTGAATTCGCTCACCGGTTCACCGAAGTGCGGGCTTCTCCCCGAGCCTCAGAGGATCGCCATCGAGTGACCCCTCTTGCTCATGCCGCTTGGATCAGGCTCTGACTCGCGGAAGGATATAAGACCCCATCCAAGGATAATAATAATTTGATAGCATCTTTACATTCCAATTGACGGAACTCTTCCAGACCAAGTTTTTACTCGTTTTCATTACAGACCAATTCACAATGGCATGTACTGCATCCCGTGTCCGAAAGTCCAGCCCAACGAAACCTTCCAAGAACCCACGGTCAACACCACGACGCTCACGCACACACGATGCTCGTACGGTCAAATCTAGCCTTGCGTCCGATCAGAGAGCTGTTTTTGATTGGTACGAGGAAAATCAGTACAGAGATGACGCCGGGGACATCTTTTCCTCGGAATGGCAATGCCGACTTACCGATTGGAGAAATGAATTCGATCCAGATACGCAAAATGTACACGATAGAATGCTTCAACTGAAAGAAGACCCGGAAACTTTAGAGCTTGGCCTCTTCTTCGTGGCACACTCGGTGGCAGCGTTCTCCTTGTGGCATATATTACAAGCATGTTACGAACTCGATAAGCGCATCTGCGAAACATCAAAATCGCAAAACAAAAAGTTAACTCAGTGGCAACAATTGCGACCGTTCCAGTATCTCTTATCCACGGATATCGTATCCGAGTGGGGAACTCATCTGGACTCGTTATCTGCTCAAGTTAAGCCAAGCACCAACATCTTCAAGAAAGAGATTGCAGCGAGTCGATTGATTGCTATGGCTGAGGGCGTCCAAGTCCTTGAAGAAGCTCTTTCGATATTGACGTCTGTATTCATGGGGAAGCGGGAAGCCATGTCTTGTTCTTTCTGGATGTTGGACCTAATACGCGAAGGTGTGGACAACAGATGTCGCGCTATCGAAAAGCATATCACTCACCATGAAGATTCGTCTTGAACAATCTTTACGCCTCGACCTAACCTAGTCTAGGAGGGGCAGGTCGTCCGCCCCAGTGACCAGGAAATATGGCTGGATTCACGAAAATGAGGCCAGATCAGGTTTCAGATCTACTCTTTAAAAGGCATTAGCTGCTTTTGGCCTCGGACTGAGAGATTCATGTGTGACGTTACGAGGACTATTCGGGTAAGTTTATTTCTTAGTACCGAGCCTAGAAAACTCTCTTTCCGCCAGAACCTAACGCTGACGGATTCTACTTCCTACACGTAGGCTCTGTCACGGCCTGGACAAGCTGTGGAAGTGGAAATGTGGTGTGTATTGTGTAAATATGTAAGAATGATGGTGCCCTAAGGGCGGTGAAGAAGCTATATATATGCCTGTGCGCAGCACGTGACAGGCTCTTTCCTTTCTTGAGCACGAAATATTAAGGTGCATTTATTCTCTGGAATAAGAGCGCCTTAGTCAAGTTTATAACAATATTGCGTGGGAGATGCATGTTCGAGACAGCGTCGGTTCCGTGGAGCTGCTATGATTCCACAGCGGTATTCTGGAAACGGCAATGGGGTTGCGCGAGTCCACTTGGCTTATTCCTCAAGTAGAACTACTTCATTAATATGCTATATGTTGGGCTCTTGAGATTAAAAGGCGTAAATGTGTTCAAATAAAGGCTTATAATATGCTCTGAAAGGTGTAACCGTTCATTTGGGACGTGTCGTAGTTTGGAATGGCTAAGAAATTCGAGTTTTGCCACCAAAAGACGTCGAATGGTGCCACCTGGAAACGTTGTGTGATGATTCCGATTCTGTTGGTAGGATCGACTGATGGCTAGAGGTTGTCAGTCTCGGGGATTCTCTCCCCGTACCTGGATTTGTATGATCTTCCCCTTTGCAAGAGCAGGAAGAGAGCTTTGAGCCAGGCAAATAGGAGAGGCCATCTGGAACGGACTCATTGGGCGTTATGCCTACGTCATATGAGTTGTATGTGTAAGGCCAAACGCCCTCAGTAGTGGCTTTGTAACCTGGTCGCCCAGGATTTCCCATCGTCCAAACATCTGGCCATAAACCGGGAACGCCAGCAGGGCCTGCCAGAGATACGGAAACTTCAAAAGCTCCTCCCTTGAAGCAAAGTCGATTCCAACTATTCAGCATCCCCGATCGAAATGGTATATTGTGATTGTAGAAAGAGTCCATGCTCAATTGGAGAGTTCCACCCCCGGTTGTGATGGTATCTGGGTCATACCATTCCATGTCTTGCGTAGCTCCGTACCAGATATTCGCTCCCGTCCAAAACGTGTTATCTCCTGGGTAAAATGTGCGATTATCCTTATTGAACTCATTACTAAACCTCAGATTCAAAGTTGATCCATCGAATGTACTCTTCATTGTCTTTGCGCTGGTGGCTGTATCGGGACCAATCAGCCCCGTGCGAACATTTCTCAGTAGGGCATAGCTTTGGTTCTTCACGTGAATCTACACTGGACCGTCCGGCCTGTCCTATTGTTCACAATGCCACAGCTAAGAACGTATCCGTTGAAAAAGTCAAGACAGGCAGGATAATGAAACACAGAGAAGCCCCGTGCTCAAGAATATGCTACAAATGGAGGAACCTATGGACTTCCGTTGGAAATGATCCGACGATTTTGCTTTATAAACTTCGTCGTCGCCGTCCGCTGGCAGATGATATTTATCGTCAGGCTCGATTTCGCCGGTGTAAAGAATGAATCCCTTCTCGCCTCCGTAGTAAGGATCGAAAGACCCTGGACTGTCGTCTGGGTAGCCCCATTTCTCAAGATCGGCTTGTGAGTCGCTAAACGGATTTTTCGTTATTGTTCGAAGAGAAGCTCCTTCAATAGGCCGAACTTTTTCTCCCGGTGGACTTAATTGCGAGCACCGTGGTACCGGATACCGGGAACAGTCCCTCCCTTAATCCTTCAAACATCTTGGTGTTTCTGGCCGAGCTCCTTGTGATAAAATCGCAGTCGCTGTTTTCGGTCTCAGAACCTGCTGCGCTGGGCTCGGTATTCTACTTTTCCTTACGCTTCCGGCCATTGATGACAGATTTCCAGTGCTGAACTTCGTGGTACCTCGTTCGAGGAAGATGGCTCTACTGGAGAGATCTCTTCTTCCTTTTCGATGTTTGTTTTCTCATCGCTATAGCCAATGGAAGAGTGAGGCGAGGCGGGGTTCAAGGGGGATGGCACGGCTGGAACGTAGGATGTCCGTCTGCTTAGAGCTGGTGCTGACGATGCGCTGTGGTTCTCGAACACTTCTTTATCGACGAATCTGAGCTATCGCACGGTCCAGTTGGGGTTGCGGCCTTCGATCGTAGTTCTGCAGTGTTTCTCTCAGCTCCTAGACTCGATTCTACTCTTCCGGCTTGGTCAACATCCCCAGTCTCTTCCTCCCTCGCCCGATCAACAGAGGGAGAGGCCTGCTGTAAGGGAGGTATGATTGTGAAGCCTGCGATGTAGAAGCACAATTCACCTAGCTAGAGCCAACATGACTTCCATCATTCTCAACAATATTTTCCCCTTCGGCTGGTTTGGAGCGGTGGTTTTGGTTCTTGTTTGAAAACTGGCGAAAACAAATGATCCCACCGCAGTGAGGAATAACAACTGTAAGTAAGCCTCGACAAAACTTGAATAAACTTGGACAAGTGAAGCCGGCTGGGATTGGCGATGAGAAAGAAACAAACTTCAAATCCCAAGATTTGCTTATCTCCACGAGCTGCAGCGAGCGTGGACAGTTAAGAGCGATTGGGATGTTGACGACGATGATGGAGCAAAGAAAAACACTCCATCAGGGAACCCGAGCAACAAAGCTATTTTGATGGCCCGTACCTGATGGTAGCGTTATCGACTATCTTTCGAAGGTGTCCAAGTCGAGGAACAAATCTCGTCCTTGGTTGCATTGGTGGCATGTCGGTTTGTTCATGTTGTTGAGTGAGCCAATCACATCTATGGCATTCGAGTCCGTGCTACCCCGTAGATTGCCATGCTTCTGAGAAGCATGCACGTCCCGGGGCCCCTTGCACGATATGACGAAACCGCCTTTGGAACAAATCTCCATGCTCGAGATCCCTGACTGCCAAGATGACGATTGAACAGCTTCCGAGCAGGTTCTTCCGTTCCGAGTCTCATTTGGCGACACCAACGACGCGATATCAACTTGTGTCGGAAACGCTACCATCTGTAACCGCAGACTCTCAAAGTCTGCGATTCTCCCAAGAGCTCCAAAGATTGTGGACTTTGAGACTTTTTGACAAGTGGTGGTGAAAGACGCCGTTTGGTTCGGACCGGATAGTGGCGTCTCCCATGCACGCGCGATTCCGAGAATGGCATCGTTGAGTTAATAACGGACAACCTCAGATCGTGGCCTCCTCTTGAGCCTCACGTCGTCCCATGAGCTTCTCCATTGATCTTTACAGTTTCTTGGGCATGCTGAATAATCCGAAAAGTTGAACCGAAAATGTGGGCCAAGGAAATTGCTTTCATCTGATCAGACAAAACATGCCAGATCGTGAGACACACTTCATCTGATGATCGGATTTCTCAAACGTGGCAGTTTTCCCGGTTGGCAACGAACCCTTGGTCAAGGTTGCAATAAATAACATTAAGGATCTATTCGCTAGGAAGTCGGATGAACCCATCGCACAGCCCGGCAACGCCCTCCGCAGAGCGTGAAAGCTATGGCCACTTCAGATTTGATTGGTGACGAACTTTGTGGCAAGGTCTAACAGAGCTTGAGAGGAACGAAAATGTTGGTGCAATAATGCCATCCCCCACGGCGTGATCTCCCATACAAGGCTAGACACAGCATTATTGAGAGATTCATCAGCTGCTTCATTAGGAACTGGTAATGGAGCCTGCCGCCTCTAAATTCTTACCACTGCCTTCGCACGCGTATCGGTTTTGGAGTAACACAAGCCAAGCAACAGAATTCCCGACTTAGAAATCAGCGCGGCTCAGTCTCATCCTCATCGTCAATTCCCAGCAACGCTTTGAGAGCATCCAACTGCTTCTGGAGGTGATCAATTCCCCCTTGCAGTCCACTTATAACACTGAAGATTTGACGCTGCTTTGCCTTGGGTAGAGTATCAATCATGGGCGTTGAGGTGGTCTTGCTATATCCAGAGAGGTATGGTAGGGTAGTAGACCCAGAAGTAACAGACTTCTTCTCTTCGGAAAGGGCTTGCTGCGCAGACCAGGGCAACACTGACCGTTCAGTCGGTATAGTAGCCGGATCTCGGGGACTTGATTCATCTAGAATGAACTTTCGAGCTTCGTTGGAATAAGGACTGGGGGCAGCGCCTATGATAGGTCCACGGACCTTTGCAACATTGGGCTGAGACGGGTTATGCGGCTTATACTGCTTCTTTTCCGTATGTATGACATCGTGCTGCCCGGATGACTGCTCGCGAGCAATTTCGGCTTGCAACAACGTATCCAGATCTGTACTTGAGGAGATCGCTTGCGGCGAAGCCACATGGGAGAATGAGCTCGTGTGGGAAGGTTCAGCCGCGGACTGCATCTGGGACGGGGCAGACCGTCTTTTGCGTTTCTTCGGAGGTTTTGGGTTCTCTGCTGCGTTGCGTATGTAGGACTGCAGCTTGGCTGGATTATCTGTATGGTATCGCAGGGCTCTCCCGTCCGCCGTTCCTTTTTATTTGCCTATCAGCAAACTGTTGCCAGAAAGACTTACAACGACTTGCCTGAGACGAGGGCCCTGAGACTACATTTGTTGCCTTTCGAGGTAAAGATGCACCCGGAGCAAGCACCCTGAAACCACTGGTCCAATGTAATACAACTTGAAAAACGACCATAACCAGCAGCACAGTGTTCGCATGGGATAGGAGCGACAGCGCCTCGCGTGCTAAGAAGAATCGCACCTCGCTGCTGCACCCGCGGGCTATCAATTGATCTGTCAGGAGGTAGCTCCTGCCCTGGTCGCCACGGGATTTCTCGTACTTCAGGTAGTGCTCGTAGGCGGTCTAGAAACGGGATGTGAATCGATCCAGGTCTCGGGGACGATCGTTCCTGTTCGCGCACATCTTGGGTCGCGGAGATCTGCTCATTTGTTTCGCGGTTTTGCTCGTCGAGTTTGAACTCGTACGGTGGATTTTGAGGGCCAATGTCGAGCTCTGCCACGTTGGGAGGCATTCTTAAGGAGAGGTGATGTTGTTGAAACGAGCGGGAGCTTGTGCGCACTGACTGGCGAGATCTTATCGCCGTGCTTTATCAAGAGGCTGGGCGTGTCCTGGAAATTATATTTTATTTTAATTATAATTATTAGGAGAACATTGACAGGTAGAGTCTGTTCTAGAACTACAAATTAGGATTATTTGGCGTCCACCTTCCCATTAACCTTCTTCATCAATGCCCAATGCCCTTTTTAGAGAATCCAGTTCTCGTTGTAAATGCTCAATGCCCCCTTGCAATCCCGACACCAGCCTGTGAAGAAGTCAGTACGGCAATTGTTTTTTTTTTTTGGAGTGGATATATTCCTTACCCATAAACCTGTCTCTGTTTACTTTTGGGTAATGTATCGATCAGAGCTGTTGAGCCTTCCTCATTAATGACTGTCTCCTCCCGCTTGGCCTGCTCTAGATTCCGGAAACTGCCCGCCGTGCTGGCTGCTCTCTCATAGGTTTGGGGGCCTGGTAACGGCGTTGGTTGATTTACTGTTGCCCAGCGTTGTTCAATAGGTCTTGGTGGAACCGTACCAGGACTGTTCATGTCGTTCATCGCCTGCGAAGCTGGGATTGGTATCGTTGCTGGAAAATTAACGGTCGTCCAAGGCCGCTGTACTATCTCGTTCATGTGTTGCCTTGCCTGCGGGTCTCCCAATTCCTGCTCCCATTGAGGTCGTGCGCTCTCCCATTCAGGCATTGGATCTGTTACTCGTCGGCGTTTGGATTGAGGCCCTTCGCTAGATATCTGTGGTTGGCTGTGAGTTCTTGACGAGCCTTCGCCGCCGGGCGTATTGAGAGCTTCGTCTCCTTGACTCGAGTTAGCTGTGCACCTCGTGCGGACTCAAATCAAGACTTACCATCGTTCTTTTTGATACTGCACCGATTCGGCCGCCCACTCAACTGACAACTGGCACACGCTCCCTTGAAATAACCATCTAACGCGACGCAGACCTTGAACTTCCCTCGCCCATTGGCACAGCTGTTGCAAGGAACCTCTTGTATGTCTCCACGCGTGGCTAGTAAACATCCAAATCGAATTTGTTTACGCCTTGACTCTCCACCCGTTTCATTGTCTGCACCTGGCTCAACGCCATCCCTCCAGGGGAGCGGACGCTTCTCTGGCATCATCATTAATCGTTCCTCCATGGTCGTCACGTTCGGCCGATGCAGTTGTCGTGGCAGACGGGAGGAACCTTGGTCGAGCTGTGAATCAGGGCGTTCTGCAGGAGGATTTGAAGATGAGACGTCTTCATCAAGGGGCTCTGGAGACTCTAGGTGCTGAGGGGTGTTGATTTCCGCAAGGAGGCTTGCGACGACTTGCGGTTCTAGCACGGTTTCGTTGCTCATGCTTTCTGGAGAGGACGGCCGCGACCAATGAAAAGAGGAATTATATTTGCCCTTGGTCACGATGGTATCGTGATAGTCGTCCTCTTCCAGGGTCGGCGGCATTGTTGGGATGGAAAGTAGCGTGGGGTGTGATTTGTGGTAGAGCTCTGACGCTTCCAAGCTGTTCAGTGTAAATTGTCTGGACTTATAGCTGCGATAAGCTATTACCAGGTTGCCTCTTATCGAAACCCCTGTTTTGCCCCTGAAGCGACTCTCCTTAATATGATGAGGCCAGGCTAGTACCTGTTTATCAAAAGCTTGAATTCAGATGGTGAGTCAATTTTCGTCATTTTTGATTGTGCCAATTTCAAGTAACTTTGCGACGTGGATGGAAGGAGTGTTGGCAATTATTGGACTTGAGCGATGGCGATTTTCAGAGCAAAGCACCTCTCTTCATTGGGTTTTCATGCCAGTTATTTTCTTTCTCCGCATTGTTGAGTCGAGTCTACGATCTAATCCCAACCTTTCCCCATATTGTACACCCCGAAGTTCTATATTTTGGTACAATATCAGGAGCCTCTTATTTTTTCTCTCCCGATTTTTGCTCTTTCGCATCGGCGCTGGCCTTCCCCAATTCCTGCCTCTCGTCTCTAAGCTCCTTCTCAGCTTTCAGCGCCTTCTCTACCTGCCACACCGCTCGATCGAGTTCGACGTCTAGCTCAGGAATGCCGAGAGCCTCGGAAATTCGCTTGCCATCCGATTTGTGAAGGAGCATTTTCTCCTCTTGCGCGGAGCCGGAAGACTCTTCTGTGCTTGAAACGGGCCCAGCATCGAAGGGTCGCTTCCCTGTGGCATATAGCTCGTCAAGAATCTTAGAAGGTTTGGTCGTGATGAGTCTATTTTCCAAGAGAAACTCGAGGTGCTTCGAGCCTGACAATGCCCTCCAATGAGACCATGCTCTGAAAACCAGATAGAAGAACGGAAGGTTGGGAATGCTAGTTGTGACGTTAGATATCGACCTTTGAGTTTGAGTAAGAACCCTTACACAGGTATGATTGCTACAGGCGCAGATATAGGCATTCCAATAAACGAATATATCATTCTCCTCTTGTGCAGGCTCTGTCTCTCGGTAGCTAACTTTGTTAAGACACTCCAGACTTCTGCTTCCGGTATCAATGTCGTTGGGAAAGAGACTTCAACCTTCTCCTTGCCGGAGAGCTTCTCCTCCTTTCGACGGGCTGAAAGGGGAGGTATTGACTTTAATCCCCATTCCTCATATGGTATCCTCTTCAAGGCCTGGTTGCCATATTCCACCACCTTCTTCTGCCATCCTGACTCTTTCTTCTCCCAACTCGCCCATGTTTTGGCAGCCCATGCAGTTCTCCTGTCCAGAAATGACTGTTGCTCGGTAGTGGTGACGTTGAGCCTCTGGCAGTAAATTAAAGTTCGACGAGTCGACACTGGGAGAAGGATTAGGCGCATCGCCCCTGGCCGTTGCGTCAGGTCACGGAGACCCGTCACGCAAGGGCTGTGATTCCCGTTCGACGGGAAGGTGAGACTGAGAGTGTGGTGTCGACATGCGGTTGTGCCTGTTGTCTGTTGTTGAGAAGGACAATTAGAGTTGAAGAGATCCACCACTGATTTCGTTCGAAACACCCATGAGCGAGCTATTCGATGACGTTGCTTTGTTGGTGGAACCCCTGTCAATACTCCGATTTACACTGGGGCTTGAAGACAAGCGATTCCCATTCCGTGAACCCCGTGAGCCTCAACGTCAATCGTTATCCTTCACGAATCATGGGACATTTTATTGTTGGCACGCCTGCTGTCTAGCACTTGCTGCACGGGCAATGTGTTGCAGCACCTCATTGACGGAGACTCCGACGTGCCCAAGTGCTCGGGCATCGTCTGTTAGACCTCCGCCAGCTCGAATCACGTCCAAGTCCGAGCTGCTCTCGGGATACTCATGGCGACCTCAGACAGCATTCCCACCGCGGGTCACGGCCTACAACTAGACACACACCAGATCTTTCAACATGAGTCTTTACGGACTCAAAGGCAGCCCTCCGGCTCTTCGAGTACCTCATCGACTGATGCTACCATGAGAGGGAAGAGGAAATCTATGATTAGACCGATGGCGCACTCATCACCTTCTCGGAATACGCAGAGCTCAACAAGCACACACGCAGAAAATCGTGCTTCTCAGAGAGATGTTAGGACACTACCACGTAAGTTACTCTCGTGCTTTCGAATGAAATGTCATGCACTCTCCCACCAGAACGTTAGTGGAGGCTGGCTGTCAATGTCCCATACGGATTTCGCGCACATATTCGACGTAGGCGGTGGAATAAGACAAGTTGCTAATAACTCGATAGCATGGATAGACTCCTACGAGGAGGGTGAAGAGATTCTCAACTCCAAGCCCACAGACCGACTCCTAGCCCCTTCTCGGGTCCATCCGCCGCAGCACCAATTTGTTCCTTCAAACCTACCTCGGAGGATGTCACAGGATGGATTTGTTGATACTTATGACGATGTCTCTCAGGGAGGGCTAGAAAAGAAGCCAGAAACGGGATTCTTTGGTGGCCATAAAGAACCAGTGAAAGGTCGAAAATGGGATCACGCAAGGGACGGCGACCCAGTAATTATGCAATCTCTCTCAACTTCCTCTCCTTGGCGGATGTACATCAAGTCCTCAATGTACGGGCCTGCACAGGAGGAGGATGGGAAGGTGGTAGACGCAAATTTCCTGCAACAGCAGACTCCTGGGTATCAAAAGCCATGGAGGGGTGATTTGGAGGGGAATGGTGATCCCGAGAAAGGTTTTCTCCACAACAAAAAGAAGCAAAAATCAATGATGCGGAAGGTCCAGGTACGGCTTTTACCCTCTCCATGCTCGAATTTGTTTAACAGGGACAGCACAACCTCCTCATGCATCCACTCGTACCATTGGTATTTCGAGTCACTGTCCTCATAACTTCAGTAGCAGCTCTCGGTCTTTCCGCGTCCGTGCACCACCTTTCTAATAAATACTTCTACTCGCAAAACCCCTCCACGACTATGGCTATCGTGGTAGACATTGTTGCCATCCCATATATTCTCTACATAACGTGGGATGAATATACCGGCAAGCCTCTCGGTCTCCGGTCTCCGAAGGCAAAGATTCGCCTCGTATTGCTGGATCTTTTCTTTATAATATTCGAGTCCGCTAATTTAGCACTGGCGTTTGCGGCTCTCACGGATGATAATGGCAGCTGCAAGGAGGGTTCCAATGGGACAAATAATGTTATTTGTGGAAGAGTGGGGGGTTTGTGTGGAATTTTGATGGTGGCACTGGTAGCCTGGAGCTTGACATTTACCGTGAGCATATTCAGGTAAGAAAATGGCCCCCACTGAGATGGATAAAGTGTATGCTAACAAGATGCTAGGCTTGTTGAGCGCGTGGGTGGCAGAGAAGAAAGTGACTAAGTTTCCTTGCATAAAATGCGGTCTTGGATGTATGAGTTAGGTACAGGAGCACATAACATCATATCTAGCAAGGCGTTGTTGGTTTGGGCATTTTCTACGAGTGCAAGCTATATATATGCGACATATCGAGACATATTTCACTAATGAAATAATGTATTTACGTTTACGTACATCTTTTTTGCATCCATCTCAACGGAAAGTCGTGCTCTACTCTCTCAACAAAGGTCCGTCATCGCCGTACAAAGGATCCCTCTCAAACCACTCCAATCCGGAAATGCCTTTGACTTTCTCCTCTTCTTCCTTCTTCCCGCAACACATATCGGGGTGCTTCCCTCTAGGATAGCTTCCCACCATTTGAAAATCACTGTTGAAGTCATTGAGAAGGCGATGAGCGACTCCAGCTGGGATGATTATCACATCTCCCTTTTGGACCTCTGTTTCAACTTTTGAAGGGTTGGATTCTCCGCCAAAACCTGAGAGCATTAATCTAAATCCGTAAAACCGTAATCGAGGACGGGGAAACGCTATAAACGTTCAGAAAGGAACACAACCTACATAATTTTGCATGGCCAGAGAAAATACAGAGCACTTCATGAGTAGAGCTGTGGAAATGGGTAACGTTGTACATTGTATATCGCCATTGTGGGACCACCACGCCGGTTTCTTTGAGATGGGCCTCGATGCTTGAGGCTGTGACTGAGGAGGGAAGACAGGAGTGGTAGATCAGGAGAGGCTTGGATTGAATGGAGGTGTTTGGGATGAGGTTATGGCGGGGTATTTGGTGAGTGGAGACGCGGAGAGAGGCAAGCGGTGTGAGATTGAGAAATGGCATTGCGGATGCAATAGAAGGTAGGTCCCTAGCCCTGAATTTGCACAGGTGAAAGGAAAGAAAGAGGGATGGTGGATAAATTCCTTGGAGGAAATACTTTCACATCACGTGATCAGCAAAAGGTTTCAAGTCATGGTGGAAAAGACCTTGTTTTGGGTAGTTAGAAAAATAGAATTTAAAGGGTAAGTTGAAGATGTTCAAAATCATTTCTCTTATTCGTCAAGAAACAAGACCTTTTTAGACACTGAGAAGAAGACTTTCCAGAGCGGTACTGATAGCGAACCAGTAAGCTCAGGGGAGGGCCCAGAGATGCAAGGCGGTTTGAAATCGACTGAAAAGGGGAATTGGCATAAGATTCTCGCTTCATCTGCACCTTCCCATTGTACAGACTCGAATACAACGCATTTTCTTCCTCCACAAAGAGAATACCAATACCAAGCTTGAAGAAGGAAAAAGGAACAAGTTTTATTTTCCACAGTTCCCCTTTCGACCAATCTGTCAACACCCCTGTCAAATTTATGGCCGCCTTAGGCACCCCTGCAGGCTGGTCGAACGCTTCCTGAATCACGAATCCATATCGACTTCCTCAAACCGTCCAAACGGCATCCTCGTACAACCACCATCCAGTTCTGTTTTGGCAAGACACCTCGTCCTTGCTTGCAGAAACATTCAACAGCTCCTTCGTTACTCTGGCGGGAGAAGATCTCTTGGATCTCAGTCACTCTCTCACCATCCAGATCTTTATTCCGCGACTCGTTCGCGTCCTGCCTAACCCCACGGCTGAGCAGCCTTGAAGGCACCGACCCTTCTTGCTCCCCCAAGTCTAGCCATCTCCCAGTGAATAGCTCACACTTGCGACATCCTCCGGCCACGACCCTGATCCCATCGTTACCGCGAATAAAATCCTAATCTCATTCACCCCTCTACGCCACCACCTTTCCTCCCAACCTCGACATGTCTGTCGCAACACGAACACCGCCAACGGCGATGCCCCCAGTGCCAAACCGGGAGGACCTTGATGCAACGTGGGTTTGATTCTCTGCCTCCGCCAGCATGGAGGCACAATCTTTGGATGCTGAAGCTGACGCTTTGTAGATGGAAGTACCTCGAGGCCGGCGTCTCCAAGATCATGAGCAACCTCCAGGAGGGTATGGATATGAACACAGTGAGTGCACTTCTTCTCTATTTTGCCCTTTCCTCTTGCTAACAAGATCTGCAGTACATGGGAGTCTACACGTGAGTATCCAGATCTGCCAGTAATCCCTCACATGCTAATATTACACAGAGCTGTTCACAACTTCTGCACGTCACAAAAGGCCGTCAGTAATAGTAATCATGGTGTTATTGGAGGCGCCCACCGTGGAGGTACCTACCCCTCAGTCAAAACAGTTTTGGTCTTTGCTGACTGTGTATTAGCACACCTTCTTGGAGAAGATCTCTACGCAAACCTTATCACTTACCTCAACGGATACCTACGGGAACTCGTTGCCCAATCGAAGACCCACGCTGACGAAGCTCTCCTCAGCTTTTATATTCGAGAATGGGACCGCTATACAACTGCTGCGAAATACATTAACCATTTGTTCCGATACCTCAATCGACATTGGGTAAAGCGGGAGATGGACGAGGGGAAGAAGAACATCTACGATGTCTACACACTGCACCTGGTTCAATGGCGATTGACTCTCTTCAGCGAGGTTCACGAGAAGGTTATGGAAGCCGTCTTGAAGATGGTGGAGAAGCAACGTCATGGCGAGACCATCGAACACAGCCAGATCAAGAGCATCGTGGACTCGTTTGTCTCACTTGGCTTAGATGAGGCAGATCCTACCAAGTCTACCCTCGATGTCTACCGATTCAACTTTGAGAGACCGTTCTTAGATGCTACGAAGGCCTTCTACCAAGCCGAATCGAAGCAATTCGTTGCAGAGAACAGCATCGTTGAGTATATGAAGAAGGCCGAGATCCGATTGCAGGAGGAGGAAGAGCGTGTCAACATGTACCTCCATGCAGACATTATCATACCTCTGAAGAAATGCTGCAATACTGCGCTTATCGCCGACCACTCCGCCATCCTTCGAGACGAGTTCCAGGTTCTGTTGGACAACGACCGCCAAGATGACATGCAACGAATGTACAATCTTCTGTCAAGAATCCCCGATGGTCTCGACCCTCTCCGTACCAAATTCGAGGCCCACGTCCGAAAAGCTGGTTTGGCCGCTGTTGCTAAGGTTGCAGTTGATGCCGAAAAGTTAGAGCCCAAGGTCTACGTTGATGCCCTTCTCGAGATCCACACGCAATACCAAGGTCTGGTTAAGCAAGCATTCAAGGATGAACCGGAATTTACACGATCCCTTGACAATGCATGCAGAGAGTTTGTCAACAGAAACCAGGTTTGCAAGTCAGGATCAAACAAGTCGCCCGAGTTGCTTGCCAAGTACACCGATACCTTACTCAAGAAGAGTGCAAGCGGTGCTGAGGAGAGTGATCTTGAGAACACCTTGACACAGATCATGACTGTTTTCAAGTATATCGAGGACAAGGATGTTTTCCAGAAGTTCTACTCAAGAATGTTGGCTCGTAGATTGGTTCACACCAACTCTTCGTCAGATGATGCTGAGACCAGCATGATCAGCAAATTGAAGGAGGCCTGCGGCTACGAGTACACCAACAAGCTGCAGCGTATGTTCCAGGACATCCAAATCTCTAAGGATTTAAACAGCGGTTTCAAGGAATTTGAGTCCAAGCTGCTTGAGCCAGGAGATGACAAGCCAGTCGATGCTAGTTACGCCATCTTAGGTACCGGCTTCTGGCCTCTGAACCCGCCCAACACCGATTTCACCCCACCTGCCGAGATTGCTAAGGCTTACGAGCGCTTCCAATCCTTCTACGGGCAGAAGCACAGTGGTCGAAAGCTTACTTGGCTGTGGCAACTGTGCAAGGGTGAGGTTCGAGCCAACTACTGCAGAAACACGAAGACCCCGTACACCTTCCAAGTTTCGACATATCAAATGGCTATCCTACTCCTCTTCAACGAGAATGACAAGAACAGTTATGAGGATATCGTCAAGGCCACTCAATTGCAAGCTGATGTTCTTGACCCAGCCCTTGGTATCTTTGTCAAGGCCAAGGTTTTGAACATGACTAATCTTGATGGCACGCCCGTTGGGAAGGACGAGGCGGAGAAGCCTGGCACAAACAAGACCTTCTCTCTGAACTATGACTTCAAGAGCAAGAAGATCCGTGTCAACTTGAACATTGCAGTCAAGTCTGAGCAGAAGCAAGAGGTTGACGATACTCACAAGACCATTGAGGAGGACAGAAAGCTTCTTATGCAGGTGAGTTGCGACCGAGTCCTTTATTTGAAGATGTTGCTGACAACATTTTAGTCCGCCATTGTCCGTATCATGAAGGCCAGAAAGAAGATGAAGCACACCCAGCTCGTCTCCGAGACCATCAACCAAATCCGTTCCCGCTTCGTCCCCAAGATTCCCGATATCAAGAAGTGCATTGACATCTTGTTAGAGAAGGAGTACTTGGAGCGGCTCGACGATGATGAACTTGGTTACCTTGCATAAAAATGTTTCTCTCTTTTTTATTGATCTCTTCTCGTCAATCCTTGTGAACTAGACTTGGAGGAAGCCAGATATGGTATATCATGGCCACGTTGTCGCAGGACGGGAGTCGAACTGGGTCATGGATCATCAATCAGTCATCATCGAGCAAGAGAGAAAGCAAGCAAGCAAGAAACAATCTTCTTCCTCTGTCTCTTCATTGGTCTCGATTGCATATGGGAGGCTTGCTACTACGAATTGGGTGCATGGAGGGAAGCAACAGATTTGAACTGGAGCTGGAAAATTCCTTCTTTTCTTCTCCTTCCTCTTTCTCTGTGCTTTGACTGATGATGATGGCGATTGGCTCATGGCACGATAAATGGACAATATGCATTGCTTGGGGTGGATTGGGATTGGGAGGAGTTGATTGATACCGAGCGTGGATACCTGAGAGGCTGTTTCTTCGATTGGTGACTGGAGAGTGGTATTGCAGACAGAGGCAGTTCCAGTAGCAGTCCAAATCGAAGAATTTGACTTCAAATTTACGGTGTTCAAGTTTCTTCATGATATCCTTCTGAAGACAAAATGCTCGTCGATTGCCTGATGCCTGCCGCATCGAATTGTTCCAAGTGGAAGATCGATACCTTCTCCGTCCTGCGCGAAATATCCAATTCGGTGTTGTATTTCCGCTACTGCTGCCCCTTGGCTTTCTTCCAGCTTCGATATCCTTGAATCCGAAAACATCTCCATCCAAGTCCGACTGAGCCAGGATTCCCAAGGCTCTCGCATGCCTCAAATACAAGAGCTCCACTGTCGTTCTTGCCAAACAACCGAGTGAGGAAACACACCATAGTACACCGTCGAGGCAAAGTTTCCTCTCGGTGCCTGGGCGTCAGGGATTTTTTTGGAGAAACAAGGCAGCCGCTTTGGACCAATTATTGCTCGCTCGCGCCATCCTAGCCGAGTGTTAATAGGTACGGTATATAAAGATATGCAGCTATTTGAAGACTCTGGGTTTGAGGAGTCTGCCAACCCACCTTGGCCTGGATCTACGAACTCATCTCGGCCTGGATCCTCTAAGTTTCCGTTCAACAAGTCTACGAACTCTTTTTAGCCTAGATCTCAGAAGTGGAGCGCACCCCAAGTACTTCGTACAAGATAGAAACCCTAGGGTTACACATACCCGCGATCAGACTTCGAAGACCCCGTTTTGATGTGAAGTATGTCGAGGCTGGCGGAGCTGGGCTTCAGGCCATGGCGGCCCTGTTGAAATACATCTCAGGGAATGATTCGGGCTTGGACGACCTCTTGAAGAGAATTCCCCTTCAGTGTCAATGGGCGAGAGGTGCTGTGGCGGGAATGCAGAGATACCAAGGGCAATGGAGAGTACGATGACTGGATAGATTCTACACTTTAGTCTAGTTAAGTTAAGCAAGATCCTGACTTTTTAAGGCGGATCATTGCTTCTTGATGACATCCACAGATAATTCTTGCGTAAGAGTGCCGAAGGGTTGCAGAAGACGATCACTGTGAGCAGTTTTTTGACGGACGAAACGGTCTTCTTGGCAATTGCTACGCAGCTGACGCTCTTGATTGCTCGGAAGATTTTTTTTAAAAATCAGATATAGGGGAGTGTTTGCGTATTCGGCGATATGGCGAACGTGTAAGAAGCCCTAGTCCCTCTTCTCCTTCCGTCATCTCCTTTCTTTCTCTTTAGCGCCTGCTATCGCTTCCCCCTCTCTTTCGTTCTCATTTGTAGTTGCCGTTTATATCCAATCTCCTTCCTCCAGGCATACCCTTTAATCGCCGACCACACGCGGTGCTTCGTCAGACTATACAACCTCAGATTCCTGAAGTACTATACACCTAACACGTTTCTTTATATCTTCTGGGGTACAGTTTAATGGCATTTTACCAGTGTCTCAGATGATTGATAAACGCTACATGTTGCTTGACGCTCTTGCAGTTTTCTGTTCAACATTGCCAAGGCGAAGGAAATGTACCCACGAGTCGCGCGGGTTTGTTAACGCTATCCATACCCAGAAGTTTCCGGAGTCCTTGGATGGGACAGAGCCTCCACTCTCTTCCTCTGATGTCGACATCAGATTTTCTGTCAATGACAAAGGCCCAATCGCCTCAGATTCGACGAGCGTTGACAGTCCCCTGGAAAGATCTTGGTCCCAACAACAAGCAAGATATGGCATTATCGCAGTGACAAGGCCCAAAGCCTCGCCGGATGACCTTAGTCCCTCTTTCAGTGAAGGAGGCAGAGGTGGCGAAGCGAACTTGCAAACGGAAAGTTTGTTTAGCAACTTGACTACAGTTCTACAACACGAGCTAGTTTGTTCAGCAGGATTTTAGAGAATTCTATGTTATCCTAAGATATTTGTTTCTTCAAGGATTCTAGGAGAGTTGAATTGGCTACTACAAATAGAAGTATATTATTGCAGGGAGGTGGTTATTGCGGTCATTCTAGGGGCGCGAAGGGGGTTTACCATTTTTATTTTTGTTGAGGGGGCGGAGGGGTCTAGATAGAATGCATTGTTTTGACAGTACCCGGCACCTCGACCTAAGACCAACCTGCACTGACACTCGTGACTCGAGCCTGACAAGCACCCGGTATATGACTGCAGCCACCCGCCATGCACTTGCAGTAATAATAGAATTTCAAAAAGCAAGTCGAAAACAATGCCGAAAAGTTCAGGACGAAGAGTGGAGGACTCCAGTACTTGAGACATGAGGAACTCCACGGCACGTGGCATTTCTTGATCATCAACCATGGCTTGGAAACGACCAGATCGGAGGCTTTCTCAGTTCTGATCAATGTTTTTGGTGAGACATTGATGTGCCTGAGCCTGTGGATCTTTACTCCACCGGTAGTTGCAGCTGAAGATCGGGTCCTTGCCGGCCCGAGATGGAGGGGTGAGGTCAGTTAACGGTAGGGGGGTTTTGCTTTTTCAACCAGAGACGCCACAGCACATGCTGGGCTGTGGTTATTCAGGCGACTCCGGTAATTTCAAGGGACCCAAGGAAGGAGAAGGAGAATCAAGACAGAGGAGAGGTCCGGATCTTGGGCTGAAAAGGGGGTTGCAACTTGCAAACTTGCAGCGGAAGGATTCGATCTCGGACACTTTCTCGGCCCGGTGGTGGTAGGGGGCTAGTGCTTGCTTTTTCCCTGGGAATCACCGAGGGAGAGAGGTTTCATCGAGAGGAGCGCCACATGACATATCTTGGGTTCGGGTTTTCAGGTGAGAGCGGGGTGGGTGCTGGATTAGGAGGTGTTGTGCGGTTGGTGTAAATGCGTGGCTTAGGGGCTTGTTGGAGGTGCTGGAGATGAAGCCACGAGGATTATCCGGGCCAAGTTTGATGCGATGCGGATGTTTTAAGAAGTGAAAAAGGATCTGTAAGGTATAGAGACGGGAAGAAATTCTAGACTGTCAAGGACGGATCGTTAAAGATGGCTGTGCGAAAGGAGAGATGCACAACAATATACCTTCTCCATCCAAGCCCGTGGGGAGCGGGGTGGAGTGAAGAGACCAAGCCAAAACTCCAAGACACACGACCCAAGCAAGCGAAAGGAGGTCTCGCGTGGCAGCTGGGATGGTGGCGGTGGCGGTGATGGTGGTGGTGATGGTGGTGGATCGTCGGCTGGTTGGTGATCTGGGTGGTTCCGTTTCTTCCCTGAGAAAAGTCCCTCCAGCCAAATGGACGCTGATGATAGTGCTTTGCACATTTCTTCAATTCGAGATTCGATGTCCATAGTCCGTGATGGTGTTGCAAGAAGTCATGGCCAGTCGGGAGATTGCTGGTAGGCTGCCAGCAGATGGATGTATATTGTGACCAGGCATAACCAGGCATTTTGATATTAAAAATTACCAGATAAGAGCAAGTACAGGCCTTGCTCGATTTTGCACATTGCTGCTGGAACTGACGAGAGAACGTGAATCTTTCTGAACGGTGTCCGTCGAAGACGCACGGCGTGTCTCCTGGTCGTGGCCAGCTTGGCAGCTCGCATGAGCAACCACCACGGGTCATGACAAGGAGATCAGGCGTGTTGGATAATTTCTCTGGCCGTGATACTCTTGCTATGCCTGCGAATGCATGGAGAGAGGGCAGTGTCATCTGATGGCCTCCAAGATTGCGATGTGTGCCTTGGCTATTTGTGTTCGGAGTAGTTCCAGAGGAAGGGCCGCGGCGAAGAGTGGGAGTCGCCTGAAACCCCTTTCCCCTCCAGTTGCTCGAGCTGGCGACTTGAAGCAGAATGACAGACATGTGGGCAGCAGGCGGTTTTCGAAAGACGTCGCACGCCCATCCCCCATCCCCTCTGCACGGTTCACAGGCCTCCCCGTCCTCCCCAACCACGCTGCCCCCACAGGGATCAGAAGCACGAATTTGATACCGCTGCTGTGGAGGCGTGCAACTTCGACTCGATCCAGCACAGACGGGGGCGACCAACAGGCATACGAAGTACTGTGCTTGGTAGGCAGCCCGTCCCTCCTGTGCCTCCTGCTCCTCCCGCTCCTCCTGTTTCTAAGGGCCTCGAAAAGCGTATCAAAACAAATGCGGAGGTACTATGAACACTGCGTGCTGACTGAGCCTTCCTACCCTTTTGTCTCATCCACGAACGATTGGATCATCTATCCGGCCCTGACGGCGGAAAACAATCGGAATCGCCCGTTGCTTTGTCCGGTCGACTGCTGACGAGAGCCATTTCACACAAAGATACAGCATTGCGCGCCTCGCTGCCTGGAAGCCGCGGGCAAGCGAAAAGTGCTGGCCAACTGTTCTGCTCTGCTCTGCTTTTGCTTTGCTTGGCCCTAGTGTTCAGCCTCCCAGCGATCAGACTACCTGCCGGTAGCTCCACCACACTTGCCTGCCACCTACCTACTTCGAAGCTACACCACCGTCAACTTCGATATCCATCTCTGAACTCCTCGCCCTCGACGAATTTTCCGCTGTCCGACAAAGGCCTGCCGCTGCGGGCTGCCAGCGACAATTGGCGCAGAGAGGACGCACCTCGGGTACTCGAGCATCGTTCCCCTCGACATCTCCCCCAGCTGGAGGGCTTGCGGAATCGGGACGGAAACATACTTTTCCGACAACATCATTGTCACAACTTGTTTGGGAGTCGAATGCGCCCTGAATTCGGATTCCTGGACCCTGGAAATATCTGATCGCCCAGTCTTGAACTGCATGGGCGCTCTGCCGGGATCCACGAAGCTGCGAGATTTACGACGACCTCGACATTGTCACATTGTCCTTTGTCCACCGTGATAGCGATCGCCCCGCCCACTCGAAACCAATTTTGGCAAGAGTGTCCGCAGTCATTCCGCCTCCTATAACCAATAGACAAACGGCGAGGTTGCGCTTGCAGCCCAAAGAGACGGAAGCAAGATGGGAGCTTGCATGTCGACCTCGAGCGAACAGGAGGAGATGAAGAAGCGTAGTCAGCAAATCGATAAGACGTTGGAGGAAGACTCAAGGCGACTTCGACGAGAATGCAAGATCTTGCTCTTGGGTATGCCGCGCGCATAGGCAGAATGATTGAACACCCCGCTAACACTTTCATGAAGGATCCGGGGAGAGCGGAAAATCGACGATTGTCAAGCAGATGAAGATTATACATCAAAAGGGATATTCCGTGGATGAACTTGCTCTCTATCGATCCACGATATATAAGAACCTCGTCGATTGCGCGAAAGCTTTGATTGGGGCTATGCGGCAGTTTGGAATCGACCCTGCGACTCCAACAAACGTCGAGTTTAGTGATTATTTGATGGAATATCAGGTCGATCCGGATCCGCATACCCCACTGGCTCCGAAGGTTGGAGAGGCGGTCACATCATTATGGCAAGACAGGAGTATAGAAAAGGTGATGGAGAGGCAGAGTGAATTCTACTTGATGGATTCTGCACCATAGTAGGTCAAGAGGCCGGATCATTGGAGATGCGTATTGACAGGATTAGTTTCTTTGAGGAGGCTACCAGAATTGCAGCGCCCGAGTACATACCTGTAGAGGCAGATGTATTGAGAGCACGAACAAAAACGACCGGCATCTACGAGACCAGGTTTTCTATGGGCTCACTGAGCATACAGTAGGTTTGGGCGGCACGGAAAACTTGTGGCAGAGCTAATAACTCCTAGCATGTTCGATGTGGGCGGGCAAAGAAGTGAAAGAAAAAAATGGATTCATTGCTTCGAGAATGTGACCTCAATCATCTTCTGCGTGGCTCTGAGCGAATACGATCAAGTGCTACTAGAAGAGAGCAATCAAGTAGGTCAATTCGTGTGCTCATCACTTGCTGCGCTGATTATATACAGAATCGTATGATGGAAAGTTTGGTGCTTTTCGATTCCGTTGTTAACTCGAGATGGTTTATGCGGACGAGTATCATTCTGTTCTTGAATAAAGTGGATCTGTTCAGGCAGAAGCTAGGCCGGTCACCTCTCAGCAACTACTTCCCGGATTACTCGGGTGGCAATGATATCAACAGAGCTTCGAAATACCTCCTCTGGCGATTCAACCAAGTCAACCGAGCACATCTCAACTTATATCCCCAGTAAGTCACCACCTCAACTTCGATTGTACCAAAGCTAACTTGGGAAGTCTCACACAAGCAACGGATACGTCGAATATAAGGCTCGTCTTCGCGGCAGTAAAAGAGACCATTCTCCAAAATGCTCTCAAGGACTCTGGTATTCTTTGAGTTCTATGTCATGATGCATCACGCCCCTTTCTCGGTCTTTTGGAAAATGTCTTACGTTCATTGGCGCCGGCGTTGGCTTGGTGTTTTACGGGAGTTCTGGAGCGGCTGTCTGACAAGACTATGGGGTGGAACGTTGTCTGCATGTTCTAGTTTTGTTCCAACGGTCTCGTCACACTGTCGCGCAGACACAATCTGTGCTATTGCTACGATAACATAGCGGGGTATTTCTCTGGTGTGTCTACTACTGAGATTCACGTTCATATTGAAGGATGGAGAGAAAGCCTTTTAGGGAAGACGATGTGCTTATTGGACTGAAGCGAGCGATGAGGGGGAAGAGGGGAAAAGATCGATTGCATTATTACAGAGGAGATCTAGCAGGTGCCTAGGATTGAAGATGCCAGGCCTGATCTCGAGTGTACATGGCGCAGAGTACAGTAAATAATTCAAAGAACAAGGGTAGTGTGGTCCTGTGATATTGGCATTGCACCACCTCAATGACATCATCGCGGCTGAGCGGGATTTCGATTTCGATTTCGATCATGCACGACTGCAGTGACAAAGGCTTTTACCTCTGCGGGCCGGCCGGCGGTGCAGATATCACAAACTGGAAGGGGAAGGATTTCTAGCAGACAGTCCACCATGCAGGCTTGGGTTGGATTGGAGCTGGCCGTGATCCCCGGGAGTGAGTGGATCGAAACGGCGTGGGGCTGCAACACTCAAGCACCTTTTCGAGGCATAAAGCCTGCTTACTCCTCGAGTCTTCCTGGATAGCGTGCAGGAGTTGCTTGACGGTGGAACGACCCCGGCGTGTGCTGCCCTTCCCAATCGTAAGAAGAGCACATTAAGTTCGAGACGACAAATGAATGCACCGATCTTCCAGCTCTGCTGATTGAATTGCTCTCATCGAAGGGATTCGCCATCAATAGGCCCTTTTTATGCCCTGTGTAGCTCAAGTGCCCACGGTGTCTGACGGGTGAGGAGGGGTGGTCGCCAAAATTGACCCCACCATCGGCAAGCACGAGCTGCAGGAGCTCACATCATACGAGGGAAGGCCGGGACAGACAGAATAGCACAGGGCAGCTCTTGCATTGGCGAACGGTGCGTGGGAGAGCTCTGCTTTGCACCACCTCCATTCACATTTCTTCCCTCCTTCAGCTTCTCCCCTCAAAATATTTGAATACAGTATTTTTACAGCTTGCACATCTGCACATTTGCATGTCCCAGCGCTGATCAGCGCTTCCAGCTCCCCATTCATTGACCCCCCCCTGCAACGGTCTCGAACAACCCCGCACCGCCAATATCAACATCCCGCTGCTGCAGCTTATCAGCTACCTAGCCCCTCAAGCTTGCCTGCTGTCCTTGCACGGGCTCTCGAGTCCCTCAACCCTTCCAACCTCGTGGTTTATGTCTTCTCATCTTTTCAAGGCGGAGTACGAGGGCAATTCGATCCCGGCAAGCAAGATGTCGAACACCACAATGCCCAGGGAGCGCCGTCCGAGCACCGGTGCCCCCATTGATCTTCAGGGTCCGGTTGGCCCGGGCTTCACGAGACCCAAGCACAAGCGTACCTTTACTGGGTTTGGAGCTGGTGAGATCAAGAGTGTTGAGGGTATGTGAATTCTCCAACTCCCCCAAACCATTTGACTCGGGTTGTTTCGCAACTGTGAATGGACCCTTTGCTGATAGCATAATTCCCCAACAGCTTCTATCCCCGAACCCCAACGCGAGGCCTGGAAGAAATTCGCTGCCAAAGGCTTTAGCACACAAGAAGACTTCGAGAGAGAAGTCGTTCGCCATGTCGAAACTACACTTGCTCGTTCCATGTTCAATTGCGATGAGACTGCTGCATATGCCGCCGCCAGTCTGGCATTCCGGGATCGTCTGATCACAGAGTGGAATCGGACACAGCAAAGACAGACTTTTGCTGATGGCAAGAGAGTGTATTATCTGAGTTTGGAGTTCTTGATGGGTAGAGCGTTGGACAATGCCATGTTGAATGTGGGTTTGAAGGGAGTTGCTAAAGGTAGAGTTTCTTTATTTTTGCCCTTTCACTTGGTCGCAGTGAATTAACGCATTTTACAGGCGGTCTTGCGGACCTGGGTTTCCGTATTGAAGACATTATCAACCAAGAGCACGATGCTGCCCTTGGAAATGGTGGTCTCGGTCGATTGGCTGCTTGTTTTCTGGACTCTTTGGCGTCTCTCAACTACCCAGCTTGGGGTTATGGATTGCGATACCGTTATGGTATTTTCAAACAGGAAATTGTGGATGGGTACCAGGTTGAGGTTCCTGATTACTGGCTTGACTTCAATCCTTGGGAGTTTCCGAGACATGACGTTGTTGTGGATGTATGCTCCCCCGCAATCCCGTCAGTTTGGACACATGCTAACCGGCTTTAGATCCAATTCTACGGCCATGTCAGAAAATACCAAGACACGCAGGGTAAACAATGCAGCTCCTGGGAAGGTGGTGAGATCGTCAAGGCTGTTGCTTATGATGTCCCAATCCCTGGATTCGACACTCCTGCTACCAACAATCTGCGTCTCTGGTCTAGCAAAGCTGCCAGTGGCGAGTTCGACTTCCAGAAGTTCAATAGCGGTGACTACGAGAGCTCCGTTGCAGATCAACAACGTGCTGAGACCATCAGCGCTGTCTTGTATCCGAATGACAATCTCGATCGTGGTAAGGAGCTTCGATTGAAGCAACAATACTTCTGGGTTGCTGCTTCACTCTACGATATTGTTCGTCGATTCAAGAAGTCCAAGCGTGCATGGAGCGAGTTCCCTGACCAGGTTGCAATCCAATTGAATGATACCCATCCAACGCTCGCCGTTGTTGAGCTTCAACGCATTCTTCTTGATCTCGAAGGCCTTGAGTGGGATGAGGCATGGGCCATTGTTTCCAAGACTGTGAGTATCTGCAATCAAATTGCTTAGCTCTGCTGACTCTTTGAAGTTCGGATACACAAACCACACTGTTCTTCCCGAAGCACTTGAGAAGTGGTCTGTCCCATTGTTCCAGAACTTGCTTCCAAGACATCTCCAAATTATCTACGAGATCAACTTGTACTTCCTGCAAAGTGTTGAGCGCAAGTTCCCCAAGGATCGCGACATCCTTGGTCGTGTTTCGATCATTGAAGAGTCTCAGCCAAAGATGGTGCGCATGGCTTACTTGGCTATTGTTGGCTCTCACAAGGTCAATGGTGTTGCCGAGCTTCATTCTGATCTGATAAAGACTACCATTTTCA
The DNA here is from genome assembly GCF_002865645.1 of Hyaloscypha bicolor E. Classification (NCBI taxonomy): domain Eukaryota; kingdom Fungi; phylum Ascomycota; class Leotiomycetes; order Helotiales; family Hyaloscyphaceae; genus Hyaloscypha; species Hyaloscypha bicolor. Next base: position 2,264,193 of record NW_020194685.1, on the reverse strand, counting down.
AGGACTTTGTCAAGATCTTCGGACCTGACAAGTTCACGAACGTCACCAATGGAATTACTCCAAGACGTTGGTTGCACCAGGCCAATCCCAGATTGTCAGAGCTTATTGCAAGTAAAACTGGTGGTCTTGGATTCTTGAAGGACCTCAATATTCTCAATGACCTTGAGAAGTATGCTGATGACAAGGAGTTCAAGAAGGAGTGGGCGGAAATCAAGTACGCCAACAAGGTTCGACTTGCCAAGCACATCAAGAGCACGACCAGCGTTACTGTCAATCCCTCCGCGCTTTTCGACATCCAGGTGAAGCGTATACATGAGTATAAGCGCCAACAAATGAACATCTTTGGAGTCATCCATCGATACTTGACTATCAAGGCTATGACTCCTGAGGAGCGAAAGAAGCTTGCTCCCAGAGTCTCCATCTTCGGCGGAAAGGCTGCGCCTGGATACTGGATGGCCAAGACCATCATCCATCTCATCAACAATGTTGGTTCCGTTGTCAATAAGGATCCAGATGTTGGTGACCTCTTGAAGGTTATCTTCTTGGAGGATTACAATGTTTCCAAGGCTGAGATCATCATTCCTGCCAGTGATATCAGTGAACACATCTCGACTGCTGGAACTGAGGCAAGTGGAACTTCGAACATGAAGTTTGTGTTGAATGGTGGTTTGATCATCGGTACTTGTGACGGTGCAAATGCAAGTCTTCATCAATTATGATCATCAGAGCTTGGCTAATTGAGCAGATTGAAATCACCCGCGAAATCGGCGAGAACAACATCTTCCTCTTTGGTAATCTCGCTGAAGACGTCGAAGACCTCCGCCACGCACACACCTACGGTTCTCACACACTCGACCCCGATCTCACCAAAGTCTTTGAGGAAATCAAGAAAGGCACTTTCGGTGACGCAGGTGCTTTCTCTGCTCTCGTCGGTGCCATCGAAGAGCATGGTGATTACTACCTCGTCTCGGACGACTTCCATAGCTACAACCAAACACAAGCACTGGTTGACGAGGCGTACAAGAACCAGGATGAGTGGGTCAGCAAGTGTATCACCAGTGTGTCGAGAATGGGGTTCTTCAGCAGTGATCGATGTATTAACGAGTATGCGGAGAGCATATGGAATGTGGAGCCGCTGGCCCCGGAGAAGGGAGACACAAGTGGATTGCAGAAGGGAGAGTTATAAGCTGGTAACAAAGAGACATAGTGAGGTCAGGACAGTGCTCGAAGAAAGGATATGGCTGTGAGAAAGAAAGCTTGTTGAAGGAAGGAGATTGCGGAATAGACAGAATGGGTTACGGCAACGAGCAATACATGTTATAAGACAACGCGAATTCTTTCCTTCCGTATATGCACCTCTTACTGCTTCGTTCTGAAATCCTTTATTTGTATAAGGTGTTTGTTAGTATGTAATAAGGCAATCGAATTAATAAGGTATAAAAATTACTAGTATTATATTAGTAATATATAAAACTTATTATATATCTGCTCTATTACTGCCGGGGTTGCACTTTACTAAAATAATAAGAAAATCAAAACTCTAGTTCTTTAACCTTATTTAGTTTAATTAAATCTTTATAAAATTTCGAATAAACTTCAAATATTTGTAATCCAGAATGTCTTTTACTTTTTGTTATAAGAGTTTTATATTAGTATAATTATACTGTAACTTATTTATAATTAAAATAGCTTGAAAAGTAATATCCGAGATATAACTCTAATAATAATAAAGTATCACAATTCCCAGACGCCTCCTAGACGCACGTGACGCGGCCGCCTCGCTAGGGAAGTATGCTTGGAATGCACTAGAGATATTTAGAAGGCTAAGGCCCTTTGGGACTAATATACTATAGGATATATATACTCCCTCGCAGCCTCCTATATTCTAGTTTTCTTTTCCTTAGCTTTGAATCGTCTTTATAAGAGACCTTCTACCTTGCTTTCCAAGCCTTAAATACCGTATTTATAATAGTATTTAAAGCTTATTTTTTTTAATTCTATAAAAGATTTTAAATAAACTAATTTAAAACTATTAGAAATATAGGTATTACTAAGATAATAGAACCTCAGAAATACAAGTAATAAACTCTAGAATAATAAAAGCAAAAAGCTTTAGAACCTTTAAAGAAATTAGATATTTATATTTTTATAAATATATATTAATAATATATTAAAAACTTTTCTAAAAACCCCGAAAATCGAAAAACCTTATATAAAAGCTATTCTTTAATTAAGTCTTAGAATAATAGATACCTATAGGCTAATAACCTAATTATTACTTTTAAGCCTTATTCTATAACCTTATAAGTCTTATATATATATTAATAATAAGATTATAAAAGAAAATATAATAAAAGAAAAATATAATAAATTAATTTTCTAGAATATTATATAATTCGAAGTAATATTAATTTCTTTTAAGGCTTTTATTAGTTTAGGTTATTTTATTAATAGTTTTTTTTAAATCAAATATTCTATTAATATTTCTAGAGGTTTTTTAAATAAATTTATAAAAGAAAAGACTTCTTCTTTATTAAAAAGCTCTTATATACTAATTAGCTTATTATTATTAAAGAACTATATAAATAGGCTAAAGAAGTTAATTACTTGTTTTTTAATATTAATTTAATTATTATTAGTTATTAGGAAAATCTTAAAAGAACTATTTTATATAAAATAAATTATAAAAATATTAAAAGCTTTTTTTAAGAATACTAAACTCTAGAATATTAAATTTAAAGAAAATATTATATATTATATAACTATAATAGATTAATTTATAATTATTCTAGTTACTTTTATTTTATTTATTTTTATTATTTCTATAGTTTTAAATATTTTAAATATCTTTTTAAAGAATTCCGAATTATTTCTTATTTATTTCTATTTAAAATTCCTTATATCTTATATTTCTTTTAGGAATACTAGAATTATTGAACTTCTAGATCTAATTTTCTTTATTAGAAATTATATTATTTTTAATAACTAGCTATAAGAAAATACTAATTTATATTTCTAATAAATTTATAAATAATACTTTTATTTTAACTAATTCTTATATAAATAAAAATAATTCGAATTAATATTACTAGCTCTTAAAGCTATATTTTTATTTAAAAAGGCTATATTCTAATAAAATATAAAATATAAAATATTTACTATAACTTTAATAAGCTTTAAATATATTCTAGTTAAGTATTTTAAAAGTTTTATATTCTTTTTTTATAATTATTTATAGAAAATAATATTAGTTTTTAAGATATTAAATATAAATTAAATAAAAAGCTTTTATTAAAGCTTTAGAAATTAGTATATATATATTATAATAATTTATTTATTTAATATTATATTATTAATAATTAATAAATTAAAGTTATATATAAAAAAATTAAAAAATATAAAAAAATAAAAGCTATTTTAGCTAAGTTTATTTCTAATATTATATCTTTTTATATTTCTAAGAAATATATTTTAAAAAAAGAATCTAAAAAGTTTATATTAACTACTTTTATTAAATATGTATTTCTTTATAAATATAAATAATATTTTATAAAAACCGAAAATCTTTTAATTATTAAATACTATAATTATAATAAGTTTAACTATTATATTAAATATTATTTAATTAGATATAATAAAGAAATTGAAATAGCTTTTTCTAGAATTAAATTAGATTTAGTTTCTATTTTATTAGAATATCTAATTCTGGTTTTAATAAAATATTTAGAGAATTTAGATTCTAATTTTAATATATAATTAGAAAATAAGTATTTCTAAAAAAAAGTCTTTATTTTAGGGGCTTATAATATAAATTTAATAAAGATTAACTTAATTTATTTAATAAAAAGAAATACTTTTATAATATTTTATATTATTTATTATAATTATTATAATATATAATACTAATAGAAGTTAGACTAGAGCTAGTAAGATATCTAATATCTAAAAGAAATATCTAGTATCTAAGTAAAGTATTTATAATTACCTAATAGTTATATATAACTCCGAGCTTAAACTAGTATATAAGCCCGTATATAGCTTATAATTATTTAAATCCGAGGCTTTTTTAAGATCCTCTTCTCTTTTTAGCTTTAAATTATTGAAATAGAAATAGTCTAATTATATCTTCTAGGCCCCAGATCTTATATTTATAATATTATTAATATAAATAAATTAGAAATTAAGTTTTTTTCTTTTATTAATACTAGAATTAATAACTATATCTTTATTAATATAAAGCTTATTTAGTTTATAAAATAATTAGAAATAAAACTATAACTCTTTTTTTATTTTATATTATATATAGTTTTAATAAAAAGTTAATTAAATTTACTAAAAAATATATAGAAGTTTTATTTCTAATTAATAAATAAAATATTAATATATTTATAATTATTTTAAATTTCGGAAATTATAATATTACTTTTAATAGAAAATAGGCTATATATATTAATATTCTAATTAATTATAAAAAATATAAGTTTATATAGCTATAAAAAACAAGCCTAAATTTATATAATTTAATTATATTATTAGTATTTTTTAATAATAATTAAAAAAGTAATCTAATAAGAAATATTAAAAGAATACTAATTAATAAAATATTATTATAAGTTATTTCTAAAAATTTATTATTTTTAAATATATTTTTTCTTTTAAATTAATTAAAGAAAATTATATAATATTATAAAAAAGAAGCTTTTATAATTTAATTAAAATATAATATTTAAATATAAGCTAAAGAAATAAAAAGAGATTTTTAATAAAAAGTAAATATTAGATCTAGTTATTTTTATTTTTATAATATTTAATTATATAATTAAGAAAAAAAAATTTATTAGTTAAATTTCTATTTATAAAATTAATAAAAAAATTAAAACTCGAAAAAAATATTTTTTTTATAAATATAAAATCTAAAACCTGAAAAATAAAATAAAATAATTTTTATTTTAATAATTTAAAATTAAAAAAAGAAAAACTAAAATATAAAAAGCTATAAAAAATATATATATTTTATTATATATTAGTTTATAAAAGATTTAGTTTTTTAAAAATCTCTAATATATTTTAAATATATATATTTAAAAATAAATAAATAATAAAATATAAATAATAAAATATAAATAATAAAATATAAATAATAAAATATAAATAATAAAATATAAATAATAAAATATAAAAATATAAATAATAAAATACAAATAATAAAATATAAATAATAAAATATAAATAATTATATTAGCTAATAAAATCGAAAACTAATTTATAATATTATTTTTAAGCTTTAAATATTTCTATTAAATTTCTTAAATTATAAATTATATATTAAAAACTAAAAGTCTTTTATATATAATTTAAAGAATTTTTATTTTTATTATATAATTCTAATAATATATTATTTTTAGTATAATTTAATTAATAAAAAATATTCTAAAATAATTTTAGTTATTTGAAATTCTAATTATAAAAACTTTAAAAAGCTAGAATATTATTATTTAATAAAAATATAAGATATTATTCTAAATCTGGATTTCTTTCTATTAGTATAGCTATTTCTTTAGAAGTTATATATATAGTTATAGAATATAAAATATAGGATATAGTTATATAACCTTATATCTTATTAGTAACTTAACTAATAAATTAGATCCCTTTAGGCTTAGTAGATTTAGGGATTATATATTAATATTATAATACTATAATTCCTATTTCTGAAAAAGAATAACTTTACTAACTAATATAACTAGTATTTTTATATTTATATAATAATATTATATATTACTAGTAAACTAATACTAATTAGTTTATATATATAGATTAGAAAAGATTTTAGATTAGTCCTAAAAGTATTTAGTAACCTAAGACAAATCTAGTTTATTCTATATTAAAGAAGGGAACTACTTATTAATTTTATAAAAGTATTTAATAGCCTATAAAGAAGATATCTAGTTCTTACTAATTAATAAGTAGTTAGTTATTTAATTATCTATTTATTTAATTTCTATTATTCTTTAAAACTAACTTCTTTTAGTCCCAAGATTACTTTCTTGAAAATTATTTTTTCTATTTATATAATACCCGTATTTATAAGATCTTCTTTCCGGAATATATATCTTATATATATCCTTAAAGCTCTTTAATTACTATTTCGATTTTATTATTAAATCGAGTTCTTTGAGTTTTAGACTCTCCCGGAATTATAATATTTCACTTCCTAAATTTCTTATTATAAATGAAATATTTAAAGGCAAAATATTTATTTTAATACCTATAATACTCCTAGATATCTGGGGTATCTGGTATCTAAACCAGATATCTAGTATCTCAATAATCAGGTATCTGGTATCTTAATCAGGTATCTGAATTAGATATCTAGTATCTTAATTAGGTATTTGAGCTAGGTATCTAGTATCTAAACCAGGTATCTAAATATCTTTATTACTAAATCCTTTCTATAAACCTACTATAAACTACCTTATCTTCGAATTCCTCCTATTACAAATCATATATATATACTAGGGAGAACCTGAATTTAGTTTAGTATAGATACTAATAAGAGAAAAAAACTAATTAAGAAATAGAAAAACAGTATTAATCTAGTAACTATAATAAAGGCTAAACTTCAGAAATATATAACTACTAAGATATATTAGTATATCTTATATAAGAAGAGTAATAATAATTTATAGGATCTATTCTAGAATAATTTTAAAAACTTTAATATTATAATATATAGTCTAATTAATTATATACTTATATAAAATCTTTAAATCTAACTTTAGTATAATAGTATTTATATTAAATAGAACTATAGAAACCTTACTATTATATAATTCTTTATTAATCTTACTTAAGAAAAAATAAAGAGTATATGAAATAAAGCTAATATTATTAATAATAATCTAATTAGAATAGATTTTCTTTAGGAACCTATTATATTAGTTTATTTTATTCTAAATAGAACTAGATATAAGGAAACTAAATAATCTCAGTCGAGAAATTAAGCTATTTATTTACCTTTTCTAAATTAAGGCTATTTACTACTTCTATCTTTATTACTACTAGTATTATTACTAAACCCGAATTACTATTAATTAGTATCTATTATTTCTACTAGAAAGCTTATTAGAGAAGTAGTAAAAATATATTCTAAAATATAAAAATATAATAGAACTAATAATAGTTTTAATTATAAACTTATTATTTTCCTTAATATTTACTAATATATAGAACTTTTAGAAAAGGTACTAGTAAGAGCTTTTCTTATTATATTAAAAGAACTAGTATAAGACTACTTCTATAATAACTAGCTCTCGAGCCATATATATAAAAAAGCCTATATAAATATTTATAGCTTCTTTAAAGACCCCGGTTTCTATTATTAAAATTTAGATAAATAGAATACTATTACCTTAGTAATTATAATAGTAAAGAACTCTAAAAAAAATATTTGAGCTTATTTAAATACTAATTAATAACCTATATAAATTATAGTATAGCCTTGCTCCTGCCTTATAAAGTACTAAATTCTTATATAATAAGATTATTACTTCTTATTAAGACTTACTAGTATACTAATATATAGTCTCGGACTTTTCTAATAATCTCGGCTAGCTTATTAATAAGCTCTAATCGTTTATTACTACCTATAAGAAAAAGTAATAAATTATTACTAAAACCTATTTTACTAATTAATAATACTATTCTTAAAATTCTTTAAACTATTATTTATCCGGAAATTATTAATACGAATCTAGTTATAACTTCGGAACCTATAATAACTACTCTAAGTCTTATAATTATAATAATTATACTTCGAAGTTATATTTTATATATAAGAGACCTAAATACTACTTATAGAAGTATATACTAAAGAAATAAGAGACTAAGAAGGCTTGATTTAAGAATAAAAATATTTACTAATTTAGATCCCGAAATACCTATAACTTTAATAAATGCTTTAGTAATACTTATATATAGTATATTACCGAATTTAAAGAAAAAGAGAATAATAAGAATAATAAGAATAAACTAGTAAGTAATGCTTTTAAAGTCTTACTAATAAAAACGAATAAAGGAAAGAAATATTATTCTAATTTCTATTTTACTTTTATTAAGAGCTTTCTAGCCGCTCTTATAGTCTTTACTCCTACTATTCCTATAACTAATACCCTTATAAATAACCTCACTTCTCTTTCTCTTATATATTAGATAATAGGTAAAAATCATATCCTAAAGCCTACTAAATAAATAGAAAATACCTAGACATTTATAATTAATAGTATATTAAGATATAATACTTATTACTTTTATAGAATTATAATTAATACCAGAGCTTCTAGATTCTTAATTACTAGTTCTAACTAATTCTAAGCTTTATAGCAGACTAATAATAGTATTAAACTTAATGAAATTATTAAAGATTAAGTTAATATCTAGTTTAGTATTAGATTTATGTTTTTTATTAGATCTATAATAATAAGAATACTAATTAGGTAAGTATAATTCTATATTATACTTATAAAGACTTTATTTCTATTTAGTTTAGCTAATATAGATAAGCTAGGGGTCTACTTTTATAATCTTACTAATTATCTTATTACTTTTACTAGATATTTTATATCTATAATATAATGTTTTAGATATTCTTTCTTGTTTTAGAATACTATTTTATAAAGCTTTATTTCCGAATTCTTTACTTATAATTCCTGCTTTCTTATAGAAATTAAATTATAATATTTATATTACTATTTTAGTTATTTATCTATTAATAAGCTTCGAAATATACTAGAATAAGCAGGCTATAATATTAATATAGAAGCCTTTAAATATCTTATAAAATACTATAAATAATACCAGAAATTCGAATAATTACTAGAATAATTTAAGTTTAACCTAAAAAATAATATTAGCTTTAATTACTTTATTATTATTAATATTTTCTATATTTTTAGTAAGCCTATATTCTATATTATTAATAAAGGTACTAGATATTAAGCCGGCTAATAGCTTTAAAATATTAGTATATTATATATTTGGGATACCCTAAAGTAATATTAAATTAATATTTATTTAGGCCCTCTTAATTAGATTATAGCAGATACCAGAAAGCAGTTTACTAATAAGAAGTTTATTTAACTTATAAATATTATAGAAACTAAGGTTAAAATCGTTTTTATAAAAGCTTATAATTCCGTCGGAATTATAAAATACTACTATAGTCTAATTTAATATACTTACTTTATTATTATAGCTAAAATTAATAGAATTAATAAGAATACTATATTCTAAATAGCCTTTAAAGCTATTAATAATTTCGCTAGACCTAATAGTATTATTTTAATTATTTTAATTTATAATACTTTATCTTAAATAATTAAATATAATATCTTATTACTAACTATTTTATAGTAATTAGAAGTATTTAAGAAGGCAATAGTAGAAATATAGAAGCTTTAAGCTAGATACTAAATTACAAATACCCTAAATACCCAAAATAGTTCTAGTACTACTAATATTTATAAACTTCTCTTAAATTTAAATATTTTTATATAATATAAAGAAAATACTAGTTAATCTAATAATTAAAATAAACTATATAAGCTAGTAGTTATTAATAGAGAGAACTATATATTAGCTTTATTATATAGTAATATTATCTTTTACTTAACTTCTATAAAGCTCTTTTATATAGGAGATATTAAGGTTATTACTAATAGCCCCAAACCTAAACCTATTTCCAAACTTTATAATAAGGCTAAAGATAATACAGGTATAATTCCTTCTACTACTTCTACTATTCTACTAAAATATAATAGAGAATATTCTTATAAGAACCCGGATATTATAATATTCTTATAAAATAATAACTTATATAAGAACTCCTATTAAGTTAAAGTTACTAGCCTTCTAGAAAAGAATATATTTGAGATTACTTTTAGATCTCAGATACTAAAGAAAATATATATTTTTAACTCCCGGTTTATTAATAAGATTAAGAATAAGAATATAGAGAGAAAGTTTAAGAAATCGAAACTAGTTATTTAGGCTTATAATAATAATAAGAAATATATAATATTAATATAATTATTTATTATTTAATATATTAGCTAGAGAATTATCTTTAGTATTACTATTATAATAATAAATATTATAAAGCTATATTTATATAATATCTCGCAAGCTTATATTTAATTAATAATTTTTATATTAATCTATTTTATAAACTTACTAGAGAACTAAATCTAAATAATAATTCAGTTCTAAAGATTATAAAACTATTATATAGTATACCGGAAACTAGAAACTACTAGTTTAAAACTTATTATTCCTATTATATTAATAAGCTTTTTATAGAATAATTAACTTATAACTCTTGCCTTCTCTATAATAAGTAATTCTTCGGAATTATTAGTCTTTAAACTAATAATATCCTATTTATTAGAACTAATAATTTTATAAAAGCAAAGTAATTAAAGCTTTATAAAGCTAAGTTCTTAGCTAAGAAATATAAATGCCTTATTTCTAACTATAATCTCAAGTTTAATAAAGGTATTATCTATATAAATATTACTAGAATTACTCTTATATAGAAATACTAGTATAAAAACCTCTAAACTATTTCTATAAAAAATACTACTACTATAAATAATAGAGGTACTATTTATTAAGATCTCTTTATTAAGAACTAATATATTACCTAATATATTAAAAAAGTATATATTATATTAGTCTATTAACTAGAAGCTTTATATAACTTATTAATTACTACTTAAGCTATTAAATTCTTAGAAACTAATATAAAGGCACTTAATAAATATATTTAGTAGAAAATTAAAAATATTACTAGAGAACTGAGATTTATAAAGCTAGTAAAAGAGTTTTTATATTTAATTACTTTTATAAATACTTCATTTATAAATAATAGAAATCTCTTTTCCTAAATCGGATATATTCTAGTTCTAATAAATGAAACTAGATATACTAATATTATTTACTAGTTCTCTACTAAATATAAAAGAGTTACTAGAAGTATTCTAGCTTCGGAATTCTATAATATAACTTATAGCTTTAATATAGGTATTTTAGTTAAAACTATAATTAATAGAATACTAGAAATAGAATTATTACTAATAGTTTATATGAATTCGAAGTTATTATATAAATATCTTATTAAATTAGGAATTACTCGAGAAAAGTATCTAATAATTAATATAATATATCTTTACTAAATATATAAATAACGAGAGATTATAGAAATTAAATAAATTAAGGAAGAATTAAATTCTACTAATTCTATAATAAAATTAAAACTAATAAATACTTTTAAGTATCTAATTAATATAAATACCATATAATTAGATATAGAGAAATAGATTAAATATAAATAGAATAGAAAATAAATATATAAAATAGAAGAATATTATAAGAAGAGAAGTTATATATAAAAGGCTATAGCCTTTAATATATAACTAAAATCTTAGAAGTAATATAAATATATAAAGTATTTAAGAAATCTGGTACTAGGCCAGATTAGGAAATTTATATATAATTAAAAAGAAATACTATTTTTCGCGTTTTTTTAGAGAGTTTCTAGTATTAGTATAGCTATTTCTTTAGAAGTTATATATAGTTACGAGATATAGGATATAAAATATAGGTAATAAGATATAAGATATAAAATATAATTATATAACTTCATATCTTATAAATAACTCGATTAGTAAACTAGATTTCTTTAGGCTTAGTAAATTTAGGAATTATATATTAATACTATAATATTATAATTCCTATTTCTAAATAATAACTTTACTAACTTATATAAATAGTATTTTATAACTATATAATAGTATTATATATTACTAGTAAACTAATACTAAGAATATAATTATTATATATAAATAAAATTTTTTTTTTAGTAAAGTTAAGAAAATTACTTTTAATATTAATAAAATATTTATATTTAAAACTAGTTTTCTTTTTATATAATTAATTTCTATATTTGAATTAACTAATATTTTAATTCTATATTTGCTTTTTATTATTTTAATAATAATTTCAATTATTATTCTTGTTTTAAGAACTTTATTTTTTATAATATAAATAAGTATAATTATTATAAAATATATTTATTTCCCGGTTTCTTTAGTTTTAGATACTTATATATTTTATAGCTAAACTTATTATAGTTATAATAAGTTAGTTTTTTCTGATTTAAATAAATAATAATATAGTAATTCTCTTTCTAGTAAATAAAGTAAATTATATCCGGTTTTATAAATTCTAATATAGCTATTATATTAGACTTTATTATTATATTTTTATTATTCCGGTTTTATAAATCTTATAATAGAAATGTATTTCTTTTCTATTTTCTTTTATTATTTCTTTTCTTTTTTCTTTTTTCTTTTTTATTATTTTATTACCTTATTATTATATTCTTATTAAATAAATAAATTTAAATTATTTTCGATTTTTATAATTATAGAAATAAGCTTTTTTCTTTCTTATAAAATATTTCTTTAATAATTAATCTTATTTTAAATCTTTTATTTTAAATTATTAAATAGATTATCTTGCTTTTATAATAAATTTATAAATTTTAAGTTATTTAATAAGCTATTTAAATAAAATATAAAGCTTTAAATATTCTAATTTAATTACTATTTTATATTCTTAAATTTAATAAGAATATTATTATTATAGTTTTTCGAATTTAAAATAAAATTCTTTATAAACTTAATAAAGGTTTTCTAATCTATAATATTAATACTTATTAATTATTTCCTATATTTCTAGATATTTTTAACTATATTTTTAAAATAAAAAATATAATATATAATTTTTATTATATTTATAGTTCAGATAATTTTAATAATTTTATATTATTTTGGCTTTATTTAATAAAAGAAGTTCTGGGTTTTTTTAATATTTTTCTTTTTATAAATAAATAATTTTCGGGATTTAAAAGCCCTTTAAACTAAAAATATTATTAGAAATATAATGGGCTTTATATTAGGTATTTAAATATTTTAAAATAATAGATTTAAGCTTTTAGCTTTTCTAGATTTTTTATTTATTATATTTCTGCTTTTAATTTAATAATATAATAATAAGCTGCTATTAGCTTCTTTATTATTATTATTTTACTAGCTAGTTTTAAAAGTATTTGAGTTCTATTTTCTTTTTCTAATTAGGTAATATAAAAAGTATTTAATTAGGTATTTTCTTAAATATTTAACTAGATTACCTTAATAATAATAGAAATACTTCTTCTAGTTAATATTCTAGCTATTAGTAATTTTATTTATTAATAACTTAATTATTTTATAATAAACTATTTCTCGAAAATTAGAATAATTAGAATATAAAATATATAATAATAAAGTAATATATAAGTAATTAAGGCAAATAAGCTATAAAGTAATACTTATAAATATAACTAATTTCAAGAATTAATTCTAATAAAAAACTAATTAATACTTCTTTCTAAAGCTAGAAATATTTCTTTATATATTTCCTAATATTTAGCTAAGTATATAAAGCTCTTTATTTAATTAGGAAATATAATCTTATATAATTTATATAATTCTGATTATAAGCTTTATCTAAAATAAGAAATTAGATCTATAATATTTATTATTTATTTATATATTTATTATATTTAGTTAAAATATAAAAACTATTTTAAACTAGAATAATAAAATATTTTTATTTTAAAAGTATTTAGTAAAAATAATAATAATACTTTTATATATAATTATTAAAGAAAAGTTCTATTATTATAATAAAAATATTAATATAATTATTTATTATTATTTCAAAAAAAAAGCTATTTATATAATAGATAAATTTAATACTATTAAAGGAAATTAACTTCTAGCTAATAGTTATTAAGACCGAGAAATAAGTATTAAATAATATTATATTATTAGTATTTACTAAAAAAAAAGAACTATTTTTTTATTTATTTAAGGAAATAAAACTTATTATTTAAAAAGTATATTTATAAGTTTACTAGTTCGAAAGATTTAATAAAATACTTTAAGTAAAAGTATCTGGCCTATATTAAAAAAAGAAATTAGTTTAAATATAAAGTTTATTAAATAAAGCTATAATATAAGTAATATTTCTAGAATTATATAGAAACTATTTATAAAACTATTTCTTAGTATTTTAATAATATACTAAAAATATATAATTATAAAGCTTATAAATACTCTTTTTTTTCTTTTCTTTTTTTCTTTTCTTTTTTTCTTTTCTTTTTTTCTTTTTCTCGATTATATACTATTTTTATAATATATTTCTTTAAAAAGCTTATAGTTAATTATATATTTATAGAATTATTTACTTATTTCAAGTAACTTTCTTTAGGGTAAGATTAAATTAGGCAGGGCCCTAATAGTTATATGAGAATAAAAGACTATTTTTAAGGAAAAACTAGTTTATAGATTACTAATATAGTCTTATAGACTTTCTTTTATATATAGTAAGTTTAAAGCTTATCTAGATTAATTTAAGGCTATAAAAAATACTATATACTAGTACTTTGAGTTTATATAATAGATTTATTCAAGCTATATTATTATATAGGTATAGTATAAGAAATAAATAGATTAGATTAGATTAATAGCTATTAATCTAATCTATTCATGAAATTTTCTCATTAATTATATTCTATTCACGAACTAATTAAGCTAATCATGAATATTCATAAATAACTTAATTAATATATACGTGACCGCAGCACGTAACAAGCTAGCCTAATTAGGTAAGGATCAGGCTCTAGTCCTACCTTGCTTCTAGAGAGAAAAGCTTACTAAGGCAGTACTAGAGCAAGAACCTTACTTAATTAGGCTAGACTATTACGTGCTGTAGTTACGTATATATTAATCAAGGTATTCATAAATAATTATAATTAATTATTCTAATCTAATTAAATTATATAAGTATTATATTAATCAAATTCTATTTACGCTATTCATGAATATTCATGAATTAATTAATTAATCTGATTAATTTTTTCGCATACTATATAGGCAGATTCCTGCTATAGTTCTTTATACTAACTATTTATTTATACTAACTACTTTATAGTATTAGTTCTATAATACTAATATCTTATTTGCGCCCGTAATTTTATAGTACTAATAGTCTCTTGGTACTAATTGTTTCTTTGTACTAATTACGCATTTGTGTAAGGGTCTAAGTGAAGTTATATATTGGTTCTATATATAGGACGTAATGCAAGGAAGTAAAAAGAAAAATAAACGCGAGAAGTCGTCTTGTTGACTGATTACGCGAGGTGGTCTGTGACACGTGGTCACGTGGTGCCGTGATAATTTGTACTAACCAATCCCTAGTACAAATGTTTCTGTGGTACAGTTTTTGGAAATACTATTAATGAAGCTCTAGCCTCCTAAAATGAATTTGGGGGGGAAAATGGGCCTAAATCGAATATCACTATATGTCCTCTGGATCCCCTCTTGTTCCGTTCTAATACTTTCAGAGTCTGGACGCGTTCTCGGCTCGACCAACACGTCAAGGTTGCCCCTTCCATTATCGTCCCTCTCTCGTCCACTCTGCTTCCAATTCAAATGCTGGCTGACTGGATTGCGGCTGACTTCAAGGTCTTTGCAGACGTTAAAATTGCAGTGCTCCTCAACTGATGTTCGACAGCGTCTGCTTGCTTCGGTTTTTGAAGTCGAGACATGCCAACCCTGCAAGCGCTGGACAGTCATTGTTGCTAATAATCCATTGATTGGATTCGAACGGCTAACCGAATCGAATGCCCTGCACATTCTCAGCCGTGCTCAACCTTGTAGGGCGTAGCTTGCCGCTTGCCGCTAACCAACCCCGCCAGAAATCGTATCACAGAACGACCACGTGGACGCCGGGGAACGAGAGAGTTCCATCCGGATTGGAAGCCCTACATTCATTCTCAAATAGTCGTGTGAATAGTCGTGTGTGATGCAGCACCTAAACGTGCACCATCGGGCCATTTCTTAATTTCCAATGAAGGGTCGGAGACTACATCTTACGCTAACGAAAAGCGATACCTTGCGCCACCAAATTCGCGGAAACGGCGGAGGAACGGACGGACATGCCGAAATCATCCCACCGGGCTTGGGGCTGAGATTTTCAAAAGCAAAAGTATACTCGTTTAGCATACAGTACCAACCAAAGCTGCACAGATGTGTGGTGGCGCATGCGGATAATCATTGGCTAACGGCGGTTTCGCCTCTGATTGGCAATTTTGTAGGTTGGCGTTCGCTGCCCGAGACATAAAGAACAGAAGCAGTAGTTCAAATGCATGTAGTGGTTGCTGATTCGATAGAAGTGGTGTTTTGAGTGTGGTAGTGCTCCAACACGGGTTCAAGAACCACCTGCAGGCGGAAGTTGGGCTGCAGTATCATTGACCTTGTGAGGCCGAAACCCGGCTGGTCGTTGAGTACATATGGGAGCAAAGGCTCTGAGTTCCGTTTTATAGAGGTACTGCCAGCTAAAAAGTCTCGAACGGTACATTATCTACCAAGCAACTCAACTGATCTATTTCTCCATCTTTGTAACACAGGGACTGTTACTTTAGTTCGCGGAAGAAACAAACATCCCTCTAGGATATCGTTCAGAAAACATGTCTCATGAAAAGGACGGAATGTGGGTTATGCTTCGGTCTCAAATCTAAGTTTAATATATGTACAGTACTTACGTTCGTGTTGGGGTTCTAGAGATGCACATGAAACACCTGAATCCGACTCGGTTCCATCTCAACCCAAGCTTCGTTTCTACTTCCAGCCACTCTGCGGTATTTTTATCCCACTTGCCTTTGCAGCGTATTACCTCTGGACATACTTTGTCTGGCTCCAGCCGTCAAGCAATCCTTTGGCCGACATCAATAAGCCCCCCCCCAACGGCAAGTATGTCTGGTGGTCATGGTTTATTATCGGCGCAATTGGGTTAAACATCTCGGACTATACTCTCGGAGGCGTTGAGGCTGCTATGATGACGACCGGTATATTCAAACCAACAACTGAGGAAGAGCTCAGAATGCACAGGGACCTGCGCTGGAGCAGCCTGAGAGACTGGGGAACCGTGGCCTACCGTATTGTCTTCAAGAAAGGAAACAACGTACCGCGCAACTGGCTGTGGAGAATACTATTTGGCTTGAGTGTCTTATCTTGGTCATTTGCGCTGTCTGGTTTGACCATGCAGACTCAGGATGGATACAAGGCCGGGAACGTACCAGGAACCAACGTCACGGGCGTAAATCAAGGATCCATGGGCCTTAGAGCCAGCGCTGACATTATTAATGCAGCCTCCTATCTATGGACGCTTGATTCAGCACCTCAAATTCCTTCCGGGAGCGCGCTTTACGTACCTCTAAATAGCAGCATCATGGCAAACGTGTCGAAGCCGAACACGCTCCCCTCGAATGCCATGGAGATTTTCCTAACCGCCCAAGCTCCTGTACCCATAACTGGCAGTATATGGGGAGCAGTTCTGAAGTATAACTGCTCCGAGGTTCACAGGTTGGACGAGTTTACTATCCTGAACCGGCGAATCAACTCCTCAAATCCAGCCTATGTCCAACCTGCTATATATAACGCCACTGACATCGCGTACTTCTATACTCTCGACGATGGTTCATCAATATCAGTGATGAGCCAGCTGAATGGTGGTCTCATAAACGTCGCCGCCTTCGTTGAAGTAGGCATGAGCACTGGCGTGAGCGACATATTGGACCGAACACCGTCACTGGGTTACACTAGCGCAAACTTAGGACTAGATCAGGAGGAAGTCTTGGAGCTGGCCCTCTGGCAAACTTTCTGGAATCCACCAGGCACATTTGGCAATTTCACAAATGTGCAAGACCCGATTCCGGAGCTGGAGGACGAGCACTATGAGCCACAGAATCCCTTCGGGGCCGGTTACCCGTGGAATGGAAATATGTCAGCCATTGGCATTCGGTGCACTTCCTCGTCAGTGACTGGAACAGCAACAGTGAACGGTTTAGTAGGAACTTACACCGATTTTGAGCGCGAAGATCCCAACATGGACCACTTCCTCACCCCTAGACTCAGCCTCGGCGTCCCGTTAATGTTCATCCCACTCGAACAAGCTGCTAATGACTTTGTGGACTTTGGGTATCACGGAGGATTGAAGTCTCTTGGCAACAATTCAGTCAACTACACTGTACTGAAGACTAAGTATGACTGGATCAATCCACTCTTCATGGCCGCCAACCCAGCTATCGATCTCGACGAAACATCCCCCGGTTTCGCCTACTATAGTTCCCTTATCCAGACGTCCGATCTTCGAGATGCCTTTATTACCGCTTATCAACAATATGCAATCCAGCTTATGTTCTATGGCACCAATGGCGGCGCGGCTTGGGAAAATGATAACGTCACCACTGCCGCCCCGTGGACTATTCTCCAGGCTGGCGGCGGTGTACCACCCCTCTTGGTCGTCATTACCATGCTGATCTGGGCCGTTGGTTGTGCTGGTCTGTCCCTCGCATATGGCTTTGAGAAGCGCTGGGCAGAGACATTTGATGACCACTATCTCTATTGCCTCTGCGATGAGAAGCGCCTGGATATTTCAAAAATCTTCAAGAGTGACTAATTTATATTACAGATATTATAGCCCCCAGGCTTTCCTGAGACTGGCTCAAGAAACACTGCACGTGACGGGCCCCCTGTATATATACGGACTCGTCGTCCATGCCCCTCTCTTCTTCTTCTTCTTCTTCTTCTTCTCTCCTTAGCTTTAGATTCTTCGTATACAGGCAATATCTAGGAGATCCGGACATTACGTCACATCTGACTTATCCGTACCTATATCTCTTACGTACCGTTGCACTTGTACTAGCAAGTGGTTTGTACTAGTAGTTTAATAGTACTATTAGCTTCTTGGTACTAACTATGCATTAGTACTAGTAGTCTTTTAGTACTAGTATATCAAAAAATAATCAAGGCTAATTAATTAGAATTAATTATAATTAAGTATAATTTAATTAGCTTAATTTTTATTATAATTAATTATAATTAAATATAATTGTTATATAATAATATAAAGTATACTTTTTTAGGCATTTTTAAAGATTATTAAATAACTAATAGTTATTAATAAAATATAAATAAAATCTATAAAATGTATATAAGAGTATAAAATTAGTCTAAATATAAAATAATAAACTAGTTTTTATTATATAGTACTATTATATTATAGATAGATAATAAAGGTTATATTACTATAATATAATATAAGTAATATTTTTAGTATTTTTTTTATATAGTAATTAATTATCTTTTATATTTTATTTTATTTATTCTTTTTATATAATAAGTAGTAGTAATTATTAGATTTATATATATTATAATATAACCTGGAAATCTTTTTATTTTAGTAGTATTTCCGTTTATAATTTAATAACCCTAAAAGATATAAGTTATATTTAATAACGAGTTTGACTTTTCTATAGAACTTTATTAATCTTATTTATTAATTTAATTAGTTTCGAATAACCGGCTATTAATTTATAGAAAGAATATAGATTATTAATAATATTATTAATTACCTAATTCTATAATATCTTACTATAATCTCGAATATAATATAAGATAATTACTATAGCTAATTAGTCTTAATTAATGAATTTATATTTATATAATAGCCTTTTTATCTAATTCTATTAAGTATATAGGCTATTAATAAATTCGTATTTAATATTACTATTAAGAAATTCGTTTTTTTATAAATAAATACTTCTTATTATAAAATAAAGATATAGCTAAAACCGGAAGAAGTATTAAAAATAATAATTACTATATTAAAACTAGTATAGAGCCTTAATTAAATAGCTACTAATTTTCTAAACCGAATAATAATAGAATTAAAAAGATTTCTAGAATAAATAATAATAATAGTAATATAGCTAATATAGCTCTAGTATAAAAATATTTTCTTTCTTTTAAAATAGCTATTAAAATAGCTATACTTATTATATAAATATTAGATAAATATAATAAATACTAGAGATACTAATTACTTAGTAATAATAGAGCTAGGGCAAATAATAGAAGTAATAGAAAAAGTAATAGTTTTAATAATAGAAACTAAAGCTTTAATAATAAATATAATATAGTTAATATAAATAGAGTTTCTTTAAAGTAAAATCTAGAAAATATTAGCTTTTTCGAATTCAATAATTCTATAAATATAGAAGATTACAAATATTAAGAAAAGATAATAATTTAGAGAAATATATATCTTTTTATTAATATCTTTTAATTTAATATATAAAAAGAATATAAAAGTATTATATATATAAACTTATATATTTACCTATATAAAATAGTTTAGAAATAGTATATAGAGGAAATTAAAGAAACTATAAAGCTTATATTTCGATTTATACTAAAAGAAGTTAATCTATAAGTAAAATACTTAATAGACTATTTTAAAGACTCTATATTTAAAATAATAAAGAAACTTTAAAACAAGAAATATATAATAGAAGATATAAAAAATAGATATAATATTTATAAATATATAATAATAGTTATAAGATATATAAAAGTAATAGAAATAAATAAATTATATTAATAGCTTTTTTATATATATAATAACCTTAATCCCGAGCTTTAATTTTATATTTCTATTTTAGATAAGAAAACTTTACTATTAGAATAGCTAAAAAACTTGACTAATAAATAAAAAACTTAGTAAAATATAATTATAATAAGATATTTCTATAATATTCTGGCTTAACTAGCTTTATATTTTAATACTAGAAGTACTAGCTCTAGATATTTATATAATAGTAATTATTAGAATACTATTTCCGGATTCTGCTTTTATTAATTCCAGTAATAGTAATAATTATACTAGTTTTAGTAAAGAAATAATATTAATTATAAATAAAATACAAAATTCCTTTTATTATTAAAACCCAAATATCTTTTTATAATAATATATAAAAAAGAGAAAGAGAATAAAACTCGCTTTAATAAAGAATATTTCAAATAAGAATATAATAAATAATAGTTTTACTAATATTACTAAAATAAAAGAACTAATCTAGTATTTAATTATATTAATATACTAGAGAATTATAGAAATAAATATAAAAATAAATTAGAAGATAATAAATATATTATTATAAAAGAGTTTATTTTTCTAGATTTTCTAGTAAATAATATATAATTTCTATAAAACGAATTCTATTTAGCTATTTCTAATAATATTAAATCCTGTATTTATATAAAATATAATAATATTTTCTTATTCTATTTCTAGATATTTAAATATATTTATATTAATACTTGTAATAAAATAGAAACCGGAATTATAATAATTCTTAAAGCTATAAAGCCTATTATAATAAAGGTTATTAAAGTAATTTCTTATAAAATCAAATATAAAATAAACGAGATTTCTTATATATATATAAAAATATATATATAGTTTGAATTAGAAAAACTAATGAAATTAATATATATTAATATAGGATATATATATTTTATTATAGGCCAGAATTAGCTAAATAGTTATAAAAAAGTTTTATATAATATTTTCTAATTTATATTCTTTAAAGAAATCCTAAATAAAGTTATATTTATAAAATAAGTAATCTTTTCTATATATATATATTTAATATAGTAAATAGCTAGAAATATATAGATAAGATCTTTATTATAATATAAATTATAGACTAATTGGAACCAGGCCTGCTTTTTAGTAATAAATATCTTTAATTATTAATTACTAGAACTTTATAGTTATAATAAATATTATAGTTCTTTATTATATTTTTAAAATAATATATTATATTCTTATAACTAGAAAAATTATTATTTCCCTGAAATTAAAAATAATAATTCTAGTCTAATATATACTAGTTTCTAAAAACGGAATATATTTCTTTTAAAGAAGCTATATTAATATAGAGAATATAATTCTGAATTATATTAACTTTATTAGTATTATTAATAATATAGATATTATAATAATAATCTTAATAAATATAAATCTAAACTAATTAATAAATATTAAAAACTAAGCCTTTTTTAAAATCCCGAGTAATTAAGAAGAAATAAAGCTAATAATTTTATAAGAAACTAATCCGAATTTAGAAAAGCCTTAATATAATAAATAATATAAGTTTAATATTAATAAATTATAAGATATATTAGAAATTATATATAAGAATAATATATATATATATATTTATAATAGAAATATATAAATAGTATATATTATTATAAGTATAATATTTAGGGCTTAAAAAGTAAAATAGAAAGTTTCTTATAAAGATAATTTAAAGCTAAGGAAAAGAAAACTAAAATATAGGAAGCTATAAGGAAATATATATATCTTATAGTATACTAGTCCCGAAGAGGCTTAGTTTTCTAAATATCTCTAGTATATTTCAAGTATACTTCCTTAGTAAAGCAGTTATATTATATATATCTAGGAAATATCTAATATTTAGTAAGGTATCTCAGATACTAGATATCTGGGAATTATAATATTATTACTAAATTCCGGAAATATTAGATTAATAGAAGCCTAATTAATATACTAAAAGAGAACTATATAAGAATCTCTTTTATTAAAGGCTAATAGAATAAAAAGATTATATTAAAAAAGTTCTCTTTAAGTTATAAATATAAAAAGATTATTAATAATATTTTTAATAAGTTATATTAATAAGATTAAATAAAATAGATTTATAAACTAATTCTTTTTATTTTATTAGTATTTATAGTTATAAAGAAATATTTTATTATTAATTTCTATATTATAAATAAATTAGCTATTTCGAATATATATTTACTATTATTATAATTAGATTTAATTAAAGTATTATAAGAAAAGAAGGCTATTTCTATTATTAATAGCTTTTAATTCTATTACTAATTTCTTATTATAAAAAAGTATTAAAATTACTTTATAATTATTAGCTATTATAGCCTGAAATATTTAAAGATTATATTATAGGTTTATGAAACTTTCTTTAATATATTTAATAATTTATAAATAAATAGCTATATAATTATACTAGCTTTATTAGGAATTTTATTAATAATATTATTATTTTTTCGAATATAATAAAATAGTATTTCTAATACTTTTATATTATTCTCGAGCTATTTACTAAATTATAATTATTTCTATTAATAAAAAAGTTCTTTATAAAATATTTATTTATAAAATTATTAGGCTATCTAGTAAATATATTTGAAATAGTAATAATATAGGAACGAGTTTTAATATTTAAAGAATTTATTTTTCCTATTATATTACAAGCCCTAGAATAGTATATTAAAATAATTAAATAATTATAAATATATTTTCCAAGCTATATTTATATAGTTAAACTAATATAAGAATAAAAGACTTAATTACTAGAAGCTAAATAGAAAATTAATATTATAAAAGAAAAATAAAAAGGCTATTATATTAGAATAAAATATAAGTCTATAATTTAGGAGCTTATAGTATTTAAAAAGCTATAAAACATATTTATAGTTTCTAGATTTCTGGTTTATTTTTTATTTAATAAAGTTCTTTTATTTAATTCAAATATATTATAGAAATAAGAGTTTTTTATTATAGTTTTTTATTTAATATTCGGATTAGTATTAATAGATATTATTAAGAAGCTATTAGTATTATATATTTAGCTAATTCTCTTTATAAATAAAGTATTAAATATAATAGAGAAATAATATTATATAATATAATTAGAGATTATTTATCTAATATAAACTTATTATAAGCTCTAATCTATAATTTAATCTAGTATAAATCTAATAGTTATTTTTATTAATTATAGAATTATAAGAGAAATTTATAATTAAATAAGCTTAAATATTTCCGATATAATAAAAGCTAATATAAGATTAGTTTATACTATAATATATTTTAGTTAGTTTAATTTAGATATCTATTATTATCCGGAATACTTAAATATTATACCGGATATATTCTTATATCTTAAAACTATTAAAAAAGCTAATATTTTAAATAATAATAAACTTGAGTATATTATATTTATAGCCGAAATAGTAATTAACTCGGAATTTAGGTAAAAGCTTATTAATAGCTTCTAAAAGAATTCGAAATTTATAAGAGCCTTAAAGATACTAAATATAAAAAAGAATAATATATTAGAATAATTATTAAAAGTTAATATTTCTTTTCAAATAAAAGAAGGCCTTTTTTACTATATTATTAATAACTAATTTCGATTTTATATATTTAAAGAAATAGTAAAAAAACATTTTATATTTTATTTATAATAAGTTCTATTTTAGTATAAAATAAATCTTATATAAATTAGACAAATTCTATATTTCCTAATTAATAAAATACTTTAAGAACTATATTAAATATTATTTAACTTATTTCCTTAATAGAATATTAAGAGAATATTTCTATAAAAAACTATAACTAATTTGAGTATTTCTGATTTCGTATTATATTATAGTAATAGACTTTATTCTAATACTTCTAGTTATTCTAGTTATTAGCTCTTAGAAAATTAATAATTTTAATATATTTAATTATATAATAATATAGTTATATAAAGCTAGTAAGAAAACGCTATTAATACTAGAATATAATAAATATGAAATAGAAAAATAAGCTATTATTTCTATAATAATATAATTATTTTATAATTAGGAAATTTCTAAAAAACTTAATATTAGATTATAATAGAAAGTTTATTTCTAATTTCTAGAAATAGGCTTTTATAGTATTAGATATAAATTTTTTAGATAAATAGGGCCTTAGAATAAAAGAATTAAACTATTAAAATCGGCTTTTAATATTAAATTATAATATATTCGTTTCTAGAATAATTAAGCTTTATAATTCCGTTCTAAGTTAAACTAAATAATATATATATAGTAATAATTCAGATATCTCTAAACGAGTTTATTAGAGGCTTTAAACTTATAATAAATCTAATATTACTTATAACTAAAACCTAATAGAAATTATCTAAAATTATTTATAAGCTATATTAATAAAATATAGAAGTTATTATTAACTTTATAAATAATATAGCTAAAAAGTATTATAATAGATATTAGTAATTAGATATTCTTAAGACTTTATTAAAGATATTATTTTTTTAGTAATCTAAATAGAAAACTATTAGAATAAAGAATAGAATTATTTTATATCTTTTATTAAATAAGAAAGCTTATTTATAAGTTAGAATTACTAATTAGCTAGAAGATTTATTTAATTATTTTAGTAATATATTTATAACTAGTATTAAAAAGTCCTAACTTATTTAATAAAGAACCTATTAAGGATATATAACTTATAAAAGATATTAAAGGAAATAATAAAAATTAGAGAAGCTAGAAGCTAGAATAAATAATTAATAAAAGATATATTTATTATAGTAATAAAAAATACCTGAATTAGAATAATAAATATAACTAGTAGTTTTTTATTAAGTTATTAAAAAATATAAAGAAATTAATATAAAACTATAAAAATAGACTAGTAATAAAGCCAGCCTTTTATTATTATAATTATACTAGAAAATAATAATAATAGTAAAATATATATTATTATTAGATATTCTTTTTCTTATAAATACTATATATTTTTATTATTTTTATTATAAAATAACTAGATTTAATTTAATAATCTATTATAACTTTTTATAAAAATAAAGCTATTTATATATATATAATTTTTATTATTTACTAATTTATCTTATATATTATAACTTATAAATATATTCTAATATTTTCTCTTTTTATTATTAAACTAGAATTCTATATAATTCCGAATAATAATATAATTATATTCTAATTATAAATATAAGTAATAGCCTAGCTATTATATAGAATTTATTAATTCTAGCTAAACTTTTATTATTAGTATTATACTATTATATTAATAATAAATTAAAGTCTGGTTTTATATTTAAATTAGTAAATATTAAAAAGTATTTTAGCCTTTATAATAATTCTATTAAATATATTTCTTTTAGTAAATATTATAAGCTAAATACTAATATAAAAGCCTAATTTAACTAAATTTATATACTTCTATTATAATAAATCTAGTATTAGTACTTATATATAATACTTTTATAATAAAATTAAATAAGTATAAAGAAAGTAATTATATTTCAAGAAACAGGAATCAGGCCGATTTCCAAAAGCTAAAACTAAGATTAATAATAAACTATTTTAAAAAATAAAGCAAATCGTCTAATAAATCCTAAATATAAATATATAACTTATTACTTATATAAAAAAGGCATTTCGGGTTAGCTGAAATATATTATTTATTTATAATATATTAGCTAATAATATAAATAGTTTTATTAGTATAATAGAGAATAAAAAATATAATAATAATATTAAGGAAATTATTTATAAATATAAAGTATATAATATAGCAGAGTATTATATAAATAGTTAAGATAAGGAAGTGAAATATAGAATAAAGTATAGAGTGAAGCATAGAAATATATTAATTCCAAGAACTAGTTCTTAGTAGTAAACTAATTAATATCTATTTTTTAAACTCGCATGCCTTTATATATAGAATCTAGTATTCTGCTAGATATATAGAAGTACTAGTTCTAATTTGAGAATGTAATTCATATAAGTACTAGCCTAATTAGTTTACTAAATCCAGCTAAATACTTGCTATTAATATATATATTATAATAAAATCTAAAAAACTTATTATAATACTATTAATAATAATATTATATTTCTTTTTATAAAAAGAAATAAATTCTTTTTTTATATAAATCCTTATTTATTTAGCTTAGTATTAATAATAAAACTATTATTAAAATATATAATTAGATTTTATATAAGCTTGTATTTAAATAAGATAATAAGATTTAGTAAAGTAATAAAATATAATTATAGAAAACTAATAAATTATATACTTTAATTATTAAGATATAATTAAAGTTATATTATATTATTTCCTATTAATTTCTAAAAAAAGTAATAATAATTATAATAATAATAATAATAAGAATATTCTAGCTAAGAAATAATTATCTAATTAATAAATCTAATATAGCATTATTACTAGCTCTTTTAATATAAAATTTATTAAGAATATAAAATAAAAGACTATTAAAGATATAAAATAAAAAACTATTAAAAATATAAAATAAGAAATAGTTAAGAATATAAAAGTTATTATTCTAAATTATAAATATTTTAAAGTATTACTAGAATATATTAAGATAATAAAGAGTAAATTTAAGAATAAAATTATAAAGAAAATATATAATATTTCTCTGGGCTTTATATTAATATAAAAGGATTTATTTATAGAGAATTCGAAAAAGAAGAAATAAATATATATATATTCTAATTAAGTTATTTTAAACTTCTTTTTAAGAAACTATTATAATATCTTTATATCTATATTTTTATATTTATATATATATTATATAATACTTCTTTTAGTCTTTAGTAATTAGAATATACTAGTAATTTATAATCTTATATCTCTGGTTTTTAGTAATTAGATAAATATATTTATAATATTTAATTATATCTCTAGTTTTTAGTAATTTTAGGAATATAATTATATAATACCCGTAATAGCTATGCTCTAATCTTAAATAATCGGGAGAATAATAAAACTTGTTATAATAGTTCTTTTTATTTAATTAGCTATTCTTTTTTAGTATTTGTTTTTTTTATAATAAGAATATTACTAGTATTTCCGGTAATAGTAATTAATTATCTTTTATATTTTACTTAACTTATTTCTTTTATATAATAATTTCCTTAGCCTAGTAAATAGCCTTTAGCTTAATTCAAGCTCTTTCCTACTACTATAATATTACCTTATTTTAATAGTTTTCTTTTTTAGAGATCTCTTTCTCTTTTCTCTTCTTATTTCTTCTTCCTTAATTACTATAAGAATTTATTTATAGTTCTTTTATTAGTAGTAAGGAATTACTAGAAATTAAGAAGGTTCTAGTATCTTTGGCTTTGCTTACTAATTAGTACTAGGCCTGGTTTAGTAAAGAGCGCCTTTAGTAATACCGAATACGGCTAGCCTAGCCCTTATTTTAGCCTTATCTCGGTTTCCGAAGCTCCAGAGTCATGTGCGTAGTCACGTGATAAATCTAATTAATTATCTTTGATTATCTTTAATTATAATTAAGTATGATTTGATTAGCTTGATTTTAACTTGATTTGATTTGAGTAGGGGGGTCTAATCAAATCAAACCTAATCATTTGATATACTGTTTAGTACCAACCTAACTTTTGTACCAGCCATTTCCTGGTACAAGAGTTAATATATTTATGTAATGGGCACACATAATGACGCATGAACGGGTATCAGATATCGTGGATCTAGTTTCCTATTTTGGGTAAAGCTTGCATCGGAATCGCACGGATCGCACGGGATCGCATTTCCTAATTAAGTAAAGGCTTCGCACGCTTGGCCAAGCACCGGGGAATATACAAAAGCGTGCGGCGTTGAAAACCGTCCATCTGCCAAAATGCGAGGAACACCAAAATCGCTAGGTTCAGAAAATCACACCAAATCTCAATGGAATGCCCGAAACTCTTCAAAAGTGCTTTATATAATAGAAAAGAAGCAGATCTAACTTTGGCGAAAATTTTATAATAATAGAATATAATACGGAATTATGAGAATTTTTGTAATGCGAGTATTAAAATTGCGCCCGTCCTCGCTTATCGAGTTGGACGGATTTCAATGCTGTGCGCTTTCGTATAGGGAGATGCTTCTAGCTTTGAAAAGGGGCATTAATTAGTCTTTATTAGAATCAACTCTTGGAAATCAGTTATACTTGCAAGTATTACTCTAAAGCTTACTTACCTTAACTACTTATATATTACTCTACTATTACGTGCCTTATATTCTAATTAATTCAATCTTTAGAAAGCAGTTCATTATAAAGTAATTAAGCCGTTAATAGATAAAACTACTAATGGCTAGAGTATTAACTAGAAGAAGCGCCTCTATTATTACTAGAATAACCTAATTAGGTATCCAGAAAAGCGCCTAGTTAAATACTCTTAATATTACCTAATTAGAAAAAGAAAATAAAACTCAGATATTACTAGAACTAGCTAGTAGAATAATAATAATAGAGAAGCTAGTAGTAACTTATTATTATATTACTGAGTTAGAAGTAGAAATATAATAAAGAAAAGATTTAGAGAAGCTAGAAACTTAGATTTATTATCTTAAGAATATTCCGGTATTTATTATAGAATTTATTATACTACTAGTAATATATTTGGTTTATAGGACTCTAAAAACCCGAGAATTACTAATTTATAAGGGGAAAAATATTAAAAAAGCTCGGAACTTTTATTAGGTGAAGCTAAAATAATATAAAAATAGTAGAATTATCTAGGCTATAAATATAATAAAAGTTATATATTATATTTCTTATTTTAAGAATATAGCTAGAAATATCTAGAAATATAAAAAGTAATTAATAAGTATTAATATTACGAATTAGAAATCCTTTATTAAATTTATAAAGAATTTTATTTTGAATTCAGAAAACTATAATAATAATATTTTTATTAAATTTAAGAATATAAAATAATTCCCAGATATCTAGTATCTGAGATGCCTTACTAGATACTAGATATTTCCTAGGCATATATAATATGGCCGCTTTACTAGGGAAATATACTTGGAATATACTAGAGATTTTTAGAAAGCTAAGCCCCTTTGGGACTAGTATATTATAGAATATATATATTTTCTTATAGCTTCCTATATTCTAGTTTTCCCTTTCTTAGCTTTGAATTATCTTTATAAAAGACCTTCTATCTTACTTTCCAAGCCCTAAATACTATACTCGTAATAGTATTTAAAGCTTACTTCTTTTAATCCTATAAAGGATTTCAAATAAACTAATTTAGAACTATTAGAAATATAAGTACTATTAAGATAACGGAACCTTAGAAATATAAGTAATAGATTCCAGAATAATAAAAGCAAAAAGCTTTAGAATTCTTAAAGAAATTAGGTATTTATATTTTTATAAATATATACTAGTAATATATTAGAAACCTTCCCGAAAACCCGAAAATTAAAGAACCTTAAATAAAGGCTACTTTTTAACTAAGTCCTAGAATAATAAATACCTATAAGCCAGTAATCTAACTACTACTCTCAAGCCCTATCCTATAATCTTATAGGCCCTATATATATACTAGTAACGAAACTATTAGAGAGGATATAATAAAGAAAAAGTATAATAGGTCGATTTTCTAGAATACTATATAATTAGGAATTATATTAACTTCTACTAAGGCTTTTAGTAAAACTCCTACTAGTTTAGGTTATCTTATTAGTAGCCCTTTTCGAATTAAATATCTCATTAGTATTTCTAGAGAATTTATAGACAAGTTTATAGAAATAGAACCTTCTACTTTTATTATAAAGCTTCTAGAAACCAAAGACTATATTACTACTAGAGAGTTATATAAATAGGCTAAGAAACCTAATACTTTATTCTCAGATATTAATATTATTATAAAGAGCTATTAGAAAAATATCTAAAGAACTATTTTATATAAGAATATTTATAGCTATAATAAAGCTATTTTCGAGAATACTAAGTTCTATAATACTAAACTCGTGAATAATATTAAATACTATATAGCTATAGTAAATTAGTTTATAATAGCTCTAACTACTTCTATTTCACTCGCTTTAGCTATTCCGAACCTCTTTTAAAAGAATTCCGAACTATTTCCCGCTTATTTCTATTTAGAATTCCCTATATCTTATATTTCTTTTAGAGATACTAGAGTTACTAAGTTCCTAGATCTAACTCTCTTTATAAGAGATTATATTATTTTTAATAACTAGCTAGTTTAGATTAAGAATAAGCTATAAGGAAATACTAATTTATATTTCTTAAAGAATCTCAAGATTATTTATATTTCTAGTAAACTTACTAGTAATACTCTTGCCCTAACTAATTCTTATATAAACAAAAATAGTCCGAATTAGTACTATTAGCTTTTAGAGCTCTACTCTTACCTAAAGAAGCTATACTCTAATCCTAATAAGATATAGAATACTTATTATAACTTTAGTAAGCTTTAAATATATTCTAGTTAAATATTTCAGGAATTCTATATTCTCTTCTTATAATTATCTATAGAAAGCAGTATTAGTCTTTAAGATATTAAATATAAACTAAATAAAAAGCTTCTATTAAAGCTCTAGGAATTAGTATATATATATATATATTATAATAATTCTTCTATTAATACTACTTGCTTTACTTAGTACTATACTACTAATAATTAGTAGATTAAGGCTATATATAAGAAAACTAAAAAGTATAAGAAGGCAAGAGTTATTTTACTCAAGTTTATTTCTGGTATTATATTCCCGTATATTTCTAAAGAATATACTTCTAAGAAAGAGCCCAAGAAGCCTATATTAACTACTTTTATTAAGTATATACTCCCTTATAAGTACAAGTAATATCCTATAAAAACCAAAGATCTCTCGATTATTAAGTATTATAACTATAATAAGTTTAGTTAGTTACTATATTAGATACTATCCGGTTCTATATAATAAGGAAACCAAGATAGCTCTTTCTAGAATTAAGCCAGGCTTAGTTTTTATTCTACCGGAATATATTATTCTAGTAAAATATTTAGAGAATTTAAGCTCTAATTCTAGTATAAAACCGGGAAATAAGTACTCCTAAAGAAAGTTTTTATTTTAAGGGCTTATAATATAGATTTAGTAAAGATTAACTTAACTTATCTAATAAGAGGAAATATTCTTATAATACCCTATACTATTAGTATAAATAAATTAGGAATTAAGTTTTCTTCTCTTATTAATACTAGAGCTAATAATTATACTTTTATTAATATAAAGCTTATTTAGCTTATAAAATAATTCTTAGAAATAAAACTACAATTCCTTCTCTTATTCTATATTATATATGGTTTTAATAAAAAGCTAGCTAAGTTTACTAAGAAATATATAGAAGTCTTATTTCTAATTAATAAATAAAGTATTAATATACTTATAATTATCCTGAATTTTAGAAATTATAATATTATTCTTAGTAGAAAATAAGTAATATATATTAATATTCTAGTTAATTATAAAAAATATAGGCTTATATAGCTAAAGAATAAGCCTAAATCTATATAATTCGGTTATATTATTAGTATTTTATAGTAATAGCTAGAGAAGTAACCTAATAAGAAATATTAAAAGAATACTAATTAATAAGATTCTATTATAAGCTATTTCTAAAAACCTTTTATTCTAAAGTAGTCTTTCTTTTTTTAGACTAATTAGAGGAAATTATATAAAACTATAGAAAAGAAGCTTTTATAGCCTAATTAAAATATAATATCTAAGCAAAAGCCAAAGAAATAGAAAGAGGTCCTTAATAAAGAGTAAATATTAGACCTAGTTATTCTTATTTCTATAGTATTTAATTATATAGCTAAGAGAAAAGATAATATTATTAGTTAAATCTCTATTTATAAGATTAATAAAAAGTTTAAAGCTCGGAAAAAAGAAGCTATTTCTGGTCTAGAGAATTAATAATCGAGAGAAATAGAGCTTTAGTAACTATAAAAGATATTATTCCCGGAATTTAAAAAATATACTTTTATTTTCTCTAAAAAGAAATCTAATATTCTTTCTTTTTATAGACTATATAATTATAAGATTTAGATTAAAGGCCTAAAAAGAACTAAAAGTATTAGATATTAATCTCTCTAGTAATAGTTTACTTAAGAGCTTCTAGAAATCAAGTATTTCTTAGAAAATAATTTGGCTAAAGGCTTTATTAAAGCTAGTTAGGCTTTCTTTACTTTACTAGTTCTTTTTATAAAGAAAGTAAATAGAGGTTTATATTTCTATATTAATTTCTGCTATCTAAATAATATTACCCGAAAGAATTAATATCTCTTTTTACTTATTAATAAAACTTTAAATTAATTATCTAAAATTAAGATCTATATTAAGTTAAATATTTATTAAGCTTTTTATTATATAGCTATAGACCCAGACTCTTAGGAGCTAATAATATTCTATATTTACTATAAAGTATATAAATATAATATTCTCTAGAAAGGCCTTATAAATAGCCCGGCTATATATTAATATTATATAAATAATATACTTTTCAAATATCCAAATAACTTTTATATAGTATATTTTAATAATATTCTTATTTACTTAAAGAATCTAGTAAAGTATAAATAATATATATAAAAAGTACTAGATTATTTATATCTTACTAGCCTTTAAATAAATATTAAGAAATCGGAATTTAAAGTTATATATATAAAGTATTTAGGCTTTATTATTTTTATATCTAATATTAAAATAAATTCTAATAAAGTTAAAGTAATATATAACTAGTAATTCTTAAAGATAATTAAAGATATATAGTTCTTTCCTAGCTTCTATAACTTTTATAAATACTTTATTAGAGAATATAAACGGATTACTAGATCTTTTATCTTATTTATAAAAAAGGGGATTTCTTTTAAGTAATCCGAATAATATTAAAAGGCTTTTACTTACCTAAAGAAAGCTATAATTTCTATTCTAGTTCTATAATACTATAATCTAGATCTTCTTATAATAATAGAAATAGATATATTTAAAGAAGTAATTACTGGCCTATTTTTTTAATAAGACCTAGAAATAGGTTTTTAGTATCCTATAGCTTATTTTTCTAAAACTATATTTCTAATAAAGCTTAATTATAATATATATAATAAGGAAATACTTATTATAATATAAGTATTAGAGAAATAGAGAACTAAGCTAAAAGGCTTTTAAGATATTTCCTTTAAAGTCTATTCTAATTACCGTATCTTAAAGTACTTTATAATTACTAAAAAGCTCTCTTTTTAATAAGCTAGATAAACTAAGCTCTTATTTTATTATTATTTTAAGCTTATATATTATTCTAGAAAATTAAATAAGTAAATAAATACTTTATTATAAAGATAAAATAAAATAAATACTTAGGGCCAGATTAAAAAAAAGCTATAAATCCAAATACTTTTTCCTAAAAATAAGATTAATCCGGAAATTATCTATAACTTATAGCTTATAATAATACTTTATAAAGTCGGCTTACTTAATTCGGAATTTAGCTCTAAAAACCAAGTATATACTAAAGACTTTCCGGAAAAGAATATCTTTATTAAAAGTATAATTTCCCTAGAAAAAGATATTTTCTTAGAAGTTTTACTAGTAAACTCTGCTATAATAGCCCCTATAAAAGTACTATTAGAAGCTCCTGCCGAGTATAGTAGTTTATAACTTATAAATAAGATCCTATAGAATAATTATATATTAACGGATCTAGAAAAGCTATATATAATAGCCTGAGCTAAAAGTAATATCTAGATATTATAAGATAGCCTTCTTTTATACTATAGAAAACTCTATATTATAGAGAATAAAATAACTCCCGAACTACTATTATAGACTGCCCTAATTTATAAAGTATATAATAAATTCCTTTCTAGATATTCTAAATATATAAAGCTTTATTAGTTATTAAAGAAGTAATATTACTAGCTATTTATAAGTAAGAATATTAATTAATATTATAGTAATTATTATATTTATAGGAGATTATATATATCTAGAAATAAGAAGCCTAGTTTACTTTATTTTCTTTTAGTTCCTAATTACCTCTAGTAATATATTACTATAGATTTTAAAAGCTATCTAAAAAGCAAATTAGGCTATAATATAATTACTATATTTATAAATCGCTTATCCAAATACCTAATTATAATTCTAATACAAGATATAATTATAGCCAAGTAGCTAGTACTTCTATTTTTATTCTATATAATATATTAAGTAAATATTCCAGAAATAATTATATTAGATTAGGAACCCTAATTTATATCCGATTTTTGGAGCGAATTCTATATAAGAATTAGTATAAAGCTTAAGCTCTCTATAGCTAATTACCTCTAAACGGACGAATAAATAGAGATTATTAATTAGTACTTTAATTAGAAATTATGCCTATATATTAACTATTACTAGAATAACTGGAATAAATGAGTTATTATAATTAATTATTAATAAGCCTTCCTTTAATACGAAACTATTAGCTAGTTCCTATTTATAACTAAAAAGAATTATAAGCCTCATATTTCTCTAGACTAGAACTCTTCTATTAAAGCTAACTTACCTAAGAAGAAGCTAAATAGGAATAAAGCTAAAATATTAGTAAATTAATTATATAAATTATAGTAACTTGCCTAAGGCTATATAAAACAAGTATAGGAATAATATATAGTATAAGCTAATAAGTACTACTATCTAATTAATTTCAAATTCGGGAATAAAATATAGGTTACTATAAAGTACTAGATATCTAATTATCCGAGCCAGAAGCTAGAGAACTAAATAGAGAATCTATTTGAGATTCTAGAATAATATAGCTACTTATTTCTCCTAAAACTACTAGAAACTATAAAGATATACTTAGTTTTCTATATAAAGAAGCTATAAAAAGACTCCTAGAATTCTCTGCCAGATTAAGTAAACCCGGAACCGCTCCTATTAATACTAAAGAATAGTAAATAAGAATATGGCATTAAATGGGTTATTATAGTCAAGCTAGTAAGAAATAGATTAAAGTATAGAATTTAATAGGTTAGTTAGAATAAAGATCTAGTATAGTATTTAGCTTTAGTACTAAATAATAGCTTTCTGGTTTTATAAAGTTTCTATAATAATAATATTAATATACTAGAATCTCTATAAAATCTATAATATTAGCTAGACTATATAAAAAATAATATTTGTCCAGAATTATACGGAAATAATAATAAATTCTTCTAGGTTATATAGTAAAGACACTGGCCTTTTATATATAATATCTATATCCGAGATACTAGTTTTACTTTAGGAAGAAGTATAGTATAAAATTAGATAAATTAATGGCTTTTATAAAGCTCTGGAACGAGCTTATTATAAAGAAGGAAGTAATATTATAATTCCCAGATATATAGTATCTGAGATATCTTATTAGATACCAGATATCTTCTAGATATATATAATATAGCTACCTTACTAGAGAAATATATTTGGAATATACTAGAGATATTTAGAAGACTAAGCCCTTTCGGGACTAGTATACTATAGGGTATATATACTTTCTTATAGTTTCCTGTATTCTAGTTTTTCTTTTCTTAGCTTTAAATCGTTTTTATAAAAGACCTTCTACCTTGCTTTCTAAGCCCTAAATACTATACCCGTAATAGATTAGAATATTTAAAGCTTTATATTTTACTTAAATAGCTTATTATATAATCTGAAATATATAGATTTATTATAAAAATAAAATAATTTATTTAGTAATTTAAAATAAAAGATTTGAAATAAAATTAATTATTAAAGAAATACTTTATATAAAAAGAAGAAGCTTATATTTATAGCTATAAAAGTCAAGAATAACTTAAATTTATTTATTTAATAAAAGTATAATAATAAGGTAATAAAGTAATAAAATAAAAAAATAAAAAAAATAAAAGAAATAATAAAAAATAATAAAGAAATATAAAAGAGAAATATATTTCTATTATAAGATTTATATAATTGAAAAAATAAAAAAATAATAACGAAATCTAATATAATACTTATATTAGAATTTATAAAACCAGATATAATTTGCTTTATTTATTAAAAAAAGAGTTATTATATTATTATTTATTTAAATTAAAAGAAACCAAGTTATTATAACTATAATAAGTTTAGTTATAAAATATATAAATACCTATAATTAAAGAAACCGGAAAATAAATATATTTTATAATAATTATATTTATTAATATTATAAAAAGAAATAATAATTGAAATTATTATTAATATAAGAAAAAAAGAATATTAAATTAAAGTATTAATTAATTCGAATACAAAAGCTAATTATATAAAAAGGAAACTAGTTTTAAATATAAGTATTTTATTAATATTAGAAATAACTTTTTTGATTTTATTAAAAAAAAATCTATTTATATAAAGATTATATTCTTGAAATTATTATTAAAAATATATTAGAGAATTTTAATCTGAATTATATTAATATAAAATTTGAATTTCTATAGCTTTATTAAATTAATTTTCTAATTTTCTTTAAAGAAATAATATAGAAATACTAGATTTAATTATAGGAAATTGGAATTCTAAATACTAGAAAGTTTATTAAAATAATAAAATATAAGATATATTTTTTTATTAATTATTTATCTTATAATAAATAACTAAAATTATTATTATTATTATTATTATTATTATTATTATTATTATTATTATTATTATTATTATTATTATTATTATATTTTATATTCCGAATTCTATAATTATATATATAACTTTTAAAGAAATAGTTATATTAATATTAAAATCTTTCTAAAAATACAAAAAAAAAAATTTCTTATTAATTATATATTAATTCTCTAATCCGGTCTAATACTAAATTTCTCAAATATTTTATATATTTATATTACTTTTAAAGTTTTAGTTATATATTAAAAGCTATAGCCTTTTATATATAACTCCTTCTCTTATAATATTTTCTTATTTTATATATTTATTTCTTGTTTTATTTATATTTAACTTATTTCTCTATATTTAATTATATTATATTTATATTAATTAGATATTTAAAAATATTTATTAGCTTTAATTTTATTATAGAATTAATAGAATTCGATTCTTTTTTAATTTATTTAACTTCTATAATCTTTTATTATTTATATATTTAATAGAAATATATTATATTAATTATTAGATATTTTTTTAAATAGTATTTAATTTAATAAAATATTTATATAATAATTTCAAATTTATATAAACTATTAGTAATAATTCTATTCCTAGTATTTTATTAATTATAAATTTAACTAAAATACTTATATTAAAGCTATAAGTTATATTATAGAATTCTGAAACTAGAATACTTCTAGTAACTTTCTTATATTTAATAAAGAACTAGTAAATAATATTAATATATCTAATTTTATTTATTAGAACTAAACTATATTTAATTTAGAAAAAAAGATCTTTATTATTTATAAATAAAATATCCGTAAAAATAATTAAATATAAGAACTTTTTTATTAGTTTTATAAATTTTAATTCTTTAATCGTATTTTTAATTTATTATTAAATACCTTTATTAAATACCTTTATATTAGTTTCTAAGAATTTAATAGCTTAAATAGTAATTAATAGGTTATATAAAGCTTCTAGTTAATAAACTAATATAATATATACTTTTCTAATATATTAGATAATATATTAGTTCTTAATAAAAAGATTTTAATAAATAGTATTTCTATTATTTATAGTAATAGTATTTTTTATAGAAATAGTTTAAAAGTTTTTATACTAGTATTTTTATATAAGAATAATTCTAGTAGTATTTATATAAATAGTATTTTTATTAAACTTGAGATTATAATTAAAAGTAAAATATTTATATTTTTTAGCTAAGAATTTAATTTCTTAAAACTTTAATTATTTTGCTTTTATAAAATTATTAATTCTAATAAATAAGGTATTATTAATTTAAAGGCTAATAATTTCAAAGAATTATTTATTATAGAAAAGGCAAGAATTATAAATTAACTATTTTATAAAAAGCTTATTAATAAAATAGAAATAATAAATCTTGAATTAATAATTTCTGGTTTCTAATATATTATATAATAATTTTATAACTTTTAAAATAGAATTATTTTTTAGATTTAGCTTTTTAGTAAACTTATAAAATAAATTAATATAAAAATTATAGTTAAATAAGATTATTAATTAAATATAAGCTTATAAGATATTATATAAATATAATTCTATAATATTTATTATTATAATAATAAGAAAAATAATTTTCTGGCTAATATATTAAATAATAAGTAATTATATTAATATTATATATTTCTTATTATTAGTATAGCTATAATTATTAATAGTTATATAATATAATTATATAATATAAAAGTAATTAGAAATAATAAAATATAAGTAATAATTATATAACCTTATATTATATTAGTAACTCGACTAGTAGCTAGTTCCTATTAGGCTTAATAGATTTAGGAATTATATATTAATACTATAATATTATAATTCCTATTTTTAAATAATAACTTTATTAACTTATATAAATAGTATTCTATAACTATATAATAATATTATATATTTCTAGTAAACTAATACTAATTAGTTTATATATATAAATTAGAAAGAATTAAGCTATATTTACTTAAGATTTAGTTATTTAGAAGCAAAGCTATTATTCTAGTTAA
This sequence comes from Hyaloscypha bicolor E, assembly GCF_002865645.1. Taxonomy (NCBI): domain Eukaryota; kingdom Fungi; phylum Ascomycota; class Leotiomycetes; order Helotiales; family Hyaloscyphaceae; genus Hyaloscypha; species Hyaloscypha bicolor. The sequence goes on along the minus strand of NW_020194685.1, from coordinate 2,224,831 downwards.
AGAAGAAATAACTATTAATTCTATTATTTGTAATTCGGTTATATAAGTAAAAAAGATATTTAATTTTACTAAGATATTTAATTTTACTAAGATACTTAATTTTACTAAGATCTAATTATACTATATTAAAGAAAGAAATATTTATTAGTTTTATTATTTATAATTCAGTTATATAAATAGAAAAAATACTTAATTTTACTAAATACTAAAACGGTTAGTTATTTAACTATTTTATTTCATTTCTATTTAACTTTTATAAAACTCTTTTAAAAACCACCTTCTTTTAAACTTCTAGGGCTCTTAAGCTTTAAAACTATTAAGTTCATCCGGAATCTCAATATTTTACTTCTTAAATTTCATTTCCTAAATTTTTTATTATAGATAAAATTTTTATCTTAAATATAATATCTTTTATAAATTATTTTTCTCTTTATAATACTTTTCTTATAAACTATTATACCTCGAACTAAATATAAGCCTATAAAATATATAATAGCAAAATATATTATAGTAAATAATTCCTTTATTAGATTTATCTAATTTAATTACTTTATAAATAATAATAATTTTAAGAAATTAATAAGAAAGTAGAAATATAGAATTAACTTAAACTTTACTAAAATAAACGAAATAATTGAATTCTTAAATACTAAGCTATTTTAATATATTTTTTATTAAATAATTAATAATAATCTCTAGAAGCTATTTAGATATAACTTTAAGAACTTTACTTATTAAAGAAACTTTAATAAGTTTAAGCTTCCGGAAATACTATACCTATATAAGATTCTTTAATATAGTAATATATTTATATAATAAAATAATAGTATTAATATTATTATAAATACTATATATATTATTATAAAAAAAGATTAATAATATATATAATTAAATAAGAATATATTAATAGCTAGATTAGATCTTATTAAGGAACTAATTCTATTAGGCTTTATTATTCTTATAAAGAATAAGTACCTGGAACTTATTATTTTCTATATTATTTCTTTTATTACTATATCTTATATTTCTATTAGATTTATATACTAGTATAAAAGCTTTAGAAATAAATAATATATTTCTATTACTATTACTATTATAACTATATCCGAATAACTCCTAATTTCCTTTAATTATAAGACTTATTAGAAAAATTACTAAGATTTATATTAAAAAGCAAAAGTATAATAGATTTAATAATAATTTTAATTATAAATTTACTATTTTCCTTAATATCTACTAATATATAAAGCTTTTATAAAAGGTACTAATGCGAGCTTTTCCTATTATACTAAAGAAACTAGCTTAAGACTACTTTTATAATAACTAGCTCTCTTAATATATATATATAAAGAGACTTATATTAATATTTATAGCTTTTTTAAAGGCCCTAAATTCAAATATCGGAATTTAGATAAGTGAAATACTATTATATTAGCTTTTATAATAGCTAAATTTCCGGAAAAGATAATATTTAAGACTATTTAATTACTAATTAATAAACTATATTAATTATAATATGGTTTTATATCTAATTTATAAAATACCGAATTCCTTTATAATAAAATTATTACTTCTTACTAAAGCTCCTAAATATATAAATATATAATCTTAGACTTTTTTATAAATCTTGGCTAGCTTATTAATAAGTTCTAGTTATCTATTATTATATATAAGAATAAATAATAAGCTAATTTCGAAATCCTTTTTACTAATTAATAATACTATTTTTAAAATTCTTTAAGCTATTATCTTTCCGGAAATTATTAATATAAACCCAATTATAACTTCGTAACTCGTAATAATTACTTTAAGTCTTGTAATTATAATAATTATATTCCGAAGCTATATTTTATATATAAGAAACTCGAATACTATTTATAGAAGTATATACTAGAGAAATAAGAAGCTAAAAAGACTTAATTTAGAAATAGAAATATCTATTAGTTTAGATCCCGAAATACCTATAACTTTAATAAATACTTTAGTAATATTTATATATAGTATATTACTAAAACTAAAAGCAAAAAGGGTAATAAGAATAATAAGAACAAACTAGTAAATAATACTTTTAAGGCTTTACTAGTAAAAATAAATAAAGAAAAGAAATACTATTCAAATTTCTATTTTATTTTAGTTAAAAGCTTTTTAGCTACTTCTATTACTTCTGTTTTACTAATAACTATAGCTAATACTTTTATAAATAACCTTATTTCTCTTTTTCTTATATATTAGATAATAAGCAAAAACTATATCTTAAAGCCTATTAAATCCTTAATAGAAAATATCTAGACTTTTATAATATTATAATTAATACTAGAGTCTCTAGATATTTAATTACTAGTTCTAACTAATTCCAAGCTCTTTAGTAAACTAATAATAGTATTAAACTTAATAAAACTACTAAAAATTAAATTAATATCTAGTTTAGTATTAAATCTATATTTTCTATTAAATCTATAATAGTAAATATACTAATTAGATAAGTATAATTCTATATTATATTTTTAAGGACTTTATTTTTACTTAGCTTAGCTAATATAAATAAGCTAGGAGTTTATTTTAATAATCTTATTAATTATTTTATTATTTTTACCGGAAAATATATACTTGTAATATAATATTTCAAATATTCTTTCCTGCTTTAAAATATTATACTATAAGGCTTTATTTCCGAATTCTTTATTTATAACTTCTATTTTCTTATAAAAGTTAAATTATAATATCTATATTATTATTTTAGTTATTTATTTATTTATTAGTAAGCTCCGAAATATACTAGAATAAATAGGCTATAATATTAATATAAAAGCCTTTAAATATCTTATAAAGTATTATAAGTAATACTAGAAATATAATTAATTACTCGAATAATTCAAGTTTAACTTAAGAAATAATATTAGCTTTAATTATTCTATTATTATTAATATTTTCTATATTTCCGGTAAACTTATATTTTATATTATTAATAAAGGTATTTAATATTAAGCCGGCTAATAGCTCTAGAATATTAGTATAATATATATCTGAAATATATTTAAGTAATACTAGATTAATAACTATTTAGGTTTTCCTAATTAGATTATAGTAAATACCAGAAAGCAGTTTACTAATAAGAAGTTTATTTAGCTTATAAATATTATAGGAACTAAAATTAAGATTATTCTTATAAAAGCTTATAACTTTATTAGAATTATAGAATATTATTATAGCTTAATCTAATATACCTATCTTATTATTATAACTAAAGTTAATAGAATTAATAAGGATATTATATTTTAAATAGCTTTTAAAACTATTAATAACTTTATAAAACTTAATAGTATTATTCTAATTCTTTTAGTTTATAGTATTTTATCTCAAATAACTAAATATAATATCTTATTACTTATTATATTATAGTAATTAGTAGTATTTAAGAAAATAATAGTAAAAATTTAGAAGCTTTAAGCTAGATATTAAATTATAAATACTTTAAATACCCGAAATAGTCTTAGTACTACTAATATCTATAAATTATTTTTAAATTCGAATATTCTTATTTAATATAAAAGAAATACTAATTAATCTAGTAATTAGAATAAACTATATAAGCTAGTAGCTATTAATAAAGAGAACTATATACTAGTTCTATTATATAGTAATACTATCTTCTATTTAATTTCTATAAAGCCCTTTTATATAAGAGATATTAAGGTTATTACTAATAGCCTCAAATCTAAACCTATTTCTAAATTTAATAATAAAACTAAAGGTAATACAGGTATAATTTCTTTTATTATTCCTGCTATTTTACTAAAGTATAATAAAGAATACTTTTATAAAATCCCGGATATTACGGTATTTCTATAGGATAATAAATTATATAAGAATTCCCGTTAAGTTAAAGTTACTAGCTTTCTAGAAAAAAGTATATTTGAGATTATTTCCAGATCTCAGATACTAAAGAAAATATATATCTTTAATTCCCGGTTTATTAATAAGATTAAGAATAAGAGTATAAAGAAAGAGCTTAAGAAATCGAGACTAGTTATTTAAGCTTCCTTTTCTATATTATCTTATATTTAAAATATTCTAAGTAGTTAGTTCTTGGGGCTTCCTGAAAAATACAGGTTATATAAGAAATACTAGAAATCTCTTTTTTTTAGGAAATCGTATATTGAAATATAATTATATTCAAATCCTTAGGGCTTAGCTTAGGATAATAAAGAGAATACTCGAGTATCTTTCTTTCTATTTTAGTAGTTCTAAAATATAAAAGGCTTTTATTATGATTTTTTAAAGCTCGGGAAAAGAGAAAGGGAATTTTTAAGGCTTTAGCTAGCTTTCGGGGCTTCCTAAAAATACAGGTCACGTGATAAATACTAAAAAAAACCTGGCTTTACTTTATTCTTCTTTTCTTCTTTTCTTCTTCTCTTTATTACTCTTTCTTTTACTTATATTATAGATTCTTTCTACTTTTATATTACTTATAAGCAAAATTAGCCTGCTTCTAACTTTATTATAGAACGGGCTAAGGTATATAAAAGCTATAATTACTATTAAGTTTGTATTTTTCCTCTTTTCTTGGCTTAACTAACTAGTTAATAGGCCCAATTAGTTATTAATTATATCTAGTAATATCCTGTTTTATAAGAACTCAATCCGAATATTCTTCCTATTTCCCAGTAATAATAATAGTTAATTACAGACGTTTTTATAGACAAGCTAGCCCTATAGTACTAGTAATAGATCTATTAATTATTTATTATAGCCCTAGTTAATATCTTAAAAGACTTTCTTATAAATTCACTTATTATATAGCCTCCTAGCTTCCTCTTATACTTCCGGCTAGCTCTTATATATATAATTAGTCTGCTTATAGGTTATTATATAGCTTATAGAATTCTCTATTTTAGTTATATAAATAATTACTTTAAGGCCTATTATAAAAAGAATAATATAATATTTCTTTTAATTTATAAGCCTCTTTTATATTTCTCTTACTTCTTTATAAATAATAATCTGCTTTATTGGGCCTTTTAAGTAAATTTCCGAATATATAATTATATTTTTGCTTTTATATTAGTTAAATATAAAAAGAATATATAAATTAACTTCTTTTATAGGATCTAGTACTTTTAGATTTATAGTAAGCTCTTCTACTTCCAAGGCCTACTATAGCCTGCTTTATATACTAAACCCTTTTTTATATAGCTCTTTTTTTATAATTTGCTTTTTATAACTAATATATAGGCTACTAACTTCTTTTACTTAAATTATATAATTCTTTTATAGCTTATAAATATACTTACGAATTATAATTTATTTATTATAGTCTATAAGATAGCCTATAAGTATCTTATAAGCTAGTAAATTCATTTCCGGATCTTACTTAACTTATAAATATACTTAATTCTCGAGTTAAATACTAATTATTATTATAAGAACCTCTTAATAAATAATAAGATTATAGCCCTTATTTCAGATAAATATATAAATATAAGCTATTATAATCTGGTATTTATAGCCTATAAGACAGGCTATAAGTATTTGCAAATATATATAATTAATATTATATATATAATATATATATTATTTTATTATATCTTGTTTTTCTTATATAATAACCCGGGCTAGTATTATAGTTTATAGTTATAAAACTATAATAGGACCTATTAGTAAATATAGCTCGAGTAATAGGTTTTTTACTAGTATTATTTCTATATTTATCTAGTTTTCTTCTTATTTTTTTATACTAGCTACCTCTTTTAATAATATATTATTAATATATATATTATTTATAAAACTATTTTACTTAACTAGCTTTACTTATTCTAGTAGAATATTTATATAGATATTTATACGGAACTTATAAATATTCTAATTTATAAGAATATTTATATAAGTAATATTAGCTATTACTTTATTTTTCTATTAAGTTTTATAAGTAATAATTACTTTATATAATAGTTTTTTCAAGATTTAATAGCTATTATATAGTACTTTAATAAGCCAAGCTTCTTTATTACCTTTATAGCTAACCCGTACTAGCCTAAGATTATAGATTACTTCTTAAATAAATAATAAGTAATTAATTATCCGAATTTCTTTTACTAGATCTTTATTCTAAAAATAAGAAAGCTTTTTATAAATCTTAACTACTTTTTTAAATAATATACGAGCTATATCTATATAATTAAATACTAGAAATATAGCCTTTTATATATATATTTACTTTTATTTTTTAGAAAAAATACTATTTTCTTAATTCCTAATTTAGTTAATAAAGTTATTTATACTAAGCTTCTAGACTTATTATAGAATCTTATAAGTAAACTTATAGCTATAATTACTAGCCAGATATCTTACGAGCTATATAGCCTTAATAATAATTCAAAAGCCCTATATATAGTCTATAAGACACTTATAGCCCTATTTATATACTAAAAAAGGTTCCCTAAAATATTTATAATTATAATAATTATTTATAAAAATAAGTATCCCGAGTATTAGTACTAAAATAATAGTTATATATTTATAATTTATAAACCAGGCTTTCTAGATTAGGAAGTCGTTTATAATAATTACTAGGTTATTTTATATAACCTATATTTCTTCTAGAAATTCTATTTATATATTAATATTAAGATTTATATAAGTAATTAAATATATTTATAAGTATATTTATAAGAAAATAAACTATATAACTATTATTATTTCAGAAACGAATAATAAGATTACCTAATATTTCTAGGCTTAATATATAGGCTCTATAAAGGCTTTTTAGTATTTATTTAAATATCTAATATACTAGAAATTCTCTCTAGTTTAATATTTTATAATTTATTTTATAACTAATCTCTTATTTAAATAAATTATAGATTAAATTATAAATACTTACTTAATCTTAATAGCCTTTTTTAAATATAATATAATATATAAGAATAGCTACTAGTACTTATATTATAAGTTCTTATAGTATTTTATATAAATTACTAAGACTCGAATATAGAAGTATTATAAGTAAGAATATAATATTAGCTATATTTATTATTATAGTCTAGTTTCGGGCAAGTAGTTCTATTTATAACTCTTACTAATAGTTATATATAATTTATAGTTCTTTAATAAACTTTACTTAGTTAAAGGTATTTATTATACTATATACTATACTATTTATATTACTTGTAATTTAGTAAAAAATAATTAGAAATAATTCTAGTATTTTAATAAAGCTATTTTATTAATAACTAGCTATAGTTTATAAATATTTTTTCTTATAGGTATTTACTAATAACTAATTATAGATATATAAGTAATCTGGAACTAGTATAAGAAGTATTTCTATAATAACTTGACTTATAAGCTAGCCTATAACCTATTAATTAACTTTCTATTATTTTTAATTAATTCTTACTATAATTATAGCCTCTTTTTATTTAATTTTGGCTTTATAAATCTTTAATAAATACTTATAGATATTACTTTACCTGAGAATACTTTTAACTAAACTATAAGCTATTATATAACTAATTTACGAGTTAATTATACTTATAAGATATTACTAGTAATTATAATATAGGCCTAGCTAAATATAAACTAGTACTTTTGCTTTTAGATAATTATAATAATTATTATAAATAATTTATAAACTATTTATTTTTATTTATAAGGCCTAGATAGAATTAGTAAGATATTCTTTTATAAAACTTTTTATTATTATTATTATAGCTAAAATAAAATAGTTCTATATATAATATTAATAGATATTATAACTTTCTTTTTCCCGAATAAATATATATCTTATTTCTAGTTCCGAATTCTATTTAAGCTTAATAAATTATTTATAAATATAATTACTAAGATAAGTTAGTTCGGGGCTCTCTTATATTCTATAAATCTAATTATCTAGAACGAGGTACTTATATAATATAAATACTACTTTAAAGTAATATATTAGCTAATAATTAATTTATAATTAGTAATAAATAATATTCTTTTTAGAGAAATACCTATAATTTTCAGAGAAAACTTTATTTAGATTTTACTAGTAGTTTTATATAATTCGTAAGCTAATATAATACGGGCCTATTTATAGTAAATATAAATCCGGTTATAGCTCTATTAGTTATTATTACGAATTAATATATGGATCTATAATAACTTATTCGAATAGAATTTTATAAACTAAATTAATAATTTTTTATATAATTTATTTTTAAATAAGTAAATTATATTTCTGTCTTTTATTTTATATATCTAGTTAGTTATAGACCTAATTAATTATATTTACTTATAAGAATAACTTTTATATACCCTATATAATTACTAGGCCTTTAGTAAATAAGTAATTCTATTAATCCTAAATAATATAGTCTATAAGCTTAATTAAATAATTCTAAATATATTTCCTAGCCAGAAATAAATATATTTTATAGTAGATTTAGCTAATATAAATAAGGCAGATCCTAAAATTATAGAATTATTTTTAGAGATCTTATAAATATCTATTTATTAGATTTATTTCTTTCTAAGCTATAACTTAAGATTAGTATACTTATAATATTTTTATGAAATCTCTATTTATAAAAAGAGCTTTATAACGAGTTATAGATATTAATTTATAGCTTTAGGAAGTTCTTAATTCGAGTATAGCTACTAAATAATAACTTTAATAGCTAATTACAAATAATTTCACGAATTAAGCTCTAGTCTATAAATTAGTAATTATCTTTTATACTTTTCTATAAATAGTTTCTATTTATTTTATTCTTTATAATAATTATTAATAAGTTATAAAATTATTTATTTAAGATAATAGGAATAAATTTATAATTACTAGTCTTTTCTTATAGCTAGTTCTATATAATAGCCTTATAGATTACCTTATAAGTAAGGCTTTATATTCTTTTACTTCCTAATATAAATTATATAAATAATATAGTATATCTAGAAATATTATAAGGTTTTATTTAGCTTTTAATTTACTTATAAGTAATTTTATATATTTACAGGCTATTTTTCTTTTTATATTATTTATAAAAAGTTTATAAAAAGTCTATATCTAATTTATATATTTAACTAAAACTCTTTACTAAATTATATAACTTTAACTAGGGCTTTTATTATATAATATACTTCTTTTAATTCTAAACTTATTCGGGACAAGTTTAGAATAAAATTATTAATTAGCTCTAAAGCTTATATAAGACCGCTAATTAATAATTTTAGTAAAGCGGCCCTAAACTTATATAATAATAATAAGAAATATATAATATTAATATAATTACCTATTATCTAATATATTAGTTAGAGAATTATTCTTAGTATTATTACTATAATAATAAATACTATAAAATTATATTTATATAATATCTTATAAGCTTATATCTAATTAATAACCTTATTTAACTATAATTTTTATATTAATTTATTTTATAAGTTTATTAGAAAACTAAATCTAAATAATAATTTAGTTCTAAAAATTATAAAACTATTATATAATATATTAGAAGCTAGGAATTACTAGTTTAAAACTTATTATTCTTATTATATTAATTAGCTTTCTATAAAATAATTAACTTATAACCCTTATTTTCTTTATAATAAGTAATTCTTCGGAATTATTAGCCTTTAAACTAATAATACTCTATTTATTAGAACTAATAATTTTATAAAAACAAAGTAACTAAAGCTTTAAGAAACTAAGTTTTTAGCTAAGAAATATAAATACCTTATTATTAATTATAATTTCAAGTTTAATAAAGATATTATTTATATAAATATTATTAAAATTACTCTTATATAGAAATACTAATATAAAAACCTCTAAACTATTTCTATAAAAAATATTATTACTATAAGTAATAGGAGTACTATTTATTAAGATCTTTTTATTAAAGACTAATATATTACCTAATATACTAGAGAAGTATATATTATATTAGTTTATTAACTAGAAGCTTTATATAATTTATTAATTATTATTTAAACTATTAAATTCTCGGAAACTAATATAAAGGTATTTAATAAGTATATTTAATAGTAAATTAAGAATATTACTAGAGAACTAAGATTTATAAAACTAGTAAAGAAGTTCCTATATTTAATTATTTTTATAAATACTTTATTTATAAATAATAAAGATTTCTTTTTCTAAATCGAATATATTTTAGTTCTAGTAAATAGAACTAGATATACTAATATTATTTACTAGTTCTTTACTAAATATAAAAGAATTACTAGAAGTATTCTAGTTTTAGAACTCTATAGTATAGTTTATAGCTTTAATATAAGCGCTTTAGTTAAATCTATAATTAATAAAATACTAGAAATATAACTATTACTAGTAATTTATATAAATTCGAAGTTATTATATAAATACTTTATTAAATTAGGAATTACTCGAGAAAAGTATCTAATAATTAATATAATATATCTTTGCTAGATATATATATAATAAGAGATTATAGAAGTTAAATAAATTAAGGAAAAATCGAATTCTACTAATTCTATAATAAAATTAAAACTAATAAATACCTTTAAGTATTTAATTAATATAAATATTATATAATTAGATATAAAGAAATAAATTAAATATAAATAAAACAGAAAATAAATATATAAAATAAAAAAATATTATAGAAAAAGAAGTTATATATAAAAGGCTATAGCCTTTAATATATAACTAAAACCTTAGAAGTAATATAAATATATAAAGTATTTAGGAAATCTAGTATTAGGCCGGATTAGAGAATTTATATATAATTAGAAAAAAATATTATTTTTCGCGTTTTTTAGAAAGTTTCTAGTATTAGTATAACTATTTCTTTAGAAGTTATATATATAATTACAGGATATAGAATACGAGATATAAGTAATAGGATATGAGATATAGAATATAGTTATATAACTTTATATTTTATAAGTAATTTAATTAATAAACTAGATTTCTTTAGGCTTAGTAAATTTAGGAATTATATATTAATATTATTACAAGTATAAGATCTAGGGCCTAGAAGGTATAGTTAGACTATCTTTATTTCAATGATTTAAAGCTAAAGAGAGAAGAGAATCTCAAAGGAGTTTCGGATCTAAATAATTGCGAGCTATATACGGGCCTATATACTAGCTTAAGTACGGGGTCACGTATAACTATTAGGTAACTATAGATACCATACTCAGATGCCAGATACCTAGCTCAGATACCAGGTGCCTAGCTAGCTCTAGTCTAATTCCTACTAGTATTATATTATAATAACTATAATATTACTCTCTCTCTCAAAGTAAGCTTATCTCCGAGCTTCAAAAGTTCCTATTAAATTCTCAAGTTATAGTTACGTACGAAAGGCCAGGGCCTTTTACACGTGACTTGCAAGGATTTCCGTCCGTATTATGTGGTTCCGGTAATCTATTATTCTTGGTATAGTCTAACTAATAGAGGAGGTTCTGGGGCGGTCCTGGCTATTTAGGGTTCTTATTATAGAAGCTTTAAAGAGCCAGAGCGCTATTACTTAATAAGGATATAGGATATTATTCCGGATCTAGATCTTATTCTTTTTACTAGACTCGGTACTTGAGCTTCCTATAAAGTAGCTTTACTACTAGTATCTCTTAAACTTTATATTCCGTTTCCCTGCCTTATAGTTCTAATAATAAAGGCTCCGGATTCGCTTATCCGGAAAAGGGATTACCTGGATTCTTATATAGCTTCTCTATATAGAATACCGAATATATTCTTATTAATTCCGGAAGTTTAAGCCTAAAGAAATATCCTATTTATTTCAGGATTTCATATAGTTCTTTTATTTAGTAGGCTAGCTTGTGGCTCGGATAGTTATTCTTTTAGTACTTAATAGTAATTCATATCTTATTTCTTATTCTAAAGTTTACTAGTTAGTAGCACTTATTAGCTTAGGTAATATAATACTCTTATACTCGTATTATATTCTCCTATATCTTTTGCTATAATTTATAAAGTTATATTACTAGGGCCTTTACTTCTTGCCTATTTAGCTCTTTTTTCGGGATATTTAATTATATTTGAGTTTCCTAATTAAATAATATTTGCGGTTTATAGCCCTTTTTTATAAAAAACGGGAATTGGCCTATAGTCTTATAAACTAGAGCTACTTACTAGTAATTAATTATTATTACCTATTTGTCTCAATTATCCTGATAATAATTTATATAGAAATATAGCTATTAGTTAAAATACTAGTTAATAATCTTTATCTAGCTATTAGTTTAGGAATAGTTAGTAATTAATAACTTTAGCTTTATACTAATATATTTATAGAACTTGTTTCAGAAATCTGATATAAACTAGAGGCTTTAATTAAATACTATAATCTCCGGAATACTAACTTAGTAAACTATATAGGTAAGAAATAGGAGTACTAACTCTTTAGCTATTACTATATTTCGGACAGGAATTATAATAAAGTACTTACTCAGGTAATTAATAAAGATTACTATTATATTATACTTATTTCTATTTTCTGGACACTTTTTAAAATTTACTAATATATACTACTAGGGGCAGTTAGGAACTAGTAATAAATACAAGAGTTCTGACTTCTTATTTCTAGGAATATAGGATTATTAGTAGGTATAATAGTTATTTCTATACTAATTAATATCTATATCTTGGTTTGGCTAGTAATAGCAGGCCTAAAAAAGCTATTAAAGCTTGGCTTATCCTAGGTATCTTATTAGGGGCTATATATATGCCTCCTAAATAAGGGTAGTATATAGGGGCATCTCGGGTATTATTATATTATTAGGTATAAATAGTTTACTATATTATAAGAGAAGGCTATTTTATAGTATCCAGGTACTTTCTTTCTTGTTTCTTGCCTTATTCTATAGCTCTTCTAGTTCTAATAACTCTCGGTTCTTACTTAATAACTTGTTTACTAGCTAGATACTATTATACTAGGTTTCTTTCTAAGCCAGGCTTACTAAGATCTTAATTAGGACTAACTAGAGATCCCGTATAATATTATTATTAATCTTTTATTATAAAAGGAAAATTTGAGTTTAGTAGGCTATTATTACCTTATTCTAGGTAATTATATCCTTGTAATTCCTATTTAGAATATCCGTTTGTTTATTTAACTTACTTGCCTAATATATAAGCTTAAAATAATAATAGGAAAGATACTTTACCTAGTAAGCTTATTTTACTAAGAGTTTCTTTATAGTTATAAAATACTCGAGAGCTTAGTAATCTGAGTAAATTATAAAGAGTGCTTCTTATAGGCCTTCTAGCTTTGCTTGCTATTTAGTTAAGAAAATAATAATAATAAGTATCTCTTTATTATAAATATTATAGTTTAGCTCTACTAATTATATAGTCTTAGAAAAGAATACTATTAGGTACTAGAGTCTTATCTAGGGGTCTTACTATAAAAGAATACTAGCTATAACTCTATTTAATATATTTGTCTTAATTATAATAGGGAAGTTTGGGTTATAGTAATATAGAATTAGTATTAAGAATATAGTTTACTTTAGTTTAGTAAAACCTTCTTAATACTAATCTATTTATTTAAACGGAACTCCCTTATATATTAGGGCTATTAGGGGCTTTACTATATGGCTATATTTCGTAATAAAATACTAATAAAAGTTATAAAAATTCAGAAAGCCTTATATTTCTTTAATTATTTTTAGTAATTACTAGTTCTTAATAACTATTATCTTATCTAGATCTATTTTAATATTTCTAGTAAAGATAATAAAGCCTAGATACTTTATATAAGTAATCTTAAACTCTAATTTCTTAATATCTACTTAAAGGCTAGTATCCCGTAATTACTAAAAAACCTTTTATATATAGTCTTTATACTTTAGGAAATTATTCGAGTAAATTAGGATATTATTTAAATAAGCTATATAGAAGATATTAAGATAATTAAAAAAGATATTATTTATATATCTCTAATATATAATAGGGCTATTAGTTAGGCCTTCCTAAAAGATTTTATATTTATAAGCCCTATATCTTATATAAAATATAGTGAGTTCTTCTAATTCTGGGTTTATTCGGATCTAATAAAATACTTATTAAATATCTAGCTTTATATAGATCTTAGCTTAAGCTAGCCATATAAGGATCTCGTAAATAAGAAAAAGAAAATAATAATTCTTCTATATTAAGTTATTTAGCTTGCGGTAATTAATATAAAATCAGAGAGCTCTATTAGCCTTTTTTATAAAAAGAATTAAGGATATAAAAAGAAACTAGCTTAGCTTAATAAAGCCTTATTAGAGATTTTCTTTAAGGAAATACTTGATTTTCTATAGCTTATAAGTTAATTATTAATAAAGCGGGAAATACTCTAGGCTCTCTAGGCCTTTGGAATTATTAATCTGAATCTTATAGTTATATAGTTAATATAAGAATAAGATATTTAATACTTTTTTTAAGAAAATATCTATAAAATTCTTAAACTTCTCTAATAAAACTCTTACTAACTATTATAGCTTCGTCTCTTCTAGCTATTACTTGCCCGAAATAAACTTATTCTCTTATTATAATTCTAGTTCTTTATTAATCTCGAAAAATATTATTATAAAGAAAAGGTTTTCCTTTTTCTATAGGTTTATCTAAAAAGTAGCTAGTAAGATACCTATAATATTAATTATAGGCCTTAATTAGCTCTTATAGCTTTTCTTTAAATAGTATGATTTTAATATTCCTATTTTTGGCTTGGGAAAAACTTCTATATTTCCTAAGGCTACCTGTATTTCTCTATAATATTAAGCTTAATTCTTTTACTATATATGGCTTTCTAAGCCCAGCTCGAGAAAAAACTAAGGGAATTTCCTTTTTATAAGCTAAGATCTCTAGGACTTATTTATAGCTATGGCTTTATTTCTTTTATTTATATCTTCTTAGTACTAGTTACTTTTTCTAGGTTTCAAGTTCTTATATATAATAATTAGAACCTTATTCTAACTCTTTTTTCTAGGCTAATTATCTAGCTAGATTAATTTTCTATTCTTATAATTAATTAGGATACTAGTACTTATAAACTATTATTATTCTAAAATTATATTATACTTATCTAGTCCTATAACTAGTATAGGTACTAGAACCTTCCGTTTATTAATTAAGAATATAAGCTTAATATAATAAGTAATAGGCGCGGTCTACTTATTATTAAATCCTTTTATATTATAGGGTAATACTAATTAAATAGGCTTAATATCTAGAAATTATTTAATTATTTTTATAAACTTGGAATAAAAGTATATTTATTTACTCTAGTATTAATAAGAGAAAAAGTCTTAATACCTAATTTATTATTACTAATTATATAAGGAATATAAATGCTTTATTTTCTAATAGCTAGCTTAAATTAACTTCTATTATATTTATATAATATGGCCCTAAAAAGGAAACTTCCTTTAGGAGTTCTTATTTCCCTGCTTTATATGCTTGGATAGCTTACTTATAATAAATACCGCTAGCTTAGCTACTAAGACTTGCTTTATATGCTTTGTCTTGGGCTCTAGATAGCTTCTAGATATATAACCAAATCTATTATAGTTATAATACTTGAGATCTAAGGATCCAGGCTTTGAGGTAATAGGCTTATCTATTACTAGGGTCTTAAGAGCGGGCTTTATACGGGGAGTATCTCCTGAGCTTAGCTTATTTATATCTTTATTAGCTTTCTTAGATACCTGGTTTTTCTTTTTATAATAAGCTCGGATTTACTAGTTATTTATAATATAGTATTATATAAACTCTATAGTATAAATAGCCGGGTTATTATAATATATAGCTATGGCCTTTTAAAGTTTCTAGATAAGCTTATTATTTAGGTTATTCTTAAGGTCCTATAGATTAATATTTCCGTTTACTATATGTTTTAGGAATAGGGTATAGAACTCCTGAAAAATCTGGCCCTTTTTTATAGATAGTTTCTTAAAGGCTTGCCAAGTATTATACTTCTTATTTAGGTTACTATATAGCTTCTTTAAGTAAGTATATAGTTCTCTAATAGTTTTATATATATATTAATTATTCTGGTTTAAATAGGGAAAGATTAGTATAAGGATATAGCTACCTATATAGCCGGAAATATAGATAATCTTAAGGTCCTCTATCTAGTAAGTATTAGAGTTACTATAGAGCTTATTCTTAATCTAAACTAACTAATTATTAAAGGTAATATTATTTTTAGTTATGCTTTCGAAAATAGAAGAGTTAAGGAATTTAACTAAATATCTACTTTCTAGAATAGGGGAACTAATTATCCCTGCAGGCTATATAACGAACTTCTTAATAATGGCTTTGTTCTTTTATAGGGCTTACTTGATTTCTTTTAGCTAATTATAATAATTCTTGTTATAGGCAAGAATATTATATATTTTCAGAATTAGCTTAATAATCTCTTTATATAGAATCTTTAGGCTTCGGAATAACTCTTGGAAATCCGCCTTTAATAAGGCAGATTTCTCTTCTTCCTTAGCTCTTTAAAAAAGAGTATCTCTTTTATTATAAATATTAACGGGATATTCGGATCTTTTAGGAAATTTAATAAGAGGCTCTGGTTTACCTTCTAGTAATATACTAGTAGTGTCTCGTACTATAGCTTCTTCTAACTTACTTAGTTATTCTGGGACTTGCTTTCTTATAGGTCTTTATTTAGTAATAAGGTTACTAGTCTATTTACTTGCCTGGCCGGTCTAGGGCTTTCTTATCTAGTTATTCTAGGGCTTTCTTTTATTCTAATATTAGTTAACTAGTACGGAAGTAGCTATAGTATATTATATTTATACTTATTAAAAACCGATCGGGTAAGTATTATTTAAATCCTCTATAGGATTAAGAAATAGGTAAGCTTTAAATTGTATTACAAGTACAAGATCTAGGGCCTAGAAGATATAATTAGACTATCTCTATTTTAATAATTTAAAGCTAAAGAAAGAAAAGGATCTTAAAAGAGCTTCAAATCTAAATAATTACAAGCTATATACGGGCCTATATACTAGCTTAAGCACGGGGTCACGTGTAATTATTAGGTGACTATAAATACTATACTTAGATACTAGGTATCTAGCTCAGATACCAGGTACCTAGCTAGTTCTAGTCTAACCCCTACTAGTACTATATTATAATAACCGTAATAAATATTATAATATTATAATTCCTATTTCTAAATAATAATAACTTTATTAATCTTATATAAATAGTATTTTATAATTATATAATAGTATTATATATTACTAGTAAACTAATAATTATAAATATAAAATCTAGAACTAGCCTAAAAAATAAAATTAAACTATTTTTATTCTAATAATTTAAAGCTAAAAAAAAAACTAGAATATAAAAAACTATAAGAAAATATATATATATATATTATAATATACTAGTTTATAAAAGACTTAGCTTTCTAAATATCTCTAGTATATTTCAAGTATATTTCTCTAATAAAGTAATTATATTATATATATTTAAAAAGTAATAAAATATAAATAATAAAATATAAATAACGGAATATAAGTAATTATTAAATAATTATATTAGCTAATAAAGTTAAAAATTAATTCATAATATAGAAAATTATTAAGAACTTAATTATTATTAAAGTATTTTTATTTTTAATAATTTTAAAAGCTTTAATATAATTAAATATTTTTATTTAATTAATAAATTAGTATTTTGAATTTATTTTTTCTTTATTTATTTATAATAGAATCAAGCTATATTTTTTTTAAATAATAGTAATTTGTATTATATTTTATTAATAAAGCCTTAAAAATCTCGTAAATAAAGCTTTATTTTTTTTTAAGTTCTAAAATAAAGTTTATAAAAATCTTAATATTAATAAATTAATAAAGCTATTATTTAATTATATAATAATATATTAGCTTATTTATCTAGTCTAGTTTCTTAATTTTATAATTTTATAAAAGTATTAAATAATAGTTTTTAATATTCCCGAATATTATAAGCTATAAAAATTCTAATTTTAATTCTTTTTAAATTATAAATCAAATATTTTTATTTTATTATTTTAATTTAATATCTAATATAATAATTCTTTATTTCTTTTAATATAAGTTTATTAATTATAAAAAAGGACCTAAAAGAAGCTATTATATTCGTTTTAATTATTTAATTATTAAATGAATTATTTTTATTTCAGATATTTTTATTATTAATTACTTTATAAAAAGTATTAAATTAGTTTATCTAGAAATTATAATTCTTTAAAATAATAGTTTTAATTTCTAATATAACTATAATTAAGCTTATAAAAATAATAAGAATTATAAAAATAGTTTTTATTAATTAATTAATAATAAAAATGCGAATTAAAATATAATTTTTAAAGAAATTAATTTAATAAACTTTTAAATACTTTTTATAATATATTAATTAGAAAGCTTATTAATATAAAACCGGGCTTATATTAAATTATAAAAGAATTAATTAAACTAGCTAAAAAAGAGCTCGAATAAAATATAAAGCTTTAAAATATAAATATATAAATTCTAACTAAGAAAAGTAATTAAATTAGTTCTAAATTAATAATTCTTATTATAATAATATTTTAAAATAGCTTTATATTATATATAAAAAAGCCTAAGCTTTTTAACTAAAATTTATTAAACTTTAATATAAATAATATATTAAAGAATTAATTATATTAATTAAATTATAATTAATATAATTTAGATTTCTTTTAATTAAATTAGATTAATTAATCTTAATTAATCTAATTAATATTTATTTAATTATATAAAAAGAAAGTTTCTTAACTTTTTTATTTTTCTTATTATTTTTACTTTTATTTATTAAATAACCTTATAGCCTATTAATAATACTATAATAAAGAAACTAAATAAAGCTAAGAATTCATTAATTACTTTTTTTTCTATAATAATAAACTAATTATTTTCTTTAAAAACTTAATTTTATTTTAATTTAATTTAATTTTTTATTTCTTTTAATTTGTTTTTAAATAAAATATCTTCTTAAAAACACTTTTATTAAGTTTATTATATAAAGAAACTTTTAATTTTAAAGAATTATTAATATTTCTTTTAATTAGAAATTATTTATTAAATCTAAAATACTTATTATTAATAATAATTAATTTTTAATTATTTTATTTATAATTAATATAATTTATAAGGAAGCGAGAAATATTAAAAAATCAAGGAGGTTCTAAATACTTTACTTAGCTTAATAGGCGGCTGCCCAAGTAGCCGTAGCTCTAACCTTAATGCGGTAAAGCGCACTCCCGATATAGCTAGACTAAACCTCATTTTGGCCTCGCCTCGGCTTCTGGCACTCCGACGTCATGTGCGCTGTCACGTGTCTAATCACGTGCTCTATTAATCTAATTAATTAATTAATAATCAATTAATCTCATTAGATTATGATTAGAATATAATTAACGACGAAATCGTTTGATTAGATTAGATTAATGCCCATTAATCTAATCTAATCTAATCATTTGACACACTGGATACGGAAGGATTTTCCGGGTTATTAGCTCAATGAAGATTAGTTCTTTTGTCCGCATATATCTTTTCACGACTTAACGAGGGCATAATCCAATGCATAGGGTGGAAAGGTACTGGGGAACACCGGATGCTACAGTGTGATACCAAGGATGCCAACAAACACGCAACTTATTATATAATACAGTAACTGTTGCCGATAAAGATGTTGGACCTCATGTCCCCCTCCGATGTCAATCTCTCCATTTTCGTTTATAGTGTTCGCCCATGCATCCGATCCCCCAATCCACCCCTTGGACGCCACTTCCCTCGACCGCTCCCGCGTCGGCACTGGTTGACAGAAGGACGATATTGGTCCCGGCAGATGCCAAGGGACAAGTAGGCACGCAGAGCTCGGGCTAATGTCCACCTGCGGGAGGAAGCCTACTCGCCTCTGGCCTGCACTATGGTATGGCGCATGCGTATTGCAGGATGAGTTCTGTCTGGGAACTGGCGGAAGATCCACTTCCAAGGTTTGCCCTCCTTCCCGTACGCCAGCAAGCGCTGCTCGTGTATAGGATCCAATGGGACATTCTTCCTTGTGCTTGATGCATTTGCGGGAAGACGGAGTCCGCTGCGGCTTTCTGCAGCTTAATGTCTAATGCGGATGATACGTGGCATGCGAATTCCTTACTATAGCACTTTGGTGTCAGTCTGCATTATGTATTTAATAATCTAGAGAAAAGGGCCTGAGTCATTATATCTCATCTGCCATAAGCTGCTAGGATGATAATAATAGGTGTAAAAACATATGGATGTGGTGATCATTCTCCACAGCAGAGTTTGATAAGACACATCGCGATTCCCATGCGGCTGTTTCGTCCGGCCTTGGAATTGGGATGATATGGGCCGACAGGGGATATCAAATAACAGGAGCACCACAGGCCAAACTATCGGTTGCCCGGGGCAGCCGCCAGTTGTTAGGCGAACCATTCTGTGCCCAATGTTTGAGTGACTTGTCTCCAAAATTTTCTCTAAAATCGACTAGTCCAAAATTAGCTAGATAATACCGCTGCCGAATCCTGGAAGATTACTTAACCTCGACAACATTACAACCTTCGACCTCGCTGAGTCTCTCAATTTACCTCGTATCAGCAATATGGCGACGCCGGATCCGTGTATTTCGGAAGCCTTATCTGGCGAAGATGCTACCGCTACCGAAGCAGAGTTGTCCGCAGCTGGCCACCGGTCGCGTTATGCGCAAACTGAGCTCCAAAACCCTTGGGTGGTTATCGAACAGACTCAACAGCGCAGGGACCGAATCATAGAGAGCTTCTTGGAGGTTTGTCATTCAACGTCGCAGCAAAGATCTCTTGTTAATTATTAAGCACACTGGAAACAAAAAACCGGTCGCAGATTTACTCCGCATACCTGTCGAACAGGTCGATAAAACGCACATAGCCAGAACGTCCATCCTACTCTGCGTGAATACTACCCAGAAACCTTTCCTTATACCACCGACTGCAGGCACACCCTTCAAAGCGTTCACTTTCATTGCACTCGGCGATTCCAGCTATGCTTCCGGATTGCCCGGCTTTGGAAATCCCCCTAAAAAATTCGAGATGAAGAGTGGACAAGCGCTCCACGCATCAATCGATGCCGTCCAGGTGTTTAAGGGCCAGGTGCCACCACAAGGAGGAAGTTTTCTTTATCTGATAATGTGGGAATAGGTGGAATAGGTGGAATATGGAGATATGGGTAGTCTACCAGTGGCACGTATGGGTTTGCTGTGTTTTCTATGCTGGGGTCCCACTGTTGCTGAGATGAATATGTACGATTATCTACCTATATCAGCTACGGATAAAGACGCGGTAACAGGTGGCACTTACTCAGTTCGAGACCAAACTCTGCTTGCTGTTGACCAGCTGCCGGTTGGTAATCCAAACCTCCTTGATGAAGTCCTTGTGGAACATCGCTCAACAGCCCCGCAGGGTAAGGCTCAGGTAACTCGAGAGAGAAATCTGATTGTGTACCCTCAGCCAAAATGTTTGGCATGCCGCTCTGGGTCACATACGGGCCTTGCGGTGCAGCTTGGTCCCAAGGAGTACCTTCAGGCTGTACCCAAGTATTGTTTGTTGACTCCACGCTTCCTGACTCCTGTTGGGAGTTGGCCAATTCGTCGCTTGATTGCGCGAATATTATTGACCCATCGTAACTGATTTGAGCAGTGTCAGTCGGCTGATCTCCCTTGTCCTGCGAAGGTTCTCCCTGTTGGCTATATTCAAGCCCCGCTTCCGTTCGATGAGAGTGACTTCCTCGGTTGGCTTGACCCGAATGTTCGTCCACGCTGATACTCATAAATGCGAACTCAGGGAACTCTTTTGCAGATGGTGGATCGGATTGAGCGAAGACTTCTAGGCCGAGTTTCTCGTATATCTCTCGGTAACTGATTTGTTAGTGGTGTCCCATTTCAAAGGGAGAGTACTGACCTGGTTTTCAGCGCCTCGCTGATGATAATGACGGGATGTAGCAAAGGACGTTTGAGTGAGCTGTCAACTCGAGTCTCTTTGCCAAGGACTTCAACAACAAGAAGCACAACACTCCGCCTTTTTTCTTCCGACCATTTTGAGCAGTTACTAATCACATAGTTCTTCTCTATAACGAGGTTAAATAAGTTTTTCCCATAAGATTACAGCATACTTACCAGCAAGAGCTTCATAAACTAAACCAGCTTTCCAGCCCCAATGCCTTGCAAGATCATTGACAATCATATTGATCATGTCGGTTGCAGACATCCATCTCCGGGTTGTCACAGTGGTTTCTGAGTCTTTCCGTCCAGTGCGAACCAGATGAAAGCAGGAGGCGAGGAATCGATATTTCCAGGCTGTCGTTTTAGCCACACCAATGGCATTGTGGGATTGTGACCATAGTTGCTTCTCAAAACAAACAGACGCATCTTCGTTGGGGGTGGGGGCAAGAGTTCTTTTGACAGTAAGAACTGATTCCGTTTTTCGTTGAGTCCTTATCCCATCACGTATCTTCTTCACAAGAATTCTTGCAGCCTTTTGCGACGGAGACTCGGCCACCTTGGCTGCATTTGCACGGGCAACATCTCCCTCCTCTGCTTCACTCCTAGCGCCGGCCTCGCCGCCGTCATTTCTACTGTCATCATCTCTACTGTCATCGTCTCTACTTTCGTCATCTCTACTGTCGCCATCTCTGCTATCGTCGTTGTCATCTCTGCTGTCGTCGTTGTCATCTTCGCTGTCGTCGTTGTTATTTCCACGGTTGATTCTATCTTGGTCAAAACTTGTTAAGGGATGATGTTTCTTGCGTTTGATTTTGCATTTATTTGAGGCACAAATCGCAGAACTATCGAATTGTTCTCGAGACCTTTTGTTGACATTGGACAGAGGTGCTTCTGCTGCAGATTCCCCTGAAAGGCATATATCGTGATCAGAGGGACTAGTCATAAACTCGATATAGTTGAGGAGCTTTGATTCTGCTCTTTTCGCACAATTCGAGACAGTTCGTTGAGCATCCGGCCCGCAGGTGTCAACGATATAGCTGAATCCATTAGTGAGGCACTTAATAGAACGCTTTCTGGCCCCTACCAGTCCTTGCTTGAACAGTCCCACCAACCGGGTGCGTAGTAGGCATCATAGATGGCTTGCACAACATCTTTGACGGGATTGCTGAGGCTTGACACATCCGTTGCTGGACAACATGAGGCATATCGGTAGCGACATTCGTAGTATGTCTGTGCTAGAATGCCTTTAACAGAAAAGGGTTTGAGCATCAGCTGCACAGCTGCCCAGTGAACCCCAATCTGTACAACAAAGTGTACATATGTTGAGCATGTTTTTGATAATGTTCGACGAGTGGGTTGCGGATGTCCTGAAGACGCTATTGCTGCTTTCTGTTCTTTTAGAGAGCAATAATGTGCGCTTAGAGTGCAATGTGCCCAGAAAAGCTTTTCGTCCATAATAGATCCTCAAGACCATTAAAATCTAGAGAACGAACTAGATGTTGAGACTTACACTTATACACCAACGTGACATTGCGCTAGTATCACTTGTTAATGTTCTGTAGTAGATCGCTTCAGCGCAATTAGTGATAAATGATCGCTAAAGGTCACTAAAATTCCAGCATATCTATAATGGTTCAAGCTCAAACTTTACCGAAAGTAGTTTAGTTTTTTCACAGTTCCCGAAATTCCCGTTCAATGGGATAAGCGAGTCTTCAAGTTCCCAACCTTGCATAGCGCTAACGTGGGCAAAATACCAACTTCCAAAGTTGGTACCCATTATTAACGCTCAAATCTTGCCATCTGTGCTCCTTTGTATTGCTTTATATTACCCTCTAGTGGCTATAGTGAGAGATCTGATAATAGTGCAGGGTCGAATTTGGAGCCTTATGACCGGTGAGGAGGGAGGAAATCTCACGATTTCTGCTTTCTGGTTGCGGGACACGGCAAGGGATAACTGCAATACAGGCACTGCTGCCAAAAATATTTATTTATTTAAAAAAGAAAAAACTGCAGCCGAGCGCTAGTAATCTGGGGCTTGCACAGCATACAGGGCTGGGGTAGCGGTGAAGAAAGTCTCTCTTAGAGCTTATGCTACTGCTTCTGCAGAAAGGCAGATCGCTACTAGGGTTCAAATTAGTCCGTTCATTCTCTCGGCAGCTATTAGAGAGTACCCAAATTCATACTCTTGCATGCATGGGTTGCAGACAGTGAGACGAAATGCATACGAGAATGGACACAGGGCGAAAATGAATAGAAGCACAAGGTGTGTCAGTAGTCATCTATAGCTTAGATGTAACGACTCGTCTTATATGTAAAGGCTTCTGAGTCTCGAGTACAGATTCAAATCATTGACCTTTCTCACAGAAGCGGTTCTCTATCTAGAACACCCCTTGTTGACGAAGGTCTGTAATTTTTATCTTTTAAGAGAATTTCGACAGCCCAGCTTCACATAAATAGACGGTCAAGACTGAGCAGTACCTTCGAAAGCGTACCCAATAAGCTAGCTCCGATCAAGTGCATCGCCTGGAGAACCTCTTTCATCGGACTCATTACTTTCGCATCTTCCTCGAGTAAGAATGGTTTCCCAAGCTGGGGCTATCAAGTCCCATCCGGTCTGTAAGTTACCCGCCTGTGAATTTTGCTAGGTAAACTTACAGATCATGTGCTTTTCAGATTTCCACATGATCAACAAGATCGCCCCAGGTGTCTTCCGTAAGTGAACTCAGATCTTTTTCACCGCCAGGTCTAATAGTTACTCTGTTAGAATCAAGACCAGACTCTGGTTCCGGTGATTCCAGTGACGACAGCGACACCTACTCGTCCAAGGCAAACGACAACACCGACACTGACTGGACATGGCCTAATAACAAAGATAACAATGCTTGGATGATTGAGAATTTCAATGAGGATACGTACAACGGATACAAACCCTTCCATCAGAGCTCCGCGGCCTTTTTTGTTCAAGATGTTGGCTGGCCAACCTACGACGCCCAGGGGAATTTTCTAGCATGGAAGCAGCTGCCAAGCCTTTCAGACATTGCCAACGCTGTTTGGAATCTTCTCGACAAAACCACTCAGCAGAACATAAAGAATTGGGTGGCAACCTGGACATCCGATTCCGGCAAGAGCATTGCAGACGCCATCTACGAGGTAGTGAAGATGGCGCTCAAGAATCTCGGAGTGCCTCCATTTGTGATAAGGGTCATCCTTGGAGTCATTGTGCCGAGACTTATTACATGGATTGCGGCAAATATCGACAGCTTGACGGTCAAAAGCAGCTAAGGTAGTTACTCTCCCTTGTAATTATAACTTTCTGTTAACATGGATAGATATTGCCGTGCTAGCAAAGAGAAGTCCGAATCTTTGATCCGAACGGCTCTGATACTTGCGGTGCTGCAGAATGGCTCAATCACTACTTAGAAGGAATCAGATGAGAGGTCATCTAAACCTCGGAAGATCAATCTAAAAGAGGAGCTGCTCAACCATGCCCTCGTATTTCGTTACCTAGGTAGCAATGCAACATTCGTTTATCTTCCCTTATCTAGAATGAGAAGCTGTGCAATATACTCGGGTTCCCGGTTAAATTCCCACATCTGTAAGCAATGACGAGGTAATAAAAACAGTTATAATTAAATAACTACTAATTATTTCTTTGTGCGAATTGAAATACAATGTACGGTGGGATGATAAATGCATTCAGGAGAGCGATAGGCCCGTCTGAGGAAGGAGGAACAGGCAATTGCATAGTCGCGGCGCTTATTTTTGTGGTTACAAGGGAATCGGGAAACTGTATGAGACAATGATCCCAAGACGCCAATGATTGCGCCTGTCTGCTTCCGATGTTAACTTCTCCACTTTCGTTTGTGGTATTTCACCCATACATCTAATCCCCCAAATTCCCTCCGCCATGAATGCCGCTTCCCTCGACCGGAGCTGCTCCCGTACCGAGATTGGCCCACTGAGGGATAAGGTGCCTTTCAAATATTCGTCCCCGGCAAAGGCCTAGGGACAAGCAGGCATACAGATCTTGAGCTGCCGCCTGTCCACCTGCGCGAGGAAGCCTATTGGTCTCTGCGCTATACCATGGTCCAGCGCGTGCGTACTGCGGCCGGCAGGCTTGGCAAAAATACCGGTATTGGTAGTGTTGATACTTGCCCCATATTTTAATTATTATTTAATTATTCTTATTTACTATTATTTTATATGACTTAAAAATTAAAAATTTGTAAGTATTGGGAATGCTAAGAATTTGGTTTAAATAAATATATAAAATAGCTAAATCTTTAATAGAAATATTAATATTTATTAAAATTGTGATTTTATGAGTTTTGCAATCCCGATAAGCTTATCGCTAAATTTTTAGCGTGCAGCCCCTAAGTTTTAGGCAGTTTATTGCTAAATTTATAGGCTAGAGGCCCCTAAATTTTCGCGAAAATTTAGCGATAAGGTATTGATACCAAAATTTCTGGTATTTTTGCCAAGCCTGGCAGCCGGAGTCTTGCCTAGGAACTTCATGAAAACCCAGTCCCAAGACTTGCCCTCTTTCTTATATACTAGCAAGCGCTGCTTGTCTGGGTCTAACTATCAGTTATACCTGCTTGTGCTCGAATAGCCGTACTTGCCCTTGCTCGAATAGCTATTATTATTGCTACTAGACTCGGAATCGCTATTACTCAAACCACTATTATTATTACTACTCGACTGCTCACTTCTTTATAATACAAGAGCCCCGGCATTAATAGCTTTGCCTTCCTTAAGCCGGATATATATAGTATTAATATAGTTATAGCTTGGCCCCGCAATAATTAATAAAGTTATATTACTAAATATAAGCTATAATAATATATACTAACTAAAGCTAGTTAAGAGAGATAATATTACTTTACTAGTTTAATAATAAAGTTAATAATCTTTCTTATATAACCAATACTTATAATAAATCAAATAACTTAATTAAATAAAACTTCTTACTTAGTATATATTATAAATATAGTATTCTAGACTTGGAAAGTAAAGTAAAAGGTCTTTTATAAAGATAATTCAAAGCTAAAGAAGAGAAAACTAGAATATAAGAGGCTATAATGAAATATATATACTTTATAATATACTAGTTTATAAGAGACTTAGTTCTCTAAATATCTCTAATATATTTCAAGTATATTTTTTTTAATAAAGTAGCTATATTATATATATTTAAGAGATAATAAGATATAAATAACGGGATATAAATAACTATATTAGATAACTATATTAGCTAATAAGATTAAAAGCTAAATTATAATATTATTTCCTTTTTCGGAATAAGCTTATTCCCGAGCTTTATAAAAGCTATTAATTTATTTAATTTTATACTATTTTTCTTTCTAAAGCAAACTAATATTTCAAATATAAATATTATATATAAAAGGCAAGAATTTTTAATATATAACTTAGAAGAATTTATTATTATTTCTATATAGTTCTAAATAAGTATTATTTTTTATATAGTCTAGCTAGTATTATAGGTTTTATAAACATTCTAATATATTAATATTATTATTATAAAAGCTTTATAAAATTAGATAGCTATTATTTAATACCGAAACTAGATATTATATTAGATTCTTATTCTAACTAATTTACTAGATTCTATATTTTAGCTTATTTATTATTAGCTTAATTATAATAATTAATTTAATACTATACTTTTATTTATTATTCTCTAGTATTAATAGAAATAGTTCCGGGTTTATTTAATTTAGTAAAAAATTCTAAGAATTCTTTTATAGCTTTTTTATATAAAAGACTAGATATATTTTTATAATTTCTAATAGCTTTAGAAAAAACAAGTAATTATACTTTTCTAAAATCTCAAATAGATTCTTTATTTAATTCTTTAGTTTCCGGCTTAGATAATTAGATTTCTAGTACTTTATAATAATTTATATTTTGTTTTTGACTTTGAAATTAATTAAATAATATTATTTATTAGCTTATATTATATATTATTTATATATTTGCTTTATATAACCTTAGGCAAGTTACTATAATTCATATAATTAATTTACTAATACTTTAACTTTATTTCTATTTAGCTTTTATTTAGGTAAGTTAGTTTTAATAAGAAAGTTCTAGTTTAGAAAAATATAAGACTTATAGTATTATGGGTATGGTATTTAGGGCTTGGAAAGCAAGATAGAAGGTCTCTTATAAAGACAATTCAAAGCTAAGGAAGAGAAAACTAGAATATAGGAGGCTGCGAGAGAGTATATATATCCCATAGTATACTAGTCCCAAAGAGGCTAGCCTTCTAAATATCTCTAGTATATTCTAAGTATATTTCCCTAGTAAGGCGGCCGCATTATATATATCTAGGAGATATCTGATATCTGGTGAGGTATCTCAGATACCGGATATCTGGAAATTATAATATTACCCCCCCCTTTATAATAAGCTCGTTTCCGAGCTTTATATAAGCTATTAATCCATTTAATTTCGTACTATACTTCTTCCCAAAGTAAAACTAATATCTCGGATATAGATATTATATATAAAAGGCCGGCGCCTTTACTATATAACCTAGGAAAGTTTATTATTATTTCTATATAATTCTAGATAAGTATTATTTTTTATATAATCTAGCTAGTATTATAGGTTTTATAGAGGTTCTAGTATATTAATATTATTATTATGGAAACTCTATAAAACCAGGAAGCTATTACTTAGTACTAAAGCTAGATATTATACTAGATCTTTATCCTAACTAACTTACTAAATTCTATACTTTAGTCTATTTCTTACTAGCTTAACTATAATAACTCATTTAATGCCATACTCTTATTTGCTATTCTCTAGTATTAATAGAGGCGGTTCCGGGTTTGCTTAACCTAGTAGAGGATTCTAGAAATCTTTTTATAGCTTCTTTATATAAAAAACTAGGTATATCTTTATAATTTCTGGTAGTTTTAGGAGAAATAAGTAGCTATACTATTCTAGAATCTCAAATAGGCCCTCTATTTAGTTCCCTAGCTTCTGGCTCGAATAATCGGATTTCTAGTATTTTATAGTAACCTATACTTTATTTCCTACTTTGAAATTAATCGGATAGTAGTATTTATTAGCTTATATTATATATTATTCCTATACTTGCTTTATATAGCCTTAGATAAGTTATTATAATTCATATAATTAATTTACTAATACTTTAGCTTTATTCTTATTTAGCTTCTTTTTAGATAAGTTAGCTTTAATAAGGGAGTTCTAGTTTAGAGAAATACGAGACTTATAGCCCTTTTTAATTATAAATAGGAACTAGCTAATAGTTTCATACTTAAAAGAGGCTTATTAATAATTAATTATAGTAACCTATTTATCCTAGTTATTCTAGTAGTAGTTAATATATAGGTATAATCTCTAATTAAAATACTAATTAATAATCTACGTTTATTTATCTATTTGGGGGTAATTCGCTATAGAGAGCTTAAGCTTTATACTAATTCTCATATAGAATTCGCTCTAAAAATCGGATATAAATTAGAGTCCCTAATCTAATATAATTATTTCTAGAATACTTACTTAGTATATTATATAAAGTAAAAATAGAAATACTAGCTATTTGGCTATAATTATATCTTATACAGGAATTATAATTAGGTACTTAAACAAGTAATTCATGAATATAGTAACTATATTATAGCCCGATTTGCTTTCTAAATAGTTCTTGAAGTCTATAGTAATATATTACTAGAAGTAATTAGAAACTAGAAGGAAATAAAGCAAACCAGGCTTCTTATTTCTAGATATATATAATCTCCTATAAGTATAATAATTACTATAGTATTAATTAATATCCTTGCCTATAAATAGCTAGTAATATTACTCTTTTAATAGCTATTAGAGCTTTATATATCTAGAATATCCAGAAAGGAATTTATTATATACTTTATAAATTAGGGCAATCCGTAAAGGTAGTCCGGGGGTTATTTTATTCTCCGTAATATAGAGTTTTCTATAGTATTAAAGGAGGCCGTCTTATAGTATTCAGATATTACTTTTAGCTTTTCTAGATCCGGTAATATATAATTATTCTATAAAATCTTATTTACAAGTTATAAACTATTATACTTGGCGGGAGCCTCTAATAGTACTTTTATAAGAGCTACTATAGCAGAGTCTACTAGTAAAGCTTCTAAGAAAATACCTTCTTCTAGGGGAATTATGCCTCTAATAGGAATATTCTTTTCCGGAAAATCTTTAGTATATGTTTGGTTTTTAGGGCCGAATTCCGGATTAAGTAAGCCAATTTCATAAAATATTACTATAAGCTATAAGTTATAAATAATCTCTGGATTAATCTTATTTTTAGGAAAAAGTACTTAAGTTTATAGCTTTTTCTTAATCTGGCCCTAAGTATCTACTTTATTTTATTTTTGTAATAAAGTATTTATTTATTTATTTAATTTTCCAGAATAATATATAAGTTTAAAGTAATAGTAAGATAAGAGCTTAGCTTATTTAGCTTATTAAAAAGAAAGCTTCTTAGTAATTATAAAGTATTCCAAGATACGGTAATTAGAATAGACCTTAAAAAAAGTATCCTAAAGGCTCTCTAGCTTAGCTTTCTATTTCTCTAGTATTTGAACTATAATAAGTATTTCCTTATTATATATATTATAATTAAGCTTTACTAGAAATATGATTTTGGAAAAATAAACTATAAGATACTAAAGGCCTATTTCTGGATCTTATTAAGAAAGTAGGCTAGTAACTACTTCTTTAGATATATTTATTTTTACTATTATAGGCAGATCTGGATTATAGTATTATAAAACTAGAATAGAAATTATAGCTTCTTTTAGGTAAATAAAAGCCTCTCGGTATTACTTAGACTATTTAAAAGAAATACTCTTTTTTATAAGTAAGATAAGAGGTCTAGTAATCCGTTTATATTCTCTAATAAAGTATTTATAGAAGTTATAAAAGCCGAGAAAGAACTATATATCCTTAACTATCTTTGGGAATTACTAGTTATATATTACTTTAACTTTATTAGGATTTATTTTAATATTAGATATAAAGATAATAAAGCCCAAGTACTTTATATATATAACTTTAAATTCTGATTTCTTAATATTTATTTAAAGGCCGGTAAGATATAAGCGGTCTAGTACTTTTTATATATACTATTTATACTTTACTAAGTTCTCTAAATAAATAAGAATATTATTAAGGTATATTATATAAAAGTTATCTAGATATTCGAAAAGTATATTATTTATATAGTATTAATATATAGCCGGGCTATTTATAAGGCTTTCCTAGAGAATATTATATTTATATACTCTATAGTAAGTACGGAATATTATTAGCTCCTAAAAGTCCGGGTCTATAGCTATATAATAGAAAGCTTAGTAAATATCTAATTTAGTATAGATCTTGGCCTTAGATAATTAATTTAAAGTCTTATTAATAAGGGAAAGGAAATATTAATAAGGGAAAAGAAATATTAATTCTTCTGGATAATATTATTTAGGTAGCAGAAATTAATATAAAAGTATAAACCTCTATTTACTTTCTTTATAAAAAGAACTAGTAAAGTAAAGAAAGCCTAACTAGCTTTAATAAAGCCCTTAGCCAGATTATTTTCTAAGAAATACTTGATTTCTAGAAGCTCTTAAATAAACTATTACTAGAGAGATTAATATCTAATACTCTCGGTTTTCTTTAGGCCTTTAATCTAAATCTTATAATTATATAATCTATAGGAAAGAAAAGTATTAGATTCTTTCTTAGAGAAAACAGAGATATATTTCTTAAATTCCGGGAATAATATCCTCTATAATTACTAAAGCTCTATTTCTCCCGGTTATTAATTCTCTGGGCCAGAAATAGCTTCTTTTTTCCGAACTTTAAGCTTTTTATTAATCTTATAAATAGAGATTTAACTAATAATATTGTCTTTTCTCTTGGCTATATAGTTAAATACTATAGAAATAAGAATAGCTAGGTCTAATATTTACTCTTTATTAAGAACCTCTTCCTGTTTCTTTAGCTTTTACTTAAATATTATATCTTAATTAGGCTATAGAAGCTTCTTTTCTATAGTCTTATATAATTTCCTCTAATTAGTCTAAAAGAAAAAAGATTATTTTAGAATAAAAGATTTCCAGAAATAGCTTATAATTAAATCTTATTAATTAGTATTCTTTTAATACTTCTTATTAGGTTACTTTTCTAGCTATTATTATAAAGTATTAATAATATAACTAAATCATATAGATTTAGGCTTGTTTTTTGGTTATATAAGCCTATATCTTCTATAATTAACTAGAATATTAATATATACTACCTATTTCCTACTAAGAATAATATTATAATTTCTAAGGTTTAGGATAATTATAGGTATATTAATACTTTATTTATTAATTAGAAATAAGACTTCTATATATTTCTTAGTAAACTTAGCTAGCTTTCTATTAAAACCATATATAATATAAAGTAAGGAAAAAAGTTATGGTTTTATTTCTAAGAATTATTCTATAAGCTAAGTAAGCTTTATATTAATAAAAGCATAACTATTAGCTCTAGTATTAATAAGGAAAAAAGACTTAATTCCTAATCTATTTATACTAATAGTATAAGGCATTATAAGAGTATTTCCTTTTATTAGACAAATTAAGTTAATTTCTACTAAATTCATATTATAAGCCCCTAAAATAGAAACTTTTTTTTAGAAATACTTATTTCCCGGTTCTATATCAGAATTAGAACTTAAATTCTCTAAATACTTTACTAGAATAATATATTCCGGTAGAATAGGAACTAAGCCCGGCTTGATTCTAGAAAGAGCTACCTTGGTTTCTTTATTATATAGAACCGGATAATATCTAATATAATAGCCGAACTTGTTATAGTTATAGTACTTAATAGTTAAGAGATCTTCGGTTTTTATAGGATATTACTTATACTTATAAGGAGGTATATACTTAATAAGAGTAATTAATATAGGCTTCTTAGGCTTTTCTTTAGGAGTATATTTCTTAGAAATATATAAGAGTATAATATTAGAAATAAACTTGGCTAGGATAGCTTCTGCTTTCTTATATTTCTTAGTTTTCTTATATATAGCCTTAATCTACTAATTATTAGTAATATAGTACTAAGTAAAGCAAGTAGTATTAATAGAAGAATTATTATAGTACGTATATACTAATTCCTAAAGCTTTAGTAAGAGCTTCTTATTTAGTTTATACTTAATATCTTAAAGACTAATACTACTTTCTGTAGATAGTTATAAGAAGAAAGTATAGAACTCCTGAAATACTTAACTAGAATATATTTAAAGCTTATTAAAGTTATAGTAAGTATTTTATATCTTATTAGGATTAGAGTATAGCTTCTTTAGGTAAAAATAGAGCTCTGAGAGCTAATAGTACTAATTCGGACTATTTTTGTTTATATAAGGGTTAGTTAGGGTAAGAGTATTACTAGTAAGTTTACTAGAAATATAGATAATCTTAAGATCCTCTAAGAAATATGAATTAGTATTTCCTTATAGCTTATTCTTAACCTGAACTAGCTAGTTATTAAAGATAATATAATCTCTAGTAAAGAGAGTTAGATCTGGGAGCTTAGTAACTCTAGTATCTTTAAAGGAAGTATAAGATATAGGGGATTCTAGACAGGAATAAGCGGGAGATAATTCGGAATTCTTTTAAGAAGGGTTTAAAATAGCCGGAGCGGGCGGAGTAAAAACAGTTAGAGCTACTATAAGCCAATTTACTATAGCTATATAGTACTTAATATTATCCTCGAGTTTAGTATTATAAAGCTTAGTATTCTCGAGAATAGCTTTATTATAGCTATAGGTATTCTTATATAAAATAGCTCTTTAGATATTCTCCCGGTAGCTCTTTATAATAATATTAATATCTAAGAGTAAGGTATTAGGTTTCTTGGCCTATTTATATAACTCTCTGGTAGTAATATAGTCTTTGGTCTCCAGAAGCTTTATAATAAAAGCAGAAGGTTCTATTTTTATAGACTTATTTATAAATTCTCCAGGAATACTAACGGGATACTTGGTTCGGGAAGAGCCGCTAATGGGATAACCTGAACTAGTAGGAGCTTTACCGGAAGCCTTGGCAGAAGTTAATATAATTCCTAGTTACGTAATATTCTAGGAAATTAACCTATTATACTTTTCCTTTATTATATTCTCCCTAGTAGTCTCTTTACTAGCATATATATGGGGCCTATAAGGTTATAGGGTAGGGCTTGAGGGTAGTAGTCAGGTTACTAGCCTATAGGTGCCTATTACTCTAGAACTTGGTTAAAGAGTAGCCTTTATTCGAGGTTCTTCGATTTTCGGGTTTTCGAGAGGGTTTCTAATATATTACTAGTATATATTTATAAAGATATAAATACCTGATTTCTCTAAGGGTTCTAAAGCTTTTTACTTTTATTATTCTAGAATCTATTACTCCTATTTCTGAGATTCCGTTATCTTGGCGGCGCCTATATTACTAATAGTTCTAAATTAGTTTATTTGAAATCCTCTATAGGATTAAAGAAAGTAAGCTTTAAATACTATTACGGGTATAGTATTTAGGGCTTGGAAAGTAAGGTAGAAGGTTCTTTATAAAGATAATTCAAAGCTAAGGAAGGGAAAACTAGAATATAGGAGGCTGCGAGGGAGTATATATACCCCATAGTACGCTAGTCCCGAAGAGGCTAGCCTTCTAAATATCTCTAGTATATTCCAAGCATATTTCCCTAGCGAGGCGGCCGCGTCACGTGCGCCTAGGAGGCATCTGGTATCTGGTAAGGCATCTCAGATACCGGGTATCTGGGAATCATAACATATAACTCTTTTTAGTTATAAATAGAAACTAGCTAATAGTTTTATAGTAAAGAAAGGCTTATTAATAATTAATTATAATAATTCATTTATTTTAATTATTTTAATAATAATTAATATATAAATATAATCTTTAATTAAAGTACTAATTAATAATCTCTATTTATTTATTTATTTAAAAATAATTAGTTATTAAAAGTTTAAGCCTAATATTAATTCTTATATAAAATTTATTCTAAAAACCAAATATAAATTAGAGTTTCTAATCTAATATAATTATTTCTGAAATATTTATTTAATATATTATATAAAATAAAAATAAAAGTACTAGCTATTTAGCTATTATAATATAATAAGCTATATTCTATTAAAATTGCTTTATTTTAATAGTTTTAAGATTTTAGTTATATAATAAAAACTAGGGCCTTTTATATATAATTTATAAAAATTATATAAAAAAACTAGTTTTTTTATAATTCTAAATAGTAATTTATTTTTTATATTTAATTAATTAAGCTTTTATATACTATATACTATTTATACTTTATTATTTTATTATTAAATCACGTTTTATACTCTAATATACTTTATATGAATTTTTATTTTATTATAGTTTGCCTTTTATATATTTTATAATAAATAATATAGAAAAGATTAAAACTTTATAATTAAGATAATATTCTTATAGATTTCAGGTATTAAAGAAAATATATATCTTTAACTCTTGGTTTATTAATAAGATTAAAAATAAGAATATAAAAAGAAAGTTTAAGAAGTCGAGATTAGTTATTTAAGCTTATAATAATAATAAGAAATATTTAATATTAATATAATTATTTACTATTTAATATATTAGCTAAAGAATTATTTTTAATATTATAGAATTATATTTATATAGTATCTTATAAGCTTATATCTAATTAATAACTTTATTTAATTATAATTTCTATATTAATTTATTTTATAAGCTTATTAGAAAGCTAAATCTAAAGAATAATTCTATTCTAAAAGTTATAAAACTATTATATAATATATTAAAAGCTAGGAACTACTAGTTTAAGACTTATTATTCCTATTATATTAATAAGCTTTTTATAAAATAATTAATTTATAATCTTTATTTTTTTTTATAATAAATAATTCTTTAAAATTATTAGTTTTTAAATTAATAATATTTTATTTATTAATATTAATAATTTTATAAAAATAAAATAACTAAAGTTCTAAAAAACTAAGTTTTTAGCTAAGAAATATAAATGCTTTAATTTTAATTATAATTTTAAGTTTAATAGAGATATTATTTATATAAATATTACCGGAATTATTTTTATATAAAAATATTAATATAAAAACCTCTAAACTATTTCTATAAAAAATACTACTATTATAAGTAATAGAAGTATTATTTATTAAAATCTCTTTATTAAGAACTAATATATTATTTAATATATTAAAGAAATATATATTATATTAGTTTATTAACTAGAAGCTTTATATAATTTATTAATTATTATTTAAGTTATTAAATTCTCGAAAACTAATATAAAAATATTTAATAAATATATTTAATAGTAAATTAAGAATATTACTAGAGAACTAAAATTTATAAAACTAATAAAGAAGTTCTTATATTTAATTATTTTTACGAATGCTTTATTTATAAATAATAAAGATTTCTTTTTCTAAATTAGATATATTCTAGTTCTAATAAATAAAACTAGATATACTAATATTATTTACTAGTTTTTTATTAAATATAAAAGAGTTATTAAAAGTATTCTAGTTTCGAAATTTTATAATATAGCTTATAGCTTTAATATAAATACTTTAATTAAATCTATAATTAATAAAGTACTAGAAATAGAACTATTACTAGTAGTTTATATAGATTTGAAGTTATTATATAAATACTTTATTAAATTAGATATTACTTAAAAGAAGTATTTAATAATTAATATAATATATCTTTATTAGATATATAAATAATAAAAGATTATAGAAGTTAAATAAATTAAAGAAGAATTAAATTCTACTAATTCTATAATAAAATTAAAGCTATTAAATACTTTTAAATATCTAATTAATATAAATATAATATAATTAGATATAGAGAAATAAATTAAATATAAATAGAATAAAAAATAAATATATAAAGTATTTAGGAAAATCTAGTACTAGGCCGGATTAGGAAATTAGTATATAATTAAAAGAAAATATTATTTTTTCGTGTTTTTTAAAAAGATTCTAATATTAGTATAGCTATAATTATTAATAATTATATAATATAGTTATATAATATAAAAATAACTAAAAATAATAAAATATAAATAATAATTATATAACTTTATATTATATAAATAATTTAATTAGTAGCTAGTTTCTATTAGGCTTAGTAGATTTAGGAATTATATATTAATACTATAATATTATAATTCTTATTTCGGAATAATAACTATTTTACTAACTTATATAAATAATATTTTATAATTATATAATAATATTATATATTTCTAATAAACTAATAATATTTTTATTTTATAAAGCCTATTTATTATTTTACTAATAAATAATAATAGTATCTGGTTTTTAATAATAATTCTATTTAAATTCTAGTAATTAATATATAAATATAAACTATTATAATAGGGATTTTATTTTAATTAGTTATATAATTCTATTATATAACCTCCGGATATTTATAGTTTATAATTTACTTATATTATTTCTTTTTCTCTTTTTAGTTCTTAGAAATTAACTAACTTTTATTCTCTAATTTCACGTCTTACTCGTATACTATAATCTTATATTATAAAAGCTTATTTTATTATTTATATTACTTTATATTTTATATTCATATTATATTATTTCTTTTCTTTAAAATAAATATAATTAGAATATTAGTTAGACTAATAAAATATTAGATCTATTTCTTTTTTAAATTAATATTAAAATATTTTTGAAAGATTTCAAGCTCTTTTTTTAATAAAATATATATAGAACTATATAATAATTAGAATTCTAATTTTAGATTTATATAATATTCTATTATA
Source organism: Hyaloscypha bicolor E (assembly GCF_002865645.1). NCBI lineage: Eukaryota > Fungi > Ascomycota > Leotiomycetes > Helotiales > Hyaloscyphaceae > Hyaloscypha > Hyaloscypha bicolor. The sequence goes on along the minus strand of NW_020194685.1, from coordinate 2,186,961 downwards.
TAATAATTAAATAATATATCTATAATTCTTATAAAAAATACTTAAAAAAGATTTTAATATTTTTTTTAGAAAATATAATTATTTTATTAATAATAATAGTAATAATTAATAGAAAAATATATTTTTTATATTTTATTATTTTAGTAAGTTTTTTACTATTTAGAACTTTAATCTTCTATAATTAAATCTAATATTAATATAGTTTAGATTAAAATTATATAATATAAAATATATATTAGTTTTTTTTTAGTTTTCTAATATATTTTTAATAATAATTTTAAGAATAAAAATTTTATATAAATAGATTTTTCTTTTTTCTAGTAAAATTAAGAAAGTTATTTTTAATATTAATAAAATTTCTATATTTGAAACTAGTTTTCTTTTTATATAATTAGCTTTTATATTTGAATTAATTAAAAATTAATTCTATATTTTTATTTTTATTCTAATAATAATTTTAATTATTATTCTCGTTTTAGGAACTTTGTCTTTTATAATATAAATAAATGTAATTATTATAAAATATAATTATTTTATAGCTTTTTTAGTTCTAGATATTTATATATTTTATTATTAAATTTATTATAATTATAATAAATTAGTTTTCTCTAATTTAGGCAAATAATAATATAATAATTCTTTTTCTAATAAATAAAGCAAATTATATCCGGTTTTATAAATTCTAATATAAGTATTATATTAAATTTTATTATTAAATTTTTATTATTTCGGTTTTATAAAACTTATAATAAAAATATTTTTTTTTATTTCTTTTTTTTATTTCCTTTTTTTTCTATTCTTTTCTATTTTTTTAATTATTTTATTAGCTTATTTTTATATTTTTATAAAGTAAATAAATTTAAGTTATTTTTGATTTTTATAATTATAGAAATAAGCTTTTTTCTTTTTTATAAAGTATTTCTTTAATAATTAATCTTATTTCAAATCTCTTATTTTAAATTATTAAATAAATTATTTTATTCTTATAATAAACCCGTATATTTTAAGTTATTTAATAGATTATCTAAATAAGATATAAAGCTTTAAATATTCTAATCTAGCTATTATATTATATTTTTAAATTTAGTAAAAAAATTATTATTACGATTTTTTAAATCTAAAATAAAATTCTTTATAAATTTAATAAAGGTTTTCTAATTTATAATATTAATACTTATTAATTACTTTTTATATTTTTAAATATCTCTGGCTATATTTTTAAAATAAGAAATATAATATATAATTTTTATTATATTTATAGCCTAGATAATTCTATTATTTTTATATTATTTTAATTCTATTTAATAAAAGAAGTCCTGGATTTCTTTAATACTTTTTTTTCTATAAATTAGTAGTTCTCGAGTTTTTAGAGCCTTCTAAACTAAAAGTATTATCGGAAATATAATAGATTCTATATTAGATATTTAAATATCTTTAAGATAATAGATCTAAGCTTTTAGCTTTTCTAGATTCTTTTTCTATTATATTTCTACTTCTAACTCAGTAATATAATAATAAGTTATTACTAATTTCTTTATTATTATTATTTTATTAGCTAGCTCTGGAAATATCTGAGTTCTATTTCCTTTTCCTAATTAGATAATATAAAGAATACCTAATTAGGTGCTTCTTTAAATATCTGGCTAAATTACTCTAGTAATAATAGAGGCATTTCTTCTAGTTAATACTCTAGCTATTAATAATTTTATTTATTAATGGCTTGACTATTTCGTAATAAACTACTCCCCGAAAATTGGATTAATTAGAATATAAGATATATAAGTAGTTAAGATAAATAAGTTATAGAGTAATACTTGCAAGTATAACTGATTCCAAGAACTGATTCCAATAAAAGACTAATTAATGCCCCTTTCCAAAGCTAGGAGTGTCTCCCTATATATTCCCTAGTATTTAGCCAAGCGTGCGAAGCCCTTTACTTAATTCGGAAATGCGATCCCATGCGATCCGTGCGATTCCGATCGCAAGCTTTACCCAAAATAGGAAACTAGATCCACGACATCTGATACCTGTCCATGCACTATTATGTGTGCCCATTACAATATTTGAATATTATAGTATTAATTTTGATCCAAATCAGGCGGAAATAACGTTATTAGAAAGCTTATATATTATAGAATTAATAACAAATATAATATTAATATGTATTATAAAATAGTGATTGAATTAAGTGCTTTAAGAGGTCTGTAGCGGGGTAATAATCTATAGACCGGAGACACTTCCGGGACGGATTAATATTATGCCGCGTCACGTGTAGCACTTCAAAATATATTGAATGAAGCCTGAATTGAGCTCTGATTATTTGATTCATTGAATATGAAGAGTGCTCTTGATTTTTCATATGTCACCCGTACGCACAGCCACTGGGCCCAGAACGGACGCAATGGCAAAGGTTACATGCTTCTACCAGATAGACTTTAGTTTAGAGGACATCGTGAACCCAGGAATTTAGCATCTATAGAGCTAGCTTCTCCAAAGCCTCCTCTGCGGCTCGAACCAATTAACCTAAAGCATGCCTAATTTAATCATAAATAAGTACTCGAGTAGAACTCTATACTCAAAACCCCCTGTTTAAATGACATCAATCATCCGCCCATGCTTCCCATTCTGTAACCTGCGGTCCAAGTAATGCTCTTGTTGCGTATGGTTTGAGATCGTTTCTGTCCTCACCACCCATGATTCCGTTCGGGTAAATACCCGTCCTCGACGGAAATACGCCCCGAAAGTAATTCCCCGGGAGTTCGTCGCCCTTTTCGCGCAGTTTCACCGTTGTAATCCACAAGCCAACTCTTCTAGCCAACTCCGGCCAACGGAAATGGGCGGCATGTCGAGTGACCAAGCGAATAGCATATATTGTGGCCATCAGTAAGAAAACAGTAAGCACAAAAGAGCTGGGGTTTAGATCGAATGGTATGGCCGCTTGCTGCATGCTAAAAATACCAACGCTGAGCGCAACAGGATAGAAGATCTGGAATTACGAAGATAAATAGATTAGCCATATGATAATTCAAAGCTTACGAGGACATACCGAGACTGTAAAAATGGAGGTCACTCTATCGTAGTCAGCTGCTTCTTTGCTCTCTAGGTTCAAGCGAAGTTTCAACTACGCCTCGATAGTTAGTAAAACTTGTTCCCTGGCCACAAGCCTACCGTCAGCAAGTATGAATGATTTGACTCACAGTCTCTGAAAAGTTGGAACAGCTTTCGTTCAAAACAACCATTCTCCTTTGATGATCTTGAAGTTGCCGAAAGATAGCCTGTATACTATGGAACGATCGCCGGGCCGTTGCATCAGTATCTTGAAAGTAGCCGATATCATTATCAGGAGAACAAAACGACTTCCAGGCATCAATTGTGCCTGAGAGAACCCCATCAAGCATGCGCAGGAGGCTCATCGTTTTGAGAGTCCAATCGAAAGCTTCCCTTATCTCCGAAGCACGCTCTCTTGCATTCCCAGAGCTCCGAGGTAAAGTAGACCGATGTTCCTTCATCTAATCGCGACGTTAGCAATCCGTCATTATTACAGTTATTATCGGAAGGATTTTGGGTTTGACCACGTACGCATCTGTTAATCCCAAGCCCTAGCTTGTAGACTAGGTGCTCCCACTGCCCTCTCACTTGTTCTATTCGAATTGCGAATACTTGAAGAAAGTATTCACGCGGCCTCCAGATCGGGAAATTTACGTCAAGTTCACAAGCTGCTATCCGATCGAATCTCAAATCGGTTTCGGATGAGTCACATAGGAGACCGTCAACTTCAGCATCGACGAAACCATAGGCAACCCACTGCCAGTTATCCGATCCAGTAATGACACAGGAGATATGACTTTCTTGTATGCCCCAAACTTCTTCCGGGTCCTGGCCCTCCGATATAGGCAGATCTAATTTTAGGAAAGATAAATCTGACCACGCCCTTTGTGGTTTTGTGTAAACTTTCTCCACAGATATATCGGGTGGCGTCGATATTCTCAAAATAAAAAATGGTAAATGGAGGTCCAATTGGAAAGTGAGCACTCCATCCCTAGGAATTTTGACGCCGATTGAGGTTTGAAATGTTAAATGTTTATATATAGCATTTCTTAGCACAGCGGTTTGGTACCCAGATGCCGTTGCCGCAAGGGCACGAATGCAGGCAGGATTCAGGTCGTTGATATATATTAGTCGCCTCGCCGCATCAGGTGTATTCTTGTGGTGGAATCGTGATTGCTTCAAGGCTCGGTAAAGCCCAGTGGCAGTTAATGGATTTTCGTATTGCCTTGCGTCTCCGCTCCCATTTAAGTCTGGACTACTACCTCTATCGTCGAGCCACACAGTCCTCAGACCTCCTGCGAGGCCAATACCTAACGCTATGTCTTCAAGGGTTGTACCCCGACAAAAGCCTTCAAGGATTTCGACCTCACACGAGGAAGCTGGATTTCCAAAGCCCGTACTGAGGAGTATGTTGAGGTCATCTCGATCATCACCAAGCATACTGTGGGAATCCATGGATGCCTCGTCATAATGGAGATTGCGAGGCCATGAAAAGTCCGGATACCAGCCCTTTACGAAGCACACTTCCGGATGTTCTCTCTTTTCACAAAGCATCTCTACCTTCTTCTTGACTTCGGTCAATGTACTAGCATCACTAAGTCTCCTATGTTTTGAATAGGGGTAGCAGCTGTTCTCAAAGCACACTTCTGGATGGACTCTCTCTTCAGGCAGCATCTCAAGCTTCTTCTTGATTTCGTTGAACATCTTGTTGCCCATACTCTCGACATACCTATCCGCCGCTGTGGGAGCAGATGCAGTCTGGGCTAAGAGGTTGTCTGAATAAACATATCCAATGAAGACACAAGCCGGGTCTTCAGGAATCCAGTCCCACACAACTACTGGCACTGACAGTATCATGAAAGTTGAATTGCCCTTATAGACGCCTTGAACTTTGACGTGCTTCGCTAATGCCGGGAACTGTTGGAACCAGCGTTTCCACTGCTCAAGGTCCAGAGTAGAGTCAGGCTCTTCTTCTAATGCCAACGTGATGAGGACGTGCGGCAATGCTGTGTCTCCGTTATCGAGGATGTTAGCAAGAGAATCCATATCGTAAAGCTCGCCAGTTTGATGTGTTAAGTTGGCATCTTCTGATATCAAAGCGCCAACGGGAGGCCCATTACTGTCGAGCTCAGCATCTCCCGCGCACTTGGAAACCGAAGATCCTCTGGCGCTCGGAATATTGGATGCGATAACGTCATTAGGACCATGAGATGGAATTTCTCGAGGGGAAAGCTCAATACTTCTCGCATGACGATCATTCGTGCTAAGGACGTGGATTGGAGACTTGCGATACTCAAACTTATCCGTATTCCTATACCTTTCAGGCCTTTCATGTCTTAGTCGTTGCAATATCTCGCAGTGGAGCATGGCGGCAGTGAAAGCTGTTCGCCCCTTCCAGTCCTCTAGAACTGCAATGAGTGTATTGGTGAACGAGTGTCGACCTGGACGTGGAGCCCACGTCTCAAAACCACACGCTGCAATGGTCTCTGTAACACTTGCGCTTTCACTATTGGTTGGTGCACCGCTAGCTGCCGCGCAACAGTCTAGAAGTAGAAGAACATCGCAGTCTGCCTGTTCGAAATGAGGTTGAATCGCGTGCCATGGGAGAGAGCCTTGGTTTAAGTCCGATTTGCTGTTGAATTGTGTCTTAGCAAACTATTTACCACCGATTTAGACGCTTACCAAGTCCACACGCCTTGGCGGGCATCGTTGATGAGGCCGTGTCCGCCATAGTAAACAATTAATAAGTTGTCTGGATCTCCGAAACCTTGGACGGTCTGCAAGGCCTTTGTTGTGAGAGCGAATAATGATTTAACCGTTGGTATGAGCCATGTTTCGGTCTCGAAGCCATAGGCAGATCTGAAGGTGTTTGCGAGATCATCGAGTTCGAGCACCACGCCCATTGAATCTTCTTCCCATCGCAGCAGAAGTACATGCACGTTCTTGTACCTGGAGCGCCCTTTGTTGGGAAATATGCTGGCCGCTGCCTATGAAGAGAATGTCAGTTCTTCACGTCGATGAAAAACACAGAGAGTTACCCTACATGTTCCAGCCTCGCGGCGAAGGTGCCAAGTTCGGAGATGTGGTACTTTACCCGGCTGGTGTCGTGCGTGGCAATCGATGCCGTTGGTTTCGCTTGCAATCCGCCTGCCACAAGTGTTATAAATGGTGTATCCGCCATAGCTTGCTCTTGCCATGACAGTCTGTACGCATGGAATCTTGAAGGGTTTTTTCTCAATGTCGATGGCACATGAGGAGAAGAATGAGTTTGGGACGATAAAATGTCCAGCAGACGAGGCTACAACATTGCTGCAGCCTTTCCAGAAGCACTCACCGAAAACCAAGCCACGGACACGTCACTTTCAGATATCGTATTATAACCTCCTGATGCCCAATTCCCTTGAGGCCTAATGCCTAGAACTAACTCCATTGAGATCCAATTCTCTTACTGCCATCACCCAGGCTCGATTTCAATTCGCCAAATAAGTAATTGATACCAGCGCTTTCGGTCTTGGAGAAGCTTCTTCAGTTCCGCTTCGCCAGCCTCCATTCTGCTCTTTAGGGACTCTTCGACGACGGAGGCTTGAACTCGGGGGGGGGGGACATCTGCGGGGCAGATGTCCCGGAGCAAGTCGATGACGAAGTTGGAGCACAATTTCGAGACGTCCTGCAAGTGGTCCTCTGCCAGCTCTTGCCAATTCTCGGATTGCTCCCAAAACAGCTCCACGATTAGGAGAGGATTGAAATTCCCAGGTAATTCCCTTCCTCGAGTGCAAATGAGAACTGTCTTGACCCAGCTCAAGGCTTTGGACTGGCAGAGTACTTCGGGGACAGGCAATGTCCAATCCAACTCAGGCTCAACCTCATCCTGATCACTGTTAACGCCAGAGGCCGGAGTATCAGCATCTCCATCCGACCCGTCACCTTCTAAGCTTACGAGCCCTTCAAATTTGTATTTATGTCCGATCTCACTCATCTCCTTGGTAGACCATAACCGGGCGGATTTGGATGGGGAGAGCATATTCTGCCCTGAAGAAGAAGGCCACTACCGGCCTGGCTGGACTAAAGAGCTACAACTGGAGAAAAAGGAAGGTTGGGCCAAATGCGAGGAGACACTCATGCTCCGTTAATGATTTGTATTGCAATCAGTTAACTTTATTAGTACTGGTGCGAAAAAGTCGAGTTCGCAAGCCCCTGCCACCTGCGAAAAGTAGAGTTCGCAGGTCCGTGGTGGGGCTTGATGCCATGTGATTTGCTCAGCAATCCGATACTGTACCGAGGCCGATAGCGATGCTCCTGCCAAAACCCCGAAATAACATTGCATAATGCATTTGCACACATCGCACTCGATACTAGAAAATCAAAATTTAATAATTAATGATTCTATTACTAATACGTAATATCCAAGCCTCATTAGATATATTTAAGTCATTTTGGGCTAATTAGGTAAAGCAGATAGTATTAATTCTAAGAATAATTTAAGTTAATGAATTATAAGAATATAAAGCCTATTATTTATATAACTCACCCCCCCTTTCTAATGCCTTATAGTACTAGAAACCTGACAGATTTATCTAATATTAAATTAGTAATAGAGATATATGTAATAGTAAATAATTCGTCTCATTTCTATATCTCTTTAAGCCTTAGAAATATATATATTTCTAGACTATAAATATTCGAATAAAAGTATTAGTTTATTTACTATTAATAAGTATTTATTATTAAATCTAATTAGTTAAAATATATTAAGAATAAAATACTACTAATCTAGCTTTATAATACTAATATATAATTAATATAGAAAATCAAGATAATAGTTAATTCTTTATTAGTTATTAATTTTACTATTTCTAGCTTTTCTATAGGTTTTTTATTCTTATATTAGAATATAAATAAATAAAAAGAAAGAAAGAGAAAAAAAGATATATATATATAAATTTAAGAAAATAGTTACTATATATTAGAAATATTAATTTTTAGTAATTTTCAGGCAATTTTTAAGTATTTCTTATTTTATTTTATTTTATTTTATTCTATTTTATTTTATTATACTTTATTCTATAAACTTTTTATTTATATACTAGAATATAAATAAAAAAATATATAAAAAAAAGAAAAAAAAGAAAAATTTATTTTTAGAAGAAATAATTATTATATATTATAATTACTAATTTTCAAATAATTTTCCCGTAATTTTTAATATTTCTTATTTTATTTTACTTTATTCTAATTAATATAAAAATACTACTAATTACTAAAAACTTGAAATCTTTATAGTATTTATTAACTAGCTATATAATAAGAATATTAAAGTTAATATATAATACAAATTATATATAATTTAGAAATTAAGTTTATTTATATTAATTAGTCTTATTTTTCTAATATTAAAATACTAATCTTTAATATTTTATAATAGTATAAATTTGGGAACTAAATTTTAAGATAATATTAATAGTAAAAATATATATAATAATAATAAATTATTTTATTTTTTAGCTTATTTAAATAAATATTTATATTTAAATATATAAATAAAAAAGACTATTTTATTTATTATTATATAGCCTATTATTATTATATTCGAATTTTTTTATAAAAATTAAGAATATAATACTATTAATTTCATTTAATAATATAAAAAAATATATAAAATTAATATTAAAAATAAAGGTTTTAGCTATATTTATATTAGTAAAAGTAATTAATAATAGTTTTCTTATTATAAGGCTTCTAATTTAATATTTTATATAATAAAAAAAGAAATAAAAAGAAATAAAAAAAGAAATATATTATATTATTTAATATAGCTAGCTAATATAACCATTTTTATAATTAGTTCCTACTTATAAAAGCTATTAATTAATTAACTTCTATATATATTAATGTTTTATTATAATAAATAGTAGTAATTATCTTATTATTTATTTAATAACTTGACTAGGAACCTTTAATAAACCCGAGCCCGTTTTCTGCTATCTAAACCTATTTAAAATCATTTAATTAAATTATTATTAATTATTATCCGACTAGCCTATTTATAACTAGAAGTATTTAATAATAATATAATTACTACTAGATGACTTTATTAAGCTTATATACTAGTTATATAACTTCCGAGTAATAAAGTATAAATATACTAAAAAAATAAAGATTATTAATAAACTCATTACTATATACCTTTACTTCTCGCCTATATAATATACTTTAGAGAACTATTATAGTTATTTCTTATTTATAGACTCAATTATATATATTTCTCTACTAATTAATTTATATCTATCTAATTAGGTAATTAATAAATTAAAATTAGAAAAAATAATATAAAGATTTAGTATATTCTGTAATAAATATTTATTAGACGCTTTATAAGTACTATCTAAAAACAAAAGTAGTATTTAGAGTATTTATTATAGGAGGGAAACTATAATAAGACAAAAACTCATATAAAGTATACTAGAGTATAAAACGTAACTTAATAGTAAAATAATAAATTAAAAGTATAAATAGTAAAACATAAATAGTATATAGTATATAAAAGCTTAATTAATTAAATACTTATAAAGAATTCTTCTCTAAGTCTATAGAAAAACCAGCTTTCTTATATAATTTCCGCAAGTTATATATAAAAGGCCATAGCCTTTATTATATAACCTAAATTTCAAAACCGCTAAAATAATATAATTTTCGATAAATATAGCCTGCTATATTATATCCGATCCCCTATTTATTTATATTTATTCCCTAAGTACTAAAAATAATAGAAAAATCCTATTTAGAGTCTAAAATAATAAAATATTTAGGATCCTCCTTTATTAGTTAATCTAATTTCTCTTTTATATACCTAAAATAAGACTTATTACCCTTAAATAGTCTTATTTTATATTCCCGAACTTGCTTAAAGGTAATCCGAACCTGCTTAGCCATATTCTTATACCAAATCCAATATAGTTCTTTATATTAATTAGTATCCGCCTTTAATTATTACTTAATTTCTGCCTTTACTATAGGGTATTAAGGAGGCTTATTATAGTAAATCATATTATAAATCATACTAATATATTCTAAATAAATAGCTTCTTTGAATTTCGTATTATTTATAGTATTCTTAAATTAACCTTTAATAAAAGGGGAAAGCTCTAGATAAAAGGCTTTAATAACCTTATAGGAAACTCTATTTTTATATATTCTATCCTAAATAGTAACTAGACTTATAGGAACTATAGTAAAAGGCCTATTAAGTAGTAAATTATTATTAAGCTATTCTTTAACTTATATATTATTCGAGAATTAATGCTTTCCTATAATTCCAGACTTATAGATTACCTAGCTAAAGGTATTTATTTATTTAGTTAAATAAACTATATTTGAAGTTTTTTCTTTTATTATTTTTAGTAAATACTTACCTATTTCTTTAGCTATTTCTGGCTTAAATTTATTAGAAATAAAAAAGTAATTAATATCTTTAAAGAACTTCTTATTAAAGGTAATAGCCTTCTTATAATTTATAAGAAAAATATAGCTAATATTCTAATACTTTTTACTAAGATAAAATTCGCTATTTAAAGCTTTAGTAATAGCTAGATCTTTAGTATTATCTTTATACTAATTATAATTAATGTTTCTAGAAATAAAGTATTAGGCTAGCTAAGGGTAAGTAACTAGATAAATAGGATACTTATTTAATATCTTATAAAATCCGAGCTATATTAATAAATCTGTTATTAAAAGTTAAGAGACTAAGGTAAAGTAGCTATTACTAAGATTTCTATATATTAATATATTATCTTTTTAGAAATAAAACTATAATATCTCTATCTCTTTTATTAAGAGCTTTTAAATATTAAGCTTCTTAATTTACTTTAGGTAATTCTTCTTATAAATATAACTATTAGTACCTAGATTAGTAATACTAGATTTAGGAATAGGGATTATAATATTAAATTAAAACTATAGATTAGGGCGGAATTAATTAGAAATATAGTATTTATATCTATATTTCTTAATTTCCTAGTTCTTAAAGAAGAAATCTTGTATTTCCTTATTTACCCAAGTAATAGAAATATACTTCTTGCTTTTAGTAACTTTATAGATCTTAGTAATTACCTTTAGAGTATTTTCGATCTCTTATATATTAATAGAGAGAGTATTAGTAAGTTACTAAGTATATACTATATAAGGAGCTTTAAGAAATCTATTATTAATCCTATAGTATTTTTGCTTAAAAATAGGTCCTATAATACTACTATATACTTTCTTAAAAATATACTTATCTTACTAAATAAGTATTAATTTCTATTTAGCTAATATTTTATAAATATACTAAATGCCTTTATTAAGTTCTTTGGACTTAATATTCCTGGTTTTCTGCTTCTTAGTCCTAGATATAATTAAGGAAGTCTTTTTAGATAGTATTTTTCCCTTTAGTATAAAGGGCTCTTTCTTATTATTTACTATTTTACTAATTTTATATTTAGTCTAGTATTTAGATCTCTGCTATTTATTAGGAATCTTAGGCTTAGCTTACTTTCTATTTTTACTAGGTTCTTCTTATCTAGTTATACTAGTTCTACTAGCTTTACTAATAATCTTTTTACTAGGCTCTATCGAATTAGCTCTATTTTTCTTAGCTAGATCCGGTTAAGTTAAAGCTGAAATTATAATAAGGGCCTATTTTTTAGGCTTATTTCGGAAAGCAGGAAAAGGCTTATTACTATAAACTTCCTTAATTAGAATTCCGGAAATATTAAAGATATACTATCTAGCTTTAAGGTTATTAGCTAATAGTAGCTTAAACTCTAATTCTCTATATTCCGAAATAGCTTTAGTATACTTGAGTACCTTAGTAATATCTGATTTAGTAAATATACTAGTATTCTAATACTTCTTATTCTTAATATACTTTAAAATAGCTTTATTAATTAACTAAATAGCTTTATATACTAAAGCTTTTATCTTAAAAAAAATATAACTTCTTATAGATATTCTTACTAAGATTATTATAGATATTATTAATATATTAGCTAAAAGCTTTACTATATAATATAATTCTATTCTGTCCCTTAGTATTAAAACTATTTATTATAGTCTTAATCTTATTAAGCTTCTTTTATTTATTTTTAGAAATGCCTTTAATAATATTCTCGAATTTCCTATTATTAACTTAGTAGTTCTTTAATTCTTTTTTAGTTAATTCTAGTCTAGTTCCGTTTCTAATAAAGGTTTTTTATTTTAAGAGCTTATTATATATATTATTTAGTTTATTTAGAATATTTATATTAAATTCAGTAATTATAGCTATCTTTTCTGGTATTAGTAGGCTTTCTATAACTATTTAAGCTTCTTTAATACTCTAAACTTTAATACTATTAATCTATAGGCTTTTAATAATATTGCGGCTTGCAAGAATTAGCTATTATATTTTACTAATTTAAGAAATCTATTTTTTAGCTATTTTATTATTCTTAATAGGTTATAAAGATATTATTAATATAATAGTTATAAGTTATAAAGCTAAAGGTTCTTGAGATTATAAGAATTTCTTTTAAATATATTTTAAAATAAAAAGTAAATTAGAATAATCTTAGATTATATAAATATATTATATATATTTGAGTTTTTTTTTTTCTAGTAAGAAAATAAAACTGAAATAGTAATATATATAATAGGGAAAATAGGTATAATAATTAGATATATTTGAGGTAATATAGTTACGAATTAGGAATAATTATAAAAAGTAAAATATAGAATTAGGCTTTTATTATAGAAAAGAATATAAATATATATACTTAAGGAAATATAATTAAAGAAATAATTAAGGCAGGTTAAACTAAATAGTAATAATAGAGAAATAAGAAAGTAATATAATAGAAATATAAATATAATAGTAGTATTTAAAGTATTAGAATATAAAAGAAAATAATAAAAATTTCATAATATAGGTATATTCTAATTCCCTATTTATTTAGAAATATTTCTATTAATTCAAAAAATAGTATAAAAAAAGGGAAATAATATAGGAAATATATAAAAGATAAGACATATAAGTATACTAAAAATATTAGAGAAAATATAAAATAAATATTAATAGAAAAAAAGTTAGAATAATAGGATTAAGGAATAACTTAGAATAAGGTATTATTTCTTTTAAAACTAATTTGTATCTTTTCCGAAAGCTAATTGCATTTATTTAGTATTTATTAGAGTTAATTTTAAATAGTATAAAACTATTTAGTTATTTAGGACTTTAAAGTAATATCTATATTATTAAAGGTAATACTAAAGGTATTAGAATATATAGAAAAGAGGACTATAAAATAATATAAATAGGATTTATAGTATTATTATTAAGTTTGAAATAATTAATATTAAAGTTAATATAGAATATAGAAAGATTAGGTATTCCGAATTAATATTAAGAATATAGGAATTATTTAAATAATATTTAATAGTAAGAAATAGATTAATAGTAAGAATTAGTAAATTATACTAGCTTTTTAAAGAAATAATTAGTTCCCGGTAACGAAACGGTATCTTAATTAGGGAATAGATTCTATATAGAAGAAGTTCTCTTTATATAAAAATAGGAATATATAATATATTAACTAAGTCTTAGTATAAGTTTTGAGAGTAGCTATAGTTATATTAAAGAGGAAATAGGTTTTTTAATATAAGATAGGTTTTAAATAGGCAGATCTAGTTTATCTAATATCTAATAAATTCCCAGAATTATATATTATTAAATACCTTCGGAAATAATTATTAGGTTTAATAAGGTTTTTCTTTCCTTTTATAGGGCTTCTAGTTTAGCTATTTCGTTTATATATAACTCCTAATTAGGAAGTTTATTTGAGTATTATAAGGAAACTTATAATAGTAATTCAAGTTAAAATTGAGATCTATAATTATTATAGTTAAGCTTTAGACTAGTATAAGCCGCAAGAATAGCTAGTTAAAAAGGCAAGTAAAGCCTTTAAAAGATTTCTAGTTTAGTAAGACATATATAAAAGATCTTTTTTCTTTTTTTCTTTTTTCCCTAATTCCAAATATAGTTATTATCTATTACTATAGTTCGGAATTAAAAGTTTATAAGGTAATCTCTTAATTCCTTATTTATTTTTATACTAAAAGAGATCCTTTATATTTAATTCCCAAGATCTAGTAATAGAATTTCATATATTAAGAATATTATCTAGTAATAGTAATTAGATAATAGTAAGAAATAAGTAATAATAAAGCTTATCTAATTTCCAGAATAATAGTTTAATAATAATATTCTCTAAAAGTTATAAATATTAGTTAAAAGGAAAAAACAAAAGATATATAAAGAATTAAAGGTAATAAGCTTTATTTTAGGTTAAGAAAAGCTTTTATTATTAGATACTTCTTTCTAATTTTCTATAAAAAAGACATATTTTACTTTCTCTAATTCTAGTAATTCTAGAATATATATAATAATACTAGTAGCTTTCTTAATCTCCTAAATACTATTTTGCTTATAGTACTTTATAATTATTTCTTTTTCTAGTTCTATATCTATTTTAAAATATTTATTTATAGGTATATATTTATTATTAACTTTGTTTTTAGGGAAATACTAGAATCTATTTCTTTTAATAAATTATTTAAATTAATTCCTGGTATATATTTTTTGGAATATAATACTATTAAATTCTTCTAATATATAATATTCTTTTAGTTAATCTATATATCTTATTTTATATAGGCCAAGCTAGTAATATAGTAGCTTTATATTTCTTAACTTATCTTAATTTATTAATTTAATATTATATATAAGAACTAGATTCTTTTTGGAAATAGGCTTTAAATAAATCTAGTAAGTAATATTAAATTATTTCTTTCTTTTTTAGTATTTTCTATTCTTTTTTATTCTAACTTCTTTAATATCTTTATTTCTTATTTATATTTACTTTATATATATTTCTAGAAGTATTTCTCTATTATAGACTTTGTTTTATCTAAGTATTCTTTAGGTTAGAAAGCGTATTTTTATAAGTAGTATTACTTTCCTATTATAGATTATATAAAAAAAAGTAAATCTAGTTAGTTTATATATAATAACTTAATTAGTAAATAGAATATATAATAATAAATCTATTTAAGGCTTCTTTTTACCTATTATAAGTATTATAAGTATTTAAATAATTAGTTAATATTCTTTTTTAATTATATTATTTCCTTTAGAATTATAGGCCAAAATAATAATTCTATTAATTCCTAGCTTATTAAGTTCCTAAATTACTACTTCTTTAAATTCCGATCTACTATTTATCTTAAGCTATCTAAATAAATTATATCTATAAATAATTTCTTCCTAAATAAACTTAGTAATCTTCTTACTAGTTAGGTTCTTTAAAGATCTAGCTTTAATCTATTCTAAGAAGTTATTTCTAGTAATAACTAATGAGTTATATTTTTTATAGTCTAGTAATTTAATTATATTAATCCTAAGATAATAAAAAAAAATATAGCTTTTATTAGATATAGAACTTCTTCTTATTTTCTTTTACTCTTATACTAATAAACCTTATAGGTATTAATATACTTTTATATATAATTATAGTAATTTTCCTAGTAATAGTAGCTAGCTACTAAATAAAAAGTACTTTTTCTTCTTATATATCTAATCTTATTATATAGCTCTTTAATAATAATTTCTCTTTATTCTTAATTATTAATAATAAATCGAGATAGATATGCTTTGGATATAACTCTTTATAATAATTAATCTCTTATACTATAATTTAAAGCTTTTTTACTTAACTTTTAAAACTTGGCCTTAGATATTTCTTCCGGTCTAGAGAGTATTATAAGGTATTATATAATATTCTAGTATTATTCGGAATAGCTATTATTTAAGAAATCTAATAAAATAGTTAGGTTATTAAATAAAGTATAAGAGTTAGTATTATTATTTACTATTTTACTAGAGGTTATATATAAAAGGTTATAGCCTTTACTATATAATTTCCGAATTTTGTTATTTTTTAATATTACTAATTTGCTTCTAGATATAATAAGGCTTTAATTATTAATCTCTAGTAACTAAATACTATTATCTAAATATCTAATAAAGGTTTTAGGAATCTAATTCCTTAAAATAATATTATATAACTAAATTAGAACTACTTCCTTTATCCGAATTTTCTGTCTAATAAGTATTATTCTAATAGTATTAAGCTCTATTACTAACTATTTATTAATATTCTTATTATCTTTAGTATTACTTTCTTATTATAGATATCTTAATAATTTATTAGTAATAATATACTTGGTTCTCTTAATATACTTGACTTTAAAATCAAATAACTAAATTCATACTAGCTAGTAAATAACTAGAGCTCTAGGAAGATCCGTAACTACTTTACTTAGCTATATAATAAGTATATTAGTATCTAGTTTAAGGATAAAATAAATTCCATATAGCCAGAATTATATTTTCTATAAATATTTTATTAGCCCTCTGTATTCTTTCTTAGTAATATTATATTTCTATTTAATATTATTTTAGATTTTAGACTTATATTATATAACTTTCTTTTTTCTTTTATTATTATATTAACTAAAAGTTCTGCCCTATTTATCTAAGCTAGTATTTATTACTAATATAATTATTCCCTAATTTTCTAATAAATTATAGTATAGCTTATAGAATATTAAAATAATAATAAGCTTTTCCTAAAAGATTTATATAGCTTGCTTTTATTTATTATCCTAGTTCTATATTATATCTTTCTTTATTAAGTAATAAATAGATTTAGTAATAATTATAAAGCCTTTAATTCAAATATAGTAGTAAATAATAATTCTAATAAATGCCTTGCCTTTAATTATATTATTATAATATTCTTATTTCAAGATCTTAGTAATTCCTAAACTTGAAAGGCTTTTTCTAAATATTCTATAAATAAAGCTAATAATAATTATATTATTATAATAGAACTGCGATTTTTCTTTTATACTAGCTCTAGCTTATTTAATTTTATCTAGGATTATATCTAGGTTTTAAAGGTATTTAAATATAAAATATTAAATTCCAGGTAAAATAAGCTACTTATTATACTTTATATAAGGTTTCTTAATTCTAATATTATTAATAAATAATATAGCGATTTTGGGAAATAGATTCTCTAGAATAGTTATAATAACTTATATAAACTATATAACGGAATTAGTAGTTTCCTGAGATAATATAGTTATTCTTAATAGTCCTAAAAATATTATAAATATAGTTAAATCTCTATTACGAGTATCTAGTATAAGTTAATTATATCTAGAAAAGAAATTAATTAGAGAAATATAAATATATCTAGTAAATTCTTTCGAGATCTTATTAGTAAATAGAAATAAGTTAGTATTTTATAGGATTACTAAATTCATTTTTATAATAATATTAATTAGTCTATAAGTTCTAGTAACCTTCTTTATAATTAAGAACTATAGATTTTAGTAAGATTTATTATATTTCTTAAAAACTTTATAATCTAGGTATTCTAATAGTATTTTTACTATTACTAGTACTAGAGTTTTAGGATATAGGAAATTCTTCTCTTACTAGACTTTATACTTAATAGTTTTAATTAGAATAAATAGGCTAATATTCTTATAAACTTTTCCTATTTCTTTCTAATTAAATATAATTATATTTTCTTAATTAATTATTAATTCTTAAAATATAGCTAGTTTCTTTTCCTAGAGCCAGTTACTAATATCTAATTATTTAAAATATTCCGAAGTAAGTTATAAATCTCTTAGAATAGCTAATATCCTTAGTAAAAAATAGTTCTTATATTTCCTAATATATTTCTATAGGTATTTTCTAGCTTTAGATCTCTTAAACTAGTTCGGATATTTATTAGGGCCTTCTCTAGTTCTATTATTAGTATTTACTAGTTAAATCTTCTTATTTTTTATTTTATATATTCCCGTAACTAGAAATAAACTATAGTTATTATTTTTTTCTTTAAAAGCTATAGCTATTTTCTCTAGTACTTTTTTTTATCTAATCTCTGGAATTTATAATCTTCTTATTTAGCTTCTTTCTAGTTAGGTATAAAGAGTGCCTTTTTGTCTAGTATTTTAATATATCTTTCTTAAGCTCCTATATATTCCAGAATTCTTTCTAGTCTTAAATTTAATATTTCTTAGCTTTAGAAATATATTTCTTTATTATTAGGAAATACTATTTTATTTCTTTTTTAGAAATATCTTTACTTAATATTCTTTTTATTTTTTTTTCTATTAATTCCGGAATTATTCTTAATAATACTCTAATTAGAGCCTTTTCTATTTTAGTTTCTCTAAAAATATTATTAATTTCCTAAATTCCTAAACTTAAAATAAAAGAATTTATAGGAAATTCCGGTATTTTCCTATTTCCCCTAATATTATTACTAGTTATAATATTAGGCTTTATTTTTTCTCTTTATCTTTAGTTTCCTATTCTATATTACTTAATTCCTTAATTTTAAGAGCTTAGTACTCTTAAACTATTACTTTTTTCTATTTCCTAGTATTCTTTAAAAATGAAATAATTATAATAATATAGGTATTCTAATTATTTTTAGGATTAGTAAATCTTTTATCCTATAAACTATTATTTTTATATATAATATTTATTTTTATTTTTACTAAGAATAATTAATTAAATAGGATTTTTAGAATTCCTTTAATTAGGAAAAATATATCTTTATATCCTATTCTATCTATAACCTTAACTCTAAGCTTTACTATTTCTATAAATCCAAATTCTGCCCTAGTAATAATAGATATTTAATAATCTATAGTATTATATATTACTTTACTAATATTTCTAGAGATCTTTTCGGAAAAAATATTAACTTTAGCTCTAGTATTAATTATTCCTTTATATTTAATACTTCCTTAAGGTTCTCGAAATATAAACTAGAGATATAAAGCTTATATAATATATTTATAAACTAGTAATATCCGAATATTAATACTATTATTTTTAAATTAAATAATTCTATTAGTATTAGATATCTAAACTAGTATTTCTAATTCTTTAAATATTCTATCTATTATATAAGCTATAGCTACTAGTTCCGCAGATTTCCTAGTATATCTAACTATACTTAATATAATAGTATTTCCTATTTATTAGATAGTAAGATAAGAAGTATTATTCTTAATTTATTAGTTCTAAAATATAATAGCTAAATCTGGCGTTTTTAAGATATTAATAAATATTCTTATTTCCTTTTAAGTCTTTAAAAGTAGGATAATTACTTTTTTTAGTAGTCTTATTAGAATATTATTAATTTTAGGAATTTTATACTTATTATAATTAAAAGTATATTAGGTCTCTAATTTGTCTTATTTATTTCCGGAAGTATTAATATCCATATTCTTAGCTAGGCTATTCCCTTATTTATTACTTCTTAAAATAGTATTTTTCTGGCCTCTTATATAGGATAGCTTCTTTTCTGCTCTAGCTTATCTTTAGAAAACCTCTTTAGCTATTTCTATTTCTTTTCCTTTTTTTCTTAATAAGAAACCTATTATAATATTAATAAAAATACTATTTATAACTAAATCTTAGTACTATTTATTAATTCCAGAACCTGAAATATTAGTAATTCTAATATAATTTCCTCTAAAGCATAGCGGCTATTTAGATTCCCTAGATATAATTTACTTACTTTTATATATAGATTCCAGTTAGCTAGTTTCCTTTTCTCTTTCTTGCCTAGTAAACTAGGTATCCCCTATTAATCTCTAGATATTTTTAGATCAAGTATTTAAATTATAGTTAAATTCTCTTCTTTAGACTTAAGAAATAATTTAATTAAACTACTAGTACTTATTAGTAAGGAAAAAGGAAATACTTTCTTATCTAGGCTTAAATAGCCCTTTATATTATTTTCTATTAAATTAGTAAATATATTTACGGTTTATAAGTTCTTCTATTAGTAAGTAATAAAACCAAGAAATATAAATATATTCTAGATTAATATTATTATTATTATTCCTATTATAGTACTTATAGTAAATTTATTTTTTCGGTTCTAGGTCTATACTATAGGCTATATTAACTTGAATAGTATTTTCTAATTATATTTAAGACTAACTTTCTCTAGAATATAGTTATCTAGACTCTTTACCTATTCTAGCTTAATTACTATAGCTATTATAGTATTCTCTATAATCTTTACTATAACTTTTAGTATATTTTCCCCAAAAACTTAAATTATATTTACTAGGCTATTAATACTATTATACTTACTATAGTTAGCTAGGCTATATAAATAGGCTATAAATATCCTCTTAAATTATAATAGCGGCTATATTAAGTTATTTCTATAAGTTCTCTTGAGTTACGATAATAATAAATAGTTTTTCTAGACTCTTTATTAGCTAGTTAATATTATCTCTTTTAGGTTTATTACTTTTAGTAGGTTTTATATAATTAGCTATAGGCTAGGTTCTTCTTTTATTTATACCTATAATAGCTTTAGGAAATATAATAGAAGGAACCGGTAAGAAATAATTATTTTCTGGTTTAGGAACTATATTATAGACTATTATATTTAAGTATTCTTATCTAAGTCTAGATATATCTAGGTTATTAGTAATATTAAAACGATATTTCTTCTTTTTATACTAATAAAATATTACTATCTTCTTATATATCTTACTATATTTATAAGTAAAAACGTCTATAGGCTCAAAGTTTATATCCTTAAGAATGTAATTTTTTACTAGAATAGATAATTTCCTTATAAATTCTCGGTACTAAGTAATTTTATTTATTTCTTTTCTCTTTAGTAACTTCTTTAATACTCTATTAAATATATTAATATAAGACTTAGACAAGATTTCTTTATTCTGGGCTTATATAATAATCTAATTAAGAAAGTTATAGCTAATTTTAAATATTTCCTAGTTATATTCTCGGAATTCCTTTAGTAAGGCCTCAAAGAACTTAGTTTCCTAGTAATCTCCCGGATTATTAGTATAATACTCCGGTATAGCCTTAATCTAATTCTTATAAATAAGAGAGATATAATAAATAATTCTTTTTCTTTTAGTATTATTAGAAATATAATAGTTCTTATATATATTTATATATTATTTCAAAAATATAAAAATATTACTTCCTTAAAACTATAGTATTTTAGGAGCTCCTATAAGTAATAGGTTTAAATCCGGTACTAGTATATACTTATTCTTAGCTATATTAATCTTAATAATTTCTTTTATAGTTAATTATAAAGTTTCTATATCTGGAACTTCTACTAATAAGGTTCTTAAAAAACTAACTTCTCGTTTAAGTATATCTTTTAGTTTAGGAACCAGAATTAGAAAGAAACCGGTTAATAATAATAGATATAGTTAAGATTCAAGTTTTAATATTAGTAATAATAAAATAGTAGCTTTTCTAGTCTTATTTCTATTACTTATACTTTCTTTCCTATTTCTTTAGCTTAATACCTATAGTATTTTCCCTTAATTTCGCCGAACTAAATATATTTATTAATATTATTAAAGATAATAATAAAAATAATAAATATGATTTTACTAATTTTTCTAACTTTTCTGAATTCTTTTTTCTTTCTCTACTTAATATCTATTTCTTTCTCTAGAAACTTCTCTAGTTTATTTATATAATTTCTTATTTCCGATTTCTTTTTAATTCTTATTTCCGATTCTAGTTTACTATTTTACTTAAATTTAAGAATATTCTCTCTTTTAGATATCTTTTTCGGACTTAGAAGCAAGCTTTATTACTAAAATTAAAGCTACTTTAATTCCGGCTTTTACTATAACTAAAAATAATATATAAATTAATAATATAACTTTATTTCTAAATACTAAAGTCTGATTTTAACTAAGGTCTAACTTATACTATCTTAGTATAATATTTCTTATTCTATTTCCTTTACTTCTTTTCCTTTTATAATTAGTCTCTATTTCTACTACTCCTATATACTATACTAGTAACTATATCTTGCGGCTAACCTGTATTCAAGTTACTAGATATATCGGAAATTAATATAAGATACTAAGATTAATACTTATATATCCTTAATATTTTGGCCTTAGGCTTAAGGTATTATAATAGCCCTTTTCTCTCCTAACTTACTAAGCTAATAATCCGCCTTATAAATACCCCTCAGAACTTTATAAAAGTATTACCTTAATTATAAAGTTTCTATCCTTCCTATATTACTTATTATAAAATATATAAGAGGGAAACTATAATAAGACAAAAACCCATATAAAGTATACCAGAGCACAAAACGTAACTTAATAGTAAAATAATAAATCAAAAGTGTAAATAGTAAAACATAAATAATATATAGTATATAAAAGCTTAATTAATTAAATACTTATAAAGGATTCTTCTCTAAGTTTATAGAAAAACTAGCTTTCTTATATGATTTCCGCAAGTTACATATAAAAGGCCACGGCCTTTACTATATAACCTAAACCTCAAAACTACTAAAATAATATAATTTTCGACGAGTACGGCCTGCCGTACTATATTATTCTAGTAATTAATAAGTCAAATCTATATTATTAAGTAATATTATAGAAGAAATATAATAAAGAACTAATATACTAGACGAGATATAAGCAGGAAAGGATACTAGTATCTAGTAAGACAAGTAACTCTTACTATTACCTAAAATAATATCTGAAATTATAAGCTTAATTAATATTATTCTAGATACCCGAAATAAATAGTAATAATAAAAATAAGCAAATACAGGAATTGGTTTAGGAGAAGCTAATAGCCTTAGATTAAATAAATAAAGCTCTTTTAGTTAGAATAATATTAGTTAAAATAATCTCGGTTAGAATAATTTTACTTTTGGATTTAGTAATAATTTTAGCTAAGTAAATACTAGTAGTATTTCTATATATTAGTTACTAGAAAATATCGGATTTTTTAATCCTATATTACTAGATAAGATTAATTATAAATATTAGAATAAGGCTATAATATAAAAAAACATTTTTTTTATTAACTTATTTAAGTTTAATATATAAGAAGAAAGAAATATAATTATTCGAAAAAACCTATATTTCTATCTCTAAAATATTATATAATAGTAATATATAAAAGAAATTAAAAAGACTACTTGACTTATATTTCGCTTTATACTAGAAAGTATTAAAGTTTAGGCTAAGGCCCTTATTAACTAGTTTAAGAACACTATACTAATAATAATAAAAAAACTCTTTATAAAGATTTATATATAGAATAATACTATAAAAGGCCAAGATATACTAAGATAGCAGAAATAGAAAAGCCATACTAGTAGCTATCTTATATTTATAATAATCTAAACCCCAAATTCTAATTATAAATTATAACTCTAGATAAAAAAACTATAATATTAGAATAGCTAAAGAATCTAGTAATAAAGTAGGAAATATAGTATAATATACTAGTAATAAGAATATATACCTGCTATATATAAAGGCTATTATACTTTAATTATAAAAGTACTAATTCTTAAGGAAACTAGAGATATAATAACTAATATTAAAACTCCGGCTTCTAATTCTTTATTTCCCGGCTATAGTAATAGACTTAGCTATAGTAATAGACTCGGCTATAGTAATAGACTCGGCTATAGTAATAGACTCGGCTATAGTAAATATAGAAGCCGCAAGAACTAGTATATAGTAATACTAATAATAAATAGAATAAACTACTATTACTAATCCGGTCCTATAACCTACTTATAGTATTTTATAGAAATAACTAAAGAAACCCTCGGGCTTACTTTAAAGAATTATATTTTAAGCAAGAATATATAAGATAATATTATAGATATTACTAGTATAAAGAAAGAACTAATTATAAATCGGACTATATTAATATCCCGGAGAATTATAATATAAAATATAATAGAGAATTAGAAGAAAGCGGCTATATTATAATAAAAGAGTTTATATATTTATATTTCCCTAATAATAATAGAAATAAATTATAAGATACTAGCTATTTAGCTATAACTAATATAATTAATCTATATATTTATAAAAAGTATAAAGAAATCTTTTTATTTTAAATAAAAATATTTAAATATATCTTTACTAATACTTATAATAAGTAAATAATAAAGACTTTATTAATTCTAACGGGCCTTAATATTATTGAAATAGAGCTATATAAATATAATAATAAAAATAATTATATTATATATATCTATATAAAACTACTAACCTAATTCTTATTAAATTAAATAGAAAAGTTATATTATATTAATACTAGCTATATCCGGCTAGTTATTAGAGAGAACTAGTTAAAAAACTATATAAAAGTAATATATAATAATTTATAAAAGATATTTTTTAAGAATATTATAAGTAAATCTATATTAATAAAATATATAATTTTCCTTATATATATTATAGGCGAGCTAGACGGAAAAGAATAACTTAGTAAGATCTTTATTATAGCCTGGGTAATAACTTAGCTAGAACCCGGTTTATTACTTAATATAAAGTTCCTTTGGTAAATATTATTTATTATTAATTATTGAGACTTAATATTTACTATTAGAATATATAAAGATCTCGATATAAATATTATAGTAATTAACTATTTCCCTAGAATTAACTATAATATACTAGTTCTAGTAAATAGAATATATTTCTTTAAAAGTTATTATATAGAAGTATAGGATAATATTCTTAACTATATAAACTTTATAAATATAACTAATAACTCTAATATAATAAAAATAATATTCCCGAATATAAAACTCGAAAAGTTAAGAAATATAAAGAAATAAGTATTCTATATAATAAAAGATACTTATAATAATAGATATATAGAATATTAGATAAAGAAATCTTCTAATAACCCTAGTAATAACGAGAAATTATTCTAGAGATAATAATAATATAACTTTAGTATTAATAAGCCAGAGAATATTTCTAAGATTATATATAAAAATAGTATTTATATTTATAATATTAACTCTAATATAATAATAGTATTATATAATCTCATTAGCTATTACTAGAAATATTAGTTAGATTATAGCCCTATTAATATATTATAGGAAGATTATATAAGAATATTACTTATAGAAAGCTAGTAAAATAAATGAATTATATAAAAGAAGTTTCTTATTAATATTAAATATAAAGCTATTATTAACTATATTTTTAATAATTTATAGAAAAGAAATAAAATAAAATATATTATAAAACTAATCTTCTTTATAGTACTAGTATTTATTACTATTAAGAAATACTTAGTTATTAACCTATAAGTTATAAATAAGCTTATAGTTCCGAATATTTATTATATATTCCTATAGTCTAATCTTATTAATATATTTTAAGGAAAAAAGGCTATATTTATTATAAATAGCTTATAGTTCTTTTACTAATTTCTTATTACTAAAGAATATTATAACTACTTTATAGTAATTAGTTATAGAAAGCTAGAATAGTCAAATATTATTCTAATAAATTTCCGTAATTTAGTCTAATATATATAGTACTTTATAAATAAGTAGCTATAAATATATACCTACTTTATATAAAACTTTATTAATAATAATATTATTTTCTTAGATATAATAGAATAGTATATTTATTACTTGAAAACTATTCTTTAATTATTCTCTAAGCTTTAACTTTTCTTTTTTATAAAAAAGTCATTTATTAAATATACTTTAAAATTACTTAGTTATCTTATTAATACCCTAAATATATTAATAACTAAAAATAAAGTTATAGTATTTAAGAATATTAAGTTCCTAATAACCTTAAAAGTACTAGAAATATATATTAGTATAATTATATTTACTAAGCTAATATAGTAACGAAAAATAGTATTACTCGAAATAGAAAGAGAAATAGAAGTAATAAGAAGAAAATATTATAACTATATTACTAAAACTATTTATATATCTATATTTATAGAAGAGAAGGCCTTTAAAGTTCTTTAGAAAATACTAATAAAGCCGAGATTTCTAATATATTTCTCTTTAGAAAAGATTCTATTTCTTAATCTAGATACTTTAATAAAATAAGGCTTTATAATTATAGTTTTCTATTTTATATTAAGTATTTAACTAATAAAAATAACTACTAAGCTATTAGCTAAATATATATAACTAGTAATATTTATAAATAAGCTATTAAGTACTATAGAAAAGTATTACTATATTACTAAACTAGAAGTTATAGGACTAGTATAGGCCTATTAGAAGCTTTACCTAATAATTTAATTTAGTAATTATTTCATTATTATTCTTACTAACTATATATTAATAAGAGATATATATAAATAAATGAATTTAAATACTTCTAATATTTCTAAAACAAATATAAGACTAGTATATATTTCTATTTACTTATTCTAATTTAATCTAAATATTAGATATTATTCGAATAGGCTAAATATTATTCCGGATATATTCTTATAATTAAAGGCTATAGAATAATAAAATATCTCAGTAAATAATAAACTGGAATATATTCTATTTATAATAGAAACTATTATATATCCTGACTTTAAAATAAAATAAATTAAAGAATTATAAACTAACCTAAAGTTTATATATATATTCCGATTTCTGAATATCTTAAAAAGAAATCCCTTCCCGGAATAAATAAAAAAAATATATAATATTTTATATTAAAAACGAATTCTTATATTATATTATTAATACCCGCCTCTATTTATATATTCCTAAAGTAATTACTAATAAAGTAATTAGTATAGCCCATAACTATTTCTATTTTAGTATAAAAAGAATACTTTATAAACTAGATAAATTTTATATTACTTGGCTTAAAAAATAACTCAAAGAATATATCTTTTACTATTCTATATACTTACTTAATTAAATATTTAGGAAATGTCTATATAGTAAATTATAATTAATTAAGATAATTTCAGTTCTATATTATATTATTACTATGAATTTTATAATAGTATTACTAATAATTCTAGTAATTAGCCTATAGAAAATTAATAAATATAACTTTTTTAATTATATAATAATATAATTTTATAAGACAAGCAAGAAAATATTATTTATTTCAGAATATAATATATATTTAGCTAAAAACTAGGCTATAATTTATATAATTCTTTAGCTATTATTTAATTAGGGTATTTTATAAGAAATAATTTCTAATAAAAATCGCAAATTTGTTTCTAACTTCTAAAAAAGTATATTTTATTACTTAAAAACAAAACTTCTTATATTAATAATATAATATCTATAAATAAATATTATTAAACGAGTATATTAGTAGCTTCTACTTAGCTATAAATCTATTTCTTCTAGTAAATAATACCGAAAATGAATTATCTAATATAATCCGAAAATTATAATAATATAATATATAAATTACTATAGACTTTACTAATAATATTACTAAATAATACTATAATATAAAGTATAAGCTAATTATAATAGATATTAGAAACCTTATTTACTTAAAACTATATAGGGAATATTACTTTCTAGGTTACCTGAATAGAAAACTAATAAAATAATAAACGAAATCTTTTAAAATACTTTATTAAGTTAGAAAATTAATATATAAATTAGAACTTCCTTAATAATAGAAAATATATCCTATAATCTCTATTACTTATTTAAAGCCTGCCTTAAAAGGTAAAGACTTATATAGACGAGAGTTAATTCAAGAAAAAGAACTAGTAAAGGGTATTTAGGATAATAATAAAAACTAGTAAAGTTAGGAGCTCAAATATATTATAAATAAAAGAATAATAAAGTATAATAAACGAAACTATATTAAGTATTTAGTAAAATATATAGGATAGGAAAATAAATATAATAACTAGTAACTAGTAAAAGTTCTTAATAATATATTAGAACTAGTAGCAGATTACAAAAAGTAGTTAGGAATAGTTTCTATAAAGAAATATAATTAACTAGTAAGAAATACCAAATAGTAATTATAGAATAATTATTATTATTACTAAATATATATATAAGAAATATTATTATATTTCTATAGCTATATACTAATATAAACTAGGATATTTGTTTTTCTTATAACCAAAAAAGTATTTTCTTAATACTAAATAATATAAAATATATATAACTATAATAATTATTATAATTATTATATTACTATATAGAAAAATATTATATAACTCGCTATTATTATTACTATAATATCTCTTATACTAACTAAAGGCATTCCGTTATTATAACTAGTATATTATTAAATATATAAAAAGCTAGAGAAAAATAATACCTCTATTAATAAGGATTTTAAGAACTTCTTTAATACTATTAGTAATTCCGAAAACTATTTAAGAATTCAGATATTACTAAATAAGTACCTAAAAGAATAAAATACTTTTATAATATATATTAAGAAGATATATAAATTCGTTCTTAAGGCAGCCGAGCTAGTATATAATAAAGAAGATAATAATAATAATAGTATTCTTATTCTAGTTAAATACTATTCTAGTAAATTACCTAAAAAGGTTTATAAATAAAAGCTATACTTTATTTCTCTCGAGAATTCCGAGGAAAATAAATATAAAAATATAAATAAAAATACTAATAATAAAAACCCCAGAAAAAAAATAAGATTAATACTTTTACTAATAATAACCAAGATATTTCTATAGTTATATTACTAAAAACTCTAAAGACTACTTCTAAAATAAAGAAGCTAACCCTAATAAAAATAGCTATATACTATAAAGAAATAATCCGAGCTAGTATAAATATAATTCTCCTTATAATTATATTACTTAATAATATAAAGCTATTAGTCGAGATTATTTAAGAAAAGTATAATCTAAAGAAAAATAATATTAGTAATATTACTATAAGAATTAAAAAGGCTTATTAGTCGGATATTATTAATTATATAATAAGAGTCTTTTATAGTAATAATATTAAAGTCTTTCTAATCTATAACTACTTACTACTTATCCTTAATAATACTAAAATAGAGGAAATTTAAAAGTAGTTCTTAATATAAATAAGTAAGAAATATTCCTAAACCTAGTCTAATTTAACTAGCTTTAAAGATTATATTAGCCCTTAATATATAGTATTAGAGGCCAGTAATAATATATCTATACTATTACTAAAGGCAAAGAAAACTAAGAAGAAAATATCTATAAAAAAAATTATAAAGAATAAGATTACTAAACTTGTCTAAAAATAATAATTTAAAGTCTTATCGGAATAGGCCCGCTTTAGTAACGAGAGATTTAAGAGTAAGAGTAAAGAGAAAAAGAACTAGCCCACGGACTATATTCTTAGTAATAATAGTCTATTTAAAGAGAAGTCGGCGGACGAAAAGTAGGATAATAGAAAACAAAGAAAAACGAACTTAATAATATAGTATTTTGCTTTTTATTTTTTTTTATCTTTTTTTATACCTATATATAATTATTCTTTTTATAATAAAGTATACTATAATAAGGATATTATTAATTTCTTTTTTATAACGGGTACCTGTTATATTATTTAATATAGCTAGCTAATATAACTACTTTTATAATTAGTTCCTGCTTATAAAGGCTATTAATTAATTAACTTCTATATATATTAACGTTTTATTATAATAAAATATATATATATAAATAAATAAATAATTATAATAATAGAAAAGTTATAAAAATATAAAATAAGTTATATAATATTTATTTTATATTAATTATTTCTTTATTCTAATTATTTCTTTATTCTAATTATTTCTTTATTCTAATTATTTCTTTATTCTAATTATTTCTTTATTCTAATTATTTCTAATTATTTCTTTATTCTAATTATTTCTTTATTCTAATTATTTCTTTATTCTAATTATTTCTTTATTCTAATTATTTCTTTATTCTAATTATTTCTTTATTCTAATTATTTAAAAATCTCTTTATATTACTTGATTTTTCTTTTTTATAACTATTTTTCTATTATTATATAACTTTTATATAAATTTTTAATATATTTTAAATAGAAATAATTTATTAAAAAATAATTCAGATTTAAGATTTATATTAGCTATTTTTATATTCTATTTTTTTAATATTTTAATATCCTTTTTTAATATAATTATTATAGCTATTTATATAAATTAAAATAACTTTCTAGTTAATAATAAAAATAAACTTTAATTTATTATTACTCGAATAAGCTATTTCTTTTATTAGATAATATATAAAATTAATATAATTAGCTTTAAGCTTATAGAAAAATAATAAAATAAAATAAGAATATTAGTATTAATTAAATATTTAAAAAACTTTTCAAGTTTTAAAACTATAATATAAATTATATAAATATTTTTCTAATTAGTAAAATATTATATAATTATTAAGTTTTTAAAGCTATTCTAATTTAATACTAATAAGTTATTTAGCTAGCCTAGCTATAAAACTTTTCTAAATAAATTTAATAAAGTTTTATAAATTGCTAATTTATATAAAAAATATATAAATAAATAAGAAATATAAAGAAATTACTAAAAGAAAAATATATATATATAAAAGAACTATAAAAACTAGTTAATTATAAATCGGCTAATAAAAAAAACCTAATAAATAAAGCCTAATTATATAATAAATAAAGAAATTTTATATATTTAAAAAATACCTAAAAAATATAGCTTTTATATATAAAAAAAATATATAAAATTTAATTATCTAGTTTTAATTCTATAAAATAAACTAAAATTCTAGAAATAATTAATTAAAAGCCAAATAAATAAATAAATTCTAATTAAATATAATTTGAATTTAATTATAATAAAATATTTATTATTTCTTATAATTAATAGGCTTAGTAATATATTTTATACGAGTTATATAATAGAATTATTTAGAAGAAATAAACTTAACTATTTTTAAATATTAATAAAAAGCAGGTATTTTCTAATATTTAATATTAGTAATAGAAATAGAAATAAATAATTATTAAATTCTAGAAAGAATTTAGAAAATCTGGGAAATAGCTCTTTTAATATAAATATATTAGATTCTAATAAGAATATAGAAATTAAATAATAAAATAAACTTATAATAAATTCTTTTAAGGCAAATTAATTTATAATTAGATTAGAGTTTGTTAGTAAATCGGAATTTTAAATAAATATATATTAGAAAGAAAAGAAATTATATAATTATTCTAAACTTTATTTAAGAATTAATAATAATAAAAGAACTAGAAGTTATATATTCTAGTTTATTTATTTTAAAAGTTATTTTAGGAGTTTTAGTTTTCGGAATAATTAATTATATTCTAAAATTTATAATAAAAGAATTATTAGAATTAAAAATATAACTAAATTAAATTAGTTCTTTATATTTAATATAATTAAATACTTTAAAAGTATTATAATTAAATATATTATTTAATACTTATATAATAATATTTATTTTAAGTTTTCGAATATTAGTAAATAATAGCTTAAAATTATAAATATATTTTTTAACTAATTAGATTATTAATAAAATAATATTATAAAATTTAGAGTTTTTATTATTATTAAAATAAAGCTTAAATTACTTTCTTTAAAACTAGAAAATAATATAATTATTATATTATAAATAATTATAAAACTAATATTTTTTAAATATTAACTAAATATATTCTAATATGAACTTTTTAATAAAGAAAATAATATAATTTTAAAAGTAATAAATATATATAAATATAAATATTAATAATTATATAATATAAGAAAAAAGAAAATATATATTTATTAGCTTTCTTATATTTTAATTATATTTTAATATTCTTTTAATAAATATCTAATAATATATATTCGAATTTATATATAATTTAGTATATTAGAAACTTTTTTAATATTAATTATATTTTATTTTTTTAATTTTATTTTACTAGAATTATTTATTAGTTATATTAAAATTATAAAAGTAATAAAAAATAGTTTTATAAAATTATTTATATATTAAGAAATAAGAAATTATCTAATATAAAAAAAATTATATATTATAATAATTAGATTATCTTAATATCTAGTATTTTAAATTATTTAAAATCTTATTATATTAAAAAAGCTATTATTAATAAAATTGGTTCTATTTTTAAGAATATAAAATTTAAAAAAATAAAAATAAAAAAAAATACTAGAACTTATTAAAGGCTATTTATTAAAGTAAATCTAGAAAACAATTATTAAAAGACCTAAATATTAGAAATAAGCTAGCTAAAAAAAAAAAGCTAAAATATTATTAGATATTATAAAAATCTAACTAATACTAAATTATATAAAAGTAATAAAATAAGTAATAAAAATAAAGGCTTATAAATTAGATTAATATTATTAAATTTATAAATATAATATTAATTATAGAACTTAATAATAAATTTATAGAAATGTTTTTTAGAATCTCGAATTATATTTAGACAAGTATTCTATTATAAAATTATATATTTCGAAAAATTAATTAAAATGAGTTTAAATATTATAATTGAAATTTTAAAAGAAATTAAAGAAATTAAAATATAAAATTAGTTATATAAATAACTAAAAAGTAATTTCTATAAATAAATAATAAATAAATTAAAAAGAAAATATATATTTTATATATTTAAGCTAATTAATTCTTTTTAAAACTATTTCTAATATAAAAAAGCCTTTTATAAAAATTAATAATATTATAAATTAGAAAGTTTATTTATTTTATAATATTTAAACTCGGAAATTAAAATTAAATTAGAAGATTTTATTTAGAATATTTCTTTTTATAATAGCTATTTTATATTTTTTATATAAAATAACTAATTTAATTAAAACTAGAAATATTATAATATATATATAATTATAAATTATAGCTTAAAATATATAATATATATAAATATATAAAAAGTATTATTATTTATTTTAATATCTAAAAGCTTTAAAATATTAAAATTAATATTATAAAAAAAATAAAGCCTAATAATACTAATTAAATATTATTAGTAAAAAGTATTTATTAAGATTTATAAAAATTGGTATATAAAATAAATTAAATAATTAAAAAAAGATATAAATCTTATTTTAATATTTATAATTTTTAAGAATTCTATTATAAAAATTTATATTTATAAATTAATTATACTATTTGGTTTCTTATTTTAAATATTAATAAAGAAAAAAAAAGCTTTCTCGAAACGTGATTTTTATTAAATAAATATATATATATATATAAATTAAATCTTTATTAATTTCTTATAAAATAAAAAATAAATAAAATCTATTTTATATATATATTTATATAAGCTAATTAGCTTTATATATAATTCTATTTAATACTTTTATTTAAGAATAATACTAGACGAAATTAGTATTTCTAAATAATTTTAATTATAAAATATAAATATAAAATAAATAAAAATAGTTTAAATAATATCTTTTTTTACTTTTTTAATAGCTTGCTTTATTATTTTTCTTTTTTTCTTCTCTAAATACTTCTTCTCTTATTTAGCTACTAGCTTCTAATTTCTCTCTTTTATATATTCTTTAATATTAAACTAATTTCGAGAAGTATTAGGAAAAAAGCTTTAAAAAATAATAATTAAAAGTCTAGTAATAAATAATTTAAAAGCCGGAGATATTAATATTTTAAGAATAAAAGAACTTAAAAAAACTCGATATATGAGATATGAGAGTATTAAAAACTAATTAGAGCTATAAGAAATATATTAAAATATAAAAAGAAATAAATATTAGAATTTCTAGAATAAATAATAAATTCTTAGTAAAATTAAAAATAAATAAAATAAAAACTAGAACTATTATAATTTCTTTTTTTATATTTAATTTATTAAATATAAATATAGGAAAATAATTTATAAAAAGTAGTTCAAATAGTTTTATTAAAAATATTAATAAATAATTATATTATTATTAAAAACTAGCTTATATTTTCTATTTACTATAGCTATTATAATATTTTTTATTTAATTCGAAACCGGTATTAAAATAATATTTAAATAGCTTGTTTTTTAATAAAAAAATAAAAAGAGCTAGTTTTATTAAAAAAAAATAAAAAATAAAAATAAACTTTAAATAAAAACTATAATCTAAAGTAAGTTTATTATAATATAAGAAAGAAAGAAATAAAATAAATAAAATAAAAAAGAAGTTTCTATTCTTTATTTATTATATTAATACAGGTTATTAATATTAGTATTTTCTTATTTATTAAAAGAAAATTCTACTAATTCTTATTCTATAAAGTTTTCTAAAGCTATTTAAAATATAATTTCATATATTATTCGTTCGGGTTTTTACTAGAGTTTATAATATAGAATAAATTATTATTATTTATTAATTTCTAGTATTTTTAAATCTTTTTAATAAAAATAGCTTAAATTAAAATTAGTTTACTTTTATAAATTATAATACTAAGAACTTTAGTATTATTAGAATTAAAAATAAAAACCCGAATATATTTCTTTTTCTTAGAAAGCTATATTACTTATATATAAAACAGATAGTTATTTTTATAATAAAAAGTCTAAAGTAATTAGTAGTTTTAATATTATTATATTTAAGGAAATAATTAATTTTCTAGATATATTTAATAAAGGCTAAAAAGATATTAAAGTATTATATATTATATTCTTTCTAATTAGTTCGTTTTATACTAGTTTAATAAATAAAAAATTATTTAAATAATTGAAATTTAGATATTATTTATTTAAGAAAAATACTAGATATTAAACTTTTATACTAGCTATAATAAGACTCAAATAGCCCTGGATTTTATTAAAGATTAAATTTATTTAAAGCTAGATTAGATTTATTATATTATAAATAGCCTTTTTAGTATTAATATATTTAATATTTTCGAGTAATTTCTTTAAATTATAAAATAAGCTATAAGAAATATATTTATAGAAATTAAACTTATTATAACTTCGGGATTTAATATTCTTTATAGTTTTAGAAATAAATATATTAGAATTTCTTTTTTTATTATAATTTAGTTTTAATTTTTTTTTGTATTATTAATATTCTCTTATATTTATTTTATTACTAAAAGCTTTTTATATATAATATTAATATTTATTTTAGAAAAGTAAATTACTAAAAAATAAGTTTTAAAATATTTAAGAATTAGATATTTATAAGTTATAAAATTAGAAATTTTCGAGAAGTTTTCTAATTAATTAAAGTTTTACTAAAAAAGAAAAAGAGTTTTAGAAAATAAGAAAGATTTATTTAGGCTCTTTTAATTAGATTATAGCAAATACTAAAAAGTAGTTTATTAATAAGAAGTTTACTTAGCTTATAAATATTATAAGAACTAAAGTTAAAATTATTTCTATAAAAGTTTATAATTTTATTAGAATTATAAAATACTATTATATCTAATCTAATATATTTATTTTATTATTATAACTAAAATTAACGAAATTAATAAGAATATTATATTTTAAATAACTTTTAAGATTATTAATAACTTTATAAAACCTAATAATATTATTTTAATTCTCTTAATTTATAATATTTTATCTTAAATAACCAAATATATTATTTTATTATTTATTATATTATAATAATTAGTAATATTTAAAAAAAGTAATAATAGAAATTTAAAAGCTTTAAGCTAAATATTAAATTATAAATACTTTAAATACTCGAAATAGTTCTAGTATTACTAATATTTATAAATTATTTCTAAATTCGAATATTTTTATTTAATATAAAGAAAATACTAATTAATCTAATAATTAGAATAAACTATATAAGCTAGTAGCTATTAATGAAAAGAACTATATATTAGCTTTATTATATAAGAAATATTAAAGTTATTATTAATAGCTTCAAATTTAAATCTATTTTCGAATTTTATAATAAGACTAAAAATAATATAAATATAATTTCTTTTATTATTCCTATTATTTTATTAAAATATAATAAAAGATATCTTTATAAGAACCCTAATATTATAATATTTCTATATAATAATAACCTATATAAGAATTCCTATTAAGTTAAAATTATTAGCTTTTTAAAAATAAAAAAATTTAAATTTTTTTAAATCTTAAATATTAAAGAAAATATATATTTTTAATTTCCGGTTTATTAATAAAATTAAGAATAAGAATATAAAAAGAAAATTTAAGAAATTAAAACTAGTTATTTAAGTTTATAATAATAATAAGAAATATATAATATTAATATAATTATTTAATATATTAGCTAAAGAATTATTTTTAATATTATAGAATTATATTTATATAATATTTTATAAGTTTACTAAAAAGCTAAATTTAGAAAATAATTCTATTTTAAAGATTATAAAACTATTATATAATATATTAAAGGCTAGAAATTACTAGTTTAAACCTTATTATTTCTATTATATTAATAAGCTTTTTATAAAATAATTAACTTATAACTTTTATTTTCTTTATAATAAGTAATTTTTTGAAATTATTAGTTTACTAGAAATATATCATATTATTATATAGTTATAAAATATTATTTATATAAGTTAGTAAAGTTATTATTATTTAGAAATAGAAATTATAATATTATAATATTAATATATAATTCCTAAATCTGCTAAGTCTAATAGGAATTAATTACTAGTTAAGTTACTAATATAATATAAGGTTATATAATTATTACTTATATCTCGTTACTTCTAATTATCTCTATATTATATAATTATATTATATAATTATTAATAATTATAGCTATACTAATACTAGAAACTCTTTAAAAAACGCAAAAAACAGAAAATAGTACTTTCTTTTAATTATATACAAATTCCCTAATCTGGCCTAATACTAGATTTCTTAAATACTCTATATATTTATATTACTTTTTAAGGTTTTAGTTATATACTAAAGGCTATAATTTTTTATATATAACTTTTTCTTTTATAATATTATTTTATCTCATATATTTATATTCCCTAATCCGGCCTAGTACTAGATATTCAGATACCAGATACCCAGATACTAGATACCAGATATCCAGATACTCAATTTCCTAATCTGGCCTAGTACCAGATACTTAGATACTAGATATCCAGATATTAGATACCCAGATACTAGATACTAAAGAAATCTCTATATATATCCTTCTATTTATATATCTATTTCCTGCTCTATTTATATTTAACTTATTTCTTTATATCTAATTATATAATATTTATATTAATAAAGTACTTAAGGGTATTTAATAGCTTTAATTTCGTTATAGAATTAGCAGAATTTAATTCTCTCTTAATTTACTTGACTTCTATAATCTCTTATTATTTATATATCTAATAAAGATATATTATATTAATTATTAGATATTTCTCTCGAGTAATATCTAATTTAATAAGATATTTATATACGAAGATCACGGCATAAAGTAACGGGACTACAGGGCATTTGAAGTACAAGTCTACTTTCAGGCCACTTTCTGCTGGATTCAACCACTAAAGCCCCCTATATTTCCAGGTCACTGCCCTGAACGAATGCTATAAACCGCAAGCAAGGGGTACCACATCTTTTTAAGGCATATCCCTGTACTTACAGGGGAAGGTTCGCTAAGGTACCCTATAATTACTACCCTCACAGCGTCCGAGCGCTATAGTTGCTCCGCCAGTAGTACTAGAACCCCTGAGCATCTTCCGATAGCCCTGCAAATGTCTTATACTCTACTTCAGGGCACGAGGCCTGGAGTTATAAGGCCTTATAGCGGGCTTAACCCCTCAATTTGTATGCTGTAGTCCACTGAGCGCCCCAAGCGAGTCTAAATGCACTGTAGTCCCGTTACTTTATGCCGTGATCTTCGTAATAACTTCGAATTCATATAAATAATTAGAAATAATTCTATTTCTAGTACTTTATTAATTATAGATTTAACTAAAATACCTATATTAAAACCGTAAGCTATACTATAAAGTTCTAAAGCTAGAATACTTCTAGTAACTCTCTTATATTTAATAGAAAACTAGTAAATAATATTAGTATATCTAGTTTTATTTATTAGAACTAGAATATATTTAATTTAAAAAAAGAAATCTCTATTATTTATAAATAAAGTATCTATAAAAATAATTAAATATAAGAACTCTTTTACTAGCTTTATAAATCTTAGTTCTCTAGTAGTATTCTTAATTTACTATTAAATATACTTATTAAATATCTTTATATTAGTTTTTAAGGATTTAATAGTTTAAATAGTAATTAATAAGTTATATAAAGCTTCTGGTTAATAGACTAATATAATATATACTTCTCTAATATATTAGGTAATATATTAGTTTTTAATAAAGAGATTTTAATAAATAGTACCCTTATTACTTATAGTAGTAGTATTTTTTATAGAAATAGTTTAGAGGTTTTTATACTAGTATTTTTATATAAGAGTAATTCTAGTAGTATTTATATAAATAATATCTCTATTAAATTTGAGATTATAATTAAAAGTAAGGAATTTATACTTCTTAGCTAAGAACTTAGTCTTATAAAGCTTTAGTTACTTTGCCTTTATAAAATTATTAGTTTAAAAGCTAATAATTCCGAAGAATTACTTATTATAAAAAAGGCAAGAGTTATAAGTTAATTATTTTATAGAAAGCTTATTAATATAATAGAAATAATAAGTCTTAAACTAGTAGTTTCTAGTCTCTAGTATATTATATAATAGTTTTATAATCTTTAGAATAGAATTATTCTTTAGATTTAGTTCTCTAGCAAGCTTATAAGGTAGGTTAATATAGAAATTATAATTAAGTAAAATTATTAATTAGATATAGGCTTATAAGATATTATATAAATATAATTCTATAATATTTATTATTATAATAGTAATATTAAGGATAATTCTCTAGCTAATATATTAGATAATAGATAATTATATTAATATTATATATTTCTTACTATTATTATAAGCTTAAATAACTAGTCTTAATTTCTTAAGTTTTTTTTCTATATTCTTATTTTTAATCTTATTAATAAACGGGGAATTAAAAATATATATCTTCTTTAATACCTGAAATCTGGAAATAACTTCAAATATATATATTTTTTAGGAAGCTAGTAACTTTAACTTAATAGAAATCCTTATATAGTTTATTATTCTATAAGAATACTATAATATCCGGGGTTTTATAAAGGCGTCCTCTATTATATTTTAATAAAATGGCAGGAATAATAGAAGGAATTATATTTATATTACTTTTAATTTTATTATTAGGTTTAAAAACAGGTTCAGATTCGGGGCTATTAATAATAATCTTAATATCCCCTATATAAAAGGGCTTTATAAAAGTTAAATAAAAAGTAGTATTATTATATAATAAAGCTAGTATATAGTTCTCTCTATTAATAGCTATTAGCTTATATAGTCTATTCTAATTATTAGATTAATTAGTATTTCCTTTATATTAAATAAGAATATTCAAATTTAGAAATAGTTTATAGATATTAATAATACTAGAACTATTTTAGGTATTTAAAGTATTTATAATTTAATATCTAGCTTAAAGCTTTTGAATTTCTACTATTGCCTTTTTAAGTACTATTAATTATTATAATATAATAAGTAATAAAGTATTATATTTAGTTATTTAAGGTAAAATACTATAAACTAAAAGAATTAAAATAATATTATTAGGTCCTATAAAGTTATTAATGGCCTTAAAAGCTATTTAAAATATAGTATTCTTATTAATTCTATTAATTTCGGCTATAATAATAAAATAAGTATATTAGATTAGGTTATTATAGTATTTTATAATTCTAATAAAGTTATAAGCTTTTATAGAAATAATCTTAACCTTAGTTCCTATAATATTTATAAGCTAAGTAAACTTTTTACTAGTAAACTACTTTCCGGCATTTACTATAATCTAATTAGGAGAACCTAAATAGTTATTAATCTAGTATTACTTAAATATATTTCAGATATATATTATACTAATATTCTAGAACTATTAGCCGGCTTAATATTAAGTGCCTTTATTAATAATATAAAGTATAGGCTTGTCGGAAATATAGAAAATATTAATAATAATAAAGTAATTAAAACTAATATTATTTTTTAGATTAAACTTGAATTATCTAGATAATTAGCTATATTTCTGGTATTACTTATAGTATTTTATAAAGTATTTAAGGGCTTCTATATTAATATTATAGCCTGCTTATTCTAATATATTTCGGAGCTTACTAATAAATAGATAACTAAAATAATAATATAGATATTATAATTCGACTTTTATAAGAAAGCAAGAATTATAAATAAAGAATTCGGAAATAAAGCCTTATAATATAATAAGAAAAAGTAAGAAAAAATATCTGAAATATTATATTATAAGTATATATTTTCTAGTAAAAATAATAAAATAATTAGTAAGATTATTAAAATAGATCTTTAGCTTATTTATATTAGCTAAACTAAGCAAAAATAGAATCTTTAAAAATATAATATAGAATTATACTTACCTAATTAGTATTCTTACTATTATAGATCTAATACTAAACTAGATATTAACTTAATCTTTAGTAGTTTTATTAAGTTAGATATTATTATTAGTCTATTATAAAGTTTAGAATTAGTTAGAACTAGTAATTAAAAATCTAGAAGCTCTAGTATTAATTATAACTTTATAAAAGTAATAAATATTATATCTTAATATATTATTAATTATAAATATCTAGATATCTTTCATTTATTTAATAGGCTTTAAGATATAGTTTTTGCTTATTATCTAGTATATAAGAAAAAGAGAAATAAGGTTATTTATAAGAGTATTAGTTATAGAAATAATAGAAATAGAAGTAGTAGAAATAGCTAGAAAGCTTTTAATAGAAATAAAATAGAAATCTAAATAATATTTCTTTTCTTTATTCGTTTTTACTAATAAGGCTTTAAAAGTATTATTCTCTAGTTTATCTTTATTATTTTTATTATTTTCTTTTTCTTTAATTTTAGTAATATACTATATATAGATATTACTAAAGTATTTATTAAAATTATAAGAGTTTCGAGATCTAAATTAGTAAATATTTCTATTCTTAAATCGAGCCTTCTTAGCCTCTTATTTCTCTAATATATATTTCTATAAGTAGTATTTGAGTTTCTTATATATAAAATATAACTTTAAAATATAATTATTATAATTATAAGACTTAGAATAATTATTATAGGTTTCAAAATTATAACTTAGTTTATATTAATAATTTCCGGATAAATAATAGCTTAGAGAATTTTAAAAATAATATTATTAATTAATAAAAAGAATCTCGGTATTAATTTATTATTTTTTCTTATAAGTAATAATAAATAATTGGAGCTTATTAATAAGTTAGTCGAGATTAGAAAAAGAATTCGAGATTATATATTAGTATACTAGTATATTTTAATAAGAAATAATAATCTTATTATATAGGAATTCAATATTTTATAAAGCAAGTACTAGTCTATATTATAATTTATATAGATTATTAATTAGTAATTAGATAAACTCAAATATTATTTTTTCGAGATATTAAGCTATTATAATTACTATTATAGTAGTATTTTACTTATCTAAGTTTTAATATTAGAAATTAGGGCCTTTAAAAAAACTATAAATATTTATATAGGCCTCTTTATATATATATTAAGAGAGCTAATTATTATAAAAGTAATTTTATACTAGTTTCTTTAATATAGTAAGAAAAGCTCTTACTAATACTTTTTATAGAAACTCTATATATTAGTAAATATTAAGGAAAATAGCAAGTTTTTAGTTAAAATTACTATTAGTTCTATTATATTTCTATATTTTAATATATATTTTTATTATTTCTCTAATTAGTTTATAATAAGAAAACTATTTAAAGAACTATTTAAAAATAATAAAAATAATAGAAAATTATTACTTTTGGCTTTTTATAATTTAATACTAATAGAAATAATTATAGATAATAAAGAAATAGTAAATAATAAAGAAATATAAGTAATAATTAATTTAATATATTAATTTCTTATAATATTATTATTTAGGAATATATATAATAAAATAATAGGGCTTACTTTAAAGTTTTATTTAGTAATAATAATATTATTAGTAATCTAAATATATTATTCTTTTCTTTAAATAATATTAACTAAGAACTATATAATAATAAAATAATTATAATTATATTTAATATAAATATTACTATATTATAAAATAGCTTATAATTAATATAATATATATTAATCTAGTTAATTAAATATCTCGAGATTAAAATTACTAAAATTCTTTTTAAATAATTTCTAGAGATCCTTATTAGTTAACTTCTTTATTTTATACTAAAATAATCTAGTATTAAGGTAATCTAGGATTTCCTTATAATTAAAGCTAGTTAGGTTAATACTATTTTTCTATTTCTTTATTTATTTATATTTATTCTAAAGATTTACTATCCCGAATTCTTAGAATTAAGCCTTTTCTAATATATATATATAGTTTATAATAAGAGGAATTCAAAAATAAGATAATTTATAGTAAGTTTATAGAAATAGTTTAATAATAAAGATATCTAGATATTTAGATATCTAGTTTAGATACTAGGTTTAGATACCTAATTAAGATATTAAATACCTGATTTAGATACCTAATTAAGATATTAGATACCTGGTTCAAATATCTAATTAAGATACTAGATACCTGATTTAGATATTAGATATCCCAGATATCTAAAAATATTAAGAATATTAAAGTAAATATTTTGCTCTTAAATATTTCATTTATAATAAGAAATTTAGGAAGTAAAATATTATAATTTTAGGAGAGTTCAAAACTTAAAAAACTCGATTTAATAATAAAATCGAAATAGTAATTAAAGAGCTTTAAGGATATATATAAGATATATATTCCGGAAAGAGTATTTTATAAATACGAGTATTATATAAATAGAAAAGATAGTTTCTAAGAAAGTAATCTTGGCGCTAAAAAAAGTTAGTTTTAAAAAATAATAAAAGTTAAATAAATAGATAATTAAATAGCTAATTACTTATTAATTAATAAGAACTAGAGTTTTCTTTTTTAGGCTATTAAATAATTTTTCATAAAATTAATAAGTAATTCCCTTCTTTAATATAGCTAGATTAATATTACTAAGGGCTACTAGATACCTTTTTTAGTATAACTATTCTATTTCTAATCTATAAATACTAACTAATTAGTATTAGTTTACTAGTAATATATAGTACTATTATATAATTATAAAATACTATTTATATAAGATTAATAAAGTTATTATTCGGAAATAAGAATTATAGTATTATAATACTAATATATAATCCCTAAATTTACTAAGCTTAAATAAATCTAGTTTACTAGTTAAGTTACTTATAGAACGCGAGATTATATAATTATATCCCGTATTTCATATCTCGTAACTATATATATAACTCCTAAAGAAATAGCTATATTAATACTAATTTCTTTATTATTATTATTTTATTAGCTAGTTCTAGAAATATCTAAGTTTTATTTCCTTTTTTTAATTAGGTAATATAAAAAGTATCTAATTAGGTACTTTTCTAAATATTTAATTAAATTATTCTAATAATAATAAAGATATTTTTTTAATTAATATTTCAGTTATTAATAATTTTGTTTTTTAATAGCTTATTTACCTTATAATAAACTACTTTCTAAAAATTAAATTAATTAGAATATAAGATATA
This sequence comes from Hyaloscypha bicolor E, assembly GCF_002865645.1. Lineage (NCBI taxonomy): Eukaryota > Fungi > Ascomycota > Leotiomycetes > Helotiales > Hyaloscyphaceae > Hyaloscypha > Hyaloscypha bicolor. The sequence goes on along the minus strand of NW_020194685.1, from coordinate 2,143,257 downwards.
TAATAATAGAATAATATATAAATAATTAAGATAAATAAGCTATAAAATAATACTTATAAATATAACTAATTCCAAGAATTAATTCTAATAAAAAACTAATTAATATCTTTTTTTAAAACTAGAAATATCTTTTTATATATTTCCTAATATTTAGCTAAATATATAAAATTCTTTACTTAATTAAGAAATATAATCTTATATAATTTATATAATTCTAATTATAAGCTTTATTTAAAATAAGAAACTGGATTTATAGTATCTAATATTTATTTATATATTATTATTTATTATAATTTTATATTAAAATTATAAATTATTTTTAAATTATTTAATAAAGATAATATTATAATATTATATAAATCTTTTAAAAAAATTTATAAAAATTCAATTATAATTAAATATAAATATTAATTAATAAAAAAAACTTATAATTATAAATTTTTATATTTAAAATCTTAATTTATATATTAAATATAATATATATATATTAAATATAATATATATATATTAAATATAATATATATATATTAAATATAATATATAACTTTATATATTATTTTTATTTATTATAATTAAAAATTTATTAAAAATTTAATTTTTTTAAAAAATTTAAAATCTCAAAATTAAAATCTTTAGTTTTATAATTAATTCTTTAAAAAAACAAGTTATATAAAAATTTAATATATATTATAAATACTATAATAAAGTAATAATTTTATGATTTTTTAGCTTTATAATATTATATAATATAAAAGTTATATTAATATTAATATATTTTAATTAAAATTATTAAAAATAAAAGGATTTTATAAAGTGGTTCCTTTTTAATTAGTAAAAGTATTTTTCTTAAGCGCGTGTTTTGGTGCGGGGAATCGGTTACGGAAGCAGTGAGAGTGAGAACTTCTCACCCTTCTAACAAACTTTAATTTTATAGATCAAAATCAAATCGATCGATTAATCATACCGACTGACTATGTTTTTGGCCCGCTAACCTCCCAAAGCGAGCCCCTAAACTTCGGACCCAAAATTTTTTATTTTTTTTGGATCACCCTCGGGGGGAAAGGGGTCTTTGGTTGCACGTCTGCAAATGTATGCCGCGCTGTTGCCCATAGCTTTGCAGAGTCATTATTAGAGCTCGGTTTGTTGCACGTCTTATTTACGGCCAAGACGCCAGCAGGCCGTTTAGCTCACTGGGATGATTTGGTGTAACGATACAAGGACCTAGGGATTATTGAAGGCGGTATTTCTCCGCCGTCCGGGCAAGAAAACGTGGGTTCGTATATTGACTTTGAGATCCACTTTTGTGCCACCGGTCTCTACGCAGTAGAGTTCAAGCCCGCTCTTTCTCTCATCCATACAAGAACTCACACAAGACTCTGTTGCACGCCAGCAAAGTAACTTTTTTGCGAATACACATGGCTCTGACGAACTAAAGTATATTATTACATCATTAAATCGATTGAGTCTTGGAAACATTTCGTGAACATGCTGGGGCGAGAAGGACACACTTGCAAAGCGAGGTCCCTGGCTTCTAGAGCTGGGAGACTGGGGAGGAGGAGGTAAGGTCGAGTCTTTGTTGCACATTGCACATATCACGTCAGCCAGTTACTTGAAAAGCTGTTAGTGAGCTAGACTATTCGAGCCACGAGTACAGGCCCAAGACGGGCAGCCTCGGCGAAGAGGGTAAGCATTTTGAGTTTTGAGTTCTGTCAAGATAAGAAGAATGGACCTGCCCTCCAATCATGTTCCTGCCTGAATATTAAACTTTTCTTGGGTCCCGAAGAAGTATGATCGACGCCCCGTTTGTGTATGGCTCCCCCGTGATGGCTGAGTCAGAATCGTGTCACAATGGACAGAGTTGAGTTCACAGCGCTTTTTGTCGCTCATCGCACGATCAGGATCGCCGATTTCCGATTTCCGATCTCACGTTCCAAGATCTCTCTCCGAGACTCGATGTTTGAGACTCGGAAATCGGCAAGGAAGGTCGGGAAATGTGTGAGAATTGGGAGGTGCCTGATTTGGAAGGACCCTGATAGCGGCCGCCGGGAGCTAGCGGCATTTTCCTGCCACTCCCCATTGTCCCCGGAATGGTTTGAAGGTCTTCTTTCAATTCTGCCAAGGGAGCCAAGGGTACTCTTCTGAACGTCAGCGTCTTGGGACTCTGAGGAGACTTGGCTACAAAGCGACAGCGATTTCCCTGAAACGAACACTTGAACGGCTTGTTATTGTTCACTCTGGGGAGTGCAAATGCCCGCCGATAGATGTACTTCGGTTACAGGAAACCAAACATAACCAAATAAAAGTTCAGCTTTAGCCGAAGGGGCTTCGCACTCCATACTTGCAATGTACTCAGACGTTCTGAACCTTCAGTACTTTCAAGACCCGGGAGCTACCTGAAGACTTGATTTTGATCTTGATTTTGATTTTGAATGTGCTGAAATTTCCGGTCTTCTGGCAAAAAGAGCCTCACTCGAGGAATAATGTCGATCGTTGTCAAACGGCGATGGCTTTGGTGGGGGTTTGGCCGGGTCCGAGCCACGATGACCGGCCCACCCATGCCTATTCTGCGATGATGCGCTCATCATTGCCTACATCGAACATCGGTATTCTCGGCAGGCCAGAAGACGCCTATTTCTCAGGTGGGAAATTGCAAAAGCCATGATCACCCGGCTTCTGGCAGGATTTGCCACATTGGTCGTTTTAAAATACATATCACTCGTGTGTGTCGGCTTCTTACGCTTCCTCTAGGTTTGCAGCCCTTTGTTGCTTTGCGGAAGGTCCTCAAGAGGAAGTTTGTGAAGTCGGGGAAAGGGGAATTCCTGAAGAGGTGGCGGGCACAGGCCAGAGAAATACAGTACTCGAGTATCCTCTTCCGACGCTCGAGGCACAAGGGCAACAGGGCATCAACCGGGACCCATGACCCGGTGCATACGAAGGAGCTGTGATTTTTCTGATATGGCTATGGCTGATGTATGGCAGAATGAGGACAGACAGACAGACGACAGACAGGTAGGCAAGCAGACAGACGGAGCGCGTCGTGTGCCGGGCTGCTGTTGGCTAGCAACAACAAGAAGTGCATGAATGTCGCGATGCAGCCCGAATTTCATGATTGAGAGCCGATGACGTCGATGGACGCGGACCCCTGCACTCCCGCCGCCCTGAGGGATGTTGAAAGGTCTGGCTAGGTAGGCCAGAGCTCTGGCTTTCGAGGTACGGCCACCTGGGCTGCTGCTGCACTGCTGCAGTGCTGCAGAAGGACGAGAGGTGGGACAGGAGCTTGCCGTGGCTGCTGCTGGCCACTGGGCACTGGGCCATCGAATCAGCAGCCGTCTTTGGCCATCGAAATCTTCATCTGTACCCCTCCGAACCCCCTCCTTCCCGGAAATGCCTCCTGTGCCTCCTGTGCCATGCCTGTTGTAGCACTAGGATCCACTCTCGCCTTGTCTCCAGCTCAAAAACAGCGTCGTGATGGTAGTGACCCCTCCCCTTCTCTGCATCGACGGTCTGGATTCTTGATTGCTTGCTGCTGCTGCTGCTGCTGCTGCCCTTGTGAGGACTTATAATAATCCAAACACCCCTCGAGTAAGGATCGACATCAACATCCTAATCTTCACCGCCTGCAAACTTTTGTTTGACTTCCGCATACACTGGCAGCCTTGCTGTTGATTGTCCCACAGGCATTTGCTATCTACCACCAACATTCACTCTTGGGACCTACGGAGTCTCCTAGTTGAAGTCGAAGTTGAGCTTGTGGACGCCAGGCTCAACTGACCTTACCACTCTTTGCCCACTCGCGAATTGCCACTACCACGCACTATTGCGGCTGCCGTTGAACCCCCCAGAACAGTTGGGACTTTTGTGAGGTGAGAAAGTCCGACTTCTGCAGGCAAAATCTCTCTCCTCTCTATCCACAGCAGCAGCGCGATCCATCCGTCCACTTCTCTTCATTGATTGGGGCTGCCTGGGCCATTCATTCACATTTGCGGTCCGTTGATTATTTAACCCAGCTCCCGCTAACGCCTTGCTTTCGCGTTAGAGGCTAGCGATTCCCACCTCCTCGACAACGAACGGAGCGTCCATTCACGAGCCAAACCTCTTCCTTCCCTCCTCCTGCCCTCCATCCCTTCACCTCTGTCCAGATATTGCATCTGCAGTCAGGACAGCAATCCCTCATCATGGCGGAATTCGTACGAGCACAAATCTTCGGCACGACCTTCGAGATCACCTCAAGGTATGCGGGGCCAGGCGCGGGCGGGGTGTACGCCACACCATGTTTGCGAAAGACGAAACTGATTTTCTCGCAGGTACTCGGATCTCCAACCGGTCGGCATGGGCGCGTTTGGTCTGGTCTGGTGAGCTCAATACTTCTGCTACAATTGATGGCCCATACTGATACGATTGCGAAGCTCTGCAAAGGACAACCTGACTGGCCAAAATGTTGCGGTTAAGAAGATCATGAAGCCGTTCAGCACCCCTGTCCTATCAAAGAGAACCTACCGAGAATTGAAGCTCCTAAAGCACCTCAAGCATGAGAATGTATGGCCTTGGATCTCTGCAGATGATATCATGTGCTGACGCACTGCAGGTTATCTCCCTCAGTGATATCTTCATTTCGCCGCTCGAGGATATGTATGTCCGAGGCTTTCCGCACTTCCTGGTGGTTTACTGACAACGCCTGCAGCTATTTCGTCACCGAGCTCCTAGGAACCGATTTGCACCGACTCCTCACCTCCAGACCTCTCGAGAAGCAATTCATCCAATACTTCCTGTACCAGATCTTAGTGAGTACACCAGACAGATCCGCGAATTAGTTCGGGGCTAATCCGGGAACAGAGGGGACTCAAGTATGTCCACTCCGCAGGTGTTGTCCATCGCGATCTCAAGCCCAGCAACATCCTGGTCAACGAGAATTGCGATTTGAAGATCTGCGACTTCGGTTTGGCCCGTATCCAAGATCCCCAGATGACCGGCTATGTCTCGACGAGATACTACAGAGCCCCGGAGATCATGCTCACATGGCAAAAATACGACGTCGAGGTTGATATCTGGAGCGCCGGATGTATTTTCGCGGAGATGTTGGAGGGCAAGCCTCTTTTCCCTGGAAAGGACCACGTCAACCAGTTTTCGATCATCACCGAGCTTCTGGGAACGCCACCAGATGATGTTATCCACACAATTGCCAGTGAGAACGTAAGATTTTGCTGTGAGTGCTAATTGAGGTAAATGCTGATCAGTTATAGACCCTGAGATTCGTTCAGTCTCTTCCCAAGCGTGAGCGACAACCATTAAAGGACAAGTTCCGCAACGCGGATCCAGCTGGTACGTTTCCTCAATCAGGTGGAAGTTTTATGCTAACAACCTTGGTAGCCATTGATCTCCTCGAGGACATGCTTGTATTTGATCCCAAGAAGCGAGTAAAGGCCACCGACGCCCTGGCACACGAATATCTCTCCCCATACCACGACCCTACGGACGAGCCATCAGCAGAAGAGAAGTTCGACTGGTCTTTCAATGACGCGGACCTTCCAGTTGATACCTGGAAAATCATGATGTACGAGCAACTTTATGAATACCAAGATGAGACGTCCTAGAGGAATAGTGCGCTTTTCCATCGCACTTTCTTATTGGATCGGAGGAACAGCAAGAAGTGTGCATGACTGACTCGGTATGTTTCTGCAGGTATTCCGAGATCCTTGATTACCACAACGTCGAGACTGGCGGTGATAATCATGTGATGCAAGAGTTTACGAACGGTCAATAGTGTGTTTGCAAGCAGGTCAATGAAAGTACAAAAAATAGTCGATGTTGAGTCTCCTAGCCGCCGGTGGGAGGTCATCTGGGCTTTGCATGGTATGGATGGTCGGGAGCGGATCAGAGCTGAACTTGGTTTCTTTTCCTGTGTTTGTTGGTGGCCTCATGGGCTAGCAGCACTAGCCTGGCCTTTACATGGGAATTTCTCCTACGGCGTAATACGAATATGCATGGACTGGGTGGGCAATGGTCAATTCTTCTCTTCTTGCTTCTTCAGCGGTCCAAGAACGCAAATGCTTCTTCTCGATGTAGTAGATGACGGAATGGAAAGGGAAGTGCAGCCAAACGTCCTATGAATGAGTGCACGAGAGGCAGAGCATTATATGTGGTGGGCATCTCATGGGAATAGAACGAATGACATCAAAAAAGACATGAAAACATCCAATGCTCTCGTGTGTGTAACGGTGACTCGTATCCTCTCAGCTCGATGACTACAGTGGCGACCCGAGGCAATGTACTCTGTACCAATTACCAGCAAAGTGGCAATACCCTCGTTCCCAATCGGTGCTACTCTTCCACTCCCCTCGAAGCAGCTCCAGCAGTATTCGTCAATGCCACCCACCGCTTTTTGGCATCTAGGTCCAGGCCAAGCAAGTGGGAAGTCAGCAACAACGCTCTCTGCCACCCATTTGCCTCACAATACCCTATCAGCGCCGCACCCACAGATTACGTGCATGGCCCTCGTCTCAGCACAGCATCTGCATCTCTGGATCCAGATCTTCCAGTGGCGGTCGGGAGAAAGAAGGAGCATCACGTGAGACCGAGGATGCCTATCGCACGCCCCCTGGTCCCTTGGCAGCGGCCGTGCACCGCTGCTCATCGCCGCTCCGCAGCATTGCGCTGGCCTTGCAGCGACAGAAGCAGCGCAGATTCGTGGGCTGTCGGGGCTTGCAGCACGCAGCGTGCAGCGAACGCAGCATTTCATCGCTCTCTCTCTGCTCGTGTTTTTTCCCGTCGAGAGTATGTTTGCGCGTACGTAGCGGTCAAGAAAACTTCTTCTATTTTCCCAAGGCAAAAACAGGCATTGGGTGTGTGCAGGGTTGGTGGTCCCCCTCCCTTGGGCTATTTTTATTTGAAAGATCTCTGGTGGCCTGAGACCGACGGTTTTTGAGGGGTCGGAGTCAAAACTTTGTTTCGATATTTGGAGGAGGGAAGGTGTTGCATTCCGACCCATAGAAATCGACGACGCGCAACGACGAATCGAAAATCCCACGAGTTTTGAAGGAAGAGGTGTCATCATGCGGTGAGCGCTGGCTATTTTTTTTCGCGGGTACCTATTCGATAAGAAGAAAGATTTAAGAAGGGGATTGGGATTGGGATTTGGGGTGGTGTGGGCATCGGATAGCCATCTCAAGATGGAGAGCCCGCACAGGGAATCGGAGGTATCTGCTACTGCTCCCTCGAATGTTGAGAGTGTGCCGAGCAGTAGCAATGGCAATGGGCATGGCTTTGTACCGCTGGTGACGGTGGTGGGCTTCCATCATGCGAGGTGCGCGATCCTCGATCCCGAGAGCATGGGCAGACAGCTAATAGGTTCATGGATAGAGGACCGGAAGTCGAGAGTTGGTTTGGGGCCGAGGAGGGGACTGATCCTGCGGTTGATAATGAGTGGCCTCTTCTGCCGTTCATGGCATTGAGCGATGGCGCGCATGTGTGAGTCCTCTTTCCGGATTGCGATGGACTGAGCTGATCTGGTGGGGTTGTAGGAGCACAGAAGATTTCTCATACTTCACACTTCTCCGACCTGCGCGCGGCTCTGTCCCAGCTACCTCCCTCTTTGGCATCTCCTGTACTCGACAAATGGACGCCTCGCAACTGCTCAATCGACCGGCAGACGTTACCCGCTCCACAGTTCAGAAGGCCGTCGTTGTGATAGCGGACTCGCCGCAGTTCTTTGGCATGCTGAGAGAGAGGCTGGGGGTTGTGACCAAGGCCTGGTTCGCGCAGAGGGAGTTTTCTGATACGGAGATATTGAGGAGGTTCCAGGAGAGCTTGCAGGAGGAGAAGGAGAGGGGCGAGGGGCTGGCGGATGAGGATAGGGAGGAATATCTGGGCATGAGCTTGAGAGAGCTGGTGAGAGAATTCAAGTCGCAGACTTTGGTGCTGTTCAAGTGCTGTTTACTGCAACCAAAGGTACTCCTTTCTATCATAAGGAGAGGGAAGAGTTGTGCTGATTGAGACAGATGCTATTCTTTGGATCACGGTGTGAGAGACTTTGCATGATGCAATTCTCTCTGATCTCCCTAATACCTGGTCTCATACGGAACCTACAAGATTGTGCGGATCCGGACTTGGATCATTATGAGAAGCACCTTGTGAAGCCTGCGAGTTTGAAGTCAAGCGACAGAAATTCGCTCTTGACTTACATGGGCTTACCGCTGCAAATATTTGGCAAGGTAATGCAACTGGTACAGCAATTGGTTTGCATACTTGCTAATACATTCTTAGGGGAGCTTATTTGGACCTTATACCCCTTTACAACAACTTGATATTCTGGCAGATTACGGAACAAAATCATATATCGTCGGTTCCACGAATTCCCTACTGTTACAACAAAAAGACCGGTACAGCGACATTCTCATTAATCTAGATAATTCGACTATCAACATTACCTCCAGCTCTTTGCGAGCTGCGCTCGCCCTTTCCGTGGCGGATCGACGGTGGATAGACTTCATCACTCAGTCCGTGAACGACACTTGGGACGAGACAAACCCTGGACGGCCGAAGACAATGGGCTACGTCGGCTCAGAAGAATTTATTCGCCTTCAATTCGAAGAATACCTGCTCTCCCTCATCTCGGCAGTAAAATGCCGCAACTACATGAATCACCACGCCCACAACCCCAAAATGCTACCACAAGTCGAAGGCGACCCATCCCATGACTTCGGCGTCGATTGGATCGAAGCCTGGAGCAGGTCCGAGAACTACAGAATCTGGGATCGCTACACAGATAGCCATCTCTTCGATATCGTGGAGCCCAAGCATCCTTGCGCAGGTGGCTTGACCATCGACGATGTGCAGAAGCGGATGATGGAACAAGTCAAGGAATTCCACCTCGACGAACGCTTTGCTGTTGGCAAAGAAGTGCTAGGCAGGAATCTACAAGCAGGAAAAGAGAAAGCAGGTACAGTATTCAACAAATTGTACGCTGATATGGAGGCTTTCAGAGAGACTCAAAGGAAGAAACACGAGGAAGCGAAACGAGAGGCGGAGAAGAATGGCACTCCGGTTCCGAGTCTAGGCTTCGCAGCTCCGGATCTGAATGGAGCGCGACAGACGGTACAGAGCGTAGGCAGCAAGGCAGGAGCTTACATAGGAAGCTGGGGGACCTGGATGGGGGAGAAGCGGAAAACAGGCTGGGGAAGAAGCACATCTAGTTCAACACCAAATCCGCGAAAAGAAAAAGAGAATGTCGCATTACCGGTTAGGAATGTAAGGATCGAGAGGTCGCCCGAACCGATCCCTGAAGCTGTTAGGCCGAGGACTCAGGAAAGCTACGAGGAGAATCTTTTCGATGCCGAGGCCGGTGCTGGGCATTCGAGTTCTGGGCTCAAGAAGTTAGCGGTACATCCGCCGCCCCACCCCTCCAAATTCCACGAGTCAATCGATGAGCCGATTGCTGTTCCTGCGGCGGCTGCTGATGAGGTCGGTCAATCATCGAAGAAATGGGAGGACAGCTCGCCGAGGAAGGAAGATGCTGATAGCCGGGCAAAAGCCGTTGCCGAGGCCGTCGAGGCTGCCACGGCAGCGCCGATTTCGCCGTAGAAGTTTGTATTAGAATTGGAATTGGGCAGGATCCGATGGAGCGGATAGGGGATAGGGTATGGGTTGGAAAGGGAGGTCGGCCTGAATCACAGCATAGCCAGCAAACAAGTAAGCATTACAGCATGGGTTGCGGCGCCAGGTGTTACTTGGTGAATTTTTGAAGACGATGAATGATATGATATGATAATTTATGAATAAGAAAGACGTTAACTTTGATTTTCTGTTGATTTCGCCTGACACTAAGCTTCTGCCCTGCTTGTATCTGAATATTTGGGAGCGCTTACCCAATTGCTCCATGCACTCTCCAGGACCACTCTATTCCTCAATCAACAACCGTCTTCCGCACCTACCAAACTACGTGATTCTACATCACATAATCCTCCCTCTTAACGGCAAATTCCCACTTTTCCGTCCCGCAATCCTGCAAAAAGCGGACCCTGCGCCAACTGCCTGGGCCCCAGAGCACTTCCATTTCATCATAGAACCCTACTTTATCAATTACTTCCCTGCCACCGAAATCCCTCACTCAATCCAACTCGATTCGAATTACAATCTAAATTCCAGATTCGAAACCTAGAACGGTCGATGGGAGAGGGCAGATTTGCCATGGTGATCTCAGCATGGGAATTCAGAATACCATCGTACGATGTGCAACAAAAATAAAAATAAATTGGGGATGCAAAATGGTTTAGGTGGAAGTTGTGAGTCATTGATTGAGGGGGAGGAGATGTGTAATAAAATGGGTGTTTTGAGGAGAGTGTCCGAGGGCTACTTGGTGCCCAGGGCTCTGAGTTATGGGGGAATTCCAGTGTCTAGGAGAAAGCACAATGCTCAGTAGTATGAGTGAGGCGCAGAGATGTAATGTATGGATTTCGAGAGGAACAAAAGGCATGAGTAATTGAAGGAGGGGAGTTGGTGTGTACAAAACTCATCTCTCTTATTTAGAAGGGAGAAGGAGGACGCTTTTGACATCCCTTCGAGGCTGTGTCGTTACAACGAGCCACTTTCTCATCAGCCTCCGAATTGCTTCTTCAGAGGGAACGTGTCAGCCCTCGTGGCTGTATGTGAGATGTGCAATAAAAACAATAGCATTCCTTTGCTAGCACCTATGAATCATCATAACTAGCCTCTAGCCACAAAGCGTGTTCTGAGGAGAGTGCCGTGAGCCTTTTCAAGCTATCATTGGCTGCCTCCCAACGTTGCCATAGAAGGGCGGGATCCGGTCTCCTCCCGATCCAGACAATCGGCCTGAACCCAGATATACTGTTTTCTGGACTCTAATTGCTGTACAACGCATCGCGGCCCATAGCTATTGAAGCAGACTTCCTTCGTTCGGTACACGTGGGACCGAAACCACTCTAGACCTACCGGATCTCTGTCACTAAAAACTACCTCCACCATCAAGCCTTGATTTCCCACTCTAACAAAAATGAAGGCGGAACCCGGGTCTCGAAACACTGCGTCTTCCTTATGTTCTTCCGAAGTGTTAATTTATACGTGGCACAGAAACCCCCCCTATCTCGCTTCGCTTAACAACAAACCACAAAAGCCTCAAGAAAATAAAAGAAAAGAAAAAAAATCCCCACAGAAAAATTTGGTAGGGCTAGAATATCAAGCAAAGTGGCAAAACAGTTCGGCACACCGCCTCCTTTTGAAGGTCTTATGTTACGTGTGCTTACATCTGCCCTGTTTCCAGGAAGAGTTGATATTAACGAGCTTCTCTTAACCGCTCTAACTCACCGGAGAATCGCTAGCGTACTTGGGAAAGTGAGGTACCGTTCAGCCACGAAGTCGGTGAGTTGATGGGAAGAGTTCTTATTTTGGTATATACGATTCACAGACGGAAGTCTCGCTAGGTAAGTGCGTAATGTTATTGAAGATTGCTGGCAGCATCGTCACCGCCACCTTCGATATTAAATTTCCAACGGGAAACAGAATTGCTGTTATTTTTTTTTTTTCAAGAGGGGCAGGTGTCAAATTTCTTTTAATTCGTGCTAGTTTGAGATGGTTCTCCTTACTGAGTTTTGATTTCTCTGATATCATGTCCCTGTCGACGCTAGACGACATCAACGCCTTTCACGTTGAAGTTCTGATAGGAACATGCGAGTGCCCTCAACGTTTCAATGCGGCTCGGCATCATGCTCCCAACCACTCAGCGTCTGATCAGATTCCGAGTCCAGACTGGATACTAATCTCCTTCCAAATGTTCACTTTCGAAAAGGACATCAGAGAAGTAACAATAGATGACTCTCTATCACTTCTTCAACCGCATTTCGTAGCCGAAAAGTCCTGCAAATCCACCCACGGCCCCCTCGACCAATCCACCGTATTTAACCACTCCAAATTATCCAGTCCGTCATCAAACCCCACATCCAACATCGGATCATACGGCAAGCCATTCTCAAATCCATTCGCCTCACCGTTCGACTCCTGACTGCTCGCAGGAGGCGCAGAACTCGGCGGACTGGGGTTGAGAATCTGATCCAAGATCCTCTTGATAATCTGTCTCATTCTCCCACAGAGTTGGTAGTTACCTGCCGATGGTTTGATCCATTCCAGGAAACCGATGAGGAGGGAGAGATTTTGGACGATTTCGGAGCGCGGGATGCGGAGCATGTGTTGTGTGCCTTGAGGTTGCTTCGTTTGTTTCAATAACTCGACGCAGAGGACGCCGCTGGATGGGATGCCCCAGCACATCAGCATCCAGTCGTAATCGTGGTGATGCTCGCTGAAGCGGTCTCGCTGGACCCAGATCAAGACAGTGAGTTCTAGCATCTCCCGTGCGCAATCGACCATGGATTGTCCATCTAGGATGTCTTGCTTGAATGCTAGGCGCTCGAGGAGAAGTCGGTGTTCAAGCATCATGAGCCGGAGACAGAGACGCATCCAGACTTTCACGTCAGGAACATCCAGGTCCGAGACGTCGGCCATATTGAACTTGAGGTAGTTAGGAAAGGAGTCGTATGTTTGTTCAATTCGGTTCATCAAATCTCTGCCGTGATATTAGTATGTGTCGAAGCGCGATAACCTGAACGCTTACTTGATGATCTTGCCTGTGATATTTTGCGGGTCTCCAAGAAATAATTCGAGAGCCTCGTTCAGGATTGGTGCAAGCAGAGTGCGGGTGCGGACACTGCTGTTAATATATATTTTCTCTTCCCTGTTCCAGCCGTTGGAATCAAGTGCAGCAATAGCTCTTTGAAGCTCTTCTCCACCTTTCATGAGAACTTCGTCGCTGACATCTAGCGGAAGTTGAAGGTGGCACAAGCGGTGGCACAAAGCCGGTGGCCTGCCTGTGAGAAGGGAGTTCCCCATATTGCAGATAAATGTTGCATTAAATATACGCTTCTTCATTTCCGAGGTGAAGGTAACAGGTTGACCAGGCGTCAGGCGATGAAGTCCTAAAGCCGTCGTGGCACTGACAAGATCTCCAAGCTGTCTCCACACTACCAGACCTATCAACTGTTAGAAATGCCAATAGATGCCAGAGATATAGAATACTTACTGACATCCCCGCTTATAACGGTCTGAAGGATCAAGTTCTTCAGTAATAAAGCAACCATAGGAACATTGATAAGATCCATATAATTAGAAAGTGTGATGCAAGCTTGGACACAGTCCTTCAACTCAATCGAGAAATTCCTCCTACTCCGCCTATCGCCTCGTTGTGAAGAGAAGAAAGGGTCCCGTTCCGGCAATGAGAGCACCGCAGTGGTGAGAGCACCAAACACACCACCGAGAGCTTCCCACCTCATATTAGCACCACTGCAAGAGATAAACCACCGCTCGTAGTCCTCGAACTCTTCAAGTGCTGTCTCAGCATTCTTGCACAGGGTTGTTGACATGGCTTCGAGTTTTTCAGGGCGTCGGGGTTCTGCTAGCTGCCGTGCATATGTTGTCCAGAGAGAATTGGCCAAGTCAACATAAGCTTCTTTGGGTAATTCACACCCGTGGCACTTCTCCATGTACCAGCCGAGAAGAAACCTACAGGTTTGCTGGTCTGGGAGAGCATTGAGGATTTTGGCGCCGAGGGCTACTCTTGGAGAGCCTCTTGGCTCCTTTCCTGCTAGCATGAGGAAGGTCTGGGATTGGAGACTCTCATATGAAGCCACATATGGGTCCGAGTCGTTGGAGATTTGGATATCATCATGCCCGAAGTTTGAGCTGTTTTCTAGGAAGACGGCCGAGAAGTTTGTGGGACCTGGGCGAAGTCAGCTGGATGTCCTACCTTTGAGTAAACATTGGCAGTGTACAACAGACTTCTTAGGAAGGACAACATGGTGAACAAGGACAAAGAGCAACGCGATATGAAATCCAATAACTTCCAAAAGGGGTTCGGTATGCGTGGAGACTACTAACCAAAGAATCCTCCGGACTTTATGAAAGGGCCCGACTCAGGGTTCGGCTTAGGGCAAGTGTCTTTAAACACAATCGAAGCAACAGGAGAACCACTTGAGCCGGTAGAAGGCGTGAGAGGGGCTTTAGTGATTAGGGGTTCGGAGCGAGTTCCTGCGTCCGGGACAGGCCGTGTCATGGGGGCCGCCAAGTAGACGCATTTATTTGTGAGCTGCCTTCTTCGACATCGATCACACGTGGGGAGGGTATGGTCGCAAGAGACCTTTGCTTTCCGGCACGGTTCGCAGGCAAGGGTTCAGGTAAGTCTTCGTCCAACGAGGAAGCTTCGGTACAAGCTTACCTTGCTGTTTTCCATTCCGGCGTCTTGGGAGACCGCCTCTGGGGCCGTTCGAAGCCATCCCGCGCCACCCAAAGAGAAAAGAAATATGGGTTGGGGGAGCTGGTAACTCGGAATTGGGAGGTGAGCATTTGTCCCGGCAGGTCTCAAGCGAGAAGGTTTGGGAAGGGATGAGGTTTTGAAGCGGGATTCTCGGAGCTCGGCATCGGGGTTCACGCAGAAGCGGAGTTCAAGTCCCTGGTACACGAGAATGGGTGCAGGAGTTGACGCACGTTGTAGCCGAGAACACCAAATCTTCTCCAAAGGTCAACCATTTCAAGATTATATAGAAACACCGAACTTAATGTGAATATCTTAAAACTTACAGTATAAAGGCAACTTTACATTGCCTACTAAATATATTAGACATATAATCTCTATCGGCATTCTCTATCACTAGTGTTAAGTACACTCATTCCTCACCCAATTTTGGGTGGCTCGGTTAACTGGGACCCGTGCGAGAATTGCTGCACCTCCTTGTGGTAGCTCTGTAAGCAATGGATCAACGGCCTTGGTCCTACCAATGAAGAGCTTCAATGCGGCTAATTGACCTTCCGTAACGAGGGCCATCACAGGGGTTATTCTTGCTTCAGTGACTTCACCCATATTATTCCACGAAATGCTCAAATTTGGAAGCGGAAAGCATGTTTCTAAGACTCACTCAAACTTGAGTTTGAATCTTGACTCCCCCCCGTTTCCTTCCTACTCTTCATTTCAGTTCTAACTAGCCATCACATTGTCACCGAAGTCGAAAAGCCCTTTCTCCCAGAAACCTCCATCAAGGGAGGGCATTGATTTGGGAGCTTGTAGGCATTTTCTTCTCTAGAAATCAGATGGAGCTTTCCACCTCGGATCGCAGGACTATTTTCCACCTCCTACGAGAGAATCAAGATCACTGAGAACTCTCGACCGATTTATTCAAGGAAGCTTTTGCATTCTTAATAGCATGGGTATCATAGCACACCCCCACTAGCCACCAGTCATCCATTTCTTTCCCATTCTCCAAGGCAGATCCGCAAACCCCGTCATCAGTACCATCTTGTCATCCCGACCCCAACCCATCATCCAAACCCTGCCAGTCATAAACACGCAAAGAGTCGAGAGAAAAGAACTACGCAACCCGGTTATTCCCGCGCCCCCGACCATGAAAAGACCAAAAGCAAATTGGTATTTCCTCTTTCCTTGACACGCAAACTTCTATGTTGTATCTTTCAATGTCTGACGCCTCATACTTTTCTCTCGGGACCGACGAAACGTAAGAACTAAAACCGAAAGAAGGAAAACCAAGGCAAAAAAAAAACAAAAATGACGTTAAAATCACATGTTGGTATTTGGGTATTGCGCGCCAGGGTATATCCAGCCAGTGTTACTTCACCATGACTATAGGAAATAGGAGAGGAAAACGCATTCAAGAACGCGGTGGGCCAATAGGGCCTGGGTATCCTGAGTTGGTAGAATGAGAGGTGCTTGGGCGTCCGCTATCGCGCCCGCTGTCGATCGAAGCCCGAACTGTGTGTTTGGGGGTTGCATCGCCTGGATGTTGGAGTTGAGAGGGTTTGTGATCATTGCTGCTCCCGCTGCCATTCCCAAAGTGGCGGGTGGGCCATGGTGTGGTATCGTCGTCCGGCAAGTTGACACCACTGTCGTTCCATGGGTTGCGGTCCGCATTGAAGCTTCTTGTTGACTCGATGGAGATCAAGGAAGACTTCGACACGTTGCTGGAACCGTTCTTGAAGAAAGAACCAGCTGGTGAGTGAGAGCTGTTCTTGCGACGATCCAGGAAGGAAGATATCGAAGACATGCTACCAGGTTTGCGAAGCTTGTCGAAGATTGTGCTGCGCTCCCGAGCAACTTCCTCACCAAAGGTAGACTTAGTTGGCGAATCTGTAGATACAGGAGGAGCATGTTGAAGAAGCTTAGAGTCAAAATATTGAAGAGATTCCTCAAACGAATCTGACTTGGGTCGCGGGATGGCACCTTTGACGGTAGTAGCTTCGATACCAGCGGCTGCCAGGTTCGAGTTCAGAAAATCAATTGCATCCCTGACACCCCCGGCGTTGTTTCGAGTGAATGTCCAAAGGAGAGTCACGGTAGGCTTACCATCTTCCGTAAGTTCATTTTCATCTTCCTTAACATGTACTTCAACAACGTATTGTGCCTTCAGCTTGGGGACCAAGTCCTTCGTGAATTGCGTCGACTCAAGGAACTTGATTAATTCCGGAGTACTAGCAAGGACCAGCTCGTGATTGTCGGGGACCATGCCTAAGAATTCGTCCACACAATGAGGAACCTGCCATTCCGGGCCAGAGATTGTGACATCGTCGCTAGCGGTCTCGGTGCTGGGGAAGATAATCTTGCAGTTCCACTTCTTCTCCAATTCCTCGAGCTGACCTAGACGTGCAATGAGTTGTCGGTGATACAATCGATCGACGTTAACGGTCTGGGATGTGAATTCCGAGTCAACTCGGTCGACCATATCCAAAATCTCGGATTTGACAAGCTCCAAATTTTGAGCGTTGCGAGCAGGTGTGCGGCAGATGACATTGTCAACCTTGATATCATCGTCCTCGCGGCCCACACCGCCACGGTCCATGGCGTTGGAAAACTTGACAAAGACAGAATGCTTCTTCATGATCCGCTGGATGTGTTGTCCTCCAATCCCAATGATACGCTTATGATATTGGTCCGGAACATGGAACGAGATCGAGGCAGGCATTTCTTGCTCCACCAACATCAACCCGGACTTCATAGCCTCATAGTTTGCCCCACAAACATCGATATTGAAGTTGTACTCGTTGAATCCGTCGAAGATGATCTGGACGCTGCTTTGACCCATAATCTTGTTGATCTTGCCATTCTTCTTGCCACTGACGAATTCCTTGTGCTCATTTGCCAGCTCAATCTTAACCCTGATCTGATATTGGGATCGAGTGACGAATCTGATTTCCGAAATGACCATCAGTGCTGCTTTGACCGCATCATCGGAACCTGTAATTGTGAAGGTAAGCTTGTCAAATGCCACGTCAGCGTCAGAGTTGGCGCAGATGTCCGAGAGCATAGTTCGAATATCGTTTGGCGAGGGAAGACGTGAAGTATCGGCTTGCTGAATCCACCACGAAGCACTGTAAAATTGGCCGGTCTGCCATAGAGTTAGCACAATCCTACATTCAGTCTTGGGGTGATTACCAGAGACATGACATCCCTAACAGTGCGCTCCACGTGAAGCCCCTCAACACCTTGAATACGGATCATGCTACGTTGAGAAGCCAATGCCGGGAATTGGATGAAAGTTCCATTGGTTTCCATGATCTTGCGAACTTTATCCAGTCTGCTCAACAGGATACTATCGATCTTTGCCGCAGAGACGATTGCATCCTTCATGAAGATCCTTGTCCTAGTTACGAGTTCGTGTATCTTTTGCTTCGCTAAGGCGATGTTCTGCGGCGTATCACCAGTGATGAAAATCTCTTCTGGGTTGCGTCGTTGAGCTCCAGTAGGGCAGTATCTGTAAACTTGCGAGAATGGAGGCGGGAAATAGATGGCCGTATTGGTTGTTGACTCGATAAGCTTGATATTCTTCCGAGACCGTCCACATACAACAGTGTGAAGGGATAATTCGAGCATGGTGCCATCGACTACACGTCCGAGCTAGATTAATGTTAGCAAATAATATTCCATCCATCCATTTCTCCAGAGAAAGACATACGAGTCTATCAATGAAGATTAACACTCTTGTCTTGGCATGCTCTGCACTCTCCATGTCTCCATAAATAGCGACTCTCCATCTTTGATCACGACCGGCATCTCCATTTGCGTTTTGTCCGTCGACGAGGGAGGCAAACTTGGGACCGAGAAGAAAGACGTCCACCCCACAGAAAGCTGCAATCTGATCGAGATGTTCCACCACGTGTGACTTCAGAGCAGTTTGAGCTGTGTCGATGACCAGCTCCCCATCGACATCTACCACCGCGCATCGCTTGAAAGGTGTCAGTATCAGCATTCACATAGCAGAGACTCTTTGACTTACCAGTGCCAGCGGCGTGTCGTTGAGAATAGTCTCCCTACTCTTGTGGACGAGCTCCGGGCTTCCGGAGAGGCACACATTTGTTACCTGTCCTTTGACACGCTTGGGCTCGGATGATTTGACATAAGCTTCTATGGGTAGAGGACCGCTGGTGAGATCTTTGCAGAGCTTCCGTAGGTTCGTGACATTCTGGGCGTGGACCGGTAACTCATAGATCGGGACATCGTCTGGCGCGTCTGCGGGGTGTGTCCACCGCTCAACTGCCCCTACGGTCGCGTACAAAATATCCTCAACATTGGGGCCAGCAAGGTCCGAAGCAAAGGGTACGTTGAAGGAGTAGTGTATAGGGGTCTCTGCGGACGTTGGCGAGAGGATTGGGGAGGATCCATTGATTCCCTTGTGTTGAGGTGTGATGGCGGTCATATTCATGTTTGGCCGCGACATGCCAAATCCAGGCCCCATCCTCTCAGACCAATGCCGCATGTTCGCTAATTTGTTCATCGTGAGGCTTTCGTCGAGGTGAAGAGAGCGTGGTGGTGGGAAGAGAGTCTCGTGCCTGGGCAGGGACAGACAGACGGGAGACGAAGACGATTCGGCTGATGCTGGATCAGTAAGCTCAGCTTCGAGGGTTTTAGCGAGAACACGCTTCACTGCCACAATTCGGGTTCTTGGCCACGCAGGGGGTTCCAGGCAAGGAGATTGGTGCGCACACTTTCTCGACTGCAAGCACGAAACAGGAAAGACCAGAGAATTGCTTTGTTCTGCTGCGTGGAAGCAAGATTATTGCGAAACAAAGCACCCTCCCTCTAGGTACAGCACAATCGGCGGCGTGGATGGGCGTTGCGGCTGTGTCGCAGGTGTTTTGTTTCGAGAACTTCGAGAAATCAACTGTGGGCTGTTCTGTTGAGTGCAGATCCAGGTCCTGGTCCTGTTGGTCATCTAACAACCCGGGGACCGACCCTTCCGGGTGTTCTAGCAGACCCAGAGACTTGTGAAGCTCTTCCTGCCCAAGATGCTGTGTCGATGTGATGACGGAGCGCCTTCCCCGTATTCGTACGCTCGATTTTAGTCCTTTGTTGAAAGGGCACCAGTCAAGGCCTCCTAGGAGTGAGAGCAAATCAGAGCTATCTGAACATCATGGAAGTCAAAACCCAGATCCATTTTGCCGTGGAGCCCAGCTTGGATTGGTTGGCCCCCTCCCCGCAATCTGATCTAGAACTTCATAGCAGCATCCGTAAGGACCGTACAAGCATCATCGTTCACATAATAATTGGTTTGGAGACGTAGCTCCTTGAGGGGCAGTCAAAGTTTTACTCCGAACAGAGTTGGTTGAAGCTCCTAATGTACTAGATAATTTAGTTCATTCATATCCTCGAGGAGCGGATTTGGTTGGATGTCACGGTCTCACGAACCAGAAACATCTCGAGTGCCGGACTTGTGACAGCCCATATGGTTCGAGTACCTCGTAAAGAAGCTCGTTGTTCAGTCCTGATGTTGATCTGTGCATTTGGGTGGATCGACAGGGCTCGAACGGAAGCCATCCGCAGCCTTGGTCAGTTCTGTAACTGTTCACCCCCACGCACACGAGCCGTCCTCCATATTGAAAAATGTTGGTTCCAGCAGTAGTGTTAGAAGGGTTGGTGACTTCATGCGCCTTAGTTTCTGTAAATCAAATATTTGCATCCTCTACGCATTTTCGGAGCGGACTGCCGCCAGCACCAAATTTCCGTAGGGTAATACGATGGCGAGGAGTAGCCAATGAGACATGACTAGGAATTGTGGAAAACCATTCAAGACCCCGATTTGACTTTCAAACATATGCTACCATGTTGAGATGTTTCTATAGCTACTTGAAAGACTCTTGAAGGCGGTATTACAGATTGATGGACTCGGTTTGTGTGACGTAGAGCAACACTTTTCACTGATGAACTGGATGGCGGAATAATTTGAGGAGTACTTCTATTTTTGAAAGCAATGCAAGAGCGGGCTACTCTACAGTACGAGTTCCAATGGTGCGTTAACACCTTCATCTCATGGCAGCAGTGGCATCCGGGGAAAGCTCTTTGGTATGGAAACCAACTGAATGCCTTCACACCAGCCACACTCTATGATCATCGAAATCAACGTCAAAAATGCTCTTTCGATACTTGAACTTGTTAATCCTGACATTATCACATCCATCATGCTCCTCTTTTCCTCGTTTTCCCTACTGTCGGTACACTTCCCTCCGAACATCGTCTGCGTATACGAGCACAGATGACTCCCTAGCTCTAGGTCTCTCAATAAAAGCAATCTCAGCTGGTCTTCTACTGGGAACCTCCTCGTAATATCGATCATCTTCAACCACAGGGACTTGGCGGCGGGGAATGGCATCCATGGGTCGAACGCTGAACTCTCTTTGTGATTGAGGAATCGCTTCTCTGCGAACCTCTGGGCGGACACTTGACGCGTATTCTCTTGGAGGTGGCTCCGGGCGAACGCTTTGAAGTCTTCCCGCGTATTCCCTAGGAATCTCATATCTCACTGCTTCCGGTCTGGTGCTCGGTGCTCTCTGTACATGTTCGCGAGGTGCTTCACTCATCTGACGACGCTCCGGCGCATCTCTGACTTGCATGTACCCATCTCCAGGGGGTGCCATTGTAGGGCGGTCCGAATATTCTCTTTGGCGGTAAGAGCGGTATTCTGGCTGGGCGGGAATTGTATACTCTGGCTGTGTAACGACACGTCGAGGGACAGCAACAGGTGATGCAGGTCTTCGATAAACAACCCCGTCTTCTTCGTAAGCATCGACCGGAATACGGCTTGACACGGTTCTGACCGGTGCTCGCTCGTAGATCACCTCAGAATCGCGGTATCGGATGGGAGGGGCGACAGATTGTCTGATGATAGGTGCTGGGACAGGCTCATAGTACTTTCGGCCAAACCCGTCCATCACAATGCGTACAGTCTGTCGAGGAGGGGCCATAGCGATTGGGGAGCGTCGCTCACGCATGATCGGGGATCTAGATCGTTCACGATCTGCATCAGGACGGACGCTGGCTCGAACGGGATAGTACCTGGGTTCCTCCTGAACTCTGCGATCAACAATGGCCTGTGATGCTGCTCGAACTGTACGAATTTCACTTGCACCATAAGGAACAGAGAAACCTGGCGGGGACTGAGGTCGTCGTGCATACTGTCCAGAATCCACGCGTCGATACTCATCATCTTCTCTCTCAACGCGACGGTAGACAGGCTCTGGCCGACGCAACTCAGGCTCATATCGATCTTCGTGCCGCTCATATGTTCGGGGACCTCGTACTTCTTGAATTCGCTCGGTGATGCGCTCTTGCGGCTCTTCCTGGGGTTCTTGTCGGGGCTCGTCGTAATTGAGTTCAGCTGCAAATTGGCCGGATTGCCGTTGTCTCTTCTGAGGGCGGGGCAATGGTGCTACTCCATACGGCGAAGGGGATCGGGGCTCTGGCTTGATATATGGCGAATCAGGTGTATCAGCTTTCTCTACTGCATCTTTAGCCTTCCGCTTGTTCTTCTTTTTCTTTTCCTTCTTCTTTTCCGAGCCTTTGCCGCGATTTGGGGAGCTATCCGTGCTCGAGATTCCTGACAGGTTGTTACGAAGGGCGGTAACCTGAGCAGGTTGCGCCTCATCCATGACAACAGGTCCTCGAAGGATAGGAGGTTCTCTTGCCGTGGCCAAGGGAGAGACGCGAGCGGGCTGGGGTGCAATCGGTGATAGGTTGTGTGCTCTGACCAGGGGCGATGCTGGTAGGTTCTCGAAGGCTTGCTTGAGAAGATCATCGTTCGTTCTCTGCATCTCGTTATAATTAGCTATCTGAGAACCAGGTCGATCCAAAGAAATGCGTGGTGCTGTCAAATTGGGGCGAGGTGTGCTGACTTGTACTTGTCTTTGTGTGCTTATATTGGCTGAAGATTCTTCAGCATTCACTCCTCGGGAATCGCTTGGATCGGACTTGCCCATATCTGACTGCTGATGGTGAAAATTTGAAGCCCTGGCCATGTCGGAGGAGGATGAGTGCTGCTGCTGCGAACGACCAGGCGTTGCAATTTGGTTATCATGGGATAGTGAAATACCAGTCATGACCACGTCCTGGTCACCAACATTGATTTGAGTAGAAATTTGCCCAGTAGGACGTTCGCCAACCGATACTACATCGTGTGACTGAACCTCCACAGGTTCTTTCTGACCCGCTGATGGGCTCGAAGGCTCTGGTGTATCATACTGACTTGAATAGAAAGTATTCTCGTCAAAAGAATCACTGGCAGATGAACGAGCACCAGCAGAAAGTTCTTCTGCTGCGGTGGAAGGGTGGACGATTGCAAGTGCTTTTGACAAGACTTCAGAAATATCAAAATTGGGGAGAGACTCAGACGTTTGAAGCAATGCTTTTGCCGCAAGACGCTGTTGCTCGAACTGTTCTCTCAAAGCCCTCTCTATCCTTTGTCTTTGTAATTGGATCTCAGCTTTGATAAGATCGTCAGACTTCTCCAGCAGGATAGGATTGATTTCGGCCTTGGAAGACATCGGGATATGTGCGCCACCTGCAGAGCGTTGATTATTTGGGGACTTGTTGTATACAGAAGGTAACCCTTCGAAATGCGAGCCGTTGTTAGCTGTCGGGTGCGCAGGCAGGTCTGCGCAAGGCGTCGAGTGGTTTGGAGAGGATACGTGAGGTGGATTATTTTGCTTCGAAAACAGGTGTGGTGCAATTTTTATGCGAGGGTGAGTCCCGGCCATCACAGCATCTCGAAATTGTACAATTCTTTCGTACTCCAAAATCTCACGAAGCTCGTCTGCGGTCAATGTCCCCCCATTCGCAACCGTCGGAGCAACCGCGACTTGCGCCATCTTGTACACTGCAAATTAGTCAGGGATTAAAATATGCTGTTAACAAAAGCTCCGACGAGGGAATCCAAGAAATAGAAGCAAAGTTACGTAGAACGCAAGATGTCGATGAGTTGCTAAAACGAGCGATGATTTCGATGAATTTGAAGTGAAGGATGAAGGAGGCTTGCGACGAGACGCAGTCCAATTTCAAATGCGGCAATACCCGGCCAAGCTAGCTCTCGGCTCCGTTGCCTCTTTGAGCTCTCCGTCATTCTCTGGAATGACTCTTGTCCTCCGAGGAGCTCATGCGCCACTCATGCTACGGGTTTCCTAATTGTCAAGTTGTTTTAAAGAAATCCTCTCCCTCCACGAAGATCCCCACATTGTGTTTTCGGAAGAAATTTCGTCAACAAAGAACGAGCCATGGCAGACAATCGGCCGGTCTTCTTTTTCGATATTGACAACTGTGTAATTTTATCCCTTCCCATGTTCTGATATTAACTAACGAACTTTTGGGCAGCTTTACCCAAAGAGTTGGTATATCTTGGGTGAATAGTTCCACTACTCTTACTAACAATTGCAGGTAAAAGGGTTCATGACCACATGTCTGAGCTCATCGATCAATACTTCATCAAACATTTAGAGCTGAGCAGGGAAGATGCCTACAGGCTTCATCAGGAGTACTATAAGACGTACGGTCTAGCGATAGAGGGGTTAGTTCGTCATCACAAGATCGATCCATTAGAATACAATCGCCAAGTCGACGACGCTCTTCCTCTTGAGTCGATCATCTTCCCGGATCCAACTTTACGGAAGCTGCTTCAAGATATTGACAAGAGCAAGGTCAAGCTTTGGCTCTTTACCAACGCTTATGTCACTCATGGACAGCGGGTAGTGCGTCTGCTGAAAGTGGATGATTTGTTCGAAGGAATGACCTTTTGCGACTATGCTCAGGATACGATGATATGCAAGCCTCACCCAGAAATGTTCGCGAAGGCAATGAGGGAAGCCAACGTCAAGGAGATGAAGGACTGCTACTTTGTTGGTAAGTATAAGCTACACGCATAGCGAGATTGGAAATTAACAACTCTAGACGATTCCTTCTTAAATTGTAAGAAGGCTGAGGAGCTTGGCTGGACCACTGCTCATCTCGTAGAGGAAGGGGAGCCTGAACCAGCCGTGAAGGCTTGCAAGAATCAAATCAGGCACTTGGAGGAACTCAGAGCTCTTTTTCCACAACTTTTCAAGGCCCAATAGACACTATTTTTTGCAGAGGAGATGGGAAAGTATAACCACTTCAGCTGGATGACAAGTTAATTCAGTGACAAATGGCGTTTGTTATCTTTAGACCTAGAATAGATGAAAGATCAAGTGCCATTCCGTGGCTAAAATCCATCGACCGGGAATGTATGTACGCCGTAAAACTCCGCCCAGGGTATTTCCAAACGCCAGCTGATGCTCAGCATAGTGTCGCTAATGGGCGATATGGTGGGCTTCAATTCTCCTAGGCCCTCTCGGTCATCGAATAAAGCACGAAGGACTATGCGCTAAGTACCTTCTCTCGGGATGTACTAGCTAGGGATGTGGCCCCATGGTGAGGTCGATTTGGGCCGACGGCTCAGGATCCTCCACCTCATGGCCGCTTCACACTCCTCAAGACAGTGTCTAGCCTGGCAAGCACAGCTTCTTTCTCCTTCACTGCTTCCTTCCGCTCCTCCTCAGCAATCTTCAGCTCTTCCTCCAGTTGCTGAATCGTCTGCTCCTGATCCTTCTCATTGTTCTCCAGTCCAGGAAGTATTGAGATCAGGTATTCGATCTGCTGTTCTTTGAGAATTAAATCTTGCGCGAGTTCCTTTTGCCCGTCTTTGAAGACGTCAGCAGGGTAAGGGTCAACTGAGAACATCAGCCTCAAGTCATGCTGTGTGGTTTGTGCCCGAATCGCCTACCGTTTCGGTCTCCTGGATCTTCGCCTTCGTTTTTCTGTTGCTGCCGCACCGTATCGGTTTTGCTCAAGGTCTGGAGATCGTGATGCTTGTGGACGTAGTAAATGGATGCGACAAATTGGTTGGCAAGCTGGCAAGAACTGTTAGCAGACTCCAGATCGGTTAGATGACGCACATACTTGGTCCACCGCATCCTGAAGCTGTGTCAGTATGTCAGCCATGTTTGCAATGGGAAGTGGTTGTTGAGATGGAATTGCTTGAAAATGGACGAGGCTGACGTCGAAAACGCGCCAAGCACAGCTGCCAAGCGGCCAATCAGAAATAAACAGGCTCCATCAATTTGCCGACCTTCCTCAACCTCACTTCCAAACAAACTTCTATACAACCACGGAAAGTCGTTACCTTTAAAAAGAGCCATTGCGTTTAATTACCGGAAAGGCTTGCATTTAGTTCTTCATAATTTGAATTTCAGATAATATTCCTCCCATGAAATCACACAAACATAGTTGCCCCTTTTCCACATGTTTCGGCCATCATACCAACCACGGTTGCTCCGAACAGCAAAGCAATCACTCTGCAAATACTCAACAAACGGGGCCACGGAGGGCCTAGTCTATCCTGACTCACAAAGCCAAAGCCACCATGACCTCCCCAGCTTCCTAGAATACGCCACCCGCATAAACATGGACCCGAAGAGCACCACTTATGTCGGAACACACTATGAGTACACCGTTCAAAACGCCCTAGAACGGCTCGGAATATCTCTCAAACGGATCGGCGGGAAGTCCGACTACGGGATTGACCTTCTTGGCACGTGGTCTGTTCCGTCCGCACTCCAACCGCTCAAGGTTCTTGTTCAGTGTAAAGCTTTTGCAAGGAAGATTGAGCCGTCTCAGGCGAGGGAGCTGGAAGGTGCGTTTGTGGGTGCTCCCATTGGTTGGAGAGAAGCTGGAGTGCTTGGTCTGTTGGTCTCACAGAAATCGGCCACAAAAGGGGTAAGGGAGGCTCTGGGGAGGAGTAGATGGCCGATGGGCTATGTGCTCTGTGGAGATGATGGGAAGATTCTACAAATGTTGTGGAATAGAAAGGCGCAGCAGGAAGGTTTGGAGGGTATTGAGGTGGGGTTGAAGTATGGGGGTGGCGATCGAAATGAGAAGGAGGTCATCCTGATGTGGAAAGGGGAGCCCATCTCCGGATGATCATCCCCACTGATTGCGCTGAATGACCCTAGATCCAACACGATTGTTTGGACTGCCAGCCTCTGGGATGGCAATCAGCCTGATTCATCTCGTGGCCAGCTTGCCAGCAGGTTACAGCTTTAAAAAGAGCCGTGCTGTCCTCCTGGTGCTATCCAACAGACACACGTCACGGCCTCCTCGTATTGCCTCAAAGTTCGATTCGATCTTCCAATCATCTAGGTCGGGTCCGTGTTAGAGTACCAACCATGTGTCACCAGGTCATAAAAATATTCGAATGCGGTCATAATAAGCCGTCGAAAGCAGTGAGATGCAAAAGGCCAACAAGCAAATGCGGTGGGATCTTTCTTAGACAGGATCTTGAGAATACAAAAGGGCTTTGTGTAGTAAGTCGCTCCGTTGTAGCGAACAGCGCCTTGCTAACTGTTCAGTCTTGTCGAAGAGCGGCGACATTGAAATCAGTTCAGCAGCAACGCTCAGTGGCCGGAGCTGGTGAGGGAAAGGATGAGGGATACTGGTCGTGAAGGTCAACAGTAAAGATTCACGGTGCAAGAAGTTTGGCAGCGAATCAACTCTATGAGATGAGCACTGCAAGCAATTACGAACGATATTCTCCATTGGCTACAGAAACTGGGCCAGCCGTACAGTGTAATGTAGCTGAAGCCAAAGCCACTTCTTTTGCTTCAATGTATTCTTCTCCTCTTTTACAAATGATTTTTGGTTGCGTTTGCAAAGGTACCATTTGTGTGTGTTCTTTCCATCTTCTTCCACAATTCCATTGCTTATCTCCATCATCCCCTGACACTTCACACACTGGACACTAGCAAGAATCTACTGTTTAACAACTACCCATTGTCTCCCATGTCAACTGGTCTCTCTCCCTCCATCCCACTTCTCCCTTGGCAACTCCTTTTCACGCCTGGTAACTTCACTATTCCAAGTCAACCGCGCGGTAACACGAGGCTGCCAGTCTTCTTTTCGATACTTTGCTCAAAGCGAAGCTCCTCGGAAAACTCAGCACCCTGTGACAAAGTTGAGCGACGGATGTCCATTTCCTTCTTGTCGCAGTGGCCGCAGTGAAATTTGCCTATGTAGAGTTCTGTGCGATAGCCAGAAGAACCTAGTTGTCGGTGCCTGTAGAATAATTTTTGTTGCAATGCTTTGTCTGCTTTTTCTGCGTTCTTCTTTCCCAAACCGAAGAGGGAGAGGAAACCTTTGCGCTCTTTGGCTGACATTTTGTCGAGGTTAGGGAAGATATTTGTGGTGGGAAGCCTCGACAGATTTCAAGGGAAATCACAATGATAAGGGACACAGTGCGCCGGTATGGTTGGGTTGCTTACCTGCTGGCCTTGAGCCGTGCAACTGTACAATGTACGAGCTGAGATGTGGACTTCCTGCAGAGAAGTGGGGAGTATTGAGAATTTAGCAGCAGCCGAGGAGATGTGAAGAGAGTTTTGTGTGAAAGTGTGCTTAAGAATAGGCTAGGTCTAAATTCCCGGTACCAAAACTAGACAGACTTTTCCATCTTGGAGGCACAAAGTATGGCCGACATGGCATAGCCATCACGTATAAAGCCGAGACCAGCCAAATGTTAATTGATTATAAGATGTGAAAAATACGTTGTAGTACGGCGCCGATACTTGATATGTTAGGAAAATATCACAAGGTAAGTGATGAAATATCTGCGATCAAAAGAGGACCCATGTGATTTCAGGAGTGTTCATCGTCAAATGGATATGGAAAAGAAGTTTTCTTTCTAGCTCTAAACCTTAGGTGACCAGCAGTAGCACATTCAATAGACTTCCTTCTGGACTAGCACCAACCCCTTCTTCTCATTTAACCTTGCTTCTTCGTCAGAAGATTTCTCCCAGCCCTCCTTCGCCATCCTGAGGAACTACCGAAAATCTTTCTCTCCATTTAGCTTCACAATCCGATGATGAAGCACCAATATGCCTTTGCACTCCACACACTGCAGATTGGAAAAGCACTCCTCCTTAACAACATCATATCCCTTCCCATACATCGCGTCGGCTCCCCGCGGACGATTCACGGTGTTGCACTTCTCCGATGCAAGCTCCTCCTACAGTTTCCGAAGCATGAGTTGCCAGTCCTTCGAGATCAGGACCGGTTTCGCTATTCCCTGCTCCTCCTTCAATTGCTTGCTCAAAGCGCATCTCTTCCTGTATCCCCTCCAGCGTCTCTGGAAATGAGCAATAGGAGGTGGTGTTCGGTTGAAAGTGAGGACAGGAACATGGATTGTATTTTTCTTCAGTTCGGTATCCTGAATTGCTGAGGTCTAGCCGTTCGCCGCAATTATCGAAGGAGAATACCATTTTGTTCGGAACGACTCCACCCTTCCTTTTCAGACTGCCTTTAATCTTTTGGAAAAGAGCGGCGAGCATGTACTTAGACTTTAGGGTAACGAGCACCGGTGAACTGATGACATTGGCGAAGGGTGGACTGGCCATCTTATGTGGAAGGAAAAAGTCAGTTATTAACGAGACTGAGAGTTGGATAGATGAGTAACTATACCGTAGGCACTTAGTGTTGAAAGCGGACTGATAAAGGTCGGCAAAATGCAACCGAAAATCCTTGGCCCTGGAGGAGCACGGACACATTCCACCTTTATGTCAGGAAGACGTTATATTTTGTCTTCGAGAGTCTGACTAGGGTATCTCTAGCATAGATAGTAAGATGCTCCTCTACCAATAAACCTAAATGTTGTTAAAGATGACAGCGAGACAGCGGGAACTAATAATGACCAAGGTTTCGCTCACTTCAGCGTGTCAAGGTCCCAGAATGTTCGCCCGATGAAAACGAAGAAGAGGATAAAATTACAAGAAGATGATGCAAACAAGTGAAGAATTTACCATCGACGAGGGCTGAAATGGCGAAAACGTGAGAGTGGGTAGATCCAATAGCAGCAGGCACAAAAAAAGAGGATACAACAATGTCGAGAGCTTCAGATGAGATTCCTCCTCGGCACCACTTAGTCTACCAATTCCATTTGCTCTCGAAAGAAATTAGCCTCTTTGACCATCTCTTCCTCCGTTCTATTCTTCCTCTCTGACTCCTCAGGCTTCGCAAACTTTCCCTGATTCACGGGACGACTCCTATCCCAGAGTGCACCTCCAACATTACCCTCCTCACTCTCCATTCTGTCGTAGATCTGGTCGTTTTGAGGAGAATCTTTCGGTCTAGGGATAATGTGGACATGAACATGCGGTACGGTCTGACCCGCTGATACGCCATCCTGCATAGCGACGTTGAATGCTCCATCCTCAAGCTTACCCCCGAACCCCCCCTTCTCCGACTCCGGATCCTTAAAGTAGACCTTCGCCAACATCCTTTGCACCTTCTGGACGGTCATGTAAAGATCGGTGACTTCATTGGCATTGAGATCTGTGAACCGTGGGACAATGCGATTCGAGACGACAAGCACGTGACCTGGGAGAAGGGGCTTGATATTGACCAGGCAATAGGAGTGTAGGGTGCTGTAGAATACCTGACCCCATGTATCAGATTGGGAGATATGATGAGGGGTCTAGGGAATGCCTACCTGGCTTGTGATCTCATACGGTCCAAAATAAGTGAGCTTCCAGGAGTAGGAGCTCATTTTGCGGACCTGACGGGAGAAGAGATGGGCCCTGGGGGTGTGAAGCAACAAGATCATAACCCTCAAGATCGATGTCCTAGATGCTCTTCTAAGAGGTTAAAATTGGATGGTTGACCCGTGTCTGAATTATGAAGCACAGCGACAGGTAACGAAGTTGAAGGTGGTCCCTGCCTCGCTTCTCATTTAGAACTAGCAGGGGTCAGCAAACCACTGTTTTCGAAACAAACCAACTTCGGACGACCTCCTTCTCCACACCCCTCATCTACGAGAAACATCCCACGAGAAAGCGTCAAACTTCGCTCACAGTACATCGAATGAACACCGCTTGAACCATGTAGCCCCAAGTATTTTGTTTATCCGACACTGTGCTAGTTTTCGACTGGTGCAGCTTGGTGATTTCGGACGCTACCGAATGGATGCAAATCTTAATGACGGAGGAAGTTTCTCCGCCTCATGCTCCTTTCATTTGCAAGGCCATTGTATATATCTTGTTCTATTTTTCTCCTTCTGCGTCTCATCTGCTATCAGTCCTGATCAGTCATTCTTTTCCATATTTCTGTCTGGCCTATTAGCGCAAGCTCGCTGTCTATTCGTTTCATCAACTGCTTAGCCAGTTCACATTTCGTTCACTCTTACCACCATGTTTCAACGTCTCCTATTCTTCAGCTCCTTAAATCTCGCTTTTGGTAGCACGATACTTTGGGATGGACGGTTCAACGATATGACGTCCAGCACGGAACTCGACAGTTGGTCTTGGTCGAACCAAGTTGGCCCTTATCAGTATTACATTGTTTGTTTCCCTGCCCAAGCTTACGAACTCCTACTCAATTGTTCCTAGCATGGCTCGGAGAATGTGACGTCGTATGTTAACCTCGACTCTTCCTTCAAAAATCCCGCAGACACGAGCAGCTCTCAAGGAGTCAAAATTACTCTGGATAGCACATCCTACTGGAACGGACAAACCATGAGACGAACCGAGCTCATTCCACAGACATCAGCTGCAATCAATATGGGGACTGTCTTTTATCATTTCAGCATGCAACGCCTTGCCACCGACGCTCCGAGCGAGTTCCGGGAACATCAAATAGCTTTCTTCGAGAACCACTTCACAGAGATGAAAGCTGGATGGATCAGCGGGGAGTCCGCAACTAGTGATCCTACTCTTAGGTGGGATGTCAACTCAGCTTCCCAATGGAATACGACTTGGGAAGCAGGTGTATGGCACAATATTGCTTACGCAATTAATTTCGATGCTGGCACCGTTGCGTTCTACCATTCCACAGTATGTAGTTCTCCTGATATAATGTCCCACTTCTCTAGGAACAATTAATCGAGGAATTACTGACTCCGCGTTACCTAGGGCGCTGATGACCTCGCACTTACAGTTCCTGAAGTTAGTGTTTCTGCATCGTCAAACGGCGCGGACTGGCACCTCGGCGTTCTGGAGCTTCCACGGGATGGCTATACCGATGCGACAGAAAACTTCTTCTTCAGCGGGGTATATGTCGAGAGTGGTGACCTAACAACGATCGTCTCTGGGCCTGGTTCGAACACTACCTCAGCTGGTTCATCTGCAACCTCCTCTTCCACAACTTCATCTGCGCAATCGTCGGCCGCCAGCTCAAGCCCCCCGTCAACAACGCCTTCCGCTTTTACAACAACCTTCCCAAATACCACCCAGAGCCTACCAAGTAGTACCTTCTCAACTGTCGTTAGCTCTAGTTCTGCCATTTCTAACCCGTCTGGCGACATGGGAGATAACTACGACTGTGAGTAATCATCTGGGTGATTCGTATCCATGCAGATGAGTTCTGGGACACATGCAAGGCATGTAATGTTACTTTCGATGTACATATTTAAGTGTTCAGGGTGTTTCTGGACAACAAAAATCTAGATATTGGTTAGTTGTTCCTCTCTAGCCTGTAGGACTTGGAGTCCCCGCCAAAAATCTCCTGAAAGTTTGAATTCAGAGGCAACGACTTTGATTACTGGTACTCGTACCTCAATTCCTACCATCCAGCTGCAGGTATTCAGGGAATCCACTCCTTAAGGGGGACCGATTTAACCCAATTGGGTAGTTGCATTGTCAAATGAGGGTTTCCCAATTCCCCCAGCTGCAGCCCTGTTGCTCACATCTCGCCGATGATCTCGGCCCTTCAAACCTTTTTAATGCTTGGTGACTATATCAAGTAATTGTACCATATTGTACCGGAACATTGCTAGTGCATGGTACAGCTATTCGTCCTAAAGGCTCGTATGAACCCTGATAGCACGTGGCAGAATAGTAATCAGACACAACTAGAAGTCTAAAGTGGTGATCTGACCCATAGGACACCAATCTTCCCGAAGTACCTGTACAAAGCAATCAAGGCTCATGAAAGAGGCGAGTACCTTCTGAGTAAGGTATAAATACCTGAATCTGCAGTTGAAAAGGGACTTGTTTTCGAGTCTTAATCTCCACTCAAGTTTTCTTCCTCAGAATTATTTTACACTGATATCAAAACCCCTTCGCGCAAAGGCCATGGCCCAAGTTACCGTCCAAACCGCCAAGACTCGGGTTGTCACCACCTACCCTACGATGGAATAAATCTGGCATAACGTGTTCTTGGACCCTCCACCAGGGTACCGCTCCTCTTCTTAATGCACTTCCGAGGCATCATCGGCGACCGGGACATACGTGATATTCTCTGAGCCGAAATCTCCTCTTTCAGATGTGCGCGAGGTGTTTCTCCTCTCTAAACATGTCTTTAGAGCAAAGACCCCGTGAAACACTATTTCAACTCCCAAATCATTGCCAATCAAGCAATACTGACCCCAAGGACCCAAGATCGCCTATCCTCTTCGACAATGCCGGTGTCGGTCACAACTCTGGATACGTCGACGATAACATCACTGATATGGCAGCTTATATCATCGAGTTGCTTGATCTTCTCAAGGTCAAGGAGTTAGCATCCTAGGTTTCAGTCTCGGCGGCGAAGTTGCTCCACTCTTAGGGCTCAATGCCCACCAGGCCTTGTCCAAAAGTTGGTGCTGGATGGCACCGTAGCTATAGCTGGCCCCGGTATGGAGGCAGGAATGACCGATGAAGGTGTTCAGATACATGTGTTCGGATAGGTGCCTGTTCGTGACGATTTGTTGTACTTGTTCTTCAAACCTACCGAGTCGAACAAAGCAGCTGGACGTAGCCGGTGGGATCGAAATCACGGACGCTCCAAGGACACATCCGGAGAAGATAGAGAGGGATGTGTCTCTGAGGGCATGGCAGAAGGAGGGGCAGGAATGATGGCTTTGATTGCGGCGTTGACGAAGGCGGGGGATGTTGCCCATACTGCGGACGGGTGTTACAATCGCCTGGGAATTATCAAGATACCTGTTCTGGTTGCACAGGAGCACAGTGATGTTATGATCCCAACTGTGAACAGTTATCAGCTGTCTCAGAACTTTCCGAATGCTTGGTTGTTGATCTACCCTGATCCGGAACACGGATTTTTGTTTCAATTTCCAGAACAGTTCACCCAGCAGGTCAATGAGTTCCTGGATGGTGGTAGATATTGCTACCGTCTTTTGATATTGCTATAGCTCAACATTCAAACGAAATTCAATCTCCAATACTTCCGTTCCAATGATCTATATCTTCTCTTTCCTCAATTTATTTTCCAGACATAGCCTTTTGCTTATCCTGCCCAATCTTCTGCACAGAAGGACGCTGCATAAGTCTCTGATTCCAAGCATGATAGCTAGGATAATTCTTCTCGATCTCAAGACTTCCAGCCTCATCACCAAAGATCCAAGGAACCATCATATCCCAAGTGACAAACGACAAGTCCGCATAGGTGCTACACACATTGTTATCCCCATTCCTTTCTCCACGAAAATTCAAAGAGCGCTCACCATTTATCACCAACCAAATACTCCTTCCCAGTGCTGCTCAAATGCTTATCCAACACTTGCAGAACCCGCTTGATTTGATCCTTATACCTATCCCTCGCGCTAGCAATCTTCTCAGGATGGAACTTTTCGAACCAAGCAGCTTGCCCGAAATACGGGCCCTGGCCGCTCATCTGGAAATGCAGCCATTGCTTCACCTGATACTTCTCCGGCGACTTGGTGTAAGTCAAGGAATGCGTGGTGTCGTACGTGTCAACTAGGTATTCTATGATTGCGCCAGATTCCCCCAGAGTGATGCTTGTGTTTGGGTCCTCGATTGCGGGCACGCGGCCGTTGGGGTTGAGTTTTTCGAAAGCGGGCTTTTTGAGGTCACCCATGTCTGGAGTATTGTCAATGGATGAAAGGAGAGCGGAGGCAAGAGGGAAGTTTACCCATGTACTTTGTTTCGTAAGGAATTTTCAGCTCCTCGAGGATGATGGCAACTTTCCAGGGGTTGGGCCCGGTGGCTGAGAGACGTCAGTGACGTTGTCCTGGGTGGGAAAGGTGCAATTACCATGACCGTAAAGAGTGATAGGTTTGTTACTCATAATTCTGGTTGATCAGTGATACTTAGAAAGGAATTTGATGCCAGTTGTTCAAAGAGAAGAAGGGTTTGGGAGCTCTATATACTTCTCTTGCTTAAAGCTCCTACCAATGACTTCATGTGGGGATTCAGAGATCCCGCAACTTTGGGTTTTTACCCAATGTAGGCAAGTGCTGGCGATAGTCCCTGACGCAGGTACTTGGAGTTGTTGTGTTGTCCAATAAGAAGCTTTGTGTGGATCCGGGAAAGTCTATGACGGCGTCGAAGCCTGCTGAGGAGGCTCCACAACGCTCTCCGCTTTAGATCTGGTGATCACTAAGAAGTTATTCATGCTTTGTAACAGAGACTAACAAATTATTAATATTCTGCCAAGAGAGGGGAAGACGGTCTACGCAGGTGCAGGCCTTAATGTTTGTTACACCGCCTTGAGTTCTGCTAAGCAAAAGTCGGCTACAGCGCATTGCTACAGGGCATTTCGGCGCAACCCCCGCAAAGGCGGTGTAACAAACATTAGGACCGCACCAGCGTAGATGAGAAGATGTCAACAGATTGTTCAAGAAACTGTGGACAAACGAAGGATTCCAACACCACTTGTGCCAGCGAAGCGAACAAGAAGAAAGTTGCATAGCACAAGTAGAGAATTTATGATAGTGGTTGAAGGTCAACGAAATTTCATATGCTAATTACTCCATACATTCATCTACTCACAGTCCTCTCAATAGCTCTTCAATGGTGATCGGCTTCCTGACAGCATTCGAGAATCCTTCATGAAAACTCACCCAAACCTTATTGTCGTCCTTACTATCCTGCTTCTTGCCCAGGTTTCCCTCTGCTCGAGCATTACCATCGATCTCTCCGAGAGGCATGACTTCCTCTCTGACGACTCTTCCAAAGAAGTCTTTCTTCGCTCCTAGAACTCGCTCCTGTGCATGGTGTCCTTTATTATCTTTGTTCAATATCGAAAACTCGATGTCGTCTTCGGGATTTCCGGCCTTGTAGCGCGCCTGCCTAGCTGCATTCTCGCGAACGATGATGTTTTTCTGGTATTCTTGGTCCAGTACTTGGCGGACGGCATATCGCACTGGAGCAGGCGCCCCCTCAGAAGATAAAGCAGTCTCAAATGTGACCAGTGTATCCAGTGGTCTAAACGATGTTGATGAGTTGCATGCAGATGGACAGGGAAGGGGTGTTACTCACGGCTCCATTCGGTACACCCATTGCGTCGTTCTGCTTCCGAATTCTGCTTCGAGCTTACCACGCTCAAATATGACACCGACAGCCCCCATAACATCTACGGACCTTTTGACCATCGCCTTCTCGGCTTCTTTTCTCACACTCGCAATTCCTCTCTGATCACCACTCCCACCAACAATAATGGGTTTGATCTCAGGAGTGAGCATTCTGACTAGATACGGCAGCAAGTCTGTGGCGATATCTTCAGGGCTTCTGAAACTCCTCAGTAAGGTAGCATTCAGGCTCGCCTGCAGAGCGAGAATGGTTGCCCGTTTCGACTTTTCCGCCTCGTGGGCTTCATAATCCGCTCTGGGTCCTGTAAATGGAAGCGGATCTTCCGCTTCTTCTTCCTCTCCCCACTTCGTCTGTTCGTTTGGTCCACCAAAGTAGTGTCGAGCAGGCGATGAGAAAAGGTGGTGACATGCAAGGACGGGTTGGCTCAGGTATGGTGCTAATTCGAAATCTTGGTTTGTGAAAACTCGATGCGAGCATGTATCGTGGAAATGTAGCCATTCGTATGCTGCGTCGGGCTTTGATAATATCGAGTCATCGTTGAAGGGTTGGCTGGGATACTGGCTGAAGATCTCGGTTACAATGCGATCGATATCCCCACTCGTGTCGACCATCTCTCTCAGTCTGGACATTCCAGCCTTCTTCGCCAACTCAGCAACACCCAACTGAGTCTTCGGTTGATCATCCGTGATATCGGGGACCGGATTGACAATTCCTGTTTTCGGAAAACCAGCTCCTTCCAAGAAGACTCGATTCACGACTTCTTTGGCACCTCCCCGTCCGACCCCTCGAGCACCGCCTCCCCCATGTGAGAGATCAGCCATCATGTTTTGTTCAACCCATTTTCGCGTCAAGCGTGCAGTGCCATCTTTCGTGGAAGCCTTCAGTTTCCCTGCGGCCCACTCTCCCACCACCATGATACCCCTGAGATCGCCTTCTCCGTTCCCTTCTCTACCCTTCCGAGATTCCGAGGCATTGACTCCCCAGGTAGCTTCGCACAGCCTCCGAACAGCGTCGCTGTCGCATGAGACTCCTTCTTTCTCAAAGACAGACTTCATACGTGTGATAACTGCATCCAGAGGGGGCTTCCGAACATGGATGATTTCTGCATAGTTGGATTGACGCAGAGGTCTGAGAGATGGATGATACACATCGTTGCAGATAAGTATCAGAGGTCGCATCAGTTTGAAATCATCTCCTTTCTTCTTTTTCCGGGTTTGGGTAGGGCCAACCGTAGCAGAATTCTTCTGGTCCAGGAGGATAAGGTCAATCAGAGCTTTGATGAAACCACCTTCTCCGGAGCCACCAGAACCCCCAACCACCCCGTCTACTTCATCCACAACCACACACAAGGGATGGGCATTTTTTTTCACTTGCCCAGATTTCGTTGTTATCGTTGACCCAGTCTTGACACTCTCCGTGCCAACGCTGGTCCGTATCCGTCCTTTCACGACGTCTCGACTTCGTTCGTCACTTGCATTAATTTCCATAACTTCGTAGCCTGCTTGTCTTGCGCAGACGTGTGCCAGGGTAGTTTTGCCAAGACCAGGAGGCCCGGTCAAGAGCAATATCTTTCTATGAGGTTTCTCTTCTTCTGCTTCTGCACCAGGCCGTTTAGTGACCACAGGTTTTGTCTTGCCTGACTTCGGAAAAACAAGAGGATCCCAAGCCTTCAGCCATCGTAGAACCTGTCGGTGTGTACGATCATCCCCAACCAGCTCCATAAAGTGCCTGGCTCGGTATTTCTCCGTCCACATAAGGGTTCTTCGTGGTTTGGCAGTGTTTCCAATATTCTCCACCGACGGTATCGGCTGCTCCGCACTTTGGGCTCTCTTGGCCTTGTCTGCGGTCTCTTTATTTGCTTCGTCAATCAACGAATGGATATCGATTCCGTAGTAACTCTTCTTTGCCCTTCCAGCTTTTGTAGTTGACCTAGCTGCAGCCAGTTGCTCAAAAGGAACAGGAGCAGCTTTCTTTCGTTGCTGAATCGATGTCGTACTTCCAGAGCAGGTTACTACGTTGGCGGTTTTCATAAGGCTCTTACTAAGAAAGAAAGGCATTGCCACAGGATCGACTGCCTCACCATCATCGTGGATAGAAGCGGAGATAGAAGCGGAGATAATAGCTGGAATAGATTTGGATATGTCGTTCAGCACTTCCCCAAGGCTTTTGCTAGGCTTTGGAAGCTGCTGTTCCACATCTGCTCCGACTTTATTGCTTTCGGTTACTGGTTCTTCCGGAGATTGAGACCGGGAGCCCTCTAACATCCTCCGTTTCGGCGCAGGTTCTTCCCGTACGAAATCATCCTCATCTGAGTCCTCCTCAATCAAGAAACCACTGATGGTCTTCGGCTTTCGCACGTCTGCTGGCTTCGCATGGCGTGGGCGTTTGGCCACCGGTGGCGAGGAGCTTTGAGGATACGAGATAGGAGAAGACGCAGACGGCATCTTGAAGGTGGGTGGGGAGGATGGAAATGTCGAGTCGTTTTGTGGTCTCCTTTTTGATCTCAGAGGAGTTTCTACCATATGATTAGCAAATGACAGATAAATTTCCTTCAAATGTCAAGGCACCTTCGATATGATCCGCCTCGCTGCGAAAAGTCTCCCCAAGTTGCCAGGCTCGGTGTTGAATTACTTCTCCTGCCTTGTTCTTCCTCGCGATCGTTTCCTGCTGAACGAGATGCAGAGCTTCGAAATCGTCTGAATTTGTACTGGAAGGAAGTACAACTGGGTCGAATTCCTCCTCCCAATCATGCAGGGCCGGATCCAAAGTAAAGGGCAATAATGGCGACGAAATTGAGTCCATTGAAAACACTCATTGTACTTGCGTCCGTTTAGCCTAGACGCGTCGCGTCGATGTGAACCACTTCAACGCAAGCGAGTCGAGTTGAGTGCCAAGCGATTCCGCCCCTTGACTCCCAGCCGGAGCGGAACGGAAGCCGAGACGGCAATGATGACGAGGTCCCTCGTCCTTCCCCGCATCCAGAGCCGAACAACCTCAAATACCCAATATTCCCGCGATCACAAGTTATTCCCATCAACCGCTACTTATGCCCAGATAAACTGTGTCCCACAGCAGCAGCTGGGGGGAACAAATATGGAGCAGATTGGTCCCGGGCCCCCGGCTCTTTTCACCGCAATATCGCCAACGCGACTGAGAGCACCGGCTTCGGATCCCCGATCAAAAACGAAGACGGATCATTGCAGGTGCCGCCAACGAAGAAGCAAAAACGAAACAAACCTACTTTATCTTGCTTTGAATGTGTAGAAAGAAAGACCAAGGTTAGTGACTGACTCTTCGGTAATTCTGAAAAGTGTGCATTTGAGTTTCGCATTTACCCTATTTCCGGAGTCCCAATCAAGTACTGTAGCGTGGCAGAAGTCATTGAGAGAAACTTTAACTATTTGCTTTCCATTTCCATACTTCAGATTTTTGTAACCCTTCGCTCACGTGTTTTTCGATTCAATTTCACTTTTGAGAGAATTCAAGTGTACTTCCAGGTTCAATCTCAGAATCATGAACCCACTTTTCATCTGGGATGCCTCACCTTCTGCTCCTCCAAATATATTCCCGCAATATGAAAACACGAACCCTTGCTGACCAATGAAACAGTGCGATAGAGGCCGACCTCACTGTCTTGCTTGCGAGTATCCACAGAATAAAATTCTATGTCCTGGAGCTAACCATGGTCAAGGTATAAAACGACAAACTGAGTGTAAATATGCCACCGTTGCTAATATCCTGGAGTGAGTGCCGCCAGTTAACCCTATGCATACAGAAGACTGACCATACCAGGGAGACGAATCGCTCTGTTAGTAATGCTCGACGGATGACAAAGCCTCCAAAGAAAAAACCACCGTTATCAAATGGATTCGAAGGACCCAAGCAAGCTCCGAACCCTTTTGAGAGAAGTGCTTCAAGAGGCTCAACATCCTCATCTACTGGCTTACTCTCCAATGTTCCATATTCGCACCCCACTGCTTCAAACGTCTTCGGCATCGGCTCAGAGCATCCATTTGCAAATTATTGGACATGCCAAGGAGGCCTACCGGAGACAATCTCTGTCTTACCTGAGAAGCTGCAAGCGGACATCCTGCTGGAGCGGTATTTCGAGTGTGTTGATCCAGTCTACCCAATGATACACCGGCAAACATTTTATGCCGACTATGAGCATTTCTGGTCCCTGCCCCAAGATGAAAAGAATCGGGTTGACGGTGCACTCGTCGCCTTGACGTTTGCCATGCTAGCAATGGGAACCCAATTCGTGACGACAACCTCACCCCGAGAACGACAGCAAACGGCTGAATTCTACGTCTCCGCAGGTCATCAATCGCTACGCATGAGCTCCTACCTCAATAAGGCTTCCGTCCGCTCCATTCAAGCCATGGTCCTTATAACCTACTTCCTCATAAACGACAACCACGCCTCGGACGGCTGGGCCTTCGCTGGGATCCTAATCCGCCAAGCCTATGCCATGGGCTTACACAGAGATCCCAACATCGTCTGTCCCAACGCCAGCATCTTCGAGAAGCAAGTCCGGCGGAAACTTTGGCAGGCCGTACTCCTCCAAGACACCTTCCTAACCGTCCTCCTCTCGCTTCCTCCGTCAGCTACCCATACAGACGTCAACGTCGAAGACCTCATCGACGACTCGTCCTCCATCGCAAACACTA
The DNA here is from genome assembly GCF_002865645.1 of Hyaloscypha bicolor E. NCBI lineage: Eukaryota > Fungi > Ascomycota > Leotiomycetes > Helotiales > Hyaloscyphaceae > Hyaloscypha > Hyaloscypha bicolor. The sequence goes on along the minus strand of NW_020194685.1, from coordinate 2,102,938 downwards.
ACCCCACAGACACAGCTTACATCCGGGGCTGCTGGACGCTCGCCAACCTCGTCCAAGAAACCATCTGCTCACCCCGCTCCCTCGACCTCCCCATCTGTGCCACTCCGCGCCAAAAATCCAAACTTCTCGCTGACTTCCGGGCCGTATACCGATCTTTCCCGGACATTTTTCGCTCCTGGGACGCAGAATCCATCGGCCAACTCTGCGCAGCAAATAAGCGTATCGTCCGTCAAACGTTATTCTTGACGAGCAACTACTTTCACAATGTGATGTTGTTGCATAGTAGTGCGAGCGCAGAGGTGCCTGTTAATGTGAGGGGAGCGCTGGAGGCAGCACATGACGCGATTCACGCATTTTTCTTACTGTATCAATTGTTCGAGAGCGAAGCGAAGGTGTGGTGGGTGTTTAATCACAGGGCATTCTTGGAGGCGATGTGCATCGGGAATATACTTCGAGAAGAAGCAAAGCTGGAAGGTGGAGAGGAATTACTACTGAAGGATCCGCTATTTCTGAGGGCTAAGGCTGATATTGGTGAGTACTACTTTGTTCCACTAAGTTGGTTTCTGGAGAGGGGTGCTAATTACGAGACAGTGAGAATGATCGAGATAATGCAACTAATGAGTGAAGGGGAACACGGTTCTGCCGTGGCGTTGACGAGGGTTTCTGTGTTAAGTACCTATCTGCCTGAAGCACAAATATCTCCGCAGATATCAACAATATAGCTCAGCGTGGCTGCATAATAACTACTGCAGCACGCTGCCACTTCAATGAAACCCAGTTTATCATCGCTTGCTTGCTTCCTTGCTTGAATCAAATCCCTCCCTATCCAGCACCATTGCTCATGAGCAATCTTTCCCCGTAACCGAAAAACGCCAGTCATGCTCAAACGCTCCGAGGGATTAAATAGACTATCTCATGAAAATCATCATCACAGACCCGAGCTTGAAGATGACTTGAGAAGCGAAGTCTAGGTCATTTCGTATAATCCACATTATGGTCCTAGCTCATAAGTGACTCGCGAAGGAAAATCTAGTCATTTCTTCTGTGCGAACTTCCGAAGTGGTCTCGAAACCAGGACACAGGGCCTCCTCCACCGCCACTACTACCTCCTCCTCCGGAATGGGAACTTCGTCGTCGTTCTCGTTCCGATTCTCGAGAACGGTCACTGCCACTTGTGTTGCCTCTCCTATGCGTCTCGCTGGCCTCCGAGGGTCGGCGGTAGGAATTCGAGAAGGAACCAGGCATGCGTGTTGCATAGTCATCACTCTCTTGGGGTTCACGGCTTGCTCCGCCTGGTTGCCATCGTCTCGTGTCTCCTGGGGTTCCATCTTCTGGTGGTGTGACTCTTCCGAGACCGCGAATAGCATCTAATCTCGCCTGATTCCTCGTTGAATCAACTGGATCGCTGCGACGAAGAGGCATTCTGGTCGAGCTCAATCGTCGAGCTCTGTACTCGTTTCGAGAAGAAGGCGTGCTCTGGCTTGATCTCCTGCTGCTTGATGGCCCAGCGTCGCCGCCGTCAATTCCTTTCCTGCAAATTGGGCAGGTATTGTGCTCGCTCAACCATGCCCCGGCGCAGGTCTCGTGAAACCAGTGGTTGCATGGTAAGAGAACCACTTCGTCACCAATGTGTACGTCGTCCATACATACACTGCACTCTCCCTTTCCTTCGGGCCCGAGTAATTTCTCATCCAACTTCTTCTTCGGGAGTGCTGCAATGGCATCTGGAGATGCTGGGCCGGGTGCGTTTGAAGTGGGGTGCTGTTCCATCAACGTGGAGATGATCTGGTCCAAAGCTTCTTGCGTATAGACAGCATCTCCAGTACGTGCATTTGCAGGGTTGAGCATTGCTGAGAAGAGCGCCTGGAAAGAGGCTGGCATCCCAGGAGGACCTTCGGCATGGTGGCCAGGTGCACCCATGGGACCAAGTATGCTTCCAATAATCCTAACAAGTTCGTCAGGAGGTGCTCTAGTGTTAATCACAAATAGGGAACGGCCATTAGGGGGATTTGGAGTGGAAGGGGGGTCGTACGTAGCTAGATCATCAACTGGTGGTCCTCCAGGTTGAGGTCCATTCGCATCTCTTGGCCGGAGGCGTCCACCAGATGTGGTAGTAAAAGTAAATCGTCCTCCGACAACTTGTGGTCCTCCATTACTACCTCCTAGTCTGAATCCAGTCCCATAAGGTCCTTGCGTGAACAATGTATCGGGACCTGATCTACCAGGCTGGCCAGGTCGAAATCCAGGTCCCATCAAGGTTCCAATCATATTCTGGAAATCTCGCATGACATTGTCGGGATCTTCTTGAGGATTAGGATCTCTCCGTCGTCGACTACCACCAAATCCACGTGGGTTAGTCGTCCTGACGGTCCGGGAAATCAGCACAGAGCCTCCTGGTCCTTGTGTAATATGTTCCTCAATGTCTGCTTCCTCGGGATCTGAGAATTCTTCCCCTCCCCACGGATTGTGGTTGCGAAGGCTATGGAGAGATCGGAAGCCAGGTGGAGTGGGAGGGTCGTCGTTGGCTGGTCCTGGTCTACCTGGTCGAGGATCACTCTCAACTGTGATCTGCGAAGCTGTTAGAATATCATCCAATCCAACATTTGTGCCAGAGTTTCTTACGATCTCAGTAATCTCGCCCTGACAATTTGGGCAGACTAAGCCGCTCTCGTCTTGATACCACTCATGGTCGCACTGATGGCAGTACACTACTTCTCGTGGGCCCGAAGCGTCCAAGTGCCTGCTCCCGCCTCCAGGTCGTGAGGGATGGTCTGCCATGGCGTCTCGAATGCCCTGATAGGCGGCGAGGGCAGTCAGACCGAGACTCAATGCCAGACCGGTATTTCGAATCGCTCGGAACGCCAGAGTGTTAGATTATGGGGGTCTTCGGGTGATAATATTCGCCTTCGTTCAAAAGATCTAGCGGGGGCCAGTGATCGGGGATGACAACCGGCTCTTCGTTGTGTGGCGCAAGCTTCCGAACTGCCTCGTGGATTGACCTTGAAAGGCGCTGACTTGATAATCAAATGAGGGGTTGTGGAAGTGTAGAGATCGATGTTTGAATGCTTGAAGAAACCGTCGAGGAATTTGTGTGCTCGTATTACGGCGACGTATCAGGAGCAATGTTCGATGCGAGCCTGGAAGGTTGAAGATCTCGTGGTCGTCAACGAGACAAGCTGACCAGAGGGTCTTGGGTCTTGGTGACGCACAAGTAATCGCTAAAAACCCCTGTCGCCGATAGAGAGTTGCCAGTAACATGCATATGAAAGGATAGGAAACGTGAAGGGGCGAATAGAGGTTGTGCAGAGGGTGTTTCAGTTTATCCTCCAGTGAGAGGTGTTTTCGTGTGCTCTGGCAAACACAGTTAACGTGTCCGAATCGTTTTCGATGGAGTTCTTTTGGATTCCTAAAAAAAAATTAAAAAAGGTTCGCCTCGTGTTTCCGAGATAGGACCGCCAGGACCAGAAATCTTGAATGTATTTTAGAACGTGAACGCGGACTTCGACAGCAGTGCTGAATGATGGGAGTTGAAAAGTGTTAATTGATACATTAAATCTCGCTGCTATTGGTATATTAGACAAGTCCATCAGTCATTCCTCCCATCCTCTATATTTCCTACCACGCATTATCTTGTCCTCCTTCCCACACCCTTGAAAATCATCCCTCCCACAACTCCAGCAGCAATAGCTACGCCACTGAGAATAGCAACACCCATCAAACCCTCTCTAGCAACCTTGTTATCGATCAACTCCCTCAGACTGCTTGCTTGCAGGTTTGCTGGTTCCTTCTCCAACAACAAGTCGTTGTATCTTCGTGCCTCGCCATAGTTCCCCAGTTTGTAGTTTCCCAGTGCCAGGTAGTACAGACATTCTCGTCTTCGTTCTGGCGAGGTGCGGAAGATATCCGACAGGAGACGGACGCCTTCTTGTTGATCTTGGCGGCCGTTCGATTTGATCAAACCCTTGGAAAGTATTAGCATTGCTACATCATATAATCTCCAGGCAGCCAACATACCCATGCAAAGTTGAACTTAGTTTGTACTCCAACATGTTCTCCTTCCTTTTCGTATTGTGATCGTAGAACCTGCAGCTCTGCTGGCTTCAGTGGGCTGATGAAATGTTAGTATTGAACTTGGGAATGAGGTGGGGTACTGGAATGGAAACGAGAGAGAAGGTATATCGGGGAACTTGACTGACCTTTCTGCATCGGCAGCATCTAAATGCACACGTTTCGTTAGCATAGCTGTTTCCAGTTGAAGAGCGTAGAGGAAGATGGCAAAACGGGTATGCAGCTTCGTATCCAAGACGTTGTCTGCCATACTTACAAGGAAGAGAGGAGCCCATGATTTCTTTTATGTTCTCAAATAAGGACATCCGAAGTTTGTGTAATGAGGAAGTTGCGATGTGGTGTGCCTTTTAGGTTGGTTGAAGGTTCATGGGTCGAGCTCTGTGTGGCGTAGGTCAGTCGGGGCTGTGGCTTGTGATCCCAGGCCGACGTCACTACGAGATACGAAGTAAGGTTTCATGGTTGCCCGGCAACGAAAACGGGAAGGAAACGCTGACACCTTGTTTTCGAAGCCGAAGACTGCAAGCGATAAAGAAAAGACGCACTTTTTAAACTCGCATTGCTTCATTGCTCCTAATACTCAAAATAATATCAGCGCACATAAATCGTAGCAATGCTTCTCGACGAAGATCCCGCGACTGTAAGTTTTCCAAAATACGGCCAGGAGCGCAATACTAACATCTCCAGCTCATCCACCACACGATTGGCAACTTCAACATTACACCCGACAAGCTCGCAGTTTCACGCATAAATGAATCGCTATCAACACTTCAACAAGCTCGCGATCTGCGAGTACGAGAAGCTGAAAGTGCACTGAAGAGTACGGTTCCCTAGAATGGGTGGTAGATCAGTGCTGACTGTAAACAGAGCTCTCCCGAAAACTCACAACACTGAATAACCACCACCTTGAGACGATTGCTTCACATTCAGTTACCGCACATGCGTCAGAGATTGCTACTCTCGATACACAAAAATTCCGAATTGCAAAGTCTGCGAATGATCTGGAGATTGAGTCAGAGCGTTTATCGTCACAACTTGCAGATCTTCAGGCACGGCTACAAGAGTTAGAGCTGCAAGGTGTAGATGGCGGCGAAAATGCGAGGAGAGGTCTGTTGTATGATGAGATCAGTCTGAAGCTTAAGGTCTACAGAAGTTTGGGTGTCGATGTGGACAGGGACGAAAAGGGCCAGTACGCGAAAGCTGTGATTCGAAATGGAAACAAGGGAGACGTTCACGTAATCAATATGGATGGGAAGTTCTCGCAGTTTTTTTATGCGAATTACTTCTGGTCGACGATGTAGAATTGAAGGGAATCGAGCGGCTGGGAAGGATATCATTGGGTATTGGCGTTGGACGGCGTGTTTTGATAGCAGGATTCACGTGCCACATACCAGAGGAAATTGGTGATTAGGCAGATTTTGTACGAGTTGAATGACTGAATGATCTGTTTTGTACAGAACCCACTTCTTAAATCCCATTCCTACGCCAGTAACCCAAAATCCGAACGCCATATCTTCATCCCATTCATTATCATGAATCATACCCAGCGGCCTCTACCTTTGCTTCATACTCAAAATAGAAGATCCCTTCGAGCTGCCAGAACTGACAGAAGATATTCTTTTCAAGGTCTTAGGACTACCCGCAGTGTGCGGGAAGTAGCCCTCGCCAAGTCCAACCATCGAACTCGGTGGCGTTCTTGCCTTCGAAGTATTCATGGTAGCCTCTGGACTGTAACTCCTGTTGGCTCTCGTATCACCAGGCATACTGCCACCCGTCAAACTCCTATGATGTCTCCTTGTATGCTCCGCCGGTAGCTCCAGCCTCGAATTAATGCCCGTCCATAAAGCATCCTCATCATCTGAACTTTTATCTAGCCGCCAACCACCAACGCCTTCGTAATCTCGTGTTGGACCAACAGATTGACTCAGCCCCATAACCGTCTCGCTCGAGACCGGAGTGAGCGAGCCTGTGGCAGACAATGAGCTGCTCGTGCTGCCTCTCCGCTTCCTCCTCGCTGGAGAAATCGTGGGCTGATTCTGGAAAGACTTGCTTCGTTTGAAGTAGGCAGATGCTGGTCTGGCGCCGAGAAGGTAGTATGGTATTACGGCGAGAGCGAGCTCGATGTAGATGAGAACTACTCGGAAGGCGAGAATTGAGAAGGCGAGAAAGGTGGTGAGAGTTGCGAGGAGGGCGATGGGCACCGTGAAGATGAAGAGGAAGGGGAGGATTAGGCTGTAGACTGGATTGAGGAGCGCCATTTCCTCGTCGATTGTGTAATTGTCATTTCTGTGGTGAGAATGCGAAACGAATGAGGGGAAGGGTCTTCTTTATGGAGGAGCGGGTTTGCTGAGCGAGAGTCTGGATGCTCCTCGCATGTGAAATCGCCCGGCAAGTGTGGGGTAGCTTGAGCCTAGGCCAGCCTGGGCAATTGTGGCGTTCAGGCTTCTGCATCGCTAAAACTTACTCGAGGAACAACTTGAAGTTTCACACCTCCAACCTCCGCGCACCAGTGACTTTTGAGGTCGAACCATGAAACCCCAGCTCCTGTATGAGAAAGTCGGTTGAAGGGTGATCGATTCTATCAACTAGGGGTTCGTATGGCTTCAGGTCCAGCTCATGATGCCTTTCCGTGGCATCTTGGTGTCTTTGATGCCCATTGCCACCCAACCGACACCATGAGTACGGCCTCATCGATCCCGAGAATGAAAGCACGTGTCTTAACAGTGATGGCCACAAGAGGTCAAGACCAAGAGCTTGTTGCTCAAGTTGCTGAGACATACGGGTTGAAATCATCCGATACGAGCAGGAGAGTGGAGAACGAATGCCTGGTTCCCTGCTTTGGATGGCATCCTTGGTTTTCTTATCAAATGTATGACGATAACGAGAAACCCGTATCAGGCTCCAGCTCGGAAGACTTCAAGATTCAGCATTATCAATCTGTCTTGACGCCAAAGCCTGAAGATTCAGCCTTTCTCTCTTCCCTTCCGGCTCCACGTTCACTGCAAGCATTCCTTGGGGAGACGAGGAGCTATCTGGAGAAATATCCTGTAGCACTTGTTGGTGAAATTGGGTTGGACAAAGGATTCCGGCTTCCGGGCATCCAATCATCCGGCTCGGAGGTATCGAGAGACCATTCTCTCACTCCTGGCGGTCGGGAAGGCAGACGCCTCACTCCATATCGAGTCAAGATGGATCACCAAAAGGCCGTTCTAAAAGCGCAACTCAGGCTTGCGGGAGAGATGAAGCGTGCTGTATCTATTCATGGAGTTCAAGTACACGGAGTCTTGTTTGATACTCTGCAGGAGACATGGAAAGGCTACGAAAAAGAGGTCCCCAGCAAGGAGAGAAAGAAGGTAGAGAAAATACCGCCACCTGAGGATGACGAGCCAGAAGAGCCTTCGAAAGAGGAGCCGCTGAAACCCTTCCCTCCTCGAATATGCCTACATTCCTATTCAGGACCACCGGAGCCTCTGAAACAATACTTGCATCCCTCAACCCCTGCCGATATCTTCTTTTCATTCTCTGCTGTCATCAACATGTCAAGCCCAACCAGTTCAAAAGCAGTCGAGGTCATCAAAGAAGTACCGGATGATCGTATCTTGGTTGAGAGCGATTTACATATTGCTGGTGATGAGATGGATAGTAAGCTGGAGGAGATGTGCCGGAAGATTTGCGAAATAAAAGAGTGGAGCCTGGAAGACGGAGTGACCAAACTCGGAGATAATTGGCATCGATTCGTTTTTGGATAGTATGAAAGAGACAGCATTGAGATCAAGTCTAGCTAACGGAAAGGAGGCTCTAGCACCAAGCTGAATATTTGGGGACACTTGGTTGAATGAGCAGGAGAGGGAAAGGGTGGTTCTCTGGGGTACCTAGTTGAATGGATGAGTGAGGGTCAACAATTGTTCAAGGGAAGTTGATCGAAGGAGTAGAAGAGGGGAAAGGTGATTTGCTCAAAACGCTCTTGGTCGAATGAGACATTTTCTTGTGAAGAGAGTGGACTTACTTTCCAACTTTTAAATTCTCCAAGACTTCTTAAATTTATGAAACTTAACTTGTGATTCTACCAGCTTCCGCGCAGACATCTAAGGAACGCCCTGCCTGCTTCAACTCGGCAAGACTTCTTCTATTGACAACAACAATATTAGCCGCAACAAACACCCCTACCTTTTCCGGAACGTTCTTCAATTCGATGATTAGTCTGGAGTCTTGGCTATTCGACCACGCAACTCCGGTCGATTGACCTCTAAGCCGCTGCGTCACCTTTAACCCTGCACCGCCTTCCCATCACAGAAGCTATTTGATCAAAGGACTTCCGTACATCGACCTCCACTGCTTTCTTCACTCTACTGTCTTTCTTCATTCGACCACACGACGCTGATCGAATGAAATCCACCAGAATTGTTGCATAGCAAGGTCATTCGACCACCTGACTTTGGTACATTGAACTCTGCCACAATTGCTTCATCACAAAATCCATTCGACGACCACACCACTCTCGTCGAATAAAATCCACTGCTAGTGCTTCATAGCCAAACCATTCGACTATACGACTTTTGTACATTGTCCAAGATGTCAGACAAGTCAAGTCCGGAACGTCCTTCTTTGTTGGACATGGAATTGTCAGATGCCGATGACACTACTGACAATATGAAGGATAACAATGAAGACGAGCTGAATGACAATAACATCGACAAGCTGCACGACCCTACAGGTCAATACGCCAGTGGTAAGCCTGGAGTTTCATTGTACCCAGTAGCACACGGATATTCTTCACATTAGCCCCTTCCAGCACCTCATGACTAATCTTTCATAGCATATGCTCGCGCCACCAAAGCCAACCAGCCTACTTCACCGGCTCCTAGCTCCTCTCCATCTCCTCAACCACCTATCCGCAAGCGTGCCCGCAGATCTCGCAGCCGAGTCCCATCTCCAGAACCAAATCGTAGCCTTCAAGCTCAGGACCCTGCCTCCCCTCCAAATCAAAATTCGTTTGCATTCTCCCACCAATACGGCCGGCGAGAGCACGACCGCCTTTATGATTCCCCTCGAGGATTTGGAGAACCCGCCAACCGACATGGCCCTGCTGTTGCCCGTGTTGTCAGCCGCCATTATATGCCTTCCCAATATAATAGCACCCGTTCCGGTATGTAGCTGTCAGCTTCTCTTCTTTGAAACTTCCAGAACCTCGGCAATGCAAAATTTCTAAGCCTGTGCTGGGGGTTTTTTTTTCTGCCCAAGCTTCGCTTGTTTGTCATATCCTCTCCTTATAATCTTCTACCGGCCGGTGTTCCTCTTCTAACACCGTCTGATAATACTTCTTTCACCGTCTGATCTCTACCTTGGGTCACTGCTCAGGCTTAATCTCCCTTCACCGTCTGATCTCGCCTTCCCACACTGTCACTTCTGCACCTTCCTTCACCGTCTGATCTCGCCTCCCCATACTGCCACTTCTGCACCTTCCTTTATCGTCTGGTCTCGCCTTCTCACACTACCACATCTGCATCTTCTTTCATTGCTTGATCTCACGTTTTCACAATACAAATCTTTACTTTCTGACACCTTCTAACCGTATCCCCTTTCGCCGTCTGATCTCACCGCCGGATATCACGTTCTCACATAACACATCTTTACTTTCTTGCAACTTCTACTTCTATCTTCTTTCACCGTCTGATCTCGCTTTCTTCCACTGTCGCATCGACACCTTCCCTTACCGTCCGTTCTCCCAGTGCCTTGTGGCTAACTTTAGAAGACAACATTGCCGAAGTTGGAGCAGTCCCTCAACCCCTTTATAAGCTGGCGTCTCGCCTCGTTCCATCATCTTCACAATACAGTCTTCACTCGAGTATGTGCTCCTCAGTTTCCATTTTTCAATGCCACTAACTCCTCTCACACTCCGATATTCTCTCCACCTTTCACATTTCCCTTTCTGACCGCTGCTTCGCTTTGCGCCTATCTCCTCACTTTATGCCGAATTATCACTGACTTTGAAAGATAATCCCACCGAGTTTGAGCTCGCTTCGGTACCCCTTTCTAAGCGAGGTTATCACCCCCTTTCATTCACTTCACAATACGACATTCCTGACTACGAGCAATCACCTCCTCCATCCGTCCGACCATCTTGCCTCCAACAACCTACTTCCATCCAATACCAGAATACCCATTACGAGGGCCAAGGCCCTTCACGAGAGCTTGTACCTTACAACGGCAACTACACAGCAGAAAGACGTGCAACCATGAATCGCCAACCAAAGAGAGGCTACGAGTCAGTCAGAGACGGCGATTCGGAGAGTGGTACGTAATAAGTAGTCTTGTTCAAATAATTTCAATTACTAAATAAGAAGTAGGTATCTTCGTCAAGGTGGATGGATATCGAGTTGAACAAGCAGGGCAGAGTGGCAAGCGCTTCTCTCAAGATAGCCTCCATTCCTATGAAAATATCCGTTCCCGACCGCAACCTGGTCAACTCCCAGGTGATGAGTACTTCAACAATCCTGGCAAGAACTTGCGCCAATCTCGCTACTCTGGAGGCCAGAACAATTGGGGAATCAATAATATACCCGTTCTGGTCCCGGAGGATGAAGTCACGGACGCCGCATTGCTCAAGCGTGGTCTTAATCGTGGAGACGGGGCAAAGGTCTGCAAGCGCGGTTATGGAGCCAACGATCCTGAGAACATTGCCATCGTCAATATGTTCGAGAAGGATCGAATGTCCTTTGAAGACATATGCAAGAAGCTCAATTCTGACCGAGTCCTGAACGGCAGAGACCCCACTCTTAGTGCAAACGGCTGCCAAAATCGTTATAATCGAAATGCTCCGATCCTCTTTAGCGCCGAGGGAAGAGAGTTTATTCCCCTTGGTTCTCGCAAGCGTGGGCAGCGAATGGACGATATTCCACCCACAAAACCAAGAGCTAAGGCAGTTTGGAATGATGAGCTTGACACTGCTCTGGTATTGGCTGTCAGAGAATGGGAGAGCAGGAAGTGGGATGATGTTGCGGTGCTCTTCAAGCGGAAGACTGGTGTTGATATGGATGCCGGAGCTTGCGCCAACCGCCACCACATCATCTAAGTGTGGGGAAAGCAAGTTGTCGAGTGAGGTGGGGTGGATTCTTGACAACAAATTACCTGGAGTTGGTATTTGATGGACATGGGTGGATACTTGACAATGGCTGTGTTCAGATGATATGGCGTTGCTTTCTACACTTCTTGCGTTGCTTTAAAAGTTCGCGTTCCTCTTCGTAAATTGCATTCTGCACTGGTTTTTAGATACCTACACTTCACTGCCAAAGCCATCGCGCTGATTTCTAGATTAGACGAAATAAACCACACATATCCAATCCTTTGTCATGAATAAATGACAATGACTGTTAAGTTCTAACTCACCGTCCGATATTCACATGCGCAAAGAATAAAGAGTATAAGATTTTTTTAATAGTCTAATTGTCACATCGGCAGAGAATAAAGAGCATAATTTTTTTTTCAATATCCTACCCACTGTCAGATGTCCATATGCGTGAAGAATAAAGAGTATAAGGTCTTACAGTCTCTAATTATTGTCCGAAGTTCACACCGGCAGAGAATAAACAGTAACATCCTGATCTTTTATACTCGTTTTCAACATCCCTGGTTAAGCTGAACATTGCAAAATACCCACTCTCTCAATGTGCGCCATCTTTATTTAAATTGAAAGTCTACTCTACTCAAGCATCTCCAGGATTCTAGATTTCGATTTCGTGCCCCAAGTTACTAGGTCGAATCAAATGTCTAACTTCCACTTAGGACATTGCAAATGAGTGCCTGTTTTCCTATTCATTATTACCAAATAATCAATATTGACATATAATATTCTCAGTTTGACAGTGACTGAGGAAGGTATTCTTGTCCGGATATTCCTCGTAGCGTAAGCTCCTTGCTCTTGCCGAGATCAGCAACACTAAAATGTCCTTGAAGCAATTACTAAATGTCCCAGCCTTATTAGAACATTGAACTTGGAAACAAATATTTGTAAGATTACCACCATGCTCTGGGACATTGAGGCAAGTGGGTCTGCTAAATGTTCAGAATTTCTGTGAACAATGCGCACTTGTTCATGGCCACTATGTCTCGAGGGTAGAAACCGAGCCTATAACAGTTTGGTCAACTTGAAACTTCAGGTTCTTCTGAGAAGGAATCAAAGAAATCTAACCATCTCGTCTCTCTCAAGTGTTTAAAGAAACCTCTCTTTGGGTACAACAAGCGCCGCACCCCAATTCACTTTCTGCTTGCACTCGTCCTTCTCCTATATCGATACACAAAATTTTCATTTTGTTTGCTGATGCAATAATCTACCACCAGTAAGTAAACTTTGCATGAAGAAACCAAATAAAGTCCCTTACCTACTCAGATCTATAGCAGCCCGTTGTCTTATTCCTCCGCTCTTGGCGCAAAAGCAACCCAGGCACAGGTGAAACGGCTTGAAATATAGATATTCCTGACATATAAAGTTGATACAATAATAAGACCTGGAGCGTGGAATCTGTTGCGTAAACATACCTGCCATACTATATTTTAGTGTTAGTTTCTATGCAAAGAAAGAAAAGGTGGACCCATGAGGAACGAACATGGAGCTGTGATTGCCGTTGAATAGCAATTATTGGTCTCGAGTTTGGCGTAGCGAAGTTGACTAACTTCGTTTCTGAATTTACTGGTAGGATTGAAGTGCTGGGTAACATGCTCCAGTCTTGTCGGGTGCGCTCCGGCGAGTACTGCGGCTGGACGGCCAGGAGCACCGCAGTAGCAGTAAGAACGAAATGCATGATGGAGTAGGTAGAAGATAGTTGAGGGATGAAAAATTGGTGCTGTCCAACTCACCAAGCTAGAACATAGAGGACGTTACTTAACCCCCTTGGCCGCACTCAAGAGAAGTTTACTTCCACACGTTTTCCTACATTCTAAGCACGAACACTATTAAAGCAGTGTGATGTGACTGAGTGAACGCAACGCCTCTGCCGCAGATGTGTCAATGAATAATACTCAGTGGATAGCTGAACGTGAGTATCGAACCCGTGGCCATTCCGCGAATGTACGTACCCGAGATAGAAACCGAAAGTAGCTATGTGTAGCAGAACTTTAACCGTGAGACATCGCAAATCAGCCGGGTTCTTAGGGAAATGCAGTAAAATGATAAACAATGAAGTTGACAAGGAACATGGAAACCAATGAACTCTTGAAAGTCCTCTATTTCATAATTACCCTATTTTCTCGATTTAAAACAGAATGTTGCTGCAAACTGGCAGTGTGATATCGGCAGCATTGAAAGGGGGTTTATATTTGAGTTTGCACTCTTTCTCGCAAGATGCACGTCAGAGAAAAATATGGGAGAGGAAAGCCACGCTCGTGATTCGTAAAATTTCCGGTGTGCACTAAAAATATGGAAAATCATACCCCAAACAATAGGACATTCAGAAAAGAATGAATTAGTTTGGAGGTCTATCGGAGTTCGCTAGAGCCCCTGACTAGCCTAACTAAGTCTAGTGCCGGCATTGCTGCCTGGTGACCTCATGACTCCCAAAGGCGCGTCGCGTCGAAATCAATTTACGCGTTCCTGACACCAAATCACCAACTCTCCTTTACATTCATGCCATTGCTTTGCTGCGCTTTGTATCTCTACTTTTGCGTCCCTAGATCGAGTCAATCGCTTTCAGGATAATTTTGTTGAATGTGAGGAGTTCAAGGACACTTGAGTTGCCACCCCAGGATCCCCGGACTCGAGGCCGAGTCTCTTCATTGGACCGAAGGAAGGGCTGTTGCTTGATGTGAGTTCTCGAATGCTGTCCCAGGTTGAAATTGATTAGCTTTCTATTTTTATACGATCGAGGACTGAAATTGATAGATCTAGGATTATTCATCGCCACCTTCCAAGAATCTCTAGTCAAGAAAGCTCTTCTGGCTCGAATCTGGAGCTGCTCATTGGGCCAAGTCAAAATTCCGGTCTGCAAAGATACTTCTCTGATTTCTCGACTGCGCTCCAACCTCTTTCTCGCCAATTGTCCCTTTCAACTCATCTAATTCTCTACTTCCTGTAATGGCGTCGTCTTCGAGCGTGGGAGATCGCTCTCCCGATCCTGAGTCCAGACTTCCCACTAGTGCACCCTCGTCACCTCCCGAGCAACCGATTGATGAGGAAATGAAATTCGCTACCACGGAGGAGAAGGCTATGTTCGAAGAAGAGAAAAGGGCTCAAGCTGAGAATGATCGAGCGGAAGAGAGACGCCGAAAACTTGCTCTGAAGAAGAGAAAGCAAATACAAGAGTCCAAAACCGAGCGCGAGGCCAAAGCAAAACAACTTGACGATCTACTTATGAACTGTGCGAAGTTTTCGGATATTTTGACAAAGAAGACTGAGGTCCTTGGGCGTGTAGGCAGTGGTTTCGATGGCAAAGCTTTGGGAGAACATGATCTGGTGATGGCAAAGCAACCAAAGTGTATGATTGGTGGTACTATGCGAGACTATCAATTGGAAGGTCTTACGTGGATGTACGAGATTTGTTCTCAAGGCATGTCTGGTATTCTGGCGGACGAGATGGGTCTCGGAAAGACGATCCAGACGATCTCGCTGATTGCCAAGTTGCGAGAGGAATTTGATTACATGGGACCTCATTTGATCGTGGCGCCTCTGAGTACGCTGTCGAACTGGATGGAGGAGTGCAACAAATGGATTCCCAGTATCCCAGTCGCATTCTACCATGGCACTCCACCTCACCGAAGGGACGTCTTTCAAAAACAGCTGATGAAGAACTTCGTCGGTGGCCGGGTGAACAAAAAGTTTCCTGTGGTATTGACGACGCCTGAAATTGTTATTAGGGATGCTAATGATTTATCGAAAATAAAATGGGAGCTCATAATCATTGTAAGTTTATTCCTCCGCATGCTTGATTTCTCTTACTGATTCCAATTTATAGGATGAAGGGCATCGTTTAAAGAACTCTGACTCGAAGCTGTTTCGCATCCTTCGAACATTCACATCAGTCACTCGTTTCCTCATTACTGGCACTCCGTTACAAAATAATTTGAAGGAGCTTTGGTCTCTCCTGAACTTCCTGCTCCCCACCATCTTCGCAAATTGGGAACAATTTGAGAGTTGGTTCGACTTCAGCGACCTTCAAGACGAAGAAGGCACAGAAGAATTTTTACAAGACCAAATTAAGCAGGATCTGGTGAAGAAGATGCACTTGATCTTGCAACCCCTGCTACTTCGACGAATCAAGGCAGATGTCGAGCATTTACTGCCAAAGAAACGAGAATACGTTCTTTATGCACCGATGACTCAGGAACAGACAGATCTTTACAATGTCATAAACAATAAGAATATTGATACACGGCAGTATCTCGAAGATAAGGTCGTCGAACGCCTGACGGGAGCAACAAACACACCAGCGATGTCTCGAAAAGCCAGCCCTACCACTGTTGCATCGCAGACAGAGAAATCGGATAGCGAGGAGGATATCCCGCTTAGGAAACTGGCCATCAAGAAACCAGGACGGGGACGGCCAAAAAAAGCCACACCAAAAGCTGCTACCCCAAAAAATGCATTCGAGCAGATGATGCAGAAGAAGACGCCTGCCACTGCCAAGGGCAAAACAGCCAATCTGAAGCGGAAATCGCAAGAAGCTCTCTCGTCGCCACTCACAAAATCATCCAAGTCAAGCAGACAATCCACCCCAGCGAGTAGCGTACGAGGCAGAAAGACCAGGAAATGGAAATCTTACACGGAGGCAGACGCCACGGACGAGGACGAGTTGAGTGATGATGAGTTTGAACAGAAGCTAGCGGAAGAAATGGCAGGTCAGGATGAGGATCAAGGCAGTGAAGGAAGCCAAGAGGAGATTGAGCGAGCCAAGACCCTGGAGCTTGCAAGTAAGTTGCATTTAACACTTCCCAGTGGCCATTTCTAACGATCCACAGGACGAGAAATCGGAACCAAGAAGCTGGGCAACCCACTCATGCAACTCCGACTAGTCTGCAACTCTCCTCATAATTTCTACAGCCCTTGGTCAGCAAACTCCGGTCTAGAAGTTGACGAAACCCTCGTTACCTCATCCGGAAAGATGCTCCTCCTCGACCGCCTGCTCCCTGCCCTCTTCGAGCGCGGCCACAAAGTCCTCATATTCTCACAATTCAAAACCCAACTTGACATCCTCGAAGACTACTCCCGGGAACTGCGAAAATGGAATGTCTGCCGAATCGATGGCTCGGTAGCACAAGACGACCGCCGTCAACAGATCAAGGAGTTCAATGAGAATCCTGCCTTCAAGCTCTTTTTGCTTTCAACGAGAGCTGGGGGTCAGGGTATCAACTTGGCAAGTGCTGATACTGTCATCTTGTTCGATAGCGACTGGAACCCGCAGCAAGATCTCCAAGCTCAAGACCGAGCGCACAGAATCGGCCAAAAGAATCCGGTCGTGATATACCGACTTGCCACGAAAGGAACAGTAGAAGAAGACCTCCTTCTCTCCGCTGATGCAAAACGTCGTCTAGAAAAGTTGGTTATCAAGAAAGGAGGCTTCAAGACTATGCACCAGAAGATGGAGAACGAAGAAGCGATGTCAAAAGAGGCGTTGAAGGCGCTACTGTTGAAGGATGGAGAAGTGTATAAGTATAAAGGCGGAGATGAGATTCTGAGTGATGCGGATATAGATGTTTTGACTGATAGGAGTGAGGAGGCTTATGTGAGGGCTGAAAAGGGACTGGGCGACGCGGAGGGTTTTAGGATTGTGGAGACGAAGGCTGCAGGGTTGATGACGGGGATGGGGGGGAAGAAGGAGAGGTGATGCTTTGAGGTGTGCTTGGTGGGAGAGTTCCTGTGTATTAGAGTCAATTTGCACGAGTATTTAATGTTTCAGTTCGTTTCAACTATTCGGAAAACGAATGCTTTATACTACACTCTTCAGCAATGAAGTGTTTAATTGCGATTGTGCCGAGTCTAATATAGAACTTCTTCTCCAACTCGGATTTTGTAGCCGTTGCCGTTGATTGAAGATTCTTGAATTCCTCGCAGGCTTTTTTGCCGAGCGGAGAAATATCTCGTCGGACTATCTCGAAACCCTCATTTGTCGTGCGGGAGAGATCGAAAGAAGTTTAAGAGTCAGAATTTCGCGCTTGCAGTTGCTGCTGTGGTTCTTCAATAGTAGGAACATGAATCGCCTAAGATATTTGCGTTTGGGGAGTCAGTAAGGATCATTTAAATCAGGTGTGGATAATCCATTCTGGAAAAGGGGCTATAGCTATGCTTACATGGGTATAAGAAGGGTTCTTGAGCTCGAGGATAGAACCTCTTCCCCACAGATATCACCCAATCTCACAGAAGCGATCAAGGTGGTCGTCATGTCGAAACCAGCTAACATCTACTCCCCTCCCCTAGTCGCTGGTTTCCCCAGGGGCATGGAAAAGCCCTAACTTTATCCACAAACCCGTTCCCACAGCTCTGTTTTCTCTCCTTCAGCCTTAATTTTCTTCTTGTCAAGCCTCATTCTGCTGTCACGAACAAGGTCTTCCGACCACGCACAAAACTTGGCTATGCTGATAGATATTGGAAGCCCTGGAGAAATTCGGCGGGGAAATAGTTGATATCTTCGAACCGTATCAGGGGGAATTGGAAACTAGAATCAGAATCACATTCGCCGTCGTGGAGATGACATCTTCCTGGATTTTGGTGTGCCAAGGATAGAGCGGGGTTCGAGAAGGGAAGATATGACGGGAAGCTTTTATATTCGATCTTCGCCCTCGCAAGTTGCTGTTGGCCGCTCCAAATTTGTGAAGAAGAGTGGGGCTATCTCACCCCTCCTTCTTCTCCATCCACAAAGCTTGGCCCATTCAAGAACAAACAGACGCTCCCCACGTCCAGTCTGACCTTTGTATCAGTGTGCCAAACGTGCGCCCTCAATTCCAAAGCGGAAGTGGAGTTACGTCAAATAATAACAAACCAGAAATTGACATCAAAGCCCAAACTTCAGCCAGCGCATTGATAAATCACTTATTCCCAACTTCTCTCCTCAATAACGACTACCTCACAAATGCCGTATCCACAAATAATTCAAGCATCTGCCATCACAGGATCCATAATCCCCGGGCATTCCCTTGTCCTTCCAGCCGGCTTGAAACCATAATTGTATGTAGGGAAGCTGTGATAATCCATTATAAAGACTGCCTTCGTCTGACCTTTATAACTCTAACGCAATTTAGACACTGCTGCGACTTCCTGTTTGCATTCCTAAAGCCCCTATTTCCCACATCCGCCAGCCATCCGTAGATTATATTCACACTATACCAATCCTTCTCCCCAAGCAAAGCACCGCCAAGATATTTCCTGTCTCTGCAGCAGTAAAGCGGCTTCCCTTCTCATAAGACTTCCAATCTTCAAAACAGTTTTTATTCGGATTCCAGCCGTCCCCAGACGATCTTCAAGCTCTGACACTCCTCCCCCTTCCAGCACAACCAAGATATTTATACCTTTGTTCCAGCAACACGTCCCCTGTCACCCATCCTCTCCCAACCTTCAGCACCGTGTGCAATTTGTGCGCTGGCAGGCCACGGACATAAAAGAACCCGTGCCGATACTCCTAGCCCCCCCTCTTTATCGAGCTTGCGTATCGGAACGGATCAACCACGACGCCTAAATTGATGCGCGCGCCCCCTTTCCAGCTCGCTAGTTCTCGATACGAGGATATACCGAGCCCCCCTTTCCTTCACCGCTTTTGGCCGTAGCCGAAGTGACGTCTGGTGGCTTAGTCTTGTAGGAACTGTATGGGTGCAGCTGGTGACTGTCTGTCTAAAGAGTGTAGACACCTTCCTGTAGGTGCGCGATCGATGTTGTATTTTCGTGGCTGTGATGTGATGTGTAATCGTATGCGCGAAGGGGGTGGGTTTGTTGTAATGGTAAATATGTTAGCGGAGGACGGGGAGGGTTGTGTGGTAGTGTTGGTGAACAAGAAGGGGGAGGGCAATGTGGTAGTGCTGATGAGCAAGGAGGAGGGTAGTAGTACGGTAGTGCTAGTGAGCAAGGCGGAGGAGGGCAGTGTAGTAGTGTTACGAACAAAAAGGACGGTAGTGTGGTCATGCTGGTGAACAAAGAAGAGGAGGAGATTTGTTACGCAGCTGTTAGGAGCGTCGACACCAAAATGCGCCTGCTGTTTGTTAGCCAGAATCGATCAGAGATAGCAGAAGGGAATGATGCCACCTCCAGCTTGTAGCTACGGGTTGCGCGGATGAAGTGGAAGGTACTGGGCAGCGTATGATTTGGAGACGACAAAGGCGATTTGGGAAGGAGAGAGGACAAACTCCCTAGACCTCGATCTCTTGCTTTGTCACTCTCACGCAAAGGGGAATTGATTGTAATTTAGATGGCCACAGAGAGCTAATTTGGTATTAATCACTGCCGATTACAGGCTTATCATTTCTCATCATTTGCTACTTCTTCGCCTTCATAACGCTTCAGTAGAACTCCACCCATTACAGCTCCTGATCGCAGCAGAAACAGATTAAGCACCACCAATAGCCTCCTTGTTGTGAAGATCAAGGATCACGTCTTCGGCAGTCTCGTCCGTACCCTGAAGATCATCTTCGAGGAGAACGGTGTCGTGGATCTTCATCAAGATGACAGGGGTGGCACAGACGAGGGCTACCATGAGTAGGACCCAGTTGGAAATGAACTCGGCCTTGAAGGTCATCTTGTGAGAGTCGCGGGACCACATGACAGCTGCGCCGGCCGACTGAATGCCCTTGTAGAAACCGACGTAGTTGGCAGAGCGGCGTCCAGAGTTGGAAAGAGCGCCCATGAACCTGTACGATGTCAGTACTTAGAAGGAGGCTATTAGGGGGGGGTCAAAACATACCAATAGACCGAAGCTTGCCAGAGAGAGTCGTAGAGGCCGTAGAAGAAGTACAGGAACATTGGTCCGACGTAGCCAGAGTCAGCCCAGTCAACTGGCTTGAGAGCGTTGGGATTGACAGGCTGATCAGTGCCCTTAATGAGAGAGTGATCAACGTCAAAGCGAGTGTAGTTTTGGTAAGCGTATCCACCTCCCCAAATGGCCATGGTGGCAACATAGAGCATGGCGAGACAAGCCTTGGCACGAACAGAGCGGCGGAACTTCTCGATGTCAAGAGCGTAGCCTAGAATCAATGCACCAATGATCTGTGCTGCGTAGTAGAGAAGGCCGTTCAAAGCTCTAGTACGAACGTCGAACCGGGCAGCGTTAACAGCGTTTTGTTGGTAGGTGTAGAACCAGTTGGAGCACCAGAACATTGGGAAGAGAAGGATGACATATGGTTCAAATTCCAAGGTTTCCCAAAGGCCCTTGAACTCGGTCTGCCAAGATGGGTTCTTCATCAACACGACCTTGGTGTTGTCTGGCCGAATAATATCCTTAGCGTTGCAAAGGAGTAGAGCAAGGACAGCGCCGAGGAACATGAGCACAATGAAGCCAATGTAGGTACCGTCGCTAACAGTGCCGGCATCAGTCTGGTGGATATTCTGAGCGAGCGGGATCTAAGAGAATTAGTCAAATTCAACGAGGAAAAGAGGCGGTCTGGTTCAAAGGCGAATTTGAGCGCGTGAAAAGAGCAGGTTTTAAGATGCGAACAAAAAGGTGCTCACCAGACTGCCAATGACAGCGCCCATGTTAAAGATTGCCCAGAACCAGGCGAAGTATCGGCCCTTAGAGATTTCATGAGGGTAGGAGATCATGATAGTGCCTTGGGCAGTCCACAACAAACCAGCACAGATACCGAGAAGAGCCCCAGCGAAGATGTTGAAGCCACCAACATAGGCATGCTCGGAGGCAAGTAAGCTGATAGTGTAAATGCAGTAGCCGACACCACCGAAGGACAGAGTAAGCTTAACACCGAGCTTGTTGACGAAGGTTCCACCGAAGAAACCGAAGACGGCGAAGGTGCTGTAAAGTGCAGTGTTCTTGTAAACAAGGCCATCAGCTTGAAATTTTGGAAAAATTAGAGATGAAGTAGTTACCATATTGTCGGCGAGTGTCGCGTCAGACTTTCCACCTCCACCCATACCACCAAGCGCGTTGAACATTCCGGGGCAAAGGAAGCAGACCAATGCAACCATGACCAATTGGAATTTTGGGGAAGCATACCAGACGTGGTGCTTCTGGTTCAGGACCTTGTACTTCCATCCGCCGGGGAGAACGAGTTCTTGGGGTCCGTCGTGAGCGGCTGGGGAGGAGTCATGGAACGGAGCAGTTGTCGCGACAGGAGCAGTGCCTGCCTCTTCAACCTTTTCCGCCATCTCGAATTAAGATTGGGACGGAAGATCTGAAGGTTGGGGGTTGCGATCTGTCAAGTCAAGTCGAGGTGGGATGTATTAAGTTGAGTTCACGATGACGAGGGTGTGCCGAAGTAGGAGGAGGCCCAGAGACCGGGATTCGGAGCTCGCTTGAGAACGGCAGAAAAAAAAAGGGACAGTAAAGGAGAAGGAGAGCTGCGTGATGTTATACAATTCACCACGCGAGCGAGCGAGCTTATTTTTTTTCGCACTGATAACGCAGCGTGAGACGAGGCCGAGAGGGGCCTTTCTCCGCACATCGCGAGTGGAGACGGGGCTTGATGAGGGAGGGGTCCTGGGCTGCTGGCGTGCCTCTGAGTGGTGAGGGAAGAAAGGGAGGAGCTGCATACCCCAGTGGCTGGATGGCTGGTTGCATGGGCTGTCAGATAGCCCGTACCGTACAGTACGGCACCAAGCACCAAGCACCAAGCACCACAGCTCACCCGCTCACCCGCTCACCAGCCCACCCATGCAGATCATTCTATGTAACGTGTGATACCTGGGCCTTGCCCAGCAGGCCTCAGGAGCCGCCACAACGGGCTCTGGAGTCTGGAGTCTGGAGTCTGGAGTCTGGAGTCTGCACTCTGCACTCTGCACGCGCTGTTTGGCAGCCGTTTATCGCAAATAGCCATGGCCCCTTATCCTCGACGCTCTCTCGTGCGGCCGGGTTCGAGGTTGCAGCTACAGTACAGTACAGCCTTCACATGCTGGCTCCCATGGCGCGGGGAACACAGGAACCTCAGTCTCAGTCTCAGTCTCCGTCCCCGTCTCCGGATCCGCAAGAATGCCCGCGCCTGTAACGCCACCACTACAGATTCGTATTTTGGTCCAACGTCAACCGCGTGCGGCCTCCACGCAGCCAGTGGGCGCGATCGCAGCGTGTGCCGGCCACGAATGGCAGTGATGATCTCTCTCCGATGACAGACAGGGCGGGCCTCACGCGCCACGGCATACGGCAGAGTCCCATGTAAATAAAGCTTGCGGCAGGGGTAGTCAAGCCGGCACCGAGAGGGCTTGCGATCCTGGTCCCGAAGGTCTCTGGACGAAGGCCGCCCCGGTTTTGATTAACTGGATCGACTGGGCCACATCCAACCATGTCGCCTATTGAAAGCCAAAAAGCCCCCCCTTAAACCTTCGAGAACGCCCCCCGACAGCGACACGTGATAGCCGGCCCGAAGCGCTGTGTCAGGCCTATGGCAGTGACAATCGATGGTTACAGCGAGTCCAGCTCGTGGCTGCTGTTGCACCCCGTGGTTACATGCTGCTGTGTCTTCTGCGTTGGGACGCTCGCCCTATACGAGGTCGAATTGCGGATGGAGGACGCTGTCGTGCCAGCATGCCGGGTCTTATCTTTGCCATGGCATTGATGATTGATGGCAAGCTCTGGCGAGTCTGGACGCTGGGTACAACAAAGGTGGAGAGCGCAGTGGCAGGTAGTAGTGTGGCTGATGGCTGATGGCTGATGGCTCTTGAGTCTTGACTCTTGAGTGTTGGTTACTTCCCTCAGTCATGCTCCTCCCTGCCTGCGGTTATCAAACAGAAAGTGCTTTCTGTTTTAGAAACAGAGCAGCTCATATTTATCTGGGACGCTCTTGATTGGGTGTGCATTTGTTCCTTCAAGTGGGATTGCACGACGTCTTCAGGTTTCTGGAGCCTCCGTGGCACTGCCTAAGTTGCATCCGCTCACCCACTGCGTCGTGAGGGTGCCCTCCCAAGTGGGGGAGCGAGTCTTAAAATGGGAAGCCCCTCTCTAGATGCATATTTGGATTTTTGTTTTTGACATCCACGCGCGACCCAATTGCTTCACGTTACACGACCCAGCCCTGGAGGAGGCTGGTCTAGTTCAGATCCTCGGGACTGAACATATTTTCTTTACACCGCCAACAGGAGACCTTTCATGTCGCTTTTGTTTTCTTTGCCCTATGTCAGAAAAGGTGCACATGCCAAATATTCCTTCGTAGCCGTGAGGAATACTTGACATGACAACCATGCTTCGGCTCGAGACGCGAGTTCCTGCAGTTTCCTTCCACAAGCCGCCTGCAAGCATCATCTTCTGAAATACCACGAGAGCTGATTGAGCCGTAGAACCATGACCCAGACGCTGTCCTGAAGTTTCCAAACCCTCCTCCTATTCTTCGGCTTCATATATGCTGATGACCACACCACAGGTCGTCAGCGTTGATACTGTTGTCAACCACCGGACTTATGAAGGTTTGAAGATGAACGGTGGTTTAGTTTACTTGAGGACCACAACTCTGGACTGGCCCGACATTGTGTGTGCAGTTGCGGTCTTCCAACCCGACTGTTTTAAGAAAGGTCAAAATCAACTTTTGCGGCCAGCTACTCACGTACAACACCAACTCGGCAGGCCTCGTCTGAGTTGCCCCTTGCATCTCCAGTCAGCTACGAAGCTTTGTATTTCAAAGGTTGGCCCGTCTCTGCCCTGTAAGGCTCACATCAGCTCCACGCACTATATTCATGCACACACGACATATTTGAGTTTTCGTGCTACCAGCATCCGGCGGAACTTCGCATCTGCTTCGAATCACATCCTACCTTATAGGCAAAACCGCATGCAGCGAAACCCCCTCCCAGACTGTCATTACCCTTTCAAGGAGGACACCAAGGCTATCATTACACCCTACCAAATCCACAATTTCCGCACTTCGTTTCAAATAGATGTTAGCACGCCTTCCACTGTTGACGAAATCAAAATCTCTGGATGTGCCAGATTCCCGATCAACAGCCACACAATGCTGTAATCCAGGGAATTCGATCTCCTCTCTTTGAACACGCGAAATCATACTGCCGCCATCCACATCCTGAAATTCAAAGTTTAGGAAACCGTCGCACAGCGTCGGCCCCTCTCGAACGGGATCCTCCCCTCTCCCTCACCGCTGAAAAGAATTCTCAATGCACTCCTGATAATCTCTTCAAGAGAAGAATTGCACGACATCTCCCCTCTTGTTTCTCATTCGACCAGCTTACTGCGTAACCACAGGCCTTCTTCCAAAAACAGACTCCCACAACATCCACATGCCCTACCGCCGGAAACTTGCAGTCTCGCCCCCCTAGCGAGTTCAGAACTGCCTCTCGGGGGTCGGGGTAACTGTCACGAGCCGTTAAGTGACAGCGGCTAGCTGCAGAGTTGGCCAAAGAGAGGGAGAAAATCAGGACAGGGGGTCCCTATTGCCACGGCAGACGCTGCGGGGCTCTCGGTTGGGTCGTGCTTCGAGGGCGAATACACAGAGGGCTGGGTTGCAGCGTGGAGCCCTCGAAGCGCATGGCCATTGTATTGAGCTGGACAACTTATCCCTCTCCTTACAGACAAAGTCAAGCTTCTATCAAACTGATCTGCAAAAATTAGAAAGGTTTTCTTAATTCGGTTTAAAATTTGTCACAAATGAATACACCATCTCCCAACTCAGCTCTATTTACAACCCCCGCTCTCAATGTAGTATCAAAACCAGGGTATATACCAGCAATCCCCACGTCCAATTCCTTCCCCTCTCCGTTCCTTTTCAATTCCATTCCAGCTACCACTTAAAAAGCAGTCCCCATAACAAGCCCGGATTGCTTCTGAACACTCAACGTCCGGCCCTCTGCACGAGTATCAGCATCCGCTCCCTCCTAACGCCGTTACCTGGCAGTGAGTGTGGAGGAGACTTACTAACGAGCCAAACGATCAAGCTAGGCAATTTCATGTTTCCGAAGCGACCTGTGCCTCTGCTGCGGCCGAGCGCGACGGCGAGCATTGCTGGGGGCGTGTGAGAATACGCTTGGAAAGGAAAGGAAAAGGGGGGAGAGGGAACGCACGGTCACCGTCTGACTTGTAGGCTACGGGCTGCTTTCCTCTGAGTACGAGATCGAGGTTCTTGGCTACGGCCGCTGCTTGTTTCTCTTTGATTTCTCGGATCAGCATCCCGCTTTACTTTTGGAGATTGGGAAGAGGAAGGAGGGCTCGAAAAACTAACCGGTGTAAACAAACTGCCCCGGTTGACAATCCACAATGTCCCCCGCAGCCCACACATCGCTCACGCTCTTGACCCTCAAGAACTGGTCGACCATCACGTCGCCCTTCTCGTTCAGTAGCTTCTTCGGCACGTATTCCGTGTTTGGGAGCAGGCCGATGGTGGGCAGGTACAGATCTACCGTCATGGTCGAGCCGTTTGAGAGCGCGAGTTCCGTTTGTCCGGTGCTGAGGGTGGAGGCGGAGGTTATCTTTGTGGAATAGAGGAGCGAGACATGCAGTTTCTTGAGCTCGGTCTCCGAGAAGGTGGCTACGTGCGGTGGCACGCCGACGAGGAGTTGGGAGCCGCCTGTTATCTGATGGAAGTTAGGAGAAGGGCTTTTGTGGGGAAGGAAGGGTGGATTACGAGGGTGATTTCCTTGTTCTTGCCGTACTCGAAACCTAGTTCTCCAGCTGCTTCGACCCCTGTTGGTCCTGGAAGAGGGTCAGCATTCTGTGTCTCCATATTTGTAGATAATCAGAGAAGCTAGGTTTAAAAGATGCAGACAGTTCCTTCAAGCGTGTATCTTGCTGAACAAGCTGACAGCCCGTCCCGCTCCTGGTTTGCCTGTCTTTCTCCCATTACCGAAGCCTGAGAAATTGGCCAACTCACCAGCACCACCAATAACAATTGACTTCGCAGCCTTTACTTGCTTCTGCACCTTATGTAGCCCATCTCTCGTTGCCTCGTAACCTGCCAAAGAGGCCTTCCACGGAACATCACCAATGGCACGTGAACCAGTAGCCAGAACCAAGATATCATATGCCTGCTCTCTTTCTCCGCTTGCCGTCGAAATCGTAACCATCTTTGAGGTGGGATCGAGGGCAGAAGCAGCGCCAAGGACGAATTCTGCCTTCTCTTTGTAGCCTGCGAGTCCATCGGGAATGCTTGCGAAAACCTAGAAAAGTCAGGATGGGTGATTTAACGTGTTTTTTGGTGGAGGAGTTTCACCTTATCATCAGGGATTTGGCCAGGTACGATGGCTATGTTTTGTCTCCAGTCAGAGAGCTCTTCAAGCTGGCTGAGGTAGCTTACCTCTCACTGCGGCGAGATTCCAGTAGTGGTGATCCGTTGGAGACACTACAATTACTTTGTACGTATCCTTCAGACCAGGGAGAGTGTGCTTGAGAAGCCTGGGCAGCTAAGTCAGTCATC
The DNA here is from genome assembly GCF_002865645.1 of Hyaloscypha bicolor E. Taxonomy (NCBI): domain Eukaryota; kingdom Fungi; phylum Ascomycota; class Leotiomycetes; order Helotiales; family Hyaloscyphaceae; genus Hyaloscypha; species Hyaloscypha bicolor. The sequence goes on along the minus strand of NW_020194685.1, from coordinate 2,076,385 downwards.
TGTTCTCCAATTGGACCTGGGCGAGGTCTGTACTTGTGTGCGATTTGCAAGCCAGCAAATGAGGCACCTAGAATGAGGATTGTCTTCGACATCTTTGAAGTCAACAGCGCGTGGTAGTTCCTGCGGAAGTACAGTGTGGGTAAACAAGAGAAGAGGGTGTTCCAGCTGAAACTTCTGTCTGCGAAATACGATGCTATGATATGGGGAACAGGACAATAAAAAGAAATTTGTACGATCTGACCGAGACAATACTTCGCTGCTGCTTAGCACGCTGTACCTGATGCTCGCAAAGCGAGCTATCCAATGGCACAGCATAATGTCCGGCAGGGTGCGATTTATCAGCGCTCTGACTTGCGCATGACCGAGCTGTGGACTTCTCCACATTGGGGAAGTTGAAGGTGAAGTCTTTCCTAAACTTTGGAATTGTGATCTCTGCCGAGTATTCGTACAGGCAAGACATGATTGGATCATTTTCGATCAGTGGACAAGGATCTGCGGGACAGACGTGCAACTGCCGCGTGTTTGGGCCATCTTTGCTGCAATTCTCGGTCATCCGACGAATCAATGTCAGCACGTCCTCGGGACGGAGCTTGAGCGAGCGACCGGAGGTCCGTCTTGGCCCATGTTCAAAAAGGGGCACAACAATTATTATCAAGAAAAGGTACGAACGACTTCGAATCATGATTACGCAAGGTCTCGAAGATGCATTTGCAAATTCCAGATAATTCAGATGATTATGGAGCTCCTACTTCACGAATAACTTCGAAGAACCTTTTCGGGTCATGCGCGAAACGACCCAGAAACAAACCATCAACACCCTCTTTCATGGCCTCAAACGTCCCAGGTCCAGCGGACCCCCCGTACAGGAATCGCACAGGCCGCGTCCCGCAAAGCTTTCGAAGCTCCTTCGCAACACTGACAACATACTCGGCTGATGCAGGTTTAGGTTGTCCAATCGCCCAGACGGGCTCATATGCGAAGATGATTTCCTCGTCGGTGACTTCGAGGATTGACTCGATTTGAGGCCGGCATTCTTCCACCGCCTCTTCGATCGTGCCTTTCGTCTTCTCTCCTATACACACCAGAGGTGTCATGCCATTCCGAATAGCAGCTTTCGCTTTCTTGCCAACTTGAGCATCTGTCTCTCCGAACAGTCTCCTCCTCTCCGCATGCCCAAGCTCGACCAGCGAGCAACCGATGTGTTTCAGTACAGCAGGTGACACTTCCCCGGTATATGCGCCATTATCTTCCCAGAAACAATCCTGGGCTCCGAGTCGTATGGTAGGGGCCTCGAGACGGAGCATAGTGCTCGCAGCTGTTAGAGAAAGGAAGTCGGGGATAATGAAGATGTCGACATTGTGTGACAATGCATGGGGAGCAAGAGGAGCACAGTCTCTGATATACTGTGCGGTGGTCTCTAAGTTGAAGTACATCTTGAGAGAGACTCCCACTGTCCTCTTAGGAGCTTGGCCTGCCATGACGTCTATTGATATGAGGATACAATTTAGAAATGGGCAGCTCAGTTACTTGCCTGATTTATCCTATATCTCCACCGCCTGGACAATCACTGTTAATTAAACCTACTAACGATTGAGGATGATTGAAAGTGGGCAGCAATCCGCTAAGAAAGGCATCCTGCTAGGAGAAAAAGCCGAACAAGCATCCCCTAGCTTGAGAAAACATTGGAGCTTCCCCACCATCGGGTTACCTATTTGGGCCTTCCGGTGCAGATGCCCTTTGCCACTTGACGGGGTCTGAACAATTCATCCAGCAAAAGCACAACCACAGCGTGCGCGGCAGGAAATATGTTGAAGGGTTCTATTACCCGTCTGATTTCTCAACTTTTTCTCCCTCCTTAACAACATTCTCATCCACTCCCATAATTCTTCTCCAGCGCAGCATACTTTCAACGCTTCATCCCCAGTTACCCCGCATCCCCACATTATGACAGAAGTAAAGCCCCTGAGAATAGTAGTTGGTGGCGACGATGGTACTTACCTAGTCCCAACCGCCTTCCACTATACTGACACAATTCACAGCTGGATTTGAATACAAAGCCGCCATCACAGCAGACCTGAAAGCCAACCCTCTCGTCGCATCCGTCCACGATGTTGGTACGCATCCCAACCCTGCCCCATTCTCTCCCCCCCATTTTCACACTTGCTCACGTATACATTACAACAGGGCCACACTCAGCATCCGACAAAACCGCATACCCACACTTCGCCGTCGACGCCGCCAAGCTCATAAAGTCAGGGGAAGCCGACCGCGCACTGCTGATCTGCGGCACCGGGCTGGGCGTCGCGATTTCCGCGAACAAGGTCACTGGCATCCGAGCCGTGACGGCACATGATAGCTTCAGTGTTGAGAGGGCGGTGCTGAGCAATGATGCGCAGGTGCTGTGTTTGGGGCAGAGGGTCATTGGGTTGGAGCTTGCGAGACGGTTGGTGAAGGAGTGGTTGGGGTATCGGTTTGATCCTGTGAGTTAAGCTTCCGTGAGGAGGGGAAAGGCTAATATTTGGATAGAATTCTGCTTCGGCTGCTAAGGTGGAGGCAATCAATAAACATGACTTGGAGAACTAGAGGAGCGCACTTGGGACAAGGGTTGGAAGACCTTAAAAAGAAGGGTTGATGTGAGGGAGGGCTCAAAATCTAGAACTCTTCGATTTATCGGAGGCTTAATTTAACATCGGACAAAAACATCGATTAAATCCGAAACTGTCTATCTCTTCTGGTCTTGTGCTAGAACACCGCTCACTGTTGTTACATTACTGGTTCCATCCCTTTTCAATACGCCCAAACACCGATGCACCGGCCCCCAAGCCCGCCCCCTCGCAAAAAGGTGGAATAAACTTGCTGCTCCACCAATTACTATGCTGCATTAGCATCATCATATCATCACAGCTTCCCTTCTCTCTTCTTCGTCTGCCTAGCCGTCTCTTCCATCTCCTTTCTCATAACTTCATTAAACTCCTCCCATCCATCAAGATAAACGTGATGTCCGGCCTTCTTGATGATCAGTACTTTTGCGGAACCGTTCTCCCGCTTCTTCTCTTCCTCGGTTGCCGTCTTTAACGTTTTCTCTTTCTCTTCCTTCAATTTCTGCTCGGCAGCAAAGCCACCTGCAATATCCATCCAATCGTTTTCGCCATACATCATTACAATGGGGATACCAGTCTCCTTGACCAATGTCTGACTCGTCGATGACGAAGAAGTAGATGGCTTGGCATCTGCAATCTTCTGAGTGAGCTGTGATTGCGCCAGCGAAGGAAGAGGTTGACGTCCCACCCCCTGTATGCGTCTGATCAGCGGACTTCGAGCAAATGCTCCAGGGGCGAGAATATATGCAAGAGCATATTCTCCGCTTCCTCTTTGGCGAAATAGAGAGTATGCGTAGGTGTGAAGGACCTCGGACTCGGTTTCTGCAAGGTGTGAGAAACGACGGGATGTCCAGCCTGACACAAATCGAGGACCCAGAGGACCTGACCAGCGCACGATGCTGAATGGAGAGATATTGGCATCCCAGAGATAGCTTAGCCACTTCGGGATGGGCCTACGAGCGGGCCCATCAGGTGTCTTCTTGGATTTCCCCGATTCTGCTTTTGAGCGGGCGTTCAGGAAATTATTGTTGTCGCCGTTGGTTTTGAGGTTACCGTTTCTGTTCACAATATCATCCTCCTGGTCTTGTAAGAACTCATTGGCCATGGCTGAGTCTTCTGGTTCTGGCATGTCTGCTGCCATTGCGTAGGGATCCTCTGGAATTCCGACAGGTGACGCAAGGATGAGCTTGTTGAGGTGTCCAGGATACTTCAGCGCGTATGCTACCGCCATATAGCCTCCCAAACTATGGCCCAACAGTGTGAACTTGTCGATCTTCTTCATCACCCGCCATTCTTCCAATGCATCTATAAACCAGTTCTCCGCTTCCGTGATCTTGCCGGCCTGGTCCTTTGCGTGTATCTTGAAGTGTGGTCTGCTGCTTCGTCCCATTCCTAGCATATCTAGTGCGTATAATTTCCAGCCTTTGACTCGACTCAGGCCCTCAAAGTTCTTGTAGAAGAATCCAAGCCCAGCTCCGTATCCATGTAGCATAACTAGGTTCTCCTCGACTTCTTCTCCAACACGTTCCACGGAAAACTCATTCAGTGCTCTGTCTCTTCCACTCAATTTGACGAGGTTCGAATGCCATGACCTCGGACCATACGGATCGGTTATTGAATTGGTTCGGACCGGCGCGGAGTCTCTAGCAGGATCTATGTTGATCGAGCTAGTTGATTGGCGTGCAGAGACAGGAGCTGAGCCAGTCTGCGTGTGGGTCGGAGGCTTTTGTAGGTATGGGATAAAAGATAGGACATTGTGTTCAGCCATTGCTGGTGTAACACTCGCCCACCACTGATGGAATCCCGCTTTGTATCCCAGAGGGAAATAGCCTCCCTTAGTCTGTTCATTATTCGCTTTGGCGCGTTGGGAAGCTAGCATTGCTTGTTGACCACGGTCTGATGGCGATTCTGAGCTGGGAGAGGCAGACATCGTGGAGTAGGTGGGGCCTTCAGGTCTGGTTCTGGGAGTGGAAATGTGTCTCAGGTGAGGAATCGCAGTGTAGCCTAGGAATGAGTCTGTTGGAAGTGATCGCAACAACAGCGACGGCAGGCTCGTTGGCTGATACAACTTGAAAGAGTGTTGAAGAGAGGCAGGGGCACCTCTCAAATATCATAAATGGTTGTTTCTTTGGGGGCGGATTTAAGGAAAGCGCGCAACTCCGTGAGTCTCGATGGAGATAGTGAAGTGATGACGTGAACGTCCGATGTACTTTGAGAAATTTCTGAGGGGGCTTGAACAAGGAGAAGTCCGGGATTGAGTGGTGTATGGGTACGAGAAACAAATGGAAGGGGAGAAGGCTGTTCCTGCAGATTCGATTCGATTCATGGGCGGCTAGTTCTCGTCGGACTCGTTGAAGTCCAGCCGGAGAGTCGGCGCAATTGTTGACCGGCCTGATGGGCCTCCCCATGCCATTTTGTGACAGCCGATGACCTGGACACTGTTCAGCTGGATTCTAGTTTGTACTATTCCTTTACTAGTATCTAACTGAATTAATTAATGATGGAAATAATGAAATTTGTCTGGCATAAATTAGAAATGCACAGTAAAGATCAGCAGGTTGCTAGGCCCCCTGCGCGGTTGTAGCTTGATGACGACCCAAAGCTCAACATCTCGTGCCTCAAAGACAACCGCGGCTTACCGACAGCAACAACACTTCTCCAAAAGCATATGCCAGCTCGATGAAACCAAGTCTCAGGCTTCCAGTAGTGCAGCTATCACTTCGCTCTTTGGATTGCTTCAAGAGTTCCCTGAAAGGTAGCTCTTAAATGTACGAGCCCTCGACAGCGGTTGCGACCAAAGAGTAATCTGCCACCAGCCATGAAATCCCAATAGCACAGAGCTCGAAGCCCGATCGCGATGTCGAATCTGGATCAACTGGTGAAGGGGGCGCCTCCCCCTGGAAACCAGTATTCCATACCCTCGATCAGTCCCATCATACCCCCTGAAACCTCGAATCCGTCTTCTTTGCCAGACCCATTGGCATCTCTCCCCTCGTCGCCTCCCCAGATCTACCTCAATCTTCTGATCCTGGAGGCATCGTTACGCGCACAATGGCTCCAGCTACGAACTAGACGGCGACAGCATACGTTCTTCTTGACATTACTTGGGTTGTGGAATCTTTATTTTGGATATGCCCTGTTCCTTGCGCCAAGAGAAGACGGCAGTGGTGTCGGAGGTTCGGTATACTGGGTTGTTGAGGTCACGGAGAAGGTCTGCTTCATGGGAGGTATCGTGACGGGGATTCTGATTTGGGGGACCGGGCAATGGGAGCGAGGGATACGCTGGCCCAGACGTTGGGTATACACGACAAATAGAGGTTTAAGAGGATTCAATTGCAAGCTGGTGGTGATCAAGCAATCTTGGTGGAGGGAAATACTGTCTACCTTATCATTCCTCTTCTCGTACGGCCTATTTTCGAGCAGTATTGGAAGCTCATATCGATATGTGGATCAGTCCCTTTTGATCGAATCAGAGAAGGCTCAACAGAAAAACGGAGGGCATCATGCACTTCCCAACATACACGAAGATGGTGAGACAGCGGGTTACGAGGAGGATCTTGCACCTGGAGGAGATTATGTCAAGCTACTCTTGCTTCCCAAGCCTTTTTCTCCCAATTTTCGGGAGAACTGGGATATATACCGTACGGAGTATTGGGAGAAGGAAAACGAACGTCGGGCGCTACTACGCCAGAAGCTCAAGGAGAGAGATAGGAAGATTGCAAAGCAGCAAGGTGGGTGGCTGTGGTGGACAGGATATCGTGGTTGGAAGCGTGGTAAGGGACAAGACCTGGAGAAGACTCATCATGGGGGCCACAAGATTCATGAGAAGGACCCGAAACGTACTCGAAGCGGGAGCGTTCGTTCTGGGTCTCATTCTCGAACCTCATCTCGAAGCACCACTCCCACTCTCGAGTTGGAAGACGGCCCTGTTGGAGGACATGTGCGGCGAGGATCTAATGCTTCCGACAGGAGAAGGAAGAAGACTGCACCTGGAGCAAGAGTCCAGAAGCTCACACCTGCTGGATCAAGATCTGCAACTCCCGAGATTCCCTCTCCTTTGGTCAGAGAGAACAGCGTCTCCTCTAATGAACGGCCTCCTACTCCTGTGACGGGGGATAGAGAAAGTTCAAAGTCTTTGAGAGCTTCAGCGCAATCCAGCGGCAGCCCTGCAAGGAAGCCCAGTTCTGGCAGAGCAGCAAAGCAGACTTAGATAGTAAATAAAGTACATGCTACGAAACTCCAAAATTTTGAGAACTTTGTGCTAGCACTGATTCACTGAGAGGAAATCCGTTTCCGGCGGCTGACTAAAATACGCTATGATAGGCGAAGGCATCCAATTCTCGATGACCTTCGCCTTCGCTTGGACTCACATCTTCTTGCCCTAAATCCGATCGATAGAGATGTCCAATTCATGAACATCCGCGAACCTGTGCTGACAATTCCAGAAGACCGCCTCACCTATCTGAGCTCTCCGAAGAGGCACCGGCCGGGCGGGCGGGAAATTTTGTAGACTCGATAAGGACTTTCCCAGCCTTGTCTCCAGGACCAACTCGAGCCATTTGAAGATCGGACCTGTACTGCATGAATAGCATGGATTGGGGCATGCAAGACAATGGTATTAATTCAGGCCATCCGGGTATTGCAGTCGAACAACCATTCGCGAACAAGAGCCGACCAGAAGCCCATATGATCACTGCATCTCAATTACGGGGAGCGACTCCGGTCGGCGGATATTCTTGGCGGGTATGTCATCTTTGTCTACGGAAATGTGCATTAGCTAACTGTCTGCCAGCCGCCGTCTCCACCTCATATCCATGTGCCGCAGGCTCCAGAGGACCAGCAACTTGTCTTACCTGCATATAATGGAATGAATTATGATCTGGAGGAGAGGGAGATCCTCAAGGTGATTACGCGAAACCACAACGTTGTTGTCGGAGTCAAGGATTGGAAGTATGAAATGAGGAGAAGTGCGCAGGCCATACAACCCTTTCTATACCTCGGACCCTCTTCTGCCACTCGAGACTTGGACTTCATGCGGAGGGAAGGCGTCACTATGTTGCTGGTGATCAGAAACACAATGACTGCAGCTGCAAGCTTGTTGAGTGGGGACAAAGTTGCGAGAGAATTGGGGATCCAAGCGGCTGCTGTGGATGTAGCTGGCAACCAAGAGCTCATCGCAGCCTTTCCAAGAGCCTGCAAAATCATCAATGACCATCTTCTTTCCCAATTTCGCCAAGGCATCGCGAACGGTACAGTTCATTCCGGAGCAATAACCACACCCGGCAAGGTGTTTGTCTTCTGCGAGTCTGGCAATGAACGATCAGCAGCTGTGGTTGCAGCTTATCTCATGAATATGTTCAACCTCGATCTGATATCGGCAATACAATATGTCCAGACGCAACGCTTCTGTGTTGCTTTCGACGATGGGTTGAAGAACCTGCTGTTGAATTACGAGGAGTTACTCAACGCCCAACGATGTGTCTCTGCAGCTACGATGACAACACAAATAAGAAGTGTCCCAAGTAACGCAAGGCCAAAAAGGCGCAGAGAGGAGGATTCAGACAACGAGGTGGGGATGTCTCTTGACAATTCAGATGATGAGAGATTCGCCGGTCGTGGTGGATTTGTTCCTTTCCAAGATAACTGGGCGTCTTGATTCATTGTGAGCATTGAGAAGCGATTTGTATCCGGAGTAGATTCTTTGATTTGGGATAGCGATGGATATGGCTTTGGAGTTGGGTGATGACACTTGCATTTGCTCTCTCGTCGGGCTGGCGTTACGAAATACCCATGGGATCACGATTTTCTAGCTGGTAGGTGGGAAGCATGACGGCGGCTACATTGGCATATAGATTAGGCGTTATGAGATCTTTCACACTGTTTCCTTTCTTGCTTTTTGGTGCTGCTTTGCTTTACTTGCTCTACTATTCCCTTGCGAGTTGCTTTCTGTAATACATCCAGTGTCATATTCCCCAAAGACGCTGCGGAAGCCTCGCCGTCAATGCCACTTATCTGCGGTTTCCTCGTTGCCCATTCATCCAGTTACCACAATCAGTTATTCGCAGCGTCCTTGTCGCCATCCTCATCCTCATCGTCATCGATGGGAGGCAGAATAGCTCCAATGATTGCTCTACCATACTCTTTGCCTCGGTGGCGGTTGATACTTTCAATGATCTGCTTCCGCAGGGGTGAATCTGCAAATCGGGTCCGAACGTAATTCTCTGCCGCAGCAACGTCGTCCGGCTGAACCATGTGATCCTCAGGGGCTTTCGACGGGAGATTTCTCTTGCTTTGTTGTTCAACGAGGTCCAGCTTGCTGCGCTGCTCGGCGGTCATTTCTCCGCTGACGGATATTTTGGCGATGGCGAGAATTGTTTGTGCGATTTCATCAGCATCGGCGTCGAACTGCCCTTGACGCTCAAATTCCAAGCGAAGAAGATGGTACATGTCGACCGACGCTTGATCGCTGAAGTCAAGTTGGTAGGTCAACTCCAAGTCGCTTGCCTGCGTAGCTTCCTGGATCACGCTCCATATAACTAGCTTCATTGTGTCTGTCAGGGAGGTCCATTGTCCAAGGTCGGGCTGGGATATTGACGGGGTAGCCGCGGGAATGTCCTTGAGCAACTGGGGCACTGCCAGAACTTGGCAGCCACCTCGAGCCTTGGATTGTCCAACCAGTTCAGGAACAGTGGGTTGAGATTGTTCGGCGGTTGCTGGAACAATGGGCGGCGGTTGGGGCGTGCCAAGGATATTGCGACGTGGTCTCCCCGGGTCCACTCCTTGGGAGAGTCTGGCCGGAGTAGTGATGCGCTCGCGGAGTCTCATTTGGCTGGCGGTGGTGTAGAAGTTGTGGGAAGGTTGCTTGACGAGGGAAGAAGATCGAAAGTGCCGTTTTGTGTTCGAATTTTCTAAATTGGCGATCAGCCTTGTGTGCTTCCAAGCCCTTCAGGAGTGAACCTCTCGGCTCAACTGCTGAGCAAAGAGTGAATCTGTGAGTTTACTTTCCCCCTGAAGATATGAACCAGTCTGCACCGTCTCCGAACTTCGAGAATTGAGGAGAAGAAGTCAAAGTTGGAGGGCATTCAACCTTAAGAGGGAGATTGTCGTACTCGGCAGTGTGATGATCGCTGCACTCGAAGTATGAGGGCTATTGCATCAAAATCAAGAAGATGGTTTCAGCAAGTTGGAGACATTCAATTTGGAAGAAGAGGACCATTCCAACCGAACTCGAAGGGCATTCAGCTCAATGTAGAAGGGTTATTGCACACAAAGTCGGAGGGTCACTGTACTTGAAGTAAGAAAGATAACGTCCGAAAAAGGAGATCATTACAGCCAAAGTTGTAGGGATTTCCGCCCCAAGTAGGAGAATTGTTCTACTGAAAGCTGTAGTTTATTCAACTTCAAGTGCCAGCGCTTGGTTGCTCTAGAAGTCGTAGGACATTGGCATTGTGATATTCCACACTTGATAATAGGGATGGAACCTGCACAACCCCTTTTCATGGCCTGCGCCACATTTTTTTTTTACCTCAGGCATGTGGTAAACTCAGCCACACCCCAACGTCAACCGTCTTCGAAGCTCTCCGCACTTGAAATAGACAGGAGATAACCATCAATGAATATTGATGGCTGCTGAATCGACTACTTCGTATCGCGAATCTTTGTCCTGCGCGAACAACTAATCTCTAATATCCTTGTTCCGAACCTCCGATCTACCACGTTAGACCCAGAACACTTTACGCAAGCTTCACCGGCTGAGTTGCTGACAGCCTCCACCATGTCAAACAAGCGCATAGAACAAAGCGAGATCGAGAAGTACTGGGAGATTTTCGCATCACTGTCAAATGGTGGAACGCATCTGACGGGCGCTCAAGCTGCGCCTGTGTTAAAGAACAGCCAGCTGCGCGATGATCAGCTCGAGCGGATATGGGACCTTGCGGACGTGGATAACGACGGGAACCTGGATTTTGAGGAGTTCTGCGTCGCAATGAGGCTCATTTTTGACCTGGTCAATGGAGTATGTATTGCACACAATTCGAATCATCACCTCTGACTCGAGGCTTTGCAGGAATATGCGGATGTACCACCACAACTGCCAGACTGGCTGGTTCCAGAATCGAAAGCACATTTGGTACAGGCAAACCGGGCATTGACTGGACGACAAGTTCAGTTTGAGCGGATCGAGGACGACGATGATTCTCCAGGACTGAAGGACGGGTTCGATTGGTATATGAGCCCCTCAGACAAGTCGAAATACGAGGAAATCTACAGTGCCAATCGGGGTGCGAGAGGAGACATAACTTGTGAGATGATCATCATATAGGCGCAGTGGGTAGTAGCTGACATCACATTTTACAGTCGAATCTCTGGATTCCCTGTACTCCTCCCTCGACGTGCCAGACACCGATATCCGATCAGCATGGAATCTCATCAACCCGTCAGCTTCGCCAGCGATCTCGAAAGACGCCACTCTGGCTTTCCTACATATCCTTAATAACCGCCACGAAGGCTACCGCATTCCAAGAACTGTTCCCCCTTCTCTCCGAGCTAGCTTCGAACGCAACCAGATTGACTATCAGATCGACAATCAGCGCACATCATCACCAGCTCAGCGATGGGGCTCCACTGGTGGGGAGGAGACGAGCACTGGGCGTAAAGCAAAGTTTGGGGACACTTATCTGAGTCGAATGGGCATGGGAGGGAAGTCGAGCTACAAGCCTTCTGGGACAGACTTCTCAGCGACAAAGACAACGGAGGACTGGGAAGAGGTGCGGCTGAAAAAGCAGTTGGCCGAGCTCGAGGCTAAGGTTGAAAAGGTTGAAGCTGCGTCGGCGAGTCGGTCTGGTGGCCGTCGTGATACTAGGCCAGCACTCGTCAAGCGAGAGCTAGAGCAGCTGCTAGATTACAAACGGCGGGAGTTGAGGGATTTGGAGTCCGGCGAAGGAAAGAGCAAGGTCGGGGCCAGTTTGAAAGGTGTCTCCGACGAAATATCAACCGTTAAGGAGCAAGTGGATGGGCTTGAGGCACATTTGAGATCACGCCAACAGATTTTGGCAGAGTTGCAGCAGGAGATTGAGTTTGAGAAGTCAAGTAGATAGAATCCAGAAATGCAGATCGATCATGCAAAGGCCCAGTGGCGGTGCTCATGTTCAGGGCTGCCAACCCTCAGCAGTCCAGACCCGATGAATTAACTACAAGTGCATTTGCTACCCCAACTCGGGTTGACATAAGATAATACCGTGCTTGTTCTCTTTACGTACGTGTAGCATAGAGAATCCGGAGTCTCAATTTCAGAATGCAACTGGAGCCCTGGCGTTGAGTTGGTCACGTGGTCGGCTCAATCAATTCACCTTTATAGATTTGAATAGTGACCTTTCTCCTGTTGAATCAGATGGCTTGATAGTCATCGGTAGCGTTAGAATCGTTTACCACAATAACTTGCGTCTCTAACTCACCCTCCACGAGTGGTTAGAATGGCAGACAACCTCTCCTGTGACCTCTGGCGCGGTTTACCCACAAGTTGCTGAGAAGACACCAGGACTTAAACTTAGGTACTTCTTGGTAGGGGATGTGAGATCTAGCAAGAATTGCCCAGCTAAGTTGTAACTCATACCGCATCCTTATACAGGCTCTGGTTCGGTTAATACCTTGCGAGTATCTCCGGAGAATCCATAATCCACCCCAGCTTTCAAGAGAGCAGCTGGTCCTTAACACCACACTCTCGCCTGTGTGTTGGTTCGAATCCATCCACCTGTACGTCAGTACCAATTTTTTTTAATAAGATCATTGGTAAGCTCCCATTCTACAAATAATAAGAACAACTAACCTCTTCACATACCACTTTTTTTATTAATCTATCTACTTATATGTTGATTCAAATCCATCCATAGAAAGAATAAGCACGATTTGTAGTGTCGCTAGTATTACATTACGTCTAGTTGATATGAACATCGGCTATAAATGTGGTTTTTCTGTTTTCTGTTTTGTTTTTTTGGCTCGTGGTCCTCACTTACCAAGGAGATTTTTAATATCTCTCGATTTATTGATCTCCGCTCGCTAAGCGAGAGCGAGAAGAGGGCTGCGGCCACAGTATTAACTCAAATACTTTCGCGATCTCTTCTCTTACGAGCTTTGCTAAACTAGTAAAGCCGTCTGAGGTGGAGTTGTAACGACAAACGGGTCAATAAAAGCGAACCATAGGAAGAGAGAATTCGTCGTAGCATATTGGGAAGTTTTAATGTCTTAAATCTAGGCAAATATAATTCTAACAAGTCTTTGGTCCGAACGCCGTTGCTCTTTCATAATGCAGTGGTATCATATACTTCCGTTTTCAAGCCATTTCCCATGCAACCCTCTAATCCAAGCCATGCAGTTCATGAATATATGGTTCTTTTGGCTGATTGGAAATGCCCGATATGATGATCCTTGGCATCCTTGAGTTGATCCTCCGGCACGCCATTAGGAAGATCCGCTGTCGATACCGGTGAAGGAAAGCCTGCGGAGTTAACTGGATCCGTTTGTGACCTCGACGTTTGTCTTTCCATCCCTCAGTATTATCCCAGACAAACATGAGCCGAAGTTCGTACTCACACTTCAGACCCACGTTGTGGGGTCGTCGCAGATGCTGTATCGAGGCCTGCGTTCACTTCGGCCAGTGTTGGCTTCGAAGCATTTCCATGAGGCTGAGGAAGGGTGCTCACGTCGACATCTAGATCTTCTTCTCCGCTGGGGCCACTAGGTTTGACCCCCTCTTCGGTAGTAGCAACAGCATCATCCGCTTCGTTGCTTTTCACGCTGCTGGCTTTGCTGATATCTGCGCTCAATGGACTTTCTGTCCTTAAGCCAAGATCTTGGCCAAGGCCGGGTGATGTGTCGTTTCCTCCTTTCCAGTCTGCTGGTTGCATGTCCACAACCGGCGAATTTATTCTTGGCTCGTGGATGATGTCCTCTTTCCTTCCTTGTCCCGGTTCCGGATCACATGCTTTCCATACAACAGCCAGGCGGTCTAGAGCTCTGGTACCTTTCCTACTCGATCCTTTGATGCCGTCCATTTTGTCCCACTCGATTTCGAAGACTCCGGTATCGTCAGCCTTGCCGTTCTGCTCAGGACCATTTCCTTCGAAGTACGCATTAAACCAGACGTGAGCAACTGCAGTGACCATAGTCCAGCCTATCGAAGCCTTATTCCTCCGCTCGAAGTCAATGTTGATATCGCTTGTTGGAAGAATGACTCTTGTCGATGGCTTAAAAATGACGGCGCCACCGCCCGCCTCTGCGCCAGTATCCACACTCGCCGAGCTCGAACCCCCGGACTCTGAAGGTTGTGGCATACTGAGTTTCCCGCCATCAAGCTGATCGGAACTCTTGCTCGGGGCGATCCTCCCTTGATTTTGAAACCCCGCCATATCAGAAATCATGTCCGTGAATCCTCCACCGCCCGGTGTGTTCCCTTCAATCACAACTCTCTCTTTCTTCGTAAAGACGTGGAACAGTTTAATCTTCTTTCCTTCATCAACGTATCCCTCCACCTGCACCTTGACCCCATCCCTCAAGCCCCAGACATGAACTTCCATGATTTCGATTTGACGCTCAACGTACACCTTGCCGGCCTTGGTCCAACGATCGACATACCCCACCCAACGCAGCTGACTCGGTATTGAGACGCCCTGGCCGAATCCTGGCCGCATTCTCCGTTCCGTAAATCGTGCCAATGCTTCCTCGGGTTTCCACCCACACTCAGAGATCAAATAACTGCAAGCCATTGTACCACTGCGTCCCTTGCCCGCCTTGCAATGAACAACCACAACTCTATCCTTGCCTCCCTTCTTTTCCTCTCCCTCAAGCAACCAGTTTCTCATTCCCGCAACGATCAACCCCACAAGCCTGAACGGCGGCGGGTGATGATCCGGCCAAGGATAATGCCTGATCCTCCCATAAACCTCACTATCAGGATACCCAGTCCCCTCTGCTCGAAACTCCCATATCTTCCACTCTTCCCCGTGTTTGTAGTCTAGAAATTTGACGAGCTGATCGAGAGGGTTGCGGTATGCGCGTTGGGGGTACGTGCCACTGGGGCCAGAAGTTGCGATGATGAATGGGGTAACGTAGCAGAGGTCGAGCCCGGCTTCTGGATGGCGGGAGCGTGGCCCTGCGACGATTTGGCGAAGGAGAGACGCCATGTTGTTTGTCGTTATTCAGAGAGGAGTTTGAATGGGGGCATCTTGCTGGTCTGGTGTTGATAAGGCTTTGGTTTGGGCGTCGCGAGAGACGTCATAGCTGGCTTAGCGATCAACAGGGCCTCTGTTTACGGGATGCACAGCCACGATTTCCTTAGCGAGCCCCTGAGCGGATCTGGCGGGCTGATATGATAATGTTGTTGTTTGTTGACTTAAGGTGAGGAGTGGGTTCAGCAATTACTTTGAGATATGAGCAACATTAATCCAACGGCTACAGAAAGTTGATGGTTGGTGTCAGACCAAGTTGAAATGTGCGAAGTCCTTCAGGGCAACTAGAAGATTCCATATCAATAAATCTTGGAAGCCATTGATTGTTCCTCGCCGGTAGGGAAATGGACTGGATGGCAAGAAGAGAGTTGACATTGGTAAATAGCTTCTTCTAGGTTGTATGAAGAGCTTTTCCTAAATGCTATGTTGGCCGAGCACAACCGAACTGCAGATTGAATGGGGTTTGGTTGCACAATCGGAGACGGCTGTGCGTCAGGAACTCTTTCTCCATACCACCGATGATTCCTGGGGCTTTGGAAGCTTCTCGAGAGTGTTTGGAACTGAGGAGTATTGAGTATAAAAACCTCCAACTAGCTACCAGCCATCCAGCAACGATGTAACTTCGAGAGAAAATCACCACACTGTAAACCTCGTGATAGAGTCCGCCGCAGGGGTCTTTGTGTACGCTCGCCCCTCCAACCCCCCTTTCCCCAAAAGACCAAGGAAGGCCCTTGCACTGGCCCAGAGATACACTTGGCAATCATGTAATATTGACAGTGAACACTTAGACTCTGTCCGGACTAAATCTGTACCAGTGTGCTGTAGACCCGGATGAAATTATTTGATGCTTCGCTGTCAAGCACCTGCTTGCTATCAACCATTTAGATAGCCAAGGGACGGAATTAGAGGGAAGGATGGTGTTTTATTCAGAGAGGCGAAGCCCGGCTAAGTACACCCAGCTCAGTCATCCAAGTTGACGGATCCCAATTTTCTGATGCATTAGACTTCCGTTTCCCGCATCCCAGATCTTAGGCCCTGGCCCTTGCGCAGTGCTCTCCGTTGGGCCACTGATTGACGAATCCGTCCAGGTTTCGGACCAATGCCTCGACATCTTGGTGGAACTTGAAATTCTTCTTGTCAATCTATGAAGAATCTTCAGTTACACGGAGCAACCCAATGATGGAGTTGGTTGTACAAAGTACTTTTGAACAATCAGAAGAAGCTGTGAAAGATAGCCCCATGATTTTGAAAGTCGGTACTTTGTGATATAACATTCGTTCTGAGCTGTTCATAAGGATACGAAGTATTCTGGCATATTCGCCTTGTGAATTTTAAAATCAAGGTGTACCAATAAAATGCAGTACATCAGCAAGGATTCAGCTTGCCAGAAGCACTTACTTTTTAGACTCGAGGCACGAAATATTCAGGGATATTCGGGGATTCAAAAATGGGCTTCGTGGCTTCACGAACGAGAACGAGAGATTTAGAGTTGAGGAGAAGGAGTGTAGGTTCAAACATTATCAATTTCATTTTAACCATGGTATAGAACGCCAACGCTATGCATCAAAAGCACTCATCCACTCATCCCTTGTCATCTCTCATGATCCCCAATCTCAAAAGCCCAAACCCGTGCCCTCGATGCTGGGCTCGACATACATTGGGAATGTCTCTCTCGTAATAGCCGTCTTGTCTGGAAGCTGAAGGTATCCTTCACTTCCACTGCCACTCTGAAAAATACTTTGCGTTTCGAGAGACAAGTCTTGAGTGCCTTTGATATTTTCAACCATTGGCGTCTCAGCAGGCGTCTCTTGCTCGCAAATTCCCATAACTGCCTTGACATCACTCGTTTTCCTTTTATGTGCCAAGCTCCGAACACTTCCAAAGCAAGTAGCCGCATCCCAATCTTCATCAGCATCATAAATCTCAGGGATGTGTTGGTGACCTGCTCGCTCCATGTCTTTCAGAGCTTCCAGAATAATAGAGTGCTTCCACAGTGGTAGAAGCCTGTGACCTAGGTTCTCCAGGATACACCATTGAGTGAAGTTTATTTGCTGACAGGTCCACAATCCGTTGCCCCATTTCTCGGCATACTTTTTCGTGGTCTGCTGTGCATCGTCCGAAAACTTGACTGCCAAGATCAACGCGGAGAGAACAACGAGCTCGGGGAGGACGGAATCAATATGCTGCTCCTCAAGCCTCTCGTCAAGATTCCCAAAAGAGCAGGGCATATGTTGCGCCACAAGTGGACAGCCTTTGCGCCATTGTAGTGCGAAGCGAGAATTCAGCGAATCGAGTATACTGACAGCGAGAGCGATGGTCTCGAGGGGGAGATTTGCTCGCGTGATGATTGTATGGACGAGCGGAACAGAGGTCGTTATTAAGGAGGTGGACGACGGTATCAGGTTTGTTAGGTGAATTGCCGGGCCTAAAACGCAAGGTATGTAATCAGCCTGAATTCAGAAGCTGGGGTCAGAATCTGGGGAATCATGTACCTAGGAGCTCAGGGTCTGGAACTTCTCCTGGCGAGAAAATCGCCTCTGGAGACTGCTGGCGTGTGCTGGCGTTCGAGTGTGATGAGTGAGGTGGAGTGGGTAGGCTCGAAAGGGGGACGTAGGTTTTGGAGAAGTATGACTCGTCAAAGGAGGACGAGAGTGACGAAGATCGAGATCGGGAGGCCATTGGAGGCGTCATTGCGTTGTTCGTGATTTCCATGGTTCTTCGGAAGCTCGGTGAGGTAGTCATGTTGGTGGGGGGTAGAGGGGCCCCTTTTCTATTCAAGTATGGTTCGAGATGAAATGAGGGGTTGGCCTTGGCAAGTCAAGAGGCGTCTCGAGTATTTATCAATCTTTCTCTTGGGGTGCCATGAAACTGCAGGCTACCTTGAGCATGTAGCCGAATCGTGTAGGGTAATTCTGATTAGGGGTGTTGAATGCGAGATACGTTGGGTAATCCTGAGAAACGAATGTGAGGAACGATCGTGAATCTGCTGCTGACTCCGTTCAACGCAATAGAATGCTTTTATTGTGCCATGCCTTTCCGCCAGAGCAAAGCGCGGTGCGATGCCAGGCTATATATCAAACGAAGGTAGTCTTGCGTTGTGGGGCCAATAGTGAGGTTGGCTCGAGCCTTGGTGCGGTGAGGTGAGGAAGGGGGTGGCTCTGCATGTCTTTCCTTTAGCGATTTAGTAGCTTGGTGTCGTCTGACAGTGAGACATGAATGCGAGGACAGACACAGGGAAAGAATCGGATCATCCCGAGCAAGTAGCTGGTCGCTTCTTCTGCTTTGTTTGTGCCTGCCCCGTCATGAGACAATGCAAGCTCTCCCGAGCGGAAGAAGCAGTGACAACTCGATTTGCACGCCAAATGGATATTGCGTCTCAAGATGGCACCACTCCTCGTATTCCAGAGAGAGCAAGCACTATGTGGCCAGAGCACCAGATCTGTGCAAACCGCTCTGCCGTAATGTGCATCCTGATTCATCATTGCTGGTGAGGTGATGCATAATGCTTCTGCATTTTAATCATAATTTATTAGCCAGGAACCAAAAAAACCTACGGCGGGGAAACCCTGCCCGCACAAAAACGCACATGCATGAGCACGGCATCTTAGAGTTTATTGTCTGCAATAATTAATTGTACATGGGATGGCGAGTATATGCATGATATTACTTGCTTGTCGAGTTTTCTTATTCCTTTCGTCCAGAATGAGGTTATTTGAAGGTATTCTTACTTCGTCATCCATGAAGTGGGAAGATCCCGATCCGACGGTGCCGCCTTTTCACTAAACTCAGCACGGCCCAGCGCTAGAATCGTGTTTTTCGTGATAGCGGATCTGGTGGGGAAAATCGTCGTCACAGGAAACGGCCGAGATTCTATTTAAAGCAGAAAAGCGCCATAAGAGAACGGGCTTGAGGATTTCCTCCGTTTGAAAAGAAGATTATTTAATTTTGAAAAAGGGTCTTCGGAAACAAGGAGCGAGATCCTTCGAATATATTACTGACGAGGGAGGTGCCCAATGACAAGCATTGAGTTCGTGGAAGAAGCTGGCAAGGGATCCACCACCGCCATTTTTGATACCCGGCCAAGGACTTCGGGTACTGCCGATCAATGTGCAATGATCCCAGCATTTGAAGTTTCTTGATATGCTTCAATCCGGCAGTCTTTCGACATTCTCTGAATGTTAGTGCGGGTGCTTCCACAGGAGCATGTTGAGGAAGCGTCCAGCCGTTGAGTCTGTAACTATCTACTTCCTTGGATCTGACCTTGGACATATGGGGCCAAGGAGGATCTCATGGGACTTTCATGTGAGATGAAAGTGATCGCCCTCCCCCTTCTTACCCACAATCCCAAGCCTCACCTTCCTCCTCCACCTACTCTCCCTCTCCGCACTCTCCCTGGCCTCTCTCTTTTTCTTTTTGCGTTCATACACGGCCCGCACACATTTTCTTGTCCTCTCTCGTCCCTCGTCAAAATTTGCTCTCGCAAGCGCAACGATATTGTCAATATCTTCAGGGGTATAGACGAAGTTCCATGTACTCATGTAATCACTTGTCACCGGATCGACACCTTCGACTTTGGGATTGCTCAGGAATGGGAAATAAACAACTGCGATACCGGCGTCTGGCTCCATAAGTTCCCAATCTTCCTTGACAGCTTTGGATGGGACATCATCTGTGCTGGACGACCGTTCTTGGGTGCTCCCCACCCATACAGTGCAATATCCCAGGTCTCCAAAATCATCATCGTTCTGACTGATTGATACCTTTTTGCCATTTTCCTCGACGTCTTTCAGATGCTCAATTTGATCTGCTTTCGCGTCTTCCAGCTTGGCATCGGCTTCAGCTGCAGAGCTTGCTTGGGCTTCGTCAAGCTGACCTGTGGTCTTCTCTATACTGTCCTTTTCTTTGGGCCAACCAACTCCAACAGGCCAGCCTTTGATCCCGCGCTGTCGTGCATATCCATCTGCCACAGACAGCCAATTTTCGGTTTTGATATCTGCACTGGCGTCAAATGCTATCAGAATATCAACATCTCTACCAGGCCGGAGCAGGGGATAAATTGGAAGATTGTTCGACATTCCCGCATCCATGAGTTGCAGGTGTGTGTTCTTGTAGATGCTTTCCGGTGCCGTCTTCGGTAATTTGTCGTCCATCTTGTACGCAAAATTGGGAATAGAAGCTGGCAGTATCGGGTGCACTTTACTCAAGTCTTCATTGCGCCCCTCGATCATATCGTCAATGCCGCCGAAGCCAACAAGACCTTTGACTAAAGGCCGAACCTCTTTGTAATAGTGGGATAGGGTTGCACAGAAGGCGGATCCGAATATTCCAAGCATCAATGGTAGTCGGAGTTCCGGCACACGGAATCCGCCCTCGTCTTGCGCAAGGTCCTTTCCGTTCTCAAACTTCCTACCTATAGCCCAAGTTGGGATCCCAGCGCCAAATTCCTCGCAAAACATCTCATATGGCGAGATTTCGAACCACTGAAACCAGGCTTCCTTTTTCGCCTTTGCTTTCGTCTCCTGCGAGGGGGAGTCTGTGGCTTTCTCAAGCCCTGACGACTCTTCAATAATAGGTATTTCGTGACGTACTGCGGTGTAAATCGGCATAGGATGTTCGCCATTCTTGAGATAATCTTGTTGGTTCGATATCTTAAGATCTCTGTCGTCGACGCCAACTTCTCCTTTTGGAACAAGCAATCTTGCAGCGAGCAGCAGCCCGTAAACATCAACTAGTCCAAAATCGGCTTCTGGGTCTCCCTTCAACTTTTCAACGAAGCCACTTAAGAGGAACTTGTTCGTAGGAGCAGAGTTTAAAGCAGCAAGAGCAACGGGTGGGTAAGCAATGTGCACGCCAATTCGGGCCTTCAAATGATCAACAATTTTGTCGAGGCGTCGGCCACCGAGTGATGAGTGAAATAGTGCTTGTAACCAACAGCTCCCGGAGACACCAGCAGTGTAGGTCGCACAGTCGAACAATCCATCTTCACTTGAAGCAAGGAGGGAGCCCGTGCCTGCTACTAAAGCCCTCAAACCACCTCCAGATCCGACCATAGCAATACACGGCACATCATCTGGATGGACTTCCTCCTCCGGAAGACCAAGGTATTTTGCCAATGCTGTCGTTGTGGCCTTCTTCCGCTTCATAAGGAACTCTCTCTCCTCTTTACATAGTTCCGAAGAGACTCTAACGGAAGCCGCGTATTCGATTTCCGGGTTTGTGTATGGATCGTGTGCTTCTTGCCAAATCTCATCTGCCAATGACCCTGGAGCCATTGAGAGCTCCCTCTGCAACTTGCCGATGTAGTCTGGCAAAACTTTTGCCCAATCTGGCATCACGAAGTCCTTGATTTTACCGGCTACCGAGCCCCATTCAAGATCTGCGACGGAAGAGAACAAGGCGAATTTTGTGCTGAAGTTCCCCCAAGCTGAATCATCCGCAGGAGTTTGTAGATCCTGGTGGAATGGGAGAGCTTTCATGCGCTCTGCATTTTGGACAACAATTTCGTGCTTCCTATCTTGTATAGCTTGGTGTTTTTGTCGTTCGGCTCGTATCTCGCTGCGCAGACGGGTGGGTGGAAGAGGTTGGACATAGTCGTTTCGGTAGAGGATGTAGGTCAGAGAACCCGCGATTACCACGGAAGTGACCCCAATCAAGGTGCCACGGGAGGGCGACATCTTATACTTCTTCTTCTTCTCCTCTGATTTGGATTTGCCGAAGAGGGATCGAGATTGCTGCTGCCATGGCCGGCTCCTTCTCGTGTTATGGAGCTGTTGAATCTCGAGAGACAGCTTCGGATAGGCAGGGCGAGAAATACGTCGAAGCATTGAGGGAAGCATAGTGAATAGGGAGGGTCAAAAGCCCTTTAATAAAGTAGGTCAGCATGGATTAAAAGAGTAACATGGTGGTGGGCAAAGTAAGGGCCTCCGGAGTGGAGGAAAACAAGGCACCAGACATGGAAATGTGGAAATCGCATTGTGCTTTTTGGTGGGAAGTGTGGCGCTGTGGCTGGTGCGCCTTTCATCTGAAGATCCCCACACCCCCCAGTCAACGGCACGTGTGCATGTAAAAAGGAAGAGGGTTTACTTCAAGACATAATTTGGATTTTAATATTTCAAATTTTCAGTGTTGCTTTGCTCCACAAGTCTGGAGATATAATTGTTCAATACCGATGAGAAAATTGCAACACAAACTTCAGCGCACCAAAACCACTTGGGAACAATCCCATCTAGAGTGAGGATATTTTGCCACCCAGTCCAACTGTTGCAAGAAAGAGTGGCCAGAATTCATCAAAATAAATCTCCGACTGACGCCAAATTCTATGGCGGCCGGGGTCGATTGGTCTCTGGAAAAAGCAGGTTCTCTGGACGTTTGGCTAAACATTGAACTTTTACTGCCCGACGGCAGGAACTCTGGGTGAATCAGGCACGCAGAGAGGGTGCGCTTGAAATTTTGCACAAGTACCAGAATAAATCCACAGATCGATTCACAGCCTCCGAAATACTGTCATTTGCTCCCTCACATTTCCCCCCTTCACGGAAGCGTGAATGCCTGAACCAGTCAGTTAGTTACTTGACCGTTTTCTGCCAGCTTCTCCGCCCGTCACGAACTGTAAACGGCCTAGCGCCTGTTTTATCTAGCATCATGTTTCCGCTAGGACGCTCCGCTTGGTCTCTCAAGATCCAGGAGTCAACGATGGCCGTAGGTCTAGGCTCACGACAAGCAGCGGATGAAGAGGCACGGGCAGAGGTGGAGGTTCTGAACTCGAGACTGGAGAAAACCCGCATCTTGAATACGAAACTCGCAGCGTCGCTGTCCAGGCTCGAAGGAAGCGGGAAGAGTGTGCAGGAGGCCATTGGCCCATTGTATGGAAACACGCATAGGCTTCAGGTTCTTGGGACGAGTATGTGTTGAAAATCGAGCTCGGCTGGAGCTCTTTTAGTTGACTGTTCGCAGATATCGATGGCATCATTTCAGCAATCGAGAGGATTAGACAACCTTCCGACATCAAGAGCAATGAGGAGGATATCATCCGGAAAGGGTCAGCGTCCTCCAATATCGATTTATCGATATTTTCGAAGTACTAATGGAATTGTAGTCCCGAGAAGGCCGGACTGGCGGCCTTCCTCAGCTCCGTGAAGCGTGTGAACAAGGCCCTCTCCGAACTCAGGCAGACGAACCTCCGGTCGAACCAACAAGCTGTGGCAGATCTCACGAGGCTGCTAAAATCAGGGAATACGCAATTAGAGACCCATTTCCAGAAGATCCTGCAGGAAGACTCGCGGCCGATCGAGCCCCTCCACTTCATTACGAAAGACAAACCTTTCCCGATGCTCTCACAGGACAAGACGACCCGGCTCGGACTGATCAATTCATACATTGTCTCAGCTAACAGACAGTCTGGAGCCGCTCCCGGAGAATCGCCGATGCTGCAAGTATATGCAGGCGTTCGAGGACCATATCTTACTGCAACCCTGCAAAATCTGGCTGCTGCGTCGGTCAACACCGCAAAGAAGAAGACGCCGGATGCACTGTATCGTCAAGGGACGAACGGCATGGGCACATATGCAAAGGGCATGGAGGGGGCGTTCCTCGCCGAGTACGACAATATCTGCGCCCTGTTCTCTAGGGACGAATGGGGAAAGGTCTTCAATCTGACATGCCAAGGAGCCATTTCGGAACTGGCAAGGACTCTCCGCGAATTAAACTCACATATCAAGGCAAACCTGACCACTGACTGCTATCTTGCCTACGAGATAATCGAGATCATGTCAAGCCTCAGCTCAAGCCTGGAGGACAGGACAGGGGAGTTGAAGCCATCGTTCGCGGCAGCGCTAAAACCTGTCCGTGAGACCGGGAAGTCATCCTTGGCGGAGCTTCTCGAAGACACACGTCGTCGGGTCAGTACCCTGCCGATGATTCCTGCCGATGCTGCTGCCGTGCCGATCACCTCCGAGACAATGACCCGACTTCAGACCATGGTCGATTTCCTCCGTCCCATTTCAAGCATTATGATCTCGTTAGGAGATGGTGGTTGGAAGGCAACTGCTGCATCTAACAGCTCCTCTGACCAAATACCCAGTCTAAACTCATTCGATGTTGGTGCTGATGGAAAGCAAATATTTGCACACTACAGCATCGATACCATTGACAGCCTTCTCGCAGCACTCGAGCAAAAAGGCAAGCCACTGCTGAAAGGAAAGCAGGCTCTGGGCGTTTTTCTAGCGAACAATGCGACGATTGTCGACCGCATGATTCGGAACTCGGACTTGCAGCCTCTCCTCTCCTCGCGAATGGCTGACGTCGATAAATGGCGCAAAAACGGGGCACAGCTGTACACTGCGGCGTGGCGTGAACCCTGTGGCCATCTCTTAGATGTTCAGTACACCAATCGTGGATCCCAAAGACCGCCTTCTGGCTCAGCAGCTGCAATTGATTCAGCAGCTATTCTTAAGGGCCTTAGTAGCAAGGACAAAGATGCGATCAAGGAGAAATTCAGGCTGTTTAATACGAGTTTCGACGACCTCATCGCGAAGCATAAGAGTCTAAATATGGAAAGAGAGGTCCGGGAGATGTTGGCTCGCCAGGTGCAGCAAATGATCGAGCCATTATACTGCCGCTTCTGGGATCGATACCACGAGGTGGACAAAGGGAAGGGGAAATATGTAAAGTATGACAAGGGGAGCATCTCGGCAGTTTTTCTAAGCCTGTCATAATGGAGCGGGATTGCAGAAACTGGCTTGGGATTCAGGCATGATACCAGGAATGGCGTTCTGGTTCATTGATATTGGTACATGGTTCGTCGAGCGACACATTGCGAGTCAGATAAGAATGTAAGAATACATGATAGCACCCATATGTGCTACCCCGCTTCAGCCCATCCTGTCCGTCCCTTCCCAATAACTCCCAAAATGCCTTCCTGCAGTATCCCATGCATCCCATAACCCTACAAGTTCAAAAAAAACTCCGGTCCAACAGGAAAACCAGCCGTCAGACATGACTCGCTAGCTCGTGGGTATCGAATTGAAAGGACAGTAAATTTGAAATTGGCGGTCATCTCAGAGACACTGAAGGATTGGGGTGTTAGTATATCTTGTGGAGAAGATTTTGAGGGTGCTGCAGTTCCCAGGACATTTGGATAGGGGGGGCAATGTAGGGAGATGCATACGTCTGTGGTATCGCACCAACCGCAATTTTCATGGTTTCCATACTCTTCCGCCTTACAACAGTAGCCGCAGCAGTTATTGACGAGGGGAGTTGGATTGACATCGTCCATTTTGATTTTCTGGAGAATAAACTTGACTGATGGTGGAGAGTGATGGTCTTGGCGGCTGACGGTAGGTTGTGTAGAGTTTGAATGTCGTGCAAGCTGAAAATCGGTTGTTGGAGACTTGTTGCTGTTCAGTCGATGCGGACCTGGAAAGGGGGCAGCAACCCACTCATATATAATCAGAGCAGCCAAGAATCGGATTCTAATCAGCTGTTCAACCCCACTTTCTTATTTATTTCTAGAAACCAAAATACATCTGTCTGTCACTGTCCGGGCGTCCATAAGCCTGGTGATATGGTTATTAGACATATATGCACGGTGCACAGCCTGGACGAAGCATGCAGCAGGCGGTGTATCCTTAGACAGAGCTCGGAGAAACGAGGAAAAGTGAGGCTGTCGCCTGGCCTGATAATCGACTGATGTGATGTAAAATGATAGGCACCCCCCACGCGGTGCCTAATTCTTGCTCTAGGGAAGATTCCAAAAATTGACTTTCTGTGCTGAGCTGAGAACGGAAAATCGATACGTCAGATCTACTACGTGCAAAATGGATTGAAGCGACAGGGATGGCGGGTTCGCCAAACGGCTTCCAAGGCTGAGGGCCTGATATGATAACCTCATGCATAGTTGCTCGCAAGGCGTTCGTTTCTATTCCTTGCTGACATGCAGTTGGAGAAAATAGACGCGCGTGATTGATGCCAGCTACAGATCTGCATCCGCTTATTGGGGACCTTCCCCTCGACTTCCCCTCTCTTCGTGTCCCCTATCTATCGAACGAACATGGATAGATTGTGCGAGTTTCGGTGTTGTTTGTTCGTGGGTGCAGCAGAGATTATGTGCCAGTGCCTTGGATATCAGACCACAGGGAGGAGTGAAAGGTCGCAGGGTTGAAGCTGCACACCGGTTCATGAAGACCGGGACCCATCAGGGTTCACCAACATTCACGGGATGCCCCGGTCTCACATTGGAGGGCGTTTGCATGAGCCCTCATGGGCTTCGGTAAGCGATTCCGGAAAGGACGGGTCGACACGTCTGACAATTTGAGACAATTTTTGATGTTGACAACGTCGAAGTCACGAGGCGCGGAGCGGGTGTTTCGACCAGTCGGCACAAGCCGAGTATGTAAATCTGGTCCTGATCCAAAAAAAGCAACCTTGCGTCGGAATAACGTTCTCGTGTTGTTTCAGCAGGGAGATCGACAATGGCGGCCAGTGGCAGCCACGTGTTGGTCGTTGTGCTGGAATTGGAATGCTCCCCAACGTCCTTGATCCTGGGCTGTGAGGTTCCTTGTGGCACTCGGGGTGTCACCAGCATGGGGTGCTGCTGTTCCCTGGATCGATTGCTGTCTGGGTTGATCGCGATCCGCAAGGTCGGGTTTGCGGAGGTTTCACAAACGGTCCCTTCTTTGTGTCTGTGGTCAAGTTACCAGATATGATCCCGCATGCCTCCCAGTTCCTGCTCGTATTCGTTGGTTGGAAAGACTAGAGCATTATTAGACCCCGCTCTGAATGTCTAAGCCATGTTTTCACTGCGTGGTTGGGCAAGAAGCACTCTCCTCGCCGTCCCTTCCGAGGTAGAGTCGAGATTCGTTGGTATTTCCTCCCCATGGTCATGATGGCGGAAGCACCCCCCTGGGTCCGATGATCGGGCATCCAGAAAAGGGGACATTTTCTGGAATAAGCTGTGGTCTGGTACGACGGGAGTAGTCACCATCGAGCGTGTTCCACTCTAGTCTGGTCCAGCATTGACTGGCGACGATGTGATTGGGTAGGATTAAATAGATGTTGGGAAGCTGTTAGATAGACACAGCCAGAGTTTCGATTGGCCAAGAGACCCTTTCCGTGGCCACTGCCATATCTTGAGGATGCCGTGGGAACGAATCGTCCCTGAAGTTCCATTGCGAGACAATTTGAGAAAATTGAGTGCCAACATGGGCTGGTAAGCAGCGGGAATCCACATTGTCCCCTCTTACCTGAATCCTGACCCAACCACAGGTCCTCACCTTCTCCACTCTCATTTATTCCGGAAGGCTTGCCCCAGGTGAACATCAAATTCGAAACACCACCACTGAAGTGATGAGTGGAGAAGGCACACGTTCGGAAAGTCTTGAGGAAAGGAAAGTCTGGAGATAATTTATAGTACCGTGTGGAGATGCGGAGCCGTAACGCCACCTGAAACCGGTCCACCCGTTAGGGATATCCTTGATTCTTCGGCGGCACAGGTGCGAAGTATCTGGTAGTTGGGAACTGGAACCCGAAAGGCGGGGCAACTAATTCGAAACATAGCTCAGGCGTCCCTTCTTGACCCCACACACTGCACAGCCTCTTCCATCAAGCTTTCCATACGAGGCTGGAAGGTGATAAACAATACTACGTGTATGAAAATGCTGCTGTCTCGTCAGGCATTCCAGCGTTTAGTTAATGGACGTCCATCAATGAAACAGACAAGCCCAGCTTCGCCTTGCAGGCTGCATACTAGGCTATGGTCGTACTGAATAGGTACTGTAAAATGAATACGAGTCTGCACAAGACTTTCAATATTGAGTTAGGCTGTAAAACGCGCGGGGAGTTCAACGTTGAGTAGACTCAATTGGTTTGCAGACAGTCGGAAAAGAGTTGTGGAAAGTTCGCTCAACTTGTTTTTCCGATACCTGCTTCAATGTTCAAACTTGCTCTGATACAATGAGAATGTCAGCTCACAGATGAGAAGCCTTCCTCTCACAGTGCCTCATATCGCGACTTTGACTGCAGTAACCTCAGTATTTGGAAGAAAGGATTTTCGCAGAATAATTAGAAGTGTACACGGGAGCTTCACTCGGAACCTCGAAATATTTAGATGATACCTCCTGACATCCTTGAGTGGGGATTCGTGTCCTTCTTGGTTGGGCATCGCAGGCATCAGCCACTTATGCTGCGCAATACGATGCCGACTGCAGCTTTTGCTATGGCGCATGAAATTTTCCTTGCATTTCACCTTCCAAGCCACTGCTTACGGCCTTCCGTAAGAATCTCAATAAAAAATTGACCTCAGTAATTTACCATTAAGGGGGGGGCGTAAGCATCCGCAGCAATCGATGCTAGGCACCAGGCATGGTGCCAATTGAGGGACTTCAGACTTAGTATAAATAGAGACTCGAGCTAAACACCATCCTTCATTCTACTCTTTGAGACTTCAAAGCAAGGAGGAGATTTCTTGACATTGATTTTTAAAAGTGAACCCCCACCGCCACGATCGCTGACGTCTCTAAGCGTCGAAGCTAGCTGCCCCGCTACAACCTCCACTCCCCGCCATTCTCACTCAGGCACAAGCACAAACAAATAAAAACTTGACCACGAGCTCAACTTGCAATCTAGACCCTCCAAATTGCATTGTATGTGCGAATTCACTTCTTTACCCCCTTGCAAACCGGAGTGCTGACACTGACCGAGCCATTCCCACCTTCTCAACGAGAACCCAACAAATCCGTCATCATGTCCGCATTCGACACCGCTGTCGCAGACTCGAAGAAGCTGACTTCTAAGCCCTCAAACGATGACCTGCTGATGCTTTACGGTACGCACATCATCTGCGGATGGTAGGGGCATGTTCTGACGCGGTATATATAGGATTGTTCAAGGTTGCGACTGGCGAGGATATTACGAAGGCAGAGCAGCCCGGAACTTTCGATCTTAAGGTATGATGGCACTAGCTACCGCTCTTTGAGCTATGGGTGAATACTTGGAGAAGTATATGCACTGATGTAGATTGTGGGAATAGGGCAAGGCGAAGAAGAGAGCGTGGCAGAAGGTTGTTGACGAGGGCATTACCTCCGATGAGGCGAAGGAACGATACGTTAAGTTGGTGGAGGAGATGAAGGAGAAGTACGGATATGATGCTACTAAGGAGCCGGAGGCTGTCGGTGGGGGTTCTTAGAGGCCTGAGAAGCGGGTATTTAGACACAATGTTAGTCGAGAAGATATCTGACTTTTCATGATACTGAATGGAGGCTTTGCGCTGCTTTTTAGCATAGCTCAATGGATGCTTCGCATATGCTCTGGTATCTATTTTTGATTGGGTCATCAACAATTTCATGGGTATCTCTAGGACAATGGTAGCATAGTGAGCTCAGCCAACCAGGTAAAAGAGCACGTGCTCAACCTCAGTTACTCCAGCCTATAAGCCATACCCTTCCAGTCAAGCTCGTTGTAGGATTTCGTTGCGCACCATGGCTCGTCATCTCTTGCGTAAGGGATAAGAGGAAGATCATAAGGCATCCGCGCCCCAATCACCAACTCGCCAGGCTGCTTCCCCGTAACCGGTGGTGTGTCTGTCTTGAAAGTGGGAACCATAGTAGCGTTCTCTCCGAACAGTGCAGGCCATAAAAGGACCCCCAACTCATAACTACTCACTCGGCTCTCTCCAGCAGGGTTCCGAGCTTCACCCCATGCTTGTTTGGATAGGTTTGCCGACGTTACCAACACCCAGTCAATTGTAGAATGTGTTCTGTCCGAGAATCTGATGTAAGTTTTGATATGTGGAGCAGCCCGTTTCCTACCCGCGTCATTCGTCGTTGCAGAAGACGCTGCTGATTACTGTTAGCTTAACACATGTTGTCTGCTAAAGGAAGCATCAAACCTGAGGCATGCTGAGGCCCATCTCCTGCCCAGTGATAAAGGATTGGCTTTATGTATTGAAGTTGCTTAGCCTGTGCAGCAGTTTGGATTTTGGTGTCTGGAATTCTCGAAGTTAGCATACACACGTTTCAATATGGAGAAACATAAATCAGGATGTGCAACCGTGGTTACGATACTAGAAATAGGAAGCTCGAGAGTATCATACGAATAGCGCTACCAGATGCATAACCATTCAGACTTCTCCGAATCTCATCTGCGGTGGGAAATATAACGTGGAACTTCGGCTTTGATTTTAGGTTCTTTGAGGTTTTTAAGACTTCGAACAAAGTCTTATCCAGCCATTTGTCATTCTGACCAAGTGTTGCAATGGAAGAGATCTGAATAAAGATATCTGGCTCCGGGCCAGACACTGGAACCGACTTCAACACGTTTTTCAAGCCCGCCCAGCCCCACCAAGTTTGCGAGTCGGTATCCATATCTTGCCTTCCAGGCACGCTACCAACAAGAGCGGCTCGAATCTCCGAAAAGTCGTACTTGATGAGTTGTTCAATTAATGGTTTGCAGATTGTTCTTTTCGAATCATATGCTCGGAGGTAGTTGAGAAAGTCGGACTTGAATTTAGACCCACTACCCATTTGCCAAGATTGCGTCGAAGGGGCGCTGTTATTGCTTAGGTGCAGCAATGGGGACTTCCACACTGCCTGTGTCATATTTTCCCAGTCAAAAGGGATCATATTGGCAGTGTGGATGATGACTTGAGCCTTGGCATCATGTCGAATGAGAATCAGCATCTGGACATTTGATTAGCTGCAATTGCTCTTTGCTTGAACGAAAAGTTACCTTTGTATGGTGAGTGCCAAACATCTCGGGCAGGTATGCCGTATGAAGAGTAACATTGGGATATTTGGTAGCTTGCTCCTGCAATTCTTGTTAGGTCTCTTTGGATGTTGTTCCAACTTTATCGGCCACGTTCATGGCTTAGACCACCCGTCAGGTATTTAAAATTGACAAATGAACAGAAGAGCCGACGAGTTTATTCACCATGAGGTTTCGGCGGCCCTGATCCTCCTGCTTCCAAAATCCGTGAATCACGTGCACTTTGACAAAATCTCGAACATCTTCATCAAATGCATCCATCAGGAAGTCGAGGTCGTGGAGATAGTTAAATTCCCAGCATTCTGAGATAAGAGTGTCTCCGAGAATATCTTTCAGAGAGACTGTGTCGACGTTTGAGGATGGAGGAAGATCCGCGATCCGCGTGAGCTGAAAGGGTGATTTCATGGCTTTAGGGAGCTCCTCAAGGACTTGCGTCTTCCGACGAAGCGGAGGAGGAGAAACTGAAGAATCTGGAGAACAAAATGAGCGGCTCGAATCATTTTGAATGCCTTGAATGTTGCTGACCAAGTCTACGCTTCTTATGAGAGGGTTCGTCGGACGCGTCTGCCATCTTTCTGTGCGGTTTCAGAGCGCCGCACAAGTGTGTGGCAATCTTCTTCTCCTTTCCGTGGAACAAAACAGCTGTGTTTGGCAGAGTCACCCTTAAGATCGTGGAAATGGTTTGTTCAAGGTGCAGGTTGAAGGTCACGTGTGTTTGGATCCCCTTTTAGACTGCACGGCGCGCTAAACCCGAAGCGACCCTTCCGCCTCTGGAAAGGTGTCAGGGACGTGATAACGAAAAGGCCCGTCAACTTCCACTCGTTCAAGCAGGAGCATTGAGACGACCACGACCGCGGAATTCGACCTTTGTACAATATTGCGCTGCACTTCTCTTTCACACGCTCTGCGATTGACACTCGAATTTCCTTCAACGGCGGTCTGGCCGCTCCGCCCCCAGTCCAGCCTCAGGAGAAGGAGGCAATCTCACCAAAATGCGTCTCCTTCCGATTTCATTACTCTACGCTCTTTTAGCATCTGTAGCATTTTCAGAAAACGCCGAAAAAAGGATAGGGGACAGTGAGGTATCCATTGAAGAAGATGTCAGCGACGGGCCACAGCCAACGACTTTTAATGGGGTGAAGGTGCCTGTGTTGCCAGAACTCGACGGGGAGAAATTCAATGGCACGATCAAAGAAGGCTATTGGCTTGTGAAGCATCACTCGTGAGTTCATCCCGTGAAAAAGGTGTCCCCAGATTCAGATACTAACCTCTCCCCCCTCATGCAGACCATGGTGCGGTCATTGTATCGCCTTTGCACCAATATGGCAGACCTTATATGAATACTACTACACTTCGAAACCCGTTCCGGCCGGTTCCACGACAGACAGTGCTTCTACTTCGATGAACACCTTTACAGCGTATTACAATTTTCATTTTGGGTCCCTGGACTGCACTGCATTTGGATCAGCATGCACGGCGCACGGCGTGGGGGCCTTCCCAACTCTTATACTCTATAATGATGGCGAAGAGCTCAAGAGATTTGAGGGAAGCAAGAACATGAAGGACTTGAGTGCTTTTGTGGAGGACATGTTGGAGACAATTCGCCCCGGATCTCGGCCGATTGGAGGTCCAAATCTACCCAAGGCCAAGGACAAAACCAGCCCAGACTATCAGGGTCCTGAGCTTGCTCCCGCCGCATCGACCGGTGAGAAGGCGTCGACCATCGAGAAGCAGAAGGACAAGAAGTTGACTCCGGAAGTGAGTAAGGACGCGAAGGCACCGATCAAGACGAAATCGCCTTTAAAAGCCACTCCAGTCAAAAAGAAGAAACCAACCAAGCCCACGAAGGCGCCTTCCACTCCAAACCCCTTGGGGAAGTCGCTCTCCTTCACAGCAGAAAGCTTCCAGAACTTAGTTACAATGTCGCAAGAGCCGTGGTTCATCAAATTCTATGCACCATGGTGTGGACATTGTCAAGCCATGGCACCAAATTGGGTCCAACTTGCCAAAGAAATGAAAGGAAGGTTGAATATTGGCGAGGTCAATTGTGACGTGGAATCAAGGTTGTGCAAGGACGTCCGGCTACGAGGTTATCCTACGATTCTCTTCTTCCGAGGTGGTGAGCGTGTCGAATATGATGGTCTCCGAGGCTTGGGTGATTTTGTCACATATGCCAACAAAGCCATCGAGATTGGTGACGGGGTCAAAGACGTTGATGCTTCTGAGTTTAAGGAAATGGAGGAGAAGGAAGAAGTCATCTTCGTCTACTTCTATGACCATGCTACGACGAGCGAGGACTTTGCCGCGTTGGAAAGGATCCCTCTGAGTTTGATCGGCCATGCCAAGCTGGTAAAGACTAACAGCGCTCTCCTTGCAGAGAGATTTAAGATTACTACCTGGCCTAGACTCCTCGTCTCACGCGATGGTCGCCCGACATACTACACTGCACTGGCTCCCCAGGACATGCGAGATTTCCGAAAAGTTCTCAACTGGATGCAGTCGGTTTGGCTACCCATTGTTCCGGAGCTTACGGCTTCAAATTCGAGGGAGATCATGGATGGCAAATTGGTTGTCCTTGGTATACTCACTCGTGAGCGACCAGACGAGTTTATGATCGGGAAGAAGGAGATGAAGAGTGCGGCATTGGAATGGATGGACAAGCAAACAACTGCTTTCCAACGAGAACGCCAAGAACTGAGAGATGCGAAGCAATTGAGAATCGAAGAAGCAGAGGATCGTAATGACCAACGAGCATTGAGAGCGGCGAAGAGTATTCGAATCAACATGGACAAATCCGAACAGAAAGAAGTTGGATTTGCTTGGGTAGACGGCGTCTTTTGGGAGAGGTGGATTCGAACTACATATGGTATCGAGGTTGCCAAGGATGGCGAGAAAGTAGTCATTAATGACGAAGATGTGAGTTCTTCCATAACCCATGCTACAGGAGCAAGACTAATTATTGCCGCAGAACCGAAGGTATTGGGACAACACCGTTACTGGTAACTCAATCATGGCATCACGAACATCCATCCTTGAGACACTACCCAAGGTCGTCATCTCACCCCCAAAAATTAAGCCCAAATCCACCATTTCGAGCTTCGAGAAATTCTTCTTCGATATCAGAGGAGCAATTTCCGGCCATCCGATCCTATCAATAGGATTCATTGCCGGAATGGTAGTGAGCGGATTCATGTGGGGACGAAAACGGTTACGGAGAAGTAGAGGAGGCTACTTCAGACTCGACGAGAAGGATGGTCTGTTAGGCGGCAGCACGAACGGCAAGGTAGATTAATAAGGCTCCTGTGTACTATAAAGAAAGGGTCGGTTGGGCTTTTCCTGGGTTCTGGTGGGTGTTCATTGTACCTCCTTTGAAGCATAGTTCTGCGTTGAATGATCTCTTTGCTACTTTTGTCTATGGAAATCTAAATCATTGTCCGTAACTCCGGTTTTACTCCGCAATCATCTGTCTGAGAGAAATCAAGCAGCACCCTGCTTCGACTTCTCCTTCTCCCACCGCTGCAGAATCCCAATAACACCCGCGCTGCCAACCACAACACACCACTGCCCATCACTACTCCACGCAACCTGCCTTCCCATGAACCCCAATCCCTTTACCGTCTCCATCTGGTGCGCCTCAACCTCCATCAACGGCTCCCCCATCTCGTACTTCTTCTCCCACAGCGAGCGGCTTTTCGCCCAGTCTATCTGCCCCTTTCCCACATCGGAGTTTTTATCCGTGGCGTTATCTGACCCTGTGTGATGGCTTGACGAGGACTCTGTGGGACTTGCTTCGCGGGCAATGCGGGCTACTGCTCCGCCGCGGTTGCGGCGTTGAAAGGGTAGTAGGAAAGGATGGTTCCGTGGATTTGAGGCCGAGGGGAGACGGAGGTCGAGTGCACCTGAATCAGAAGTTCTTTCTATTCTTGGGTTGGTGGTGCCTCCTGGGAAGTAGTCAATCACGTCGAAGTATTCTTCGAAGCGTGCGAGGTCCCAGAAGAAGACTTTGGAGACGCCGTTACAGAATGCGAGGATGGGGTTACTGGTTTTGGAGCCTTCGAAGATGGAGAAGCGCATGAAGATGATTTCGCTGTCGGGGATGGAGAATTGCAGGTGCCGGGTGTAGAAGGAGGTTGAGGAGGGGGGGGAGAAGGCTGAGCGGGTGTCGCGGTTCGGGTCGTGTGTTGTGGGAGCTGAGGATGGAGATGGTGGGGGATCCGTCGGCGAGAAGCTGTTGATGGACCAGAGGACTATGCAGTGTTCCCGGGCTGCTTTCGAGAATATTAGGTCGCCATACCAGGCTACGCTAATTGGAGGTTAAGACCTGGAAATATTGGAGTGTAAGAGAACGAACCAATCGACAATATCAGCATGTATCTCGGATGTGGAGAAGTGAGGGTAGTATATTCTTGTAGGCTTGTTGGTGCCAGTGTTGATATCTGGAAACTCTGGCAAAACCCACTTGTAATTTCAGCAATAACTTCTCGTGCAACAGGACGGAGACTAACAAGATTTATCATATGATCTATTCCCCCTGACAGAAGATACCGCCCGCTGGAGTGAAATGACTTATAATTGTCAGCAAAACACTGAATCAAGCGGCCGGGAGGATCCTTTACCAGACTCAAAACCGTTTCCTTGTGCCCATCTCCTTCAAGAATTGCAGCACAGGGCCTGTCCTTGTGTGCTGGATCAAGGCTCCATATCCTCACTGTTGAATCCTCTGATGCTGAGGCCAGGATGTGGGGGTTGATCGGAGAAACTGCGAGATCATTGACTTCCTAAAGAGGTCAGCTACAGAAGGTTGTCCTTGTGGTTGGCTGACTTTACCCCCCCATGACCAGCTAACGTCTTGTTCGTATCAGCGTATATTTCTTTTCCCGGACCAAGTCTCGTACCCGAAGTAACTTGCCGTCTAAAGCATTAATAATCTTTATCTTCCCGTTACCTCCAGTGACACACAGTAGAGGAGCGCCAGTCTCAAGATCTTTGCTCCAAGCACAAGCATAGTGAACCGCATCAGCCTATCTAGCTTGTCAGCTAGTCCTTGTTGCTCACTAAGAATGACAACTCACATCTTCATCTACAATCAGCTGAATGACCTCCATTTTTGGACTTTCTTTTCCCGGAGGGCGGCACACTAGTATCTGCAGTCACGTCAGAGGTACCATCGGATGCTGTGGAGACTCGGCAGAAGGGACCTACCCGCTTTCCGCCGGCAACAGCAAAAACAGGATCGACGCCAGGCTGGGTGTATGGATAGAATTTCACGGACCAGAAATCTGAGTTGGGCGTCAGACCACCAGGCAGGTCTCAGTGTTGGGGATCCACATACCTTCAGTTCCCTACAGCACGCAAGCTCCGTTAGCACTCCATCTAGCAAACAATGAGGTGACACACGGATAACCCTCGGAAACAAGTCCTCCCATGTCACTTACCTGCATCTGATGTGCCTCCTTGAAATGGGGAAGTTCCCATTCGACCTTATCTTTCTGCAGAGACATGGTGTTTTCTTCTGCGACTTCCTTGATACGCTGGGGAAACGATTGGCTTGGGAGGGGCTGGATGAGGCTCAAGACCCGTTGGTAAGGCCGCGGCTCTCGGTCCAAGACTTGAAGATCGATGAGGAGGGAGGCGATCTTGTAGCGCTTTACTGACGAGAGACACAGCTTTGCAGCTATGCAAAGAGTGATCTGCTAGCAACAGGGCACAGATAGGCCTCTGGCTGAGGGGCTATGAGCTCAGAATTAGACTGCATTCATGTACTGAAAGATGCAAGTCAGCTGACACTATCGCAGAGGCAGAGAAAGGAGAGATGCACTATTCTGCCCACAACGGATGAACTGCATCCCTGGGCAGATCCCATTGGCGGCCGTGCGTGGACAAGGCTTCTCCGCAA
Source organism: Hyaloscypha bicolor E (assembly GCF_002865645.1). Taxonomy (NCBI): domain Eukaryota; kingdom Fungi; phylum Ascomycota; class Leotiomycetes; order Helotiales; family Hyaloscyphaceae; genus Hyaloscypha; species Hyaloscypha bicolor. The sequence continues at coordinate 2,039,912 of NW_020194685.1, read as the reverse complement.
TCCTGCTTTGCACATCGCAAAAGAAAATAAACATGTAGCGCGCAAACAGACAGCATGCAGATGTTCGGATCATGGTGAAACATACCGCGAGACTGAGAACCCTAGATGCAGCCTGCCATCGTGCAGCGGAGTTTTGAAAGCTTCGACTTAAGGGGGGATGCCGGTTGATAGGGCGGGGTGGCGCATTGGCTCCGGTTTGAAGTCTGGTGGGTGGTGTGGGCGAGAATTGGGCGGCTTGCAAGGTGTATCTTCAATCTCGGTTGAGTCTTGAGATCTGCTGGACCTGGACCTGGACCAATGATCAATGATTGATTCCAAATTCCCAAAAGCTCTTAAGTATTGACTGAGTGGCTCAATGGCCCCTTCTTCTCCCGTAGTTGGTGGTTGTGGCTAGTGAGTGGGTGAATAATGAAGAATAAATATTGAGTGGCTTTTTTCCCGTCCATGGGTGTCAGTCCCACTCCCTCATTCCGGTCCTGCGTACAGTAGCGTCTCGGCTGATGAACCGTTTGAACGCCAATATCAGCTTCCGCATCACGTCGCCAATGCCAATGCCAGTGCCAGTGCCAGCGCCAGTACCAATGCTAATGCCAATGGCATACACAATTGTGGACCAGTTCGTCACGACTCACGCAGCTGTTGCAGCTTGCAGCTCGCAGCTCCTCCAGCAAAGAGCAGACGAGTAGATTAGCAGATGATCGATCCGATGTCTGCACCCTAGTCCTCAACTCCAACTGTGCCTCCAGATCGATCGACAGTCACCGCCGGAGCCGATGAGCACCTCCGTAATTGATAGCGACTCTGATATTGGACGGCATGTTCCAGCTGCGCGACCGACTTTCTGGGTCTAACCCGCAGGCCAGGCGCAGGCCTTGCACTCACACACGCAAAACTCACAGGCATTGCAGAGGACCGTGCGAGCAAATTCAAGCGCAAAGCGCCCCGCCAAAGAGTGCGGTGAGGAAGCCACCTCCGCGTCGGAGGCTTTTCTCTATTTTTAAAATAGCGTCAACTGCTCAAGGTCGGCGAGGTTTGCTTGGTGGGCCCCAGCCTCCCAGCCCCAGCCCCAGCCCAGCTTCCCAGCTTCCCGAGTACTGTACGGTACAGTACGTACCAGCACTCCCTTACGGAGTACAGTACCGTTCACCATCGCAGGGGTGTTAGCGTCCCGGAAATGCCAGCAGTTCTCAAACGTCTGCTGTTAACTCTCAACAATGCGCAGCGCAGCCTCCCGGACCCAGGGCCGTGTTCCAGCAGCGTTGTACAGCAGAAAACCTTGATTGTTGGATCCCAGAGATCAGAATAGAGATTGTGGGAAGCAGCAGGTTGCACGGAGATGCGCTCTGAGGTCCCAATGGCAGAGCTATTGGTTCTGCTCCGTTGGAAACTGCCCCTTGTGACCTTGTCGAGGTTGCAGTCCAGCTTTGACTTCAGACGACTCCGACACTTGCATCCCCAGGACCGGGTCGACTTCCAATCCGTGCCGCCCTCCCGCAGGGCCAAGGAGTGAAGCTTGGAAGTTGGGACTCCTCAGACGAGTGACTAGTCTGGACTTTGAAGGGACGGAAGGGAAGAGACGCTCGCGGAGATGCTGATATTGGCACTGCGCGTGCAACGTACGGTAAGGACTTCAAATTACCTACGGGTCGACAGCGACGACGTTGCAGGAGGTAGGGGCCTTGATGTGTTGCTCTTGCACGAGTGAGTGCTCAACGCAAGACACACAGAAGTGTAGAAGCTGCTTGACCTTCACATCTGATAGAAGTATTTCCGATGTCCTTCCCCCAAGTCACGGTCAACCACTCGAGCCTCGAAACCGATAACATACCGGTTTGGTGATCGCCAGGCCAGAGCGCCCTGGGTGGCGTCACTAACTTGATGGAGGCCGAAGCGGGAGCGTTGGCCGAGGGTCCCTCTCAACCTCCACTTTCCCACCTTTAGTTTTGCATCCCTTCGCTGCGCCAAAAACGCCGTGTGCAGACAGACATGTTTAGTATGTTTACATGCTTCACTTATGCGCCAATGACCGACCCCACCGCGGCCGGGGTGCTGCTGTGTATCCTTGACGCCTTTGACGCCCTCTCCCCCTCTCCCCTCCCTCCCCTCCCCACCAATTCGAGCCTGTGACAGCGGCAGACGAGAGCGACCTCCTCCTTCCCTGTCGATTCCCAGCAAGATTTGGCTCCAGTTTTCGCAAGCAATCCCTAAATCAGCCCCTGCTGCGTTTGCTCCCATCAATATCAGAACCGCCGTTTTTAATATAGGTTCCATCGACACCCCCCGCTTCACTCAATTGCAGTTATTGCACTTCGTGGAAGTGTTTGAAGATCAGAGATTATAATATCAGCTGAATTCCGGACCTGTGAATGGCGGTTCATTTCACCACCTGTTATACCACTGCTTCCTTTTGAAATCCTCAGTCTTTTAAGCAGCTCCCTTGGAACCCTATTTCCAAGCGACGATTCCCCGCTATCAACTCGAATGTACCACCAGGCCATTCTTACAACGAAAAGGACAACATTACACAAATACAACGTTCCACTCAACCCCTTCACCGCGAATCCATAATATCCTCCAATCTCTTATTGCCTTGGGGCAATTATTGAAATTCCTCGTCTGCTGCTCTTCACCCACGCGATTGGCGTATCGCGACAAACGACATCCCGTCTACCCGCAGGACTGAGCATCTTTTTAGAGATACAAACGCCAGATCCTCGAAATGGGGACGACGTTCATGACCATACATAGTCAGTACGATTTGTTATACTGAAAGGTGCTTAACTGCTAAACATCTCCTAGATCTTACCCCCGACGCCAACGTCTTGTTTGCTTCCGAGTAAGATCTACCCACCTACCTCCCAATATTTTTAACACATACTAAGGCGTCTATTCCAGGTCTATTGTGGATATCTTGGGCTATGATCCACGTCAAGTAATAGGCAGATCATGCTTCGATTACTTTCATCCTGATGAAGTACCATTTGCTCGCAATGTCCACAGCCGAGGAGTGCTACTCGACAAAGCTGCCGTTCTAAATTATGCCAGGATCCGAAACAGTGACGGGTTGTGGGTTGGCTGTGAATGTGTTTTCACAGTTGTGTATGAGGTTTTGGTTGCTTGCACGAGCATCTATAGGGGAGATGCAAAGAACGAACGTATGCTGCTAATCATCACATTTCACTGCATGCACTGACCCAGATTCAGGGCGAGCTGCGGAAGCTCCAGCTATCCGCCGTCTTTTTGCTTCGTCTCCACGAGACCCTCGATACCACATGTTGGAACATCTATCCTCAAAGTTCAGAACTCCTCCTCAAGCATCACTTCTTGAGCCTCGTGCAGCCTTGATCCTTAACCGATTCACGCGCACACTTACTGTCATGTATGCGACCAACGCTGTCTCAAGCATACTGGGAATAAAGCCAGAACAGTTCAAGGACAAGAGTTTCTACGAATGCATCCAAGAAAATTGCCTGATGGAGGCCATTCGATGCTTGGAGAGTGCCAAGGCCAACGACTCTATCGCCTATCTTCGATTTTGGTACCGCGATCCCCGCCGCCAAGAGGACTTTGATGAAGAGATGCGGGAGGCTAGTCAAAGCAGTGATTCTGAAGATGGTGGCGTGGAGCTCAATGGCCACATGGACGTTGACTCCGACCCTGTCGCTGAAGGTAGCACTTCTCACTTAGGACGTGATACTTCTGGAGACGATATGGCCATGGTGCGAAACACATCACCCAACCACTCAAGGAGAAATTCTCGCACCAACTCTGGAAAAAGCGCAGACATGGAAAGGAACTCATCCGATACCTTGTTCGACGGCTTGCGGGCTTCCTGTTCGTCAACCTCCTCGTTGGTCGGAGTCTCTCCCTCGGAGCATCGACGAAGGCGACAAGCCCAGGTTGCACCACGCGAGGTAGATCCTTACGAGATAGAAGCTGTCATTTCATGTACGTCGGATGGGTTGGTAGTAGTACTGCGCCGTGCTCGCCCAATGATTCCTTCCCTTCAGCCTCCCATACCCGTACCACACTTTCCAAACGGCCTTTTTGCAGCACCCTGGGGAGCAAATCCGATCAGGCCCCACCAGTATCAGCCAGATGCACGCAATCCTTTTTTACACGGACTTCGGGCGCCTCCAATCCCGCCAGGTGGCCCTCCGGTGGACGAATTCATGAATTCAATTCGAGAAGTTGCGGTATTTGCTTGGTCGTTGACGGGCATCAATGGAAACATTGCTTCGTACGGCCACGGTACTCCTCGGGGAGAAGCTGTCCCAGCTGCCGGGCTCCCTATTTGGGATCCCCTTGGACAGCCGAGTCCTGGTTATCTTCCACCGGTGAATCAAGCCCTCGAAAGATGGAGCCGGATTGGTCGGATGACGAAGGAACCTTATGATGGAAACAAAGTGTCTTATCAGCATGCCCATCAGGAGGCAAACATTCGGAACCAGAATGGCTTTGGCTCGGGGCCTATGGGACCTGATAACCCCCCTTCAACGGATTTCGCTCCCCACGCCAGCCAGCTCGCTCAAATTCATCAGGCTCAATTCCATAATCAGCATGAACTAGTCCAAGGACAAGGCGGGTGGTCAGCTAGGCCGCTAGCACAGGGTCCAACGGAAGGGACACGCGGGAATAGGCATCTTTGGTATTAAAAAGGGTTTCTGGCTGATGATCTGGGCCTATTCAGTGTTTGGCGCAGGCGGAGGCAATTTTGAGAAAGAACACTTTTACTCACCTGGGGATATACTTATATATGATTTAATGATATGTACAATGTACAAAAGAAGTCTCTGCTTACGCAGTATGAGTTTTTTAGAGGCTGAACCAAAAAAAGAGTGAATCTGTAAAGCACGTGACCAATACTCACGGTCTAGCCATATACAATCTAGCGTTAAAGCTTTGGCCAACACCGCGCAGCTTCATGAGGACAAGGTGGTGGAATTTGAGAGCTCAGAAGACGAAAATCTGAACATCGACGATTCTTCGATTTCGGGTCACACTGAGCAGATTTTGTCTTGAGAGTTACTCCTACAGGTCTCTGCATGGTGTGATTGCCCCTAAAACCACCCCTCGACAACACGATGGCATCGTCATCGAATCCATACGAGCACTACAACTCCCCCCAAGTCGAAGACGACGACTTCATAGATCCCGACGATGGTACACAGCTCTCAAACCCTCTCATTCAAACCACCTAAGCTAACAATCTCCCCCAGCGAACCTTGACGACCTCGACGACCCCATCCAACCCAGCTCCTCCCGTGCTCTCTTAACAGGCAACATCTCGTCCAGCTCCTCCTCCCGACCCCTCAACGAATCCTACCTCACCTCGCGCTTCCCCGGCGAAGACCGCCGCGCCCCTACAAACACAATTGATGAATCAGTATGGGAGACCCTGCGTCGAGATCTCCTCGCCGTCTGGTCCAAGATGCGCGAGGTCTTGTACCCTAAATACCTGTTCGGCGGCTCGATGCTAGAGAATACCACCAGTCTGCGCGGCGCGTATGAGAATATCAGAGGCGCAGGCATTTATGGGGCGAGGGATGAGCTGGTTGGTTTAGCTGGGAGAGCGCTGGATCCTGATGCGCTGTTGGCGCAGGGGAATATGAGCGAGGGATTGAGGGACTGGGATCTTTGGGGTCCGTTGGTGTTTTGTCTATTGTTGAGTCTGTTTTTAAGCTTTAGGGCCGATAAGGAGCAGAAGGAGTTGGTGTTTTCGGGGGTGTTTGCTATGGTTTGGATTGGGAAGGCGGTGGTTACTATGCAGATTAAGCTGTTGGGTGGGAATATGTAAGTGTTATTTGCCGAGGGGTGTGATGGGCTTGCTAATTGGGAGAGAAGTTCCTTCGCACAGAGCGTCTGTATCATCGGATACACGCTCTTCCCACTCGTCATTGCATCTCTGCTTTCAGTCTTCCATCTCCCTACCATCGCGAGGATACCCGTCTATCTTTTCCTTGTCGCTTGGTCGTTAGCGGCAGGAGTCAGTATTCTTGGTGGAAGTGGTGTGGTCAAAAACAGAGTTGGGCTTGCGGTCTACCCACTCTTCGTGTTCTATTTGGGACTGGGATGCTTATGTTTTATCAGCTAGGTTCTTATAATTGGAAAGTCAGGTTCGAGAATACAAGAGTCCAGCGAGATGGAACGCTGTTCTGATGGTGCGTAGTGTACTTTTACATCTGGCGTTCTTAACAATTAAAGATACCATTGGACCAGATCCTCGGACTTTGCTCATGATTTAGAATGTTGAGGTTTGTAGCTTTAGGAACCAAAACTCAATATACCAGTTGCAATGGAACATTTACGGAAGAATTGTTTGTCATTGTACGAGTCAATGATAGAACATTGATGATGTTCAGCTGAAAACACACTTCTCAATATATCGCAGTTTCATCCCATCTTTTCTCACTGTCAAGGACAATTTTATTGTCATTTCTACAAGGCTCCACTCTAGGAGTACAAAATGCGGTCAACTGCAAACAGTTCAAGATTTTGCAATAGACCTGCACGTCCGAACGCATTCCCCCCCCCCCCCCCCCCCCCCCCCCCCCCCCCCCCCCCCTGGTGTAAGGAAGGGTTCAAATTAAACAAAGGGGTTACGAGTCCATGTCCCCATGCGCTCACCCTGGTTCTTTGTTTGATCTTTGCCGCCGCTCTTCTAAGCGAAAGAAATATCTTTTATGGAGTGGGTATACGCTAGTTCCGTACCTTGCAAATGGGAAGCCCAGGCTGTGTGCCTGAATGTGTTTAATAATAAAAAACTAGGACATCAGCTGTGGAGGGGTGTTGAGAATTTCGACTCTACTTCTCTTTCCATGAAATAAATCAAGGTCCTGGAAAAATATTAGGCATATTGAATACAAGGAAATGATTAGAACAAGCTAATAGAATATAAAGCGGCCAATGCATGCTTCTCGAGGCGTGACCCAGTCACTTGGTACTCGATCACAAGGCTGAGATATGACGGATATCAGGCTGACAGCAGAGGTTGTCTCAAAGAAAAGTGCTGTGCAGCCGACTAAGAAATTAACAAAGAAAACCGGACAAATAATTTATTGCAAAGTTAATACTCGTGAATCTATCTTGAACAAATCACAAGTGAAGTCTAATTAATCCACTGTATAGCAAAATATTTGAAAATAAAACGACTGGCCAGCGCATCTCCAACACGCTAGCGTGACCTGCCTCGAGGCAAAACCCCGGGGGATACTCCGCCGAATCACACAGCCGCAAATTGCTTCCATCAGAGAGGCACAACGCAACTTCCAAACAAAACATTCACAACAACTTAATGGGGATCACGAGCCACATTGCTATGTCCTCGTCTGCCGCAGCAGACGCAGTTGCCCCCGAGAAAGCTGATCAGTCGCCCGTGAATCAAGATCCTGACCCAGACGTCATGGAATCCAATCACGACCTGCCAGCACGGACAATGGCCGACGCAGACAAGAAAGAGCAGACACAACTGGAGAAGGACGATCCAGCTACCACTGCTGCCAGGGAAGAACTGAAGCACACAAGCATCTCGGACAGAATTACTCCGACCAGTCGAGTCGAACCTCCTAACACTGAAGCTGAGCCCGAAGCTGAAGATAAGCCCATGGAAGAGAGAGCCAACACACCCGATGCTGAGCCCAGCGACGCACAAGATGAGGAGATGAGAGAGAGGTTATCGTCGCCGAAGAAGAAACGAGGTCGAGACCAAGATGACGATACTGGCAGAGAGTTGGACGATGGCGATGGCGACAAGCAAGGATCCGCAGCCGATGGCAGTGTCTTGAATGGTAACCGAACAATACGATCCGGGCCAGAAAAGAAGCGCCCTAGGGACACATCAGAGGACGAGGAGCTTTCAAAGAGTGCAGAGAAGGCTGCAGGGGAAAAGGTAGGATGTCTTGGCCAAACCTCTTGAGCCTCACAAGAGCTAATTGCCCCTTTACAGGCCGGCATATCTACGAGTCTGGCAGCAAAGGCAGCATCTACAGATAAGGAAGAAACCACCTCACAAAGATCCACTTCGGGCGGCAGCAAGCCACAAACATCAAAATCTGCATTTGCGAGCTCTGGCTTTGCATCTTTGGCGAACACTAGCACATCTCCGTTTGGCAGCCTTGGAGCAAGCAAGCCTAGCATATTCAGTTCGGGTGCTCAACCGGCTACATCTGGCTTTGGTGCATTAGCAGCAAAATCATCGAATACAACACCTACGACAACCAGCAGCGGATTCGGAGCTTTGGCCGGAGATAAGCCTGCCACCGGTTTTGGCTTTGGAAGCGGTACGACTTCAGGATTCGGTGGTCTCTCTGGCGGAAGTGCTTTCGGATCAAAACTTGGTAATGGCTTTGCAGGGGGGGCTGGTCCGAAATTGTCAAGTTTTGCTGCCCCCGGGAAGGATAACGAGATCATAGGGAGCAAGCCTGCCAAGGCATTCGGAGCTCCAGAGAGTGATGAGGATGAGGGAAGTGACGAAGATGACAGTGAAGGGGACGAGAATTCCGATGAGGACGAAGGTTTCGCAGAAGAGAAAAAGAAGTCCAAGCTTCACAAAAGTTTGTCTCTCTATCAAACCTACCACAAAACTTGCTGACTCTGTTGCTTTAGTCCATATTGAAGATGGAGAGGCTGGCGAAGCAACTCTCCTGCAATTGCGTGCTAAGCTATTTGCTCTTGACAAAGAAGCTGGCTGGAAGGAACGAGGAGTCGGAACACTCAAAATTAACGTCCCGAAGTCTTGCGTCAGCTATGATGAAAATGGCCAACCAATACCGGGCTCGTTCGATGCATCAGGACTCGAGGACGAAGATGCTGATCCAAATGCGCCCCAAGTCGCTCGTCTCATCATGCGCCAAGAGAACACGCATCGGGTAGTTTTGAATACCATGATCGTCCGAGCGATGGAGTTCAAGCCCAAGTCAGGTTCAAGCGCGGGTCAACTTATGTTTACGGCTTTTGAAGGCGATAAGGAACTCAAGCCCATAAACATGCTGCTCAAGGTAAGGTCCCCATGATCTCCAGGCATGTATTAGCTAACAACTGCTAGATGTCGGAACCAAATGGCAAGCTTTTCAAAGAAGAGATTGAATCCATTCAACATGAGCTTTAAACTAAGCCTTACCAGAGGACAGATAAACCACTACTTTCGACATACAACTGATATCACCGGAGTCGATTTCTTTTGTCCTAGAGATACATGAGATGTGTATGGTGGAATGGGGCTTTTTCAGTACTATTGGAGTGCTTTTGAGACAGGAGTTTTTAGGCATAAAGCATAGCGAAGGAAAACGTAAGGACGGGGACGGCATGGCTTTGACAGTGTGTATACCCATCACGCTCTCCGAATATGATACCATGCTTGGACGCAAAATACCACAGAAACAAGTAATGGACTGGTTTTCATGTCTTTTGAACCCCTTTAAGTGATGCACGTGATCGACGCGCCAAAACGCTCCACGCGAACGCGGTTTAAATGTCGTCAGGACTCGACCTTCATCAAACCGCCCTCCATGCTAACCCTTCACCCACCAAGCCTGCAATGCCAAAATTACAAGCTGCGACAGTATCCAACCAGATAGTTCGAAAACGCAAGCGAAAAGATGTTGCAGATACAGATTGCCCCTCCCCGGCAACGACCTCTGACGCTGGATCTGAGGCCTCATCTAGCATCTCCACAATCCCCACGAAAACGCAAGATGGCGGGGCAAAACCACGACGCACACCTAAACCCAAACCCAAAGCAAAGCAACCCCCTACACTCTCTCGCAATGCCTCCTCCTTCTCAACTCCCATCACAAGCGCGATCCCCTGGCCGGCATCCTTCCAAGCTCTCGAGAAGACACACCGAGCGCTCAATCTTGTCTTCACATTCTGCTCCACGCGGAAGCACTTGGCTACCACATTCAATACCATAAAGTCATCGGTGGAAGGACATATCAAGCGTGATTTGACAATTGAGGAGGTGGCTCAGATTGTAGCTCTGCGACCCGGTGGGATGAACCTTGCTTATGTAGATGAAGCCATGCTGCAAGTTGATGTCAGGGGGGCAGAAAGAGATGAGACATTTAAAGGCGGAAGAGCCAAGGATTGGCATGCTGCAGGCCCTCCTCCGGATGCCTCAGTTGGAGGCATCACGGGTGTAGAAGGACTTGGTTTCGGTGAAGGTGCAATCGAAGATGGAAAAGAGGTTCTCTTCTTCGAGTTCGTTGATGGAGACTTGAAGAGACAGGTACAGTCTAAGGCCACAGGCGAGGCAGTGAAAGCCACGAAAAAACTGAGGAATGAAGACTTGAAAATGCCGGTATTCAGTCAGAAGCAAATGATGCGTCTGATCGAGAAGCGGAATAGCAAGTTTACAAGTGCAATCAACGCTTTCTTGAATCGATGTCAGGCTGAGTACTTGGATCCGGAAGAGACGTTGAAGAAAGAGGCGGAAGCGTATATCCCGGAGCCGAGCTTCTCTCGAAGCACTACGCCCAGGCCAGATTTTAGTGTATTGCCGAAGACGATCCCAACGGAAAGAAAAGCTATTTCCGAGATTATCAAGGAGCTTAAGGATAGTGAGTGGTATACTGGGCAGATTGTTCCTGATGGTCATCGAGTATTCGATCCACAAGAAGCAATCTATGGCGACTTGAACTTCCAGCTCAGCCAAGATCTGGTCAATGCTTTGTATAACACCAAGAATATCACGCAACTGTACGCTCACCAGGCTGAAGCTATCAACAATTTGTATGATGGCCATCACGTTGTTGTAGCTACCTCGACAAGCTCGGGGAAGTCTCTCATTTACCAGATTCCTGTTCTCCATGAACTCGAAAGAGATCACAACACGAGAGCGATGTATATATTTCCCACCAAAGCTCTTGCGCAAGATCAGAGACGGAGTCTGAAGGAGATGATGAGATTCATGACCGGTCTCGAAGAAACCATTGTCGAGACTTTTGATGGAGATACTGACATGGCTGATCGGAATTTGATTCGTGAGGAAGGTCGAATCATCTTCACAAATCCAGATATGCTACACATCACAATTCTGCCACAAGAGGAGAGGTGGCGGACGTTTTTAAAGAATCTCAAATACGTGGTAGTTGATGAGATACACGTCTACAATGGGCTATTTGGTTCTCATGTAGCCCTGATCATGAGACGTCTAAGAAGGATATGTGCGGCCGTGGGAAACCGTCACATCAAATTCATCTCTTGTTCGGCGACAGTGGCGAATCCTGAGGAGCATTTCAAGACCATCTTCGGGATTGATAAAGTTCGTATGACGGACTTTGACGGCTCGCCATCTGGGAGAAAGGAGTTTCTGTGCTGGAATACACCTTTCAAAGATCCTGGAGACTCTGCTAGTGGTCGAGGAGATACAATGGCTGAGGCAGCGAGGCTGTTCTGCCAGCTGATTCTTAGAGGTGTCCGAGTTATTGCATTTTGTAGGATAAGGAAAGGCTGCGAAGCTCTCGTTGGAGCTGTGAAGTCAGAATTGACTACCTTGGAACGTCCAGAATGCATGGCTCGAGTTATGGGGTATCGAGGAGGGTACACACCTCAAGACAGACGACGTATTGAGAGCGAGATGTTCGAGGGGAAGCTCATGGGTATCATTGCCACCACTGCTCTTGAACTTGGTGTTGATATTGGCTCGTTGGATGCTGTGATCACAGTTGGCTTCCCATATTCAATCGCAAATCTGCGACAACAAAGCGGTCGAGCTGGTCGAAGAAACAAGGATTCGTTGTCTGTTCTTGTTGGGGATTGTTTCCCAACTGATCAGTTCTACATGCAGAATCCCGATGAGATCTTCACCAAGCCAAATTGCGAGCTGCAGGTCGACTTGCAGAACTTGCTCGTGCTGGAAGGCCACATCCAGTGTGCTGCGTACGAGATGCCGATCCGAGCAGACGAAGATGCTATTTATTTCGGCAAGAACCTTCGAGAAATAGCAGAAGAGAGGATGATCAAGGACGAACTTGGATTTTTTCATTGCCATGACCGCTTCCGCCCCGTTCCTTCCAAATATGTGGCGATCCGAGACACCGAGGAGGAACACTTCGCAATTGTTGATATCAGTCATGGCAAGAACATTGTCTTGGAAGAATTGGAAGCATCTCGAGCGTTCTTTACGCTGTATGATGGGGGTATTTTCCTCCACCAAGGCAATACATACTTGGTTAAAGAGTTCAACCCAGAGCGCAAGATCGCCAAGGTTGAGCTGGTCCGAGTAGATTGGACGACTTCACAGCGCGATTTCACCGATATCGATCCTATCGAGACGGAAGCCATTCGACGCATCCCCAAATCTCTCTCACGAGCTTTCTATGGAGCAATCAAGATTCAGCAAACAGTATTCGGTTTCTTCAAGGTCGACAAGAAGCGACGCATTCTAGATGCTGTACAAGTTGATAATCCTCCAATCGTCATTTTCAGCAAAGGCATGTGGCTCGATGTCCCCAAGCAAGCCCTCGATATCCTGGTTGAAAGGCGTCTTAGTGTAGCAGGTGCAATCCACGCCGCCGAACACGCGGTCCTAAGTCTCATGCCCAACTTCGTAGTCAGCATGCCAGGTGACGTCCGTACCGAATGCAAAGTCGGCCTGAAAGAATTCGCGCAGAAAGAATCTACCCGCAAACGGCCAGCTCGGCTGACATTCTACGATGCCAAAGGTGGCGCGGGAGGCTCTGGCATCAGCACCAAAGCTTTCGAGTTCATCGATTTGCTACTCAAGCAAGCAGTGCGGAGAGTGGAAGCTTGCCATTGTCATGAGGGCTGTCTGGAGTGCGTTACGAGTGAGCAGTGCAAGCATGCCAATGAGGTCATGAGTAAAGCGGGTAGCGAGGTAATTTTGAAGAGCTTGCTTAATATGGAGATTGACATCGATGCTTTGCCTATGGGGCCCGAAGAGCTGAGCCCTGCAGGAATTGAAACAGTCGTCTTGGCGCAACCGGTGTTGCCCAGGGGAAGAATGGTCGATGTCGTAGACGTCGATAGGAGCCTTGGCGGAAGGGAAGAGAGGATCGTGGGGAGGTTGGATGAAGATGGAGTTGAAACAGAGGTGGCGATTAAGCAAGAGCCAGAGGATTGAGAGCTTTGATATGATTGATGATTGATGGTAATGTTTACATATGGCGCAGCCTCGGTGTATAAGCAAGGTAGATGAGGTATAGGTCTCCTCATCGCAATCCATGGACTCTTCTCGAGGGTTGTAGGGACAGCTTTGGGCCTCGCTCGTACTATATGCAACTATTATGGATAAGACAGCAGCCAACTTCCTTCTGTAGCTCAGAGGGGTTGAAGCCACCTGACTGCGGTCCAACACCTTACTTCACAATGCCGTCTTCTTTGGAAGGTATTTCAAGAACAAGGTTGCTCGAGGAAAGTCTGTCCGAGTCTTATGTCGTTGGTTCTGCCACAAATAATTGTGTTTCAAGCACAATGAATTATTCCACCAACTATTCCAGCATTCAATGCTCCGCAGTTCTCGATTTAAGGACATTTAAAAATTTGGAGGGATATTTCGAGCAACGTCAGGCCCCCTTGAATCTAGCGAAGCTCCTCCTTTGAACCACGCAGCGCCGCATTTTTAAATCTAACCAATGACATATAGGCTGCCTAGAATAGGCGCATAAAACAGGAACCTCAAGCCTCCTAGTCCACTGTCCTCCTTCTCTTACAACATCATCGAACAGGCTTGACAGGAATACCTTTTGCCACTACAACTTCAACACCAGTTCTTTCAACTCGTCAACACCACACATCATCCCCCACATCCTATCGCAAACATGTTAGGTAGACATTCGAGAGTCTCCAAGTTAAAGGAGGATGCGTCGGAAGAGGACATCCCCGACTTCACTCGCCAAACATCCACCGCTAATTCTCGACGTCTGCTTGGTCCTACTTCTGCTCCTCGCACTGGGAACTTCCATCCTAGTAACCAGACCATCCCAGCGGAGGTCCATGGTAACGATGGAAGCGACGACGATGAAGGTTTATTTAAACCTCTGCTTTCTTATTCCTTCATCGATGGACTAACAGCTTCATCAGGTGGCGTTGCAGTGCTCTCTCATCCAATGAAGGCTTCAACAGAAGTCGTTCACGCCCCTCCTGCTCGCCGTGCTGCATCTTCGTCAAGCTCGTCTGGTCAACTTGTGCGTACTATGACCCCAAAGGAAGTCGAAGGCTGGGCGCACACTCACAACTGGGTGTTTCTGCAGTCCCTGAGCGTTTCGATGGCTGCTCACAACCTCGACGCTGATCCGCAAACTCCTGCTATCCACCATCCCATGATTGCGAGCACTCTGCGCACACCGTCTCCTAACTCTCCAATGGCTGCCTCTCCCGGCCCATCATACTTCATCTCCACGGGTCATCGCTCAACTCAAACCTCGCTCACGACGCCCGACCCCTCCCCAGCTTCAGGACAGAACCCCCAGTCCGCGCTGACCCCGACACCACACCCATTCCGACCAAACAACATGGTCTTGGAGAGAATGGGCCTCCAACTTGTTCCGCCCCCGCAGGGGCTGACTGGTAGCAATTACCTTGGTAGAAGACACACACCACTCAACGCTCGAGAAGTCGAAGGCCTTCTGGACTTCGAGAACTGCGCACTTTTCCTGACCAAGATCCCAGTTGAAGTTACTCTGCCCGAGTTATTCAGCGTTATCACTACCGGTGCAGTGTTTTGTCTTCACATCAACCCAGCTAACGGCATCCACACAACCATGGCAGCAAAGCTTGCGTTTATGGCTCCAGAAGCCGCGGCAGCGTTCCTTAGACAGATCCAAAGTCCACGAGGTGTCATTCTTCATGGACAACCCATTCAAGGCCGATATAATCGAAATGGATACGTTCGCAACGAGAACATCTGGCAGTCCCGAGTCCTCGAAATCGTTGGTCCGACTCCCATGATGACTCTGGAGTACTGGACCTCTCACTTCTCGAAGTTCTCGGAGTTTGAATTAGAGGCTTATCGATTAGCGTCCACCAATGTTGATGGTGTGAGTTTTATGCAGTTTCGGTTCGCTCGTATCGATGGTCAGGCTCAGACTTGCCTGCAGTGCATCAGAACCGATCCAAGTCTTTCTGGTGTTGTCCAAGCAAGATATGGTGTCGATCCTTGTGGTTCGACTGCTTCTTAAGCATTCGCAACATTCGGAAGGCCGAATGCGATTTCTGGAGCCGTAGGGATTGGTACTTTTGGCTTCTTACCTGATCGGTTTCTCTTTTTCTAGTATTTTTATTTGTTGACGTTTTTGAGCATATTATGGGCGAAATCAGCCTTGAATAATCACATGATACCCAGGAGCACAGGTCATTTGGATTGGATGCGCTTTGGGTCCCTTACGGATTTGAGAAGGTAGCTAGACAGAAGGACTGCAACGTCTGCAAATTCAGCAACAGTCTATTATGTCCAACGATATATGAACTACGAATACATAAAACAGTTCCCTGACGTCTTTTTTGTTCTCTAAGTTGAAATTTATCTACATAGTATACGAATTATTGAGGCGAACATCGGGGGCGGTGTCTTATTCGTTCGCTTAAATTATTACTTAGCCGAGATAAAAGGGGCTCACATCGCCTTCGACTTAATAATAGGTGTCTCTTCTGTAATGGGGTTTGCGTGTAGGGTTTCCCAAGATATCTTAGAAGTCCTAGGCAGGTATGAATTAAAAGTCTAAAGGTTTCTGCCCCTCCGGTTCAGAGCCAACGGCCAACATTCTTGTGTATCTTCCATACCGAGCCATATGACCGTTCCTTGTACGCAGTAAGAGAATCGGGGATAAATATGACTTGGGAAACATGGATTTATGTACATGTGACACTAAAACTTAGAAACTGCGACATAACAATAGAGCCCTCAACATTTCTTCATTAAAAAACTAGTAGATTGTCAAAACTCCAATTGGCATCTCATCTAGAATTGCAGCTAGTGCATGGGGGAGCTCGACAGAAAACTCCCTTTCTTTCATAGCACGACACTATTAAGTTGTGACCCTTAGATCGGGTGTCCCTTTGCCATGTCACTTAAGAGCCATTACAGTGTTTTTGAAGCAAAAGGGGAAGACAACAAGTCCAAGAGAACTTCTCCGTGAGATAAATTGCTCGTATCTTGTCTGGATCCTCCAGCATCGGCTCAATCCTGTGAGACTCTCGGTTAGATAGACACCGCAGCATTTCTCTGTGTTGATTTAAATCTACCAGACATGCGTTCGCGTCCCCGCTAGGATGCCCTTGGTTCTTGGTCGAGATTTCCTAGTATCTGACCCCGAGCTCCCGTATGCTGTAGAAGACAGACTCCCAAATAGAAATTCAGAAAATTTTCTCGCTCAAAATTGCGTCTGCAATATTGGTCAGTGCTTCACAGCACTCCACAATGAGCGGTTACCGGGTTGTGTACCTGGGGAAAAGCAATATTTCCCAACAGCTTGTGTTATTGGTGTTTCTAACAAGAACTCCGCCGGCCAGGGATTCCTCTTGCTTGTATTGATTGGCAAGAGCAAACTTACCCTCAAGCAATCCATCAATAGGAAGTAATTCACCTGCACAATACAATCCGGGAGGAGGCAATCATTTTGAAAGAGAAAATCCATTACTTAGAGGACTTCCAGTGGCAAATCAAATTGATTTCTACAGGCTTTATAACCGTCTCACCTGCCCACAATAGTGTAGAAAACTTAGACTTAAATCGATTATTTCCCAAATAGCTTGCTAGAGACTGCTGTATAAAGAATCAATAGACAATCTGATCTGGAATTTGAGAAGATCCTAGGGAGTAGCCCTCACTAGATCTTGTTGTGGAATGTTGCTGTTTCTAGTCATGTGTTCAACCCCTTTCCTGCAAGCCTCTCTTCCAAACATCTCTTCAGCAGACATATTCAAACACGTTAGAAACAAGTAAATAAGCGAATTTCTCAAAATTTTGATAATCGGTTTGAGTCGTATGTCTCGGGGCGATTTGTGGCGGTGAATGACGGCGCGAAAATTTTGATGTAAATTTGTAAATTTGTTGACAAGAGGCATCTTTCCAAGATTGGACACGTATTTGGTGGTCAAGTCCTCGTTCGGTTCCATCTTCCTACCTCAACCACCAGCCATACATCCAAGGTTAAGATCAATACCACAAAGGGACCCCCATCTGGACTCTTTTTGCAAGACTTATCTCCAGAGCTTGCTAGCTGCGCGATACCTTTCGAAGCACTCTCACACATCTTCCGTCACGCCCTCCACTTCCTTTGCAGTGCGTTCGTTGGTCTGCAAGTTCTCCATACCTGTCTTAAGTGGATTAGCACATCCAAACTTGTCTTTTGCAGTCATCCAAATTTCGCAGTCTCCCACTCAACAAACTCCCTGCAAAGCGACATTCTCCTAGATTTCAGGCATGCCTTCTCCCAACTCAAACCAGATCCCACAGCAAGGAGCTCCGAAAACACCTGTTAATTACCAAATGAGACATGGCTCTGGTAAGCTCTACTTTGTTGTCACCAACTGAGCATACTGATCAATGCATAGGTGTCCCCATCCCTCCTTATCCCCTAATTGGCGAGTCATTCGTCGAATTCGCAACCGCTCAGCAAGAAGCAGCCAGAACTCATGCCTATTTTCGTGAGCACCACGGCATGGAGGTGGACGCGTTTGGATTTGCGCAATTCCACCGACGCCCTGAACCAGCGGCAAACCAGCTCGAGGGCGCACAGGAATCCAACATTGAAACAGCGCAGGTAGAAGAACCACCTTCATCCCTTGCTCTCGAGTCCGCGCGCGTTCTGTAAGTATTGGATGAACGTTCCGAGAAGAGCTACGCTGATACTGTTTCTCAGATCCGAGGAGGAGGATGATGCCCAGTATGAGCAGATGGGAGAATCCGATCAAGCTCGTAATCCATACGAGCTGAATTCTCGGCCGATCATCTCGAGGGAAAATCCCGAGTTCAGAGAGGTAGCATTGCGCCTAGAATCCATGCAAGAATCATCTGGTCTTGCTTCTATTCAGACGCCTCCATCGGGAAGAACGTTCAGACCATCCATGATGGCCCTCGAGAAGTACGGCCTCGTTGATCGGCCAAGCCGAGACTCGAAATACCTTGGCCATAAATTCAAGGAGCACCGGCACGCTGTGCCAGACGCCTTGAATTGTGGCCTCTGGCTCTCATGCCTTGATCCCATGACCACGGTAGAAGAACTCTTTGGTGTAATTCGGACAGGTGCTGTGTACGCCTTGAATATTACGCCTCCGCAGGATGGCTATCCTACAGCAGCTGCAAGTGTCTATTTTATGGCGCACTCCGGTGCTGAGCAGTTCCTCGGGCAGGTAAATAGCCGCCAAGGTATTATCATCCGATCCTCGAGGATTAAGGCCATCTACAACAAGCATGGGCAGGAGCAGCAGTCGAATCTCGAGCGAACCCGTGTTTTGCGTATTTCGGGGCCCGCTCAAGAGATGACCCGCGACTTCTGGGAGAAGTTTTTTGAACGGCGTGTCGACTACCAACTGAGCCATATTATGCAAAGATCAAGGAATGGTGGTCGGCGGGACATGGAGTTTGGCTTTGCACGAATCGACGGTCAAGCCTGTTCCGTCAAACTCGCGATTGAGGCCGAACCGGCCTTCCGTGGAATTTTTCAAGTAGGTTACGGCAAGGATCCTTGTGACCCACATGGGAGACCACAGTAAGCGGTGTTGAGGTTGGAGCCTTGCTTGCGTGCCAGGGAAGGAATGATGATTGATGACTGGTGGACATCCAAGGAGAATATTGGGAAATGGAGTTGGATCCTCGAGAGTGAAGCAATGGATGCTTCCTTAGAATAGAACAAACAAAGGAACTTGGCCATTTGGAAAATGTTGTCCAACACTAGCCTGATAGAGTGGAAGGCTTTTGTTGTGAAGCTCATCCTCTAAGGCAGTCTAGATTCCTGTCTCGCCCGTTTAGTGACTAATAAGGAACGTGAACAAAGACCCACTGCAACTGATATGCATCTGCTAAAGTAAAGGTGAGCAAACTGGCAAGGGTGAGCCGACTGATCAAGTTGCCAATCCATGTGACTGAGGGTCCTGTCCAGTGACCCAATGGGGGTTGTATAGACATCACGTGACGTGTATCGAGCTCTTTTTCTCATCTGACATTCTTGCTTCATGCAAGGTTGTGCTAGCAGCACGCTACCCCGCACGCAAGCGGAGGCTAAGTATCTGCGTTCCGAAAAGTGGTGCGTTAGCTGCGCAGGCCACGAGGTTATAGCCCCCGAAACACTATGCTGGCAGCCATTTAGTAAACAACCACGTCGACTTTTCGTCCTTGCCGGAACAACACAAAGGCCTCAACTTCAAAGATTCGGTCTGTTGCTGTGGTATTCAAAATTTTGTTGCTGGACCAGAGAAAGGGTTTATTGTCGTACAAAAGGAGCCTCTCCGGGCTGGCTTCTCGCCAGAACCATCTCCTTTCGGACTCACCCTACAATTTCCCCGACTTCAACTTGCAATTGTTGTGTTTGTGTTCACAAAACTGTTTCTCGCGAGGCTCATCGTCATAGGAACCCAACTGTGTCGCTTTCTTCAACTCGAAGATCCAACGACGCCAAGTCTCGTCAAGACTTGAATCGAACTTGAGAAAGAGAGGACCCAAGTCAACATACGTCTAACAAGATCAGAAACCACCTCGATCTATAGGACATAAAGCTCAAGATGGCTCTCAAGGACGCGGATCTTGAGGGATGTTCTTCTCGATCTCCAAAGCAACGACAAGATTCGGGGTACGCGTCTATCGGCCCGGGTGAGGAGAGCCAACTCACCAGGAGTCTTTCCCTGGTCACGACTCGTAGCGCAACACGCGTTCCAGAACATGTCGGCTCAATCAACATACCTCAATTGCTCTCCTGGAAAGACGTTCAAACACGAGGAAAGGTTGATCTTGTATTTCATGGCGATGGTAGTTCTCAAGGCAAGACACTCGACCCCAGCCAACAAAGAAACCTTTGCTCACTGAACCGCAGATCGCGTCCTCGATGCTATGATCCCCCTAACGGCTCCAGGATCAGCGGTAGCAAAGCCATCTCGTTTCGAAGACACTTTCGATCGGATGCGGAAGATTCAACTGAAGCATAGGCCAGCACCGATCACAACCACATCCAGCGTTGGTAGTTGTGCCCAAAAGGACTCGATCAACTCTGCCAAGGAGGATATCCGCAGCGAGCCACCAAGTGCATCTTCTAACGTGACTACATGGTCGTCGCTCTTTCACAATCCTAGCTCTTCTGTAGCAATCTCGAATGCTTCACTCGAAGTCGCTGCCGATGAGGCAACCTCATACCAAGATTCAACGCGTAAGCAAGAGATCTTGCACCTGCCCACTTGGAGAAGTCCAGCCAAGGCTGCTCAAGAGAATGGCCACCGACACATCTTGACCGCCAATCGAGTCTCTTCACCCGAGCAGACAGATAATATACGCGCCGACGTGATTGCAGCCACAGTGAAGGCACGACAGGCAGTAATTGAGATGCAATTCGGTCCTGGAACACTTCAATCGTTTCATCCATCGCATAGAGCACTTCGACGACAGGGTGTTCTCCCAAATTACGATGTCAACAGTGTATCCACCTGCCCTACTCGATCGACTACCCCTCCAACATATCTGGGAGATCCATCCTGCGAACGCAACCGCAGTGCGAACATACCCGAGGAGGAGAATTGTGCTCTCTGGGTCTGTGGTCTTCCTGGACATGTAACCTATAAAGGACTCCTAGCTGCGATTCGGGGCATGGGTAAGATCTATGCATCAGTCATTAATCCGCCAACTGGAGAGATCAAGACCAGCGCTGCAAAAATCGTGTTCTTCCAGAGATTCCAGGCAGAAAAGCTGTTTGATGTTATCGAAGCCGGCCAATTCGTCGTGTTGGGGAAGGTCGTAAACAGGGTCGCATGGAACAAAATCAAGAGCAGTGCCTATCCTCACCTATGCCATAGCCGTGCGATCCGAATTACTGGTCCTCGCAATTTGATGGATTTTGATTTCTTCGAAAAGTTCTTCCTCCACAAGTTTGAATATGATCTGGACAGAAGAGGAGTGGTTTTCTGCAACCGCCCCGGTCTGGTTTCTCATGAGTGGCACTTTGGATCCCTCCGTTGCCAGGTAAGTTTATCTTCACACTAATTTGCTGTTCGATTGTGTGGGAGCTGAGAGTCAGGGAACTTGTCGGGAGCTTGTCAGGGCTTGCATGCGCATTTGTCTCGCGAGCTTGGCCCTCAACTCCGAGTTCCCTCTACGAAGTCAGCAATTATACATGCTAACTTGGTGATAAAGGCAGCTTCTGCGAAGACAGCGATCGAGCGGGAGTTTAAAGGCATATTCGAGGTGGAGTGGGCGGTTGACCCGTGCGAGTTTCTCTGAATTCGGATGCTCAAGAAGGCCTTTGTTGCTTCCCCCGCACATGGGAACCTGGAGTCATGGGCAGAGACACATTCGCGGAACGGAAATGTTGTATGATTTCATGATGGCGGAATCGGTACTCGGTGGTTAGATATTTTCCTTTTCTGGTGTGGGAGTAATCTGAGGGGCTGGTGACTAAACCCTTCTGCCGAAGGTGGTTTCTATGCATTGTAGTCAGCTTCAGGCCAGCCATTGCACGGTGGTACATAGCAAGAAAAGAAAATGAGAATTGACCTCAATCTAAAAGGAAAATCGCGATCGACCATCCTCGTGCCAGGTCATAGTCATCTTCACTCATTGTGTGATGGCTGTCCTCTCCCCATGTGCTATATTTTTGTTTCGACTGTCACTTTTAGTGGTCGTAGATACTTATTTTCTCACTTTGTCCTCGATGTGAATCTGTGTCCACTGGCTGGCGGGACAAAGCACAGTCTGTAAGGGGACTTGACAGTATGGATCAAGTTGCTATTTCGTGTTTCAGCTTCTCAGGTTTTTTTGATGCCACTTGGCTGCACTTCAGACCGACTGATCGAGATCTGCAT
Organism: Hyaloscypha bicolor E; assembly: GCF_002865645.1. Classification (NCBI taxonomy): domain Eukaryota; kingdom Fungi; phylum Ascomycota; class Leotiomycetes; order Helotiales; family Hyaloscyphaceae; genus Hyaloscypha; species Hyaloscypha bicolor. The sequence goes on along the minus strand of NW_020194685.1, from coordinate 2,017,952 downwards.
TGTTGATTCCATGAATCTGAGAACCGGGCCCGCGTTTCGCTTTGTGACCTTGATCAGAGGTTCTGGGATAGTTGAAAGACTCAACAAACAAATTTGACATTGGACAAGGTTATTTTCAATTGAAATGGTTGTAGAGATGCAGCGTGTTCATGAAGAGTTGTTGTTGATGAAGGTTCTCGGTGAAGTGTCGTCGAAATTGACGAAAGGCTGGGGTCCGATATAGGATCTGGGTCACGTGTAGGCCACCCACAACAAAACGGCCTCATTGGCACAATTCACTTCATGTAAAGCAAATAGTCAGAGAGGACAATACCTGTCATAAAGGTGAGGAGCCTCACTATTCCAGTACGATTTAGGACTAGTTTGTTCTTAGAAAAGACAATTTTATAATGGTCAAGGCAATCAATCATGCTACATTCTTTGTCAGGTGGGACAACCCTTCTGATCTAAGAAAGTGTTTGGCAAATAACTTTTTAAGTACTGACATCTGGAAGGTGGTCTATATTGAATCTCACATATCTATTTCGGGGCATCTGATCTATTTCAAGGAGCAATTTCTGGCAGAGAAGTTAGTAGATTGACGTCAGATTATAAACAGGTCCCAATCCCTTGGACCATCTAAATATTCATGTGGAAATCATCCTAGCAAGTCTGTTCAAGGCCAAGAATACTTGAACTACTCGATACCTAGGACAGAGTAACAATAAAATCCCTTCAGCCAATTCTGTTGATGTAAACCACCTGGCAACTGGTCACTCACTAAGGTCCAGCGAAGGGCCAATGATATTTTCGAAGCAGCAGCAGGTCCACCTATCCAACGGGAATCTTTGTAATTCGTGCTAGCAATCGGTAAGCCTTGACTCAACTTTCCACCCCTCCACTTCGGCCGGCTGCATTTAAGCTCCACACTTCGAAGACTTGGCCAAATTGCTCTTGACCACACAGGAAATAGCCAAATAGCATTGGAATATATACAGACGTTAAGCAGAAATGGCCTCATTCTTTCAACCGAGTGGTCTCCTGTGTTTCCCGAGTTTCCGCCTCGCAAGGCGCCGGGCGAATCAACTCTCACGGCAGAATGAGAGGTCACAGAGATCTAAAAGTGCTGGCTCCTCCTTCCGATGCAACAAATAAGTACTCGAGTCTGATGGGATAGCGATGTGTGATGGCATAGAGAGTTAAGTGCTATGCCAAGTACGATTGTGGGGTCTCAAAAACTGCAAGTTGACCGGAATGCCCATACTTCTTTCAAGGAGCAACGTCGCCGTAGACATCTTATACTAAACAGTCTTGGTAGATTTATATATGTATAAGGCTCTCTAGGAAACTGATAGGCATGATGCTTCCTGCTGCGAAGTATCAACAAGAAAGATCAAACAAGTGTTATAATGGGCTCACAGCATTATGCATCCTGGATTGCCTTCTGAATCTTAGGGAATTTTGCACGGCTGTGGAGATTGCCCTTCTTCCCCGACTATAATTGCATTTGCTAGGTTCGTAGAAATGAGGAGTGATTTCCAGCTAAGGTGCGCTGTGAACCATGAGTTGGGGTTACTGTTGATCATATCCTTGGCTGCAGACCCCTTGATCTTAATATCTTAATTCGATCATGACCAGGAAGTGGGAAAATGGAGAGAGGTATTTTGCGGAGGATAACTTCACTTCCACAAAGTAAATTTCTTGTTGCTTGGGCAGGAGATTAATGCAGCGTTTTGGCGAAGGCTCTCTACAAACCCTAGGGCTGGATCGTTTTGATTACTGCTCTCACAAAGCTTCTGGACACATCGCAAATAATTCATGACCATCAATCAAGAGATTCTTCTCAACAGGCCTCCCAGATAATCGAATTCTCTCCCCTTATCGGGCTGGGATCCAGCATGGAGAGCGCTTGGTATAGGAGGGGCCGATTTGGACCGCAAATCCACGAAATGAATCGTAAGAAACCCTACACAGATTACAGAGGTATTAAGCTTATTGACTCTAGTTCAAGAAGTTGAAGACCATGTTAGATAGCCATTACAAAACCCGGGCGTTCTCTATCGGGCTGACCAGATTCGATTTATACAAACTTACCCATTCATGTGGAATACGAGACATTTGGCTATGAAAGAGAGAAAGTAACGTAAGCTACGGAACCTGTTATCGCGGCTCTTTAGTGTGACATTTTGATAGTTTTTGAGGAATAGGAGCTTTGGCGTTGTAGCAAAGACGAGAGGGCAAGATTGGTAGAATATGTTAGACACATGATCGAGCTTGGTCGTACGTAGCTATTAACCTCACTTGAGTGGAAGTACTGACTTAATAGTAGAATGGAATGGCTTAGTTGTACACTTCCCCAGATTACTCATCGATGAGACCTTCTTCCATGGCACATGGGCATTTAGTGAGACTCCGCTTCACTGGGCGAACGATGTCCGGACTATCTCCACTGGAGATCATCGTCCAGACTTGACGGAAACGCCATCTCAAATTGCAAATACTTCTGGCGGCAACATTGTTTAAAATTTTTTTGGCCAAACAGCGAGAGATCCGACGACTTCAGCGTGGGGCGACACAGCTGCAGCACCTGCTGTATCGGTCAATGGGGGTCGGCAAGCTGGCTCAATTCGGGGCCTTTCAGGCTGTCAGCGTGTCAACATAGGAAGAGCATGAGACACGTAGATGATGGACAAATGAATAAGATAAGCTAGGATAGGGAAATACATACAGAAAAAGATCACGAAAAGAGCTTGAAAAAGTCTATTCCTACAATTGTGGTTTGCGGGTTTGTTGCATGAATATATAATTCCTGTTTTCGAAGTGTTTTGGTTCGGATAACTCAAATTTATGGGAAATTTTAGCGTCTCTAGCGTTTCTTTTCAGTCCATGCATGTGGAACCTAGTCACGCTCTTATTTTCTTTCGCTCTCCTGTAGAGAAGACCGAAAAGATCTTGCCATCCTTGGGAAAGCCAGTGTTTCCCAAACGCTCATGAGCATAGCTATTTGTTGCAACAATCTTGAACACAGGAGAAGCAGGCACCGCACTAGCGGTGTATTGGTGGAAAGCTATTTCAATTGTTAAAGTTTCACAGGAGTTTTAAGAATACAAGCCCCGCGATTGTAGACATGCTAGTTCCACACCAAATCCTTCTTCGATGACAATGCTGATATTTAGAAGAATACTCGGGAAATACTTCTACATCGAATCCTTGCCTGGAACATTACACCAATACTGATCAATGCACTCAAACCGCGAACCAGAAGAATGCGTATTCCGATATAACTTGAAAACCTCGGCGCATCTTAATAATCAGCTGAACCCCCTCAAGTTGCTCTAGCAGAACAGGTGTCCCATTCGCACCAGAAGTGTATACCGGAAGAACATCAGTCTTGCTCGACCGGATTCGGGTAGAAATATGCCGCAACCGCAATGTTGACGTAGACGATAACGCAAAGGGAGCCCTCGAGATAGTTCGATTTCGAATCTCTCAGGAAATTACCAACGACAAGGATGCCGAGGATCAAAACGATGATGTTGAAGAGGTCGAAGTTTAAATCCATCTTTTTGTTGATTACCCAACCGACAAGCACAACAAGCGGGCCATTGAAGAGGGACGTCTGAATAGTGGCTCCTAGGACATGGGCAAGAGCCATGTTCATCTGATTGTCCCAAGCTTCATCGATGGCCCCGAGATGCTCTGCGAATTTTTCAACAACGGGGACGAGAATCAGACCAATGAAACTGTCAGAAACTCCGCGCTCTCTCACGATGAATTCAATATGCTCCACCAAGTTGATGGCAATGATTGTGACCAAAGTAATGGCAATAGACAGGGCAAGAATGCATTCGGTGAAGGTAAGTTTCTCTTTCTCTTCAAGCTCATCCTCCAGCTCCTGGTTCTCTTCCTCCTCGAAAATGGCGTCATAAATACTTTCGTGGGTTCGAATCTGGAAATAGACGTAAACGAAGTAAGAGATGATGAGGAGGCAGGATGTGATGCGTGAGACGTTAAGCACCTTTTCGCCGACGATTTCGGGGTCGGTGTTTCCAGCAGCCTTCACTGCAGTAAAGAAAGCAGCGGGAATGATTAGTCCGAAGCCACTGAAGATAGGTCAGTACAAAACCCTTCACCATAGAACGACTTAACGTACGCAGTCAACAGAAGATCACTTCCAACCTCAGCCACGACCGGAGAAAACTCGAGCTCAGTGTGTCGGATACCGCCAACGACGAAACATACGCCTAAACACAACAGCTGGGTAGCTAAGACAGATCCAAGAATTGCAGCCTGAATGACTTGAAATTGGTTGTTCTTGACCAGGACCATAAACATGACGACCTCGACAACAGAACCAAGAGTCGTCTCGACCAGAACACCAAACACCTTATGCAATTTACGAGCGAATTCTTGACCGGCAAAGCCAATTAGATTGGCACAAGGAATCATCGCAAGATAGTTGAGAACAAAGATGGCGAGATGGAGGTCGGTTCGGGAATAAGTGACGGCAATTGCTGTTGGTACGACTGGCCAGAGGATATTGCAGATTCGAGATGCTCTGCTGGTAGACAACCAGCAGATCTTGAAGAATCTTTTCAGATGTATGCCCTTCCGGCCACTTTCTCCTGCGGGCTGAATGCGTATAGTGACAGTACGTCTTTGGATCTTATCCGGAGGTAGCAGTGCGGAACGTGAACCGCTTCGTTCGCGAGAGCGGGACCTGGAGTACCGAGAGTACCTAGTTGATGACCCCGAAATCAACTTGGTGGGCGACCTGGAAGGCAATCTCGAGAAAGCGCCGTCCAGGGTTTCGGATTCTTCTTTTTTGGATTCTTGACCCATGGCTGAGACCCCACCCTCGGTTGATTGTCGGTTTAGTTTGTTGGTGGTGGAATTTCGCAGTTTGTGAGTTCAGAAAAGAGAGAAGGCTGACGTGTCGGGTCTTGCTTCCTCGTTCGCCGTTGCTCTTTTCGATTATCTCTCCAAATTTGGAAGCGACGCCTATACAATAAGACTAATCCATTCATAGCTACTGCAGCAAGCATAAATGGAAGTGATACTCTCCAGGCCTACTGCTCGTTGATGAACCAGTTTTGAGCCGGAACCGCTCCTCACGTTCATCTCGACGAAGAGCACCATGGCGCAGTTCTCGATGAGAGACACTCTCGGTTACCGAATTGGATGAGGATCATTCCACAGAAGTCTGTAATTACGCTGCTATGGTAGACATGAAGCGCTCAGGGCCTGTGTGCTCTTTTGGCCGTGGAAGGGAAAGGCGATGGTTCGGAGATGGGATGTCATCGTTGCCGTGTCGTGAATTTTTGTGGGGCGTCTCCTTTGACTCCACCAATCGCTTAGCCTGGTCTGCCCCTATTCCACCAGCAGGCTGGGAATGATGTGACAGAAGCATGGGCATCAAATTGACAAAGTTGTCAATTTTTTGAATACTATTTACAGCTTTAAAGATTAGTATTTGGCCTTCCCATCTCTAGATCCTCTACAGCCGTCAAATTAATCCAACCTCCGTCAACACCAGGAAAAGCTGTGAACATATTTCAAGGCTTACTCAATTGCCCCTTTCTGAAAACCTTAAAGAATCCAACCGGAATAATCAATTGAGCCCCCAATCAGACCCAAAACCAATAATTCCCATGCAATGATGTTCCCACTCCTGCCGAAAAGTCCGGAAACACATCGCCAGGCCCGTCCCTAGTCGGTGCTGTCGCTTTCGCCAACATCATGACCAATGTGCCTAGAATCTGGGCCATCATTATTGTCCCAGCAAAATGGGTCCTCGTTAACGTTTGCAAGAGCATCATACCGAGACCCACGCCCTGGAGTGAATCTAGGATTCCCAACCAGAGCCATACTGCTCGACCTCCCAAAGCACCTCCCACTGGCCCACCAACAAACCATGGAAGCCAGAGTCCGAATGACGATGTTCCCCAAAGCATTTGTGCCCAGCGTGGAGCACCTAGGCCTATAGCAAAGATGGGCATAATCCAGGGATGGGCCTTGCTTAGTCAGCTGAAAAAAGCCAAAACGAGCATCCACAGGATGATGAAGAACAAGACGATCAAGAGAACTATAGTCCAGGTTGGTGCGTATTTTGAACTCCACAGATAAGTCCAGTTCCTACCATAGGGCATTGAGAGAAAATAGTTTTGCATCACGACAGTGATGAAGAACCAGGCCGTAATTGGTCGACGAAGGAGGGCAGTGTAGAAAGCAGGAATTTTGCCAGGTCTTTGGCGATAGTAGGGTGGAAGAGACAAGGAGAGGGCTATCCCGACGAACCAAAGAAGTGCCGATATTGGGAGCGCGATGGCAGTCAATTTCGTTGAAGTAGCATTTGCGTTCTCCCTTATTGATGAGGACGCGGTACGGGCCCAGTAGAACAAAGCGGCCAGAAGTATTTGTTGTGTTCCTTGAATGATTGAAGCCCGATAAACCCAAGACTTGACAGTTGCCCCTCCTAGAACAGAAGTAACGAGGTAAGCATTGCTCAGCCAATCAGGGGCTAGCCACTTACCTTCGGCACCAAAATTGAGTGCGGTGAAAAGCGATCCACTCGAAGAAGCGGTCACATACACGCCGGTGGCAGCTCTCGCCATCCAGTCCCGACGAACACCACCGGGCAATGACGCCAATATGCCAATTAAAAGGAAAGATAGTCCATAGAAGAAGAATGGTAAAGAAAGTGCGAAAATCGATTTGAAAGACCGAAACATGAGCCACCACATGCAAGAGGTCGCAACATATATAGTGCCAAGAATATATAACTTTTCACTCGTTTCCTCTCCACTGTCTGCAAGACTACCCGTGAAAAGAGTGATCTGATAAGAGTTAACAGCAATGATCTGCCCAAAGACGAGAAGGAGCGAATAAATTGGCCAGCCCAGGACTTTCGTCACCATCCATCGCTTCAAGAATGATTCATGGTCGTGGTCATCGTCCAACATGAACTCATCGGTCTCGTTGACGACAGTAGAGGATTCGGAAATCTGCTCGTGCGAAGTACTGGACTCTGACTCCACTGCCGGGGTCCATCCAAACAAACTTGCGAGCGAAGATCCTCTCCGTTCAATGTATATAGAGCCGTCCGAGCTGGAAGCTTTCGAGGCACGTCCGCGATCGCGTTTGGCCTCCCGCCTCCTCTTATTCCATTCCATCTCGCTCTCAATGAGGTATTTTTCAATGCAAAGACGGCCTTCAGACGTTTTGCCATCAAGCTTGTGGAGCATGTTTTGAAAAGCACGGTAGTACTTTTCGTCGGTATCCTTGAACGTTGGGTCGGTCTTCTGAAGGTTGAAATCTTTCCTGTCTCCGACCGCTTCGTCAAAGCTGAGAATTGAAAATGTCCTAGTCCCTGGTGATTGTAAATGGCCCTCTGGGGGGAGACTCGTCGCTCCCACTCGTCTCCCCGGCCTGCCACTAATAGGAGATCCGTTTGCAGACGACTCTGCGCTATTTGACCTGCTTCTGCTTCGGGAGTTGGCTGTAAGTGAACTGGGTGATGATCGGGTACCGCTTCGGTCTCTGTGAAAGTCGACCTCAGAGAAAACAGTTGGGACGACTGGATGCGCGCAGAATCGGGAAGGTAACCGAAGTCTCAACTGTCTTTCTCCACAGCTCGTTCTCATCACGGTGCTATGAATTTGATCCAACTCTTCCGCCCATTTAGCCACCGGAAATCGTTGTATCGCTGATTGTGCTCTCATCATCGCCCTCATTTCTGTTTTCGATGCAACAGCATCTTCGATCGATTTCTTAAATTGTTGGTGAAGATGCTTGGTCGTCGTTGACTCGACCGTGTACCACCAGCCAGGCAATGATCCCAAGCCACCGACTCTTGCTCCAACACCAAGGGCACCTTTCCGACCAAATTCGACTGCCACAAGACCAAAAGGTTCGTCTCGGGATGGGATCAACGCAAACTCCGCTCCCATGAAAATGAAGGGAGGCACCGCAGTGTATTCTGGCTTTGAATATACCCGTCCTGGATATATCTTCATAATTTCGCCCAATTTTAGAGCAGCGAATTTGCCGTACAAGTCGACAGTAGGCCCGATACAGATCAATTGTGCCCTGGGGTGTCTTTCTAACACTGATGGGAAGACATCGGCGATCAAGTCAACCCCCTTTTGTTTTGACCAGCGACCAATAAATACAAACAGCTCTGCAGTGGGATCAAGATCTAGGCCCGCCCACTCCTGGGCTTTCTGCCGAAGTACTCCTCGACAGAACTCAAAAGCGGGGCCAACCTCTATAACCTGCTTCGCCTCTGTTGGATTCCACGGTTCTGTATCACTCGGGTCTGGATTTGGCAATCGGCCTATTTGCTTCAAACCCCACTTCACAACGGTCAGTTGTCAAGAATCGACAGTGGGACGGAAGGAGGAAGGAAAAGGACCTACGAAGATGGGATATCTGGTATATGACCGTTTCCCGTATTTGCTCGACACTCCGACAGCTCCCAATCCTCCCTGGTAGACCCTCAAATAACTTGAAGCAGAATGCAAGAGGTTGAAGCTCTCTCCAAACTGGATGTACTTCTGGATGACCGCCATATCCAGATTGAAAACCTTGCTGATCTCAACTGCCTCTTTTCTTGTACGCATCAGCTATACACCCTGGAAGTCTGCATTGTGAAGCGAGAGAACAACAGGAAGTTTCTGGGGGAGCAGATACAATGGGGCCGCTGCTCCATGGTAATCATTGATATGGTATAGGTCAATAGGAAACCGCTTGATGGTTTCTGCAATACAGGCATTCCAGGTGCTGTAGTAGATTGCAGAGTTCAGATCACCCGTGCTACAGTTATATTAGCACCCGAACAGTCTTGCGGCTGACCCCGAATAAAGTCATTGGAAGATATCGGGACTTGCCTTGGAGGATATGGCTTTGACTTATCCTGTTGCCTAAAGATTGGAGCGTCCAGCAGGACATAAGTAATGTTCCTCAGCTTATGATATTGGACGAAAACGGAGAAGGAATTGCTAAGAATCGTTATGTGCATAGGCTCAGCTTTCTGGTCAATCGGGTAGTCAATCCCGCCCACGCAAGGCACGACCCATATCAAGTTCTGGTCTACCAGAGCTTTCCCCATCAATCTGTATTAAGTCAGTCTTGATGTGCATGCAAGAAGATAGGATTAGTACTCTGCCATACTCCTAGACCCCCGATTTTAATTTTGATATTCCAATCTTCGATCCCGTACTCCATTGTCGCGATGAGAATCGTACGTTGCTTTCCCGCTTCTGTCATGGTGGGCACGGGAGGTCCGACAGTTGATCTTAAGTAGCTTTGGAATCTAGAAGCGGCTGACAGAACTTTATTTGGAGCTCCCAGATATTTCTGGGCCAACTTCTCGGAATCTATCCTGTGTCTGAATAGTGTGATACCTTCCTTCTGATCCACCCCGCTTTCGTTAAGTTTAACACTAAATTAAGTCAGTCAACTCCCGGAAAGGGGGAAAGGAGCGGACGTACGAGTAGAACGCACTCATATATATCCAAACGCTCACCATTCCGGTCGACACGGGGATCGTCCAAAGAAGCACGTATACAAAGATCTGTGTACGGTGGCTACCAACAGGAACTCTCCGAAAGCCAAGCGTGCCATCATTCACCTCCAACCGGAAGGCCAGATACGGTGTTGGAGGAGACGCGAAGTTGATCATGGCTTCTCCCAAGGAATCTGGCAGCATACGATCCAATACACCATCATTGTCAATATCCCCAAATACCATTGTTTGGTCAAGCTGCCCGTCGGGATTAGTTCCCCACACGTTCACTTGTAGAGTAGATGGCCATTCGGCCATCAAATAAAACTTCCAAATGCTGTCATGTGGATCGAGATAGAAATCATTCTTTAATCCTTGATCAAACCCAAACTTGTTGAATGGTCCTTCGGCAAAAAGGTGGGGATATCGTCGAGGCTGCGAATACGTCTTCTCCATGCTGCTGAGATCCGCATGCTGGACATGGTCACTGCTACCAGTGAGCCGACTCCAGTATTGCAAGGTGACATGCTCGCCATCCCAATACTGCCTTTTTGTTCCAGACCATGGTTGCGGTACTAATGTTGTATTCCCACCACCATAATCTTCCCAAGCACTCCATGAACTCGCCCAATTCAGGGAATAACGAAACTTGTCAGCACCGGCCGCTTTGTGGGACACGTAGAGATCTTCCGAACTTTGATTCCTGAATAGTATCTCCCGGCTGTAGTTCGCGAGGGGTGGGAAAACCATGGGATTGTTCTCTTGGCCGATGCGGAAGAGGAAGCGGTCTTTGGAATTAGTGAAGCTTTGGTGTCTAAGTGTGGTTGCATTCTGGACTGTAATAGATTGTATTCCATTCGAGACGTTCAGCAACGTTGCCTTCCATGCCCATGTGGAAGGAATTCCTCCGACATACAGTGGGATGTCTGGTGTTGGAAGCACTGCGCACGAAATTTTGTTTTGGTCGAGTTGAGCAGAGATGTTGTTTATTGTTGTGGAGGAAATTAATAAATTGGATGTAATGTGGTTGCAGTCCATGATTTCTGAAAAATGCAGCTCGATATCAACGGTTTCGGTTTCATTTGGCCGGACAGTTGATAGAATCCTAGTATCGTGTCCAGGTAGGAAGTTGGTAACCATTGGTAGAGGAGCTACCCAGCGGTCTTTGGGAACGTATGCCTTGAACCCATACGCATCTAGTTCTAATTCGGCTGCGCAGCCATTGAACTCTTCAGAGCCATCGATGCCAAGCTTCCTTGGCCCGGCTTCCAGTTCAAATTCGTCATGTGGTGCAAGGATATTTTTGACGACTGTTCCTTGAGGGAAGGGAGCAATGAATGCAGTTTCGTTCGAAGAACAGTTGAAAGAGTATTTGACTCTGTGGTCGTCATTCTGGTAAACTAGCCAGATCGGTTGGCTTTCACCAGATTCGTCCAATTTTTGTAAGTTTGGGTACTGGTAACGCATGACACTCCAAATGCCAATTTCTGTGGCTGCACCGCTTGATCCAGGGAGGAAGATATCCCGAGACTGATTAGAAAGAGACTGCAATAGATAGCCATCGTTGAGAACAGGATACCGGTTGCTCAGTCGAGCGTGATACATGGATTTGATGATATTCCGAATCGGATGTGCCGGGTCTCTGTGATCCAAGCTGACCGAGTCATCATGGCAGCCATGCAATGCTGAATCGACGGAGAAGTTGTAGTATTGAAATGATCCCAGCCCATAACAGCCATGAATTTGCCAGGCTGGGCTCGATGACATCGCCTGTCTGCCATATATATAGTTGTCGGCGGTACTGTCGAGGACATAGAAGGCTTGCTCCTCACCCCAGAGTAATAGAGGAATGCCTGGCATATGGAGAGTAGTGATAAACAACCCGAGAAGCATCTTTTTTGTTCCGTCCTTGATAGCTGGCCAGCGAAAGACATCCTGATTTGTAACACCATACATGTGTCTCGGATCAAACTCTCCTGTATTGGCATTTACAAGATCATTTGTTGCGAGCATTATGTTCCAGGCATCCACGAAGTTTGTCGGAACATCGTATGCAATTGTCAAATTGCCTTCCATGCCCAGGAAAATCGTAAGTGATCGGTAGATACTATAGTGAAAGGCTGCCGCATCGAAAGCATTCTTGTCCTTATTGCGAAGGAAGAAGCTGCTGTCCGAAAAGTTTGCCGCACTCACTGCTTGGCCGGGATTATCGGGAACCTGGTCAGGTTGTCTTCCGCGGCCGAGATAAACTGATCCCAAGGTATCGCCAAATGTTATCTCCCCTGAAATAAAGAAGTTTGTCTTCCCGAAACGACGGGCACACTGTCGAATGAATTCTCCGGAGTCGGCTAGGGCATCGACCGTAACTTGAGCCCCTTTGTCAATCCGGAACCCATCGATATCGAGCATGGTGATTAGAAGGCATGAAAAGTGCTCGATCTTTTGGCGAACGGACGGGACCCATTCTCTGAGGCGATCTTGAACAGAGGAGAAAGTGCAGAGCTGGCGGTGCCAGATTGGAACGGCGACAAAAGCCCCGACGTCGCCATACTATTAAACGATTAACTTTGTGATCGCGAGTTGTATCTTCATTACTCACTTGATCGAATTCGCTGTCATAACATCCCCTCAATTGAGCAACATTGGGATCAGTAGATTTTGTAACAGGAAAGCCGGACTCGTCCCAAAATCTAGGATATTGGCAGATTGCATTATACGTGTTTCCGAAGTCGAAGTCGAGGTAATGCCGATCGCTTTTCCATTCCACTTGGTATTCAGTTGGGCTAAACGGTGCTGAAGCATTCTCAAATCCTTTGAAACCTATCAGGTCGCCCATGCTGAATAGCAAATGTTAGCCCAGGCAAAGACAAGAGTCTTCGAGGAGGTTTGCTTGCGTTGACATGGTATTGTCCAGTATAACATACATTCCACGGCTGTGGATCTCTGTGACTGCAGCTCGCTATTCGAAAATTTTGCCAAAATGTCGATCCAAGAGTGTAAAATCAAGCGGCTGTCGTGTTGTCAGTATAGAACTCGTGATTTTTTGGGGAAGGTCTTACCGAATAACTGTCTGCTTTCCATGGAAGGTTCACAAACGGGGATCCCGCGATATAAATACCCTTCAAGATAGTTAGTGTCCAAACGTCTGTGAATACTCCGGACTACTGGCTTTAATCCCTATTCCTTGAATATAGTCGAGAGTATCAACCAAACCCGCTATATCTCCACCATGTCTGAACTGATTACTCATTACATCATGTTCAAATACTGTTCCATTAATATCATCGTTGCTTGGATCCCCATTCACAAAGCGGTCGAGAAAAAGAGTGTAAAATGGAAAGCGCCAATTCGAGGGTGACGGTTGGTAACTGTGATTTGGCCATTCCCCCCAATATTCGAGAGGGTTCGAAGCTGTCTTGTTCTCGTTCAAGTTGTATTCGATTTCTTGGTAATCAAACTTTAAGGAAGAAACAAAGTTGAAGGCAAACGAAATGAGAATTATAATTAACGATATCATTTTGCCATATGAAGTAGATTTGGAGTCAGGTGAGGGATATCCAGGTTTTTGAGGGAATGCAGAAGGCCTCGAATCGAGGTCATAATTTCAGTAGAACATTGATGTATCCACGTAGGACCGAGAGAAAGACTGTAGATCTGGGAGATGAATGTATTGGCTGAGAGATAGCATTGTAATCTTGTTCGCTCTTTCCGTATGAAGGAAATCGCGGATCACACTCCCGACTTCTCCTGAAGAGCAAGCCAACAGCAACGTTTAAAATACCCCTGAAATTCACGGCCGGAAGAATCTCTCTGCACGAAGTCGAGGTATTGCTTGAAAAGTTGGAGAACCAGACAATGATGAAATGGAGATCAACACCGTGAAACTGCCAAAAGGGCCACAAGCTGGCTTTTGATCTCTGAGCAGAACACTTGCCACTTATGGAAAGGCTAGTATCATGATGGCTAGCGTAGTTCATCAGGAGGCAACTCCAGACGTTCTGGCTGCGCAGTGCCATGTTCAATCTTGCTTGAGGATTGGGAGGAAAAGGAGGCAGGTAGATGGAGAGCACTGACTTCAGTGGGTCCTCACAGCTCTATCAACCGGTGTCTCGGTTATCGCCGTCTGACTCCGGACTCCTGGGGAAAAGAGGGTTGAACAATATTCGACGATCTCGGATGGTAGCGACTTGCTGCATCACACAAATCAAGCCCTCATTGCCGAGTTTCAAGCTTTGGAGCACTGCGTGACTCTAAACATGAGATCCTCGTAGCACAGGAAATATGTGCTACATATCGGACATACATCAACCATAAAACTATGCATGCTTATGGGACACAAAATTTCACCGATCGTACGAGCTCTGCCTCCCCTTCCACCAGGCTCTAGTCTCCACCACTGGCGGATCAGCAACCATCATAAAGGAGCACTTTGGAGACCTCGTGGAAGCCATACCGATGGGAAACTCGTTGCTGAGGACATGGGGTACTTGAGGGATGGATCCTGCCAGCGTATGCAGGAAGTGAGTGAATGGTGAAGAAGTCCTGTGGCGGGAGGCACGGACTTGTAAAAGCAGCGTTCCTTCGCGAAAACGCGCTCAAGAGGCCGCAACGCCTCTGAAACCTTCTCCCTGTATATATTTTGCCTCTGGAGCCCTGAGCAAGTGAGAGGCAAAGGGCACGCAGAAATCCTAGGCAGTTTGATACGAACAGATTTTTTTATGTCCCACAAGTGGGGGACAACGGTTGTGAGGTTCTGCACATGGCCTCTCTGTTCCGCTCATCCCGACAAATCGTCGTTGAATGAACACGACGAGCCAAGGGCGTTCGTGATCTCAAAGCACTCCTCCCAAACAAAGCCAATCTTCATTCGAGCGGTTGTAGCAATTGGTATAGATTGTCCCGAGAGTCTTTTCAAGACAGTGAGGATTGAATGTCGGGTAGTGGTACGAGGCAGCCGAACAGATCCGGTCCGCAGACAAATGATCATACTTCGAGCGGATTTGTTAGAGGCTTTGAAAGCATATCCCATTATTGCTGTTCAGCGACAAATGCACACATTAAAGCTAGAAGAATGGGATGCTGATCTCAAGTATCGGATAAGAGTTCACCAAGTGGATCTCTCCAAATATGTCAGGCGTGAAACAATTACCAGTTGACATCATCTCTTGAATACTATTTTCATCCCACGCCTCCCAAGATATTGAACCTTACATTCTCAGCGTTCCCAATTGCTTCAGTACACGTGCCATCTCGCAATTTCTCTAGAAGATGGCCCCCGCAATTCCAAAAGGATCCCTTGTCCTTGTCACAGGCGCCAATGGGCACATTGGCTCTCGTGTTGCAGACCAGCTCAGGGAAGCGGGCTATCATGTGCGGGGAACAGCTTGACATGTCTCCAAAGTCCAAAGTCTTAGGTGCTCTATAGGAAAAGAAATTTGGCGAAGAAACATTCGAGCTAGCAACATTGGAAGATATGGCCAAAGATGGGGCATTTGACGAAGCCATCAAAGGTAGACAACATCACGGAAGAGCAAAACATAAGCTAGTGAACTTCAGGCGTGTCCGGAGTTGTTCACGTTGCTTCCAATCTTACTCTCGATCCCGACCCAAACAAGGTTATCTCGGAAGTTCCAGCAGGTGTCAACGGAATCCTTCAATCGGCGGCAAAAGAACCCAGTGTGAAGCGGTTTGTTTTTGCCTACTTCTCCACAGCTATCGCAGCCCCGATACCTAACGAAGAACTTACAATCGACAAAAATGGATGGAACGAGGCAGATGTCAAAGCTGCATGGGCTCCTCCACCTTACGATGGTGACAGAAAATTAGCTGTACATGGATCGAGTAAGACGGAAGCAGAAAAAGTTCACTGGAAGTTTGTGAAAGAGCAGAAACCTGGCTTCAATGCCACCAGTGTTTTGCCAAACGCCAACTTCGGGAAGATTCTGGCCAAGGGTCAACTTGCCAGTACCCACGATTGGGTGACTAGTCTTTCGCAGGAAATATCGATGCCCTGAAGAATTCACCACCCCGTGAGTGTGGAAGGAACATGCAGAAAGAAGTAGCTGCTGGCGGATTTTTCAGAATAGTTTGTAGATGTCCAGGACACTGCCAGGCTACACGTTGCCGCTCTGATCAACCCGGAGGGTCAAAATGAGCGAATCCTCGCCTTTGCAGAACCGTACTATGCAAAGTAAGTGAAACTAGATTCGAGAGCCCCAAAAATTATCTAACAATGAGCAGTGATATTTTGAAAATCTCAAGGAAGCTACGACCAGATCAGAATTTCCTGGAGGACTTCGTTGATGACAACGTTCGAGATATATCGAAAGTCTCCAATGGGAGGGGAGCGGAGTTGCTAAAGAAAGACTTTGGATGGCCGGGCTGGCCCAGTTTGAGAGAGTCTCTGAGGCTCAATATTGAAGATCTGTAAGGATGTTATCATGCGTGATAGAATCGGAATTATACCAAGACCAGACGCAGCAGTCCATCCCATTTGATCACGTGAACGATATTCGCTTCGGTGGTACATTGGAAAGTTCCAACTTGAATGCAGCACACTCAAATATGTAATATTTAGTGTGAGGTTCAACGCAGTTGCCAATTATCAAGGCGCCATCAAGTTTTCCACTTCTTAGTCATATTTCTCGAGTTCCATTTGCTTCACTGTCCTCGTCCTCTCAGTGGCCTGGCAATCTTGCGTCAGACATGCAGCATGCAGCGGCACCACCCACAAATCACAGTCTTTCATCTGATCGGGCAAGGAAATTCGCACCCCACTAACCCGGCTGTTAACACTGCAACAGTGGCAACTCGGCGAGGCATGAGTAAGTCTTTACCGTCTGCGGCTCCGGGCAGAGCTGGCTAGAGAGATATGCTGGCGCTGGCCCTGCGATAAAACGTGGCGCCCCTCATGCCCTAAGTTCTTGATCATTGGATTCCCTCACATTTGTATGCCCAACCTCGACTTTCCGTTGATGTTTATTGGTGATGTGTCGGTATATCGAGACATTTCACGAGTACAGCGGCTGTCGCCTGAAGGACACCCTTCCCAACGGCCAGCCCACCCGATTCGCAGCCTTCGTCAAAGGAGTCACGAATTTCGTTTCTGGGCAAAACCATGGCGGTGATGGAGCGAACGGGGAGATTCATGGGGAAGGAGGACCGGAGCATCATCAAATCACAGAGAAGAACATTTTGCAGTGCGAAGATGCTGTGAAGGATCCGAGGCAGAAGGACAAGCCTGAAGAAGACCGCGTCTGTCCGAACCCGAAGTATTTGCGAGGTGAGGCGGCGAGGGAACAGATCGAGAGTATACAATACACCAGACAAACTGGGACTTGCCCAGTTTGTGCTGCTGTAGAGAAGGCTATCAGAGAAAAGACGAATCCGACTGTTATTGTAGGTTTTGTCCCGAAAATTTGCTAGCAAGACTGATGTTTGGATAGCGGAGGTTTGAGCGAGGCCACAAAACTTCAGCGAATGGTCAAAAGACACACGGCACTGCGGATCCAAAAGTGAGGCATTCCCCTGCGAATTGAGATGTCAACCTGCTGACCATTGGAAGGGGGCTGGGACAACGAAAAAGGAGCCAATTGTACACGGGCCCGTCATGGTTAGAAAGCCTAATAAGTCCAAGAAGAAGCAGTGAGTTTCTTGTCTTCCTGTTCGGAAATGATCTTGTCCTTGCTAATACACGATTCGCAGAGACGAAACGTGCCGTATGATGTAGATGGGGAAATAGCGAATGTTCATGGTATTGGAGTCATTTTAGAGTTGGGAACGAGAGCCTTTTTCTTGAAAACGTTTTGTTTCTTATACCCTGACATGATATGTATATGAACGCCAACTGAAAAGTTTTGGCAGGAATCCAACTCCTTTATCGTCCCTCTTCTTTTCCCTCCCACGACTACGTTTCTTATCCCATTTGTCGGGGTCGGGATCGTACTTGCGGGGCTTATGCCTGGGGGTTTTGGCATGTTCAACGTATTTATATTTCGCGGCAGCTTCTCGATCGGGCGACAATTCCTGTGGCTCGAGGTTCAGGTATTCCTGTGAATCAACGAGGGTCGAGCTCGACTCGAAGCCTTGGTAAGCGACGTCCTCCAAGTCGTCAACCAGCTCTTGAGCGCTGTTGTATCCTTGAGTCCAGCACTTTCTGATGACCCTGTCAAGTTCCGGTATTCTCTTTAGCCTAGGAAACTTGGCTCTCTTATAAAGTCCGTGGACTTCTCTCCAAGTCTTGTCGGAGTATGGAGGCTGACCAGTTGCCATCTCCCATATCCCAGACCCGAGAGCGAAGATATCGGAGAGCTGGTTGGGTGCATTGATCCCAGGGAGTTTGCTTCGAACCTCATAGTCGACTGTCGGTGGTGATCCATCGAGCGAGGAGCCTGCGAAGTCTCCCAGTTTTACGGTACCGTCGGCTGAGAGCATCATGTTGTGACAGCCAACTATTGAAATCTCAATTTAAAGAACGTCTGCAAGAAAGATCCACGTCTTACCGTCAACTTGAACGACTCCACAACGGTGGATATATGCAAGTCCTTGGGCTGCCTCGCATGCCCACTTCTTGACCATATCTTCTGGAGGCTGTGTATTTCTGTACCTCGATCGAAGACGCTTCCTTATCGTATCATCGCATCGTTCAAGGACCAGGCCGGAGGGATTGTCGACCTCATAACACCTCAAGACATGTTTGTTGTGTTGCTGGTTCAATCCTCGATATATCTCTCGTTCTGTTTCGAGATCCTCAATACTCCTTTGAGTTCCGATATCGATCTTGACCACCCTCTTTTCATCGATTGCGAGGACTAGCCCTGAGACACCATTGCCCAGGGGCTCCAGATTGTGTATGTTACCGTCCCATAGTCTGCATCTCGATTTTCGTTTTCGCCCTGGGTCAGACGACACTCCCATTTCACTCGCGCATCAGGTGGAAAATTCGGGTCTGAAGAACGATAAAAATCAGCTGAATAATTCATCACAAGAGATTCGTCGCTCATTACCTGCAAATCTTAGTGCGCTTGTGGAAATCAAATGGTTACTGAACAGTGAGGGTGAAGAGTATCATAGATGAATTGGTCACAACTGGGATCGCACGGAGCAAACGACAGAAAGTCACGACGGAGAAGAGGACATCAGCGCTGACAACCGGACACCCCACTTTGGGTGGTCTATCGGGCAGCCAGTAAGATTTGACAAGCGTGATTCCAGCGCATGGTGCCCAAGAAGTTCTCATGCATGCGATCGAAAAATATGGCGAGACTTGGGGCGGCCCGAAGGAGGGTCGTTACAGGCTCTCCGTGGCTGGGATTTTGGTGTTTGGACGGCGGCGTTTAACCAGGGTCTGCAGATGACATCCACCGCTGAGAGTCCATTTGACAGAATTCATCCACTTGCAGACGCACACATGCAGCTGAATGATCGGAGGTGAACTTTCCAGAATTGGCCAATTACCTGGATATGCGTTTAACAAAGCCTCTGGCTGAAATAGCCCGCGGGCTGAAGCACAGAGGGTGATATCACGTGTTTTGAGTCACGTGTTGTCTTACTGTATTCTTCCAAGCTATTGACTACTAAATGGCACGAGGAACCAATCTTGAGCTTATTTGCCCTCCTTCATGGGCTTTAGCCTTATGCGAGGGGCTGTGAGTGAGATAATTTCTTCCTAAACTGATTCGGCTACTTTCGAATTTCAATCTCCCCCGAACTACTGACTGAGCAACTTTTTGAAACAGAGCCTTAGAAACCATTAACTTTTGAATATGAAAGGATTGCAACGCAAATTTTTGAATTCATCCTAACGTTGCCGATTCTCAAGACCATTCTATGTGTCTACCGCAACGACTTTACTTAATTTGAAAAGCAAACTCCTTTCTTCAACACCAACCCACCTTCTCTACACTCTATTAAACAGTTCAATGCAATAAGACTTCATCTTATATCTTTATAGAACCACACCGCATCCTTCAATGATCCATCTAGAGGAGATATCATATACCTTGGCACTTCTCCAACCTGTATTTCATCAGCGTTTCCTCAACACTTCACGATAAATCACTCACCCTAATATATCCCAACCTCGGATACACCAACTCGGCCGGACTATCCTTCTCAGTATCCAGCATCTGCCTCCATTTAGCAACCTCTCTCGCCCTCATCATAATTCTCAACTCACCAACAGCGTCCTCCCCTCCACCTTTGCAACCTCCTCCAGCTTCAGCATCATCCTCTTCGTAACCCCCTTTCTCCTCCACTCAGGCAACACAAGTAATTTCTCAACCCACGCCGTGTGCGGCACCGTCTGAGTCTGCGGCTTATCCAACATCACTACCCCGGCTACTTCTTCTTTGCCAGTCGTTTGGCTGGTGACCATCTGTATGATAATGTGCCTGTTTCCACTCGCTACTTCTTTCGCGCGGTCTTCCCACCAGTTTTGCATGACAGGTTGATCCAGCGGTGGGATAAAGGTCGCAATGGTGTATGTTGGCTGCGTTATACAGGCTACATGGACGGCGACGAGGGAGGGAATGAGATGAGAGTGGACTTGGGGATCGTAAAGAATTGCTTCGTCCATCTTGGATTGGGAGTAGATTGGGATTGGGAACCGTTTGGCAGAACGACAAGTACAAAAGAAAGTTGAGAGAATGAAGTGTGAAATATACTCAAATCTTGGCTCCTTCTTAACTGAGTAACGCCCTGTTCATGACTTCTGCTTGTACCTAACTAAAATTAGGCAGAAGCCGAAAGTGGGGGTCTGTCACATGATAGATAATAAGACGCTTTCTCTGTCAGTCGAAGAGATATACAGAGGTAATTGAAGAAATAAGAATGGTCAAGAAAAGGATTGAGGCCGGGGCAGCGCAGCTCCGAGTTGTCCAATTCTAAGGGGCTAATCTCGTAACGAGATAAGCGAAACTACCCCTGAAGCTTGCCGAGCAAAGCTTCGGGGAGTCAAACGAGAACTGATCAACGGCTCTGTGACTCCGAAGGAAAAGATCTATTACTATCGAACAGACTCCAGTATACAGTAAGAAACGACCCCTTGACCCCATCATTACATCGTGAGATCTCAAATCAGTGACAGTCTGTCAACAACCTTTAATCGTGAACGACTCTCATCCAAAGATCGTCTTCCACCCCATTTCATCCATAACATCCATCCAAAACACCTCCTGACCCAGATCCGCCCTTTCCCACGTCTCCTTGACCAACATCTCCGCCTTGACAATCGGTTTCGCCGGCAAACTAAATTGGAACTCCTGCAGCCTCGTCGTCACAAACCTCCTCGCACTGGCGATATCAACTTCTCTGTTTGTTAAGCTGTTGGATATTGAGCTGGATGTCGCGGGTGTGAATTGAGATAGAGGATCGGAGATTGAGATTGGTGGAGGAGAAAAATGAAGCTCGCTAGCAGCAGCGATGAGGACAATTGGTTGGAGACAGCGGGTTCCTGAGGTGGATGGGAGCTTCTCGAGAAGAGAGATGGTGTGCATAGCAAGAGATATGAGGAAATCGGATGGTGGTTGAGTCGTCGGGATTGGGAGGAAAGGAGAGATCTGGTTGGCAGAGGAAGAGGAGGCGAAAGTGTTGTCGGTGAAGGGAACCCGTTTAAAGAGGATGGACGGAAATATGCGGTATATTTCAAGGAGGCCCGCGCAACGATAGGCTTCAGCAAGGTAGATGTATTGCTGAACTGGGGTGTTTTCGTCACCTGCATCCACTAGACTTGATACTGACGGAGTTTCGAATGAGAGAAGCTCTTCCTCCAAAGCCTGTGCTTTTGCTGTTGTTTCGATGGTTGCTATTGAATCCTGTGGGAACTCCATCTCCAATCCGAGATCCAGTGATAAGAAATCCAGCGATGATGCAGCATCTTGAGCTTTGATCTTCCGGTAGTTTCGAATAAGTCGACCCACCTGTGCGAATAATTTTTGGACTTTTGGTGCAACGCCGGTCCAAGGGTGAGGAAAGATTTGACCTCCCTCATTCCCTGATGTTGAACTATCACTTCCCGGAGTCATTGAAGTATTCAATCCCTCCATATCAAATTCCCCAAAGCCAAATTCGTCGATATCGTCCTCTACGAAACCAGCCAACATGTCCCAATAAAGGATGCACTGCTCGAAAAAGTCGTTTTGCCGCCGTGCCCTGTTATCGACAGCACCTACTTGCTGGTCAAGTCTGCGCCTATTCAATCTTTTCGCTGTCTTCAAGTGAACCAGGCCCAAATCTTTCGGGTCATGCCATGCGGTCGTTTGTCCAACCAGAAGCACTGTCAACAGAGTCTTGTCGAGATTCTCGGAAGGATCTCTGCCTCCTTGAGGAACCCGGTAAAGAGACCTGTATGTTTCCCGTTGCATCTGTATCCCGACGGGAGACATCCGTGGGAAATGGTTTGCGAGATAAGCTGCTGCCATGCTTTGTATAGCATAGTAAATAGGAGCCGACCCATCCCATAATCGCCCGACTGTCGACCGGAAAGGATTGAGTGTGCCGTCAAACGATGAGAAGATCTGACACACGTAGCTGAAGTAATACTCGACTAGCATGGTTGGTAGATGAAGTAAGAATTCAGGGACTGTGGAGCGGTGAAGTTGCTGGCGAATCGCTGTGAGACTGTCTGTATAGGTACCCGAGTCTCGTCGAGTAGCGTCCATGGGCGACTGGTGATAGTTCATGCTCAATGGGCTCTCAACACCTGGCTCTCGTTCCCCTTCGACAACAGTGTTGCTTCCGTCGGCCGGCTCTTTCCCCGAATCATTATGTTCATGCCCCGAGACAGAATTTGCTAAGTTGAGAGCCAGCGTCCTCGATTCAGGTGGAAGCGAATCATTTGAACCCTTCGATAGCAGCTTCTCATGCTTGGTTGACCATACCAATGCCTTCGGCTTGTAGCCTGGGCACTCTATGTTCTTTTTCACGCATTGGTAACAGCCCGGCTTCATTTCATCACATTTCAACTATAAGGAGTCAATCTTTGTTCCAAGACACTGGAGTCAAGGACGAAGTACTCGTTTTGTCTTGCATCGAAGACAGCCTCCTCGTGACTTCGGGGCTCTTCGTGGATTCCCAACCACATTCTGGCGAGGCCCTTGGCTCCCCTCCTTTGAGCTCGAATCGGGGGCAGGCGAACTCACCATACCGTGCCTTATCTATTCGGCCTTCGAAATCAAGAGTGGGGGGTTTCAAGACTCAGCACAATATAGCAGTCTGTATATATATAACTTGTTGCAAGAAGATACAGGGTATGCATGAAGAAAAGAAACAGCTGCTCTTCTTCAAGATCCGTAGATGCCCCAGGCTAGGGCTAAAGCGGATTTATCAATGTGTTGGTCAACTTGTGATGCCACCGCGATTGTCCCGCAAAGATATAGTGGATTGTGGCTTGGCCTAGCCACATCACGTGTAAGATCCCTGTCATTGTTGAAGAGAAACTGAAGCCCGGAGTTGTCGAGTCATGGTGGAGCATGTTTGAACGAGTCCCCATTTTCAAGCAAAGCAAGGCTACTTTCATGGTATCCAAAAATGAAAACGAGACAGAGTGAAAACGGCCGACCTTGAAACCAGTACCCCAAACTCCAAGCTGAGGGTTCCCTAAGAACCAGTAATTGTTCAAGAAGTCGCTGAATCAATTCCTCCCTGGTTAATCTTTTCCACCTGCTTGAAAATTCCCATCGTATGCTCCCAGACAGTCTTGCCAACCCCTTTCTCTCGATAATCTGACAAGATTTTCTCATTACCACTGATATCCCCATTCCAGTTCACAAGATAAGCTCCACTTCCGACTTTCCCATTCGAGCCCTTGCTAACAGAAAAGTCCTTTGGGAACGGCACTCCTGCTGCCAATGGCGCACCTTGGGCGGGCTTAGCTGGAGGATATATTCCGCTTGAAGCCAAAAACAATTGTCTTTGCCCAGTTTCATCTGCGCTAACAAAGAACAGCGAGAGTAAGGGCGTAGCAACCTTCATAAGAGCCCTCGCCCATATCGGCAACTCTCTCGTCAAGCCCGTATTAACGACACCTGGACTCGTATGTAGGAAGCTGATCCCATGCTCTCGAGCAGCGAATTCCTCAGCCATGAAATCATTCATGACTATTGTGTGAGCCGCACATCGTGCTCCCGAGAATGTAGTCTTGAGGTCGAGGTCCGTGAGATTTATGGCACCTTCGTGCCCAGCTCCTAGGACGGAGAGCGTTCGAGAGAAGTGTGGGGGTTCTGCGCTGGCGGTACGAAGCTGGGGAAGGAGATTGTAGACGAAACGCATGCGAGAGTAGTAGTTCAAAGTGAACTTGCGGTCGAGGCCTTCAGGATTTTCTGTTACGAATTTGTCAGTAATGTTTTGCGTGGAGTAATCTATTGTACGGAGTAGGAACCCACCATTTCGGCCGTTTAACGTCAAATTCCCTTGCGTCTGAAAGAGAAGATTGATCTTCTTCTCCCGCTTCTGAATCTCTTTGCAGACAAGATCAACCTCCTTGAGCTCCGTGACATCTGCCTTCAAGAACTCCACCTTCCCCTCCTTGTTCAATTCCCTGCATTCTTTTATGATTCGATCTGCGGCTGAAGCATTTCGTCCCACCAGGTAGACTCGCGGAGAAATTGTATTTTGGACGAAAGCCTTGAGGGTGAATTCTCCAATTCCACTTGTGCCACCAACTGTAATTGATTAGCATTCGTATAAAGAAGCTATGCATGTCGTAGAATACCGAACAGAGCTACAAGGTCAGGACCAAGCTCTCTCAGGCGGGCATTGGAGGCGTGGACGACATCGAGGGCTACCATCTTTGATAGATCCAGCAGCTATTGAGGTTGGTTCGTTTTGAGGCCAGAATGGTCATGGAACAGTCATTAGAAGTAGATCCATTTCAACATCCGGAGGGTGGAAGGCTCCCTTGCATAGCGCATGTTTTTGAGGAAGTGGTGCGGTCAAACTCGGCCGCTGGGAAGGCATCCACGACGCGTTCCGCAGCCGTGAAGCGGCCTCCTCCGCCGAGTTTCGGGTGTTAAGACGGACAAAAGTAAAGTCCGCAACTCCAGTCCAGGTTGAATATTTGAGCCGTACCAAGTACATCTCTACTTAATCTTTCTCATTACAACTTAAAATTATGTGCTGTGATGTTTCTTGATCGTCTTCAATTCCATTTCTTAACGTATGCAGTGAGATTAAATAGGTGAAAGTTTTCCCCCTACTCAATACTCTATTTAGTAAACTAGTGGATTTCGAAAGAATAAAAAAATTCATTCATTGAGATGCCCAACCTCCCTTCCTTTACATATTTTCCAATCTCAACTCATATCTCCAGCTGTAAACACCCAATCGTTACAAAGTGTGCAACTTCGAGTTCATCGTCGCCCTTCTGAACTTCTTTCCCCAGAACATAAAGACAACCATCCCAATAACCGTGAAGCCAACAGTGAGGGCCATCATCATCATCACGGGTGGAATAAACCCGTCTTTAACTGCCCAGTCATTGTAGTAAAAGATCATACCGAACTGTGATAAGTCAGTTCCAGGTTTTCGCATCTCTTAGAAGAGAACTTACTCCAAATGTGTTCTTGACTATTGTGGCCTTTATAACGGTGGAGTTAGCAATTATTGGATACTGAATGCTCAGGGAGGGCTAGGGCAATGTATGAGGAGAAATCATGAGACAGTCAAAAATAGGAATGGGGCTCTCCTACTGTGACCATGATCTGCCCTGGAATATGCTTATAGCAGTCAACCGCATACTGTGAGATATCAGTAAGACTGCAAAATGTTCCCAGCACTATGTGACACGTACCGCTATGAGAATTGCTGGGATGGAAACAACTTGGATACCCACGAAACCATATCCAATCACAACCACTGCTTGCCAAGGCCAATGACGCTGATAGCCAACCGCAGTGATCTTTCCGTGTTAGTGGCGATTCAAAATCGGATACTGGGGACTCACAGTCATTCCAACCAAGCAGATACACACGTAAGGCACCAAAGCGACCAACCTCATTTCGGCCTCCCTCACACCATTATTCCGAACTGTTGCCCTCATCGAAACCCAATCACTGATAGGCCCAGCAGTAAGCAACCCAATAACACCGCCAACCACAAATGCGAAGTTAACGAATCCAACCTGTGCCGGAGTGAAAAGATACGGTGGAGCGGCAAAGACTTGAGATTGCGTCAGATTCAGTGACAAGAGACAGTTTGCTGCAAAACCGAGTGAGAATGCAGCCCAGAGTATAATCGGGAAGCTAAATATTTGGATCGGAGCGAGGATATCTCGAAATATTAAATCTTTGCCTTCAAATTCGGGCTTGGGGATAAGTGAGAATTGATGTTTGCTGGGACGGCCAACTGGGCGTTCGGGCAGCGAGCGAACGTGATCGTTCGAGCCCTGTTGAGATTTAGATATTGAAGACGGGGCTTTCTCAGTGTCTGAGCTGGCTTGTGTCATATTGACCACTTCAACCTTCGATTCAAGCGGAGTTGTTTGTCCAGTGCTCGAACTTTTATCTGAGGCCGTGGAATCTGGTCTTCTATACAATGTTTCCGGGGACAGAAAGACCATCAGAATCAGGGACACCTGTGACTGTCAACAGGAGGATCCAACTTTAAGATAGGCCACGTACCCCTTGGAATATAGTGCAAACCCAGAAGAACCACCGCCAAGAAATATGAGCGGCGATCTATCCCCAAGATATCGGTGTCAGCATACTTCTTTCTAAATTTTCGGGAGTAGAGTCTTCCAGCAGCTGTTGGACGTTGCAACAAGATGAATTAATACGCCGAGAAGTTGGGACTTACGCTGCCAGAAATGATGGGGCCAATGAATGTCCCCATAAAATAGGCCCAGCTGACAAGGAGTGTTAGTCCACACTTCACATCCGTTCAGGTGTGACATACAAGTAGAGTCCCATCCATAGCCCCCGCTGGTGCATGAACATCACATCAGCGATAACCATTGGCATAATACTCTCATTAGCACCAGCCCCAAAGCCACTGATAACTCGTGCCCCGATGAAGCTCGCATAGCTCGTCGTGAGTGCTTGCCAAATATTGGCCAAAACACAGATCAATCCACAAATCAGAATTGCAGGACGCCTCCCAAAAACATTGCTGAAAGGAACAATGATGAAGTTTGTGTAGCCGAGCGAGATGGCCGCTGCTCCAAACAGATAATTGACTTGTGGAAGGGTTTTGTGAAATTCTTGCATAAAGATTGGGGTGAGGGGAGCAATTGAAAGGGGCGTGAGCACGCTGATGAAGACGAAAAATGCCTGGTTGATGATCACTGTGGACTTCCATCCCGTACTCCAATTCTGTGACACACAAATTAGTAAATCTTCTCTAGGTAACTTAGGATTTTTATTTTATTTTACCAAAGGGTCATTTGGTTGGTCGCTGGGCGTAGGAACCAACACGAGTTCTTCATTGGAGCTTGAATGCCTGCCATATCCTTGATCCGAAGCGAGAAGGATTTCCGTGCCTGGAATTAGCTCTGGCTCAATATGATCCAACATGGTGATGGTGGTGTTGATTTGAGAAGGAGAGAATTTGAGGGCAGTCAGAAGGTCTAATAATAAAGGTCAACTTCTCAAGTCCGGATGTGGATAGTTGTGAGTCTGCTGGGGAAGTCCGTCGACTTCTCAAGCCCAGATATGGATGGTTGTCAGTCGCTGGGGAAGTCCGCCGACTTTATGGATTTCTCAACTCAGCGCTTCCGAAACACAAAAACAGATTCGCCCGTTCTCAAATTAATCTACGCAGGTGCAGGCCCTAATGTCTGTCACACCACCTTGAGTTCTGCTAAGCAAAAGTCGGCTACGGCGCATTGCTACAGGGCATTTCAGCGCAACCCCTGCAAACGCGGTGTAACAAACATTAGAGCCTGCACCTGCGTAAACCGGTCATATTGCAGGCACATCAGTAGCGGAAGTGGTTCTGAAGGCTGAAGCTCTGTGCACGTCCACCCTGTGCGGTCAAAGTCGTCAAAATTGAGATTCGGGACTTGCACATCCTTCAAACTCGTATCCATTCCCGTGTCCTCGCAAAATATCAGGAGATGCAGGGGAGAAAATCTATGTTCTAGATTTATATTCACTTCAAAAAGGTGTCTTTCGTGGGGTTCTTGCGAGCGCTCGCTTCGCAACGTCAAGATTGAAACGCGGGTTGACTTCAATCATCCAAACTTCATGTTTCGATAAACGGTTGAGCGAAACATTTTGAACCGATGGTGGCCCTCGGGTGATAACCATGCCAATTCAATGCTCCTATTGAAAGCATGGTCGCTTCGTGCCCGGACCGAAGGAACCTGGACAATGTCAAGGCACCCATATCCCCCACTTGCGATGGACAAGAAGAGCGACACTGAACTTTCAATGTCCCCAATCAAGTTGGACATTTCAAATTCTTCCTCTCTCAAGACTCCCTCGCATTTTCGTCCATTCAGAGTCTTCTCTTTTCAGAGTCCACGGAGGTCCTGGGACTCCTCGTCCACGTTAGGGTAATCTCCGGTTTCGACTCGGGACATTGGGGGTGGTTGCCGCGTGTGCCTCAACCACTGGCCAACTAAGGTACGGTCCGTACTGTGGAGTGAAAAGCCAGCGTGAGACACTAATTTAGCGCCCGCACACCCTCAGCCCTACGCAGCCTCTCCAAGGTTCACTTATTTATTACCTTAATAACTTTTTAACCACTTTATGAATTAATACAAAATCTTATAGACGGTTAAAAGATATATATATAAATCTTATATATTCCTAAGTGTCTTATCTTTTAATTACGTACTTATTATTAGTAAACTAGTAAAAAGTAGGGATGTTTAAGCGTTCCTCTGGAGCAAAGGCAAACCACACCAAAAATCGTTTAAAGCGGGTTTCTAGCTTTTAATCTACTACCTCTCGATAGAAATGCCTCCGCACCTAAAAGAAGATTATTTATAAGACTTAAAAATAGCGTAATTAGAATATGCGCTTTTGCTTTTTAAAATCATACTTATATTTAAATAGGCAGTTATTTAGAAATCAAAGTAAGTAAGGTGAGTGAAGCATGCGCGGAGGCTAAATTAGCGGATTCACGCTGGGTTTCCACTTCGCACCAGACAATTTTGCCTCCCGCCTAGAACCCGAACTCAGCGAGGCCCTCAACAGGACGGCCTCGATTGTCCAGACGCCGCGGGCTGCGAGGCTGTTACTATGAGAAGAACTATTCAGCAAACCAGCTCGGCATCTGATCGTAATGAAGATGATGGAGGAGGCCTCGAGTTGACAAGAGAAATTTTTGTACATGCTGTCGTCGAATGGCTGATCACCTGACCTGCTGCACCTGCGAAGTGGGGATCAATCGGCTTCGGGAGGTAGATTATGGCGTCACGTGTCTTGAAATGTCTTCGTATTTTGACATTGAAGTCCTATCTGAGAATGAAACAAGATGCATATTCGTGCAGGAGACTCTGAGGAGGCGCCAGAAATCGAAGGGTGGGCGCGGCAGTCAACGGTCACACTCATGCTCAGGTTTACGCAGGAAGGCACCAAAGGCTGTATTTTTGAAAACATGTTTGTACAGTGTGCTTTTTTGTTCCCACTAGACATCACCTCGACTTAAAATGTATTTGATCACCCTTTACAACTGTACGTATCGCCAGCAAATGATCTCACTATCGACTGTGGACAGTGCAATACCCTCTTATTCGCGTAGTGGTGGTCTTCAGACGGCTTGGCCGCGGAGGTTCTGATTCAGTCCATGTCCGCGAGCACAACAACGGCTTTGAGGCCAGGTATTAATCCTTTCCTCTCGTTCTCATTTCTCCTCACGAAGTTCCTTGTTGAGATAATCGATTCTGACACGGAAGCGTCGTTCGAGACAGGATTTCTCGCATGTACGAAGACAGCCGCCTGAACACAAATTCGAACAACTCGGCCTTCGTGATCACCGGTATCTGTCGTGCCGTCCATCCTCTCTGCTTCCATTGTATTTGAGTCGAACTTTGTTCCAGGAGCATATAAGACCATCTCATAGTCTTCGATATTCAGGCAGGAGCTCGCTTTAGTCGTCAAAGCGTCAGTGAACAGTTTTACAAGATGTTCTTGTCTCTCTTTCCATGTTTTCATGGAGTCACCCCAAGTTGAAAAACCGTCCCAGCTCAGTTCTTGCGGATCTCGTGGGTTACGGGTAAAGAATGGGGCCAACGTCTGAGAAAGCTGTACAGCCAGTCTCTGGGCTTCCATCGGAAGAATCGAGGTCTTGAATTTTGGCTTCCCGATTTTGGCCTCGAAAGCAGCCAGATCAAGGTTTCTCAGGGCAAGTGCGCCATCTAAAGTATCGTTAGTCTTCAGTTCTCGAACTCGCATTGTACTGGCCCTCTTCGTTACCTTGACTAGCAAGAAGGTCTCGATACCCTTCAAGCGTGATTGACAAATTATCTTCAAAATTTGGAAAATCCGTTTCGAAAACCCAGTCCTGCAGCGCAGTCACCGTCAACGATCGTAACAGTGCCACAGGATCGATGCTCAATATCTCTCTATCCTTGGGTTGGGGAACAGAGTCTAGCCTCGACCCAGCTACCCTTTGAGCCAAGCCGAGAAGTCTGTCATGCATTTGCAGTTGAGGAATGAATGGAAATCCTTTGATCTCCAAATTACGAAATATCATGTGGCTATTGTGGTACGCCTCCTTCAAGGCGACCTTGATGTCTGTTGAAGTGCCCTGATGATTCGATGTTCGTGTTAACTTGGTGAAAGTTCCCAGTCTACTACGAGCTTGGAGCTCGTTGAGTAGACTGTGCACCTTCTTTTGCTGCTTGAACATTCTCTCCTCTATAGAAGGCCCGTGTTGTTCGTCCCTTTGCTTCTTTGCCATGTTCAAATAGTGAACGTCTCGATTCAGGTCCTCCACAAACTGTTGGCTTTCTTGGAGTTCCCTTTCCTTATCCATAAGATTCTCCTGCAGCTCCTGGATCTTAATTATTGCACTTTGTAGCCATGGATCAATCAACTCGTCCGTCTCGGTGCTGGAATCAATTTGTGAGGAGATAGATCGTGTAAGACGCTCTGCAAGTGTGCTTTTGGCTTCCGTGCACTCTTGGCAAAAGTATTTCACGCATCCAGCGTGCTGCGAGATCTTGCACTGGCTGCACTCAATCAGCTCATTCCCACTCCCACGTACTACCTCATTTACGCCACTTGTACAGAGTATCCTTTGCTCATCACAACCGTCGTCTTCGTTGCTGTTTGACAAGAGAGAAGTGGTAGAGTCTTCAGTTCCTAGTGGCCCGAATGGAATGGATGTCTCGCGATTGTAATTGAGACCATCTGGTTGTCCGTCCAAGGTATCAGAAACATCGTCTTCGCTGTCCTTGATAAGTGTAGTCGATCGCTTCTCTTTGTTCTGCAGGCTCGGATATCGCTCTTCAACGGCGAGGGGCGTATGAGGACTACAAACTGTAGCACGAGTACTGCGAGTTCGCTGCTGCACATTAGCACCACACAAAACGGTGGGATGAAGCTCGTACATCGCGTTTTGAATACGTCTTTGGTTTTTTCCTGCTTGGATTTGTTTTTGAAGATTCAATGTCGACCCGTTCAATTTCATGCTTCGCTTCAGGTGGTATCGAGGAGTCTGAGTCAAGCTTGCGCTTGCGTCCTTGAGTCTTCCCATTCTTCTCTACAGGAGGAGTATTCAACCAGGATCTTTGATTTGAAGAACCTGCATCCACTCTGGAACTACTTCGCAGTCGGCGGTTCGGGGTCGAGGGCTCGAGGAAGAAAACTATCTCCAGTTTCTCAACGGCAAGTGCAATCTCATTTCTCTGATTTTCGTTCAACCCGTGCTTATTATGGAGGGAGCGAGAACCACGGTTCTTTATGTCGTGCCAGTCCTTCGGCGAGTCTGGTCCATCTGGGCCACGATTGTTCCAAAGAGTCTTCAGTTGTCTTTCAATCTGTTCGTGGGTGAAAGCACCACCCAAATTGTCAACCACGCCTTCATCAAAGTCAATCTCCTTGTGCTTCAGGGAGAAATCGAGCCAGGCCAACAACGTTCGCTTTTCCTCCCACGACCATTTTCTGGGTTTGCGATCCGGTGCTTTCGCCTTTCTTTTCTTGGCCATTGTCGAGGTTGTCAACGGTTTCCTAGTACAAGCGATCTTTGAATGCAGATTGAGTCCGGAGTTTTCAGCGCAGCAGTCACTAAAGGTTGCTCAGCTCAATCCTGCGAACAGCAATCCCTGCGAGCAGGGTATTTTGCATGAACGTGACCAACATAGCCCTGGTCAATTTCATTGCTGTGACGCAGCAAGAAAGCCAGGTCGTCGCGCCGAACCGTCCCCATGGGACAGACGGGCCAATTAGGAGCCCCAGTTCGCGACAACGGCTAGCAGGCAACGGCGTGATGATGCAAACTCCATTCCCCTCATTGACTCACCGAGAGTTTCACACTTTCTCAAGCCCCAGAGTGGCTTTTTTGTTGGAGAAGCTGGTGGCGCAGTTTCGTTGGTGTGCGGGCTACCTACGTGTTGGCCGGCGTTTAAATACTGCCCTGTCCAAGAGCCTTTGTGCCTCGAGGTTTCTCCAACTTACAATTTGTTTTTGTTCACTTGGAAGACGCAGTCTTTTAACGAAATGGATTCCGAGCACCCTTATCTCGAAATTTTTCGACATGAATTGATAGATGAAGTTGAAGAGCGAAGGTTCCGTCGGCTTACAGGAGCCGAAGATCAGGAAATGCTAGACGCGATGGTACCAACTCCGTACCCGGCAACAGCGTCCCGCGAATCGACTGCCACGCTTAGAGCAATGTCTGAAGCGGATAGTGCTCATGGTTGGCACGGGTCAAATGCTGCCGGTGACGAAATGGACATAGATGGGAGAGAAGAGAGGACTCCAACTGTTGACGAGACGCTCACGCCTATTATTGTTGCAACAGACTTCGGAACTACCTTCTCTTCGGTTGCGTATGCCAGGCGCGGAGAGGGGATGCTGCCCGACGTTAAGATCATTGACAATTACCCCAACGAGCCTTCGCATTATACAAATGGCCATCTTAGTCGCCAAGTTCCAACGGAAAGTTGGTATCCTAATGAGCCGACACTTGAAGAGGGGTCTCGCAGTCCAACTCCAATACAGGACTACTTTCCTCAAGGAGTCTCGAATGGAAATATATACGACGCAGAAAGCGATGAGCAAGGGGACATCTTCGACGGGCCCGAGGATGAGGAACCGACCATACCTCAACCCTCTCCTTCGCCGAAATTGCGTTCCTTTGTCTGGGGCTACGGGATCCAGGCCGAGATAAACGAAGATATGGACCATAGCAAATTCAATCGCATCGCCCGATCAAAGTTGTGGTTAGATAAATCTGAACATACTGCCTCGGTCCGAGCTGAACTTGACCCAATTCTGAGGAGACTGAAGAGGAAGAAAGTCATCAAAGAAAACGAGGATGTCATAGCAGATTATTTGGGTCGGCTGTTCATGCATACAAAGGCACAGTTGAAGGAAGAGGGTGTCATTTCGGATGCTACCCCAATCGAGCATGTATTGACGGTTCCTGCGATCTGGACTGCAGACGCATGCCGAAAAATGCAGAGGGCTATGGCCATTGCAATCGAGCAGGCCAAGTTTGGTGCTGTCGAGAACCTCTTCTTGGTCTCGGAGCCAGAAGCAGCTGCCACCTATGTCCTGAGTCAATGCAAGAAGGGGAACGCGATCACCGTAAGTAGCTATTGGTACAATTTTTGGTTGAGTCATATTGCTGATGCATTCTTGCTCTCTGTAGCATGGAGAAGCGTTTCTGCTCCTAGACGCTGGCGGTGGTACTGTCGACGCCACGACTTATAGAGTGGATAACGAATCTCCATTGAGACTGTCAAAAGAATTAGTTCCTCCTGACGGTAAGCCTAATCATGTGGATCTCGCAAAAGCAAAATTAACAGTAGTAGGCTGCCTTAAAGGCTCAAGCTTCCTCAACGAGGCTTTCAAAAAACATCTGAGGCAGAGACTGGAGGGCGAAGAGGATGACATAGAGACCGATGGTTTCACAGTTACCGGTATCATAGAAAAGGTGGCCCTCGATTTTGAATACTCCATGAAGAGGGGAATAGATGTTACCGTGAAGGTAACACAACAGAATATCATGATCAAAGGACTTCGGGAAAATAGCCAGAAACGTTTCAAAGACAACCGTGTTTTGATGGACAGGTAAGTGTTAGAACATTGACCACTTGGCGTGCGACTAACAAGTGTGAGGTCCGACTTCGTACAGATATTTTATCCTTGCCTCCAGGAGATCAAGAGGCTTATGAGAAGTCAACTTATCAGCGCAAAGCACGCTGGTCATGATGTGAAGGTAAGTGTATCGCCACCTCAACTTCAAGTACAATGCTGACAATGGCCTAGAAAGTGGTTCTCATCGGCGGCTTCGGCACATCGAAATCCCTTCAGTCATTCCTGAGGGAGGCTCTGAGAGAAATAAGTCGTTTATTTAGATACCGGGGTGAAATACACCTGATCACGCACAAGGACCTGGAACGAACCGACCCGTGCGCCTCGTTGTCCGAATTTGAAACTCTGTTTGCAAGCTAACACATTACCGCAGGGAGGTCGCTGTTTCTTATGGAGCCGTGCTTCGCGCTTGGGACAAAGAAGACGGACCAGCTCGCATTACAAAGTCGAGCTACGGGTTCGAAATTATGGAAGAATACAATCCTACAAAACACCCAGAACACCTCGAAGCCAAGAGAAAATACACCGATAAACTCGACGGGATGGTTTATGTGCGGCGGGTGATCGAATGGCATGTGTGCAAGGTAGGATTTGAAGCGAAGCTTCCCCTGCTAAAATGCTAAGCTTGATGCCCCGAAAACTCTCGCTCACAATTCGACAGGGTCAATTTGTTCCCACACACAAGGAGTATTCATTACCTTCGGTGTACAGAATCTTCGCTGCAACAAAATTAACCTTCATTTGCGAGGAGAACTTGTGGGTTTCTGACTCAGATGTTCAGTCGCATTACCAGATAACACACAAGAAGAACAAAGGTAGGTCATTCTTCAGTTGTCACAACCAGATGTTGACTTACGGTTTAGGCGCCGAACTGGCAGGGACCATTAAAGCGGACATGACACCGCTCGTGAGATCGGGGAAGATACAGCTGACGTACCCCGAGGAAGGTTATGAGGGGGCCCCACACTACAGAATTGAGTTTGAGCTTGTCATGATTATCAATGGACGAAATTTGAGGTTTGAAGCTCGATGGCCGAGGGGTGGCGAAGTGCAGGGCAGCACACAGATTTGTATTGCAGCTGCTTTCAGGCCTGGAACAGACTGAAATCGTAGGAAGTTACTATAGAATTTTTATAGCTGCTTCGAACATCAGATTATAGCGATCCTTATAATATCCAGAATAAACTTATCAATCCGGTTTCTGGCTTCAGACCCCTTTCAATCGAGCCAAATTCATTGAATGAGTTCATCTCATACATTTGAACCCAAACCATAATCCTTGCTTAAATTGATATGCGGGTAGATTTCTACTCAGAAGATCTCGTCCATCGTCTGTGCACACCTTGCGTTCCCCGGCTTGCGGTGGACAGAACAAGCGATACCAATTCTCATTGCCCTCAGTTGAAGTTGGACGTTTATCTAAACTTCAAGAAAGATACGGCTTGAATCTTCCAGACTTTCCGAGATTTCCGAAGGGTTATTCAATATACAAGAACACGAACATCTGGATGGGAAGCAATTGAAAAGCCCCGTGAGGACGATACATTGCAAGGCCGGCCGAAGAAGGCGTACACACGGCTCCACTTGGCAAACCTGACATAATTTGAATAGGTACTGAGGCGATCAGGAACCTCCGCAATAATAGAGGCGGAAGGACGCCGCAGCTCGGCATGGCGATGGGATGGAAAGCTAAACGCGGTTTCGTTGGTGCTCAAGAATACCCACCACTAGCCAAAGGGTGTATTTTGGAGCACCGGCAAGGCTCCTTTCAGGGGCAACTCCCAAAGAAGTTTAGCCTTATGCAAGCACTCAAACGCGCTTTCTCGCGTGGACGCGTTCTCAATTTCGCGTCCTGGGAAGCCCCTTCAACTTCAACCACATTTCCTTCGCTCAGTGTTGAACATCACCACCACAATACCTGACCTTCAAACTCATCATGGACAGTCTACAACTTAGAGATGAAGCGGTGCGCGACCGTATTCGCGCGGCTCAAGAATTTCTTGATCCAAGTACGTCTCAATCATCCCAAGATTGAGGACGACCGCTAACCGCTCCAAGCTGATGCCGCGACACGAAGCTACAGATCAGATATTATACTGATGCTACAAAAGTTCCAGCGAAGGCTTGTAGTCAGCATTGATGAAGTACGAGGCCGCAATGCTGAACTCGCCGATGGCCTTCTTCAGCATCCTTTCGACTATGCTCAGGCATTCGATCGAGCCCTTCACGAAGTCATTCAGACTCTGCCGAAGACTACAGCAAAGCAGACATCGGAGGATACGATGTACTACTGTGCCTTTTCTGGTAGCTTCGGACAATTTGCGTGCAATCCGCGAACCCTCTCTTCCGCACATCTCAATCGCATGGTTTCTCTCGAAGGAATCGTTACCAGATGCTCTCTCGTCCGACCGAAAGTTGTCAAGAGCGTTCACTATAATGAAAAGAAGAAGATCTTTCAGTTCAGAGAATACAAGGACCAGACCATGTCAGCCAATGGCGCAAGCACATCGAGCGTCTACCCACAGGAAGACGACGAGGGCAATCCGCTGGTCACAGAATACGGATACTGCACATACAGAGATCACCAGACCATTTCAATCCAAGAAATGCCTGAACGTGCACCTGCTGGACAATTGCCGCGAGGAGTTGATGTAATCCTGGATGACGATCTTGTCGACAAGTGCAAGCCCGGTGATAGAGTTCAACTTGTCGGGATCTATCGATCCCTCGGAAATCGAAACGCAGGTCACAACACAGCACTTTTCAAGACTGTCATCCTTGCCAACAACGTCGTCATGCTGTCTTCAAAGTCCGGTGGCGGGATTGCTGCAGCTACGATTACCGACACGGACATTCGGAACATCAACAAGATTGCAAAAAAGAAGAACCTTTTCGACCTCCTCTCCCAATCTCTTGCACCTAGCATATACGGCCATGAACACATTAAGAAGGCAATCTTGCTCATGTTGCTCGGCGGACAAGAGAAGAACTTGGAAAATGGTACACATCTAAGAGGTGATATCAATATTCTCATGGTTGGTGATCCCTCGACTGCCAAGTCTCAACTTTTGCGCTTCGTTTTGAACACCGCGCCGCTTGCGATTGCTACCACTGGTAGAGGGTCCTCTGGCGTTGGTCTCACTGCTGCAGTCACATCTGATAAAGAGACCGGCGAACGGAGACTCGAGGCAGGTGCAATGGTTCTCGCTGATCGTGGAGTTGTCTGCATCGACGAGTTCGACAAGATGTCCGACATTGATCGAGTCGCCATCCACGAAGTTATGGAACAGCAGACAGTCACAATCGCCAAGGCTGGAATTCACACCTCGTTGAATGCTCGTTGCAGTGTCATTGCAGCAGCCAATCCCATCTTCGGGCAATATGACACACACAAAGACCCCCACAAGAATATCGCCCTTCCCGATTCCCTTCTATCCCGTTTCGATTTGCTATTCGTTGTTACAGACGACATCGATGATGCTCGAGATCGTCAAATCTCCGAGCATGTTCTTCGAATGCATAGATACCGACAACCAGGGACTGAAGAAGGAGCCCCGGTTAGAGAGCAATCTCAACAAACTCTCGGCGTGGGAGTCGATCAGGAGACTGATGCAAACCGTATCACAGACGTCTACGAGAAATATAACCAGATGTTGCATGCAGGTGTCACAGTGACTAGTGGTCGTGGATCAAACAAGAAGGTCGAAGTTTTGAGTATTCCGTTCGTCAAGAAATATATTCAATATGCCAAGTCAAGAATACGACCAGTCTTGACTCTGGAGGCTTCAGACCGCATCAGCGAGATCTATGTTGCTCTTCGAAATGACGATATGCAAGGAAACCAGAGAAAAACAAGCCCTATGACTGTTCGTACTCTCGAGACCATCATTCGTCTGGCAACAGCGCATGCCAAGTCACGCCTTTCAAATCGTGTCGAAGAGAGAGATGCTCTGGCTGCTGAGTCTATTCTTCGCTTTGCCTTGTTCAAGGAGGTCGTTGAGGATGAGAAGAAGAGCAAGCGTCGCAAGACTAGACCTCTCGAGGATATGTCAAGTGACAACGATAGCTCTGATTCTGATTCCGACTCACCCCCACCAACTACCAGAGCTGGGACATCACGCACTCGTACTCCAGGTACAACACGAACTCGTGGTGTTGCCACAACTCGAAGAGGTCTTGGTGGGTCTGGTTTACGGACAAATGGTGACCAGGGTGGGGATGTTGGCTCTGACGATGAGGAGGATCTTTACACGGCGTCTCCCCGCAATGCTCAGCGATCTCGACCTAACGGTACCGGCGGTGCTGCGCCCACACAGTCTCAAACTTCATTCGCTTCTTCTCTCCCAGCGTCCCAACTTCCTTCGCAATCACAATCTCAATCTCAAGAAGAAGACACAGAACTTGCAAGCGGCGCGGCTGCTCTCAACATTGCGGGCGTTACACCTGCCCGTCTGACACTTTTCCGAACAAGTTTGGGTCAATTGTTGAACACTCCGTTGTTTGATGATGATTCTGCGGAAGTCGATAATATCATCACGGCTGTTAATAGAAGTGTGGGAGGCTCTGGAGGTGGTGCTTTCGATAAAGCTGAAGCGGTGGCTGCGTTGAAGAAGATGGACGAGGCAAATAACATTATGTGAGTTTCCCAGAACTATAATTTGGAAAAACAGTGACTAACAATAAACAGGTACACTGATGGCGATCTTGTATACAAGATCTAGATGCGAAAATGAAGGGAGATGAGCAGAGGTTGGGTATGCAATGGCGTTCGGTTTGTGTTTGGGCCGAGAAGGGTAGCACTGTGTCTCCTTTC
Organism: Hyaloscypha bicolor E; assembly: GCF_002865645.1. NCBI lineage: Eukaryota > Fungi > Ascomycota > Leotiomycetes > Helotiales > Hyaloscyphaceae > Hyaloscypha > Hyaloscypha bicolor. The sequence continues at coordinate 1,979,449 of NW_020194685.1, read as the reverse complement.
TTTAACGCTGTAATGATATTACGCAAATCGAATTGGTAGAACTGAATCTTATCAGTCTATAGTCGTTAAGTCGTGAAGCCCTAGTCTATCCCAAACGTTCCTTTACCTTCTTTACGTAGTCGTCTAATCTCTCCTCAACCTGAACACCATTCCATGTCTCCCTTCCCATCTCATCTTCCCCTAATCCAGGCATCCCCACCTGCTCTATGGCAAAGCTAGCCGCCACGTTTCCCCACGCCGCGGCTTCTTCTAACCCCTTCCCTCTTGCCAATGCAACAGACAACCCACCAAGAAACCCATTTCCTCCCCCTGTAGGATCGACAACCTTCTCCGCGTCTTCCTCACCAAAAACAGCAGGAAGCCACATCTCAACCCCAGGATCAATAGGTACCACCTCCCTCTCCAACTCTCCATCATCACCTAGCAACCCAGCAAACAAAGCCTCCATGTTCATATCCAGCGTCAACCCACCCCTCGGACGGTTCGCAGGCCTCTTTTTCTTAATCATCGAAGGGCGACGGGAGCGGCCTCCATTCTTGGCCAGGTAGACGCCTTTTACGCCGCACCGGACGACGAGCGCGTAGGACTGCAGGGGCATGCTGCTGAGGAGCTGCTCGCAGGCTCGCTCGACGGATTGAGTTGAGATGGAGCCGGTGAGGGGGTCGAGACTGAGATCTGGATCTCCCAAGAAGGCGGCGAGCTCGGAGTGGTTGGGGGAGCAGATGTCGACGTAAGGGAGTGCGTTGGTGCAGTTTAGGAGTTCGGAGGGGGTGCAGAGGTCGGGGACGGGCTCCCAGATGAAGAGTGGTTTGGGACATCCGGGGTTTACGATCTTGCGACGGCGGAGGATGGAGGTTACGAGGTCGATGCAGCGAGTTGGTGAGCAGTTTAGATGAAAGGATTTCGAGAATAGGAGCGAGGGGGTGAGAGCGTGTTCGTCGAGGCGGAGTTTGGGGGTTGTGTATTTGAAAGCTCGGTGTTGATTGGAATCATACCCATTCCAGCCCCGGGTCGTGAGTCGTGATGGGTCTGAACGAATCAGACACGATGTTTTCCAGGATTCTATTTGCGTGGTGATGCTTCCTGGGAAGTCCGATCCTTTGTCAACGATCCAGGAGATGGTCTGGGAGAGAGGTGGCGGTGAGAAAAGACGTGCTCCAAGTGCTGAGTAAGTACCTGATCCACCAAGGATGTCGAATACAGGTGGGTTTGGTGGAAGATAGTGGATTTCGTCTGAGTGCCGTTAGAATGAGTGAGGAAGAATGAGGCTGATATTTTCGGCAAAAGCAAAAAAGAGAGAACAATCTGACACAGTCAGAAAAGGTCGAAACTTTCAAAGAACGAGCATACGACAACAGAGCTGTAGCCTGTTCGTGCAGAACAGTAGCACCAGTCATGAGTCGAATCGATGATATGAAAAGATGAGAGGCTGCTCGGAACTCTTCTTGCAGTCATCAAAATTCCACATCCTCGATGAGTGCTGTAGATTCATGTCGAGAAAGTAGACAGGCACCGGTGAAAGATCAGATCAGGCCTTATAACAGTGAGAGCAACAAAGGACTCTAAATAGTAAAAAAAAACATCATTTGAAAGGTCATGAACAGCAGTATTCACCGCCAAATAAGCTTGACTTCAAGCTTGACTAGGGATGAAAGTCAATACATGAAAGAAAACCCCTCTTACCAATTATGAGCATCCCCAGGGTACAGAAATCGATCTCCTGCGATGGAGAGATTTCATCTTCCTCCATAATCTAATATGTTATTGTCTGCGCTCTCCCCCATTGATTTTGTGCACCAAATGTGTCTCAGCAAGAAGGCTGAAGTCCCGACTTTTAGCCTTGCCTCGTGAGGTAAGCGCAATTTCCAGCGAGGCTTGACAAGGGTAGGGATCACCCGCACGAAGGCACAGCAGTTCCAGAGCTCCTGAAGCTATCCCAAAGTATTTTGCCGTCTTGCGCAAGCCGATCAGGCAGCTTGAATTGTCCCTTTTACTTATAAGCATCGCTTCTGCAACTCATCTGGCCCGCCTTCAGCACATCCAGAATCTTGTCGCCCACGTCAGCAAGCCGCATTACCACGTTCCAGGCATCGTTGATCGTTCCCTCGATCGCTCTGTCACCTGGAACACCTCGCAGCAGGGACCCTGCATAGTAAAGGCAACATGGCGACCAACAACATGCATAACTTGACTACCCTCATCAAACGGTACTGTCATATCTTCTTTATCCTCCTCCAAAACTTTCCCTTCTAGACACAATCAGAAACCAGCAATTATGGATGACAAAGTGGTCCCGACCGTCTCTCGCTTTGAACTGACAGCTATCCTTCACAGGCTGGAAGCCGCCACCTCCAGACTGGAGGATATGGCAGCTTCTGCAATCGATTTACCCAAACTGAATGGCGCGGCTCCTACTCCGGCACCTACAGGTCCTCTGCCTGCCCCTCCAACTGCCAGTCGAGCCGCAGCAGAAATGCCAAAGCCCATCCCAGAGGCACTACCAGAGTCTGTCGAAGATTTTGATGCTTTTATATCCGGCACTGTCAAGAAGTTTGTGAATTTAAGTGATGAATTGGGAGGGCCAGTTGCAGAGCAGGTATGACGGATTGGCAGAAAAATGCCGAGCACTGGGCTAATGGAAAGTACAGGCCTCCAGTGTATACCAAGCGTTTGCTAAACAGCGGAAATTCATCCTTATTACCACAAAAGCAAAGAAGCCTGATATGAGCAGTCCGGTGTTTATGGAACTTTTGAAGCCTCTGCAAGAAATGATCACGGCCGTCAGCGATATACGAGATGCGAACCGCGGAAGTCCTCTTTTCAACCAACTATCTACGGTCTCAGAGAGCATTGGCGTACTCGCCTGGGTGACGGAGTCTCCTAAACCACACAAGCATGTTGAAGAGTCGTTGGGTTCTGCCCAATACTGGGGTAATCGAGTCCTAAAGGAGTTCAAGGAGAAGTAGGTTATACCGAGTATTGAGCCATGTCCGGAGCTGATTGGATTCATAGGGACCCGAAGCAAGTCGAATGGGTCAATGCCTATTACCAAATCTTCAAGGACCTCACAGAATATATCAAGCACGCTTTCCCTCAAGGCATTCCCTGGAACCCGAAGGGTGTCTCAGCTGAGGAAGCCATTAAGGCCGTTGACCAGAATCAACCTCTCCCTCCAGCCCCACACCCTAAAGCAGCTGGCGGGCCTCCTCCACCCCCGCCTCCACCCCCAGGACCACCGCCACCACCTATGAGATTTGACGATGCTCCTGCAGTGGCACCTGTTACTGCTGGTGGTCTCGATGCTGTTTTCAGCGAGTTGAACAAGGGAGAGGCTGTCACGAAAGGACTTCGAAAAGTCAATCCAGATCAGATGACACACAAGAACCCTTCGTTACGAGCTGGTGCAACAGTACCAACTCGGAGCGACAGCGCTTCTAGTGTCTCCTCTATATCTCGTGGAAAGAGCCCTGCCCCAGGAAAGAAGCCCAAGCCAGAGAGCATGCGGACGAAGAAACCTCCAGTAATGAAGCTGGACGGCAACAAGTGGATCATCGTAAGATTTCAAACTCTTGCTTGTTCTATCTTACTAATTGGCCTAGGAAAATTATGACAATGAGCCTAAACCCCTGACAATTGAAGCCGAAATATCACACTCCATCCTCATCAGTCGATGCAGTAAGACGACCATTATGGTCAAAGGCAAGGCAAACGCTATTTCAATCGACAACTCGCCACGACTCTCACTCATCGTGGAATCCTTGGTATCATCAGTTGATGTCATCAAGTCCACCAATTTTGCTCTTCAAGTCACAGGGGTACTTCCCACACTGCTTATGGACACGGTCGATGGGGCCCAAGTCTACCTGGGAAAAGAGAGCATGGGTACCGAAGTATTTACAAGTAAATGTACAGGGATCAACCTCAACATCATCGACGCCGCAGGGGATGGCGACGAGGAGGGTGATTACAAGGAGGTGGCGTTGCCAGAGCAGATCCGCTCCTATATTGGCAAGGATGGCAAGATTGCAAGTGAGATCGTGGAGCACGCAGGATGAACGTTGCGGGGTATTTGTAGGGCGTACGATTATTGTAGCATAGCGTTCACTTGATTCTCTGGGGTTTGGCCAGCGATCTTGATTATATATCTAGATTGCGGTCGATTCACATCATTCGAAGCAACCTTTTCAGACATACATACTGCACACATCCTGAAATTCTATGATTCTGGTCAATTCTGAAACATCCCATATCCTACCAACCCGATTTATTGGTGACACTTCATGGGTCATAGCCACTACACCGTCGGGCACATTCATGAAAGGACGAAGCCGGATCTGAAAGCATCTCGTTTTCCCATCTCGAAATGCATTCCATTTATGACACCCAAGATATGTACAAGCCCATCTCCCACAAAACCCAGCTCTACCACTTCTATGATCCACCATTCTTCTGGTTCTTCTCGTGCTCGATAATTTGCTTACTCCAACTAGCAAAATCAGCATCATATCGCAATCTCCCCCTTTTGTACAGAGACTTACTATCGACTAGGAAAGAATCTGCCTTCCTCGGGGAACTTTGTCCGCACCTCCCTCTCCGCGCTCAGTTTCCACATCATAGCCGTGAGCCCCACAATAACCATCCCAAATACCGCAGTATTCGCTTTCCAGTTCGATGGTTGCGAGTACCAGCCACCTGCTGGTGACCAGACGTGCTTGGGGTATCTAGCTTGGTCAAATTGTGTCCGGGATGTTCTTTGCATTCGTGGGCTGTTTGCTGGGGAATTGACTTACGGGATTTTGCCGCCGCCGCCCTGGGAGCTGTTAATGACTGATAATATCTATAGGGAGGGTCGTTGGGCTTACCATCTTGATCAATTGCTCGATTGCGCGGGGGTTTGTCTTGGACTGTTCAGCGGTCGTGAACTCGAGATGCGAGGTCGAAACTAGCGCGACGATCACGTGCTGGGTTCTATGATCGTGTGAGAAGCTCAAAAAATTAAATTTGGGAAGGAGTTGGGATCAGACCGAAATACACCGCCACGCCCCAGAACGCTCTCACGACTCTGTCTTTCATTAGAGGGTTGAAGAGGAGGCGTGACTTCTGGATTTGGAGATGAAGAGAATACGGCTGGAAAAATGGAGCGGCCAATTGCTGTCGCCGCGCACACGACCATGCTGTCTCTGGCAGCAGACAATACAGAGTCCGGCTGGCGGGACACAACAATCACGGTTCCAATCCTCCTCTGCGGCAATGGAAGAAAACCTTGTATTCGAAGACGACGATCCATCCGCTTCCTCTACCTCAAGACACCCTTCGAGTCCATACGCCTCACCATTAACAGAAGCTGCTCTGCACTCTGCAAAGCTAGCAGCTCTACACGCCCGTCTCGCACTCCCAAAGAAACTACCTTTACAAACGATGGCAAGGACATTAGTGGATCCATCTGCAGACCCGAATTTGCGCTTCAACAATGCTTCACTGGCGCAGTTAGGAGGATCCATTATCTCGTTCCATGTAGCAGAGTTCCTGCTCTGCAAATACCCCCGTCTCCCAATGGCTATCCTCTTTGCCGCCTCTGGCGCTTACAACGGGCCCCGAACACTCGCAATAATAGCGCAAGAATGGGGAGTTGAAACCGCTGCCTACCCCGGCTCAGAAGTCGATCCCGGCCTCTTACAATTCTCAAAATTGAAGCCAGGGACGAACTTGGGGGAGATTGGGATGGCAAGGAAAAACACAATTGATCAAGGTGTGTGGAGGAGGGGGATGAGCAGCCGGGTGGTGTTAGATGACGAATTTGGTGATATGATTCCGCAGCGTCGGGGGATAGAGGTTGATGCCAAGCCGACAGAGACGGCGTACTCGAATTTCGTGAAGGCGGTTGTGAGCAGTATTTACGTGCATGCTGGGAGAGATGCGGCGAAGAAGTTCGTGAAGGAGCATATTCTCAGTCGGCATTTGGAGATTACTCAGCTCTTTGATTTTAAAACCCCAGTGCAAGAACTGGCGGTGTTGTGTAAGAGGGAGGAGTTCGAGTATCCTGTTGCGAGGATACTGAGTGAGACAGGAAGGTTGTCGAGGTCGCCAGTGTTTGTGGTGGGGATTTACTCGGGGCATGAGAAGTTAGGGGAAGGGGCCGCTCCAAGTTTGGCGGAGGCGAGGATTCGAGCGAGTGTTGCGGCACTGAAGGCCTGGTATTTGTACAGTCCGGGCAATAATGTTAGGGTTCCGAGTGATATGGAGGGCGCGAATCCCAAGCCCTGGGAGCCGGTGCATATCGACATTGGGGAAATTATACACTAGGATGTGTATAGATGGTTGCTGTATAGCGAGCGGAAGGGAACGGCTTGTGTGACGAAAAGAAGAGATGGGTTACTGGCAGGCATACATAGTGTATTATTGAGACCTCATTTGTGCCATGCATTACAGGGCTAAGAGCGGCTCTTTGGAGTATCTGTGGGGATAGGTGTAGCATATTTGGGCTTCATGTAGATTCAATGGTACTCTCCAACTTCGAAAGGCTCAATTGTGAATCAGAAGTCACTCAGTCAAAATATTTTGTACATGATAATCAGTCGTTCTATGATTTGTGTGCATATGTACACAAGCAACCATCGTAGCCAACAGACAAGTGGTGCTTTGCTTGTCCATTCTGCATGAGCCAAGACCAAATTGCCATAATGAAAATGAGAGAAAACATTCGTGGAAACAGGCCTCCCCGTCCAAATAAACGCCTTTGATACAACCCCTGGCAAAATGCATGCACTTGAAGAGAATGGTGAATCGAGGGTTATCATGAGGCTTTAACAGCAACCTCAGACTTGGTATCAACCTTCTTTGTGGAAGGTTCAACTGCTTCATCATCCTCACGAGCACGCTTCTTCCCATTTGCTGAAGAGGCCTCAGTCTTGACTGCTGGAGCTTCATCTGACTTGCTGTCCACCTTCTTGGTTGGGGTCTGCTCTGCGTCGTCATCCTCTCGAGCACGCTTCTTGCCATTGGTTGCTGGGGATTCTTCGGTCTTCACTGCTGGTGACTCGTCGGGCTTGCCGTCAACTTTCTTCGCTGGCTTCTCATCATCGTCCTCCTCACGTACTCGCTTCTTATCATTCTTCTCATCACTGTCTTTCTATCAGTGCATATTTCGTCAGGTGGGAAGGTGTTTGACTTACCGGCCTTCGCGTTCACGATTTCTATCACGAGGACCACGATCATCACGTCCTCTCCCACGGCCACGACCTTTGCGATCTCCCTCCCGGTGGCCACGATCGTATTTGCGGTGATTGTCCTTGAAACCAGATGCTCGATCTTCCTCTCTTCGCTTCTTCCAGTCATCTGGATCACGATCGCCTCTGGAATCACCTCGTCCGCGGCCATCACGACCATCTCTGTCATTTCTGTAGTTACCACGGCCGCCACGATTGTTGTTACCTCGGTATCCTCCACCCCGGCTTCGAGGGGCCCAAGTCTCAGCAGGTTCCATTTTTCCGTCCTTGATGTCTTGAAGCTTTTCATCGGTGTAATCCTTCTTGGATTGGATTTTCAATGGGTACTTACCCTTCCACAATGGCTTTGGTTCAAGTGCGAGGAAGTTCTGGGCAGTCTCCTCATCTGCAAACTCGACGAACACAGACCCCTTGAACAATTTCTCTTGAGTGCGGCGAAGACGAACTGCGTTTGTCGGACCGTATTGGGCAAAGAAGGCCTCGATGTCAAATTGAGAGCTTGGTTCCTCATCACCGAAGCCTTTGACATAGACGGATCTGGGTTCTGACGAGGGCTTTACGGCGGTAGGGTTATAAGCTTGCTTGCGTTTGACTTGCTCATGGCCTTCTGGGCCAGTAATCTCAAGGAACTGGCTTTCTCTGAGTGCGGTGACAATGGCGGATATTGGCTTGAATCGTTTCATACGGCCAAATTTGCAAATCTCTGTAATTGAGACTGGGAGGTTCAATATGCCATCTGTTAAATTCCACAGGTGTTTGTCGGTTGGAAGGTTTGCATCGCTGAAGTAGAATTCGACCTTTGCAAAATACTGTCAGTGGCTAAAGGCAGTAGCAGAGCTACATTGTTGCATACCTGTGCGCGAATCTTGCTTGGGTCATCGGTGGTAGGCAAGACAGCCGGGTCGTATTTGGAATAATTTTTGCGGGTTTCATCAATCTGCGCAGAAGTCTTCAGAACACCATTGTCATCGAATCTTTCCTTATTCTCGCCAGAGGCGCCATTCTCTTCAGCCTTCTTGTCGCTCTTGTCTTCCTTGATGTCTGTGGCAGCTTCGCTCTTCTCAGTAGTCTGCTCCTCCTTGATTTCTGCTGCGCCATTGGCATCCTCCGACTCGACAGCTGCCATGACAGCTTCCTTGTCAGTTGGTGCAGATGGGTCACCGCCCTCCTTGATCACGGTCCCGTCGTTCGGGAGAGAGGTAGCTGCTGGATCAGGCTCCTTAGTTTCGGCCGTGAGGTTTGACATTTTGATTCGTGTGTGATTTTCGCCGAGTTCGGTTGAGCGAAAAGTATATGAGTTGGAGTTGGATGTCCAGGACGTGGATATATTTGTTTTAAGGCGCTGGTACTATTGTGTTGTGCTTCTATTGTATTCTTAGTATTGTGGGCGGTGAATTCAATGACTGCAACTGTGACTCGATAAAGATGGCGGGGTTGAACGCTGATTGAAAACTCGACTGAAAATAAGAGGCATTGTTTCTAGGACCGACAATACATACCTTCAAAGCCCGGGTTCCATCTAAGACAGCTAGAACGTAATTCCCGGAAGATTAACTTTACTTTGGGGAAGGTGTATGAAATTTTGAAGTGCATCGAGTGCGGGCTGCAGAAAATGCAGTGGGCTCTCCAGCTTTTTGCGCTAGCGGCCGGCCGAACCACCCCTGCTAGCCCGTTGAAGATGTCTTCGTCTTCGACCTTACCTTTCGTCGTGTGTTGACAAGCCACCGCCCTCAGAGCTCCCCTTTCTTCACCAGCTCAATGACGAGAAAGAGGTTTCACGGCCTCAAGCGGGTTGTATGTTTGCAATTACCACCACGACGACCTTTATCATAAGAGCTAATCTACCCCTTGCAGAAAATCCGGGCGACATGGAATAAATACAATCTCTTCAACCTCAGCCGTTTAAAGGCACCCAGGACGAATTTCATGACCTACTATCAACAAAAATGGTCTGCCAAATCTATCACTCGAGCCTATCATGGAGAACACATTCGAGAAGGTCAATGGGAACGGATGTTTACGCCTCTTCTAAACTCAGTCATACCAATGGATCATAGATACCTGGCAGAGCACGATGGTTCTGAACAGGCTGCGGGAAGAGGCTCTGGCCTTGAGAAGCCTATGGACTTGAACAAGATAGCCTTTGGAAGGAATCAAGTTCCATATATGCATATGACCTACGCACCGATTGAGAGACGACTCGACACGGCAATTTTCCGAGCATTGTTCGCTAGCAGTGTGAGGCAGGCACGGCAATTCGTCATTCACGGTCAAGTCAAAGTCAATGGGAAAAAGGTGGGCTCTCTGTTTAAGTTCATTGGATGGGCACGGTTGCTAATAAGTTAGATTCCGTACCCAGGATACCTTCTCAATCCAGGAGACATGTTCCAGGTCGAACCGGATCGTGTATTATTTGCGACAGGTGCACCGAAGATTAAAGTGAAAGCCCAAGCCGAGAAGCTTCGCTATGAGCGACGCATAAGCCGGCAGAGCAATATTACTCGCGACGCAGCACTGGCAAGGAGAGCGGAAAGACGGAGAGCAAAGGAGGCGAAGGAGTTGGCAGACGATACAATAGAGCTGGCTCCTAGACAACCGAAATCGGCGCCGATAGAACTAGGCGACCCAGAAGTGCGCAAGCTTCGACAGAAAGAGTTCCTCAAGCTCATCAGACAGATCGAGGACCGTATCGGCAACAAGAAAGTCCGAAGAACGGGGAAACGCAAGCAGGAACTGAGGGTCCTCTTGCGAAGGGCGAAGGCCAATGTAATTTTCATTGGAAGGAAGTCACTTCAAGAGCTGGACACGGAAATGAAAGAGATTACACAAGAGCTCCTCGGCATAACCGAAGAAGTAGAATCCGCAGACAAGGCGCCCGTGAAGAGGCTCAAGCCAGAGTCAGAGATGTCTGATAAACAGAAAGAAGCTCTAAAAAGGGCCATCGCTAGGATTCGAGAGAATCCAGCCGACACCACGAAACCTTATGCTACGCCTTGGCGACCGAGACCATACATGAGCGCCTTTGCGTTCATTCCGCGGTACCTGGAGGTCAACCACAACATCTGTTCAGCTGTGTATTTGAGGCACCCGGTTGCTAGGCCTGGTTTAGCGGAGGTGCCAACGCCATTCCCGGCCGAGACACAACAGTTGGCGTTCAATTGGTATCTGAGGAGGAGGTAGGGTGTAGGATATTGGTATGTTATGATGTATCATAGTAGAAGTCTCTAGATCAAATTCTTTTCCTCTGTACGTGCTTACGGCTGCAAGATTCTCAACTTCCGTTTTCATACCCAACGTGTTTCGGTTTCGAAGCAAATCCTTCCAGCACATGTGACTGCTTTTACAAACTCATTTTTGAACTGGTTTCATGCAGGATATAAAGTCCAGTCGCTCACACTAAATGAAGCCGGGAATTGAGTTGGGAAAGAAATCTAGTACTGCTATGCCATCAATATGATACACCACATCCCATCGTGAACCAGTCCCATCTAAAGCCCAGACCCGTATTTACAACTTAGCCTTTGGCGCCTCCAAAGTTGGAAGAAGGAGGTCTCTAATATCTCCCGCCGCTTCGTTCAAGTAGAAACTCATCCTCTCGCTTCCAAGACCCTTCGACACAATGTTGAATTGGATGCTGTATTCACGTTAGCTTCAAAGAGAACTGATTTGAACGAGGTTCGTTCCAGCTTACCTATTTTCATTAATCATATATGCAATTCCCCATCCGTCGTCAACCACTTGACTCCATCCGTAGCCATTGAAGTATTCGGAACTCAACTGACTGGTAGAGATGAACCATTTGCTTGAGTATGTGTAGGTTGGATCCTTGTAAATCGAAGGGACCTCATCATTCGGTCCAAGCAACTTCTTCAATCCAAAGAGATGTCGATCAACACCCTTTCCGTCTGAAGCTGCAGAGATGTATTCCACATGAGAATTTACTGCTTTTCGGAAGAGCGCCACAGTCTCCTTGGGCTCAATATGTGGATCACTTATTGCTTTGCAGAACGCAACAGAATCATCGGAGACGGAACGGCAGGTCTCGGTTCTTCCTTGTTGGAAACGTCGGGTAGCGGCTGATTCGTATGTGGGCCGATTCTTGCCATACATTTTGAAGTAGGCCAGTTGAATGATCATTTGTACGTATGCATCTGGCGAGCACTTGAACTTCTTGATTAGACCCTTGCCGTAGCCTTGGTATGCCTGAACGCGGAGCTCATGAGCGCCGATGACTTCGGTGAAGTCCTTTTCAGCGCGCTCGATCTCGGCTTGAACCTCCTTGTTGACGTGGAATTTGACAACAGTAGGCTCGGGTAGGTTGGAGCGGACTGATGGGTTGGAGAAATCGAGTTTGTTGTTGAAGATCACCTCGTTGACATAGTCATTAAGGCGATGGGTGGGTGTACCATCCATCATTGAGTGTTCGCCCATGAAGCCAGAAGTCCCATTTTCGTTGACGATGAACTGGAGAGGCTTATCGAACCAGCGATTGCAGCCATCACCATGCCAGTATTGGTGTGCACGCTCCTCGAGTGTGACAGGTGATGCATCGTCCAAGCAGACCACAAAGGAAGCAGATTCGATTGCCTTTAAGGCTGCTGCATTGGACGAGTGTGCCTTGAGCAGGACATCTCTCGCATCAGTCCAGATGTCACGATTCTCCGTAGTCAGGACGCCCACTGCTGGGGCCTTCTCTGCCTTTTGATAAATCCGCTTGAATTGTTGTTCCAGCTCAGATGTGTTCAATTGTTGCCCATCAACCTCATGCATGACCTTGAAGAATTGATTCTTGCGGATCACGAGAATTTGCTTGTTTTCTGATGCAGGGTACTTGACTGGGTGATCTGCGGGCTTTGCAGGTAGTCGACATGCATTGAACATCCATTGGTAACTCTCCATGGAAATGGGTAGCTTCTTCATGTATTCAGGTTCAAGTGTACCAGAGTCAACCTGTTTCTTGAACTCTAGAGCTGCGGTAGTGATGGCAGCAGCTCTTTTCGATGGATCCCGCCGCCGTCTGTCATCTCGGTGAGAGTAGAAGTAGCTGACATACGGGACGACTGGATCACGGTAGGACAGATATGCGGCATCATTCCACCATTCATAGATCCAGTTCTTGTGTTTAGGATCCTCTCGTCTGGCAATCAGCTTCTCCTGCAGTTTGCTCCCAATGCCTCCGGGCTTTATGAATTCTTGGACCGCTATTGTCGTCGACTCGAGCTCGGAGGTGGAGAGTAGAGGGTGGACGGATTTGAGGTATCGAACTGCTGTCTCCTCTAGAGTGGGTACTGGCAGTTTGGGTAGAGACTCTTCGAATCGTAGCATAGGACCCTTGGAAGGGTCTTCCCTATAACCTAGATGGTGGTCAGCCAAAGTCCAATGCGGGGTAAATATCAGAGGATATTTTGCGTACCTGCTGGCAAAGAGCTGCTCTTCCGCACACTTACCGGTGCCATTGCTACGGTCTGCCAATATGTGTTAGCAACAAGAGAACAGTGGCATGGGAACCTCATAGACATACTCTGGACAACTGGGTCAAAGTGTACCCGCTTCTTAGCACCCGACCCTTCGCGAGTGTCCTCAACATTCCTCACACAGCGTTATCGAGTAGGGAGAAGAAGAAGAATCTTAGATTTGGGAATATAAAGTTCGGCCTTTTCTTTCACGAGCTTCAGTGGAGCGGACGATCAACGTTATGCTCATGTGGTTGGTCGAAGGGAGATGTCGGTAGTGCTTCCCCGATGAGCCGAGGTCAATTCCTCCCGAGTGCCTTGGAGATTCGGACACCCCACAGCCCAAAAGCCCCCTCGCACCAGCCACAGGGGTCCATATTGGCCAAATGATGCACAAATTTTGCCAGTGTGCATTCTGGCTGGAGCGGACCGAGGGAGAGTAAACAGCCGGCAGGGCCAAAAGAAGGAAACCTTTGAGGGTTACTGACGTATCATCAAGACCAGAACTGCCAGCGGCAAAAGCTGTGTATTACAGTGGTATTCTCTACATCACGCATGATAAGCACGTGAAATCTCGGACATACGGCACAGAGTTTTCTTCTCCGCAATGTCATGTCCCATGATCGATTTTGATCCGCTCCTCAGACGTCTCCGTACATGCTCTGGCCACCAGGGTTCCAGGGCTATCGTATCAAACGCCTTTGGAATCTCTGTAAATGTCGATTTTAGCCCTCCCAACGCCCCCGAACATGCTACCGGTCCATAGATCATACCATTCAAGATGTCAGTCCACAATTATCTTTTCCGCTTGCTCTTCCGTGTTGCAGGGACATCCACCTTTGCTTTTGAAGCCTTCGAGGTCTTTGGAGACGGTGTCCCGTCTTCCTCCTCGGCCTCTTGCTCGTCATCCTCGCCGGCTTCTTCTGTCTCTTCCGCCCCTTCGTCCTCAGTCACTGTGGTGTCCTTACTCTGCTGCCGGGAACTTGACTCTGCCTTAACTCGTCCCATGGACCGATTCGTACCCCTTCCCCCTCGAGCCATCTTCGGAGGGGGAGAATTCGCAGGAGATGTCCTAGTCTCATCCGTATCATCAACCGTGCTAGCACGATTCTTCGTTGTGACTGTGTCCGCTCTTTTACGTTTTCGGACAGCTTGCGGTACTGGTGAGGTTGATCTGCCCAGCCTGGGAGGCGAAGAGGGTGTTTCGCTAGTAGCATCTCGTTTGCCTCTCATGAAGGTACGTTCATCATAATCCTCCTCTGGGAGTTTGAATTCGAGATATTTGCCTTGGTCTTCGTACTCGAAAGAGTTCTCCCGGTCATCGATAATAGGGAGGTTATATAATGTTCCAAGCTTCTCCCATATTCCTGGTATGCGAGTGTGTTTCTCGACGGTAGGATCGTAGCCATGATTTCGAAGGTGCTCTGACAATGCAATCATGCGGAAGTGCTTGTGCATGCCTTAAATATAGTTAGTACCGTCCATGGCAATAGCTTCCTATGAGCTCACCAGCCGGCTTCCATTTGATGATTCCTTTGAATAATGACGTTTCCTGCTCGTCCGTCCAAGGGTCCTTCAAGATGTCGTATGCTGGCTTTTGTGGTTCCTCAGCTTTCTGCGGTTGCGGGGTGTCAATCACCATAGCATCTTCATCTGCGGTTGGTGTTGAGACCGCAGCAGCTGCTTTGGCCTTCTTCTTGGGAGGCATCTTGAAATCAACTGGGTCGTGGTTGATTGAAGCTGGTCGATGTCGCAAAGAGTTCAGGTGCACTTCCCGGCGCTGGGAGCTAAAAAAGCACCCCTGTAAAGTGCTGTTGCCAAAGCCGAAGAAGACGCGTCAACCTCAACCTCGACGCGCCCAATGAACTCATCGACAAAATGCGAAAATGATGGATGGTCCCGACAGCAAAGATCCTGGAGAAGTCTTTGCGATACCAGATCTCTATGGCCCTTCGAAGTTCTTGAGCGATGCTTTGCAGAATCCCAGCTTTTTATTTTCAGAACTGAAGCTTGATGGTTTTCCAACCCTTCCTCAACGAGAAATCCCCTGAACTGACGAGATCATAGATATTGACGAAAGGCTACCGGTCGTTGTAGAACAATCGCAACCTGCAGACGTCTTCTTCAGTATACCTGAGATCTCTTTTGGACCTACCGAGAACGTATCCACCCCGAGCCAGTCAGTCGGCTCCCATCAAGATATAATCGAAGTGCAAGAGGATGCTGTAAGAGACGGCGGAGAGGTCTGGCTGCTGCCAGACGAACTTATTGTGGCGACTGCAAATTATCAAAGTTGGGACGCATTTGAGAACGAGAAATTCAAGGAATTACGTACGCCTTATATTACAGAGGCTGGTCCCACCGCCTTCGATACCGCAGTCGCCGCAAAGGAGGATTTCCTAAGGATCGGAAACACGGATCATGTTGTGGTAGAGGCCAAAATTTATACTTCTTCAGTCCTGGCTCTAGGACTAGGAAGAAGCTCGGTGTTCTTTACCTGGGATGAAGAGAAGCTATCATTTGTTCCAACCCTGCCCAAGCTCAGGATATCCGGTTATTCTGAGAAATCACTGGGTGGACTTCTCACCACCTTCTTCGACTGTGGGAATATCACAAGGAACCTTCAAGGATTCATTGAAAAGACTTATTCTAGAAGCACGTCGTCAGGGCGAATTGCATTAGCAGATGCAGTCTCTACGTTGCTAGCAACCATTCAATCACGATTGAGTATGTCTGCGTCCACGTACCAAAGTATCCTTCAACTCCAATCGTTGTTTCAACCGGCTCATTCGATACTTACCTGCTTCCAGCGGATTGTAGTAAACATCTCGGCCACGCGTAGCGATGAGTCAATGTTATCAACAATCTTCGAGGAGATCCAGCTTCTAGAGCATCGAACAGATTCGTTGAGAGAAATACTTCTTGAGATACTGTCTCGTGTCTCCCAACCATGGCTTGAGTTTACTGGCGAATGGCTAGGGCTGCAACGAGAGGCTGGCCTGCCACTTACGAAAGATGGAAAGGGAAAGAGCTTTGTGAAAGTGGAGAATAAGGAATGGATCGATGACCAGGGCCTGAAATTACAGGAACCAGATTACTTTTTGGACATCGATAGAGTCCCTGCATTCATCCAACCTGATGACGCTCGTGCAATGTTCGAGGTTGGCAGGAGTCTCCGGTTTCTGCGTACTCACCATGCGGATCATCCTTTAGCAAGGGCAGATATCGTTGCTTCTGCCAATCCCCCGTCACTGCAGTGGAATTTCTCATGGCAAGATATAATACAAGTTGAAGCGAAAGCTTTACAGTACGAGAAAGACCTCACCAACGCACTACTCCGCTTCGCGACAGGGAGTTTAGCAACTTCTCCGATAGAAAATGAGCCGGAAGGTTGCAATTTTGCGTTGGACTTCTTTGGCAAGCCACAGGAAGATATGCAAGCTCATGTTCTGGCTTCAATCAACACGTTTGATCAGCCATTGAATGAAAGAGTGTCGCCGGATCGTCTCTCTCTTGGCCTGGATTCATATCTCACCTCGAAAGATGGAGATCCAGGCGATCATGATTCGATCTTTGCTCCTCCGATTTCACTTGCGCCAATACTTTCTTTCAATCCAATCATTGAGGCTCAAGCACGTATAGTAAACGGATCTTGTATGAGAATGTTCTTTAATTCTCACAAACTGCGGGAACACCTGTCCGTGCAGCGAAGCTTCCATCTCTTGGGAAATGGGATCTTCTCCAGTAGACTTTCCCACGCCTTATTTGATCCAGAGCTTGAGAGCGCAGAACGACACAGGGGAGTTGCACGTTCTGGGGGTATCATGGGTCTTCGCCTGGGAGGTCGAGATAATTGGCCTCCTGCAAGTTCGGAGCTTCGACTTGCCCTGATGGGTGTTCTAATGGACAGTTACACATCAACGGAGCCACTCAACGAATCTCATGCCGGCACATACCTCGATAAAACTTCACTCCCTGGCGACCTTTCGTTCGCCGTTCGCGATATGTCGCAAGAAGAGATCGAGAAATGCTTAGACCCAGACTCCGTCGAGGCCCTCGACTTTCTTCGATTATCATACAAGCCCCCTCCACCGCTTGAAGCTGTTATTACCCCTATGATTCTATTCAAGTATGATCAAGTTTTCAGGCTTCTTCTTCGTATGACTCGAATGCTTTACGTCGTCTCAGCTCTTTTCCGCGATGCTACACACCGGAGCTCATTCTGGCAAGGCAATGACTTTGTATCTCAACGTTTCCGCATTGAAGCCCAACATTTTGTCTCGAGTGTTTGTGGGTATTTCTTCGATACTGGCATTGAAGCAACGTGGCGAATCTTTGAGCGGAAGTTGGACCAGATTGAAAAACGAATCGGTGTGGAGGGTGACAAAATCACTTTCGGCCAGAACGAAGGATTAGACAAGCTCCGAGATTATCATGAGCGCGTCTTGGATAGGATCATGTTTGCACTTCTCTTACGGAAACGACAACAGCCAGTCCTGAAGCTTCTCGAGGAGATCTTCGCCCTCATTCTGCAATTTTCGAAATATTCTCGGCAGAGGATGCTGAACCAGGAGAAGACAACTGAAGCGGATGATGAGCTCAGAGAGATTTATGCGAAGTTTTACAAGAAGGTTCGGGTATTCATCACTGTGTGCCGAGGATTGAGTGAAAAGAAAGGGTACGGGGATAAGAGAACTTTGGACACCAGGACGCCTGGGCAAGGTCTTTTTGACGGCGATGACCTCGCCGAAGAGAATACTATAGCACATCTTCTGCTGACGCTAGAGATGTCGAATTACTATTCGAGGGATGCGTAGGATCAAATCAAAAGCTCATTCAATAATATCATATCACGTGACCACTGACCCCCCTGATCTTATACAATACAATGGCGCACAAGAATTTCCTGAGACTTTACATCAGAATGATGTTAGATACTTGTACTATCCCTGCTCATTTATAATATACACTTCCAGTGGTTCACTGTTTAATTTTGAGATTCTCCAGGTTCAATCAAAATTTAGCGCGGCGCCAAGACTTTGAAGCTCTCTCCAGATTGTTTATGTCACAAGACTCTTTGCCTCACAACAACATCCATCTGCGCCATTGACCTCGACCGCCATGCGACGGACGTTTCGACAGCTCGCGGCCGTCAAGCCCGCCAGATATCTCGAGCCCGGGACTCCCACCGGCCTCACAGGGCTCAGCACCCACCCAGCGCCCCGCTCCACGCTCCTCTACCTCTACTCCAGCACGCTCGACAAGCTGAAAGAAATCCCCGAGTCGTCGCTATATCGCCAATCGACCGAAGCGCTGACCAAGCATCGCATGTCGATCGTCTCTGCCGTCGAACCCGACGGCTACAAGGAGTGGTCGGAGAAGGCGAAGAAGGTCATCGCGGAGCATCCTGAGGTGTTCAATACGCCTGAGGGCGGCGTGGATTATGATATGGGGAGGCACTTGAAGATTTTGAGGGATGGGAAGGTGTTTGTTAGGAGTAAGACTGATCAGGAGTTTGACGATACGACGCAGGAATGGGATGGGGAGGAAAATTTGGGACCCGAGTTGGAGGGAACAAGATCTACGGAAGACAGGAAAGGGCAGAGTGTTTTGGGTATGAAGAGGCCGGTAGAGGATACAAAGACTATTCTCTGGGAGGAGGAACCTGCATTGACTGCCGAACAGTAGGTATACGGATCTGCGGATGTGCTAATGGGGCTAACTTGGCATAGAGTCTCTGATTTGGAGACTAAGATTGGTGCTGGTCTAATTGAGGAGGTCATTCAAGTTGCTGAGGGAGAGATGAAGCTTGTAGATGTTATGGTGAAGTCAAAAGCGTATGTTTCGCTCTCTGCGTTCATCTGGGTACCTGCTAACCACGCTCCGCAGATGGGAAGATTTAGAGGAAAAGCCTGTTGAAGGACAGTGGACATATTTCATGCGAGACACCGGCACACCTGTCACACAACCTCCACCTCAAAAATAGACTCGACATCGGGACAGGGGATGTACACTATCAGAGACTTGTAAATAGATCATACAACGATGTTCCACTAGGCGAGGCTTCTGTGTCGGTGACCCCGAGGTTTGTTCTCATCCGGATCCTTACTTGTGAGTTGACAATCCAGGTATCAGGTATTTACAGAAAGGATTGTTGTTGGATGTCCGAAGGATGAAGGCCCTTCGGAGGCCGTTTCGGATTGGTAGGTAATGATTGGGCAAGAGTTTTGTGCGACCGCAGCTATCCTCTCGCCCAGTACTCACGGCAATCGAAGGCGCGCCGTTGTTGGACTGTTGGACCGTTTGACGATATGAGCTCTTGGGTCTCAAAAATCGGCGACAGCTAGACGCTCAGCTGTCCCTTGAGTCCGACAAGTTGACAGCCTTCAAGCTTCAGCGAATTTTCAAGGCCCCTTCTTCCATCACATGATACTCGACCTGCGGACTTTTGCAATTATTTTTCTAATGCGACCGCTCGGTCCGGCTTTGCGATTCGGGCGATGTTTATAATGGGGCAGAAAACGCATGAAGAGATTTGGTGCTTACGCCATGCGGGTGTATTTTTACTCTTTTGTGCAGGATTGCAAGGAACAGCCACACCCACACAGCCTGCATCGCCACGGATCTGACTTTCGCCAAGGCTGCGCAGCTCTAAAAAAATCGTATTCCTACCAACTACCAACGCACCCAACTGACCAAGCCCCGGGTTATCTCTCGAGCAAGGCGACACAGTTTGAGTAAAATATGTGTACTCTAAGCTTTCTCAATGGATAGTTGCCCTCAGAAAAGCGGGCCCGGCTTCTCCTTCGAGGCTGATCCCACAAATCCCTCTGTCCGACCAAGCCTCTATTCTAGTCTCATTGGATGCAAGTGCTCTACATAGGCTACAGTCTCCCACACCTCTCTCATCTTCAACTCTTTCGAAGCTTTGCCAGGAAATCTGCCGTCATGGGCACTTCAACTCTTTTCCAAGGAGACGAATTCAAGGGTTCCAATCTCTGCGCCGCTCTTCCAGAAGAGTCAACTCTGCAACTCGCCGCTAACAACATCTCACTGATGGATATGATATATGGGGTTCTCGGCCAAGGGGACGGTCCAACATCACCGACTTTGCCAATAACGGTAGAGCACAACTTGAGCAAAGCCAAAGTATTGCAATGGGCCAGTTCCCTTTCCGAGTATCAGTCCCCGGTCGATACGACTCCTCCGCCAATATACCCTGAATATGACCACTCTACACCCCAGAGTCCGTCTCCCATGGGATCGATGTTTTCGGATTCTTCAAGCCACAATTCGAGTTCAGGTCCTAAAACACCAACTCGTACAAATCCCGTTCCAATGATTCGGAAGAAGTTCAGCTGGGAAAAGGCAGAGAGAACTCCAAATCCAACGACGAAAAGACCATCAACAAGCCACAACCGTACGAACTCGTCCCCGTCACCCAGCCCAGTTCCAGCAATGAAAGCCACCATTACCAGTCTAGTGGATGACTTCATGCCAGGATTCGTACCAGACTTCGAGCCGGCTCCAGTCAAAACGAAGCACACAAAACCTCCCGTTCTCAGGATCTCTACTAAAGTGCCTCCGTATCCAGTCGCCCCGACTTCCAGACGCCCTGAGCTCGTCTACCCTCCTTCATTGCAGCATGGACCTCAAGTCGCTCATCTTGTATCTCCCCAATCATCAACCCACAGCTCTCCACTCAGACGCTCATCAGAGATCAGGAAGAGTCCCCTCAAACATTTGCACGGGAATTTCTCCCCTCTCAGACAATCAGTGCCTCATCCACCAGGGAGTACTCTCAGCCAAGAACGCCCTCGTCTTCAAGCTAGACATTCGATCTCATCGTCTCCTAACAGACCAGCTCACGTCGATGGCAGCCTCCGAGGTGGCCCAAGGCCGCCGGTCTTATCAGTGGTTATTGAAGAGCGCCCACAGATTCCAAGTACGAGTGCTTCAGTGTACTCATCAGCGACTCGCAAACCGTACGACAACAAAGGCCAGTACCGAAGGAAGAGTACGACCACACCCTCACCCGCAACGATGCTTTTGATGACCCCAGAATACCTTCGGAATCAAGCCAGATATTCGATGATGCCTCTTCCTTTAAGGCCTCTTCGGACGGAGCAGCGCATCCTTTCCCCAACCAGAGTTCCACCCAGTATTCCTGTCGATATCGTGCATAAAATGCCATCCCCAACCAGACCACCACCCAGTATACCTCTCGAAACCGAACAACAGGTGCCTAGTCAAATCAAACACTCATTAATGCCTCTACCCAACAAGCATTTTCTAGTGGAGCAACAGAAAGAGGCCCCGATCAGGCACTCATTACCAGCACCGGCGAGAAGAACACAGCAGGAATTAGAGGCGATCCCAGAACCGGCCTCGGCCAAACCAGGAGAGCCAACAGTCTTTGGGACAGATCTTGGCATTTGGGACACGAAAGGACTCTTTGCGGGGGAGCAGGGACTGCAGTTCATGATGTCGAGGCGAGTCGTCAACATGTCGAAAATGGAGTGGGAGATCCTGAGTCCAGGTGGATCTCGCGTCTTAAAATGCTATGAACAGACGAATACGCTGAGCAGGAGACGGGATTTCTTTGATGCGGAAGGAAATCAACTCTTTGATTTCCAGAAGAGAATTGGGAGTACGAGGACTGCTGAGTGCCCAAGGGGCTCAACTTTGTTTGTCATTAAGAATGGTTCATTGCATTGTAAGTTCCCCGATATCATGATCCATGTGCTACTACTGATTTGACTAGTGAGCCCACACTGGACCGTGAGCTTGGGGAGCACCTACGACAATGCTAGTACACAATGGGTAGCAAAGGGAGATGAATCAATGGGGAATGTTATTGTGACTTGGGGCGGATTCGAAGTTGGTCGTATATCGAGCGAATCGGGGCTCAAAATGCATATGGTTTGTCTCGCCCTCATTGCATCTCGTCAGCTCTTTGCTAATGAAGACCAGTATCATGTGAGTATTGCACCGGAAATGAACTATGCCGTTATGGCTGCTTTGACTGCAGTCTTGGATGACTTAAGAACGGATGAAGGCTGCTGAAAGGCTCAGTTCAGGATTTCTAGGAGTCGGTTTGCATGGAGTATTGGAAGGCACGTTGGAGTCAAGGTTTTGGGCGTCTTGCAACTGATACCACTTGTCGTTTAGTCAATCGTTGATTTTGTATGAACAATTCATTCTGTCAGTGCATCATTCTTGCCTTACCCACCTTCTTTGACATGAGGACTGGGTTACAGGTGAATCGTCACGTGATATTAAAAGGGGCTCCATTCGAGGAGTCAAGCTCGTCGACAAGACAAAGTATGGAATTTTCCCAAATTTCCTACTACTGGTACCAGACTGTGCCCGACTCCGGTTCTATCTGCCGTCCACAGATTAGCAACTGTCGTGTTGCGGTTGCCGCCGCCATCGTGTGATTTTGAAAACTCGCGTGTTTTTTTAAGATGCGATTTCGACGGAGCCTGCGCCTTCACCAAGAGCGTGCAATCGTAATCGCGAATTTCTCCTCCGGCGATATGAGTACTAGTATGAGGATACCTACACCTGGCGGTGGTACCTCCGGCTGAGCCTTAGCCTAGACTTGACGGTGCAATAAAATGTGACGGCATCTCACATTTTGCTGTGGAATCGTTCTTTTGAAATATTTGAAGTCCTCTAAAACCCTCAGGCTGCGCAACGTCGCAAACAGCGAGGCATCGTATGATATTCTCGCTCTCCCCGCATTTTTCCTGAACCCGGGTTTCCGGAAGGGGAGTGTTTAAGGGACTTCTGCAAAGCACAAACGAGGATCACTGGCCCCCGGCTGCCAAATATTGTTATCCTTCTGTATTCGTCTGGCTGTTTCTTCTGTGCCGGTACATCGGGGTACGTACTGGACAGTATGTAAGCACACGGGATCACAGATTCGCCACCCTACTGGATACAAGAAGGTTGCCTAGACACCCAACCCCAGGTGTGTCTCAAAATAATGTATTTTGTACTTGAAAGGAAGTTCACGGCACCCACTCGAACGAGTTTTGCGTATCCTACACCCGAAGAGGCGGCTTACTTTGCAGCAAAAAAACACGACCATCTTACGGTTGTGCGCAACATGTGAAATTTTTGAGGCACACTGCGGCAAAGAAGTCAAGGGAGAGAAAAATAAGCGATTGGAGAACGTATATGCTTTTCAAAAGGGTAGGAAATGTTCTACGTATTGGCCATACAATGGCACTTGCCAACCCGTTGCAAGAGTGGCTGGTCTCATATCCTGAATATCGTCAACTTGACCACAAAAGATGGATTTCGAGGGTCCCGACTCACGCTTGCTTCCTCAAATGATTATAATACAAAGCATCCGCACGAAAGCCGTTACTTCCTCAAAGAAGCTCCGCTCATCAACCTCAGCATCCTTTTTCTCTCCTCAACTGAGGGATTCTCATACTCCCCTTTCCTCGCCTTCTTAAACCCCCTTTTCTCCCACTCTTGAAAGTGTTCGACCTGAATCTTATGCCACGGCACATTCAGATCTTTCGACACCCTATTGAGAGTGACGGCGGAGTCAGTCATTGCTCGAACGGTGGGGAATTGATTCGTCCCACTACTTACCTATCCTTCCAGTAGTTCTTCCCATCACAATACTCAGGGCTCTCCGGCGCTTCTCCGGGCTCAAAGAATATGGCAGCCATCTTCTTCGCATCCTCTTGCGCCTTTCCAACTGCACGGTCCATACCTCTGATCATCTTGGCCTTATTGTAACGCGTCGGCTCCATCGTGTGCTACTGCGTCCCACGAGTACTCGAAGCCGGATTCATCGTACGTAGGTGAGCCTTTAGGTCCTTTGTCGAAATAGACGTAGAGCCTGGAAGACGAAGTTAGATGGGAGTATCTATTTCGTAGTTACAATACTTACCCGTGGAAAACATGATCCTCGTTCTCGCGCACGAACTGCTTATACTCTTGGTCCTTCTCCCACGCTGTCTTTCGGACTTTCTTCCCTGGCGGTCCTTTGAATGGTTTGATATCCGGTTTGACGTCGAAATTCACTGTTTTGATGGGACCTACGCGTCCTGGTGTCCTCTCATAGGAGGGCAAATGTGCCAATTCAGATTCGCCAGGTTGCGGCGACCAAACCTTCGACGCAGCAGGTGGCGTTGATGGCCGATGTAAATTCTCCTCGTTATAATCTTCTTGCGCCTCATTTTCTGCCTTTCTCTTCTTGCTGACGTTCGGTTTTTGCAGTGACTTGGATGTTTGGGATCTCTCCGCTTTTGGGTTGCTATTGCTCTCCTTAAGAGCCTGTCCACTGCGGAGAGAAACCATCTTGAGCTGGGAGACCAAGGGAAGCAATTAGAATGAAATTCAAAGTGTTGGGAGAGTTGGGAGAAGAAGGGAGAAGGGGATGTTACCTTAATCTTAAAGTTGTTTACTTATGACGTCACTGGCGCTCTTCAGATTCGGTCAAATCTTCGAGACGCGAACCGCGTCTGTGAACGCGCCACGAAAGTATCACAGTGCTTTTGAGTCTCTTAAATAAGATTATTTGTACAATTGCTGATTGAAGATCAACGGAGTATTCCATGAGCTTTCCAACGAGGAGCAGGGCGGGTGTGAATCTCAATTAAACATCACATGACTTCGCACTTGAGACCACATAATTCAAGATCCATGCACTGTGGCTTATTATTAGTCTATCGATGACCTTACCACCTCCTTTCATATTCCCAACAGTTCCTACAACAACCATCTAATCACATCGGGACAACATTACACCCATTCGGCCCCCTAGGATCCACCGTCCCATTCGGCATCATTCAAATCGCCTCCTCGATACTAATCACATATGCCTGCATCGGAAGGTACATCTCAAACAACCAAGTAGTATCCACACTATCCAAACACGCATCCTTCACGATATAAATCATATAATGGCGATCACTCAGACTCCGCATCGTGCTTAGGATGGCCCCGCTTGTCAAAATCCCACTCAGCACCACTCTCTTCACACTGTATGAATCAAGTAGTGTGAGCATATCCGAGTTATAGGAAGCGTTGAAGCGACACTTGATAAATGGAAATTTGTTGGGTTGGGGGACGAAACCGGTAAAAGCCGGAGGTGTTAGGCTGTAGGACGTTCTGCGAGGTGTACAGTTGGAAGCCTTTGTTGTAGGGTGAGAGCTCGGGGTAGCCGGGCGGGAAGGCGATGCGGCAGAAGCATGTTATGAGGAGGTAGGAGCTTGAGGCATGTTGTTTGCGGACAGTGGAGAGGAGGGTAGAGGAGGCGTTGGGAAGGAGGTTTTGTTTGGGCTATTGGAGGCTAATGCGATTACTGCATCGACGTAGCCGAGGAAGAAATATGCGGTTTGAGAGTCGAAGGGGACATTAGTGAAGTTAAAGTTTGAAGGTGTTCCGGTTGTGGTAGTAGAGCTTACAGTAATGCTGATCCAGCTGCGCCGAGGATAACGAGCGCAGCAAAATGCATGATGATATTGTACAGATCTTGAGACTGCAAAGAACTCTCTTCGTCCGACAATGCTTTGTCCTCAAACTATATGATTCGCCATCAGTGACGACCATGTAGATTGTGACGTATTCCCTTTCTTGCAAATGCAATGCAACCCACAACCTCGGCAGTTGTCAGAATTGCCGTTGTGGTGCCCGACTCGTTTTTAGCCCAGCAAATCCCAAACATGCTGCTAAAATGTAGCTATGTGTAGCTAAAAGCTCGTACAACATTGAGATAGCTCAGACATGCGATATTCAGTTATTCCTCCTCATCAAAAAGCCGTTTGAGGCCATCGTAGCGGCTGAAGACCTCGCCCTTGTCGTCGCAGACCGCTCCAGATTCCAGGAAGCCATCACATAGCAAGCCGTCTTCCCCAGGATAGCCTATCCAGTATTCATCGCCTCGTAGATGTATCGTTTCAAAGCCATTGTAGTCCTTGTTCCAATGGCTAAGCAAGCATAGTCTGGCGGTGGGATTCCACTTTTGACCAATGCCTAGACTGTATTTTCTGATGTGTTCCGGGAATACTGAATGATATTGCCGAGCGACATCTTCGAGTTGATAAAGAATCTCAAGGCCTCTGAAGGATTTTTGCTTGTGTCTCCTGCTTGGCAGTATGTCATGTCGAAAGAATTCGTAATCTGTGAGATTTGAATCCACCTCAACAAAATGCAGTTCATCGTCACCCCACAGCCTGTCCTGCTGCTGCTCCGCTACATGCATCTGCGAGTTCGGGAAGACTGTCAAAGTCCGTAATTCAGGACAAGCAGCTTGCAGAGCAATGAAGAGAGCTCCTCCATTGTCGTGCGTTACATTGAATGCCAGGGCCAAATGCTTGACTTTGCTTAGGCCAACAAAGCGCGTGTAGATTTCTGTCATGAACTCCATATCTGGCAAATCGAAAAGGGAGCGGTCAAGAATATCGGATCCTGACTCTTCTGTTTGCGGGGCAGTGATATCTATAACAACCGTGTCGATGTCCAGATTGGCATAAAGTATTCGGGCGGGATTCTCCAGCAGGTCGGGTCCATGATGGGGCCGATTGAGACGGACATAATTCAGCTGCACTACCTCTCGAGCCTCGCGGCAGACGCTCATGAGGCCCAGTTTCTGATTGTGCTTCGCACTGTGGGTCAGAATTCGAGGTCCTGGTAGAGCATGCTTCCAGATCAGTTGTCGTATCTCGGATGGGAAACGCTTGAAAAATGTAAAAGCTCCACGAAGAGGTGGTTCCAAGCCTTTGAATCTTGGAAGATTCGGATATGCGATCCCCTGGATCAGGTTGAGAGATGTTAAACGCCTGGATTCTGGACCAGTCAGCGAAGATAGACATTGATATGAGTACACTTACCAGCAACAGGGCCGTGTTCCACCGCTTCATCATGGCGACGGATGTTATCGCCCAACTCCTCAACAATTTGCTTCGCAAGAGTGATTGCTGTATTGCGTGTTTCAAGGCGATCATTCCAATGGGAAAACTCGCTCTCCATGGAATCCATGAGCTCTCCCCGCTCCGCGAGGGCATTTATGCAGAACTCTTGGGTTTTCTCATCGAGATCATCGAGAGAGAGTTGGGCAATGGCCAATCCCCTGATCCTCAGTGCCCTGTATAAGACCTGGAAAGTCGCGTCTTTATTTTCCTCAAATTGAACTTTGTGGATTTCATACTGCGATACGATATATAACCACTTTTCTCTAAGTCGCACCATTTGCTCTCTTGAGAGTGGTTCATCCACAAAAGCTGATTCACAGTTAGAGACAGAATCCAGTGTTCACGTGAGTGCCTCACTTGGAGTAATGCCAGTCAACTTTGAGCTGTGGAGATATCGCTTCACCGGCGGCTCAGAAGCCTCGTCTTCTTCGGCGCAGACTCGTTTCCTCTTTTGAGTCTTCTCCGAGATCATGGAGATGGGTCGGATGATGGGACGATTGGAGATGTCCATCTCGCGCTCTAGTCCCCTAGCCCCCTGGCGGCTACCGTGCAAGATTCCAGCCTAAATTCAATGCTTTCGCTGCTTTCGGACCTCGAAATATGCGCAGGAGTCGGATGGTTGTGGTTGGAAGGAAGGATGAAGCTCCGACGCGACGAAACGCGAACCGATGAAGTTGGAGTAGTGCAACAGCAGCTCCTCCCGGCTGCCGTGCAGGAGTAATCAAATATGATTAGCCGAGACAGGTAGTCACACCCCAGCCGCAAACTTTCTCACGACAAGTATTGCAAATTTGCAAAGATCTAGAGAAAGTCAAGTACAGTTGTCATTGTTAGCCATCATGGCCACCGTCCCCAAGAGTTACGGCAATGTTGCCGCCGTGCTTGAGCAAATCCCCGCTCGGCTTAAGATAATTGACAGGCCAATTCCCAAGCCTGGTCCCGATGAGATTGTGGTTCGTAATCATGCAAGTATGTAGTGCTTCGTGAACTTCACTTGTTCAAGCAGTCCGCTTTCCAGCACCTGCCAGAATTCTTGTATATTTCTGAGTTGGAATTGTTTACGCACGTCCAGCTCATCCCCGAAGCAAGAAAAACTTGAATACTGATCACATCGCAGTTGCAGCGAATCCAGCTGACTGGAAAATCCAAGACTATGGGTTCCCAATCACTAAGTTTCCCACAGTTCTCGGCAGCGACTCCTGCGGTGTGATCGTTGCAATCGGAGACTCAGTGACCAAGTTCAAGGTCCGTGACAGAGTCGCTGGATTTGCTGGGGTAATCTACAACCAGGACATCAATCATGGAGCTTTCCAAAGCTATACCCTTCTTCGAGACATTGCAACCACGAAAATCCCTGACAATATGAGCTTCGAGGAGGGATCAGTGTTCCCGATGGCTATGGCAACATCATTAATCGCACTCCATGTGTGTCTTGGCATCCCAAGATCTACTGGACCCATTACACCCCAGCAGTCAGGACTCCTGATCTGGGGAGCCTCGTCCTCTGTTGGCACTTCTGCTGTGCAATTGGCTAGAAATCTGAGATTCAAAGTCTTCGCAACCGCCAGCCCAGCCCATCACCAAACGCTCAAATCCCTGGGTGCATTCGAAGTCTTCGATTACCACGACTCCTCAGTGGTAGATAAAATCGTTGCAGCAGCAAAATCTGCCGGCACTCCCATCACTCTAGGATTTGATAGCGTCACCGAGGGAATATCATTCAAGCAAGCCGCTGATGTCCTGACTGCTTCCGGCGGCAAGGGAGGGAAATTGGTGTTGGCTCTGCCGCAGCCAGAGGGATACGCGCCTGAAGGCATTGAGATCTCTCAGACTATTGCGGCCAGGTCTTTTATGGACCAGGCAGAGCTAGGGAAATGGTTCTTCAATGACTATTTGCAGGATTGTTTGGCGAATGGGAGTATCGTGTCGGCTCCTCGATTTGAGGTCGTGCCTGGAGGAATCCAAGCTGCTCAGAACGCGCTCGACAAGTTGAAGGCTGGGGTCAGTGGGACGAAATTGGTTGTTACGGTAGACTGCGGTCATCATTGATTATCATGATAGTCTTCGAAAAGCGCAGAACAGAAAGATGCCCGCAAGGAGTAATGGTTCAATTGGTATGATTCCGGCCATCAAGGGCCATGTGCGTGAGCTCACGTGCCCTTCATCTCAGCATATCTTGAAATCGCATTCTATAGCGTAATTCATATCTGCGATGTTCTAATCGGGATTTGGTCTTTCTTTCCCCGCTCAGTTATCCTCGTAGCCAGGGCTTAACTCGTCTTGACTTTCTATATTCCGTAAGCCGTAAGTTATTCCGAATTTGACACACAATATACTTTACGCAGCATGTCTCCCTGCTCTGTCGGGGGTGGAGGCTCAAGTTGAGTGCGTAAACAAGTGATTCTAAATTCATTATGGCTCTTATAACCAAATTTAGCGACTTCTGGTCAATAGAGATCTCTAGTCGTAAGCATAGCGCAAGTTAAGTTTCTGGACATACATAGTATGTGCCCGGCTCTAACATCTACTGAGGTAGCGAAACTATCTACCAATGTAGTGACTTGAGTAACGGCGTGTGAAGATGATATGCTCTGCCACAAGTAAACCAGCGACAGCGAGTTTCTTGGTCCTAACGGATTTCTTTTGAATTTTTGATCCTCTCTCTGGACTTTCCTTCCGGGATTTTTGCGGGTTTGTGGGCAAATTTTTGAGATATGTTTGAGGGGCTGTCGCTTAGAGGTGGGTTGTTTACTTCCAAAGTTCGGGTAATTCAGTAGACTCTACGAAGGCTGCCTAGGAGGGTTACGGTATAGGAAGACGACTTTGAATTTGCCCTCTTTTGCTCCTTTTTCTGGTGCTTTGGGCAATCTTGGGCATGGGGACATTAGCGATTTCCAAGGAAATCTTGGCTCGCGGATTCACTTAACTTCAAATGTGACTGATAATTATCGATATTTGAAGGTGAATGTGATGAAAACCCCGCCGTGTCTGGCCTTTCGAATTTCAAATTTCGTAGGAAATATATTAAAGCGATGCTGTCCAACTAATTTCAGAATTCCCTTGCGCGGTAAACAGC
Organism: Hyaloscypha bicolor E; assembly: GCF_002865645.1. Taxonomy (NCBI): domain Eukaryota; kingdom Fungi; phylum Ascomycota; class Leotiomycetes; order Helotiales; family Hyaloscyphaceae; genus Hyaloscypha; species Hyaloscypha bicolor. Next base: position 1,949,754 of record NW_020194685.1, on the reverse strand, counting down.
TACGAAGGATCTGCCACTTCTCTCGCGGATCACGGCAACACTTCAAGAAACCTCCACAATCTCGATCCAAAATGGCCCGCTCTACCACATACAACACCACCGAGCTCACGACAACCCCCAAAATCCACCTCTAGCAGGCTCGGACATTGGGGTCTGGCTACGGCATTCAGCGTACTGAAACCGCAAATGCGGATATTTGCAGTTTGCACGGTCTCCTCGGCATCATTCTCTTTTTTTGCCTTTTTTATGCTTGTTCTACTCCCTCAAAGAAAATGGATAAGCATGATGAAATGAGAGCACATTGGGATGTTCGTGAGTGCTATCTATCTTGTTCTGCGTTGTTGCAAAACATTAATGAAACAGCTCGATGAGCTCAACTTTGTGAAACGGGTACATACTGGGCTAAGATATATACCAGCCTATTGAGAAGTGGCAATATTTGGCCGTTATGCCGAATTGAATGCAGTCCGATTTTAGCCATCATGTTTCTTAGGGCTTTCTTCGCTGCTTGGCCGGTTCGATGGGGGTTCCCTTTTGGCAAGAATTCAGCAATGAATGGGGAACCGTTCCTTTGGCCATCGAAACTTGCCGCATTTCTTTCTTTGCTAGGGTTTATATCAGCATTAGACTCGTAGCTTCCTTTATTGAAAGCAGAAAGGGTAAAGGGTAAGGGGGTAACCTAGTCATGTGTAAAAGGCCGCTAGTCCTCGACTAAGCTAAAAGTGTACCGCAGAAAATGAGAACTTGGATGAGTCAAACCCAAATATTAAAAGAAACGTTTTCTTCTCTCGTGAATCGCGTCCCAAGACACGAACAATTTCATCGACAACCATTGAGACGTCGCCATGGCCTCCTCACCTGCTTCCCGGCCCTTGGCTTGGCTTGACGGTGACCTGGCGCTGCCTCATATTCCGAAGTTCACACCCAGAAAACCCAAACGCCGCGACAAGTCCTCAAGGCAGATATCAAAGGTGCTGCACCTTGCTCGTACCCTCACGAGAAAGAAATCCCTAGCAGATAAGCCTCCCGCCGCAGTGGACCATCCAACTAAAAGCAACCATTCCCCACCTTCAGTACCCAACCTCAAAGGCACCATAAACCCCGCTTTTGTCTATAGTCTCCAAGTCTCGACCTTGATATCGCGAGACAGAGCCATGCTTCAAGGAAAATACTCGTCAACATCAGAAACAAATTCATCGGATTCTACAATTCTTCAGAGGAAAAGAGCCCTCGAGCATGCCAAGCTTGTCGCGGAGCAGATGGGTCAGAGGTCAAGCAAACGGTGTTGTGTAAAACGATCGGAAAAGACTTCAGACAAGGAGTTGGAGATATTTAGATTTACCGACCTTCCAACGGAGATACGGGATATGATTTACACGTTCTATTTCACGAACAACAGCGGAGAGAAGCCAAGCCTAATGTGGGCTTTTAAGATCGATGGGGTGAAGATCAACGGAGATTTCTACAATGCTGCGGAGAAGGTTTACTACACCATCAATAACTGGACCTTCAACATCAGAGATTGTCTCCAGAACTCGATTCTCGGGAATATGGACCAATTCCATGTGGAAATGATCAAGAAGATGAGAATTGAGATCCCGTAAGTCTTCTTCCCAAATGTTCGTTTCCAACATTTCTGACTAGAAGAATAGCAGAGATTTCCAAGATTGCACAAACCTCTTGAGTTCCCTGTCTAGAGCCCTCAATATCAGTGACTTAACACTGTACGCTCAGTCAGATACCGGCATTCGAAGAGCGCTTCACGAACTCATGCCCGGCTTCAAGCAACTTCGAAGGATCACCCTCTGTATCGACCTTCGCAGGGAGACCAATCGAGCACGGAGATCCAGACGAGCTTATGCCTGTCAAGAGGCCAGAGAGATGTTTGATAAATTGCTTGGTCAGGAGGGAAGATTTATTCAGGAAGCGCCCCGAGTGCAGGAGTGGAGGTGGGAGACGAATGACTTGAAGGTGTTCAAAATTTCCTGCCCGAAGAAGCACATCAAATTTGAATAAGATTGGCTAAACATTCCGAAACCTAGCACTGGTCGTATCCTAGGGTTTCACAATCTCTTTCTTCCTATGGTGGTATCTTTTCTTAACAGCTATTCCCTGCTCTTTACTTTCTACGATCTTCAATCCTGTTGCACTAACTTGACTTTCCCAACCGAAGGTAGTGGCTGTCACTGCAAATGGTTCCTCCTCTCGAGTACACGGTCCCAAAGGACCTCAAGTCTAATGAACTAAATTCCCATTCACGCCTGTGGTATGATGTGTGCTTAGGTATCTCAAATTCCCCCCCAACAGATTTTCTTCAAATTTCCACACAATTTTCAAGCACAATTCCATGCGGGTCAGCCCTCCTCTACTAGACTGCAATTTCCACTTGTGAACCTTTGTTTTCATCAGCGCAATCACTGCCCTGTTCATAGTTATCTATGTGCTTTACGATGTCATTTGGGGTTTCCCTAACAAAAAGAAATACGCTCGAATTATAAACATCCTCCGCAAGCTGGTGGAGAAAGGGCAAGGGGAATCCGACGACAGATGCCTCGATATGTATATTGAGGTTTGTGAAGACAATGCGGGGAAGTTCCAGCTGCAAGTCTTGGGTGGGACTGCTGAAGTTCATGAGCATTATATGAAGATGGGGGCTAGGAGGCTGTGGAAGGAGGCGAAGGAACTGGAGGACAAAGCTGAGGAGAAGACTTTGGAGGAGAAAGCGGAGAGTGTGGATAATCTTTGAATCGAGCGATATGTGAACGTAAAGAGAACGAGTATCTGGATTACCCCCAAAGTTTCAGTCATTGATTTCTCATCATTGTTCCCCGGGCCCTCCCCAAAACTCAAGTTCCCACTCCCCACGTCGCCCCTTCACTTCTCCTCTTTCCCGCGTTTTTCATACTCCTTCCAAACCCGTGTAACGCTCTCAGGAATCTCAATCAATAATTTTCCACCATCAATAATAATTTTCCTCTCCCCTTCCACCGTTCCCGGCTCAACCCTCTTAAACCACACCTCTGCATCTCGATCCAAAAACCTCTTCTCATCAACCATGACTACCTCACGATAATAATCAGTTAACCATTGCGGATCCTCAACCGAACTATCACTGGGTGGCTTTTCTGCAGCTCCGGCCCATGGACTCAGGTCTAGGGTCGAAGGGGAAGAAGTGGTGGTCAGGGGGCCGTGGACCTGTGGTGTGTGAGAAGGGAAGGGGAATGGGGTGGAGAAGGTGGCTACTTGTGCATAGTATTTCACCCCGCTGTATAAAAACATGGGGGTTACTATTGCGGCATGTGCGTACCAGAGGTCTGAGAATTGCTGCTGAGTTAGACCAGGTTTAGACTTGATGAGTGCTTGGTTGTTTGGCATGATTTAGGTTGCTTGAGAGGGCACTTGATGAATGGAGAAACCGACGGATTGGAGTTGAGAAGTGAAGGAGGAGAGAAGATATTTAAGAACTAAACGGTGTTCGTTGTATTGAGTTGAAGTTGGACTGAGGTTTCCACTTGAAGTCGGCCGCTTTGTGGATGCTTGGCATGAACACTGGCCAATCACGAATCCCAGCATTCCTAAAGGGGAAAGAGGGGTCGCCTGCCTAAACTTCTATCAAGAGAGGAACATATGGTTTTATATCTTCTCAAATCAAGCTTGAAAATCTCAGGATGAGAGTATGAGGTAATTGAAAATCTGTTCGTAAATACTTGAACTTCTTCCTCAAGTCTACACTCAAGTTAAACACTTCAATTCATCTTCTCTACCATACCTTTGAAGCACAGAGCTCTCCAGATCTCACTTTCCCCCTTCCTCCCCCCTCGCCTCATACCCCCTCCAAACCCTCCACACCTCCTCCTCAACCTCAATCCTACTCTCCTCACCCTCAATAACCACCCTCCTCTCACCCTTGACTGTCCCCTCACCCACCTGCACCAAATGCTCCGTCGCAAGACTCTCCAACAACCTCTTCTCATCCTTCAAAATCACTTCTTCGTAGTAATCTTTCTTCCACTGCGGCATAGGCGGGTCCGGAGCGAAGATCTTGAGCACGTCTTCTGAGGGAATTTCTGCGGCTCCCGAGAAGGGGCTTAGGTCGAGATCCGGGGTGGTGTTTGAGAGGGGGGCGTGTATTTGGGCGTAGTAAGTTACTCCACTGTGAAGGAAGAAAGGTACCACGAGCTGGGCGTGTCGGCCGTACCAGCTATCTGAGAATTCTTTGGGGGTGAGAGCTGGATTGCGCTTGAGGAGACCTTGGTTGATTGGCATGGTTGTTTCGAGACTTGACTTGTCACATGAACTAATAGAATATATGGAGGGAGGTTTGGATATTTGGGATAATGGGTTTGAAGAAGAAGTGGACTAATGAGACGACGAGGCTGGGAAAGAACGAGGCTTTGACTGAGACTCGGAACAGCTTAATCGGAAAAGACAGATATAGCGATTGTGGAATGCATGACCGCATTAGCGTAAAGTCCGACCTACGGACGTGGAGCATCTCATTGGTCGCAATTCCTGCAGCTCTGATTGGTTTGCCCTGACAAAGGTTGTTTCTACATCTTCAACACCGTACATCCCAAACATATCCCGGTATCGTTTGATTCGTGACACGCTCATATAAGGTTCTGATCTCCTCCTCGGCCATTTCGAAGAAAGCTTCGGCGAAGCTATACTGACCATACCCCGCAGAAATTGCTAGGTCGCCCCGACTTCTGAGTTTCGATGATGGCTGAGCAAGACAATACCTTCAACTCATCCTACCCCCTGTCGTTGACATCGTTTTGAAGTCTTCCCGAGATTCCTTCATGCCTTCCATCTCGGCTTTCGCCTCTGCTCGTCAGATCACCAGATAACTTTGTGATACTTCAATCTTCGTCATCCTCCTCATCGAACCTTCCCTCTTTACTAGAAGCAATCTCATGTGCCATGACTCCAACTCTCGGAAGCCTTGGATCTGGCTTCGTGCGCCATGTTTCGATATCCTTTCGCTGGCTTAAATGCTCAGCAACGACAAACGCCTGCCTGATGCCAACGGACTCCCCAATATCTCGTAGCCTCGAGATGACCCATTGTCTGATCGGTTCAGTCGTCACATCCATGCCTCCACAAAGATAAAGTGGCCACAAGACAAAGTATGCTCGGGAGCCTTCTAGCAACGAGACTGGCTTGGAACTGAAAGCCAGAGGAGTGTGGTGAGGAACGCTGGCTAGGATATCGGATCGCATCTGCACCATGGCCTCCAGCGAGCTGTCGTTCTGAGCCGCAATCTCGTATTCTGTGAATATTGGTGTCATCGCAGTACTTGCGGAAAGCAACTGGTCTCGAATAGTTTCGTGGAGCATGATCCGACATACTCTCATAGCGTTCCAGAAGGAGGCTATCCAGTTCTCGCTATAGACATGGTAATTTCCATTCCATATCAGTTCTGGGGTTTCGTCTGTATAGACAACTTTGTAATACCAGTCTTTTGGGAGATTTGCGGAACCTTCAAGGAAGCGGCGATCGATTTCTAATCCTGCTGAAACTACAGCTCGAGGGCCCACGATCTTAGTATCTAGGACAGCGGCACGGAAGATTGTGAAATCGATGATGATCCCCGACAGTAACCAAGACGGGTTGTCGCCTATGTACTTTTCTGCTTCTTTTCGTAGCTCGACAATGTGCTCCGGCATTGCAGTTGTCCTTTGTATGCAGCTAAGTATGAGATTTGATGTCACTTGAAGAAACATCTTCAATCCCGCTGGTGTTTTGAATTGGTCTTTCCCGCGAAGCTTTACCAACGCTGCAGATCCATTCACATGCTCGGCCCAAGCAGCCAAGGATCTCTCGCTGTTGCCGGTCACCGTTTCGAAAATGCTCAAGATCATAACGGAAAATAGTGTGCTGTCTTTCTTGGCTTCTGTGGGAGACCTGAGAGCGGCATTCGTGAGTTGTAAAGCTGAGACGTACTCCCTCCGAGCCCGAACCATGAGTTCTGGTGCGTGTACAGAATGTGAGAAGCTCGCAAGACCAACGGCACTCATACTGGCTAGCAGATGCCCATCGGCGCTGGTCTGGGTACATAATTCATCCGTCACGTCGAAGTTCCGAAACCAAGTCGCCGAGTTAGTGCCGAAGAAGTTAAGAGCCCGCTCTTCGGTGGTTGGGAACATAGAGAACTTGGGAGCTAAAGTCTCGACAAAGAAGCCTTCATCCTTCTCCTGAGTCCGGGCTAGCTCCATAAGTTCAGTGCTGGGACTAGACGGTTTGTTTTTTGATCTCGATGGTCCGGCAATAACAGGGCTTTCAGAACGTGACTTGGATTTCGCCTTGGACTTTTCCCGAGCTTTTGCTTTGTCGATTACAGCTTCGCTCTCATTTCGAAACATGAGATCAACTTCATTGCGGTACCCTGGACAATCACGGTGGGCTCTGATGCATTGGCTACATGATGGCGTAGCAAGGTCACACTGTGGAATGTCAGACTCATTTGTCATATTTTTTGGGCATCTCGAGAAATCACAACTCACTCGTGTCTTCCTGTTACGGCAGGCTTGGCAACCTTTCGATGGTTTGCCGCAATACACCATCCTGAACGGGGGAAAGGAACTTTGTTGAGCAAAGGATCTGTGGACTTTAATGACGCTTGAGTATATTCTGTGAAAAGAAAATCAAAGACTGAGCACCAGCTGTCTTTTTGTAATGTCATAATTAAGGGTCGATGTATGTGAGGCTAACGGCCGAATGCCTGGAGGGCCACGCAAGGCATGATGGAGAAGCAGGGGACTTTCAGCAACTCGGAGCCGCCGCATCAGAACCATAGGTAAGATTTGTAGGAGCCATCACTGCAGGATCTGATAAACTTTCCACAGAGGAGGGGTCGAAGTGCGATATGCTCCGTTGTGGCTGAGGGACGATACGCTAGGCTGAATGCAGCGCTCTTTGCGTAGCGTCGTCCGGTCGAACCGACCCGCTGTTGTCCAGCGTGGCCAATCAGGGGCATCAATTTTGGTGGATCTCAGCCCTGCCGCTAAATGCACGTGATATGCTCCACCTGATACGGCCGGAAATCGGTTCTCCCTTGCTCGGTATCTGGAAATTGGATCTTCCGTTGTCCACCGCCACATTAAAGTAGCCAATAGATTAACCGAGGCCTCCAGAGCACGTATTGCAACCAACCGTTCACAAGTCACTAAAACTATCGCGTATACGAAGTAACTCCCTAACTCACAGGGTTCTACCAAAACAGAGTGGCATGTGGCATGTTTCACAGCCAAACAAGTCCACAGACTTTGTGCTTCCCGTCTTCCAGATCGTTCTAAAGAGCATGGGAGCGGAAAGGGGATGAATTCCCTAGCCTCGACGTCTTCCAACGCTCTGGTGAAAAGTGGGCCAAGTGGTTGCTGATATGATTTTCAGTTAAACCAGAAGCTCACACTGAAACTAACGCTCAAGCTCCTAACATAGTGCCACCAGCCCACGGGTATGTACAGACACTCTCCTTCTTCCAGTATGCAATCCACAAACTCCGCTTCTCGAAAGAGCGGAAACCTTTCTTGTGCTTCCCTCTTCTCTTCCTCGCTGCCATCCCATCCCGCCAAAACTCCAATATCCAATGCACTCGTATTGCCCATATCCACGCCTCCATCCTCGACTCCTCTGGCGTACAGCTTCTCGCTCTCCTTGGGTGCATATAACCTGACGTACTTCCTCCCCACAACTTGAGACAGGATGTTGTGATACGGGTCCGTATGGAGCGGACTGATCGTACCCGCTGGTCCAAACCAGGCATTTAGTAATGGCTCATCGAGTTGAGCCAACCTAGAATACTTCTCGGCCAAAGGTGATGAATAGTGAGGCGGCGGGGGAGAAGTGAAACAGTAATCTGGAATCGCAATATCTTCTCGTAAAGACGGAATCTGGGCAAATAGATCATGCTGTGCAAGGTATCCCGTAGCAAGAGCTGATGATTCCGGATCCAAGATATAATGGCCCATGAACTCCTTGAAAGTGATGATCTTTTGGCCCCACCCTTCGTCTACATAGCTCCTGCCAAGTTCGATGGGGACCAATCTTCGTCCGCCGATGGTTTTCGAGAGAAGATACGATGGGCTCTTCCATGGGCGGCCGTTGCGAGCCGGCCAGTGATTTAGAGCTCCTTTGATGATGACTGGTTCTGGTCCAATATTGGTGTTATTCGGGTGCAGCATGTGCTTCTCGAAATCGCCAAATGATGGCTCATTCCACTTCGAAATTGGATTTGAGACAGGTGGTTCGAAAGCCTCGGATTTTGGGAATCCATCTTGCCATAACTTGTTCTCTTCATCAAGCTTTCGTCGTTTCCTTAGGGGGTAATCCTCTGGGGACTGAATCGACTCTATGTGAATCTCCTGCAGATGGTCAAATACTGATTTGACCTGCTCCTGGCTATCACTTGATGCTGGCGGGCCCGCCATGATGAGAGCCATATCGATGGTGTTTACCATCTCATCCATTTGTTCGCCACTCAGAGGCTGAAGATCCAAGTTGCCGTTTTGTTGCATCCAACTCTTTTTGACAGCTAGCGCCGAGAACTTCAGGAAACTGGCCTCTCGAAAGAGATCTCGCCAGCAAGGAGGAACATCTTTGAACGGGAAAGCGTAGAACTTTTCCGTCGCTAGAGCGATGAGATCATCTAGTCTTTGTATGACAAGATCAAAATCGCCCTCGCGATTCTTAATGGCGTTGCTGAGATGAAGCAAAAGTTTGATGATTGGAGAACCACAGGCACGGAGCACGGTCTTCATTTCTGACTCGTCTTGCAGTAGCCCAGCGAGCTTATCCGAATCGCAAAATGCTCGAAGGCAAGTATCGACCAGTTTTCCTTGTGGCGAAGAAGGGTTGAAGCGCTCCATCTTGAGAGCTGTGTGCGCTTTCGAGGAGGAAGATTTGACACGGCGAATTCTTATGGTTAGCTGATGGCAATTCTGCGCCTTGGAAGGTCAGGTTTAATCATCGCTCGTAGTCATCATCATGTCGCTGCATCTCCAGGTCTTTCACCTCAGTCAAATGCACCATCAGCGGTAGGCGATGTTCATAGATTGGTTGTATGAAGGTGCAGATTGTTCTCTGATGTGGACAAGGTTTCTGTTCGCGAGCAGAGCCTGAAAATTTAGCGTGCTATTAGCGATGGCGCGCAATGCATCAGCCCCTTTCTTTAGCGAGAACGTGATCCCACCCACCTCTCGTTAACCGCATATGGCGTGAATCACTTATGCACAGAAGAGAATTACAGTCTTCATAATGAAGGTATCCACTTTATTCACGGTACACGGCATGGAGTTTCATGGATCTTGATTTACAAAAAGAACCCATTTCTCTCGACAAAGGCATTCTTTCCTTCTAATTTCCGCAACTTTCATCCATCCACCTCTCCACATCCAAGTACTACAGCTCACATAACCTTAATCAAATATCTTCTTCAACATGGCAACCCCACAGAAACTCGTCGAAGGCATCAACGCTCTCGTCCTCGAGGTCGAGAAGGTTGTCGCTGCCGCAGCAACATCTTCAACTGAACAAACCCCTGCACAGGAAGCTACTGCTGCAGTGGAGTCCGAAGAGAATAAATCGTGTGTTCGAGGCAATGACGGTAAGTGCCCTTCCTCTGCGTAGCACGGAGAGAGATATTGACTACTTGCAGATGCACCCAAGGGCATACCAGCTGCGGCCGAGACAGAAGATCCAGCTGAGGGAGAAGCATCTGGCTCAGGAGCCAGCTCTTTCGTCGAAGTCGAGAATGACTCTGCACCCACAATGCCTAAAGAAATCAAGCTCGACTCACAGTATCTTGATGGCTATGTCGGTGAGTATTCTCGGATTCAAGAGCTGCTTTGGGTATGCTGACTTGCTGGCAGAGGCTCACAAAGAACAAGCTCGTACGAACGCTGTTCCGACTGCTAAATCTGCAGAGTCCGAGGAGTCCGAGAAAAACAAATCTTACGTTCGGGGTTATAATGGTAAGTGATCTTACATCTGTGTAACCTGTGCTGGAGAGGTTGACTTCAAGCAGATGCCATTAGTCATAAGCCGGAACAACGGGCAGCCTCACCAGGGAAACATACAGAAACTTCCAAATCCACCACCCCCTCACGCATTCTAGGTACTCCTGCCGAGTTGTTAAAGTTTTGGGATGAGAAAGCCAAGTGGAGTCAGCTTGGATATAATAGTGAGTGTTTACAGCACCAAACTGGTTTGGCGTGCTGACTTTTAGCAGATCAACTCAGGGGAATGCGAGGAGAAGAGTTCGAGAAGCCTGGAGCGTTCTATGAACAGGACGGACATAAGGCACAGGCATATTGTGCTGGATACAATTGTGAGTGTTGCTTCGTTCATGGATAATGTTGGAGATATTGACGTCTAGTAGCTGCCCGAGATACTGGCTACGCCTACCTTCGTGGTTATAGAGGTGCGTGTCATTACCTTAGTGGACTGTGTTGGGAGATACTGAGGTCTTTTAGATGCCCGATCTGGGAAGCCCTGGGACCTGCCTAAGTATGGACATAACCCAGCGGATGTAAAAGAGTATGGTGGCGAATGTTGCCATTGCGAAGAGGATCATATTGAGTGTGAATGCACTTGTGACCCAGAAAGCGAGGTGAGCACGGAAAACGAAGAAAGTTGTGAGTATCTCTAATAACTTTGATGAGTGGGCAGGTTTTCTGACTCCTAGTAGATGCAGACACGGAGAAAGACATCTGCTACCACTGCTCAGACGACTCTCGGCATGAGCGGTGCCCATGCACTTGTGGCACCTCAAAAGGATGCGATACGAACACCTTCCGCGGCACCTGCTACCATTGCTCCCACGCCGCAATCCATAAATTCTGCCCGTGCCTTTGCGGCAACTCGGTAACATATGGCCGAGAGGAGGAGTTCGGGATTCGGCCCCTTGTCCGCACTGATCCGTCCAGAACTGGGGGTTCCAGAACCACGACTCCTGGAACTGAGACGGCTAGATCTGAATCTCTTAGAACCGAGACACATAACTCAGAACGGGAAGCTCTAGAGGCAGGCTTGTGGAGGGAGGTTGCTCGTCAGAATGAAGAGTTCGCGCGATGGCAAGAACATCGTACTCGCGCCGCCGATACCCTCAGAGAAGTCATCGAAGCAATTAAGCGGTATCGAGAGGATCGAGAACAAGCAGTGGATAGAATTCGCCTTGAGCAAGAAACAGAGGAAGAATTTGCGCTGGCCAGAATCCGAGAAGCAGCACTCCTCGCGAGACGTGAGGTACAGCGTCTGATAGATCTCCGAGAGCGGGAATGGCAGCAAGACGACAGCTGGTTGGCTGTTGTACCGCGTCCTGCATGGCTAGCAGAGTTTTTCCGTGCTCGAGTGACCACCTTGGCCGCGGAGCTCCATGAGAACGCTGAAAGAGCTGCATCGGCCGCATTGTTAGGCACTCCAGACGTGCTTCGTCGATTGGGCATTCTAGAGCGGGACGATTGGGAGCTTGCAGTGGTAGACTACCGCGCCCGCATGAACGCTTTGCACGAAGAGTTCCGACTGACAGCGGCAGCAGCTCGACACCTCTCATGTGCTGACACCCGAACTATCGTCGAGCGGTATCTGGACAACCGATCATTGAGCTCTATTCTGCAGCCTGATCAAGAATCAGATAATGACGACTTACTGGGGGAGGACTTTGGTGCCGCGCCCCTGACTCGCATCCTATTTGGTGAGCGCCTTGGTCTTCGTCCAATATCACCTCCTCGCCCATCTAATGTTGACTCCCAGCCAATGCCCCTCCGCCTCGGAGGTCTTGGTCCGTTCCCCGACCTTCCTGAGAGAGTCGCATTCGCTCGCTTTAGAGGTCTTGGTCCCTTCTGCGACGACTCTGACGCACCTTGCCCTCATTCGTATGGACCTTATTGAACATGCTTAGGTTACTGTGACAGTCGAAACTTGGATCTTAGAGAGAGCCAAAACATACGTTGAGCTTGCATGTAGCTAGATAGTCAATAAATCGTTGTCCTCCAAACGAAAGTCTCTGATACATTCTTCTCCGTGAAGTTTGCGAATAAGATCACAATAAACACCCAGCATCAGAAATGGCACCATTCACAAACTGCTTAACATTGATGGTACATGACTAGAAGAGAAACGGCAGTTGTATGTACGAGCTCTGAACTAGGGTCTGGATCTCGTTCAGAACCAAAATTCCCAATCGCACTATCCATGTCCCGGTGCTGCGGGATTTTTTCAGTTTAAAATATTTTGCAGTTGTTCAAACAAGAGCGTGCAGGAGGAAAAGTCTTAAGTAGAAGCTCAAATAAAACAACTGGACCCAAAGGTAAAAGCAGAGCTTGTAAACCTCGATCTAACATAGCAGTTGCTGAACGACACTGCTCTGCTGCTCTACATCACCACTTTTGGGTTTCAGACTTTGGACTATCTTGTTTGCACATCTGTGCAATTCGGGGGGTTGGCTTTTCTCGACACAGTCCAAACTCTTGACTGGACTGTCATGTACATATGCGCAGGTGCAGGCCCTCATGTTTGTTACACCGCCTTTGCAGGGGTTGCGCTGAAATGCCCTGTAGCAATGCGCTGTAGCCGACTTTTGCTTAGCAGAACTCAAGGCGGTGTAACAAACATTAGGGCCTGCACCTGCGTACACTTGCTGCGAGAACAATGGGAGAATACGGTTTTTGGAGAGAGCTTCGCTTTGGTGCGACAGTGACAGTGGCTCAGGGGTGCAGCGTGGACTCGCTTCGACATGTGGCTCTTCACCCACAGACCTCGATCACCCAATAAGGACGGCAGATCTACTCCAGGGTTCGCACAATGAATGTGGAGATGCAGTTTCCGTCACAACTTTGTGCAGTGCTTCGAGCTCTGTGCGAAAGATTGAAAAGGCGCAAGAGAAGGGCAACTTTAAGGAAAGCTGGACTTTATATCCATCACGTGCTCGACACGTGCAGACTTCGTCCCGCCGCTCATCAGACGAACTCATTGCCGAGGATCCTCGTCATTCCCCGTCCATCCCCCGTCCATCCCAATTAAAGGGTGGCACTAAAAACATCATGCCTTTGAAACGTCAAATCAGCCACTCAGAGACGGGATATTCCACAGGGCTCCCCACCAAATGATTGATTGGCCCCTCCAAATTTCGCTGAGATGACGTTGCCGAGCGATCGTCCTGGTCTCTGGAGATTTTGACTGAGATGGAGCATCATGGAGGCTGTGTCAGACGGGCTGCCGAATAATTGACTGGTGCTTTCTGACAGCTTTTGGGGGGCACAGAGAGGATGCTTTGCCCTCATGGTGGTGGTGGTGGTTGCACGTGGGAAACATGGAAACATTCAGGAACTGTGGCACACTGGCACAGAGCAAGAGGAGTGTGCTCAGGGATTGGGCTGGTCGTATGGGAAAATGGGATGGACGGCAGCCAGATCGTGGGCCGCTGATACTGTCTCTGTAGAAACAGAGAGGTCTCCTTATCGCAGCCATCCCGCCCGAGGGTCCCTCGTCGGCAACATGCACGGCACGGCTAGAGGGCTTGCGAGGTTGTGGTTTTGTGAAGCTGTGTGGGATCTTTTTGCGCAAATAATCAGTGGCCTTCGTGCCCTCGAAGGCTAAAATAGGAGCTGCAGCGCGTATTTTGAGCATCTCGAGCATCTTCCCCCAGCGAACGGTTGATTTGGCGATGCGCGCGTTGAAATTGCGTTTCCCGGATCTGCAGTCGTGATTGGCCGTGGCCACCCGCCTAAAGCCCGCGCTTGCTCACTTGCGGTTTAGCGTCAGGAACCAGACGGGCTGAAATGGGGCCGCAAGGGCTGCAGGGATGTGTTCCTGCAGCGAAAACGAACAATCGGCCCAGTCCCCACTCGCCAGCCAGTCAGCCAAACGAAACGATCAGTACTGGTGACCATACTAGAGGCCCTCTTGACCTCTCCTTCGCAGCGCACCGCTCTCTCTCCTACTCTACCTCGCCGTCGCCTCCTGCCCACGGGGAGAATACCTTCATTCAATCGTTGCGGTCGTCCTTCTTTTATCGACTCCTTCGACGGTTTGCGACGGTTTGCTTCTACCCCCACTCTCACTTTCGCGATTTTCGATAGTTGTTTACGCTCCTTTCCCCCCGATACCAATACTTGACGACGCATTCCACGACCTCCTTGAATTCAGCCTGTCGATAATATCCAGATAATATCTACGGCCATCCCTCCCTTCCACGCGTTCCGCATATAACGCGCCTACTATTCACCACATAATATTCCATCCTTCACGATTTCGACGAGAGTGACGAGCTGAGGGTCAAGATGGTTCACGAGCATCTCCACCGCCGCCATGGGCGGGATGCGCAGCCTCACGACGAAAGTCCCTTCGACAAGGCCGCAAGTGCTATTGCCAATGTCTTCGGAGGAAACGACCAAGTACAACAAGCGTCGACCATCGTGTCTATTGTGTATGTCACGGCCTCGAAGACTTTTACGGGCGCTGTGGGAGGATATTCAACGTTAGGGCCTGTCGTCGCGACCACTTCGACACCATCACCTCCCGATGAGGGTGCTACAAACACAGGTCTTCTTGTTGGCAAGACTACCTCCAGCTCGAGCGGGATGCCAACAGCCATCACACCACCCAAAACGTCTGTTACACCTACCCAGTCGCTTTTGGCTGACACCAGCATCTCGTCTTCCGAGACCCCAACCAAGTCCTCAACAATATCAGCGGCCAGTGCAACGTCGAGCGCTACGACGAGTTCCAGTTCAGGGGGAATGAGCACTGCAGGGAAGGCCGGATTGGCGATCGGTATCTTGTTACTTATCGGAGCGGTTCTATCAGTTATACTATTTTGCTTCAAGAAGAGACGAGAGCGCCAGGAGAGACTGGATGATGAGAAGCATGAGTTTGGAGATATGAACCGACAAGCCAGCCAACGTACGACTGTGACGGCACCACGTCTCTCTCTCAGACCCGTCACTCAGTTCCTTCCAAACCTCGGTGAGAAGCGTCAAAGCAGGGGCAATGCTCTCAATATGGGTCGACCGATTGCCCAACAAAACGTCGACAGGCCAATGACTGCTCAGTCAAACAACCGAGAGAATCCATTTGGCAATCACGCCGAGACCATTGATGCCACCAACGCGAGAGGTCCAGAAGTTGTTCAAGGAATGGGTCCGGGAGGGGAAGTCTTGACGGGCGCCACTGCTGCAGCAGCTGTTGTCGGTCTTACTCGAGGTGCTTCTAAGCGTGGTTTTGGTCCCAGCCCAATTGATCTCACAAAGAAGGCTCCTTTTGCCGGTCCCGCCGGTCCCCCAAGCCCTGCTCCTACCGAGTTCAGCGTCTCATCGGAGTCATCTCCCACGCCAGCTCAGACCGCGTCTGGTGCTGCCATTGCTGCCGCTGGAGGACCTATCAATTCCGCTGTTCATCGTGTCCAACTTGACTTCAAGCCGTCTATGGATGATGAACTTGAGTTGCGTGCTGGTCAGCTGATCCGACTGTTGCATGAGTATGATGATGGATGGGTAAGTCGTTTGCTTCGTGTATCGAACTATATCTAACGTGTCTAGGCGCTCTGCATTCGTCTTGATCGTTCTCAGCAAGGTGTTGCCCCTCGGACATGTCTTTCAACTCGTCCTGTCAAGCCTCGCCCACAACAGAATGGTCCTCGAGGTCCCCCACCAGGCATGCGTGTTCCGCAGAAACCACGCCCAATGTCACCAGCTGGAAGACCCATGACTCCTAACGGGCAGCAACCTAGACCAATGTCCCCAAGCCAACAACGTCCGATGACGCCCAATGGCCAACATCCGCGACCAATGTCACCAAGTCAACAACGTCCCATGCAAGGTCGCCCTGCAAGCCCCTCGCAAATGCAAGGCAGACGGAACAGTCCTCCAGGCCCGAGCGCCATGAACCCTCAATACAACCCCTCTGGTTCTCCGCCTGCACCGGAATTCGCGTCTGGCTCCCCTCCCAACAACAGCCCAATCGGCCGAAAGCCAGTCCCTGGCCAAGCCATGTAAAGACATTTCGCCCTTCAGACTCGCGATAAGATTTGCTTTACTTGGTACAGACAGGGCATGGCGTAATGGGAGGTTCAGTCAACGATGCGAAACGAAACATGTACAGATCTTTCCCTTTTTATTCTCCTTTCATACCGGTATCTGGGAGGAGTGTCGAGTCGTGTAGCTATCTTCGATTCTTTGCAAACATCTGGATATATCGGATGTGCGCTTAGCTAGGCAGGGCAGGGCAGAAACACAGCGGCTGCTTCATTTCAGTAATGCAGTAATGTGTATTTTCCGCAGCACCTTGCGCTTCTTCTTTTGCCTTTTTGATACCTTTGTTGTATCTTCGTTCTGGCTGGATCTCCTGGTTGCTCTCTTTTTTCTGCTAATTGGGGAGAAGGCTGTGGTCCTTGCTTGTGGATTGAGGGGAGATTGGGAGAGAGGGGGGAAGGGGGGAGTGCGTAGCTGTGCTGTGCTTTTGTGCTGAGATGAAGGAGGGGATGGGTGCAATAAAAGTTGTGGTGAGGGAAGAGCAGAGCATGTAGATAGGCTACTGTATAGTGCGAATCAGAAGTTGAATGAAGCTGCCTGTTCCTTGTTGCACCTGTGACTTCGATGGATATCTTTTGCTCGCAAGTGCGAGGGAATATTAGGAGTGAGATCAAGACTGAATCGAGTGTACGGTACTTGGTTTAATTCTGCAAATCAAGCGGGCTCGTTAGCTGCATATAGTTGCTGCTTTTGGGGTCAGAAGCAAATACAAGTAAGCGCATTTTGCTACCCCTAGACGTCGACGGCAAAAGAAGGCATCAGGAGGGCGGCACCTACTATTCTTATACCTTACACTCCTCGCACTAGCATGGCTTTGCAAGGGCTGGGGACCGGTGCTGTGTCGTGCACATTCAAGGGGGTGTCCTGCGTCGTTTACGATGGACAAGGTCTACAATTTGTTGGTTGAGGAAGAAGAAAGCGCGGATGCTGTCTAGGGGTAGTACTCCGTCTTGCGGGTGTCGTCCCGCCAATGACAACAAGCAGCCGCGTGACAGCACATGTTAATTGATAGTGTTAGGAAGTCGACTTTATCTGTGTTTTAGAAAGGCGATGTACAGTACTATTTATGCATAGTATGAAGCACATTGTGGTATAGTTCCTTGTCCCTTAAGTTGGGGAACAACTCACACAAGGCTAGTGCTGTTATAGATATATTAGTTCACAAAGCGCGGCCTCCGCTCGGTAGTCCTCTTCAAGACGACTAGCAAGTCGAACACTAGAGCCTGATCATCCGCAGTTAAAACATTGAAAGTTTTCAAGGGCGCAAGAAATGGCGAGTGCAAAATCTGTGGACAGCGGTTGTCTGTGAGCTTGCTCTCGTCAAAGATCCCTTTATTGTCAAGGATACATTCACTGCAATTTCGTCCGCGCTTCGTCCTTTGTCTACCATTCTCTCGGTGTATAGATGATATGATATGGTGTGGTATGAACGGTCTGTCCGTCCGTCCGCCAGTCGGCCGTTCTCTTGCCAAGAGATTTGGATACAGCAGCGGGCAACAGGGGATAGGGTGTAGAGCAGACACGGCCAAGCTCACGATGTGGACGTAGCCGTACACATAGGTGCCAGTACTTATCATCTTGAATTGAGATGGGAGAGGAGTTCACATACTTGTTTCGCTTCTTGAAAACGTTCCTTCCCCGTATGTCGGAGCTCACAACTCGAGAGTGAATGTTCGAGTAATGCTGTGTGAGAAGATATTGCGCCTTACCACTTTTGGCGAATAATTTCGTCAAGACCGACCAATTCTTGCTGAGCTGTGCTTGTTCTTCGTTAGATCTCTGTTTTCGTTAAAAGGCAGGATGAGTCTATCAGCTGCGGATTGCCGTCAGATGGTAGGAGTTCAAACAATGTTGAGGTGAACGAGACTTGTTTAGATTGAGGAATGCCTGCTAAGTGGTAATTTTTCGCTATCTTCCTAAGAATACTCATGTCTCTCCATGACGACAACGGTCGATGGCGGCGGAGTTAAGGGAGTAGCGGGCAAGAATGATCTTTGTGACAACAAGGAAGTTCCTGACAGCAACCTAGTTAATGACAGTAACATTTATCCGGTCTACTAGGAACATTCTTCTAGAGTCGACTACTAGAATACAGCTCGTCATTATAGAGTTTCAATACTGAGCAAACAGTGCCATATAGTGCTAGAGCAATTGTAGCAGTTGCATGGACGATCACTACTTTATTGCGGTATCGGTTGTCGACGTTGAATGTAATGCTAACTCTAATTATAACCGGGGTTGTTCCGTTCTATGTATTTTCTGTTCTGAAATAAATCCCATGTTCTTGTTCTTCGTAACGATTCTTAAAACTATGACACAATAAAGTTTGATAGACAGCCCAAAATTTCTTTTTGGATCTTTCTACCAACTTCGTAATCCACACACTAAATCAAGAATATTTTTAGATCGGTAAAAAGAGTTCAATCTCCCTTAAAAAAAAGTCGATCAAGACAGGCTCGAGGCCTTGGAAAGGAAAAGGTGAGGATAAGCAAATCGTGGTGGCCAACGTTGACTATTGCCCACGCATGCCACTGGACGGAAAGGGGGATCACGTGTCACCCTTCTTCAACCAATCAACTCGAGCAACGTGCAGAAGAGCACAGAGACTATTATCTAAGCGGTTTCGGAGTCGAAGTGATGTTTATTCCTCCTCGCATAGTTTCCAGACACTACTGGTCCTGATCTGCGCATCTTTAAGTAGTGGGTTGGACCGTGTATTGCGGCATGGCACGGGAGAATGACGAATCCTCTGCACACTTGGATTCCCCACATGAGCATTAGAAACGCAAATCCCCATCCAAATAGTTCTTAAATTATTTCTATTACAATTCATTGCTAGACTGGGTCGAGATTTGAACGATGGCTGAAGATGGTTGTGTAAGGTCGGTGGCTATAATTGGTGCGGGAGCAGCTGGTAAGTCTCCCTTTCTTGCTCGATCAGGAGAGGTTGGTAGTGTTCATGTTTGTATCATAGGCGCCATAACTGCAGCCGCATTTGCGGCAGAGGAGTATTTTGAGAGGATACAGGTTTTTGAGAGGAGAGAGAGTGCTGGTGGGACTTGGTATTTCGAGTCTTCTTCTTTGTACGACGTCACCTGATTGATGTACAGGATATACGACTCCTCACCTCCTTCTAAGTTGCCACTCAAACCCGGAAGTTTACCACCAGAGTTGGATCCCTCGCTTCCTGTACCAAATAATCTCCCTGAGATTACGTCCCCGAACGAGCAGGAAAGGTTTACTCAAACTCCGATCTACTCTTCCCTCACGTGAGCCATTCTGTTGTCCTCCTCCCAGGATTCTCACTAAAACCAAAACAGGACAAACGTCCCAGCAATCGCAATGCCCTTCTCTGACCTCCCCTTCGCCTACGGCCCATTCGTGCCCCACCACATCCCGAAACAATACATCGAATCCTACTTCGCCTATCACAAAATAGACTCCCTCCTCAGCCTCAACACGACTATTGAAGATGTCTCTCTCATCAGTCCCCCAAACAGTGCAAAAGAAAAGTGGAAACTAACGCTAAGAAAACACGACCCGGTTCGTCAAGTAGATGTATGGTGGGAAGACGCCTTCGACGCTGTAGTGTTGGCGAATGGACATTACTCCGTTCCCTTCGTATGCCTGCCATGCCCTCCCCTCCCGTCCTCCTTTCCATCTAACCAGCCTTAACCCCCATGTGACAGATCCCCGAAGTCACCGGCCTCGCCGCCTACATGAAGCTCTTCCCGGGCAGGATCCAGCACTCCAAAACCTACCGCACGCCGCTCTTATACACAAACAAGAAAGTGCTAATAATCGGCAACTCCGCCTCAGCAAAGGACCTCTCAATGGACCTCCTCTCCACAGTCGCGCACCCGCTCTACCTCTCGCGACGCTCTGCGTCCCGCTGGGACGGGCCTTCGCCCCCTCGTGGCATAATATGGAAACCGGTAGTCAAGGAATACCGCATGGATGGACGGATTGTGTTTGATGACGAGAGTTACGTAGATGGTGTTGATACGGTGATTTATTGTACCGGCTACCTCCCCTCCTTCCCCTTCTGGGACGCAAAGAACAACGGCCGCGAGATCTGGGATTACAAGAAAAACAAGCTTGCGAAGACATACCTGCATACCTTTTTCCACGACTTCAAAACGCTGGGGATTGTAGGCATGCCGAGGGTGCTTACGTTTAGGAGTTTTGAGTACCAGGCGATTGCATTGGCTAGGTTGTGGTCAGGGAGACAAACGAAAGCTTTGCCAGGTTTGGAAGTGCAGGAGGGGTGGGAGGAAGAAAGGGAGATTTTGGGGAAGAGGCAAGGCAAGAAGTTCCATGATATTGAGTGGGGGACTGGAGAGACGTTGGGCTGGTTAGGAGAGTTGTATGAGATTGCGGGCTTGGGAAAGCTGACGGGTGAGGGGAGAACGCCGCCGGTGATAGGGGAGGAGGTTAGGTGGGCAATTGAGAATTTGCGGAAATATCCTGAGCCTGGAAAGGATAAAGATGAGAAGAGGAAAGGGAAGGTGGAGGGAGAGAGTGTCTCTAGAGAAGATAGGTTGGAAGGTGGAGATGCAGAGCAATGGGTGCTTGTCGGCAGGAGGGCAGAGAAAGACTTGCTCTCATTCATATAGGACAAACTATTATTTCACTAGGAGAGCCAGAATGAAGAGTGCTTGAGACGTATCATAGACTAATGTTCTGAATGAGGAAATAGGAGTTTGACTTACCTTCCTGGAAACAGGAGTGAGCTAGGGTGATACGGTCAAAGTACCAGGAGGCGCGGTTCTGTTGATGTTGAAGTTCGAGTCGTTGGCAGGCGGGTATCCATTCGGCGCAGATAGAGACTGTTCTTTCTGAATTTACTTGAACTTGATCAATGGAATCCGCTTCGTCAAGGCCTTGCGGATACGACATGGTGGGAGATCTTCTTTTAGAAAACAGGCAGAGGAAGGGCCGCAAAACAAAGATGATCTCTGGGATCAAGAAGACACTGAAAGGGGGCAAAGGATAATATAAATGGGAGTCCATAATCAGTGGGGGAATGCCTCAAAGTGGAATAGAGCGGGGAGGCTTTAGAAGATCAGTGCTGATTCGAATCTGTGAAGAGCCCGGTTCATGCTGGCTTATCCTGATTTGGGGATAACTGCACGTTAGAAGGAACGAGGATTTGTAAGAAGAGCAAGCTTGGGAACGGAAAGTTTGTTTTACCGCGCGATCTTTCGTCAACAAGTTCAGGAGCCACGGGTCTAGGACGAACTCTCTGTGGATCGTCAGATCTATCTCTTCGTAGTTGTTCTCCAAGGCTGATCGAAGTCTCACAGCTCAAGAGATGCCCTCGAGTCCAGAGACACAGCAGGTGCAGTCGAGGTGCAGCACCCAACGGCATGAGGTCAAAGCATTGCAATCCCAGATTCCCATGGGCCCGGGTGGTGTCCTGCAAGGACGTCAGGCTGCGAGAAACAAACTCCATTGAATTTGTGTAAACTCTCTCAGTAGAAGAATCCACTAGCCAACCGCCCATCCCAAAAATTCGATTTTTGAATTATACCTTCATTATAATTGCAAATTCTATTACGTATTAATACTTTATAGTATTTTTGATATCCTGACGGCTATATATATTTCAAACTAGTAGTACGGCTAGAATTGCTTATAAGGTAATGATTTTGTTATTTTTGCCCTGCTTTTAAATCCCCCTCCCCTCACCAGAGCCTTGCTAGAGGCAATTACGAGCCTACACCCCATAAGTCCGTGGATTACAGGCATTTAAGCGAGGCTTTCTAGGCCTCTCGAAAACAAAGTTAGTCACTTTACGTGAAATTAATTAAATAACGACACATTCCTTTTCCTTTAAACTAAATCTATTTAGTAGGAAAGAAACTAAATAATACTATTATTATTTAATTTAAATATTTATCGCATTGCGCAAAAATTTCGATTATTCCTTTAGTGGTTATTTATTAGCGAAATGCCCTATAATCCACAGACTTATGGGCTGTAGGCTCGTTACTTCTTATACTCCTATTAGAACACCAAAATTTTGTGATTTTTTTAAAGTACTAGGAAACTGCTAAAAACTTCCTGAATTACTATACCAAGGTCGTTAATCACGAATATCTACTCAAAATTTCGGTTTTATCGTTATTGTAGTGAAAAGGGGTAAGCGGTTAGGGGGTTTGGGCAGTTGGCGAGTGGATTCTTTTATCTTACAAGCAATTCTAACTGCACTATAAGGTGAAAATAAATATACTGTCATTAGGATATCGAAAATACTATAAAGGATTGATACGTAATAGGATTTGTAATGATAATGAAGGTATGATCAAAAATCGAATTTCTTGGGGTAGGCGGTTGGGGGGTATGGACGGTTGGCTAGTGAATTCTTCTAGCTCTGCATCGGCACTTCTACCACACGAGACTTTACCAACGTTGAGGTGGGCTAATTCTCCTTGGGAGAAAGGCAATTGCAGACTCTCCAGTGGAAGCATTGCTGGTCGAGAAGATTGCTGATGAAGAAGACGGCAGAGTTGTTGTCATGATGCTCCCCTGTGGCGTCGCTGAGGAACAAGGTACTGTACATTTACTTCCTGGGACTCCTGAACTATGTTCTGAAAATCGCATCGCGACTGCTGGTTCTTGTGACCTGTCATCAGGGGGATCGCGGAGGAGCGATTTCCTCCAGGCGGGACGAAAATGAAAACATGACTTCTCCTTTTCACGGAAATCTCCCAGCGGTTTCTTTTTTTCACCAGCCGTGAAGAAATCTTTCAGTCCTGGATTCTTGCATTGTGGAATCGGTCATTACTGCGTCTTTCTTCGCATTCATGCCAGCATCTGTCCCACTCTTCACCTCCTCCCAGCATCACTCTTCCCACCACGCGCGACATTGCGTCCTTCCCCAGTCCCGAGAAGCTCGCCTCAGCATTCGCTCTAAGCTACCCCCCTGAGAGCTTCCTACAGACACCCTCCCACTTTCGTTACATACACCCCTCCTACCTCTTCCTCCAAGCGTTGCTCAAAGTCTCCATGATCATCACAGGCTCACAACATTATGCTGTAAGTCTTCTCCAGAGTCTGTTGAATCTACTACTATCTACGTTCCATTTCGTACTCTTTCATACCCGACTAAACACGCCTACACCTTCTGCATATCTCCAGGCGCTTCAATGTAAACATGCTCTGCCTCCCTCGCCACCGTTTCCCTCCTCTTCCCATCCCTCTTCTCCAGAAACTGCAACAACACACTCAAAGCAATCAAAACCACACAAACCACACTCACCCATATAAACCCCGGTCTAAACCTCGGCGCTTCAGCTGTCCTCCAAACAGCATCAGAAACCCAGATCTGGTTCACATAACTTGCAATATTACTGAACGCCGTCAAGAACCCCCTCATCTCATGACCATGCGGCATCAAGTCCGGGAACCACGAGTAATAAATCCCCGGCACACCAGCGGACATGAAAGAGATGTAGTAGGCGAAGAAGAGAAGACCTTGCGGTACGCTCCAGATCGCAATGATGACTGAGCCTAAAAGTGTTCCTGCTTGCATCACTGTGATAGCTTGCCATCGTCGGCCATTGAGCAGTGGAGAGTCGGAGAGCATGCCAGCTGCGATTTGAACGATGATTCCAACTGCTGACTGACCAGTAGGCCAGACATTTATTTGATAGGCGGAATGATGTGTTGACTTAAGATAAAGAGCGAAAGCCGGCTGCGCGGATGGAAAGCTACTCTGCACGCAGAAGTATCCAAACGGCAGCAGCCAAAACTGCCACTGACGCATAATCCGGAAGATCTTCGTCTTGTCTCATGCCGATGCACCAAGGGGTTTGTAGCCGTCGCGCAACAGACGTTTCTGTGCGAGTTCGGCTTCTGCTGGGGAAAGATAGAAGGCTCGCGTGTTTTCTGGGAAGTCGGGATTGAAGAAATAGCCAATCACACCGACGGGCAGAGATATGATACCACAGATTATGTAGAGCCATTGCCAGCCTTCGCGGCCTCCAACGCTGTTGAGGTTGCGGTATGCGGCGGCTTGGAGGTAGCCGCTGAACATACCGGCCATGGTGGCGGTGGAGTAGAAGAGAGTAACTCGTTTACCCCCTCGTTTTTCGTGTCTTATGCTGTCAGCTTGTTCAATATGGGAAAATGGATAGACTTACACCAGGAACTGATCACATAGATGATGTCCGGGAAGAATGCTCCCTCGCATAGCTCGATCAGAAATCTCATAGCATAAAGCTGTGGTACAGTCTTTACTGACGCACAGCAGAATGTGAAGACCGCCCACAGAATCTCCAAGCTAGACACCAGGATACTTGGTCGGATTTTAGTGGCCAATATCACAGCTGGTAATTGTCCAACAACATAGCCCGCGGTAAACACGTTGCTCAAGTACGTCAGTTGGCTGCCCCCCATGTGTAATGCTTGTTTCATTCCGGACACATAGGCATTGTTGATATTTTGTTGATCTAGATTCTTGCAGAAGTAACCAAGGCATGTGTAGGTGAGAAGGAAGAAGTCCAATTTCAACAAGAATTTCTTTTCGATGGCCGGCTTGTCAGGATCATCCCATATGTATCTTTGAAAGGAGCGCCAAGTTCGATGGGCTTTCGCTTTGAACTCAGGTTGCTCCCATGGCTTTGGAGAATTGCTTGAATCGTCAGAACCATCTCGCACTGCTTCACTGAAAGATGGGCGCTTCTCGCCTTCACACAAGTTGGACAAGTTCCAGGAATGGGGAGTTTCTCCCATGGCTGCTTTGGCTCTTGCTGAGCTTTAGATTGTTCTGTCCGGTCGAAATGAAATGTAATTTATTGCTTCATTGAATTCCTCAGCTAGACAGACTTATATAGTGTGCTTTGTATCTGCCATACTGCGCCATCGAGGCAGCTTTGTTACCATACTCCTGCATTCAACGATTGTACCCGCAGAGATCCGCAGACATGCCGAGCAGTTTCCGGGCCGCGCCGGTGGATTGATGAAAAGCAGATGAGAAGGGCAAAGCTTAGCATCATAAGAACTACTTGGAAAGAAGAGTGGGTGGTTGATGGTACCCTCCGACCAAAGAGGTTGGGATCGCATTGGATAGTATGCACCACACCCACTGCACCCCACCTCTCTGTTCTGCCCCCTGAACTTTGATTCGCATACGAAGCACCTTGCAGGAGAAGCTTGTATCCTTTTCCAAGTGGTGGATCTCGCTACACTGTAGAAACGAAAACTTCGAAGATGGCATGATGCGGGGTCGACATGACGCGAAATATACAGAGCTACGTCTAGATAAGCAAGACCGAACTTTGAAAGAATGATTGAGAAGCTACTTTGTGACGTAAAGACAGATGAGCAATAGTCGGCGGTGGTAATAAGATGAGGGTTCTGAGAGGGAAAAGGGTCGGAAACTGCTGTGGAATTGAGGTCATAAGGGCTTTTCAAGGATGGGGCGTAAGTAGACTTTCGAACTCGAAGGCATAACTCCAGGAACTCAAGTACATACAGTTTAAACACTCGAATACATAAATCAACATAAATCTCATCTGTTATGCCCGAATGACCGACTGTGATTTTCCAGGTGCAGCTAATTCCTGCGAACGAGCTCGCTTTCAAGACGCATGCTCAGATGCTCGACCACTTCCATCCTAACGTCGAGTGCCTCGACTATTTGTGGCAGCCAAATGCCATGTCAGTTCATTTGAGGTGTGGTATTTTTGAACTGTCGTCCCCTGTGATTGATAGGAGGCGATCAAGCGGTTTCTGGCCTCGAGATGGGCTGGATCAACGCCCTTCGTGTCCAGATCTGGGAGTTTTCGATGATGGGGGTACTGGACCTCATCTAGCTGGATCCACAGAGTTCAGAGTGGGTATTTCTGCGGCCAACACAGACGATGGCTTTCACAGTTGTAACAAACCAAGAGATCTACCAGACCGGTACATTCGGCTCTGACATGATCTTTTGGTGCGCAGCGGATGTGAGATATGAGGGGCATCGCGATCTTTGGGGCTTGGGTCTCCAAACATCGTGTATATGGGTATATCTGATCTCTGGTATATCTCCTTACGATTATCCCTCACCCAATCCTCTGCAAAGGGACACCTTCTCCACTCGGCCGTGCCAAACTTCGACGAGGGTGGTCTACGTCACCCCCTTCTTCATATGAATGCATCTGTCTTGTCGAATCGCCTGAAGGTCGAAGTCCCTGCATGCTGAATCTCGTTCTCAGTATCCCCAGGCTATCTGGTGCTAAAACTGATCCGCCTGTCAGGATTTGGAACTCGTGGCTTTCCACATCTTTGCTAGGAAAGTTGAGCATATAGACGCCGAAAAATATGATCAGAAATCCGCAGAGAAGGCGACCGGTTTCTATGGGATTGGTGATATTGAATCCTTGGAATAAAACGAAGGAGGCTGTAAGGACGGCGGTGGTGAATGTAACGTAATATATCGGGCTCACACTGTATGGAGGTATTAGCTCAGATCTGCACAAGCTGGGGTCATTATCATACATCGATTGTGGGAAGGTGTTCAATGCTTTATTAAAGTAGTTCATCTGTACCACGATGCAACTAATTGCAACAACCGCAAATAGATATGTCGATGGACGGCCGAATTGATTTGCTCCAGCAAAGGTCAGCTTCAGAGCAATTCCGAAAGCTTTCAAGGCCATGACCGATACTGCTCCTGTTGCAGCACAGATTGATAGGTAGTATAGAGGATTCGTGGTGCCGTATTTGGGGGCGACGGAGTATATCATCATCACGGAGAAGACCGCTGTGATGAGGCAGAAGAGCACAAATTCTAATAACCAATCAATAACTCCCTTCTATTGTGCTCATACGTATACGCACCTGGCTGCATAGCATAATCCAGAATTTCATCCACAGTCTGAATATCCTTATCCGCCGGCGCATTGGCAACAATCAACACCGAGCCCATGATGCACAACGCACAGCCTAGCTTCCCCAGTTGTCCCAATCTCTCCTTCAGGAAGTATGCACCCAATATGGTTCCTGTCAGCACGCTCAGCGCTCCCAGAGGAGTGACCAGGACAGCTGGCGCAAAGGCATATGCTGCAAAGTTGAACATCTCTCCTGTCACCAGCATGGTCATGCCTGTCCACCATAGGGGGTTCTTCATGTATTCGTGTCCGTCCCCTTTGAAGCCATGCCGTTCGCTGGCATCTCGAAGCCCGATTTTTGTGGTCACGTAGCTGGAGCCGATGAGTCCAGAGCCAGCTATGGCGAGGAGGACACCGATATATTCATCTCGCATCGTGTAGGGTTTGGGTTGGATCGAGGGTCGTCTGGGTCTCCGTGAAATTGGTAGCGGTTTGGACGGTGTTCAGTAGGAGGTATTTTAATGGGGGTTCTCTTTCGACAATGCAAACTCGATTGACCGTCGTGTACTTCGGATGAGGACTAGTTTCGGGGATTTAATGAGCGTTCTCTAGGAGTTGTCGAGGACGGTTTGAAGAAAGCCCCTGAAACGTGGTGCTCGGTGGCACGGTGCAGATCTCGTGATGGGGTGATTACGCCTAATTTTAGCAACTTCGGGGGCGGGCCGTAGCATTACTCGTTCGGCCGGGCTCACCTGGTTCTCGCTTAGCACGCTTACCAGGTGAGGGAGGGCAATACGCAAAAACCAGCAATACGCAAATCACCGCAAAATTTTGTATGGGGAAATTTGACACCCCCCGCAACTACGGATTTTTGGCTCTAAATTTTAGAGGGGAGAAGTTTTAGTATTAAGAAACTATTTCTACTTCTTAACGAGTTATTAATTACGTGCGGTTGCTTCCAAAATCATGCGCGAATAATTGATTTTTGGTGGGGTTTTACATTTGTGTATTGCTGGTTTTTGCGTATTGCCCTCCCTCACCTGGTAAGCGTGCTAAGCGAGAACCAGGTGAGCCCGGCCGAACGAGTAGCGGGTCCAGCGAAGAGCTTGATTTCATCGGAAACGCTTTCACAAGAGGACCCTACATAAGGGCAACAAAGTCATGAGAATCAAGTGCATTTGCTGCGACTTCAAGGCCATTGTCTCAATAACACACGATCTGCCTTTACTCTGAATCTCTTTAGGCTCTCTGCTGTCAGTGACAGTGCTCGGTCGGAACACAGCGGCTAGTCGAGCTTTTTGTCCAGTGAATCGATTTTTTTGGTAAACTTGTTCGACAGCTGTCGTCCCATCAGCCCAGGCTCACTCATCTCTTTTGCTTAGCCAGAGCTATGAGCTCGATAGGTACAAGTGAATTACAATACAGAGTCTCAGGTAATACCAAGAGATGTAGAAGCTTATTTCCGAACTTGAATTTTCGACCTCGAATAGAGGTAGTGGGACTATCGAAGCACCGAGTATCGACAATTGCAGTACAAAAAAAATTCAGTACATTTACCGAACCAAACGCCCCGGAATACTCAAAACCTATACCGCAGTAATATACATCATCAACAAAAGTAGCTGAGATTTAAAAGTGCTCAGTCGTTGCTGACTCGACTACCGCGATTTTGCATGACCCATTTCTTGCGAACGAGCTCGCTCTGAAGACGCATGCTTGGATGCTCGACAATCTCCTCCATACTAATATCAACACCTATCTCTGCTCCATAGCACTCTGCAAGATATGCAGCACCAATAAGACTTCCCCAAATCTCAAAGAAAGGAGTGTCGTTCGTCGTTGATTCAGAAAGGCCAGAGCTGGGCGCCAGGACTTTGTTCCAGACCTTTCGTACGGCAGACTCAACACGTGCCCCAGAATCATCGGAAAGAGTCGTCGATGCTTCACAAAGATCATTTGGGCTTTCTAATGAGACTGTACCAGCTTCAATCTGGGGTTGTGAAAGCAATGGCAATGTGGCGCTGATGTTCTTGCGAATGTCGGTGATATACGTGACCAACCTCTCCGCTGCCTGTTCAACGATGCTGGTGGAGATCTTGTCTGTATTGAACAGGAACGAAATCGACATTTCGGTGCCATCAGATCCTGAAGGCTGTGCATCAACGATTAGATCCGCCAAGTCGGACGGTGGGTTCGTAGCCGTCAGTTCGCACTCGACCCCACCAAACGAGAAAGCGCCCGACTCCACAGCTATATGCTGGCATTGAACAATTGTACTGCATCTCGTCCATCGTGGCCATTCGGTGCAATTCCTGACGATTTTCTCCAATGAGTAGTTCTCGTAAGGCATAGCTTCAAGATTTTGGTCACGGACTTGCTCGAGCAACTCCAAAGTCGTGCTGGCTCGGTGCTGGACTCGGATGAGAGTGATATTGATACATGGGCCAACCACCGTATCTATGCTGGGCATTGGGAGGTTGCGTCCAGCAACCAGGTAGCCGAATACGACGTCCCTTGTTCCTGTCATTTCTGCCAAGACGACCGACCAAGCAGCTTTGAGGACAATAGAAAATGTAATCCCGTGCTCCGGAAAACTGGTGTGTAGAATCTGTCGCTTTATTACTTCGTTCACTGGCTGGATACGTGATGGTTTGACTTGATTTATCGCAAGTGTTGTCATCGTAGAACCTGAAAGTAGATTTCGGTAAAATTCTACCGCACCAGTGTCGTGAATTTCGCCGGCGTGGTATGTGAAGTCCGAGAATTGTGGCAGTGCAGAAGAACCCCCCATCTTTTCGTATGCAATAGCAAGATCTTCAATCGTTCGAGGAAACGACATGCCATCGAATTGAGCATGGTTGATGCGTATCGTCAGTCGGAAGCCGTACGCGCCGCCGTCGAAGATCATGAAACGCAAGAATGACCTTCCGAAATGGGCGACTTCCGTGCTGTCTGCTTTTATGATAGCGGAGATGAACTCGTCGATCTCACTCCCGCATTTGTATTGTTTGACCTGTACAGCGAGTGAACGTAGTATCACTTGCATTAGCTGTTGTTCATAGGGAATGAAGACGGTGCGCAGAATCTGATGCTGTGAAACAAGAGCTCGACACGCAGCCTCAAGTCGATTTGCATCCAAAGTTTCCCGGAACTGCAATGTGATGTAGTTTGTCTTTGAATTTTGTTCCATTAATCCAGCAGCAACAAACAAGCTTTGCATATAAGTCGCCTCCAGTATATCTTCAACCTCGGATTCATCGCCGGCGATTCTTCGTTTGATGACTTCACGAAGAAGCCCTTCTCTGGCCAAGTCCGTCAGGGATGAGAGCCGTGTATGTTCGGATGGTTGTGTCGTGGGCGAAAGCTGCAAGATTTCCGCCATCTGTGATAAAGTCGGATGCTTGAATATCTCTGCCACGGACAATATCAAGCCTTGAGACCGGCACGCTGCGACTAACTTGATCGTATTGATCGAATCTCCGCCCAATTGTAGGAATTTACTGTCAGCACTAATCTGTTCGATATCAATATCCAAGACTTCGGCCCACAGCTCCTGTAAATTCTTTTCCAGCGGTGTAGCTGGTTCACGCCGCACAATATTTGATAGACTGTAGAATGCAAGCTGTTCAACTGACAATCCAGATGCCTTTTCACGCAATCTTAGCCGATCAACCTTGCCAGATGTTGTAGACGGAACTGCACCCAGTGGCAAATACGCCGAAGGAATCATGTATGATGGTAGAACCTCGGAGAGTTGTGCCGCCAGATTTGAAAGCAGAGGTAGAAATGCCTCTGTTACCGCTTGATTGGCAGCACCGAATTCGTTATCTTGAACAATATCAGGCCCCAAGCATACAAATGCCACCAATGTTGCGTGACCTTTGCCTTTCTTCGCATGAATTTCAACAAGTTCAACCACAACTCCCTTCGCCGACGGGATAAATCGTCGAATATGATATTCAATCTCACCAAGCTCGACTCTCTGACCGCGCAATTTCACCTGAGTATCTTTCCGACCCATAAATATCAGGGTACCGTCGTCATGAAAGCGGGCAAGATCACCAGTCTTGTACATGCGCTGATCATTATCTACCTCGAACTGATGACGCCAAGCCGGAGGTTTGATGAAGGCAGCTGCTGTCTTTTCTGGGTCATTCAAATATCCACGGGCCACTATTGG
The DNA here is from genome assembly GCF_002865645.1 of Hyaloscypha bicolor E. Taxonomy (NCBI): domain Eukaryota; kingdom Fungi; phylum Ascomycota; class Leotiomycetes; order Helotiales; family Hyaloscyphaceae; genus Hyaloscypha; species Hyaloscypha bicolor. The sequence goes on along the minus strand of NW_020194685.1, from coordinate 1,918,723 downwards.
CCCTTCAATTATTAACTCCCCCACAGCGCCGAGTGGTGCAAGAGTATGCTGGTTGGAGGGATCCACGATCCAGAATCTGGCTGCCAGAGCACTGCCGACATTCCTTGGGTGAATATCAGGCGTCATGGACGGAAATGTGGCGGCAATAGTCGAACATTCTGTTTGACCATATCCTTGCACAATTTGAACGTGGGGACACCATTTCTCGATGTCTGCTGTGGACATTGCCTCAGACCCGAAAACTAGAGTTTTGACTGATGGGATAGCCTGGGGAGGTATTAATCGTGCAAAGGTCGGACTCATAAACATGAAGTTGATGTTCATCTCTTTAACAACTCCTGGAAGATTTGCTCGCGCCTCATTTGGCACGATGCAAAGACAGCCACCGTGTAGGAGAGTTGAGAAGATCTCCGCAACGGCAGCGCCAAAACTATAAGAAGCTAATTGTAGATTGCGCATAGATGGGCCAAAGAAAGCCTGCTTTGCGTGATGAGGTACACTGGAGCCAAATGCCCTGTGCTCAATCACCACGCCTTTTGGAAGTCCAGTAGATCCACTCGTGAAAATGATGTAGAGAGCACTGGAAAGAGTCGTGCGTCCAGAAATTGTCTCGATTGGTTTTGGGAGCAGGTCTACGGAAGAGTCAATGACTACGACCTTGCTGTGAGACTTTGAGAGCCATTCTTTTTGGTCGGGAGAGCATAGAACCACTGTAGCATCTATCGCTCTCATTATTGATTCCAAACGGGCCCGAGGATGCATTGTCTCCAAAGGTACAATCGCCCCGCCAGCTTTTACAACAGCCAGCATAGCCACCACAGCCCACCTTGATTTCTGGAATAAAAGGGGCACTTTTGTTTCAGCCCCAACGCCGATGTTGATGAGAAGTTTGGCGAGACTGTCCACAGCATCGTTGAGCTCCTCGTAGGTAAAATTGCCATCCCAACTGTTGATTGCGCTTCTTCCAACATTCTGGTGGGCACTTATTTCGAACATCTCATCCAAGCATAATTGAGTGGAGGGAATGGGGTTTCCAAACCAACGTTCCAACTCAATCCGATCATTGGGACTGATCAAATCGAGTTCTTTCACCAGGTGTGATTTTGTGGCGTGGCATATCTGTTGTATCAGATAGTCGAGTTGATCGAGAACTCTCCGCATCTGGGTCTCACTGATCGATTTCGAATCAAAGCCAGCATGTACCTCAATTTCTCTCTTGCCGTTTGTGTCAATGAGAGTACACTGAATGGCCAGAGCATAAGAGCGAAGATTGTCGAAAAGGTCTCCAGCAGCGGTCATCTGAGCCGGGCATATAGAGTTGACATCATTGGCAGGTGGTGGCTGAACGATGAGAAGGTTTTGAAATTGACAAGCCGCGTGGGCACTCTCACTAAGATGCTGTATTTTTTGTAGACCGAGAGTCTCGAAGGGAATAATTTCCGTCGAATGGTTTTGTACCTGACGGAGAAGCTCTGTAACAGGTTTTTGGAAGTCGATGGCCAGCCTGACTGGTACGGTATTGATTGTAGGCCCAGCGATTTTCTCAATTCCAGGAATTGAAGCGGTGCGACCAGCTAGGATCGCTCCGAACACAACGTCTTGTGAGTCCGTATACTTGCTGATCAAAAGTGTCCAGGCAGCGCGAACGATAGTCGAAATGGTGAAATCAGCACTTGCATCCTGGACACTAGGTACATTGATAATGTGGTGCAAAGAAGCATCTGGCTGAGGTTCATCAGTCGTTGGTGCAGACGGTGGAAAGTCTGAAGGCACTGCGTCCTGTAGAGCTGACCGCCAATAGTCCTCGGCTGCTTGGCGAACATTGCTCTTGATGAGGTGTTTGATATATTTATCGAACCCTACAAGCTTCGTGGGCTTTTGATTGTTGTAGGCCTCGGTTAGAAACTTTGAAATAAGAGACATTGACCAAGCATCATACAAAGCATGATGTAGCGTCCAAGCAAAATAACGAGTTCCGGAAGCCGCATCTTGGATTATTGAATAGCGTGTCAATTGCGTACCAAAGCGCATGGAAGGTGCGCTGCCTCGATCGAGAAAGGCATCTAAAGAATCTTCAAAATGCCAGACAGCCGTTTCCTTGACGACCACTTGTAAAAACCCTGTCGGCGTACCGCGGGTAGTCGTTGGACCTTGGACTATCCGAGTACGAAGTATCGGGTTGGATTTGATAGTGATATCCCATGCAGCCTTGAAACGCTCAATGTCTACAGTAAGTGGCAATGGGATTACTGATTGGGCAACATAAGCGCCAGGGGTCCTGATTGACATAGCCATCAGACCTTCTTGAAGAGCCGTGCAAGGGTAAATGTCCTCCAGAGAGTCTTCCGTGATTCCACACTCAGCCGCAGCATGAAGGCGGATTTGTTGTGCTGAGCTAGGCTCTCCAATGAGAGAAAATGGTTCGATATCGTCAGATGGCCCATCGTGTGTGGTGACTGCAAACAAAGCCATGTCACATAGCTTTGGATTTTGGAAAATGTCGGCGGCAGATAATGAGATCCCTTTTGAGCGGAGAACCGCAACAAGCGATATGGCCAGAACTGAGTCCCCACCAAGCTTGAAAAAGTTATCTTTTGCGCCAATCTGTTCTATCTCAAGGCCAATAATGGAGGCCCATGTGGTTTGGAGTTCCCTTTCCATCGCTGTTGAAGGCTCGACTCTGCTCTCCTCGTTGAAAATCTTATAAGCATCTAGCTGTGCAGCAGATAGGCCAGAGACAAATCGCTTGAGTCTTCCTTGATCAGTCTTACCAGAAACTGCAGAAGGTATGCGTCGGATCGGTATGTACGCCGAAGGCATCATGTGCGCCAGCATGACCGTTGATAGACTGTCCTCGACCTCCGAGAGCATCGCAGCGAGGTTTTTTGTCAATATTCTGTCCACATCGAACAGCTCTTGGTCGGAAATATTTAGGTGGTCTGATTTATCGCCCTCAACTGGTAGGAAAGCGACAAGCAATGTTTTGCGCTCAACATGGACCAGCTCTGCGACAATCCTACCAACATCTGGAAGGGCTCGTTGAAGGTGATATTCGACTTCACCAAGCTGAATACGTAGACCGCGGAGTTTGATCTGTGTATCTTTGCGGCCAAGAAAATTGATTGTGCCGTCAGAATTGTAACGAACCAAATCACCTGTAAGTTTCGTGAGTTAGTATCATCAGTGCGGGAATGCTGGAAATCATCATCCGTGCTCTTTCAGGTTGAAAACCCCTGAATTCGAACCCAGACAAATGACTTACCAGTCTTGTACATTCGACTCGGTGATCGATGCTTTGGGAGCCAGACAGGATCAGAGATGAAAGACGTAGCAGTTTTCATTGGATCATGCAAGTACTCGCGGGCCAGTATTGCTCCGTCAATCAGCAATTCGCCAATCGCGCCGACCGGAAGAAGAATATCATGATCAGACGAATCCACAATCCAGAAGTTCGAAGCAAAAGGCAGGCCGATGTTGTTGGGATGTGTGCTCTCCGTGATTCCAGCAAAACGGCTAGCTACTACAGATGTCTCAGTCGGCCCATACATATGGAAAAGCTCTGCGTGCCCCTTCCAACGAGGAATGTCATCCCGTGACAAGGCTTCCCCACCAGTCAACAAGGTTTTGAGAGTTGGCACGCTGTTAGGTTCAATTAATCTTGCCGTTGAGGGAGTTAAAGCCGCCCAATTGATCGCCATGGCGGCTACCGTGCCTGCTATGTCATCCAATCGATTCTGTTCTGAGGGGATGCACACACAGCCTCCAGCTGAAAGAGCTGTGAAGATTTCCAATATAGAGGCGTCGAAGCTGTATGACGCGAATTGAAGTGCTCTTGTGTTTGAATCGACTAACTCCTTTGCATATGCAGTGGAGCTAGAACAGTACGCTTGGTGAGTGATTACCACCCCCTTGGGAGTTCCCGTCGTACCGGATGTGAAGATGATATACAAAGCGTCTTGTGTGCTCCTAGGATGGCGGTAAATGAGATCTGTAGGCATTGCTTGCTCGAGTAGACTGTCGTTCACCACAATGACGTTGTCAGACAGTGGCTGGAGCAGCGAGTGATACTGCTCTGAACACAGAACGGTCTTGGATTGGGTCTGGCTTAGGATGCTCTTAAGCCGATTGACTGGCTGTGACGGTTCCATAGGGACAAAAGCGCCACCAGATTTTGCGACAGCAAGCATAGTGACGACAACCCATTTTGACTTCGCGAAGCACAATGGGACAAGCACCTCAGGAGCAATACCAATATTCACGAGGAGACACGCCAGGGCTGTCGAGTGGCGGTCCAGATCAGAGTACGTGAGTTGGCCATCCCATGCATCAATAGCTGTAGCTTCAGGAAACAATAAAACAGACTCCTGAAAGATCTCATCAATGTATTTCTCGACTGGTGGGAAAGTTGGACGATTCCATTCAGCAATTTCCTGGAAATCCTCAGGACTCAGACTTGGCAGGGCTGCAAGCTTGGAGGAACCTCCTTTGCACAACTGGGTTATCGCATGTTTGAATCCTTGAATAACGCGGCGCATCTGAGGCTGATCAATGACATGGGAATCATAGGTTGCTGAAACGTTCAAATGCGTTTCCGTTAATGTGCATTCTATGGTCAAAGCGTATGATGCGAATTCGTATTCATCACCAGACGGTGCAAATTTGAAAGTCTCCTCGATGGCTTCATCAACCTTTGGTTGTACAACTAACATGCTCCGAAACTGACATGCAGCTTGGGCATCTTTGCCGAGTCGTTGTATGCGTTGCAGCCCCAATGTCTGAAATGGAATTATCGAATTAGAGTGCGCTTGAAAACCTTCCAAGTACTCATCAATGGTTTGGTTATGATGAACCTGGTGGCGAATAGGAACGGTGTTCAGAGTTGGGCCCAAGAGATCTTCAATATCTGGAACAGGTGCAAATCTTCCGGAAAGAATCGTCCCAAAGACAACATCAAGGGAACCAATGTATCGACTAATGACCAGTGACCACGCAGCCCATATGAGTGTTGAGATTGTACAGCTACTTTGACGTCTCGGCGGCAGGGGAAAGTCGTCAGCGAGATTACTATCTGGTTCCGGCTGGTAGTTCGCCGAGGGAGTCGGGGGAAAATCCAGTGGACTGGCTCCAATAAGTTGAGATTGCCAGAAATTTTGGCTCGCTTCTCCGAGATCTCGGTCTACTTCTAAGATGTGTCGAATATAGCGACTGAAGTTGGCAATGCGACATGTTGGTTTGCCGGTGTAGATGTGATTGACGTTTCGCAGGATGGACCGAATTGACCAGGCATCGTATAAAGAATGATGTAGGGTCCACACAAAATATTGCTTTCCGGAGTCAGAAATGATGGCATACCTCGCAAGTTTTCCACCCAAGGTCATAACAGTTTTGCGGTCTTGTTTGAGATATTCGTCAATGCTGTGACTAAAAGCCCAGGCAATGGGCTCTCTGAACACGACTTGCATCGGGCCTCTACCTTTGGTGGTGAATATTCTCGTTCGTAGAATGGGCGCAAGCTCAACAATCTGCTCCCACGCAGCTTGAAATTTGCCTGCATCGAATCTAACCGCTGACAATTCGATTTTGAATTGGGCTATGTATGCCCCGGGGCGTTTGATTGACAATGCAATGAGTCCCTCTTGCATAGGCGTACATGGATAAATATCTTCGATGACATCCTCGGACATATCGCATTGCGACAAAACTTCTTCACATATGGAACTTCCTGAAACTTCATGGCCCAGCAATGTGAATGGGTCTGGGTCACGAACAACTGAAACGTCTCCGCTTTCAACCATCTTGGCCATACTTTGCAAGACTGGCGCCTGGAATACGCTGCTAATCAGAAGAGAGTGGCCGTTGGTCCGCAGCTTCGTTACCAGGTCCATGGCTGCAATAGAATCCCCACCAAGTCTGAAGAAGTTGTCATCTCTTCCAATTCTGTCAACATCAATTCTCAAGGTAGCAGCCCAATGCGCTCTGAGAACAATCTCTGTTGGAGTAGAAGGCGCCACTTTCACATACGGCGATGAAGAAGCGTACGCATTGAGCTCTTCGAGCGAAAGATTGGAAGCGAGCAATGACAATTTCCGCCTGTCTGTCTTTCCGGATCGTGTAAGCGGGAAGCTTCGAAAGAGTAGAACATGAGATGGTATCATATACACTGGAAGCGAGTCGGCTAGTTTTTCGTGGAGAAGATCTAGTTCCTTGCACATCGTGACATCTATTTGGTCGCGAGCTAGAATTTCGTCATCTAAGCCGGTACTGTCACCGGACGACAAGAACGCAATCATAGCTTTTCTAGAGTCGCCGCTTTTCAGCTTAACCATCTCGACAACGACTCCCGTGATTTTGGGGAGAGAAAGTCGCAGCTGATGCTCGACCTCCGCAAGTTCAGTTCTCTGGCCACGAATCTTCACTTGGTTGTCAATCCGGCCTAGATATTTGACGCTACCATTTGAGTTGTAGCATACCAAATCGCCGGTCCGATACATTTTGGATGTGGATGAAAGAGTCCAAGATTTGGCCCAGTCAGGTCTCTCAATGAATGCGGCAGCTGTCAGGTCAGGCTGATTAAAGTAGCCGCGGCCCAAGATTGGACCGTCGATGAGAAGCTCACCAATACCTCCAATCGGACAAAGCCGATTAACATCATCTGGGAGCGTAACCCAGTAGTGAGCGTTGAAAGTTTTGCCAATATTAGAAGCTTCATCACTAGGAACAAGATCGATGTTTGCGCTTGAGAAGATGGAGCATTCTCCTGGTCCGTAGCCATTGATAAGGTGCTGCACATGGCCTGACCACTGCGTGATGTCCGACCCGGAGAGTGCCTCTCCACCGAGCACCAGTGTAACCAATTCGGGAACTTCTGCGGGGTTGATCAATCGTGCTACAGATGGGGTTAAAAAAGTCCAATTCACAGCTAGGCGTCGCATGACCTCAGCTGTCTTAGAGAGACGTTCTTCTTCATTTGGGATGCAAATACAAGCTCCAAAGATCAAAGGAACCAGCAATTCTAGGACCATAGAATCGTGTGCATGGGATCCAAACTATGCGTAGTATTGAGTCAGTATAAGTATTTGAGAGACGTTTTGACTAGGTGGAAAGGCAACGAGAGCCTCAATGCAGGATCCTCGAAGCTCGGATGTTGAGCACCCATTCAGAACAAAAAGTAACCCCCAAGACATGAAACAGGCATGGAGCTCTCAAGCAATAAAAAGCCAAAGTAATCATAGAAAGGACTGACCTGAAAGACCCGTGTCTGCGAGTTGATAAACATTCCCGTGCCAAATGCCACTGCACTAGAACATATTGCTTTGTGCTCGAGATGGTAGCCCTTTGGCATGCCAGTGGTCCCAGATGTGAAAACCACCACTGCGACATCACTAGGGGAGGAGAGGTCGCTGGGCCAGCTGAGATCGGTAGGTGTCATCTCGTCTAGAGTGGTGCTGTCAATGACAATTGTCATTGGAGCCGTGCGAAGTAGGGTTGAACATGAACGTGATGTAAGAAGAAATTTCACGTTTGTAGAAGAGAGAATATGTTCTAGGCGATTCACCGGATGTTTATGATCCAGAGCAATGAGCGTTCCACCAGCTTTGAGAGTTGCCATACTGGCGACAGTCATCCACTTCGAATGCTCGAAACATAATGCAACCGGGGAACCTCGGATCACACCACGGCTTCTCAAAATAGAACACAGTTGGTTCGCAAGTTCGTTCAGTTCTCCATATGTGAGCTGACCATCACAGGACGAAACAGCAGCAAGGTCCGGCGCAAGGACCACCTGCTTCTCGAACATCTCATACAGGCATGCGTCAACCGTATAGAGTCGCTCAGGGTTGTTCCAGATAGCAAGCTCTTTCTTATCCTCTGGGCTGATCAACTCAATAGCACCCATGACTGTTGAGCCATCAGAGGACAAAAGACCGTCGATTATGTATCCAAATTGTTGAATTATTCGTTGTATTTGTCTTGTGTCCAATATCCCAGAGTCGTAGCTGGTCTCCACCGAGATGGTGCTTTCACCGCCAACAGGCTCATGGAGGGAGCATTGGACCATTAGGGCATAAGAGTTGAATCTGTTTACGTCGTCTGCAAGAGTGGACCATGAAGAGCAAACTCCCGGCAAACTCGTTTCTGCTGGCTGAACTACAAGTAAGTTCTGAAACTTCGAGGTAATGAATGCATCCCCGCTGACGGATTGGATGTATTTCATGCCTGTGTGCTGATACGGAATCATCTCGGCCGCCCGATCCTGTATACGCTGCAGAAACGAGGAAGCTTTAGAGTCTTTGGAGTCTAAAATGACGCGAATAGGTACCGTTGCAATAGTTGGACCACTGGTGTTCTCAATGCCTTCCAGAACTGTGTCTCTTCCTGACAAGGTTGCTCCGAAAACGACGTCAGAGGAGCCCGAATATGATTGCACCAGTATAGCCCAAGCAGCTCTGATAATTGTGGATAAGGTGAATTCACTGGAGCACGATCGCTTTGTGAGATTCAACTCGGATTTAAAGATCGCGTCAGCTTTAATTGGGTGTCCTTGAGGTACGGGTGGAAATGAAGGTCGTACTGCCCCATCCAGGTATTCGCGCCAGTATTTATCCGAAGCATCTTTGTCTGAATCGATAGTATATCCAACAAATCGATTGAAAGGCACTTCGGGCAAATGTTCGTTATTGAGTGACTTGTACGCTGCGTCGATTCGCTTCCTGATCGATACCATTGACCACCCATCATACAAGGCGTGGTGGATTGTCCAAACAAAAGATCCTTTGCCAGACTGGCCGGCTTCAATGAGTCCGAATGTTGAAAGTTGTTTGTTAAGAGTCATGGATGTTCGATGATTTTCGTTGAGGGCAGTTTTGATATCGGGCTGTGTCTCCCAGTCGATGTTCTGACTGTGGAGCACTACCTGCAATAATTGTGAAGATGGGCTCTGGAATATTCTTGTGCGTAAGATCGGAGATGCATTGACCACCGCTTCCACTGCTCTTCGAAAGCGACCCAAATCAATGTCCTCCGGGAGTTCGAAAACGAATTGAGCAACATAGGAACCAGGTGTCTTGACGGATGATATAATCAAACTTTCTTGTAATGGAGTGCAAGGGTACATATCCTCAATATCCTCGATCGGAACTGCAAATTGACGCGCCGCCGATTCAAATAAGTCATCTAAGCCGCCGACGAGAAGCTGGAAAGGAGGGATGTTTACTAATGATGAGGATCTGTCATCCTTCATCGTCAGAAGTGCCATATCGGCAAGCTTCGGTGTCTGAAAGATTTGTGGCACTGAGAGCGACACCCCGTTGGCTCGACATGCTCCAACAAGATGAATGGCTAGAATACTATCACCGCCAAGGCTGAAGAAGTTGTCTTCTGCACTGATTTCATCAGCTGATGTCTTCAGCACCCCAGCCCACAAAGTTTGCAAATCCTTTTCGGCTGGGGTTGAAGGCTTGCGATCGATTGCGGCCTCGGGTTTGTAGATGCCAAGCTCTTCGGTCATAGGCTTCGAATAAGAGCATGCAGCTGCTTTCGATCGACCTTGTGAGAAACCGTCATCGGGAGCCGGAATAGCGGAAGAAATAGAGAAGGAATCATATATCTGGGTAACAAGGCCAGTAGATTGTTCTCAAGGTTTCGGATGGACGAGAGGAATGCTGCTATGGCTGGTGTTTTCGCTGCAAGCAAGTCGCGGCCATTACTCTCCGCCATGTGCAGGCACACAAAGGCCACAAGCATAGGATGACTATTCTCGTTTCCGGTGCTGACGACTTCCACAGCAACACTCTTCACTTCCGGTACAAGGCGAAGGATTTGGTACTGGATTTCGCCCAATTCAATACGTTGACCTCTCAATTTGACTTGGTGATCTTTTCTTCCGACATAGATGATATTCCAAGTATATCGTAACGAACCAGGTCTCCCGTTTTGTAGAATCTGCGGCGGATGGTAGGGTTGCCCGATTGGGTTGTCATTCGAGTCTGTAAAGTTTTTGACCACTCGGGGTCCTCAATAAATGATTGCTTCGTCTGTTCGGCATTGTTGAGATAGCCACGTGCTAAAATAGGCCCTTCGATTAAGAGCTCGCCCACGGCGCCGATCGACATCAGTCGATTGTGATTGTTGACGTCTGTAATCCAATAGTGTGCGTTGAATGTTTGGCCAATGTTCCGTGGATCCGATTTCAAGTCCAGGTCAACGAATGCACTAGAGACGACACTGCATTCTGTAGGACCTTTATTATAATCAAAGTTAGTAAGTTACTCTCGCATAATGAGCATTGAGCGAAGTTGAAAATCGAAGAACGTGGGAAAGGGATCGAAGTAAGTGTGCTCGTGTAGGGCATCTAACGTACCGTAGGCATTGATGAGGTGTTTGATGTATGGAGCCCACTGGGCAATGTCCTCCCTTTCAAGTGGCTCTCCACCAAGAAGAAGGACCTCTAAGCTTGGTACAGTCTTTGGGTCAATAGTTCGAGCAACCGTAGGCGTAAGTAGGGACCAGTTAACCTTCAACTGAGACATCGCACCACCTAGATCATCAAGACGATCCTTGTCGGAAACAATGCAAATGCAACCTCCAAATATGAGGGGAGTCAACATTTCCAAGATGCTGATGTCAAAACTGTAAGAAGAATAGAGGAGAACTCGGCTGTCTGAGGTAATAAACATTCCATTTCCGTAAGCAGTGGCGCTTGAGAGGAAAGCGCCGTGTTCAATAATGACGCCTTTAGGCAAGCCGGTACTGCCACTTGTGAAAAGTCCGTATAAAGGGGCCGTAGATGGCGTGGTTGGCAAGGCGTCATCTGAGGTGGTGGCTGGAAGAGGAAGACTCTCGAGAAAATGTCTGTCAATGACCAAAACATGGTCACACGTTGATAGGAACGAAGTTCGGTACTCTCCCGAGCAGACCATAATGTTAGCCTGCGACTCGGAAATGATTTGAAGACGGCGTGATAGAGGATGGAACGGGTCCAAAGGTACGATTGCAGCCCCGGCCTTGAATGTGGCCATTATTGCAACCATGGTCCACACAGATTTTTCGAAGCATAGAGGGACGAAAGATCCTGGCTTGACGTTCATCTGGGCCACCATATAGTGAGCCAATCGAGTGGAAAGTTCATCTAAGTCTGTGTAGGTCATTGAGCCATCCCATGAGCATACCGCCAGAGCATCCGGGCGCAGCTGCTCCTGCTCCTTGAAAATGACGTGGAACGAGGAATCAACCGGAGCTAACGGTGAAGAATTCCACTGCATGATCTCTGCCTCATCTGCTGAGCTGATTGTTTCGATGTCATTAATTGTTCTTGAGCCCTGCACAGAGCCTAGCTGGCGGACTAGATGTTCGAGGAGATTCATATAACGCTGTACCTGCGAACGATCGATGATTTTTTCGTCGTACGTAGCTCTTACTACCACATCGCTCTCTGCGAGCAAGCATTGGACGATCAGAGCATATGAGCCATAGTCTGACAATTCTCCAGCCAATAGGTTCCTAGCAGAGAAGATACCACAAGAAGTTTCAGCCGGAAGCGGTTGGATAAGCAGATGACTTTGAAATCGGCATGCAATTCGCGCCTCCTCGCTCGCACTTTGAATATTCTGTAGCCCAGAATGCTCAAACGGAATCATTGCGACCGAATGATCTTGAACATTCTGCAAGTATTCGTCTACACTCATATCGCGAGACCACCGAATGCGTACAGCTAGTGTAGCAATGGTCGGTCCGATCAACGTATCCAGGTTTGATAAGGGTGCATTTCTTCCCGCAAGTGTGACTCCAAACGAGACGTCATTTGACTCGACATAGCGGCCGATGAGAAGTGCCCAAGCTGCTCGTATAAGTGTTGGTAAAGTGAAGCTGGTATTCGCTTTTCGAGAAATGCTGAATTTGTAATCTAGGATTGACTGGGCATGTGGCTGATAGGTTGGTGGGGAGATATATGGAAAGATTGGCGATTGAGCGTCTTTGAAGTAAAGTTTCCAAAACTGCGTGGTAGATTCGGTCTTGACATTCAACACCTGTTGGACGAACTGATTGAATTTGGTGGGCTGAAGAACAGATTTACCTGCGTAGGCGCCATCAACATTGCTCTTTATCAAAGGCATGGACCACCCGTCGTAACAAGCATGGTGTATGGTCCAGACAAAATGGACTGCGCCAGTGCCCGCGTTTCGCACGATTGCATAGCGTGATAGCGGCTGGCCAAAGCCCATATTGACATTGCGGTCCTTCTCCAGATAGTCTTTTAGCGATATCTCGTTCTCAACCGAGGTCTGGATCCATGGGTCTTGAGAAGTGACCACAACTTGCACTGATCCAGCGATTGGACTCTGAATGATGCGTGTCCGTAGAATAGCACAAGCCTGAATTGTTTGTTTCCATGCATTCTGGAACCGGGAGATGTCTGTTCCCTTGGGTAATTCGGTGACATCTTGGGCAACGTAAGATCCCCTTTGCTTCAGTGACATTGCGAAAAGACCTTCTTGCTGTGGAGTACAAGGATATATGTCCTCAATCAAATCAGCATCATGTATATCGGTGCATTGTGCCAACGCTTCATCGTATAGAATGCTGATGGTCTCTCCCTCCAAAAGGGTGAATGGTACTACTTCTAATTGTGGGGAGTCACTGAAAGTCACTGTCGCAGCTAACGTTGAGAGATCTGGTGATTGAAAGACAGACGCCACGGACAATAGTATTCCATCTGCCCGACATGCTGCCACGAGTTTCATTGCGGAGAGCGAATCGCCACCCAGCTTGATGAAGTTATCATCGGCGCTGATAGTAAGAGCATCCAACTTCAGAATTTGCGCCCAATGCCTTTGCATTTGACACTCCAAATCGGTTGAGGGTCTTCTTCTGTTCGTGGTCTGACTGTGCTTTGTCTTGTTTTTGGCGAGAAAGTCTCGTGCAAGGTGACGTAGTATCTTCCTATCGAGCTTTCCAGATTGATTGAGCGGCAGCTTTTCCAGGGGAATGAAGCTTGATGGGATCATGTGAGCAGGGAGTGAATCCGAAAGCTTCGCCGCCACCCCTGCTGTAGCGGACGACAAATCATGTCTCGAGGTATCAAGCTGATGTTCAAGATCGGTATTGTCGTCCAATGGAATGCCAAAGTAGACAAAAGCAACAAGGGACGTATGGTTATTGTCAGAGACAACTTCCACAATGATATTACTGACTGTTTCTGGCAAGACAAGACGAAGATGGTGTTCAACCTCCAGCAGCTCCACACGCTGGCCCCGGATTTTGACTTGCTTATCTTTCCGCCCAACGAACGTGATTGAACCGTCAGTGTTGGAATAGCCGAGATCGCCTGACTTGTAAAGTCTTTGGGAGGCACTGCTTAGAAGAGAATTCCTTGTCCAAAGTGGATCGTGGATGAAAGACGCAACCGTCTTTTCGGGATCATTCAAGTAGCCCCTTGCCACAAGTGGGCCTTCGATCAAAATCTCGCCAATGCATCCAAGTGGGCAGAGTTTATTGTGATCCAAGGAGTCTACAATCCACGTTCGAGCTCCCATGTTCCAACCCAAATTGGAAGAGCTGGTATCTTGCCTAACCCCTGGAAAGCTTGTGCAGAGAATTGTGGTCTCCGCCGGTCCATAAGCATCAACAAGAAAGACCGAATTTGCCCATTTGTAAACAATCTCCTGAGAGATGGGCTCGCCGCAAAGAACGAGAGTCTCCAATGTAGGAACAGAAGATGGTTGAAGGAGACTTGCAACGCTGGGGGTGAGACAAGCCCAATTGACTCCCATTCTATTGATGAACCCCTCCAGATCATTGGATCTCTCATCCTCGGAAGGAACGCAAATGCAGCCGCCGCTCATGAGAGTATTCAAAACATCCCCGTTGCTGATGTCGAAGGTATAGGCTGCGAATTGAAGAACACGCGACTTTGGCCCGAGGCGCAATGCAGCTTTCTGCGAGCTGCCACTCACACAAACAGAACCGTGCTCAACGACAATGCCCTTAGGCTCGCCAGTTGTCCCGGAGGTAAAAGTAACATACGCCGGATTCTTTGAGTGAACGGTAGTGCAGGCGGGGGAATCAATGATTGGTAGGGCTTGCAAGAATGCTTCATTGATAGGGACAATGGCGATAGGCAGTCCTATAAGCAATTCGGAATGTTGCTTCGATGTGATGATGATTTCGGCTCTTGAGTCCTGGATGATCTTGTTGAGTCTCCTCATGGGGTGTTTTGGATCAAGGCCCACGCAAGCTCCGCCGGCCTTGAGAATTCCGATCATAGCTATCACCGCCCATGCTGACTTTTCGAAACAGAACGGCACAATAACTTCGGGGCCCACTCCTAAGGATTTGAGATAGCGTGCTAACCGACCTGAAAGCTCATCTAGCATGTGGTAATTGATTTGTATATCTCGTGCGGCGACTGCGATTGCTTGAGGTTGTTGCCTTGCTTGCAACTCGATCAAATGGTGGACGCATGAGTCTATGGTAGGGGTTGGAGCAGATGCCCAGAGATTCATTTCGCGGATATCGGCGTGACTGAGCAACTCAAGCTCGGAGAGCGTTTTATCGAAGCTTTCATCCAAGGACAGCTGTTCCAAGATGTGCTCGAATTGGAGCAAGATCCGTCTCACTTGCTTTGGATGAATCAAACTTTCATCGAAGTGAGCTTTGATGACAAAGTGCTCATCGTTGAGTTCGAATGCGAGGATTAAAGCGGACTGGTCTTTGCTGGACTGAGGGAGCCTGGGTTGATTAGAACGCCAGATACAAGATCCCCGAATGAAAAGTTTATTGATCGCCGCATCGGGAAGAAAGCCGGAATATTGGAGCTTGATGGCGCGAACAATGTCCAGAGTCGTAAGATTCCCATCGGTCGAAATCGCAATTGAGTGAAATTCAGTGTCGTCTTGGAATCCCACTTCGAGAGACACGCTGGGCGATGCTGTGTAGGACCCAAGAAGAACTGCCCAGGCTGCCGATATCTCAGCGATTGTGTTGATGAGATCGTTGCTGGCTGGCTTGATCACAATCACGTGCATCTGGTGGGCCAGCTGAATTTCCGGGGACGAAGAGGGCGGAGAGGAAGAAGCCAGGCCCAGCTCAGAGGACTTAAAGTCCGATATGCCAACTTCATTTGCGGCATTTGATGACGCTGGGACTGAGGAGGTTGTATTCGAAAAGATTGAATTCGATGAAGCTTCTGAAGACAGATCGTCAAGGACCTCTTCCGAGGCCCTGTGGTCCCCAAGTTGATCTGGGATCGATCCAAGTTGGCCACTGGGCATATTGGTATTGTCGCCGTCATAAACATTTCCACTATTTCGACTAACAAATGGAAGAAATTCAGATCGAGATCGAGAATCGTCTGCCATCATGCGAATATGACTTGTGAAGCGTCCTGAATGTTTGATAGTTGGAACTTGGAGAAAGTCACGTGTATTTTCACGATGTTTGGTTTGTGTGCAACAGCCAATACTGAATTACTGCTGCGTTTCTGGTACCCGCAGCAAACATCATGTTAAGGGGCCTCGTCAATGGCAACTTTCGAGTAGGCCATGGCACAAGCCAATGAGCTGAGACTCCTTCAACTCAGTGAGACGGCTGTGCGAAACGAGATTGGGGGCTGCAAAATCCTCCCCCAGCAGCCTCATTAGGCGCAGGGATGAGAGTGGCGATGAGGTGACTGGCTGTAACTCAAAGCAACCTTCAATGCAGACTGAGTAAGCCAGTCTGAGTAATATCTCAACTTTGAAAGGTACTCGAGTGGCACAGCTTGATGGCTTACGTTGTTTTCTGAGCTGGTGGTGCAGGTTCGTAAACAGTGGAGAGTGGCTTGCTTCTCAGCCAGCTGTGCCGCTTGGCATGCTGTTCTCGCGATACATGGCATCCGCAATGGTTGAATGGAGATTTGAGAAGGGAGAAGAAGCTCTCGCGAATATAGACTTTCGAAGGATGGATACATTCTATTTTGAGCAAGTCCTGGTGTTGGTGAGGTGAGGTAATGGTGTTTGGAAATCGCAATGGAAGAGGTTGGGTCTGGGGGTTAGCGTCAAACGCTTGCACGTGCCGACTCCGAGCCGAGTCTCCTGTTGAACTAGCTAAAGCTAGGGTTACGTGCTTGCAATGTAAACCAAGTAAAACGTACTGAATTGACTGCTGTTCTACAGTGGTAAGTAGCCCGTATATATAGCCCTGAACCCCCTAAGTCACATGTACTAAATCCCTATGCCAGCTGAACTGATTACAGCTATACAGGGTATTCCAGCTATACAGGGTATTCCAGCTATACAGGGTATTCCAGCCGTACAGGGTATTTCAGCCGTACAGGGTATTCCAGCCGTACAGGGTATTCCAGCTATACAGGGTATTCCAGCCGTACAGGGTATTCCAGCTATACAGGGTATTCCAGCTGGACAGGGTATTAAGCTAGTGCACAGCCCCATGGCGTTCGGTTCCAGGGCTTACTAAGCCTATTAGGGGCCTCAGGCCCCTAATTTCAACAGTCCCCTTACATACCACTGAAAACAGCCCTAAGGAAATAAATCCAAAAATCACCGCTTTACTTACTAAAGCTCCCAGAGCCTTAGTACCCAAAAATCAAAAACAGCCCAAAAAACAGCCTGTAATTCCATAATTACAGTGCAAATAGCCCCCTAATGCAGCGCCTAAGGGCCGCAAGCGATAGGGGCTTGGTAAGCATATCAGCTACCATTTCCTCAGTAGGGATATACTCAATAGTAACCTTATTAAAGGCTACTAGCTCCCTAATATAATGGTAGCGGACGTCAATATGCTTGGTTCGGCTGTAAGCTACAGGGTCCCTAGCCAGTGCTATACAACCCTAATTATCGCTAAATATAGGGGTTGAGAGGGTAGTACCCAAATATTGGGTACGTTCAAGCTCCCTGAGCAAAGCCCTGATCCACTGGCCCTGTTTACTAGCCTCTAATAGGCTAATATACTCCGATTAGGTGGTGGAAGTGGCCACACAGCGCTATTTAACAGAGGACCACGTAACAGGTCCCCTATTAAGCAGGTATAAGTGCCCTATAGTGGAGCGTCTGTCTACTATATCCCCTGCAAAATCTGCATCGTGTGGTACGGCAGGCCGTACTCGTCAAAAATCATGTTGTTTTGGCGGTTTTGAGGTTTAGGTCACATGGCAAAGGCCGCGGCCTTTTGCACGTGACTTGCGGAAATCACATAAGAAAGCTAGTTTTTCTATAGACTTAGAAAATAATCCTTTATAAGTATTTAATTAATTAAGCTTTTGCATACTATATACTATTTATGCTTTACTATTTATGCTTTTAATTTATTATTTTGCTATTAAATCACGTTTTGCGCTCTAGTATACTTTATATAGGTTTTTGTCTTATTATAGTTTCCCTCCCATATATTTTATAGTAAGTAATACAGGAAAGATAGAAACTTCATAGTTAAGGTAATACTCTTATAAAGTTCTGAGGGATATCTATAAGGCGGATTATTAGCTTAGTAAGTTAGGAGAGAAAAGGGCTATTATAATACCTTAAGCCTAAGGCTAAAATATTAAGGATATATAAGTATTAATTTCAGTATCTTACGTTAATTTCCGATATATCTAGTAACTTAGGTACGAGTTAGCTACAAGATATAGTTACTAGTATAATATATAGGAATAATAGAAATAGAGGCTAATTATAGAAGGAAAAGAAATAAAAGAAATAAAATAAGAAATATTATACTAAGATAGTATAAATTAGATCTTAGTTAGAAATAGACTTTAGTACTCGGAAATAAAATTATACTATTAATTTATATATTATTTTTAGTTATAGTAAAGACCGGAATAGAGGTAGTATTAGTTTTAATAAAAAAGCTTATTCCTAAATCCGGAAAAAATATCTAAAAGAGGAAATATCCTTAATTTTAAATAGAATAATAAATAGGAATCGGAAATAAAAATTAAAAAGAAATCAGAAATAAGAAATTATATAAATAAACTAGAGAAGCTTCTAAAAAAAGAAAAGAATACTAAATAAAGAAATAAAAGAGAATTTAGAAAAGTCAGAAAAATTAGCGAAATTATATTTATTATTTTTATTATTACTTTTAATAGTATTATTAGATATACCTAGTTTAGTAAAAATAAGAAGAAATACTATAAGTATTAAGCTAATAAAATAGGAAAGAAAATATAAGTAATAGAAATAAGACTAGAAAAGCTATTATTTTATTACTACTAATACTAAAACTCAAATCCCGACTATATCTATTATTATTAACTAATTTCTCTCTAATTCCGGTTCCTAAATTAAAAGATATACTTAAATAAGAAGTTAGCTCTTTAGAAACCTTATTAGTAGAAGTCTTAGATATAGAAACTCTATAATTAATTATAAAGAAAAATATTAAGATTAATATAGCCAAGAATAAATATATACTAGTACCGGATTTAAATCTACTACTTATAAGAGTTCCTAGAATATTATAGTTTTAGGGAAATAATATCTCTATATTCTTGGAATAATATATAAATATATATAAGAACTATTATATTTCTAATAATACTAAAAAAAAGAGAATTATTTATTATATTTCTCTTATTTATAAGAATTAGATTAAGGCTATACTAGAGTACTATATTAATAACTCAGGAAATTACTAGAAAACCAAGTTTTTTAAGGCCTTACTAAAGGAATTCCGAGAATATAACTAGAAAATACTTAAAATTAGCTATAACTTTCTTAATTAGATTATTATATAAGCCTAGAATAAAGAAATCTTATTCAAGTCTTATATTAATATATTTAATAGAATATTAAAGAAATTACTAAAGAAAAAAGAAAGAAATAAAATTACTTAGTATTAAGAATTTATAAGGGAATTATTTATTCTAGTAAGAAATTATATTTTTAAAAATATAAACTTTAAGCTTATAAATATTTCTACTTATAAATATAGTAAAATATATAAGAAAGTAGTAATATTTTATTAATATAAAGAAAAAAACATTATTTTAATATTACTAATAACTTAAATATATTTAGACTTAAATAAAAATACTTAAATATAGTAATTTATAATATAATTCCTAAGCCAAAAAATAATTATTTTTTACTAGTTCTTTCTATTATATTTCTTAAAACTACTATAAGTATAAGTAAGAAAAGAACTCAGCCTATAGCTAATTATATAAAACCTATTAAAAGTAGTAAACCCAAAAAAAAATATTAACTAGCTAGTAAGAAGCCTGGAAAAACTATCTATTATTACTATAACTCAAGAGAATTTATAGAAATAACTTAATATAGCTATTATTATAATTCGGGAGAATATTTATAGATTATTTATATAATCTAGCTAATTATAATAAATATAATAGTATTAATAGCCTAGTAAATATAATTCGGGTTTTTGGGGAAAATATACTAAAAGTTATAGTAAAGGTTATAGAGAATACTATAGTAGTTATAATAATTAAACTAGAATAAATAAAGAATCTAGATAACTATATTCTAGAGAAAGTTAGTCTCAAGTATAATTAGAGAATACTATTTAAGTTAATATAGCCTATAATATAGACCTAGAACTAAGAAAACGAATTTATTATAAGTATTATAATAAAAACAAGAATAATAATATTAATCCAGAATATATCTATATTTCTTAGTTTTATTACTTACTAATAAAAGAGCTTATAAATTATAAATATATTTACTAATTTAATAGAAAATAATATAAAGAGCTATTTAAGCCTAAATAAGAAAGTATTTCCTTTTTCCTTACTAATAAGTACTAGTAGTTTAACTAAATTATTTCTCAAATCTAAGAAAAAGAATTTAACTATAACTTAAATACTTAATCCAAAAATATCTAGAAATTAATAAAAGATATCTAGTTTACTAAGCAAGAAAGAAAAAAGAGAACTAGCTAACCGGAATCTATATATAAAAGCAAGTAAGTTATATCTAGGGAATCTAAATAGCTACTTTGCCTTAGAGAAAATTATATTAGAATTACTAATACTTCGGATTCTAAAATTAATAAATAGTACTAAAATTTAGCTATAAATAATATTTCTATTAATACTATAATAAGTTCCTTATTAAGAAAAAAGAAAAAAGAAATAGAAATAGCTAAAAAGATTTTCTAAAAACAAGCTAGAGTAAAAGAAAAGCTATCTTATATAAGAGGCCAGAAGAATACTATTTCAAGAAATAATAAATAAGGAAATAGCCTAGCTAGGAATATAAATATTAATACTTCCGGGAATAAATAGAATAAATTAGAAACCTAATATATTCTTAATTATAATAAGTATAAGATTCCTAAAATTAATAATATTTTAATAAGATTACTAAAAAAAGTAACTATTTTATTCTCAAGAACTTAGAAAGAAACGAGAATACTTATTAATATTTTAAAAATACCGGATCTAGCTATTATATTTTAGAACTAATAAATTAAAAATAATACTCTCTAGCTTACTATCTTATAAATAGGAAATACTATTATATTAAATATAATTAAATATATTAGAAAATCTATAGAACTAGTAGCTATAGCTTATATAATAAATAGAATATTTAAGGAATTAGAAAAACTAGCTTAGGTATCTAATATTAATAAAATTATTTGATTTAAAAATAATAGTATTAATATTCGAATATTACTAATTTATAAATATATTATATAATCTTTATATTTCTAATTCATATTTTAAAGACCTTAAGAGAGTATTAAATATAAAGAAATAATTAATACTAGAGCTAAAGTTAATATTCTCTTTGAAAAGATCTCTAGAAGTATTAGTAGAATAGTATATAATACTATAAATTATTAAATATTTATTATTACTAGGGCAGAATTTGGATTTATAGAAATAATAAAGCTTAGAGCTAAGATTATAAATAAAATAAAATATAAAAATATATTTTTCCTAGTTAAAGAAACTCTAAAGATCTTATTTAGTTAATTATTCTTAGTAAAAATAAAGATAAATATTATATATAAAAGTAATAGTTTATAGGATAAAAGGTTTACTAATCCTAAAAATAACTAGAATACTTATATTATTATAATTATTTTATTTTTAAAGAATACCGGGAAATAAAAAAAAGTAATAGTTCAAGAGTATTAAGCTTCTAGAATTAAGGAATTAAATAATATAAAATAGGAAACTAAAAATAAAGAAGAAAAATAAAGCCTGATATTATAACTAGTAGTAATATTAAAAGAAATAAGAAGATATTAGAATTTCTTATAGATTTTTTTATTTTGAGTTCAGAAATTTAGGAAATTAATAATATTTTTAGGAAAACTAAAGCAGAAAAGGCTCTAATTAAAGTATTATTAAGAGTAGTTCCGGATTTAATAAAAAAAGAAGCAAAAAAAGTATTAAGTAAAAATATTTCTAAAAAAAAAGTAAAATAATATCTTTTAATAATAAAGAAATATATTCCCAAAACTAAGGAATATAGAACCTAAGACTAGAAAGAATTCTGGAATATATAGGAGCTTAAGGAAAATATATTAAAATACCGAATAAAAAGGCACTTATTATATCTAACTAGAAAGAAGCTAAGTAAAAAGGTTATAAACTTCGGAGATTAGATAAAAAGAATACTAGAGAAAATAGCTATAATACTTAAAGAAAAGAATAATAACTATAGTCTATTTCTAGTTATAGGAGTATATAAAATAAAGAATAAGAAAGTTTAACTAGTAAATACTAATAATAGAACTAGAAAAGGCTCTAGTAAATATCCGGACTAGTTTAAGAGATCTAAAGCTAGAAAATACCTATAGAAGTATACTAGAAAGTATAAGAACTATCTTTTACTAAAAATATTAGTTATTTTAAGAGGTTTATGACTCACTTTAAAACGTTTTAAATAATTAGATATTAGTAACTAGCTCTAGGGAAAAAAACTAGCTATATTTCAAGAATTAATAATTAATTAAGAAAATATAATTATATTTAATTAAAAAGAAATAGGAAAAGTTTATAAGAATATTAGCTTACTTATTCTAATTAAAACTATTAAGTATAAGGCCTAGTAAGAGAAGAATTTCTTATATCCCAAAGCTCTAGTACTAGTAATAGTAAAAATACTATTAGAATATCTAGATTATAGAATTCTTAAGAAATATAATAGACCTTACTAGAATTTATAGTTCTTGGTTATAAAAAAGGTTACTAGGACTTATAAATTAATTAATACTATAATAAAGATAAATTTAGTAACCCTATAAAATACTAACTTATTTCTATTTACTAATAAGATTTCGGAGGAATTTACTAGATATATTTATATTTCTCTAATTAATTTCTTTTCCGGATATAATTAACTTATACTAGATACTTATAGTAAAGATTTAACTATATTTATAATGCCTCTAGGGCTATTAAGAATAATTATATTATCTTAGAGAGCTACTAATTCTATTACTTAGTTTATATAAGTTATTATAATTATTCTAGAAAATCTATTTCCAAAAATTACTATATTATTTATTAATAATATTAGAGTTAAAGAACTTTATATAGATTATAATAAGTAGCTTATTTTACCTGAAATTCGGTATTTTATATTTAAATACTTTTAAAACCTAAATATAATCTTAAATAAAGTTAAATAAGCCAGAGCTAGTATTAGAAAAAAATTATAGTTTTATTATAATAGTATAGTTATTATTAGCTTTATTTATAAAGTACTTAAAAGAAGCCCTTTAAGCTCAGGAATTATTAAAATATTAAGATAGAAATATTATAATAGTATAATTAAAGAGAAAGCATTTATTAGAATTATTATTTACTACTATATTTGAATTAAAGGCTTTATAATTATTACTAAACCTATTTACTATTTAATAAGGAAAGATATAATATAGAACTAGGGTAATAAATAAGTACTAGCTATATAAATCCTTTAAGAAAAGCTTATTATTACTCTAATACTTTATAAGTTATATTATAATTTATTAGAAGATTAGAAGATAATTATATTAGTAGTAAATACTAGCCTAAATAACTAGAGTAGAATACTTAGTTAATATAATAATAAAAGAAAAAAGAAAGTCATATAATATAAGTCTAGAATCTAAAATAATATTAAATAGAGATATAATATTATTAAGAGAGAATACTAAGGGCTAGTAAAATATTTATAGAAAGTATAATTCTGGCTATATAAAGTTTACTTTATTCTTAAACTAGATACTAATACGCTTATTATATAGCTAAGTAAAGCGGCTATAAATCTTCCTAGAGCTCTAGTTATTTACTAGCTAGTATGAATTCAATTATTTAACTTTAAAGTCAAGTATATTAAAGAAACTAAGTATACTACTACTAATAAATTATTAAGGCATCTATAGTAAGAAGATAATACTAAAGATAACGAGAATATTAATAAATAGTTAGTAATAAAGCTTAATATTATTAGAATAGTACCTATTAGATAGAAAGTTTAATTAAAAGAAGTAATTCCGGTTTAGTTATATAATATTATTTTAAGGAATTAGACTCTTAAGACCTTTATTAGATATTTAAATAATAGTATTTAGTTACTAGAGATTAATAATTAAAGCCTTATTATATTTAGAAGCGAATTAATAATATTAAAAAATAAGAATATTCGGAAGTTATATAGTAAAGGCCACAGCCTTTTATATATAACCTCCGGTAAAATAGTAAATAATAATACTAATTCCTATACTTTACTTAATAATCTAATATTTTTATTAGATTCTTTAGATAATAGCTATTTCGAATAATATTAGAATATTATATAATATTTTATAATACTTTCTAGATTAGAAAGAATATCTAGAGCCGAGTTTTAAAAATTAAATAGAAAAGCTTTAAATTATAATATAAGAAATTAATTACTATAGAAAGTTATATCTAAAGTATACTCGCCTTAACTTATTATTAATAATTAAAAGCAAAGGAAAATTATTATTAAAGAGCTAAATAATAATATTAGATATACTAGAAGAGAGAATACTTTTTATTTAGTAACTAGCTACTATTACTAGAAAAGTTATTATAACTATATATAAAAATATATTAATACTTATAAAGTTTATTAATATAAGAGTAAAAGAAAATAAGAAAAAGCTCTATATCTAATAAAAGTTATATCTCTTTTCTATTATCTTAGGATTAATATAATTAAATTACTAGACTATAAAGAATATAACTTACTAGTTATTACTAGAGATAACTTTTCAAGATAGGTTAAAGCTAGACCTTTAAAAAACCTAACTAGTAAGAAGAATACTAAGTTTATTTAAGAAGAAATTATTTATAAATATAGATTATTTAGGTAATTTAAAATAAATAGTAAATCGGAATTCAAAAAAATAGTAATTCAGGAACTTAATAAACTAGAAATTAATAGAATTATTATTTTAGCCTATAATTTCAAAGGAAATAATATAATTAAAAGAAGATATTAATTAATTATTTAAGTACTTATTATATTTATAATAAGTAAAAAGAAGCCTTAAATAAATTTATTATTATATATTCTATTTACTAATCGAGTTATTATATATAAACTAACTAGATTTATTTTCTTTTATATAGTTTATAATAAAGAAGCTATATTACTTATAAAAATATACTTTCTAACCTAGAAAATACTTAGATAAGAAATAAAGATATTAAAAAAGCTAGAATAAAAAAAACAAATAATATTAAGAGAAAAAAAAGTAATTTAATACTATTTACTAGATTTATTTAAAGCCTATTTCCAAAAAGAATCTAGTTTTCATATATAATATTAAATTAATAAATTAAGATAAGTTAAGAAATATAAAGCTATTATATTACTAGCTTGGCCTATATAAAGTAAGATATATAAATTAACTAAAAGAATACTATATACTAGAAGAACTTAATAATATTATACTTTAAAGAACATATACCGGGAATTAACTCAAGTAGTTTATTAAAAGAGATAAATTCTAGTATTTCCCTAAAAACGAAATTAATAATAAGTATATACTTATAAATAAATATTTTAAGACAGATATAAAACTAGAAAAGAAAATAGTTATAAAGTATTATAAGCGAAATAGTACTTAAAAGATTAAGAAAGCTACTAGTATTATTATATATATTTTAAAATTATTAGAATTAGAGAAAGTAAAGTATATTTTCTTTATAGAGAATTAGGAGAAAGTATCTAATAATAAGAGCTCTTCTTAATCTGAAATAAAGCTTATTACCTTTAATTCTTTATATATCTTTTATTTTTTCTTTCTAATTATTATTTATAATTTTTAGAAAATATTATTATTAGATTATTATTCTGGAAATCAGATAAGCTTTATTACTACTTATTTCTTATTATTATCTAATTATTATTACTAGATAATATTCTTAATATAAGATTTTATTACTAGATCTTGGGAATTAAATATAAAGTATTCTTTTTAGTATAAAAATAAATAGGGAATTAAGAAGTTATTTTACGGACTCTTAATTCCGAACTATAATAATAAATAGTAATTATATTTAGAGATAAAGAGAGAAAAGAAAAAGAAAAAGGGCCTTTTATATATATCTTACTAAAATAAAAACCTTTTAGAAGCTCTATTTGCCTTTTTAACTAGCTATTCTCACGGCTTATACTAGTCTAAAGCTTAATTATAATATCTATAGATCTTGACTTTAACTTAAACTACTATTATAAGTTTACTTATAATATCTAAATAAACTTTCTAATTAAAAGTTCTATATAAATGAAATAGCTAAACTAGAAACCCTATAAAAGAAAAGGAAACCTTATTAAACCTAATAGTTATTTCCGAAAATACTTAATAATATATAATTCTGGAAATCTCTCGAATATTAAATAAACTAGATCTGCCTATTTAAAGCCTATCTTATACTAGAAAACCTATTTTTTTTTAAATATAATTATAACTACTTTTAAAACTTATACTAAGGCTTAATTAGTATATTATATATTCCTATTTCTATATAAAAAGAACTTCTCTTATATAGAACCTATTCCCTAATTAAGATACTATTTTATTATTAGGAACTAATTACTTCTTTAAAAAGCTAGTATAATTTACTACTTATTATTATTAATCTATATTTTATTATTAAATATTATTTAAATTATTAAGAAAATATCTTTAATACTATATCTTTAATACTAATTCAGAATATCTAATCTTCTATATTCTATATTAACTTTAATATTAATTATTTCAAACTTAATAATAGTATTATAAACCTTATTTATATTATCTTATAGTCTTTCTTTTTATAATCTCTAATACCTTTAATATTACTTTTATAAATATAAATATTACTTTAAAGTCCTAACTAACTAAATAGTTTTATATTATTTAAAGTTAATTTTAATAAATACTAAATAAATATAATTAGCTTTTAGAAGAAATACGAATTAGTTTTGGAAAAAGTAATACCTTATTTTAATTTATTTCTTAATTCTATTATTCTGATTTCTTTTTTATTAATACTTACTTTATACTTTTCTAATACTTTTAATATACTTATATATCTTACCTTTTATATATTTCCTATATTATTTCTCTTTTTTATATTTTTTTTTTGAATTAATAGAAATATCTTTAAATAAATAAGAAATTAGAATATACCTATATTATAAAATTTTTATTATTTCCTTTTATATTCTAATACTTTAGATATTACTACTATATTTATATTTCTATTATATTATTTTCTTATTTCCCTATTATTACTATTTAGTTTAACCTGCCTTAATTATTTCCTTAATTATATTTCTTTAGGTATATATATTTATATTCTTTTTTATAATAAAAGCCTAATTCTATATTTTACTTTTTATAATTATTTCTAATTTATAATTATATTACTTTAAATATACCTAATTATTATATCTATTTTCCCTATTATATATATTACTATTTTAGTTTTATTTTCTTATTAGAAAGAAAGAAAAACTCGAATATATATAATATTTTTATATAATTCAAATCTATTCTAATTTACTTTTTATTTTAGAATATATTTAAAAGAAATTCTTATAATCTTAAAAACCTTTAATTTTATAACCTATAACTATTATATTAATAATATCTTTATAACTTATTAAGAATAATAAAATAGCTAAAATATAGATTCCTTAAGCTAGTAAAATATAATAGCTAGTTCTTATAAGTTATAATATTATTAAAAGCTTATAAATTAATAATATTAAAGTTTAAAGTATTAAAGAAGCTTAGGTAATTATAAAAGGCCTACTAATACTAGAAAAGATAGCTATAATTACTGAATTTAATATAAATATTCTAGATAAGCTAAGTAGTATATATAATAAACTCTTAAAATAGAAAACCTTTATTAGAGACAAAACTAGACTAGAATTAATTAAGAAAGAGCTAAAGAATTACTAAGCTAATAATAGGAAATTCGAGAATATTATTAAAAGTATTTCCAAAGATAAATAAGAAAAGCTTAATAAGATTAAAACTATAATAAACGGTCTTAATACTAAGAATTAGAATGAAATTATATTATATAATAAAGCCTTTAGCTAATATATTAATAATATCTATAATAATCTTAGTAAAAATATTTATAAGAAGTTATATTCTTTCTTTAAAATAAAAGATTTAATATATAAAGCTATTTAGTTAATTAATAAAGCTATTTTAGAATATATTAAGAATAAGAAATATTAAAATACTAATATATTTACTAAATTAGATATTACTAAAGTATTTACGTATACTAAAGCTATTTCGAAACCTAGAGAATTAGTTTTTAAGCTATTATTAGCTAATAATCTTAAAGCTAAATAGTATATTTTTAATACTTCCGGAATTCTAATTAAGAAAATTTATAATAATAAGCCTTTTCCTGCTTTCTGAAATAAGCCTAAAAAATAGGCTTTTATTATAATTTCTGCTTTGACTTAATTAGATCTAGCTAAGAAAAATAGAGCTAATTTAATAAAGCCTAATAAGAAAACTACTAATAAGGCTAGTAGAACTAGTATAACTAGATAAAAAGAACCTAATAAGAATAAAAAGTAAGCTAAGCCTAAGACTTCTAATAAATAGTAGAGATCTAAATACTAGACCAAATATAAGATTAGTAAAATAAAGAGAAATAAAAAGAAATTCTTTATTCCGGAAAAAAAGATATTATCTAGAAAGATTCCTATAATTATATTTAGAATTAAGAAGTAAAAAACCAAGAATATTAAGTCTAGAGAACTTAATAAAGGCATTTAGTATATCTATAAAATACTAGCTAAATAGAAGCTAATACTTGCTTAATAGAATAAGTATATCTTTAAGGAAATATATAATAGTATTTTGGGATCTATTTATAAATAAGAATACTATAAGATTAATAATAAATTTCTTAAAACTTCTTATATAATATATATTTAGTAGCTTACTAATACTTTCTCTATTAATATATAAGATATTAAGAATACTCTAAAACTAGTTACTAAGATCTATAAAATTACTAAAGGTAAGAAATATATTTCTATTATTTAAATAAATAAGAAAATACGGGATTTTTTTTTTAAGATCTAGGAAATTAAGAAATATAAATATAAATATTATATTTCTAATTAATTTCGCCCAAATTTATAATTCTAATTTAATATTATAATTCCTATTCCTGAGTCTAGTATTACTAATCTAAGTATAAATAACTATATTTATAAGAAGAATTACCCAAAATAAATTAAGAAGTTTAGTATTTAAAAACTCTTAATAAAAGAAATAGAAATACTATAGTTCTATTTCTAAAAAAATAATATATTAATATATAGAGATCTTAGTAATAACTACTTTATTTTAGCCTCTTAATTCTTAATAATAAATCTATTAATATAGCTCGGATTTTATAGAATATTAAATAAATATCTTATTTACCTAATTATTTATTCTTAGCTAGCCTAATACTTTATTTCTGGAAATATTAATTATAATTAGTATAAAGGCAATACTAAAAATCTGGCTATTACTAAAGCTTTAAGTAATGAATTCTATTTTAGTAAAAAGTATTAGAATATTAGCTATATTTTTCTTATAGACTATAAGAAGGCTATTATCTTTAGTAAGAAGTTTTTTAAAGATATTAATTACTTTTCTATTTCTAATAAATTTAAGCCAGAAGTAGCTAAGAAATTAGATAAGTATTTATTAAAGATAATAAGAAGAAAGACTTTAAATATAGTCTATTTAACTAAATAAATAAATACCTTTAATTAGGTAATTTATAAGTTTGGAATTATAGGAAAGTATTAATTCTTAAATAATATATAAGTTAAAGAATAGCTTAATAATAATTTACTACTTAATAGACCTTTTATTATAGTTCTAATAAATCTAGTTATTATTAAAAATAGAATATACGAGAATAGAGTCTTTTATAAAGTTATTAAAGCCTCTTATCTAGAGCTTTCTTCTCTTATTAAAGGTTAATTTAAGAATATTATAGATAATATAAAATTTAAACAAGCTATCTATTTAAAGTATATTAGTATAATTTATAATATAATTTACTATAATAAGCCTTTTTAATATCCTATAGTAAAGGCGGAAATTAAGTAATAATTAAAGGCAAATACTAATTAATATAGAGAACTATATTGGATTTAGTATAAGAATATGGCTAAGCGGATTTGGATTATCTTTAAGTAAGTTCGAAAGTATGAAATAAGACTATTTAAGAGTAATAAGTCTTATTTTAGGTATATAGAAAAGAAATTAAATTAGCTAATAAAGAAGAATCCTAATTATTTTATTATTTTAGATTCTAAGTAGGATTTTTCTATTATTTTTAGTACTTAGAGAATAAGTATAAATAAATAGGGAATTAGATATAGTATAGCAGGCTATACTTATTAAAAATCATATTATTTTAGTAATTTTAAGGTTTAGGTTATATAGTAAAGGCTATAGCCTTTTATATATAACTTATAGAAATTATATAAGAAAGCTAGTTTTTCTATAGACTTAGAGAATAATTCTTTATAAGTATTTAATTAATTAAGCTTTTATATACTATATATTATTTATACTTTACTATTTATATTTTTAATTTATTAATTTATTATTAAGTTACGTTTTATACTCTAGTATACTTTATATAGGTTTTTGTCTTATTATAGTTTCCCTTCTATAATTACTAAAGCCTTAAAGCTTAGGGCTTTTAGTATCCCTAATACTATATAAGATATTATAATTTATAATATTCTTTAGGTAATAAAATACCCTTAATATGGTATTCTAATATTATATAGTAGGTTTACTATAGTACTAGCTAAGCTATCTAATTACATAAGTAATATTAAGGCGGGAGCCCTTTAAAACCCATATAATATAGCCTATAGCCTCCTAGTACAGGCTTTAATTAGCCTGTTCCTTCTCTAATTAGCCTGTAATTAGAGTATTATAAGAGGGAAACTATAATAAAACAAAAACCTATATAAAGTATACCAGAATACAAAACGTAACTTAATAGTAAAATAATAAATTAAAAGTATAAATAGTAAAATATAAATAGTATATAGTATATAAAAGCTTAATTAATTAAATACTTATAAAGAATTATTTTCTAAGTCTATAAAAAAACCAGTTTTCTTATATGATTTCTGCAAGTTATATATAAAAGGCTATGGCTTTTACTATATAATCTAAATCTTAAAACCGCTAAAATAATATAATTTTCAACGAGTATGGCCTACTATACTATATCCGATCTCCTATTTATTTGTATTTGTCTCCTAAGTACTAAAAATAATAGAAAAATCCTATTTAGAATCCGAAATAATAAAATATTTAGGATCCTTCTCTATTAGTTAATCTAATTTCTCCTTTATATACCTAAAATAAGACTTATTACTCTTAAATAGTTTTATTTTATACTCTCGAATTTGCTTAAAGGTAATCCGAACCTACTTAGCTATATTCTTATACTAAATCCGATATAGTTCTCTATATTAATTAGTATCTACCTTTAACTATTATTTAATTTCTATCTTTACTATAGGGTATTAAGAAGGCTTATTATAGTAAATTATATTATAAATTATACTAATATACTTTAAATAAATGGCTTTTTCGAATTTTGTATTATTTATAGTATCCTTGAATCGACCTTTAATAAAAGAGGAAAGCTTTAGATAAGAGGCTTTAATAACCTTATAGGAGACTTTATTTTTATATATTCTATCCTTAATAGTAACTAGACTTATAGGAACTATAGTAAAAGGCCTATTAAGTAGTAAATTATTATTAAACTATTCTTTAACTTATATATTATTCGAGAATTAATACTTTCCTATAATTCCAGACTTATAAATTATCTAGCTAAAGGTATTTATTTATCTAGTTAAATAAACTATATTCGGAGTCTTTCCTCCTATTACCTTTAGTAAATACTCGCCTATTTCCTTAGCTACTTCTGGCTTAAATTTATTAGAAATAGAGGAGTAATTAATGTCTTTAAAGAACTTCTTATTAAAGATAGTAGCCTTTTTATAATTTATAAGGAAAATATAGCTAATATTCTAATATTCTTTATTAAGGTAGAATTTGCTATTTAAAGCTTTAGTAATAGCCAGATCTTTAGTATTGCCTTTATACTAATTATAATTAATATTTCCAGGAATAAAGTATTAGGCTAGCTAAAGGTAAATAACCAGATAAATAGAATACTTACTTAATATTTTATAAAATCCGAGCTATATTAATAGATCTGCTATTAAAAGTTAAGAGACTAAGGTAAAATAGCTATTACTAAGATCTCTATATATTAATATATTATCTTTTTGGAGATAGAACTATAATATTTCTATCTCTTCTATTAAAAGCTCTCGAATATTAAACTTCTTAATTTACTTTAGGTAATTCTTCTTATAAATATAGCTATTAGTACTTAGATTAGTAATACCAGATTTAGGAATAGAGATTATAATATTAAATTAGAGCTATAGATTAGGATAGAATTAATCGGAAATATAGTACTTATATTTATATTTCTTAATTTCCTGGTTTTTAAAGAAGAAATCTTATATCTCCTTATTTACTCAAATAATAGAAATATATTTCTTATCTTTAATAACTTTATAGATCTTAGTAATTACCTTTAGAGTATTCTCGATCTCTTATATATTAATAGAGAAAATATTAGTAAATTACTAAATATATACTATATAAGGAGCTTTAAGGAATCTATTATTAATCCTATAGTATTCTCGTTTAAAGATAAGTCCTATAATATTACTATATATTTCCTTAAAGATATACTTATTTTACTAAATAAGTATTAATTTCTATTTAGCTAATATCTTATAGATATACTAAATGCTTTTATTAAGTTCTCTGGACTTAATATTCCTGGTTTTTTGCTTCTTAGTTCTAGATATAATTAAAAGAGTCTTTTTAGATAATATTTTTCCCTTTAGAATAAAGAGTTTCTTCTTGCTTTTCTCTAATTTACTAATCTTATATTTGGTCTAGTATTTAGATCTCTATTATTTATTAGAAGCCTTAGGCTCAGCTTATTTTCTATTCTTATTAGGTTCTTCTTATCTAGTTATACTAGTTCTACTAGCTTTACTAGTAGTTTTTTTACTAGACTCTATTAAATTAGCTCTATTTTTTTTTAGCTAGATCCGGTTAAGTTAAAACTGAAATTATAATAGGAGCCTATTCTTTAGGCTTATTTTGGAAAATAGGAAAAGGCTTATTACTATAAACTTCTTTAATTAGGATTCCGGAAGTATTAAAGGTATACTATCTAGCTTTAAAGTCATTAGCTAATAGTAGCTTAAACTCTAATTCTTTATATTCCGAAATAGCTTTAGTATACTTAAATGCCTTAATAATATCTAATTTAGTAAATATACTAGTATTCTAATACTTCTTATTTTTAATATATTCTAAAGTAGCTTTATTAATTAACTAAATAGCTTTATATATTAAAGCTTTTATTTTAATAAAAAAATATAACTTCTTATAAATATTCTTACTAAAATTATTATAGATATTATTAATATATTAGCCAAAAGCTTTACTATATAATATAATTCTATTCTAACTCTTGGTATTAAGACTATTTACTATAGTTTTAATCTTATTAAGCTTTTCTTATTTGCCTTTAGAAATGCCTTTAATAATATTCTCGAATTCCCTATTATTAGCTTAGTAGTTCTTTAGCTTCTCCTTAGTTAATTCCAGTCTAGTTTCGTCTCTAATAAAGGTTTTCTATTTCAAGAACTTATTATATATATTATTTAGCTTATCTAGGATATTATATTAAATTCGGTAATTATAGTTATCTTTTCTGGTATTAATAAGCCTTTTATAATTACCCAAGCTTCTTTAATATTCTGAACTTTAATATTATTAATCTATAGGCTTTTAATAATATTATAGCTTATAAGAACTAGCTACTATATTTTACTAACTTAAGGAATCTATTCTTTAGCTATTTTATTATTCTTAATAGGTTATAAAGGTATTATTAGTATAATAGTTATAGGTTATAAAGTTAAAGGTTCTCGAGGTTATAAGAATTTCTTTTAAGTATATTTCAAAATAAAGAATAAATTAGAATAGTTTTGGATTATATAAATATATTATATATATTCGAGTTTTTCTTTTTTTCTAATAAGAAAATAAAACTAAAATAGTAATATATATAATAGGGAAAGTAAATATAATAATTAGGTATATTTAAGGTAATATAATTACGAATTAGAAATAATTATAAAAGGTAAAATATAGAATTAGGCTTTTACTATAGAAAAGAATATAAATATATATATTTAAGGAAATATAATTAAGGAAATAATTAAGGCAGGTTAAACTAAACGGTAATAATAGGGAAATAAGAAGATAATATAATAGAAATATAGATATAGTAATAGTATCTGAAATATTAGAATATAGAAAGAAATAACGAAAATTTTATAATATAGATATATCCCGATTTTTTATTTATTTAGAGATATTTTTATTAACTCAAAAAATAGTATAAAAAAAGGGAAATAATATAGGAAATATATAAAAGATAAAATATATAAATATACTAAAGATATTAGGAAAAATATAAAATAAGTATTAATAGAAAAGAAATCAGAATAATAGGATTAAGAAATAATTTAGAATAAGGTATTATTTTTTCCGAAACTAATCCGTATCTCTTTCGAAAGCTAATTATATTTATTTAGTACTTATTAGAATCGACTTTAAATAGTATAAAACTATTTAGTTATTTAGGACTTTAAAATAATATCTATATTAATAAAAGTAATACCGAAAATATCGGAATATATAGAAAAGAGAACTATAAGATAATATAAATAGGGTTTATAGTATTATTATTAAATTTGGAATAGTTAATATTAAAGTTAATATAGAATATAGAAAGATTAGGTATTCCGAATTAGTATTAAGAATATAGGAATTATTTAGATAATATTTAATAGTAAGAAATAAATTAATAGTAAGAATTAGTAAATTATACTAGTTTTTTAAAAAAGTAATTAGTTTCTAGTAACAAAACGGTATCTTAATTAGGAAACGAGTTCTATATAGAAGAAGTTCTCTTTATATAGAAATAGGAATATATAATATACTAACTAAGCTTTAGTATAAGTTTTAAAAGCAGCTATAGTTATATTAAAGAGGAAATAGGTTTTCTAATATAAGATAGGCTTTAAATAGATAAATCTAGTTTATCCGATATCTAATAGATTTCCAGAATTACATATTATTAAATACCTTCGGAAATAACTATTAGGTTTAATAAGGTTTCCCTTTTCTCTTATAGGGCTTCTAGTTTAGCTATTCCGTCTATATACGACTCCTAATTAGGAAGTTTATTTAGATATTATAAGGAAACTTGTAATAGTAGTTCAAGTTAAAATCGAGATCTATAGTTATTATAGTCGAGCTTTAAACCGGTATAAGCCATAAGAATAGCTAGTTAAAAAGGCAAATAGAGCCTTTAAAAGATTTCTAGTTTAGTAAAATATATATAATAGATCCTTTTCTTTCTTTTCTTCTTTCTCTAATTCCAAATATAGTTACTATCCATTACTATAGTTTGGAGTCTAGAGTCTATAAGGTAATCTCTTAATTCCCTATTTATTTTTATACTAAAAGGAATCCTTTATATTTAATTCCCAAGATCTAGTAATAGAATTTCATATATTAAGAATATTATCTAATAATAGTAATTAGATAATAGTAAGAAATAAATAATAATAAAGCTTATCCGATTTCTAGAATAATAGTTCAATAATAATATTAATAATACCGGTAGCTTTCTCGATTTCCTAAATACTGTTTTATTTATAGTACTTTATAACTGCTTTCTTTTCTAGTTCTATATCTGTTTTGAAATATTTATTTATAGGTATATACTTATTATTGATTTTGTTTTCAGGGAAATACCAGAATCTATTTCTTTTAATAAACTATTTGAGTTAATTCCCGGTATATATTTTTCGGAATATAGTACTATTAAGTTCTTCTAGTATATAGTATTCTTTTAGTTAATCTATATACTTTACTTTATATAGGCCAAGCTAGTAATATAGTAGCTTTATATTCCTTAACTTATCTTAATCTATTAATTTAATATTATATATAAGAACTAGATTCTTTTCGGAAATAGGCTTTAAATAAATCTAGTAAGTAGTATTAAATTACTTCTTTTTCTCTCGATATCTTCTATTCTTCTTTATTCTAGCTTCTTTAATATCTTTATCTCTTATTTATATTTACTTTATATATATTTCTAGAAGTATTTCTCTATTATAGATTTCGTTCTATTTAAATATTCTCTAGGTTAGAAAGTGTATTTTTATAGGTAGTACTATTTCCCTACTATAGATTATATAAAAGAAAATAAATCCAGTTAGTTTATATATAGTAACTCGGTTAGTAAATAGAATATATAGTAGTAAATCTACTTAAGACTTCTTTCTATCTATTATAAATACTATAAATACTTGAATAATTAGTTAATATCCTCTTTTAATTATACTATTTCCTTTAGAATTATAGGCCGAAATAATAATTCTATTAATTCCTAGCTTATTAAGTTCCTGAATTACTACTTTTTTAAATTCCGATCTGCTATTTACCTTAAGCTATCTAAATAAACTATACCTATAAATGATTTCTTTCTAAATAAACTTAGTAATCTTTTTACTAGTTAGGTTCTTTAAAGGTCTAGCTTTAACCTATCCTGAGAAGTCGTTTCTAGTAATAACTAATGAGTTATATTCTTTATAGTCTAGTAGTTTAATTATATTAATTCTAAGGTAATAAAAAAGGGATATAGCTTTTATTAGATATAGAGCTTCTTTTTATTTTCTTTTGCTTTTATACTAATAAACCTTATAGGTATTAATATACTTCTATATATAGTTATAGTAACCTTTCTAGTAATAGTAGCTAGCTACTAAGTAAAAGGTACTTTCTTTTCTGGTATATCTAATCTTATTATATAGCTCTTTAATAATAATTTCCCTTTGCTTTTAATTATTAATAATAAGTCGAAATAGGTATACTTTAGATATAACTCTTTATAGTAATTAATCTCTTATATTATAATTTAAAGCTTTCCTGCTTAACTTTCGAAACTCGGTTCTAGATATTTCTTCCGGTCTAGAAAGTATTATAAGGTATTATATATTATTCTAGTATTATTCGGAATAGCTATTATCTAAGGAATTTAGTAAAATAGTCGGGTTATTAAGTAAAGTATAGGAGTTAGTATTATTATTTATTATTTTACTAGAGATTATATATAAAAGGCTACGGCCTTTACTATATAACTTTCGGATTTTATTATTTTTTAATATTACTAATTTGCTTCCAGATATAGTAAGGCTTTAATTATTAATTTCTAATAACTGGATACTATTATTTAAATATCTAGTAAAGGTTTTAGGAATCAGATTTCTTAAAATAATATTATATAACTAAACCGGAACTGCTTCCTTTATCTGAATTTTCTGCCTAATAGGTACTATTCTAATAGTATTAAGTTCTATTACTAACTATTTATTAATGTCCTTATTATCTTCGGTATTGCCTTCTTGCTATAGATGTTTTAATAATCCGTTAGTAGTAGTATATTTAGTTCCCTTAATATACTTGATTTTAAAGTCAAATAACTGAATTCATACTAGCTAGTAAGTAACTAGAGTTCCAGGAAGATCTATAGTTACTTTGCTTAGTTATATAATAAGTATATTAGTATCTAGTTTAAAAATAAAATAAACTCCGTATAGCCAGAATTATACTTTCTATAAATACTTTACTAGCCTTTAATATTCTCTCTTAATAATATTATACCTCTATTTAGTATTATTTCAGATTCCAGATTTATATTATATAACTCTCTTTTTTCCTTTATTATTATATTAACTAAGAGTTCTGCCCTATTTATCCAGGCTAGTATTTACTACTAATATAATTATTCCCTAATCTTCTAATAGATTATAGTATAACTTATAGAATATTAGAATAATAGTAAGCTTTTCCTAAAGAATTCGTATAGCTTGCTTTTATTTATTATCCCAGTTCTATATTATATTCTTTCTTATTAAGTAATAAATAGGTTTAGTAATAATTACGAAATCTTTAATTCAAATATAGTAATAAATAATAATTCTAATAAACGCCTTATCTTTAGTTATACTATTATAATACTCTTATTTCAAGATCTTAGTAATTTCTAAACTTAAAGGGCTTCTTCTAAGTACTCTATAAATAAAGCCAATAATAATTATATTATTATAATAGAACTATAATTTTTCTCTTATACTAGCTCTGGCTCGTTTAATTCTATCTAAGGTTATATCCAGATTTTAAAGATATTCGAATATAAAATACCGAATTCCGGATAAAATAAGCTACTTATTATAGTCTATATAAGGTCTCTTAATTCCAATATTATTAATAAATAATATAGTGATTTTAGGAAACAGATCCTCTAGAATAGTTATAATAACCCGTATAAACTATATAACGGAATTAATAGCTCTCTAAAATAGTATAATTATTCTTAATAGTCCCAGAGGTATTATAAATATAGTTAAATCTCTACTACAAGTATTTAGTATAAATTAATTATATCCAGAAAAGAAATTAATTAGAGAGATATAAATATATCTAGCAAATTCCTCCGAAATCTTATTAGTAAACAGGAATAGATTAGTATCTTATAAGATTACTAAATTCATTTTTATAATAGTATTAATTAGTCTATAAGTCCCAGTAATCTTCTTTATAACCAAGAACTATAGATTTCAGTAAGGTCTATTATATTTCTTAAGAATTCTATAATCTAGGTATTCTAATAGCATTTTTACTATTATTAGTACTAGAGTTTTAGGATATGGGAAATTCTTCTCTTACCAGGCTTTATATTCAATAGTCTTAATTAGAATAAATAGACTAATATTCTTATAGACTTTTCCTATTTCTTTCTAATTAAATATAATTATATCTTCTTAATTAATTATTAATTCTTGAAATATAGCTAGTTCTTTTTCCCAGAGCCAGTTACTAATATCCAATTATTTAAGATATTTCGGAATAAGTTATAAACCTTTTAGAATAGCTAATATCCTTAGTAAAAAATAGTTCTTATATTTTCTAGTATATTCCTATAAGTATTCTCTAGCTTTAGATCTCTTAAACTAGTCCGGACATTTACTAGAGCCTTCTCTAGTTCCATTATTAGTATCTATTAGTTAAACTTTCTTATTCTTTATTTTATATACTTTTATAACTAGGAATAGACTATAATTATTATCCTTTTCTTTAAAAGCTATAGCTATTTTCTCTAGTACTTTTTTTGTCTAATCTCCGGAATTTATAACTTTCCTATTTAGCTTCTTCCTAGTTAAGTACGGAAAGTACCTTTTTGTCCGGTATTTTAATATATCTTTCTTAAGCTCTTATATATTCTAGAATTCTTTCTAGTCTTGAGTTCGATATTTCTTAGCTTCGGGAATATATTCCTTTATTATTAGGAGATATTACTCTATCTCTTTTTTAGAAATATCTTTACTTAATACCCTTTTTGCTTCTTTTTCTATTAATTCCGGAACTACTTTTAATAATACTCTAATTAGAGCCTTTTTTGCTTTAGTTTCTCTAAAAATATTATTAATTTCCTAAACTCCTAAATCCAAAATAAAAGAATCTATAGGAAATTCCGGTATTTTCCTGTTTCCTCTAATATTACTACCGGTTATAATACTAGATTCTATTTTTCCTTTTTACTTTTAGTTTCTTGCTCTATATTACTTAATTCCTTAACTCTAGGAGCTTGGTATTCTTGAATTATTACTTTCTTCTACTTTCTGGTATTCTTTAAAAATAGAATAATTATAATAGTATAAGTATTCTAATTATTTTCAGGATTAGTAAACCTTCTATCCTATAAACTATTACTTCTATATATAATATTTATCTTTATCTTTACTAAAAACGGTTAACTAAGCAGGATCTTTAGAGCCCCTTTAATTAGGAAAAATATATCTTTATATCTTATTCTATTTATAACTTTAGCTCTAAGCTTTACTATTTCTATAAATCCAAATTCTGCTCTAGTAATAATAGATATTTAATAATCTATAGTATTATATACTATTTTACTAATATTTCTAGAGATCTTTTTAAAGAAAATATTAACTTTAGTTCTAGTATTAATTATTTCTTTATATTTAATACTCTCTTAAGGTCTTTAAAGTATAAACCGGAGATATAGAGCTTATATAATATATTTATAAGCCAGTAATATCCGAATATTAATACTATTACCTTTAAATCGAATAATTCTATTAGTATTAGGTATCTGAGCTAATATTTCTAATTCCTTAAATATTCTATTTATTATATAAGCCATAGCCGTTAGTTCTATAGATCTCCTAGTATAAGGCATGTAATAGCAGGGTAATATATAAGTAGTTAAGGTAAGTAAGCTATAAAGTAATACTTATAAGTATAACTAATTCCGAGAATTAATTCTAATAAGAGACTAATTAATATCCCTTCTAAAGCTAGAAGTATCTCCCTATATATTCCCTAGTACTTAGCCAGGTATATAAAGCCCTTTACTTAATTAGGAAATCCTATATAATCCATATAATTCCGATTATAAGCTATACCCAAAATAGGAAACTAGATCTATAATATCTAATACCTATCTATATACTATTATATATATCTATTATATTAATTCCCCCTCTGGGCCCTTATCCCCAAGAGGCCTGGGAAAACTGCAAATAGCTTTATAAATATTTCCCTGAAACTTTCCTAGCTACTGGCTTTCCCTAAAGACTCCCTATAATTACCCTATTATTATACTAGATAATGGAATTAAGAATATAGTTTATCTACTCTTTCTAGCTAGTTTACAAATCGCCTCTAGTAATTCCCCTTTATAAAGGTAGTATAAATATAGTATATACTATTAGATATAAAGCTTATCCGATCTCCTAATTAGTTTATAAATTCCAACTTAGTTTCTATTTATAAATAAATTATTATTCTATAGGCCCAAGAGCTTGGAAAAGTTAATCTAATCTTCTGGTTTATTTATAAATCCCTTCTTTGGAATTTTCTGGATATTCCTAATATAAAGCCAGTTCCGAATTTATAATTACTATTCGGAGAGAGGATATTATAAAAAGGCCTCCCTTTTCCTACTAACTAATCTTTCTTTTCCTTAACTATAATATTATATCCAGCTTTTCCTTATCCCTTGCCTTCCTTTTTCAAGCCTTCTTTAAGCTTCTTTAAGCTCCTTTAAGCCTTATTTAAGCTTTATTTAAGTCCTCTTCTAATTCCTTCTTCTATTTCTTTATCTATTAAGATAAATACTCCTCTTGGTACTTATTAGTCTATTATTACCTATTTGGCTAATACTCCTATATTCTTAATTCGCCCTTACTATCTTTAATATTCCAAGAATATTACTAAGTTTCCTAACCTTATTTATATTAAGAATAATAATTACTCGATATATAATTACTACTATTCCAAGAATAAGAAGTATAATTTTGGAAGTTATAAATTCCTTCTTTTATTCCTTATTCTAATACTATCTAAGGTTCCTCAAGTATATATAGTATAATTAAACTGCCTTCTTTAAGCTATTAATATATATAAGTATCTTCTCTATTCTTTATCCGAAAAAGAGAAGGCTATTACTATCCTTCTTCTATACTAAACTATATATACTTCTTATATTAAAGCTATTATTCGAGGCTAACGGATTCTCCTAATAATCTAAGAAATAGGTTAAGTAATTCTTATTAGCTTGGTATAAGTATAAAGTATTCTTAATAATATAGTTAATATTCTTTAGTATTAAATAAGCTTACTTCTTTCTCGTTTCTTACTAATAGCTAATAGCTTTATAGGCTAATTTACTATCTATTTCTCGAGAGAATCCTAATAAGAATAATAATAAGAATAATAGAGAGTAATTATAAGAATAGGGTATTTATAAGATATAGAAATTAAAGTTTTTAATAATTTTTATATAGTTTTTCCAAGAATAAATATATGGTTTTTTAATAGTTTCCTAATAAAAGCATTTATCTTTTATATTTCTATTTGGCTAATAGTATTATAATATTACTTTTTTCCAAGTATTTTTATAATTCTTAAGCTATATTCTCTAGATTATTTAATAGTTCCTATATATTATCTACTAGTAAATAGCCCTTCTAATAAATAAGATACTCTTTTTCTTTTCTGCTCTTTCTATAGGCTATAATAAATTCTACCTTAAATTCCTTTTTGTCCTTAATCTTAACCGGCTCTGGTTCTACTATAGTACTAGCTTATAGATACTATAGTTCTAAGAGAGAAATATAGAAAATATTATAGATCTAATATAATAGTAGTAATTCTAAGTAATATATTTATCTATATATTTCT
Organism: Hyaloscypha bicolor E; assembly: GCF_002865645.1. Classification (NCBI taxonomy): domain Eukaryota; kingdom Fungi; phylum Ascomycota; class Leotiomycetes; order Helotiales; family Hyaloscyphaceae; genus Hyaloscypha; species Hyaloscypha bicolor. The sequence goes on along the minus strand of NW_020194685.1, from coordinate 1,876,771 downwards.
ATAACTTCCAGAACTTTAAAGAAGCCGAGATATCTATTTACTAGCTTTATACTAGATTATAGCTATTAAATATTCTTTATATAAAGTATAACTTTATTATATATCTTAAACTTCTTATTAATATATTTCTTATTATAGTACTTTTTCTATATATTTACTATTTCTTACTATTATTTCTCTAGTATCTTCTATTCTACTTAAATCCTTTATACTCTTTTCTATATTACCGGTACTTCTCTTTCTAGAATATTATTCTTAATATATAGTTTAATACTAGAATAAAATCCGTATAAGATATAGAATAGAGATATTTCTATTATTAAATATATAGAGTTATTATATATGAATTCTATAAAAGTAAGCTTTACTATCCAGTTATCCTACTAGTAGCTAGTATAGTATTTTAAGTATTATTCTAGAGTTTGGTTTAGATTCTCTATTTATTTATTAGTTTATAGGTAAAATACTATATTTAGTTATTATTGAATTTTTAAATAAAAATATAGACTTGATTAGAACTTACTTATAAAGACAAATCCTCTATTAGAGGTTATATCTATAAATATACCAAAGTCTTTAATAATATGGTATATAAATAGCTCTACTAGCTCAGGAGCCGAAATCTCCTTAGTAATTAGAATATATTATATTATTTTCATATATTTATTAATAATAATAAATATAAAATCATATATTTTACTATAAAACCTAGAAGAGGGCAGTCTTATAATAAAGTCTATAGTAATTTCTTGCTATAGCTTAAAGGAAAGAGGAAATAAACTGAATATACCATATAGTAAATATCTCTTTATCTTAGTCCGTTAATATATAGAATAAGTTCTAATATAGTCTTTTATATCCTTTCTTATATTTTACTAGAAGTACTTTCTCTAGAGAATCTCTAGTATCTTACTAGTACCAAAATACCTATCTATAGGATTATTATAGTTAGCTTATAGTAATTCTTCTTTAAAAGCCGGCTTATTTGGTATATAGATAGTATTCCGATATCTTAATAACCCAGATATATCAAGTTCCCAAGTCTTAATAGCTCTAGTAGAAGTCTCCTTTAAGAACTATTTATACTACTAGTATTATACTAATAAATCGAGCCTTTAGTATTATAATAATAGTTTAAATAATATCTCTCTGCTTTCCTTATATACTATTTCGGACCCAGCTACCTATATAGCTAGAATCTATAATATATACTATTTATAACTAGCTATACTAGTAATAGGCTTAAATAGTAATATCTCTAGTACTATTCTATTACTAAAATAGACTTCCTCTTCGGAATTCCTTAGTATCTTACTAATTAAAGAATACTTATCTCCTCTCTTCTAGGCCTTATATTACGGTATTATAGAAATAATATAGTATCCTATTACTACTATTTATAGGATTCTCTATTCTATATTCTATAGCTTATTATAAAGTATAGATAGTAAAGTATCTTTATCTATATCTACTATAAAATCTGGCCTCCTTAATAGCCTATTAGCGGGATTACTATATTCTAGCTAGTATTCTAAGATAAAGTTAAAAGCAGCTAGCTTTTCTACCTATCTTATTTATTAACTATTTAGTTTTCTTTTAGTTATAAAGTATTTCAAGTTATTATAATCTATTTTAATAATAATAGTATACTAGATATATATTAGATAATACTACTAAGTATAAAATACTAGAATAATAGCTAAGAGTTTAGAATTATATATTTTATACCTGTTCTTAATTATAGTTATCTTTTTTAAATAGAAAGTAATAGAATACTATCTGGCTTTTATTCTCTTACTAAAGAGCTAGGAAATTATACCTATAACTATAAATCCTAAAGTATCCGTTTCTATATAAATCTTTAAAACTAAATCGAAATAATAAAGAATTAGTACTATTATAAATATAATTTATAGCTCCCTAAAAGCCTTATCTGCCTTATCCGTTTAGCTAAACTAATATAGTAGTTTTCTGCCAGTTTTTAGTAAATTAGTTAATTCTTTTACTATCCTGGAATATTTATAGATAAACCTCTAGTAAAAATTAGTAAAATCTAGAAATATTTAGATTTCTCGGATATTATTCTTTGGAACCGGCTATTCCCTAATAGCTATAACCCGGCTAGTTTCTATTTCTATATTATCTGGGCTAATTATAAATCCTAGGAACTCTATTTTCTCTATATTAAACTTGTATTTTACTAAGTTTATAAAGAGCTAGTATTACTATAACTACTTAAGTATATATTAGACTACTATTATATACTATTCTAGATTCTTTAAATAAATTAAAATATTATCTAGATAGACTATATAAATAATATCTATAAGGCCTACTAGTATATAATTAATATATATCTGGAATATTATTAGAGTATTAGATAATCTAAAGGATATAATATAGTATTTAAAATATCTATAGTATATTCGGAATACCGTCTTCTATTTATTACTCTCCTATATTTATAACTAATAGTAAGTATTCTTTAAGTCTAGTTTTATATATATCTTTATTCTATAAAGCCTATCTATTATCTTACTAATAAGTAATAATGGTATTTAGTTCTTAATAATAATCCTATTTAGATCCCGGTAGTTAATATATAAATATAGGCCGCCTTCTTTCTTTGGAACAAATATAATTAGGGTACTAGCTAGGCTAGTAGAATAACGGATCTATTTCTTTTCCAAGCTAATATTAAGATATTTCCGAAGAACTTTAAGCTCCCTTTCTAATAAAGTATATATAGGACTATATAGTAGTTAGAATCCTGGTTCCAGATCTATATAATATTCTATTATATAGTAGTCGGGCAGTATATCTATAGCCTCTATAAAGAATATTCGGAAAAGATCCTAATATTTCCTGGAAAGTATAGCTATCCCGTTTATAGTAATAGTAGTAACCTTTCGGCTATCTATTATAAGATAGGCAGTTAATAGAAAAACATATATCTTATATTTTACTACTTTAGTAAACTTCCTAGTATTTAGAACTTTAATCTTCTATAATTAAATCTGGTATTTCTATATTACTTCCCTAAAGGAAATCAGAGAATTAACCTAGTAAAGCTATAGGAATTTAAATATTATATTAATATAATTCAGATCGAAATTATATAATATAAAGTATATATTAGCCTTCTTTTGGTTCCCTAGTATATCCTTAGTAGTAATTCCAAGAATATAATCTCTATATAAATAAATCCTCCTTTCTTCTAGTAAGAATAAGGGAATTGCCTTTAATATTAACGGAATACCTATATCTAAGGCTAACCTTCTCTTTATATAATTAGCCTCTATATCCGAATTAACTAATATTCTAACTCTTTACCTACCTTTCCTCGTTTTAATAGTAACCTCAATTACTATTCTCGTTTTAGGAGTCTTATTCTCTATAGTATAAACGAGTATAACTACTATAGGATATACCCGTTTCCCGGCTTCTTTGGTTCTGGGTACTTATATACCTTATAGCCAGACTTATTATAGTTATAGTAAGTCGGTTTTCCCCAATTTAGGTAAGTAGTAATATAATAACTCTCCTTCTAGTAAATAAAGCAAGTTATATCCGGTTTTACAGATTCTAATACAGGTATTATATTAGATTCTATTATTATACTTTTGCTATCCCGGTTATATAAACCTTATAATAGAGATATACTTCTTTTCCGTTTCCCTTTATTATCTCCTCTTTTCTTTCTCTAATTTCCTTTCTTTTATTAATCTATTAGCTTATTATTATATTCCCGTTAAATAGACTAGTTTAAGTTATTTTTAACTCTTATAACTATAGAAATAAGCTTTTCTCTTTTTTATAAAGTATTTCCTTAGTAATTAATCTTATTCCGAATCTCTTACCTTAAGCTACTAAATAAGTTATTCCGCTCTTATAATAAATCCGTATATCCCAAGTTATTTAATAGGCTATCCAAGTAGGATATAAAGCTTTAGATACTCTAATCTGGCTATTATTTTATATTTTTAAACTTGGCAAGAGTATTATTATTATAGTTTTCCGGATCCAAAATAGAATCCTTTATAAACTTAATAAAGGTCTCCTAATCTATAGTATTAATACCTACTAATTGCTCCCTATATTTCCAGATATTCCTGGCTATATTCTTAAAGCAGGAAATATAATATATAACCTTTATTATATCTATAGCCCAGGTAATCCTGCTATCTTTATACTATTTCAGTTCTATCTAATAAAAGAAGTCCTGGGCTTCCTTAATACTCTTCTTTTTATAGATTAGTAATTCTCGGGTTTTTAGAACCCTATAAACCAAATATACTACCGGTAGTATAATAGGTTCTATAATAGGTATCCAAATATCCTTAAGATAGCAAATCTAAGCTTTTAAATCCTTCAGATCCTTTCTCTATTATATTTCTGCTTCTAACTTAGTAATATAATAATAAGCCGCCGCTAGCTTCTTTATTATTATTATCCTGCTAGCTAGTTCTAAAAGTATCTGAGTTCTACTCCCTTCTCTTAATTAGGCAGTAGCTAGAGTAGCTAACTGGGTACTTTTCTAGATATCCGACTAGATTACTCTAGTAATAATAGAGGTACTTCTTCTAGTTAATACTTCAGCTATTAGTGGTTTTGTCTATTAACGGCTTAACTACCTTATAATAAACTGCTCTCCGAAGGTTGGATTAATTAGAATATAAGGTATATAATAGTAGGATAATATATAAGTAGTTAAGGTAAGTAAGCTATAGAGTAATACTTGCAAATATAACTAATTCCAAGAATTAATTCTAATAAGAGACTAATTAATACCCCTTCTAAAGCTAGAAGTGTCTCTCTATATATTCCCTAGTACTTAGCCAGGTATATAAAGCCCTTTACTTAATTAGGAAATCCTATATAATCTATATAATTCCAATTGCAAGCTATACCTAAAATAGGAAACTAGATTTATAATATCTGATATCTGTCTATATACTATTATATATATCTATTATACCTAGTATATCTAATTATACTTAATATAATAGTATTTCCTATTTATAAAATAATAAAATAGAGAGTATTATCCTTAATCTATTAGTTCTAAAGTATAGTAGCTAGATCTGGCATTTTTAAGGTATTAATAAGCATTCTCGTTTCCTTTTAAGTCTTTGGAAATAGGATAATTACTTTCTTTAGTAATCTTATTAGAATATTATTAACTTTAGGAATTCTATATTTATTATAGTTAAGAGTATATTAGGTCTCTAATTTGTTCTATTTATTCCCGGAAGTATTAATATTTATATCCTTAGCTAGGCTATTTCCTTATTTATTACTTCTTAGAGTAATATTCTTCTAACCTCTTATATAGAATAGCTTCTCTTCTATTCTAGTTCGTTTTTGGAAAACCTCTTTAGCTATTTCTACCTCTTTTCTCTTTCTTCTTAATAAGGAACCCGTTATAGTATTAATAGAAATACTATTTATAGCCAAATCTTAGTACTATCTATTAATTCCAGAACCTAAAATATTAGTAATTCTAATATAATTTCTTCTAAAATAAAGCGGCTATTTAGATTCCCTAGATATAACTTACTTACTTCTATATATAAATCCCGGTTAGCTAGTTCCCTTTTCTCTTTCTTATCTAGTAAACTAGGTATCTCCTATTAATTTCTAGATATTTTTGGATTAAGTATTTAAGTTATAGTCGAATTCTTCTTTTTGAACTTGGGAAATAATTTAGTTAAACTACTAGTACTTACTAGTAAGGAAAAAGAGAATACTTTCTTATTTAGGCTTAAATAGTTCTTTATACTATCTTTTATTAAATTAGTAAGTATATCTATAGTTTATAAGTTCTTTTATTAGTAGGTAATAGAATTAAGAAATATAAATATATTCTAGGTTAATATTATTATTCTTATTCCTATTATAGTACCTATAGCAAATTCGTTCTCTCGGTTCTGGGTCTATACTATAGGCTATATTAACTTAAATAGTATTTTCTAACTATACTTAAGACTAACTTCCTCTAGAATATAATTATTCAGACTCTTTACCTATTCTAGCTCGATTACTATAGCCGCTATAATATTCTTTATAACCTCTACTATAATTTCTAGTATATTTTTTCCCGAAAACTCGAATTATACCTACTAGGCTATTAATACTATTATACTTACTATAGTTAGCTAGGCTATATAAGCAGGCTATGGATATTCTTCCGAATTATAATAGTAGCTATATTAAGTTATCTTTATAGGTTCTCTTAAGTTATAATAGTAATAGATAGTTTTTCCAGATTCCTTACTAGCTAGTTAATATTATCTCTTTTAGGTTTACTACTTTTAGTAGATTTCGTATAATTAGCTATAGGCTGGGTTTTCCTCTTACCTATACCTATAGTAGTTTCAAGAAATATAATAGGAGGAACCGGTAAGAAATAATTATTTTCTAGCTTAGAAACTATATTATAGACTATTATATCCAAGTATTCTTATCTAAGTCTAGATATATCTGGATTATTAGTAATATTAAAATAATATTTCTTCTCTTTATACTAATAGGATATTACTGCTTTCTTATATATCTTACTATATTTATAGATAGAAACGTCTATAGGCTCGAAGTTTATATTCTTAAGAATATAATCTCTTACTAGAATAAATAATTCCCTTATAAATTCTCGGTACTAAATAATTTCATTTATCTCTTTCTTCTTTAATAATTCCTTTAATACTCTATTAAATATATTAATATAAGACTTGGATAAGATTCCTCTATTCTGGGCTTATATAATAATCCAATTAAGAAAGTTATAGCTAATTTTAAGTATTTCCCAGTTATATTCTCGGAATTTCTTTAGTAAGGCCTTAAAGAACTTAGTCTCCTAATAATCTCCTGAATTATTAGTATAATACTCCGGTATAGCCTTAATATAATTCTTGTAAATAGAAGAGATATAACGGATAATTCTCTCTCTTTTAGTATTATTAGGAATATAATAGTTCTTATATATATTTATATACTATTTCAAGAATATAGAGATATTACTTCCCTAAAACTATAGTATTTCAAGAGCTCCTATAAGCAGCAGGTTTAAACCCGGTACTAGTATATACTTGTTCTTAGCTATATTAATCTTAATAATTTCTTTTATAGCTAATTATAGAGTTTCCGTATTTGAGACTTCTATTAATAATATTCCTAAAGGGCTAATTTCCCGTTTAAATATATCTTTTGATTTAGGAACCGGAATTAGGAAGAAACCGGTTAATAATAATAGATATAGTTAAGATTCGAGTTTTAGTATTAGTAGTAATAAAGTAATAGCTTTTCTAATCTTATTTCTATTACTTATACTTTCTTTCCTGCTCTATTAGCTCGATACCTATAGTATTTTCCCTTGATTTTACTAAACTAGGTATATCTATTAATACTATTAAAGGTAATAAAAATAATAAATACGATTTTACTAATTTTTCTGATTTTTCTGAAATTTCTTTTCTTTTTCTATTTGGTATTTATTTCTTTCTCTAGAAGCTTCTCTAGTTTATTTATATAATTTCTTATTTCCGATTTCTTTTTAATTCTTATTTCCGATTCCAGTTTACTATTTTACTTGAATTTGAGGGTATTTCCTCTTTTAGGTATCTTTTTCGGACTTAGGAGCAAGTTTTACTACTAAGATTAAAGCTATTTTAATTCCGGCTTTTACTATAACTAAAAATAATATATAAATTAATAGTATAATTTCATTTCCGAATACTAAAGTCTGGTTCTAATTAAGGTCTGACTTATACTATTTTAGTATAATATTTTTTATTTCATTTTCTCTACTTCTTTTCCTTCTATAATTAGCCTCTATTTCTACTACCCCTATATATTATACTAGTAACTATATCTTGCAGCTAATCCGTATCTAAGTTACTAGATATATTAGAAATTAATATAAGATACTAAGATTAATACTTATATATCCTTAATATTTTGGCCTTAGGCTTAAGGTATTATAATAGTCCTTTTCTCCCCTAACTTGCTAAGCTAATAATTCGCCTTATAGACATCCCTTAGAACTTTATAAAAGTATTACTTTAACTATAAAGTTTCTATCTTCCCTGTATTACTTACTATAAAATATATAAGAGGGAAACTATAATAAGACAAAAACCCATATAAAGTATACTAGAGTACAAAATATAACTTAATAGTAAAATAATAAATTAAAAGCATAAATAGTAAAGTATAAATAGTATATAGTATATAAAAGCTTAATTAATTAAATACTTATAAAGGATTATTCTTTAAGTCTATAGAAAAACCAGCTTTCTTATATGATTTCTGCAAGTTATATATAAAAGGCTATAGCCTTTACTATATAACCTAAATTTTAAAACCGCCAAAATAATACGATTTTCGACAAGTATAGCCTGTTGTACTATAGTATTCCGGTTATTTATAAGGAAGTTTATAAGCTTAGCTTTCCCTAGCCTAAACCTCTCTATAAGACCCGTAATATACTTGCTCTAATTAAGGTATAGGATGTATTTCATATAATCTCTATATATTTAAATACCCAAAATTAGGGCTATATTCCCTAAATCCTTGATTTCCTATAGGGAGGCTATTCTATTAATAATCTTCTAAATAGCCTATAGATCTCGGCCCAGAACTAGTATATTATTTATATAGAGCCCTATAATTATACTATAATCTATAGTAGTAAAAATATTCGGCTTACTAAAACAGGGGCTAAAACCAAAGGTTTTGAGCCCTATATAGGCTTTAATATATTACTTCTTCCCTAATTACTTAAGCCTATATAGGGAATTAAGCAAGAGAAGTATTAAGCCTTTAGTATACTTTAGTACTTGAGGGACCCGTATATATATCTTAGTATAGAGCTTAGAGTATAGATAGGTACTAATAACGTTAATTTAATACATTTCCAGGTCCTTATAAGCCCCTAAAGCTAGTAAAATCCTTAGGCTTTTAGCCCTAATAGTAGGGCTAAAAGTTTCTAGGAAATCGTTCCCTAGAACCTGGCTAAAGCCTTGGCCTACTAGCCGAGCTTTATACTAATTAATTAAGCCTATAGGAATATATTTAATAGTAAATACCCACTTATAGCCTATGGCTTTCTTTCCAGGGAATAATAGTACCGGTTTCCAGGTATTAAGGGCTTATAATTTAGTGAGTTCTTTACTAATCGCTTGCTTTTAATAGGCTTTATAAATAGGGTTATTTATAGCCTTAGTATAGGTTTTTGAAATTAAACGCCCTGTAATTACCGTATTTATATACGGCCCTAAAGGCCCCGTAATTAGTAGTTCTCCCTAATTATGGGAATTAGGGTTCCCTGAATTAGTATTCCCTAAATCGGAATCCAAAGCCCTTATATCTATTACTATAGTATCCCTATAGTTCCCTGGAATGCTCTACCGGAGGTCAGGTAACAGGGCAGGAGAGTTATATATACTCCCTAAATACTCTGTAATTATAGGAGCTTTAGGTACTATAGGCTATTCTATTATAGCTTCTATTAGGTTAAACGGGACTATTTCCTTCCTAATAAGCTCCTCGTTCTAGTTCCACTCTAATTACTCGTTTTTATAGAAAACAGGTACTATAAATACTATAATTTTCCCCTATTCAGGCTTATATAGCTTATATTGCCTTAATATAAGTATATAGCCTATAAGATAGGCCTTAATAACTATATTATTTATTTTCAAGCAAGTTTCTTTAGGTATATATATATATACTATATATCTATATATCCTAAGATACCTAATATTAGGGTGTTTCCTACTATAGGCCTCCTTAGGGATATTACTATTAGGGCTTATTAGTATTTAATTTCGTAAATAATAGGCTATAATTACGGCTTCTTTCTAGAACCATATAGGGAGCTTAGTATCTAATAATATAGCCCTAGTTACTAATATTAAGCTCCGGTTCAGGTATTTAGAAATCCTATTCTATTTAGGGATATAGATAGTAATATACTCAAATTATATACTATAGTCGTCTAGTAATAAAGCCCCTAAGAACTTATATTCTAAGGTATTATTATAGTATATAGCCTTGATTTTATGCCCTAATTCTAGCTCTACTAGGGCCTTAAACTATAAAAACATAGTTCTTAGCTACTTCCTAGTTTTGGTAAGATATATCCACGATTTACGAGTATAGTTATCTGTAAATATAAGTATATAGGTATTTCCTTCTAGTATAAGTATACTATAAGGGCCCCAAAAATCGCTGTAGATCCGTTCTAATAGAGCTATAGCCCTCTTAGGGGCCTTCCGGTTTACTACTCTTACTATTTTAGCCTTAATATAGGGCTTACAGGGCTTCTAAAAAGCCCTAATTAGCTCTTTAAGCCCTATAGAAATAATATATTCTAGCTTTAGGCTTATAGAGCTCAAATAGCCAAAGCGGTAATACTAGAGGCTAGCTTGGTTTTCCGGTATAGTGGTTGCTTTTAGCCTAATATTAGTGCCTTATAGGATACTATCCAGGGCATATACTCTTCCTAAGCGGCTAGTAACCCCTATTACTGCTCCCTGAAACTTAATTAAGAGCTTCTTTCTAGTAAAACTAGTAGTAGTACGTATAGTAATACCCTTATCCTAGAGCTATAGTACCGAAATTAAGCTCCTAGTAAGCTTAGGTATATAAAGCACTCTAGTAAGCTTTATAGTTCGCATAGAGGCCCCCAGGGCCACCTGTAAAAGCATAGTACCCTCTGTAATAGCCGGAATCCGGGCCCTATTTGCTATAGTTACTAGTATAGGAGTATCTAATACCCTATATTTAGTAAAAGCCTCCCGCAAATAAGTTATATAACGGGAGCTTCCAGAATCAATAACCTATAGTAAATCCTTACTATAGGTGAGCTCTGCTAGAGCTATCTAACTGGTTTTAGTACTACTAGCGTTTGCTATAGGCTTCTCAGGCCCTGGAGAGAGTCCTCTGCCTTTTCTAGGGATTACTAAGGGCCCTGTACTAGGGCTCTTTTCCTGATTTTCTTGCTTCTCTCCCTTTTTGCTCCTGTAATTAGATATTCTATGGCCTTGTTTACTATATTTGAAGCATTTTCCCTGAAATTTAGGGCTCTTTTCCCCTGTTTTAGCTAGTAAAACAGATTCCTTTAGGGCTTCTTTTGGTCCTATTCTCCGTTCGTACTTACTAAAGCGAGCTATTATTATACTATAATTAGTAGTACTCCCACTAATCTCAAGCTATAATATTAGGGGAGCAAAGCGCTTATCTAGTGCCCTAATAGCCCCAAAAAGGATCGATATTTTGAGGGCTTTAGAGGGCTTTTCCGTAGGATTAATGGTTCCGATTTCGTACTATAAAGTACTCAATTCCGTGGCTATTATAGTAATAGTGGCACCCCGTTCCGGTGGCTTATAGCTAGTAAAAGCCTGAATTTTAGTACTAAGCTACTATATGCCCAGGGGGGCATATAATGCTTTTAGTGCCTCCTATTGCTCCTTGGCCATTCCAAGGAGTAATATATGCTATAAGGCTCCCTGAGTATATAAGCTCATAATTATAGTGCTTGCCTTAGTGTCCTTTACCTCCGTATGATTACTGGAAGGCCCTGAGGCCTTAGGATCGCTCCTATCTCCAGAACCAGAACCCCCTATAGAACCCGGTTCTATAGTAGTTTCTACCCCTAGGCTAACCACGTTCCATAGGCTTTGACCAATTAAAAGCCTACGTACCTGAATGCTCCAGGGCCTATAATTAGGCCCTGTAAGCCTGGCGATCCGGGGCTTTTCCACACTAAAGTCGTCTTCCATAGTATTCTCTGAAGGATATTTCCGGTAGGTATAAGTGAGCCGATTCAGTAATTTATAGTGTGTAGAGGTAGCTTCCGGTGCTCATAACCTATTGAACTAGCTAAAGCTAGGGTTACGTGCTTGTAATGTAAACCAAGTAAAACGTACTGAATTGACTACTGTTCTATAGTAGTAAGTAGCCCGTATATATAGCCCTGAACCCCCTAAGTCACATGTACTAAATCCCTATGCTAGCTGAACCGATTACAGCTATACAGGGTATTCCAGCTATACAGGGTATTCCAGCCGTATAGGGTATTCCAGCTATATAGGGTATTCTAGCTAGACAGGGTATTAAGCTAGTGCACAGCCCCATGGCGTTCGGTTCCAGGGCTTACTAAGCCTATTAGGGGCCTCAGGCCCCTAATTTCAACATCTCCACTCCACCCCTGAACCCCTGAAAAACACTATCAAAACAACAAAGCAAATTTTCGGAAACCCCCTATTTACCTCACTCCATCTCACGTTATAGAGATTCTGGCTAACCTTACAAGGCTATAATAGAGAATTCACATCACACCATGAGTTTACGCAATCGTCAAAAGATACAAAATTCAGAGACACACACAGCGAGACGCGATTCGACCCCTTATACGAAGTCCTTGGACAAGCCTATAGCCTACCTCTTCTAAGCAAGTAAAATAGCTCGAAGAATAGTCCTAAAGAAACACCTTTATAAGTATCTTTATGAGTATCTCTATAAGCATTTGATACGTTAAGTTAACCTATAGAACCTCAGAGCGTTTATATATATATCCGGCGTATCTATGGTATCTCGAGGCAGAAGACTACGAGTAAGCCAACTATTTGCCCTTGTTGGGAGATACCATACCCCATATATATCGTTACCTAGCTATTTGTTCTTTTACGCGTTACAGGGAGGTACCAGGACGGCGAGGGATAAGGGGAGGAGAGGAAGGGAAAGAGGGAGTGAGGTGTTACGTTAGGATAGGAGAGGGCATTCTTTAGCTCGTTTTTCCCACAGGGTTTTGGAGCTGTTTACTGAAGCCCAGGGCCTCTTTTGCACGCGTCTTCTTGCTGACAAGAAGTGGATTAGTCAGCGAAAACATTACCTGAGGTTAGAATTCATGTAGTTAGTCCCTGCATAGGCCTTTTTAGGCCTAGAACGGAGTATGAATAAAACAAATAAACAAACAAACAAACCCCTCAACCCCTTTCCTCGCCAAAACTCTTGAAGTCCCCCACAAGAATACTTCACAGACTTTCGGTCTTTGTTCTATTGCACATAAATTAATTGAGATCTTCGAGGTTGTTTTCTTGTTTTTATTCTGCATCAATGTTTGATTTCACGCATCCCCTGTGTTTTTTTGTTCTAGCAGTTTCACAGCCTCGTTCAAATGACGAGGTCGAAATTTACGGATGTTTCTCAGCCCAGCCTTCATCTCCCACATGACACATCACAGTCTTTCAACAACGCGGATCAAGCATTGCGCACGCCATGTTCATCTTAGTTGTCAGCTGTTGAGCCTATTGGGCTTCGTTATTTTCCCTTGGGACTCGGAAGAGGATTCAAGAGGTAAGGTGTGGCAGCATACCTTTTCTTGTGCGAAAACACTGTAATGGTTGCCTTTGATGTCAAGAGCCACTCGAATGAAGTTGTGCTCATAGTTTTCCCATCCTAGACGTTTTTCTTTGCGGTAAACATCAATGCCATTCGTCGTCCCATCCTGATTTGGTACATATTCGGCTGCCTTGAGCAAAATTGCTGGGGGCGGGGAAGGTGGGACAGAGAGCGGCATGGCTACAAGTGAAGCATTTAGAGGGGAGATATTTTCGGACGCCTCTTTCGACTCTTGAAAGATACTGCTGCCAACATGCCAACTTGGTGGATCCCAGTCACGGATCATTTGACGCGCGGTTTGGATGCACTGCTGCAGCTTGAGCTGAAGGGCGGGGTTGCTGCCTTCAGGTGCAAAAAACTCGTCGGAGAAGTTTTCGAATTCGCTGATGCTTGATCTTGGATAAGGAGAGTCTATCATAATCAACCCGATGACAGAGACGTTCGAGTCCTCAAGCAGACAACGTGCAATCTCCAGTGATAACAGGCCCCCAAAAGACCAGCCTAGGCTCATGTCAGTTGATTTGCTCTTCAACAAGGCACGATATTACCTCCGAGTAGTATTCTTCCTTTAGGAATTACTGATTTGATCATGAGTGCGTACTCTCGCGCTATTTCGGGAACACCGTCATCCCACTTTCCGCCTCCTTCGAAACGTGGGTTAAAAATTCCAAAAACTTTCCGGCTAAGTGAGCCGAGCCAAAAGTAGCTTGATATGAGCCCACTACCATCATGAATGAGAACCAATGGGGCTCGAGATGTGGGTCCTGGTGGGCCAGGCTGAATCAATGTAGGGTTCGCCTCTAGCATAATGACTCGAAGGGAAGATAACCTCAGTTGCTGGATTGGGAACGTCTCAAGACGCACGCAGTCCTACTAAATTGTTTTCAAAAGCACTCGAATGATAGTTTCTCTAAGCGATCTCACTGCAGAACTGCCTGCCAAGGGTTTGCGCGTTTAGTAAGATTGATTCCTTACGAGCCGCGAGTGCGCATGCACTATGCAGTAAGCCGCATCCTTCGCGTTTACTAGCTGTATCTCCGAGACCCTGGGCTGAATAATAGTGAATGTAGTATTGCTGCCAAGCGCTGTATTGCTAACGTCAGCCCTGTAGCTACAAGTATTATCCCCGAATTCAAGCTTGAAGCCCAAGCATTCAAACCCAAAATCCTCTCGTATTGCGGGGGCCCTTTCTTCTGCAATTGATCTAACAATACCTGCTGAACTAAGGCATACCTTCTAAAGTCAAATTATTATTTCGTCGAGCGTTGCTAGCAAAGTCATGAATCTGCTTAGCCAGTAAAGTACAGCAGTTGACCGATACCGCTCTGCCTGCCTCCAGAAATATTAAGATAATTATCAAGAGATCTTAGAAACTCTGATTTGCTACCAAACCTTCACCAAAATCTCTCCCACTGCTTGCCACCTTCGTCTATTCCTCAACCCTAGAAGTCACAGGGTCAGCACCTTTCGATCAAACTATCTCACACTCAAAATGGGTTCTGTCAGCGCCCCACTGTCTGGTCTCGATGCTTCCTTGTTGGAAATTCTCCTTAGCCCATCACCCAAATCGCCCCAAGAAAGCGCTGCTTTCGGGAGTACTTTCACAAGTACGTCATTCAATTTATCCGTTATTCACAGAACTAACTCTCCTCAGATCACATGCTCCTTGTTGAATGGGACAGCACTGTCGGCTGGAAAGCCCCAAGAATCGTCCCTTACGGAAGTCTCGCACTCAGCCCTGCCGTAAATGTTCTTCACTATTCCAGTACATGTTTCGAAGGCATGAAAGCGTTTCGTGGTAATGACGGAAAACTTCGGCTCTTTCGACCTAGCATGAATCTAGCCCGTTTCAATCGCTCTGCTGCAAGAATCGGGTTACCTACAGTGGACGAAGATGAGTTGTTGAAGCTGATTTGGAAGTTTCTTGAGGTGGACCAGAGCTTCATTCCCAAGTGAGTTTTGATAACATATCCATCAGGCTATCCACTGACATGGTAAATAAAGTAAGCAAGGACACTCATTGTATCTTCGTCCAACGATGATCGCCACCAATCCTGATCTCGCTCTTGTTATGCCTACATCAGCTCTTTTATTCCTTATTGCCTCCCCCGTGGGTTCCTACTACAAATCTGGTTTCAAAGCCATTACCATGGAAACTGTACCCTCAGTTCGAGCATGGCCAGGAGGGGTGGGTGATTTTAAGGTTGGGCCTAATTATGGACCCAGTGTGGTACCACATCATCAAGCTCATTTGAATGGATCGAATCAAACTCTGTGGCTGATTGATGGGGATCGAATTACAGAAGCCAATGGTATGAACATCTTTGCTGTGATCAGAAGTAAAGACAGTGAGAAGCTGGAATTGGCCACGCCGCCATTGGATGGTTTAATCTTGTCAGGGGTGACGCGAGATTCAGTTCTGAAATTGGCACGAGAGAAGCTTGCTAGCTCCTCCTTCCACGTGTCGGAAAGAAAACTCACGATGATGGAGCTCCAAGAGGCGTCAAGTGAAGGGCGTCTCAGAGAACTATTTGGCACAGGTACGGCTGTTGTGATATTGCCGGTCCGTTTACTTAAGTGGAAGGAGAAGGGTGTGGCGATTTCTTGTGGGTTGAATAATGACCAAGAAGCTGGAGATGTTGCGACCGAGATGAAGAGGTGGATTGAAGACGTACAATTTGGTCAAGAGAAACATGAATGGGGGGTTTCAATGCCGCTTTCAAAATAATCATGATCCTGAGAAAGCTCAAGAGACATGGTGAAATGCAAGAGGGCCTTCGGTGATTCGTGTAAATTAACAAAGTCTTCATGACAACACTGAAAGCACTTTAGATTGTCTATGACTCTGCAAAGTCATCATATTTCAACAAAGAAAGTTCCGCGTACCCCACGTCTGTCTAACTTGAATTCTATAGCTTTGACCGCCAAGAACACCTTTTCCATTATTTTGTCCGGTGTCTATTATTCAAATAGTCACTAACCCAGGAACCGAGCTCGGACATGGATGTATGACCAGAACAGCACATTACAAGTAGCGTTGTGAACACGATATCCGCGCGATCTTTCTGGCGAACTCCGCTGTTCTCTGTAGTAAGCGCCATTACAACAGTCCAAAGATTCGGAAGCTTAGAGGAAGGAGGAAAGTGTTAGCGCCACCGGACGTTGAAATTTGGATGAATTAAGAGTGAGACTCCGACTCACCTCATTTTGCAAGATCTTTCTGATGGCTGAGTCGAGAATCGGCGTAGGACGATCAGAGTCGTGGCTTTTTTGACCAAGGAAGAGCATTTCTTTTTTCAACATGTCATTTTGGGTGAATTTAATGCATTCCTCGACAAGAATACTTTCTGCCAACTGCAAGTCTCATTCTGATAGCCTTGTCTCTCCCATTGTGGCCACCGCATAGAGTGCTCCCGAAGAGACGCAAGGACTTCTGGCAGTCGGCGCATTCGACTTACTCGCTGCTCACCAAACAGACCTGAGTCTTCAAACTGGGAAGTATAGTATGCCGAAGCAAGATCATCAAAGCTATCAAAGCCTAGATCTTTGGAACACCCCAGGATGTATCCGAAACGTTCGTCTAACGAAGAACTTTTCTTGGGTCTACTTGGGAAATCGTCAAAGCCTGAGCCCCTAACCATGTCGGCCTTGCCCGGGAGCATTTTACCATACGATGCTCTTGATCTTGTTGTATATTTGTGAGAGGTGGTCGACAGGGACTCGCAAGACGATGGCTCAACTGGCCCTGTGTGCAGCGAAAGTGGGGTGGGAGGGAAGGGAGGTTCTCTCCTCGGTACTCCCTCGTTGTCAGCGCTTCCATCGCCATACACTGTGTTTGCCGAGAAAACTTCCATGTCAGCAAAATTACTTTATTCAAAGAACAAGATACTTGCAGTATTGTACTTTCTTTGGGAAATAGCTTTGATTGGGAAACGAGGCGGGCAAGGGAAATGTTCCGACTGCGGCGCCTTGTGATTGAGAGTGTCTCCCCTCCGATATTGCTGGGGATAACATTGCGTTATAATAAGACGAGGAGTTGATTTCCTGTGGAAATTGAGAGGTACTGGGAAGCAGTGGGTTTGGTTGCCCCTGCGGCGACCACGCATGACGTGGGAGGATCGGCATTGACCAGTCCATCGACGACTGCTGATGAATAGAAGTCTCTTCTTGGTTTTGCTGTTGTTGTTGCTGATGGCCATTGAAACTTTCTGTTGCCATCTGTTGTGGAAGAGATATATCGTTGATTGCTGTAGAGGAAATTGGAATATTCAAACCTCTTGCTGATGGGGCCCGTCCACTATAATAGCCTGGATTGTGACCATCATATGTTTCCCGATATGTTTGCCGTCGAGGAACTTGGGATCGTTGTGGGTGGATAGAAGGTGACGAGTGATAACTCTTAGATAGGTTTGCAGGTGAAGGTTGACGTTCGTGGGGCGAATTGTGCGAGCCCTCTACGGATACGGCAGAAGTTGAATCCTCACTGCTACTGCAGTGGTTTTGGCTATCCAGGAGAAGTGTTTCCGTTTGGAGGCTTTCCACCTGCTTCTGCAGGGACTCAAGGCGCTGCTTCACTCTGCTACCTTCATATCATTAAAATGAGTTGAACAGCTCCCCACCCCAACGATACCGAGTAAGTGAATATCAGACTTACGGTAAGTGCGCTGTGCAACACGGTTCTGTATCTTCTTCTTCGCTCGACGATCTGTGACAGTCGTCCAGTCATCAGCATCTGGCTGAGCACGACCGGAAGCACGCTGGGACGGTCCTGCACTGGGGAAAAAATAGCATGGCTCGTTTGCAGCCCCGTGAACACTGAGTGGTGAGAAATTATGATCCATTCTCCATTCTAGGTTCAAAGAGTTCGAAAAGGCTGTTGAGACGCTGCCCAGCCGTGAAAATGAGACAGTAAGAATACTTATACATGTTGCTCTCTCCGAGAGAGTCTACAGCGCGGCTGGTTAACCCGTGTGCTCCACCAGGTGAGATGACAGGGGTTCAAAGTAACCATTTTCAAAGTAACCAGATGAGATTTTCGTCAGGCATCAACTTCCTGTCTATATAGTACAGCGAACAGGACACAGCTTTGCTGTATCCTATTCGCTATAAATTAACTATATCTTTATAGTAATTAACCCAAATACTGTTTTCTAACTGTATTAAAATCATTTCTAAAGTGTTCCCAAGCGGGGGGCTCCCACCGCCCCCCGAACCCCCGGCGAACCCTAACTAACCCGCACCCTAACCCCCTAAGTAAAGCGTTTCTAAACTGTATATAAACTATTATAAAAGCGTTATAGAACTGGTTCTATCTTAAGGTTGAAAAGTCGATTTTCTTTAAGTCAAAATTCAAGCAGAAATAACCTGGTGGGTCCTCAATAATCCTCGTCCGCACCCCTGTAACTCACCCGGTGGAGCACACAGGTTAACCCAGTGCGCTGCTTACCGGCTCTCCTTTCAATGATCGTATTAGGGAAGTTTTGCAACTCTAAATCCAACTTTTGGATAACTCCGGTATTCCTAATCAAGTAAAGCTTTGACGATTACTCAGCTAATTTGGATCCACAGTTCGGAATTTCTCGTGTCCAAAAGTTATCCCAAAAAATTCTCAGCTAGCGTTTGGCTAAAACCACCAGCGCTGACTGCACTTACTGTACTGCAATGCTAGCCGAATGTGCTCGAAGTACTGTTCTTGCGAGGACAGCTGTTTACGATGGCAGTATGGTCCCATGCTACTGGGCCATAGGGCTGCATTAGGTTCTTCGTACAAGCTCACGAATCAATCCTTTGTGAATCAAGGCGGGTATTTCACGGAAGCCTTCTCTCACAGTAGTAGGGCTTGCACCGGAGCTTCCTGCGCAGGGAAATCCCAGTGACTTCGCCACCGACCTAGTTACTTTCCCGATGCGACCATAAGACACCTTTCTCTCGAGACGTTGCTGTCCCTACTACACCGTGAAACCATGAACGAGACGACGTCAAACGAAGACAGTTCCGCCCATTTTGACCATCCCACAGGTCTTCGACTATATGTTGTGTTCCTGGCCTTGGCACTCTCCGTCCTCATTGTCGGTTTGGTAAGCGCAAAATACATCCTTTCTTTGTTCACTTGCACCACTATCATACTCATCAGCGCTATCAAAGGATGCAAGCATTATCGCAACTGCAACCCCACGTATTACAGATACTTTCAGCTCTCTCTCCGACGTGGGATGGTATGGATCTTCATAGTCAGCATGCCCTGTCTCCTTACACCAGCAATAATATTAACATGTTGTAGTCTGCTCACCGCTTGCACTTGTCAACTGGCATACGGTCGGGTCTACCAGCTATGCTCCATCAAATGGGTATTCATGAGCGCCGTCTTGATTTTTGAGGTCGGGAGTCTGATTACAGCTCTGGCGCCAACATCGAGTGCCGTAATCGTTGGTCGGGCAATATCTGGGCTTGGGTTTGCGGGAATTGGGACTGGTTCCTTGATGTTTGTTCCAACTACGTCTACTTTTCTTGAATGATTATACATACTGACTGTTCATAGTATTATTGCATATGCAGTACCCTTGCAACGACGAGCATTTTTCACCGGGATCATTGGAGCTATGGAAGGAATAGGCTTCATCGTTGGCCCTTTACTTGGTGGTGTTCTTACGACCCGCCTTTCATGGCGATGGTGTTTCTGGATAAACCTTCCTGTCGGGGCAATCACTGCGATAGTAATTGGGTTCTTCTTTCGGCCTCCTCGACAGCAGCCCACTCCGTTCAGTGTGAGCAAAAAATACTCAAGCTACTCAAGCTACTCTAGAGTAGTCTTGAGCAGAGTAGAGTAGAGTTTGAGTAGCGTAATATGGTACTTGAGTAGAGTAGAGTAGAGTACTACTCAAGAGTAACTCAAGAGTAGTCACGTGCAAGTCACGTGAATGTAGAAAATCAATGTTTATTTAATTATTAATAAATAAATAAGGTACCTATTAAGCAGTACTATATAATTTAAGCTTGAGCTTATATAAGGCTACTTAAATACTACCTTTCTTCTATAAAAAACAGATTTTCCTTCTTTTTTCCTTCTCTTTTTACTTCTTCTAATTTGTCTTTAAATAACCCCTAGCTTTTTAAGTAAGATATTATCTCAAAAGTACTTTTATTAAGTTTATTACGTAATTTAGATATAATAAGAGCACCTTGAGAAAAGAATCTCTTACTAGTAGTCGAAGAAGCGGGAATTCCTAGATATTTCCTAGTTATTAAAGCTAAAACAGGAAATCTAGTAGTATTAGACTTCTAATAATCTAAGGGCTTAGTCTATATATATATTAGTACTAATTGATAAAAAAATATTAAGAGAATATCGGATAATTATTATAATAAAATTTAAGTGAAATTTATTTACTTTCCTATTTTCTTTCTTTTCTTCTAAATAAGTTACTAATTCGTCTTTGTCTTCGTCGGAATCGGCCATATTAATATCCGAGAAATCGGATCTAGCTTGAGATAAATTATAATTATATTTATATCTAAATAAAATTAGTTATTAATTAATTTATTAAAAAGTAATTAAAGGAATTACTTATATATTATAATTAGTCTTTAATCTATTATATATATCCGAAGATATACCGCTAGATAAGCCAATACTAGTTAATTTTTCTTATTTAATTCGAGGATCAAGAATAAGGGCTAAATATAAAGCTTTATTTTTATTATCTAAAATGCCTGTTTTAGAATAATATTTTCGAAGCTTAGTTATTCCCTTATTAATTATATCTGTAAATGATTTATCCTATTAAATATTAGTATAATATTATTAATAATATAAAAAGAGTTTAAGAAAAGACTTATTTTAAATTCCTTTTTGAAATTTTCTAGTTTATTATATATTTTATATACCTCAGGTATAATATAATATATAATAGGGTAGTTTTCGGCTTGTAACTTAGTAATAGCTTTAATAAATATTGAAATTATATTTAAAATATTATTTAAATAAGTAATTTCAATATTAGTTAAAACTAGACTTTTATTTTTAAAAGCCTTTAAATTAGAGCTATTAATAACTACTTTAATAGCTTTATATATATATATAAAGTTCTTTAATATATAATAAGTCGAAAACCACTGTGTTTTTAATTTATAAATAATTAGTATTAATTAATAATTAAAAAATTAATTACTTATTAAGTTAAAGAAATCGAGTATTTTCTATATTAAAAGCTTTAATTTGAGCTTCTAATAATCGTCGGTTTTCTTGGTTATATTTAAGACCTATAATAGTCTTTTTAATCTTTCTTTAAATTAATAAATCTAAAATTTATTAATAAATCCCTTATAAATTAAATAGGAAACTTACTTATTACTTGCTCTCTTTCTTCTTCTTCTCTATCCTCAAGTTCTTCTATTTCTTACTCGTATAAATTAGTAAAATAAGAAGTATTATAATTATTCTTAATAAGAGCTTTTAAAATATTTTAAACTACTAAATTTAATATATAAGCTATATAAGAAATATCTTCTTGAAATTTAATGCCTTACTTTTTATAATACTTTATAAAAGCCTTTAATAAGGTATTATTTAAGTTAGTATTATCTCGAGTAATACTAAATAAAATATATTAGTAATTATATTATAAAAATATAATTATATTACTTATCTAGTAATATTATATTTAATATTATATTATTTTAAAGCCTCTAATAAAACAGAAAGCATATAAATACTAGAATATATATTATTTAAATCTTTTATTACTAATAAATAAGATTTTAATATAAAATTCTTATTTATAAAGTATCTAAAATAAAATTAGTATATATTTTATAAAAATTTAATAATTAATAATTAATTAACTTATATAGCAATTCCAAGAAAAGCCTTTTAATTTATACTTATTTAAGTATCTAAAGTAATAGAAAAGATTTCTTAAGAATTAATATTTTCTTGTAATTCTTTTTTAATATTTAAACTCTTTTCTATATAGCTTAAATTAAGCTCGTTCTTAAGTGTTTTCATATATAAAGGCAGTACTTGACTATAAAATATTAGCTTATATAATAATAGTAATAATAATAATAATATAAGTACTTACTAATTTAAATATTTTAAAAGTACTTTAAAGCTCGGAATAGTAACTACTCGAAAAGAGATATTATTACTAATAATAAAGCTTAATAATAATCTCTTAAAGTAATTAATAGTAAAGCTATCTTCTCTTTAGCCCGATTATCTATTAAAAAGACTATTTATAGTTAGTTAAAATATTTAAGAAAAAGAAGTTTCGCTTTTACCTAATAAATAATTAGTAAATAATTCTTTAAATAATATTAATTAACTTACTATTATTTCTACTATCGGAAAGAGTATTAAGATTAATAAATTTATATAAGTTCCGAAAGTGAGCTAAATAATTACTTGTTTAATTATGTATTTATTAATTTAGTTTTATTTTTCTAAAAAGTTAATTAATATTAAAATTATTAAAATTAAGATTATTAACTTACAAATAGCCTTATACTAAGCACCTAATAGTAAATAGGCCAGCGTCTTCCGGGTTCTCTTGAATTAGATTTAAAGTCTTTTTTAAATATCCTTTTTTAAAGAGAAGAGGTTTTTTATTAAGGGATTTTAATATAAAATCAGGGTGATTTTGGCTTATATTAAGCTTAATCGAGGATTATTGAGACATTTTCGAGTATATAAAGTATATATAAAGGTATTTGTAATATAAAGTATTATTATAAGAGTAATAGTTAAAGATATATAAGTAATTATAAAAATAAAAGAAGCGAGAACTCGAGGAAAATAACTTATTCTTATAGAAAATTCTAATATTCTAAAGGCTTCTTAATTATTCTTCTAATTAGAAAGAATTACTATATTTCGAAGGTTCCAGTTCTTTAATTTCTAATATATAGCTCTTATATTAGTAATATAATATAATATATAAGCCATAGTAGTTCTGGAGGTATTATAAAGGTTTTACCTCGCTTACCAAGCCTCGCTACTACTTGATTGGGCAGTGCAGTGGCGCTAGGCTCGGGCCACCCCGGAGCCTTATCTGTTGAAATTAGGGGCCTGAGGCCCCTAATAGGCTTAGTAAGCCCTGGAACCGAACGCCATGGGGCTGTGCACTAGCTTAATACCCTGTCCAGCTGGAATACCCTGTATAGCTGGAATACCCTGTACGGCTGGAATACCCTGTATAGCTGGAATACCATGTACGGCTGGAATACCCTGTATAGCTGTAATCGGTTCAGCTAGCATAGGGATTTAGTACATGTGACTTAGGGGGTTCAGGGCTATATATACGGGCTACTTACCACTGTAGAACAGCAGTCAATTCAGTACGTTTTACTTGGTTTACATTACAAGCACGTGACCCTAGCTATATTGCTTTAGCTAGTTCAACATTATCCAATTAGGTTAGCATGTCACGTGTAACGTCACGCACAGCATTACGTACATACTACTCAACTACTTAAGAATATTCTAGAGTAGTTGAGTAGAGTATTCAGTAGAGTATGAGTAGTGAGAAAAAAACTTGAGTAGAATATGAGTAGGGCCCACTACTCTACTCTACTCTACTCATTTCTCACACTGACTCCGTTGGCTCCCAAAAGGACATTTACGCAGGATCTTAAAGAGTTTGATTGGCTTGGAACGTTCACATGTGTTCCTTCCATTCTTTGCCTGCTCCTCGCCCTTCAGTGGGGAGGGTCGAAGTACCAGTGGCACGACTTCCGCATCATACTTCTTTTCGTTCTTTTTGGACTTCTTCTCATTGCCTTTACTGCAGTTCAGAGATTCTCGAAAGCCACAGCAACCATATCTTCCAGAATCGCCAGATCACGGAGCATTCTCTTTGGTGCATCGTTCGCCTTTTCCCTCTCTGCGGCGTTAGCAATCTTCAGTTACTATCTGCCACTGTGGTTTCAGGGCATTAAGAACGCTTCTGCTGAAGCTTCTGGTGTTATGCTCTTGCCAGTAATACTTGGTATGATTGTCGGATCCATCGTTGCCGGTAGCATCGTCACCTATATTGGGTATTATTTACCTTTCATGGTTCTCAGTGGTATTTTGACACCAATTGCGGCGGGGTTGTTCACAAGCCTGTCCGTCAACTCGCCAAAATCCGTTTGGATCGGATACTCAGCCCTTGCTGGATTCGGGGCTGGGTTGGGCTTCCAACAGCCAATCTTGGCAGCCCAAACTGTTCTTGATCAGGATGATGTTGCGATGGGTACCTCTATCATGATCTTTGCGCAGACTCTTGCCGGAGCAATTTTCGTGTCTGTGGGAAACACAATCTTTTTGAACAGTTTGATCCAAAATTTGAAGAAGGAGGTACCACAGATCAACCCAGATTTGGTCCTCGAGATCGGAGCTACGAATTTGAGAGCTGCTATCCCTGCACAATTGCTCGATGCTGTGCTGAAAGCATACAACAAAGCTATCACGCGCACTTTTTATGCAGCGGTGGCAATGTCTGCCCTGGCATTTGTTCTTTCATTCGGCATGGAGCTGAAATCAACCAAAAAGGTTGCACGTGCTAGGGAACAAAGGAATGAGAGTGTTGAGATGCCGAGACAAGCGACAGATAGAACCAATCATTCCATCCCATCACTCTCGACAGAGCCTACCAACGAACATGGGTATGAGAGTGCAATGTAGAACAAGACAGGTTTGATGCGCAATAGATGATTTTCGAAGGCAGTTCTCTCCTTGCGAAGAAGCCAGTGTCTATGCTATCCCAATGTAATCATATACAAGTCTAGCGAGTTCAACTTTCTCTCCCTTTTTGATCAACATCCGTCTTGTGTACCTCCTTTCCTGGTTGATGATTTCAAATCCCCAAATATGCTCTCCTGTCCACCGACCTTTGCTACTTTGAAGCACAATTCCAATATATTTGGCGTCCTCCCCATCAGACCAACCGAGCCCTTCGCCACCATCCTTCACCACCCTGCCTCTCAGGAAGTCATTCTCAGGGAGCTCAGCAAAACTATGCAAACCCATTTTTCCTTTGTAGTTGCCAATTATAGGATCTTTCTTCTCCCACTCGCTCCAATCGAGTTGGCACTTTTCCGTCGAACCTCCCCCAGGCATTCCAGAAACTGCAGAGGTAATCTCGATGCAGATCACACCATCATCCCAAGTCTCTGACTTTATTGATATCTTGGGCGTGGCTATTGATGCGGCTTTGCGAATTGGCCAGGAAATCCCTTGCTAGTGTTGGCGAAGATGTTAGTTTGGACTGAAAACTTCCCTATACCAGCCCCAGCTTAAACGAAAGCGTGAGGCAGGTGCATAGGAACATTAGAGTACAAGACATACAAGTGCAAGCAGTGAAACAACTGAGTCTGAGAGGGTCTTGTTCTGTGAAGCTGTGCATCAGTGGGTGGTTTACAAGGTTGACTAGGGACCATACAAGGACATATTTGCCATCAAGCCGGGAAAGGGAAACAGAGGTAGGAGCTGCCATAGTTGGGACCAGATAGGTGAGCGTTTGAGGTCAGATGATGGGTGTGCTCGAGCCTTGCAGACGGAATCCTGGCATAACTCAATATTGTTTTCATAATCGAATTTGTTGTTTTCAGCTGTCACGGATTGCCTCTGGAAGGATCCAGATAGAAAGTTTGCGCCAAGGATTGTGAGTTATTCTTGGTCAAGTTAAGCCACATTGACACATGAAAGCTGAGTAGTTCCAACGTGATTGGGAAAAAAGACTGTATGACTCTCCAAGAATTACTCAGTTGTGTAGGACGCCTGGGGGTGCCTGTCTTCCGCAGATGCAACTTAAAAGTGCATATGTACAGTCATACACATGGACAAACTATTAGCTCTGGAAGGCTGAGACAGTTTGATTTACCCTACCGAGACATGCAGGGACGAATTAGCCGTAGGCCGTTCGTAGCATTACTTGGTACATTAAGTTACGAGCTGGACGTCCTGATTAGTGAGGCCCCAGAGCAAAGCCTGCAAGGGAGTGGCACAGTGTTCGCAAGCCTTTGCGTTCCCAGTCCTAATTGAGCGTGTTTCGTCTTATGTTCCGAGCTCCATAGAGTGAGAAAGTAGCATTCCTTCTTGGTGAAATGCTTTGTTTGCGAACGTCGGAAAGATTCCCCCAAATTCCGTGGGTAGGTACCTAATAGTCGGACTTGACGTCGCGCTAAAGGGGCCCTTCCCTTTAGTCGGGGAAAGCGAGTTGTCCCGGGAAAGCGAGATGTCCCGCACCAAATAAAATCCTTAATAACTTGAAACCTTAACCTTTTTAAATAATTCTAGATAATAGAATTAAAAATACAAGCCTTATAAACTAGATATGATTCTCTAAATCTTAAACAAAGATGTGGGTAAAGAGTTATTAAGGTTTTAATAATATAATCGCGAGGAATACAAAAATCGTAAGAATTATTTGTTCGCAACCGTTTTGCGAGTATTAGACCTATGACTTTTGCTTAATTATAATTTTTTATTCTTTTACTTAAAACTTTAGCCTTTAAGTATGCGATAGGTAACTATGAGATCGCGAATAAAACGTATTAATTAGATTTTCTATTACTAGTTCCTAATATTGTTTTTTAGAAGGCAAAAATGGCCGAAACGGGACATCTCGCTTTCCCGGGACAACTCGCTTTCCCGGGACAACTCGCTTTCCCCGACTAAAGGGAAGGGCCCCTTTAGCGCGACGTCAAGTCCGACTATTACCTATAAGCGAAAAGAAGTAAGCGAAAAGAGGAAAGCGAAAAGCGGAAAGCGAAAAGCGAAAAGCGAAAAGCGAAAAGCGAAAAGCGAGCTGCGAGGTACGTGACTCGCGAGGAAAAGGAAGGCCTATGATTATAGGCTACTTGTCGCTAAATTTTAGGGCTATAATTGCTAAGTTATAGGCTATAGGTACTAAAAATTTAGCGACATAAATTTTTGGTTAAGTCCCCTCGCTTTGCCCCCCCCCCCCTTCCCCTTTCCCCCTATAAGCCCCCTCTCTTATCCATATATATATATAGAGAGAGAGTGAGAGAAGAATTAAAGAAAGTAAATATTTGAAGTAGTAATAGAGGTATAGGGAGAGGGTATAGTATGTGGGCGTAATATGTGGTATTTGCGATTTTTGGTAGGGTATTCACGTGCCACAAATCGGACATCGAAAGTCGAAAACCGGATTCGAAAATCGCTTGGTCTTCTGATCCTTATCGCTTTCCGTAGCAGTGAAGTGTGCCTGACAGCCTGAAGCGCATAGACTTATCTTAACCGGCTCGTTACCTCGCATCGCTAAGTTGGCAAGATTTCAACTGTCGCTGTGATGTGAGCGTTGGCTGTTCTGTATCTGAATCGCTCCAAGTTGGAAGCGTTTGCACTTTATATTTATTGTTCAAAATTACAACAAGGTACGAGTTCAATTGTTCAGCACTGCTTATCAATCCAGAGTCACTTTGGAAAAGGAACTTGTATCAGGCTTGGCAACGATACCAGAATTTTAGTATCGATACCTTATCGCTAAATTTTCGCGAAAATTTAGGGGCCTCTAGCCTATAAATTTAGCGATAAACTGCCTGAAATTTAGGGACTGTGCACTAAAAAATCAGCGATAAGCTTATCGGGATCGCAAAACTCATAAAATCATATTTTTATTAAAAATTTCGTTATATTACATATTTATTTAAACCAAATTATTAGCATTCTTAATGCTTACAAATTTTTATTTTTTAATTCATATAAAATAATAGCAAATAAGAATAATTAAATAATAATTAAAATATGGGGCAAGTATTAATACGTATTAATACGGTATTTTTGCCAAGCCTGACTTGTATAGTCCGAATCGCTCCCCACCCCTGGACACTGTTGGTGGAATACGGCAGATAATGTTAATAAAGCGATGTCAACTCAAAACATCCTGCAAATAATCTAATCCCTTCCAATACCCTTATTATCTTCCAAAATCTCCAGTCCAAGAGGCCAAATGTAACTCCGTTGATCATTAGTTGGCAAAGAGGATTCATTGGGTTGTGTTGACAGCGACTCCGTTGTTTTCGTTTCTTGTACCAACATGCCTGGGTAGCTACTTTGTGCCTCACCATTCCTCAGCTTACTTGAATGGACGGTCAACAAAGGAGAGATGGAAGCCGTTGACAAGTCCCAAATTCTCTTCAGCAGCTTTCAGTCAGCTTAGTCATTGACCAACTCAAAGCGCCCATACCTCTCTGCAATAAACAGACTCCTGCATCATAGTCTTTACCGCTTCTGCATCTCGAGCTTGACATGCAAAGGCGTTGCCAGTGACGACTGCGTTTGGTGAAGTTGAGCTTAAGCATTCGCCGAAGAATGAAGACAGTGGGAGCACACGATCCGGCTCTGTGATTCGAGATCGGTTTGCAGAGGAGAAGTCAAACACAGTAACAAAACTGAGAATGTTATTATTCAACTCGAAACCAAATTGGAGAGTTATACAAGGAATACATAACGTACTATTCTCTGGAACGTTTTCTAGAAACCTGTGAGACTTGACTGGCCAAGCGGGCACTCAATGAAAGGCCCGTCGTACGATAAGTGCTTGAGAGCATGGCTTTAAGACAGAATCCCCCTAAAGAACCTCAGATCCAAATACGAAGTGCAAAATTCACCACTGCTCAGTTGCCAGCTTGCGGTGGACGTTGAGTTAATCCTTGGGACAGTTGATACCCCAGAATTATCCCCCAACCTGTCCTCTCGAACTGTCATCAAACCCAGCAAGCACGAAACCAAATATAGAACTACATAATATCATTGCCAGTCAGCCAGAAATGTATTTAGACCTTGCATCATCCGTTTCAAAGGCCGCTAAACCAGTACACGGATTCTCCACCCTCGCAGTAACTTTCTTCACACTCAGCATGTATCAGATTGCCACGAAATCAGCCTTACAAAGTTCTGCTCAGAGCTCTGTAAGAGTCACGCTAATCACTCGATCTACATTGACTTCATCCCATCAGCTTGCCGAACGACTCGTCGTGCTGCCTGACAAACCGAATGTGGTGAGACTCCCAAAGCTCTAGCCATCAGTAGCCACCAAGCTTACGCTTCTCACAGTTAGCACGCCGAGTTCAAATCCGCCCCCAACACTCCCCAAACTTCGTAAAACTTCACAACGAAGGCTACGTCTCGTGGGCTGGTTCGCGAGCTCGCCAATCACATCTCTTGGCTTGGCTGACGTGGGAATTAGGACCCTTGTTCAAGGAACATGTCGATAAGCCAATTTCGGAACGCCCTTTCAAGGGATCGGCCATGGTTGTGAACGAGGAGAGTTGGAGTGGTTTCATGAAGACCATTGGAAGTGATCCTTACGTCAAGGAAGGAATTTGGGATTTGGAGAAGACGCAATTCATCCCTTTTCGCACACTCTTCCGAATTGGCAACGAGGGCAAGTGATTGGGCGCCAGATGGCAGGAGAGAATTTGAGTGGACTTTTTGCTGCTTTGCTGCTTTGCTGGAAGAAAGAAAAAACGAATTTTGTATGCTCTGAACTTGGAATCAATACATTGTACTCGTTTTTTCATATCCACTCCAGCATCATGATTGAGTCACTCTTCACTTGGCTCTCCCACTTTTTGAACTGGCGGTCCTGCCTAATCATCTTTGTCCTCATGAATCTCAAGAGTATTCCGCTATCATGGCATCTCAGAGCACTCTACCATTTTCTCCGCCATCACCCCGGCAAGCCATATTCAAATGCCTCTCCAGTCACATCCTCAGATGTAAAACCTCAGTCGACACCAGCGGCAACTAAGCTCCTCTTTGGCACTGTAACAATAACAACCCAATCCCCAATGCTCGAGGCCGATTTCAACTGGCACAAAAGCAACAGCACATACTTTAGCGATCTCGACATCTCGCGACTCGTTCTCATGACACGCGTGTATTTCGGCGGCTTCTCAGTCATCAGTCGCGAACTTGCCTCCGAAGGGCACACAGGACGGATGAGTTTCACACTTGGAAGTGTGTACTGCTCTTTTCGCCGGCCGCTGAGACCATATGATTCGTATGCAGTGAGCAGTAAGGTCTTGGCATGGGATCGAAAATGGCTGTACATTATCAGCTGGTTTGAGCGAAAGGGAAGCAGTGGGGTTATTGCGACTGCGGTAAGCAAGTATGTTTGTAAGAAGGGGAGGTTTACTGTTCCACCTGAACGGCTGTTGAGGGCTTCCGGGCTTTTGCCATCCAAGGGACATTTTGCCCGATCGGATGTCAATAAGAAGAGTGGAGAAAGAACAACGGGGGCTCGAACTACAGAAGAACCGCAATGTGAAAAGGGAGGCGAGCGAGTGGCTTCTGTGATTTCAAAGGACGAGGAACAATGGGAGAGTGAAATTGAAACTGAGCGTGTTCGTGGCCTGGAGTCTGTGAAGAGCTTTATTGATTTAGATGATATATCCTTCTCGGAGGTAGCGAAGATACTTCAGTCTTGACGGCATTTTAGAGATGAGATTGAAAGTTGCCAACAGCTGAAGACAATGTTTAAAAAAGAATTGTATGTACGAAATGAAAGTAACCTCCGTTGTGAGACTCGTTTCTCCTGCAAAGCTGCCAACTTGGCCGCACAGGAGAGTGGAGAAATACTATTCAAAATCCAAACAACAATCATTCAGATTCAGGAAGGTTCTTCTATGGTGCACAAAGGCAAATAAAGTGAGAATCAAGCAAATTCTCAGCCAGTTTTCTTGTCATTCTCTTCTATTTCATGGTTATTTGATGTATAACCATCCGACGTGCAATTCAGTTGAATTCACTATCATGTTTACTCCCAATTGCCACTCAAATCTCTCAATCGGAACTCAATCAAAGGCCCATCTTTCTGTCCAGTGACATGATCCTTCAAGTGAAACTGCTCAGCAGCCATCGTTCCATCAGCCCATGCAACCTCATCTCTGTTGCTGGCACGGAAATCGAATTGCCACAGAAATGTCGCCATTGTAAGCATGAGCTCAACGAGTGCAAGTGGCTTTCCTACACAACTTCTCGGTCCTAAGCCAAACGGCATATAAGCACTACGCATCTTTTTTAACTCTTCGGTGCCATTGATTGTCTTCAGCCATCGATCAGGATTGTATCTGTATGGCTCAGGGAAGTATTCTGGGTTGTGGTGGATGCTGTGAATTCCTACGGCGACATCAACTCCTTCTTGAATGTGCATGCCATTGATCAAAGCGCCGCCTTTATATACCTCACGCCAGAGTGGGCCACCTCCTGGGGGTGACATACGAAGAGCCTCATCAATACAAGCGCGTAGATAGGTGCAGGAACAGGCTCGGCAAAAATTCCCTAATTTCCGGTATCGATAGGAATCGATGCCAGAATCGTAAGGTATCGATACTTAGTCAGTATTTGCCCTATTTCTAAGGCCCTATATAATTATTTTGACCCCACTATCTGATTTACTAAATAATTATATAATTCACAGCTTAATATAACTAATTCTAATACCCTAGCTAATTATTTTAATTCTATTATCTGAACTATAGTAAATAACTATATGATTCACAGCTTTGTAGCCCTATTTCTAAGGCTCTAGCCAATTATTTTCCCCGCATTATCTGAACTATACCAAATAACTATATGATTCACAGCTTGATTCATAGCTTAATCGGAATTATTCAGGCTCCCATTTGAGTCATTTTTAGCCCTAGATATCTATATAATAGGCTCTTAGCTCTTAGCCCTCCCTCCAACTTCCTTATATACATATATACTCTCTCTCTCCCCTTATATACTCTATATATACACCTTATATATAATACTTTATATATACTACTTCATATATATATATATATATATATATAATAGCAGCCCAAGCTTAATAAGATCTCGTTATCTGGACTCGTATGGACCCCTCTCATAATACTGAGGCTCAGTACTTCCTTCGTATAGGAGGAAATAAGCTCTAGTCCTCAGTTATTAATGGTAGCCCTTAGCAGAAGCATACCTTTAATATTAATAATCCAGAACCCTTAGATATTGCAATTAAGGGTTCCTATACTCTTGGTACCTTTAATACCCTACTTCTCCCTGAGGTTATTAATATAATCTTAACCTAGCAAGTATAAGTTATTTTTCCTGAGTTTACATAATCTGTACTAAGTAATATAGTAGCAAAGTTAATATCCAGACTTCTTATACTACTTATAATAAGGGTTAAGGTATATTTATAGAGTATTTAAGGATTTCTAATAAAGAATAATATAGGGTATATGGTAATTATATTCGTTATAGTTATATGACCTAATATATTATACGAGATATTAATAATAATAGAGAAAAGGGAGGTTCTAGAGAAAAGCCTAAATCTCCTAAAATTATATAAAATAGACGGGTTTTAAAGCCTGGAGCTTATCCTAGCTAGCAAGTTTATAAGTTCTAGATAGGGCTACTTACTCTCTTTATATTATATAATTACCTGGCTTTTATATAATATTTAATAGACTATATTAAGCTCTTAATATATTTACCCTCTTTTAATTTTACTTATAATTGCAATTACTTTTATATAATATCTAAAAACTAAGAGAAGAAATTCTAATCTAGTCCTAAAATATTATATGAAAAGTATAGAATTTCCCTTTATTCTCAGATTCCTCTCTTAGTCTTAAGGAAAGTATTTAGAATCCTACTTCTTTTCTAGTACTTTAAGTACTCTCGTATCTCAATTATCTCTGCCTCTATTTATGCCCTATCCCAGCTTACTATATAATGTTTTCCTGAAAATACTCTCTCTGGCTCATTACTTATTAGTAAAATAAAGAGAATATTAATAGCTATAAGAGAAAGCCTTAGCTAGTATTACCTCTATATATCCTAATACTACTATATAAGGGCCCCCTATTTACTAGGATTATATAATTCTAGTAAGTTATAGTCTTTAAACTCGTCTTAACTTATAGGACGAGCTTCTATTCTAAGAGATAAGGTAATATAATTATATATATCTAGTTCTAGTATCTCGTAAGACGAGCCTTTATACCAAAAAGCTAGTAGTATAGGTATAGTAATAGGCCTTTCCTAATATTTCTCCCAGAGCTTTTTAACCTTAGCTAAGACTAGCTTTAACTATTTCTTTAGCTAGTATATCTTAATATATCTTATATAATTATGAGAATTTAAGATTAATATAGTAGTATAAACTAGAAATATATTAGTTCTTATATAATAATTATCCAGAACCTTATATATTACCTCGATTTAATAAAGGAAGTCTCTTCCCTCTAGATCCTTACTTTTCTGATATTTAGCCTATTAGAATTAGTATAGTTATATAAGATTATATAAAAGGAAAAAATAACTTATATTCTCTTATTAGAGGTATTTAATTAAGATATTTATTATAAAGAAAGTAGAATTAAGGGAAGTTGAGCCCTTAGCTACAAGAATAGCTTATATAAAGGATATAAGAAAATCCTTAATTATATAAAGCTTTTTCTAATCTTTAGAAGTTAAGATATCCTCCTTAAGCTTCTCCTTATGGTTTTAATAATACCTTTCTACTACTAGCCTTAAATCAAGTAATATATAAAGTATCTTATACTAGCTATTTTACCTCATATAATTATTTATTAGAATTAGCCTTTTCGTAAGTATATGAAACTCCTCTATTCTTCTAGCTAACCTATAAATATAAACCATAATATTATATACTTGGTCAAGGGGTTCTATTAGCCTAAACTGGGCCTTTATTACCTCTATTATATTAAAAACTCTAGTATACTACTCCTGCTTATTATATAAATCAAGATTCTCCAAGCTAACCTAATTTGTAAATAAGAAGGCTTATATAACTAGATTAATAATATGGCCCAGATAGTAAATATACTAGTAATCTGCCTCCTAGTTTAAGCTTAGCTTATTCTTTAGCTTCTTTTGAACTAATTAATAAAGGATATTATTTATTAAGGCATTATTATATATAATAGCTCTAAGCTTATAAGTAATACTATAATCTTAAAGAACTGGCTAAAGAATTAATATTTGAGCTTCTGAGCTATAGCTAAGGACCTGCTTTAAAGCGAGAAGGGCCTTTTATTACTTTCTATTATATATAGTAAAATGGCTATAGATTATAAGTAAAAGTAATTAATTTAGAGAGGTCCAGATATCTAGAGAGATATAAATAAGTGAGAATATAGCCTGGACTACTTATTATATAGTATCCTAGTACCCTTTCCAAGCGCCTTTAACGGAGCTAGTAATTCCTAAATACGAAGTTATAATCTTGCCTTTAATAGCTTGATTAAGTGCTTGGCAAAGCATATGGAACTCTGGCCATTTAATAAGAGTATAGGACAGATTCTATATAATAATGAGAGTAATTAGAGCTTTAAGAATAACCGAGATATTGAGGTGAGCTTCCAGGATCTTAGTATTAAGCTTCTCTTGCTTGCTCGTTCTAGTAGATTAGTGGTAATATTGCCTTAATTGCAAATTAACTATTATTTGGTTCTTACTAATAGCCATCTTAATAAGGATCTTGTAAAAACCTTATATATGCTTCTTTATATTCTCTGAAAGAGAAGTATGATATGGCTTTCTCGTTTCCTTATTATAATGGATATAATAGAAGTGGGCTTGGTTCTCCTTCTTAGTGGGATTACGTATATGCTTCCAGACCGGGGCCCTCAATTTTCGGCTGGAAGGGGCTTCTAGTTCTAGATCTACAAAAGCAGAAGCTAGAGAGAAAGAGTCTAGCTTATGCGAAGAAGACATTTTGAGTGTATAATCCAAATAGAATGAGAATAAAAGATGTGAGAATGGAGAGAGTGAAAAATTAGAGGGTGCGGGGTAGAAAGCGGTATAGGAATCGATAAGGAATCGATACGTATCGATACTTACTAATACCTTATTAATACCAGTAACTATCGATTCCTTATCGATACCTCAGGTATTTTTGCCGAGCCTGTGCAGGAATTGAGCAGAGGGCCCATGCGTATCTCTTCAAGATTGGTGAAGCACCTCCTGACCTCTTCTGCAGCTTTCCTGTAGGCTAGTGGAGAGAAGGAAAGATAATGAAGTGTTGCTGCCATCGAAGTTGAAGTAGTGTCGGAACCTACAGAAATGTCAGATCGGAAATCCATCGCTCAAAATCAAGAATGTCGTTTAGGAAGTTTTACCAGCTATGATCAATGTCGCAGTTTCGGTACTGAGCTCGGTGATATCCAAGCTGTTGCCAGTGTCAGGGTCCTTTGCTTGTTGCACAAAGGAGAAGACATCTTTGCGATCTTCCTTGGATGGCTTCAGTCTTTCACCCAAAACCTTTCGAATGAACATGGCGAACATGTATCGTGCCTTCAATGCCTGTGGAAAGAGAAGTGGTTGGAGTTTCCTGCGGCGAAGCTCTGGAGCTTGGACAAGAACACCGAGTCGAACGTTCGACTCTTCAATTGCTGTCATAGCATAACGGTACTTTAGGTCGCCGATTGTATTAAAGCGAGCACTGAACAGTACATCCGTCATAATATCGAAGGTAAGATGGTCAACTGTCAAGGGTCAATCGCGCAATCAGTATCGGCAGACAGAATTTATTACTCACAACAATGGCCCATGTCCTTTGAGTCACTCCATTCCCGCGAAGATTTGTCCGTCTCCTGCGGAACTTCCACCATGGTATCACTCAGCTGATGGATTTTCTCAATGACCTTTGGTTCGAATGATCGCAGTGTGTTCTCGGAAAATGCCTGGCTGATCACCCTCCTCCTCTTGCCATGGAGGGCTTTGTCCCGAAGAGTCAGGGAATTTGGAGCTTGCGCGGATAGGGCGTGATACACCTTGGACTTTAAGACATTACTGCGGTGAGAATATATATCTGCAGAGGATCAGCTGAGTTGCGGATGTGGAACGACAAGCAACATACCGGAGACACTCTCTGCAGTGTTGAAAAGAAGACGTTCGGGTGAGTATCGAATGACCTTGCCTGCGATTGACTTAGTAGAGCTTGAGTGGTTCGGATATATGTGGAAATCAGACCATATCTCTCGTGGCATTTCAAGATATCAGTATGCACATCTCCCCGCCAAGCGTGATATCCCGCGTACAGGTTGGTGACTTTAGCCAGAATGGGTCCAGGGTATTTCGACAGAGGGTGAAAGTAGATGCGATATAGGCAGATTAACGATATCTTGAATAAATGTCAGGTTTCGAACTCAAGGTTCTTCTCTGTGATGCTGTTTTCACTTACATATGCGATCGGAATCAACAGGAGCCCGGGGACGATGGTTTTGAGGAGGAACAAGCCCCAATCCCACGCATCCAGAAAGCTCAGATAGAATGTAGCAGCACCCATATTGACTGAATATTTAATTACTTGGATTGTGAAGAGAGATCCAGGAGCTGCAAGATGGAAGCAATACACATAGACGATAGAAAGCCCTCGGTTTCGAGATGGTATGAAAGCCCCAACAGGTACCTCACTTGTTTCACATTCCTGCGAAGTCTTTCAATCCCAGGCCTATTCTGAAAAAAAACCATCACTAGATCACATTGGCAAATCAGATATCCAATATTTTAGTGCCCATAGTGGCTCACTTGCCACCATGCCTGCTTCTCTTCTACGAATAAGCATTCCGGGGTTGGATGGCTGGCGGTTTGCTAGGATTCAGCTCCTTCCTAGATCTACGGATGTTAGCTTGACCTTTGAAGGATTGACGGCTTTTGGTACCTTAGTCTGCCCAAGTATTATGAGATATTCTCTGCGGTGTTCTGGATCTCGTAATACTTGCAGTGCCTTTGCCAGACAGTTGGGTACTGGACTGAGTCAGAAAGGGCTGAGGCGCAGGGGGGCCCCCAACATTGTGAGTACTTGTATTTTACGAAGTTTCTCTAGATCCAGTCAATCAGAGCCTGCGATCTGTCGTGGGAACCTAATTTCTGCTTTCAAGCTTCGAATACGAAATTTTCGTTAAACCAAACTAGACAGAGCGCTAGTTCTGGGAGTTCTAAAGCTTATTTCTCTACTAATATTAGGACCTTAATAGGCTAGGGGCACCCCGTTCGGCACCTTCGGCGCCTCACAGGAGCGTATATACACGTATACCTTAAGTGCAGGAAGCGCACGTGTATCCTTGAGGATATACTTCCTAAGCGATTACAAGTAAGGGACAGAGGGACGTACGAAGATCACGGCATAAAGTGACGGGACTACAGGGCATTTGGACCCTTGGCACCCCTCAGGACACAATTTAGTGGCTTGAGCCCGCTGTAAGGCCCTATGGCTCCAGGCCATATGCCCTAAGCAGATCTCAAGAGGCGTTGTGAGACATTCGCAAGGTATGAGATGTCCTTAGGGGTAAATAGCGCTGCTGGCAGAGCAACCATAGCACTTGGACGCTAAATAGGTAGTTACTATAGGGCTCTTTAGCGAGATGTTCCTTGTAAGTACAGGGGAGTAGCCCTAAAAAGGTAGGGTACCCCTGGCTCCCGCTTTCTAGCGTGCTTTTAGGGCATTGGCCTAGAATTATAGGGTAATTTAGTGCCCAAGTGCGCTAAAAAAAAAAGACACTGAAGTGCTGTAAAGCACAAATGCCCTGTAATCCCGTCACTTTATGCCGTGATCTTCGTACGTCTTGTCCACCTTTTGTGCATATGCTACGGGCTAAAAAATAGCCGAAAAAGAAAATCTTACTTTACGATAAAATCGTATAAATTAGCTTACTCTATACGGGGGAAGGGGGCTAGAGGGAGATCCAATTCTCAATTGCATAAGCACCCGTTCTAGGGTTTACCCAGAGAGGGTGCTTATGCATTCTAATCAGAGTTGGCCTCCTGTCATTTCCCCTTTGGGCGTACACCCATGTTTTAGGAATGCTACGCGAGCAAAACGGGGATGTTGCAGGGATTGGAAGGGGCACACTGTTTTTGTATCCATATCCGATCAAATCCCTCCAAGACAGGGGTTTTCCTGTTGCAAAGTAAGACCACCTTCCAATCGGGGCTTGCACGTAATTCCGATTACCCCACAGTAAGAAGCTTCTAAGCACCTTCTACAGTAAGCACCCAAGCGTCTAGGCACTGCGGTTTCTATCTCCACTTCCTCTCAGCTTTCATCATGAAAATGAGACCCAAGATGGGCCAACCAGGCCCACCATGCGGCGCCTGTGCCGCGAACCTTACCCGGTACAACATGATACTATTCTGGAAATTGAGCTGGGAGGCAGCAAACGCTGTATCGCGCGATGGATCACAGCTTCTGCGCCTTTCGCGAGTTCTGACATGATTCCACGGACGTTGATGGCTAATGAGCCTCAGCCCCCAGCCCAGTTTTGCCGTTTTCACTGCTGCGAGGCCATTCTAAGTGAGATATCGCTTCTCAAGATCTCAGCGTAGCCGCTGCCAATCAGTAAAATATCAGAATTCTCTTTGAAGACTGACTTTGTTCTTATCCGCTCCAATCGCTTGTACCTTTCAACCAGGCTCGATTTCCTTCCCCACGTTCTACACTCTGCCCCAGATTCTTTTGAGTAGTATACTACTCATCCTCTCATTCCGACATTTGGACTACCCCTAGTCACTTTATCTATACAATCTTCAGCATGGGTGATTTTGACCCTTCCATCTCTCCAACTATGGAGCCTTACTCATCGGAGAAGCCTGATGTCTCCACCTTCGAGCCAATTGCCATCGTGGGCATGGCAATGCGACTGCCCGGCGGGGTACGAAATAGCAAAGATTTCTGGGACATGTTGGTCAACAAAAAGAGTGGACTTTGCCCAGTTCCTGCCGACCGATACAACATTGACGGATTTTACAATGACGAGTCCGAAACTGCTACTCGTGGTACAGTTCAGCAACCATTGGGATACTTCCTTGATCATGTCCAAATCAAACAACTTGATATGTCATTCTTTTCGTTCCCCAAAAAGGAACTGGAACGGCTGGATCCACAACAGAGACAGTTGCTGGAAGTTGCGTGGGAGTGTATGGAGAATGCTGGTGCAACGAACTGGCGAGGTACTGATATTGGCTGTTTTGT
This sequence comes from Hyaloscypha bicolor E, assembly GCF_002865645.1. NCBI lineage: Eukaryota > Fungi > Ascomycota > Leotiomycetes > Helotiales > Hyaloscyphaceae > Hyaloscypha > Hyaloscypha bicolor. Next base: position 1,837,391 of record NW_020194685.1, on the reverse strand, counting down.
TGGGGTCCTAGGCGAGGACTGGAGGGATATTAACTCAAAAGAGACTCAACACTCGGGATCCTACCGAGTCACGGGATATGAGGATGCTTTCCTTGCGAATCGTCTGTCGTTCGAATATGATCTTCATGGTCCAAGGTACTTGCACGTTTCCTGTTACAAAGCTCTTTGCTAACATGAACGCAGTTTAACCGTGAAGACTGCGTGCTCTTCGTCCCTATCAGCGCTGCACCTCGCATGCGATGCTATTCGGCTGGGCGACTGTTCTTCCGCTTTGATCGCTGGCAGTAGTCTTATCTTTTCTCCTAGTATGACACTTGCTTTCTCTGATCAAGGAATCGTTTCACCCACGGGAACTTGCAAAACATTCGACGCAGGCGCAGATGGTTATGCTCGAGGTGAAGCGATCAACATGATTTATATCAAGAAGTTGAGCGATGCCATTGCAGCAGGCGATCCAATCCGTGCTGTAATTCGTGCCACGGCGACAAACTGTGATGGAAGAACCCCAGGTGTCATGACTCCAAGTCCCAAGGCGCAGGAAGCCCTCATTCGTCGCGCATACGCCGTCGCCGGTATCTCGGACTTTTCCCAGACTGGCTTTGTGGAATGTCATGGGACAGGTACGCAAGTCGGCGATCCACTAGAGACAGCTGCTGTAGCTAGCGTTTTTGGCGAGAAAGGAGTATTAATTACATCGGTAAGCTGAGTCCTCGAAGGCTGCAAATTACCCTGTGCTCAAGCTCATTATCATCAGGTCAAGCCCAATGTCGGTCATTCCGAAGGAGCAGCTGGCATTTCTAGTGTCATTAAAGCAGTGCTGGCTTTAGAAAACCGAACGATTCCGCCAAATATCTTCTTCAACCAACCAAACCCCAAAAGTATGCCCGTCTCTCAATGTCATGCCACGATACTGACTTTTGGTAATAGTACCCTTCGAGCAAGCCAAGTTGCGAGTGCCGGTTGATGCTGAACCATGGCCCACCGATCGTGCAGCTAGAGTCAGTGTCAATTCATTTGGTATTGGTGGTGCCAACGCTCATGTAAGTCAGCCTGAGGGTTTTGCGAGCCACCTTCTCACTTACAGCCAGGTTATTATTGATGGGTGGGTGGAACATGAGCTTGACAGCGGTCATGGTAGTTTGGACGAGGAGATCACTCCTTCTAGTGATGAGCAATACCACTTGCTTTTATTTTCTGCTAAAAGCAAAGAGTCCGTCGACAGCAGCATTTCAAACCACCAACGCTACATTAACGATATTCCAGTCAGGCTGCAAGACCTGTCGCACACCTTGGCAAGCAGACGAGAGCATCTGCCATATCGAGCATTCGCGTTGACAAATAATTTATCGAATCTGGAAACAACACCTGTTGAATTGACTGGAAGTGTCCCAAAGGTTGTCTATATCTTTACAGGCCAGGGCGCTCAATGGCCACAAATGGGCAGGCGATTACTTCAGGTGAACTCAGCGTTCAGGCAAAGTATCAGGGAATTGGACGAATCTCTCAAAGGTGTTGCTCCAGAGTTGACCTGGAAAATTGAAGGTAAATGATTCTGTTGCCAGACGAGGCACCTGTGCTGATCCACGTTATAGATGAGCTATGTAAACCTGCCACCGAAAGCAAGATCCACACTGCAGAACTTTCTCAACCCATCTGCACAGCCATCCAAATTGCTTTGGTCGAGACCCTCCGTCTCTGGAAGATCGAGCCAGATGCTGTTCTTGGACACTCTTCTGGTGAGATTGCTGCTGCCTACACATGCGGTGCTATTTCCATGGCCTCTGCTCTGGCTATCGCGTGCTTCCGCGGTGCTACAGCACATGCTTCACGCCGGAAGGGCGGCATGGCTGCCATCGGACTCGGGCGTGAAGCTCTCCTCGGTTTCCTAGAGCCAGGGGTTGTCATTGCTTGTGAGAACAGTCAGAGTAGCAGTACGCTTTCTGGAGACCTGCAGCAGGTTGAAAAGGTTGTTGGCAAGATAAAGGAAGAATGTCCAGACGTCTTAGCTCGCATGTTGAAAGTTGAGAAAGCATACCATTCTCGTAAGTGACTCGTGTCTAAATCAACATTCTGTAGTGCTGACATGGGGGATAGATCATATGGAGGAAGTAGGCTCCAGTTACCAAGAACAGCTTACCGGCGTTGTCACGAGCTCGGCACCAAAGATTCCATTCTACTCGAGTGTTACGGCAAGCAGAATTGGCGATGCAAATGCTCTTGGACCTGCATACTGGCGTGCAAATCTAGAAAGCCCAGTGCTTTTCAATTCCGCACTTCGTGTTCTTCGCGCCGAGCTTCAAGGGAGAACTTCCTTCGCGAAATCGGCCCTCACCCAGCACTCAAGGGTCCTCTACAGCAGATTCTGCGTGATATCGGCCAAGCCGACGACTTCCATCTCAGTACGCTGCACCGCGGCGCTGATTGTCAGCAAAGCCTTCTGAGTTTAGCTGGGAAGTTATTCTTGAAAAACTATCCTCTTGACCTTGGAGAAATTTCACCGCCAGGGACTATCCTCACTGATTTACCCAACTATGCTTGGCTCCATGACATCAAGCACTGGGATGAATCACGCCTCACCAATGAGTGGAGATTTCGCTCTCAAACACCACATGAACTTCTTGGGACACGCATCCTCGAAGTTAGTAGCGAGCTGCACTGGAGGAACAAATTTGGCATCGATAACCTCCCATGGCTGACAGGGCATCAAGTCAGCGGGTCCATTGTCTTTCCCGCCGCTGGTTATATCACCATAGTTGGAGAGGCCCTCCGACAGCTTTCCGGGGTCAAAGACTACAGTTTGCGACATGTCAAGATCTCATCAGCACTGACACTTGAGCACAACGAAGAAGTGGAGATGGTCACGAGTTTAAATCCTCTTCTTACTGAATCTCCAGAAGATTCTCCGTGGTATACATTTCATATCAGCTCCTACAATGGAGTTGGCTGGGTGAAGCACTGCTCAGGAGAAGGTCGGGCTTCTTTCGACGAGATTTCTTACCCCCGATCAGTCGATGAAGCGCGCCCGTTGCCACGAAAAGTCTCTTCCAACTCGTGGTATGAAGCGATGAATGCAGTGGGTTTCTGCTACGATGGGCTATTCCGCGGATTGCATTCCATATCCGCGGGAACATCACACAACGAAGCTGTCGCCACAGTACCGAGTCCAACTAAGCAAGAATGTCTTCCCTACACGCTACACCCAGCTATGATCGATCAATGTTTCCAACTTCTTGCTCTTGCTTTAATCCAAGGCCAAACGAGGAAGCTAGACCGACTTTCGGTCCCTACGTTTATCGACGAAATTGTCATCCTGTCAAGCGGGGCTAATCTACAAGTCAAAGCATCTGGCTCTGTGTCCGCCAAGGGTGGCTTTACCGGCAGCTTAACTGCTCAACATAACGGAGAGGTCTCCATGTTCATGAAAGGCCTTAAATCAACACCTCTTGACACAGGAGAGCCAGTCGATCAAGGTCTTCGATTGGTTCAGCAAATTGAGTGGAAGCCGGACAGCGATTTCATGCAACTGGAGAACTGTTTTAAGCTGAAAGAAAGGGAAAAGGAAGAATTCCTCCAACTAGAATCGCTTTTTATGCTCTGTATTGTGGATCATCTGGAAAACATTACGTTAAATGATGATACGCCACCATACCTCCGGAAATACTTCGAGTGGATGCAGACGCAAGTCGCACTCGTTCAGTCGGGCGAGCGAAACCTAGTTGAAAAGGCCCAAGTCCTGTGCGAATCTTCTCAAAGACAAGAAAAAATTAAGTCCACGGCAGCTGCGATTGAAAAGACCGGAGTGGCTGATTGTGCGGTTGCCATTCTCCGACTGTTTGAAGCTGCGGGAGCCTTTGCAGCAAAGGCACAGCCTCTGGACATCCTGATGGAGGGAAACTTATTGTCTCGCCTTTACGATATCCTTGATTCTGGTGACTATGTCACAGCCATCAACGCAATTGGATACAAGAACCCCCGACTAAGTATTCTTGAAATTGGAGCGGGAACTGGTGGAACTAGTGCCCAAATTTTGGAGGCATTAAAATCACCCTTTGGCGAGCGAATGTATAGCAAGTACACCTACACAGATATCTCCCAGGTTTCATGAATGCTGCCAAAGAAAGATTTCACCAGTACGAGAATATCGAATATCGAGTTTTAGACATCAGCAAAGATCCGGCGGAGCAAGGTTTTGACTTGGGTGCCTACGACCTTATTATCGGTGCTAATGTTGTGCATGCGACACCCTCCTTGAACACTTCTCTTACGCATTTGCGAAGTTTATTGCAACCCGGCGGTCGTCTCTTCCTCCAAGAGCTGAGCCCAGAAACGAAGTGGGTCAATTACATATGGGGATACCTGTCAGGTTGGTGGCTAGGATCTGAAGATGGACGTCCGGACGAGCCATATGTCTCTCCGTCGAGATGGTCTCAAGAACTGATTTGTGCCGGCTTCGACACGCCCGATACAATTGTATATGACGGCCTTGCCCCTTGTCATTTGAATGCAAACATCATTGCATCAGCTTCTTCGGATGATGCAAAAGAAAAAAGATTGACCATTCTTTGCATGGATCTAGAGGAGCCACACGTTCGGGCTATGAAACTCCGTTTAGAGACGAAAAGCGTTGCAGTTGACATCTGCCTTCTAAATCAGACTCCCCCACCTGACCAGGACATCATTGCACTCCTCGATTTTCCAGATCCCATCTTGCACAGTATGTCTAAAGAAGTCTTCGGAACCATTTTCCGTCACGTCCTTGCGATGAAGAGTAAAATATTCTGGGTAACACAAGCTGCCCAAATTAACAGCAAGGACCCTCGCCACGCAATGATACTTGGAATCGCCCGAACAGCTCGCAATGAACAGGCTGCAAAACTCTACACGATCGAATTGGATGGCAAGACCGAGAGCACAACAGTAGCTGATAGAATTGCTGCGATAGTTTCACGAGTTAACAAAAAGTCTGCCCAAGATGATGCAGTTATTGTCGATTGGGAATATGCGATTGTCGATGGCCAGGTCAATGTTCCTCGAATGCACTGGCAAACTATGCCAGAATCAATGGCGCAGTGTGATGTTCAACCAAAAAGTACCACTCAACACCTGACTGTAGGCACCCCAGGACTACTACACACAATGCAATGGACAGAAGAGGCACTGCCTGAATTGCGAGATGATGAGGTCTGTATTCAGATCAAGTCAGTTGGGATGAATTTCAAAGTGGGTACTCCAGAGTTCAAAATTAAAAAGAGCTACAACTAACCTCAGTCAAAGGATGTTCTTATCGCAATGGCAATCTTGGACAATGATGTTGCTGAGATTGGATTGGAAGCATCTGGCATTGTTCAATCTCGAGGCTCTGCAGTCACACATTTGGAAATCGGCGATCGCGTTGCGTTCATGTGCCCTGGCAGCTTCGGAACTTGCAGAGTTCTTGCTGGCTCACTATGTGTCAAGCTTGATCCTTCAATCAATTTTGAGGAAGGCGCAACAATCCCCTGTGTTTACGTGACGGCGTTGATGGCCGTCGTTGACAAAGGAAACTTGGCTCGTGGACAGGTAAGGCAATCTGGTATGATAAAGAAATCAAGCTCCCTAATTGGAAGTTAGAGCATCCTGATTCACTCGGCGTGTGGGGGTGTTGGGTTGGCCGCAATCCAAATCGCTCAGTCGATAGGTGCTGAAGTAAGCCCATCATTGTGCTCGAGGTGGCTCCGCTAACCCTGAAGATTTTCTGCACCGTTGGCAACCCGGAGAAGATTAAATACTTACTCAAAAACTACGGCATCCCTGAATCACACATCTTCAACTCTCGCAACGACTCATTCGCTGCCGACATTATGCGAGCGACTAATGGCAGAGGCGTGGATCTTGTACTCAACAGTTTGGCCGGAGAGCTTCTTCACGCATCGTGGAAATGTGTAGCAGAGTTTGGTACGATGATTGAAATCGGTAAACGTGACTTCAGAAGACACGCTCGATTGGCTATGGATGTGTTTGAGGCAAATCGTACCTTCATCGGATTGGATTTGGGACTGGTGCATCAGCATCGTCCAGATCAAGCAGTGTCGTAAGTCGTCCCCTAAGTACTCTAGATTCTCCAGGGACTAATGAGTCAACCAGCTTGTTACAAAGATGCATGGCGTACATGGCTTCAGGCGTCACTAGACCACTCCCGCTTGCAAAGGTCTTTGAAGCCTCTGCTGTTCAGGAAGCTTTTCGATTCATGCAAGGAGGACAACATATCGGGAAGATTGTTGTAAACATGCCGAGCGATGTTCAAACTCTTGATTCGTTCAGAGCTACCTTAAAACCAAACCTGCGATCCGATCGTAGCTATTTGCTGGTTGGAGGATTGGGTGGCTTGGGAAAAGTGGTTGCATCGTGGATGGTTGAGAACGGTGCACGCCATCTCATATTCCTGTCTCGATCTGGTGATACCCACGACGAGACTAGAGATTTCCTTGAGGAGCTACGTAGCCAAGGATGTGAGCCTCAAGTGTTCACTGGAAGTGTGAGTAGCAAATCAGATGTAGAGAACGCTGTCCAGGGTGCGAGAATGCCAATCGCCGGAGTCATCAACATGTCGATGGTGTTGAAGGACGTTTCCGTCGCGGACATGAGCTTCGAAGACTGGACTACAGCCACGGAACCGAAAGTCAAAGGAACTCAAAACCTACACGATGCCATATCTTTCCCTCTCGACTTTTTCATTCTATTCGGATCCTGCAGTGGAATCGCTGGACAATGGGGCCAAGCCAACTACGGCGCAGCGAACACCTACCTCGATGCATTCGTGCAATATCGACATAGCCTTGGTCTCCCTGCATCAGTGATTGATCTCGGAGCTGTGGGTGACGCTGGTTTCGTTTCGGAGAACCGCGATGTCTTGACGTATATGCAAAATAGCAACACTTACCTCCTCCGTGAACGCGAAGTTCTCGATGCCGTCATCTTAGCTATGCATCGATCACATCCATCGAAGACTCAGACATCAACAACAGGTTTTATCGATACCAGCCAAATTGTGCTTGGTCTCATAACAACAAAACCCCTCTCTGATCCCCGAACTCGTGTGCCTTGGAAGTCAGATCCCAGGATGAGTTTCTACCATAACCTGCACAGCTCAACCGACGTCTCCACCTCCAGTTCACCAGAGCAAGGAGGGTTCAAAAGCATCCTCTCGCAGGCTTCTTCTGATCCTTCAATCCTCAAGGAAGACAGCACTCGGGAGATCTTCGCCGAAGCATTGGGTTCTGCTCTGTTCAGTTTCCTGCTTAAGAGTCCGGAGGATATGAGACTTGATCGGTCGCTTGATAGTATTGGGGTTGATTCTCTTGTTGCGATGGAGTTGAGGAATTGGATTCGACAGAAGTTTGGGACGGAAATTGGGATTTTCAATATTATTCATAGTGCTAGCTTGCTCAGTCTGGCGGACTTGATTGCTCAGGCTTTGGTGGGGAAGTTTCAGGTGGTGGAGGGGTGAGTAGATTGCCGTTATTTTTAGAATGGTGGAAAGGATCTTGTTGTACTTCTCTCACATATCAACTCTGTTGTTGTTCAAATGACTCAGGTGGTTTTCCATCCGGAGTAGACGACGACAATTTTTGATACTTATAGAAATGGGAAAGGTACACGCTGACGTTGTGAGTTCAATTGGAAGTAACGTATATTGGAAATCTCAATAGATACCGTCCCTGAAATTCCGTAGAGCAGTTTTCTTGTGATCTGTGTCCGACAAGGACTCGCCACGTTCCAAAGGGTCAACGAACTCTGGAATTCGTTTGACCTCGCGCGTATCAACATTGCTATACGGTTCAGTTCCTCTGATACAAACGTATATGTCGTCTGGTCGATCATCTCTTTCATGTGGGGTCGCCGTGAAATATCGACGATTTGAAGCTTCCCAGATGACCCAACCAGCAGGATAGCCCCCGGTCATCTCCCGCTCCCATTCCCCAACCTTGACGTGCAGGTCCTTCAGTGGTCGACTGCCAATCTTGTTCTTTTCGTGTCGTAATAAAGACTATGCGTTTTCTAACCAGCCACTGTCTTCGATAGGGTTGAAAGGCTTCATACGGTGTGCTTCGATTTCTGCTCTTGTTTCATCTTCATCGAGGAATATATGCGGTGTGCGAGATGTTTCGTCAGCAACACCGAGGGGGATGTAAAGGCGAATGGTATGGAGGAGAGGGAAGGTTGCGAGTGTAGATAGTATCTCGTTCAAACCATCCCCTGTTGATATTTTGCCGGCATCGATCGTGATATCTTCCAATTCTTCGCAGCTTTCGCTCGGCCATTTGACCTCTTCGATTGACATGGATCTTCCAACATCGGAGCTTGCACTTTCAACTTCGTGAAGAACAAGGGTGCGCAGCGTGGCCTTATGCGACAAGACGGCTGATAACGGGATATAGTTTGCTCCGTCCTTGATGGAAAGACTTTCGAGAGGCGAACATGTTTTTAAGAAGTCACTCATCAAATCGTAAACACCCACACCAGCCGAATCATTCAGGGCGAATGACAGATGTTTCAGCTCCGGCAGGTCTTCGCTCTGCCACTGAGCGAGCAAAGAGACGATATCCCTAGCCCCATCGAGATAACCGACATCAAGTGTATGCAGCTTCGTTATGTCGGTGAATTCCTTGAATGACATCATGTTGTATTTCCCACGACACCGCAGTGACCGGATCGAGTTAGGTGAGATAACGACGTTTTTCTTAAATTGTTCTCGCATTTTGGTCTCTTGTTGCTGCTCTTCCCTTGTGGTGTTCCTTGAAACAGCCCAAAGTTGGAGACTTCAAGAACTTCAAGGCCGGGCGAGAGAGCCACAATCCTTTCCAGAGCTGCTGACCGTAAGTCAATGTGTGCAGATGTGTTCAATAGCCTCGCGCGGAGCGATCTCAGGTTCCGCGATGAGGCAAGAGCAATCTCTGCAGCGTTGTTGTGGTCTTCATCGTCATCAAATCTCGCCCAATCTTCAATGTGTAAATGAGCGTGAGGGCGATGCTTCTCCAGAGCGTCAAGTAACGCAACGGATACGTGGTCCATTCCTTGCAGACTGAACGTTCTCAAATTTGGGATTTTTGAGAGCACATCCGCTATCGAAAGCCATTTCTTCCGTGATTGTCTGGGGTTGCAAGTAAATATTTGGGCCTCCGAAGGAGCACACATAAGCACCCGCTCTCCAGGACATTGGAGCATTGACATGTTCTTGCCCCTTCGCCATACTCATGACTACATCGGGCTGGGCCAGCACCGTGTACTCGAAGACTCGAAGCCCTGCTGCCGGAATTGACCGGCTCATCTTAACCAGTCCTTTGCCTCCGTCGGGAAGCTTGCTCCCAATCTGCTGTCCATCCGCCGATACAACACCGTACCGTCTTGATTCTGGGGACCAAGCAAGCCCTGTCGGAGTCTGCAGAAATCCATTCACAGTAAGTGCAACGATGAGTGAACTTTTGACCCGATGCGAGATCTCAACCCCATCTCGCCATGTGGTTGACCATATCATCTCGTGGGGGGATGAACTTGGCATTTGGATGAACTCCCCGCTAGGATGTTCTTGCTTGACGAGCTCCAGGGGAGGGGTCACTGTGTTCGCGAACGCATGAGGGGACTTGGGGGTCCAATAAGGGTGAAGAAGCGATTTGTCCGGAGTCTTGGCAGAGCCGCCGCAGACGCAAAGGCCCAGACAGGCCAATTATAGAATTGAGACAAAAGTCCGCACTTGAACCCCCACTAGATCAGCACAGCTCTTGTGAATGACTCAGGTGGCTTACTTGGTAAATGATCATCAATCTGCCGATTAAGGAAAGAAGAACCTCAAGAGCTTTTTCGTTGCAGAGCTTGGAGAAGACAAGGAGTAGCTCGCTAGGGACAAAGAGTATAGAACAAAGACCCGCCTCAAGGAGTTTCCAGATGCTGCGTTCTATGCAGAATAACCTTAAGACAGATACGCCAAGTTTGACTGTAAACGCACACGCTGTAAGGATGGGGGTTTTAGTTGAACCATAGTATTGCTTAAGTTAAACCATATTATCAAACTCTGCATATGCTCGTTTATTTAGCTGAACCATAGTATCGCTTAAGGAAGCGAGACTGCTAGCCGAGCAAATGAATAGGTTCTGTGGCAGTTATATTTTGGGTATGAGCTCTATATATGCCTGCCAGCGGCTCGGCCAATTTATAATTATTACAAGATTAAAGCATAGTTATAATATATACTTGGTACAAGTTTGCAGAACGCTATCTATATTAGTCTAAAATTATAATTATAGAAAATCTATAGAAAAGCAAACCCTATTTCTATATATACTATATATAATATTATATTATATTAAGGAAGAAAAAAACACTTCCTATATACTATTATTTTATTTAATATATAGTATATATCGAATATATATAACGGCACTAGCTGGAGTTAAAGAAGAATAGCTATTATATAACTAGTTTTATCTAGTAAGCCGGCATTTTAGTAGTTTTAGCTAGTATTTCTCTTCTTTTATTCCTTTTTCTTTTCTCTCTTTCTCTTTTTTTTTAACTAAGTATTTTTAATATATGAAATTCTTGGATCTTTAAGCCCTGGCTATTATCTTAATCTTACTATTATACTATACTAAGCTTATTTACTTAACTTATAAAATAATAGAATACTACTAGTAAAGAACCTGTATTTGTTTTTAGGAAATAAGAATAGAATTCTATTTCTAATATTCGAATTCTCTCGAACTTAAAGAAAATAAAATAATAATTAGTTCTTTACTATAAAGAGCTTATTAATATAATAAAAATAATAAGTTTTAAATTAATAATTTTATAATTTTTTAGAAATAATTTTTTAATAAATATATAAAATATATTAATATAAAAATTATAATTAATTAAAATAATTAATTAAATATAAGTTTATAAAATATTATATATTTCTTATTATTATTATAAGTTTAAATAACTAGTTTTAATTTTTTTAATTTTTCTTTTTAATATTTAATTTCTAAAAAACTAATAATTTTAATTTAATAAGAGTTTTTATATAAATTATTATCTTATAAAAATACTATAATATTCGAGTTTTTATAAAAGTATTTTTTATTATATTTTAGTAAAATAATAGAAATCATAAAAGAAATTATATTTATATTATTTTTAGTTTTATTATAAAATTCGGAAATAGATTTAAATTTAGAACTATTAGTAATAACTATTAGTATAATTATAATTATTTATAATTATATAATATATAAGTAATTAGAAATAATAAAATATAAATAACTAAATTAGTAATTAATTTCTATTAGGCTTAATAAATTTAGAAATTATATATTAATATTATAATATTATAATTCTTCTTTCTAAATAAAAACTATTTTATTAATTTTTATAAATATATAATAATATTATATATTTCTAATAAACTAATATTAATAAGTTTATATATATAAATTATATTTATTTAAGATTTAGTTTCTTAAAAATAAAGCTATTATTTTATATTAAAAAAATAACTATTAATTATTTTTATTTATAATTCGGTTCTATAAAAAGAAAAAGATATTTAATTTTATTAAAATCTAATTAAGCTATATTTAAAAAAAGAAATAATTATTATTTTTATTTAATTATTTTATAAAAAATTATTATTTTTATAATTATCTAAATACCTAAAGCTTTTAAGTTTTAGAACTATTAAATTCTTTTAAAATCTTAATATTTTATTTTAAATATAATAATTTCTATTTATTTATTTTATAAATTATTATTAATATAGCTATTTCTTTAGGAATTATATATTAATACTATAATCTATAATTTCTATTTTGAAATAATAATAATTTTACTAACCTTATATAAATAGTATTTTATATTTATATAATAATATTATATATTACTAGTAAACTAATATTAATTAGTTTATATATATAGATTAAAGAAGATTTTAAATTAGTTCTAAAAGTATTTAATAGCCTAAAATAAAGCTAGTTTATTTTATATTAAAGAAAGAAATTATTTAATAATTTATAAAGAAAATATCTAGTTTTTACTAATTAATAAATAATTAGTTATTTAATTAATTAATTATTTAACTTCTATTATTTTTTAAAACTAATTTCTTTTAGCCCTAATATTACTTTTTTAGAAACTATCTTTTTTGCTTATATAATATTTATATTTATAAGATTTTTTTTCTAAAATATATATTCTATATATATTTTTAAAGCTTTTTAACTATAATATTAATTTTACTATTAAATTAAGTTCTTTAAACTTTAGATATTCTCGAAATTATAATATTTTATTTTTTTAAATTTCTTATTATAAATAAAATATTTAAAAATAAAATATTTATTTTAATATTTTTACTAGATATCTAATATTTAAATTAAATATCTAAATATTTTTATTACTAAATTCTTTTTATAAACCTATTATAAATTATTTTATTTTTAAATTCCTTTTATTATAAATTATATATATATATTAGAAAAAACCTAAATTTAATTTAGTATAAATACTAATAAGAAAAAGGAACTAATTAAAAAATAGAAAAATAGTATTAATTTAGTAATTATAATAAAGAATAATTTTTAGAAATATCTAATTATTAAGATATATTAGTATATTTTATATAAAGAAAGTAATAATAATTTATAAAATCTATTTTAGGATAATTTCAAGAACTTTAATATTATAGTATATAGTCTAATTAATTATATATTCTTATAAAATCTTTAAATCCAATTTTAGTATAATAATATTTATATTAAATAAAATTATAAGAATCTTATTATTATATAATTCTTTATTAAGCTTAGTTAAAAAAATAAAAAAGATATAAAATAAAGCTAATATTATTAATAATAATCTAATTAGAATAGATCTTTTTTAGGAATTTATTATATTAGTTTATTTTATTTTAGATAAAACTAAATATAAAAGAACTAGATATTTTTAATTAAGAAATTAAAGCTTTTTATTATTTCTATTTTTATTACTATTAGTATTATTATTAAATTTAAATTTCTATTAATTAATACTTACTATATTATTAGAAAGCTTATTAGAAAAGTAATAAAAATATATTTCGAAATATAGAAATATAATAAAATAAATAATAGTTTTAATTATAAATTTTTTTTTCAATATTTATTAATATATAAAATTTCTAGAAAAGATACTAATAAAAGCTTTTTTTATTATATTAAAAAGACTAGTATAAAACTACTTTTATAATAACTAGCTCTTAAATTATATATATAAAGAAGCCTATATAAATATTTATAGCTTTTTTAAAAGACCCGGTCTCTATTATTAAAATTTAAATAAATAAAATATTATTATTTTAGTAATTATAATAATAAAAGATTCTAAAAAAAAAATATTTAAACTTATCTAAATACTAATTAATAATTTATATAAATTATAATATAGCTTTATTTCTATTTTATTAAATATTAAATTTCTATATAATAAAAACATTATTTTTTATTAAGGCTTATTAGTATACTAATATATAGTTTCAAATACTTTTAATAAATTTGACTAGTTTATTAATAAGCTTTAATTATTTATTACTATTTATTAATTAATATTATTATTAATATAAATCTAGTTATAACTTCGAAATCTATAATAATTATTTCAAGTTCTATAATTATAATAATTATATTCTAAAGTTATATTTTATATATAAGAGATCTAAATACTATTTATAGAAATATATATTAGAAAAATAAAAAACTAAAAAGATTTAATTTAAAAATAGAAATATTTACTAATTTAGATTTTAAAACTCTTATAATTTTAATAAATATTTTAGTAATATTTATATATAATATATTACTAAAATTAAAAGAAAAAATAAAAATAAAAATAATAAAAACGAATTAGAAAATAATACTTTTAAAGCTTTATTAATAAAAATAAATAAAGAAAAGAAATATTATTTAGATTTCTATTTTATTTCTATTAAAAGATTTTTAGCTATTTTTATTACTTTTATTTCTATTATTTCTATAACTAATATTTTTATAAATAACCTTATTTTTCTTTCTTTTATATATTAGATAATAAATAAAAACTATATTTTAGAACTTATTAAATAAATAGAAAATATCTAAATATTTATAATTAATAATATATTAAAATATAATATTTATTATTTTTATAGAATTATAATTAATACTAGAACTTTTAGATTTTTAATTACTAGTTCTAACTAATTTCAAATTTTATAATAGACTAATAATACTATTAAACTTAATAAAATTATTAAAAATTAAATTAATATTTAATTTAGTATTAAATCTATATTTTTATTATATTTATAAAAACTTTATTTCTATTTAATTTAGCTAATATAAATAAATTAGAGACTTATTTTAATAATCTTATTAATTATTTTATTATTTTTATTAGATATTTTATATCTATAATATACTATTTTAGATACTTTTTCCTGTTTTAAAATATTATATTATAAAGCTTTATTTCTGAATTTTTTATTTATAATTCTTACTTTTTTATAAGAGTTAAATTATAATATCTATATTATTATTTTAGTTATTTATTTATTAGTAAGCTTTAAAATATATTAGAATAAATAGATTATAATATTAATATAAAAGCTTTTAAATATTTTATAAAATATTATAAATAATACTAGAATAATTCAAGTTTAATTTAAGAAATAATATTAGCTTTAATTATTTTATTATTATTAATATTTTCTATATTTCCGGTAAGTTTATATTTTATATTATTAATAAAAATACTTAATATTAAACCGACTAATAGCTTTAAAATATTAGTATATTATATATTTGAAATATTCTAAAATAATATTAGATTAATACTTATTTAGACTCTTCTAATTAGATTATAATAAATTGTCGGTTTACTAGTAATATATAGTACCGTTATATAAGTCGTAGAATGCTATTTGCATATGATTAGTAAAGTTATTATTATTCAGAAGTAGGGATTATAGTATTATAGTATTAATATGTAATCCCTAAATCTGCTAAGCCTAAAGGGGTCTAGTCTACTAGTCGAGTTACTAATAGAATGCGAGATTATATAACTATATCCCGTATCTCATATCCTATTACCTATATCCTATTGCCCATATCCTGTATCCCGTATCCTATAACTATATATGTAACTCCCAAAGGAATAGCTATACTAATACTAGAAACTCACTTTCTAAAAATGCGAAAAACAGTATCTCTCTCCGATTATATACAAATTCCCTAATCCGGCCTAGTACCAGATTTCCCAAATACTCTATATATCTATATCGCTTCCGAGGTTTTGGTTATATACCAAAGGCTATAGCCTTTTATATATAACTTCCCCTCCCATAATATCCTTCTATCCCATATATCTATTTCTTGCCTTATCTATACTCGACCCATTTCTCTATATTTAATTATATAGTATTCATATTAATTAGGTACTTGAGGGCGTTTATTAGCTTTGATTTCGTTATAGAATCGGCAGGATTCGATTCTCCCTTAATCTATTTGACTTCTGTAATCTCTTATTATTCGTATACCTGGCAGAGGCATATTATATTAATTATTAGATACTTTTCTCGAGTGGTTCCCAATTTAATAAGGTATTCGTATAACGATTTCGAATCCGTATAGACTACTAGTAGTAGTTCTATTTCTAGTATTTTATTAATTATAGATTTAATTAAAGTGCCTATATTAAAGCCATAAGCTATATTATAGAGTTCCGAAGCTAGAATGCTTCTGGTAACTCTCTTATATTTGGTAGAGGACCAGTAAATAATATTAGTATATCTAGTTCCGTCTACTAGAACTAGAATATATCTAATTTGGAAGGAGAGATCTCTATTATTTGCAAATAAAGTATCTGTAAAAACAATTAAATATAAGGACTCCTTTACTAGCTTTACGAATCTCAGTCCTCTAGTAGTATTCTCAATTTGCTATTAAATATATTTATTAAGTACCTTTATATTAGTTTCCGAGGATTCAATAGCTTGAGTAGTAATTAATAAGTTATATAAAGCTTCTGGTTAATAGACTAATATAATATATACTTCTCTAGTATATTAGGCGATATATTAGTCCTTAATAGAGAGATCTTAACGAATAGTATCCCTACTACTTATAGTAGTAGTATTTCTTATAGAAATGGTTCGGAGGTTTTTATACTAGTATTCCTGTATAAGGGTAATTCCAGTAGTATCCGTATAAATAATACCTCCGTTAAACTTGAGATCGTAATTAATAGTAAGGTATTTATACTCCTTAGCCAAGAACTTAGCCTCTTGGAGTTTTAGTTACTCTGTTTTTGCAAAATCGTTAGTTCTAACAAACAGGATATTATTAGTTTAAAGGCCGACGATTCCGAAGGGTTACTTGCTATAGAAGAGGCAAGGGTTATAAGTTAACTATTTCATAGAAAGTTTATTAATATAGTAGGAATAATAAGTCTTGAACTAGTAGTTCCCAGCTTCCGGTATACTATATAGTAGTTTTATAACCTTTAGAACTGAATTATTATTCAGATTTAGCTCTCTAGTAAGCTTATAAGATAAATTAATATAAAAATTACGGTTAAGTAAGGTTATTAATTAGATATAAGCTTGTGAGATATTATATAAATATAGCTCTATAGTATCTATTATTATAGTAGTAATACTAAAGATAATTCTCTGGCTAATATATTAAATAATAGGCAATTATATTAATATTATATATTTCTTACTATTATTATAAGCCTGGACAACTAGTCTTAACTTCTTAAACTCTCTCTCTATATCCTTATTCTTAATCTTATTAACGAACCGGGAGTTAAAAATATATATCTCCTTTAGTATCTGAGATCTGGAAATAATCTTAAATATACCCTTTTCTAAAAGGCTAGTAACTTCAACTTAACAGGAGTTCTTATATAGGTTATTATCCTATAGAAATACTATAAAATCCGGATTCTTATAAGGGTATCCTTTACTATACTTTAGTAAAATAGCGGGAATAGCAGGAGGAATTATACCTGTATTACCTTTGGCCTTACTATAGAATTTGGAAACAGGTTCAGGTTCGGGGCCATTAGTAATAACCTTAATATTCCCTATATAAAAGGGCTTTACGGAAGTTAAGCGGAAGGTAGTATTACTGTATAGTAGAGCTAGTATACAGTCCTCTCCGTTAACGGCTACTAGCTTATATGGCCTATTCTAATTACTAGGTTAACCGGTATTCCCTTTATACTATATAAAAATATCTGAATTCAAGAGAAGTTTATAGATATTAGTAGTACTAGGACTATTTCGGATATTTAGGATATTTGTAATCTAATATCTAGCTCAAAGCTTCTAAATTTCTACTATTACCTTTTTGAATACTACTAATTGCTATAATATAGTTAGTAATAGAATATTATATTCGGTTATTCGGGATAAAGTACTATAAACCAAGAGAGTTAGGATAATACTATCGGGTCTAGTAGAATTATTAATAGCCTTAAAAGCTATTTAAAGTATAATATCCTTATTAATTCTATTAATTTCGGCTATAATAATAAGGTAAGTATATTAAATCGGACTATAGTAGTATTCTATAATTCCGACGGAACTATAAGCTTCTATAGAGACGATTTTAACCTTGGTTCTTATAGTATTTGCAAGCTAAGCAAACTTCTTACTAGTAAACTGCTTTCCAATATCTGCTATAATCTAATTAGAAGAGCCTAAATAGGTATTAATCTAATACTACTTTAAGGTATCCTAAGTATATAATATATTAATATTTTGAAGCTATTAGCCGGCTTAATATCTAGTACCTTTATTAATAATATAAAATATAGACTTACCGGAAATATAGAAAATATTAATAATAATAGAATAGTTAAAGCTAATATTATCTCTTAGGTTAAACTTAAATTATTTCGGTAATTATCCGAATTTCTGGTATTACTTATAGTACTTTATAAGGTATTTAAGGGCTTTTATATTAATATTATAGCCTGCTTATTCTAATATATTTTAAAGCTTACTAATAGATAAATAACTAAAACGGTAGTATAGATATTATAATTTAACCTCTATAAAAAAGCAGGGGTTATAAGTAAAGAATTCGGAAATAAAGCTTTATAGAGTAGTATTCCAAAGCAGGAAAGAGTATTCAAAACATTATACTATAGGTATAAAGCGTCTATTAGAAGTAATAAGATAATTAGTAAGATTATTAAAGTAAATTCCTAGCTTATTTATATTAGCCAAGCTAAGTAGGAATAAAGTCTTTATAGGTATAATATAGAATTATACTTGTCTAATTAGTATTCTTACTATTATAGATCTAATAGAAGATATAGATCCGATACTAAACTAGATATTAACTTAACCTTTAGTAGTTTTATTAAGTTTAATACTATTATTAGTCTATTATAAAGCTTGGAATTAGTTAGATCCAGTAATTGAGAATCTGAAGGCTCCGGTATTAATTATAATTCTATAAAAACAGTAAGTATTATATCTTAATATACTATTAACTATAAATATCTGGGTATTTTCTATCTATTTAATAGGCTCTAAGGTATAGTTTTCGCCTATTATCTGGTATATAAGAGAAAGGGAAGTGAGATTATCTATAAGGGTATTAGTTATAGAAATAGCAGGAGCAGGGGCTATAGGAGCGGCTAGAAAGCTCTTAATAGAAATAAAATAGGAATTAAAGTAATATTTCTCTCCTTTATCCGTTTCTACTAGTAAGGCTTTAAAAGCATTACTTACTAGTTTATCTTTATTACTCTCGTTATTCTTTTCTCTTTCGAATTCAGTAATATATTATATATAAGTACTACTAAAGCATTTATTAAAGTTACAGGTATTTCGGGATCTAAATTAGTAAATGTTTCTATTTTTAAATCGAGTCTTCTCGGCCTCTTATTTCTCTGATATATACTTCTATAAGTAGTATTCGGGTTTCTTATATATAAAATATAACTTTGGAATATATTTATTATAATTATAGGACTTGAAATAGTTATTATAGGTTCTAAAGTTATAGCTGTGTCTATATTAATGATTTCCGGACGAATAATAGTTTAGAGGGTTTTAAGAATAGTATTATTAATTAGTAAAATAGGTTTCGGTAGTAATTTATTACTTCTTTTTATAAATAATAATAGATAATTAGAGCTTATTAATAAGCTAGTCGAGATTATTAGGAGAGTCTGAGACTATATATTGGTATACTAGTAAGCCTTAATAAGAGGTAATAATCTTATTATATAGGAATTCGGTATTTTATAAGACAGAAATAAGGCTATACTATAATTTATATAAGTTATTAATTAGTATTTAGATAAGCTTAAATATTGTCTTTTTAGGGTCCTTTATTATTATAATTACTAAGGTAGTAGTATTCCATTTGTCTAAATTTCGATAATAGAAACCGGGGCCTTTAAAGAAGCTATAGATATTTATATAGGCCTCTTTATATATACGGTTCGAGAGCTAGTTATTATAGAAGTAGTCTTATACTAGTTCCTTTAATATAGTAGGAAAAGCTCTTACTAGTACCTTTTCTAGGAGCTCTATATATTAGTAGATATTAAGGAAGATAGTAAGTTTATAATTGAAACTACTATTAGTTTTATTATACTTCTATACTTTAGAATATATTTTTACTACTTCCCTAATAAACTTCCTAGTAGAAATAGTAGGTACTAATTAATAGTAGTTCAGATTCGGTAGTAATACTAGTAGTAGTAAAAATAGAAGTAGTAGATAGCTTTAATTTGGAAGAGGTAAATAGATAGCTTGATTTCTTAACTGAGATTATCTGGTTTCCTTATATCCAGTTCTATCTAGAATAAGATAAACCGATATAATAGGTCTCTAAAGAAGATCCGTTCTAATTAGATTATTATTAATAATATTAGCTTCGTTCTATATACTCTTTATCTCTTTTTAAGTAAGGTTAATAAAGAATTATATAATAGTAAGGTTTCTATAGTTCTATTTAATATAGATACTATTATATTAAAGTTAGGCTTAAAGATTTTATATAAGTATATAGTTAATTAGACTATATACTATAGTATTAAAGTTTTTGAAGTTATCCTGGAATAGATCCTATAGATTATTATTGCTTTTCCTATATAAGATATACTAATATATCTTAGTAGTCATATATTCCTAAAGTTTAGCCTTTATTATAATTACCAGATTAATACCGTCCTTCTATTTCTTAATTAGTTTCTTTCCCTTATTAGTATCTATACTAAACCGAGTTCAGGTTCTCCCTAATATATATATATAATTTGTAGTAGAAGAAGTTTAAAGGTAAGGTAGTTTGTAATAGGTTTATAGAAAGAGTTCGGTAGTAAAGGTATCCAGATATTTGGTTCAGATATTAGATATTCCAGATACCTAGAAATATTATAGATATTAAAGTAAATATTTCGCCCTTAAATATTTCGTCTATAATAAGAAATTTAGAAAGTAAAATATTATAATTCCGGGAGGATCTAAAGCTTAAAGGACTCGATTTAATAGTAAAATCGAAGTAGTAGTTAAATAGCTTTAAGGATATATATAGGGTATATATTCCGGAGAAAGAGTTCTATAAATATAGGTATTATATAAGTGGAAAAGATGGTTTCTAAAAAGGTAGTCTTAGGGCCAAAAGAAGTTGGTTTTAAAAGATAATAGAAATTAAATAAATAGATAGTCAAATAGCTAACTACTTATTAATTAGTAAAAGCTAGATATCTTCTCTATAGGTTATCGAATACTTTTATAAAGTTAATAAGTAGTTTCTCCCTTTAATATAGAATAGACTAGATTTGTCTTAGGCTACTAAATACTTTTAGGACTAATCTAAAATCTTCTCTAATCTATATATATAAACTAATTAGTATTGGTTTACTAGTAATATATAATACTATTATATAAGTTATAGAATACTATTTATATATAATTAGTAAAGTTATTATTATTTAGAAGTAGGAATTATAGTATTATAGTATTAATATATAATTTCTAAATCTATTAAGCCTAAAGAGATCTAGTCTACTAGTCGAGTTACTAATAAGATACGAGGTTATATAACCATATCCTGTATCCTATATCCTATTATTTATATCCTATTACCTATATCCCGTATCTCGTATCCCGTAACTATATATATGACTCTCAAAGAAACAGCTATACTAATACTAATATTAAAATAGATTTTAATAAAGTTAAAATAATATATAACTAGTAATCTTTAAAAATAATTAAGAATATATAATTCTTTCTTAGTTTCTATAACTTCTATAAATACTTTATTAGAAAGTATAAATAAATTACTAGATTTTTTATTTTATTTATAAAAAAGATTTTTTTTTTTAAATAATTTAAATAATATTAAAAGGCTTTTAGTTATTTAAAAGAAACTATAATTTCTATTCTAGTTTTATAATATTATAATTCAGATCTGCCTATAATAATAAAAATAATTATATTTAAAGAAATAATTACTAGCCTATTCTTTTAATAAAATCTAAAAATAGGCCTTTAATATTCTATAGTTTATTTTTCTAAAACTATACTTTTAGTAAAGCTTAATTATAATATATATAATAAGGAAATATTTATTATAATATAAATATTAAAAAAATAAAAAGCTAAACTAAAGAGCTTTTAGAATATTTCTTTTAAGATCTATTCTAATTATTATATCTTAAAATACTTTATAATTACTAAAAAGTTCTTTTTTTAATAAGCTAAATAAACTAAATTCTTATTTTATTATTATTTTAAACTTATATATTATTTTAGAAAATTAAATAAATATTTTATTATAAAAATAAAATAAAATAGATATTTAGAACTAGATCAAAAAAAATCTATAAATTTAAATACTTTTTCCTAAAAATAAAATTAATTTAGAGATTATTTATAACTTATAGCTTATAGTAATACTTTATAAAATTAACTTATTTAATTCGAAATTTGGCTCTAAAAACTAAATATATATTAAAGACTTTTTAAAGAAAAATACTTATATTAGAAATATAATTCTTCTAGAAAAAGATATTTTCTTAGAAGCTTTACTAGTAAACTTTACTATAATAGCTCCTATAAAAGTATTATTAGAAGCTTTTACTAAATATAGTAGTTTATAATTTATAAATAAAATCCTATAGAATAATTATATATTACTAGATCTAGAAAAGCTATATATAATAGCCTAAACTAAAAGTAGTATCTAGATATTATAAAATAGTTTTCTTTTATATTATAAAAGATTTTATATTATAAAGAATAAAATAACTTTTGAATTACTTTTATAAACTATTCTAATTTATAAAATATATAATAAACTCTTTTCTAGATATCTTAAATATATAAAGCTCTATTAGCTACTAAAGAAATAATATTACTAGCTATTTATAAATAAGGATATTAATTAATATTATAGTAATTATTATACTTATAGGAAATTATATATATCTAGAAATAAGAAGCCTAATTCGTTTTTTTATTTTTTTAGTTTCTAATTATTTCTAGTAATATATTATTATAAACTTTAAAAACTATTTAGAAAATAAATCAGGCTATAATATAATTATTATATTTATAAATTACTTATCTAAGTATCTAATTATAATTCCTATATAAGATATAATTATAGCTAAGTAATTAATATTTCTATTTTTATTTTATATAATATATTAAATAAATATTTTAGAAATAATTATATTAAATTAGAAATTTTAATTTATATTTAATTTTTAAAACGAATTCTATATAAGAATTAATATAAAGCTTAAGTTCTTAATAGCTAATTATTTCTAAATAAATAAATAAATAGAGATTATTAATTAGTATTTTAATTAGTAATTATATTTATATATTAATTATTATTAAAATAACTAAAATAAATAAATTACTATAATTAATTATTAATAAGCCTCTCTTTAGTATAAAACTATTAGCTAGTCTCTATTTATAACTAAAAAGGGCTATAAGTCTTATATTTCTCTAGATTAGAACTTTTTTATTAAAGCTAACTTATCTAAAAAGAAACTAAATAGAAATAAAGCTAAAATATTAATAAATTAATTATATAAATTATAGTAATTTACCTAAAACTATATAAAATAAATATAGAAATAATATATAATATAAGCTAGTAAATATTATTATTTAATTAATTTTAAAGTCGAAAATAAAATATAAATTACTATAAAATATTAGAAATCTAATTATTTAAACCAGAAGCTAAAAAACTAAATAAAGAACCTATTTAAAATTCTAGAATAATATAGCTATTTATTTCTTTTAAAATTACTAGAAACTATAAAGATATACTGAGTTTTCTATATAGAAAAGCTATAAAAAAACTTTTAGAATTCTTTATTAAATTAAATAAATCCGGAATTATCTTTATTAATACTAGAAAATAGTAAATAAAAATATAGTATTAAATAGATTATTATAGTTAAACTAATAAGAAATAAGCTAAAGTATAGAATTTAGTAAGTTAGATAAAATAAGAATCTAGTTTAATATTTAGCTTTAATACTAAATAATAGTTTTCTAATTCTATAAAGCTTTTATAATAATAATATTAATATACTAGAATTTTTATAAAACCTATAATATTAGCTAGATTATATAAATAATAATAATAAATCTTTCTAAGTTATATATTAAAAATACTAGTCTTTTATCTATAATATTTATATTTAAGATATTAGTTTATTTTAGAAAAGAAAATAATATAAAATTAGATAAATTAATAGCTTTTATAAAGCTCGGAAATAAGCTTATTTCGAAAAAAAAGTAATATTATAATTTTTAGATATCTAATATTTGAAATATCTAGTTAAATATTAGATATTTTCTAGATATATATAATATAGCTACTTTATTAGAGAAGTATATTTGAAATATACTAGAGATATTTAAAAGGCTAAGCTTCTTTAAAACTAGTATATTATAGAATATATATATTTTTTTATAGCCTCTTATATTCTAGTTTTTTCTTTTTTAGCTTTAAATTATTTTTATAAAAGATCTTTTATTTTACTTTCTAAATTCTAAATATTATATCTATAATAATTATTATTAATTAGTTAAATAATAATCTTATAGCTTATAGAAAAGATATTTTAGATTAGAAGCCGAATACTAATTAAGGTCTTTATTATATCTAATCTAATTAATTCTATATAAAAGCTTATTTTATTTTATTTTATTTTTAATATTAAAATATTTTATATTTTATATTTTTGGTTTATTATTACTTGAATTAGTAATAGTAATATATTTTTATAGCTAGATAATAGATTATTAATAGTTTTATATAAATAATTAAAAGAAAATATATTATAAATTTTAATACTTTTAAATAATTTAACTTTATAGAAATTATTAATTTAATATAGTATTAGATATAGCCCGGCTATTTAGTAATCTAGCTTATAACTAGAATATTATATTTTCTATTTCTTTATTAATATATATATATTTTTTTATATTTTTTCTATTCTTTTTTATAATATTTTCTATTTAGCTAATAATTTATTAAGTTTTTATTTTATTTAGTTTATTTTAAGATATAATTATTAGAATTAACTAGTTAAAAAACTTTATAAAAGCCTTTTATTAAAGAGTTTATATAGAAATATACTAATAAAACTATATAAAAAAATTAATTAAATATAATTAATTATTTTAATAATATATAATATATAATTATAATTATTAATTAATATATTGGTTTATAATTTCTATTTATTTATTAATTTATAAGTAATATATTATTAATAGCTTTAGTTTTATATTTAGAATTCTATTAAACTTTTTTTAGAATACTAATATAAATTATAAACTATAATTAGAAATAATAGAAATAAAAGAGCTATAATAATAATAAATAATTTAAAGATATATTTTTATTATATTTTTTATTATAATTATTTTATAATAAAATATAGAAATAGCTTATTTATTTAATTAATTAATTATAATATATATAGTATTATAACCGGATTTTAAGCTAGATATTAATTTAAAATTTATTATAATATATTATTATAAATAGTCTAGAACTAGTAAAGAATAAAATAAATTAGAAGTTTTATTTCTTGAGATATTTATTTATTTATATAATTAGTAATTATAAATATATTAAATAATATTATATTATATATTTCTTTAGTAATATTATAACTATAATAATTTATATATTTTATTTTTATTAAAATATATTATAGAAACTTAGTTATAAGTTTTATAAATTAAATTTATATATAACTATTTCCCTAATATTATAAATTATTTATAATATAATAATAAATTATTTTCTATAATAAAATTAGTATTATTTAATTTAATTTACTTATAGAAAACTTATAAAAATAGGGCTTTATAATTATTTTATAGAATTTATTTAACTAAATTATTTATTTTATTAAAACTATTATTATTATAGTTATTATAATATATAGTACTAGTAGAAGTTAGATTAGAACTAGTAAGATATCTAGTATCTAAATAAGATATCTGGTATTTATAATTATCTAATAGTTATATATAACTCCGAGCTTAAACTAGTATATAGGCCTATATATAGCCTGTAATTATTTAGATCCGAGGCTTCTTTAAGACTCTTTTCTCTCTTTAGCTTTAAATTATTAAAATAGAAATAGTCTAATTATATTTTCTAGACTCTAGATCTTATACTTATAATATAATTCAAAGCTTTTCTATTTTTTAATTCTATAAAGAATTTAAATAATATTTACCTAATTGGTTTTTAATAAGTATAGATATAATATACTATAGCTACTCTTATACTAGTTAACTAATACCAGAATAAAAGAAAGCCCTAAACCGGCCAGATAAGTAAATAGGCTAGTAATCTTACTATTAAAGAAAATATAAGAAAGCAAGTTCTGAAATAACTAGATAAGTTAGAAGAAGCTATAATATAAAATACTACTAGTATATTACTAGAAAGTAAACTAGAGCCTCTTATTAAGTTTTCTAAGAGGTCTGAGTATTTTATTAATACTTAAAATAAGAGAGATATTTTCTTTTAAAGAGTAGAAAAGAAAAAGAAACCCGCTTTATTAAAGACAGAGTTCCAAGAATTATTCTAGAATCCTAAAGCTTTATATAAAGAGGTTATTAAGCTAATTATAAAAACGTATAATATTCTTGCCTATAATAAGAATTATTATAATTAGCTAAGAGAAACTAAGCAAGTTCTATAAAAGAATAAAGCTATTATTAAAAAGCTTATTATATAGCTTATCGAAATAACTAATTTCTCTATTCTAGAAAATAAATATTTAGTTAAATTTCCTAACTCTTTTATCTTTAAAGATATAACTAAGAATAGTATTATCTTTAATAATTAGTTAGTTTAGATTAAGAATAAGTTCTATAATAACTCTAATATTTACTAGATAGAGAACCTTAAAATTATTTATATATCTGGCTATATAAGTAGCTATATTCTTATATTAATCTCTTTTTATTTGAATTAGAATAGTTAATATATATATAAGATTATTAGAGAACTATATATTTATCTAGAGAAGCTATATAATAACCCGAATAAGAAGTATAATACTTAGTAAATAATTAAGGAACTATTTATAAAAAAGGGCTAGATTTTCTAGAAATTCTATATTTTATTTCTAAAATATATAATAGATAAAAATATTAATCTATAAGACCTTAAAAATAATCTAAATAATAAGCTTACCTAAAAGCTTTAAGAAACTATAACTATATATTATAATAACCCTATTATCCGTATTATAGAGTTTATATAGTATTATATTATAAATAATTAGTAAATCCGAGCTTATTATAAAAAGAAAAACTAGGTATTTAAAAAAGCTAATAAAAATACAAATAAACCAAACCCCGGAAGTATCTCTTATATAAGGCCTGCTTTTAAGACTCTAATAATAAATAACCCTATTATTTTAAAGCCCGAATTTTCTAATCTTAAATACTATAATTATAACAGATTTAGTTATATATCTAGAAACTATCTAGAGCCTAAAATAAAATATATAAAATAAGTTTTAGTAGTTAAGCTAGTAGCCCTTATTATAAGTAAGCTATTTAAAAATATAAAATAGAGAAATAAAAACCCTTAAAGGAAGTTTTCTTTTTAAGGCTATATTATATAAATATAATAAAAGTTAATTTGAGCTAGCTACTAAAAGATAAAGTATTTATATTTTCTTATATAGTTAGTAATAATAAATTAGATATTAAGACTTCTTCTTTTATTAATACCGGAGTAAATAGATATACTTTTATTAATTTCAAGTTTATAAGAATAATTAAATAATTTCTAGATATTAAATTTATTTAATTAATATTATCCTATAATATAAGAGAATTTAATAATAAGCAGGCTATATTTATTATTTACCTATATTAAGCTTATACTTTTAATTAATAAATAGAAGATTCTAGTATCTATATTAGTTATAGAGCTAGGTAAATATAATATAATTTTAGAATAATAGTAGTTTATAAATACTAGTATTCTAATTAATTATAAGAATAGAAAGTTAATCTGGCTAGATAATTAGCCTAGGAAGAAGAATTAAGATAAAGTTCTAATTACTATATATAAGAACTTGAAATCCGGGAAAAGTAATTAGTACTAAGAAAATATAAATAAAAGAAATAAAGCTATAGCTATAGATAAGTTCTAGAGACCTTAGATTATAAAGAGGAAATCCTTTTATTCTTTTTCTAAACCGGGCTCCAGAAGCTATATATAGTAAAAGAATTAAGTTTAATACTATAGAGAAATACAAGTGGCTTTAAGAAATATAGAAGTTTTTCCTAAGCTAGAGATAAAAATATTAAGACTATACTATTTAAAGGAAAGCTATAAGATCTAGTTAAGGCTTATAATTAATATTATAGATATCTTACTAGCTGCTTTTTAAATAAACCTATAAAAAAAGAAGAATCTTTTTTTTATAATATTATTTTTCGAGATTAATAAAAAGCTAGAATTATAATAAAAGAATAAGTTTATTTTGGGCAAGTAATAGCCAGAAGAAATAAAGCTATAGTAACTAGTAAGAGTTTTACTAGAGAAGTTTAAGAATTTTATAAATATCTTTTTAAAAAATATATTAAATATTTTATTTCTATATTAATTATATAATTATAAGATTTAGATTAATAATCCTAAAGGCCCGGAAAGCCTAGGGTATTTCCTGCTTTATTAATAATTAATTTATAAGCTATAGGAAATCAAGTATTTCCTTAAAGAGAACCTATAATAAAGCTTTATTAAGCCAAGCTAGTTCTCTTTTATATCCCTAATTCTTTTTATAAAAAAGGCTAATAGAGCCCTTTAATTCTATATTAATTATTATAAGCTAAATAATTTAATATAAAAGAATTATTATTTTCTTTCTCTTATTTATAAAACTCTTATATAGCTAGCTTAAGCCAAGGTTTATATAAAGCTAGATATTTAATAAATATTCTATTAAATCCAAATAGATCTAGAGTTAGAAAAACTTATAATATTTCATATAAGATATAGGGCCTATAAGCATAAAGTTCTTTAGAAAGGCCTAACTAATAGCTTTATTATATATTAGAGATATATAAATAATATTTTCTTTAATTACCTTAATATCTTTTATATAGCTTATTTAAATAATATTCTAATTTACTTAAATAATTCTCTAAAATATAAAGACTATATATAAAAGGTCCTTTAATAGCTATAGAATACTAGCCTCTAAGCAAATATTAAGAAATTAGAGTTTAAGGTTACTTATATAAAGTATTTAGGCTTTATTATCTCTATTAAAGATATTAAAATAGATTCAGATAAGATAGTAGTTATTAAGAACTAGTAATTACTAATAATAATTAAAGAAATATAAGGCTTTTTAGGCTTTTATAACTTTTATTAGTATTTTATTACGGAATATAGCCGTATAATAAAGCCCCTAATAGCTCTAATATATAAGAGAATTCCGTTTAAATAGACGAATTAGTATTAAGAAAGTTTTATAAAGCTAAAGTAAGCTATATTCTCGGTACTAATTCTATATTATTATAATTCGAATCTTTTTATTATAATTAAAATAGATATATTAAATAAAGTTATAGCCGGTATTCTTTTATAATAAGATTTTTAGATAGAACTCTAATATCTAATAGTATTTTTCTCTAAAACTATATAGGTAGTAAAGCTAAACTATAATATCTATAATAAAGAAATACTTACTATTATTCTTTTTTTAATCAAATAATAAGTAGAGCTAGAAGGTTTATAAAAGGTATTCTTTATAATTTATTTAGATTACTAAGCTCTCGAGTACTTTATAACTATAAAAAAGCTTTTAGTAAAACAAGCTTACTAGATAGAATATCTTTCTTATTACTATTTTAAGCTTATATATTAGGTAGGCAAGTTAAAGAAAAAATAAATAAATATTCTAAATAGGAAATATAAGAATATAATTACCTAAAATAAAATAATAATAGCCTATTAAACTCAAATTCTCTTCTTATAATAAAAGATTAATAATAATATTATATAGGACTTCTAGTTAGCCCTAATTAAGGCCTTAATAAGCCCGGTTTAGAAAGAAATCTAGTATAATAATATATAGCTTATAGACAAGCTATTAAGTAAAAACCGAGAATTACTAGAGTTTAAAAAGCTATAGAATAAGGCGAGAAATAAGAAGAAAAGTACTTAAATATTATAAAGTAATCTCTTCTTATAATATAGTAAACTATTTATATCTAATAATATAATAATACCCGAAATACTCTTATATATTACTCTTATTTAGGAGATATATATATAGCCTCTAATAAGATATCTAGAAAGAACTAAGCTTTAATAACTTCTTTAGGCCTATTATTATTAGCTAGACCAGGAAACGAATATTAATTAGTATAAAGATAATTACTATATTTACTAATAATTTTATATTTCTAGAAATAAAAAGCTAGATCTTTTATATTTATTATTAGTTTCTAATTACCTCTACTAATATATATTAGTAGATTTCAAGAAATATCTAGAGAATAGAAATAAATATAATATAATAATAATCTTTATTAATTATCTAGGCAAATATCCTATTATAATTTCTATTCGAAATATAGTTATAGCTAAAGAAATAGTATTTCTTTTCCTTATTTATATAATTTACTAAATTAGTATTCCGGAAACTATAGTATCTAATTAAGGGCTCTAGTTTATATTAGATTTCTAGAGCGAGTTCTATAAATATATTAGTATAAAGCTCAAGTTATTAATTACTAACTATTTCTAAACTAATAGCTAGATAAAGATTATTAACTAATATTTTAACTAATAGCTATATTTTTATATAAACTATTATTGGAATAATTGGAATAAATAGGTAATAATAATTAATTACTAGTAAATAGTTCTAGTTTATAAAACTATAGGCTAGTTCTTATTTCTTATAGAAAAGGGCTATAAATTACGAATATTATTTAACTAGAAAACTCAAATATAATTAGATATCCCAAAAAAAGAACTAAATAAATAAGAGGTAAAAGCCTTAGTAATATAGTTCTATAAATTATAATAAAGGATATAAAAGAATATAATATAAGTATAAGAATATTATATTATTTAACCTAATAAATACTATTAACTAGTAAAGTTCGGAATAAGAAATAAGATATAAATTACTACTAAATACTAAAAGAATAATTATTCGAGCTATAAGCTAGCTTATTAAATAAAAAGATTATATAAAATTCTGGAATAAATAAAGTATTTCTTTAAGCTTAAGCTACCGGAATTAATAAGAATATATCCAGTATTCTATATAAAAAAGCTATATAAAGATTCAGGTAATTCTCTTTCCGGATAAGTAAATCCGAAGCCTCTATTATTAGAATTATAAGATAAAGAAATAAAATATAAAGTTTAAGAAATACTAGTAATAAAGCTACTTTATAGAAAGCTAAAATATTAAGTCTAGTAAAAAGAATAGAATCTAGATCCGAAGTAATATCCTATATTCTTATTAAGTAATAGTATTCTAGCTCTTTAGAGCTTTTATAATAAGAACCCCGAATAGCTAGAACTACCTTAGAATTTCCTTTATTAATTAGATTATACTAAAAATAATATACTACTAGAACTATATAATATAGACAGAAATTCTTTAAAGTTATATATAAAAGGCCCTGGCTTTTAATATATAACCTATAACTTGAAAATTAAATAGGAACTTTTAAAGCTTAGAAATAAGCTTACTTTAAGAAAAGAAGTAATATTATAGTTATTATAATATATAGTACTAGTAGGAATTAGACTAGAACTAATAAGGTATCTGGTATCTAAATAAGATATCTAATATTTATAATTACCTAATAATTATATATAACTCCGAGCTTAAGCTAATATATAAGCCTATATAAAGCCTATAATTATTTAGATCTGAGGCTTCTTTAAGATCCTCTTCTCTCTTTAGCTTTAAATCATTAAAATAGAAATAGTCTAACTATATTTTCTAGGCCCTAAATCTTATATTTATAATAATAATTATTTTAGAAAAAAGAAAAAAAACTAATTTTAATACTAAAGTTCTAAAATACTTTTAAATTAAATTAATTTTAAGAAAAAAAGGCCTTAATATAATATTTCTTTTTTATTTTATTTTATTAAATAACTTTATTATTTTAATATATTAAAATATTAGCTTTTATATTTTATTTATTAGATTTATATTAAATAATAAAATAGTATTTAGTTAAAGCTTTAGCCTATTTAGCTTATTTATTATTATAAAATACTCTAATATATAATAGTTTATATAAATTTATATTTAATAAATAATTCTCTAAAATTCTAAATATTATTAATCTAAAAACTATATAATAGTAAATATTTCTTTATTATATATTTTATAATTATATTTTATAAATACTATTATTTTTAAGAAAATATAAGATATATAATAAAATAGAATATTATATAAATAATTAAGATAAGAAATAAAATATAAAATAAAATATAAAATAAAATATAAAAAAAATAAAATATAAATTAAAACATATAAAATATAAAAAATAAAATATAAAATAAAATATAAAATAAAATATAAAAATATAATTAATTTTAAAAATTAGTTTTTAATAAAAAACTAATTAATATTTATTTTCTAAGCTTATATACTTCTATATATAAAATCTAGTATTTTATTAAATATATAAAAATACTAGTTCTAATTAGAAAATATAATTCTATATAAATACTAGCTTAATTAAGTTATTAAATCTAGCTAGATATTTATTATTAATATATATATTATATTATTTCTTTTTCTAGGTTTTTATTTCTAAAAGCCTAAGCTTTTATATATCTTTTATATATTTTTTATATTATAAACTTTATATATTATAAGTTCTATATATCTTTATAAGCTCTATATATTATATATCTTTATATAATAATATATCTATTTAAGTTTTTAGAATTAAGAAAACTATTTTTATAAATAAAATTTAGCTTTATATTTTATTTTACTAATTTATTTTATATTTATTTATATAATAGTTTTTTATATTTAGTTCTAAAATATTTTTAATATTTTATATATTTATATTACTTTTATATTACTTTTATATATTTTAATATATAAAATAGCTATTATTTTTCTTTCTGAAATATTATTTCTAATAATTAGCTATTATTTTATTTTTGAAATAAATATTTAATAGCTTTTAAATTAATTACTTTTAAACTATTATTTTTAGATATTTAGTCTAATAATATTTTTCTTATAATATATAGCTTTTAAATAAATGAACTATTTATTAGATATTTAGCTAGATAATAAACTTTACTAATATTATTTTTATAAAGCTATATTTTATAAATAAAAGTATTTATATATTTAGTATTTCTTTTATAGCTAGAAAATAGTATTTAATTAGCTTTTTTAATTTACTAAATACTTATAAATACTAGATTACTAGCTTTAAATATATATAATATATAAGTATTAGTATAGCTATTTCTTTAGAAGTTATATATATAGTTATGAAATACGGGATACGGGATATAAGTAATGAAATATAAGTAATAGGATATAGGTAATAAGATATAAGATACGAGATATAGTTATATAACCTCGTATCTCATTAGTAACTCGACTAGTAAACTAGATCCTTTTAGGCTTAGTAGATTTAGGGATTATATATTAATATTATAATACTATAATTCCTATTTCTAAATAATAACTTTACTAACTTTATATAAATAATATTTTATAATTATATAATAATATTATATATTTCTAGTAAACTAATACTAATTAGTTTATATATATAAATTAGATAGTAAGAAGAATTAAGCTATATTTATTTAAGATTTGATTTCTTAGAGGCAAAGCTATTATTCTATATTAAAGAGAAAATAATTATTAATTACCTTTACTTATAATTCGGTTCTATAAAAAGAGAAAGATACTTAATCTTACTAAGGCCTAACTAAGCTATATTAAAGAAGAGAAATAATAGTTGCCTTTGCCTATAATTCGGTTCTATAAAAAGAAAAGATACTAATTCTTACTAACTACTAAATAGTTAATTATTTAACTATTTAACTATCCTATAAAACTATCTTCTTTACGAAAAATTACCCTCTTTATAATTACCTAAATACCTGGGGCTCTTAAGCTTTAGAACTATTAAGTTCTCCCGGAATCTCAATATTTTACTCCTTGAATTTCACTTCCTAAATTTCTTATTATAAATAAAATTTTTATCTCAAATATAATAACTCTTACTTACCTATCTTATAAATTACTTTCTTTTTTATAAATCTATTCTCCTTATAAATTACTATATCTCGAACTAAATATAAGCTTATAGAACATATAATAGTAGAACCTATTATAGTAGATAATTCCTTTATTAGATCTATCTAATCCAATTACTTTATATTTATAAAAACTAATAATTTCAAGGAAATAGTAATAAAATAGAGACATGAAATTAATCTAGATACTATTATAGTATATGAGATATCTGAATTCTTAGATACTAAGCTATTTTAATATATTCTCTATAAAATAATTAATAATAATTTTTAGGAGTTATTTAGATATAACTTTAAGGACTTTACTTATTAAGGGAACTTTAATAAGCTTGAATTCCCGGAGATACTATACCTATATAAGATTCTTTAGTATAGTAGTATATATATATAATAGAATATTAGTATTCTTATTATTATAACTATCTTGCTTTCTATTATTAAGAAAAATATATAATATATCTAAATAAACGAGAATTTATTAGTAACTAGACTAGACCTTATTAAGAAACTAATCCTATTAGGCTTTATTACTCTTACTAAGAACAAGTACCTAGAACCTATTATCTTTAATATTCCTATATTACTATTACTTTTTCTATTACTATATCCTATATCTTTACTAGATTTATATACTAGTATAAAAGCTCTAGAAGCAAATAATATACTTTTACTAGCCTTACTACTCTTACTAGCCTTATTACTATTACTATAACTATATTCGAATGCCTCCCAAATACCTTTAACTATAAGACTTATTAGAGAAGTTACTAAGATCTATACTAAAAAGTAAAAGTATAATAGATCTAATAGTAATTTTAATTATAAACTTACTATTTTCCTTAATATTTACTAATATATAGAGCTTTTATAAGAGGCATTAATGCAAGCTTTTCTTATTATACTAAAGGAACTAGCTTAAGACTACTTTTATAATAACTAGCTCTCTTAATATATATATAAAGAAGCTTATATTAATATTTATAGCTTTTTTAAAAGCCCTGAATTCAAATATCGAAATTTAGACAAGTAAAATACTATTATATTAGCTTTTATAATAGCTAAATTTCCGGAAAAGGCAATATTTAAGACTATTTAACTACTAATTAATAAACTATATTAATTATAGTATAGTCTTATACCTAACTTGCGAAATATTAAATTTCTTTATAATAAAATTATTATTTCTTATTAAGACTCTCAAATATATAAATATATAATCTCAGATCCTATTATAAATCTCGGCTAGCTTATTAATAAGCTCTAGTTATCTATTACTATATATAAGAGCAAATAATAAGCTAATCCCGAAATCTTCTTTACTAATTAGTAATATTATTCTCAGAATTCTCTAAGCTATTATTTCTCCGGAAATTATTAATATAAACCTAGCTATAACTTCGGAACCTATAATAACTATTTCAAGTCCCGTAATTATAATAATTATATCCCGAAATCGTGTTTTATATATAAGAAACCCGAATAGTACTTATAGAAATATATACTAGAGAAATAAAAGGCTAAAAAGGCTTAATTTAAGAATAGAAATATCTATTAGTTTAGATTCCGAAATACTTATAACTTTAATAAATACTTTAGTAATACTTATATATAGTATATTACTAAAGCTAAAGATAAAGAGAATAATAAAGATAGTAAGAATAAACTAGTAAATAATACTTTTAAGGCTTTATTAGCAGAAATAAATAAAGAAAAGAAATACTATCCAGATTTCTATTTTATTTTAGTTAAGAGCTTTTTAGTTACTTCTATTACTCTTGCTTTACTAATAATTATAGCTAATACTTTTATAAATAACCTTACTTTTCTTTCTCTTATATATTAGATAATAGGCGAAAACCATACCTTAAAGCCTATTAAACCCTTAATAGAAAATATCTAAACTTTTATAATTAATAGTATATTAAGATATAATACTTACTATTTTTATAAAGTTATAATTAATACTAGAGCCTCTAGATACTTAATTACTAGTTCTAACTAATTTCAAGCTTTCTAGTAAACTAATAATAGTATTAAACTTAATAAAACTACTAAAGATTAAGTTAATATCTAGTTTAGTATTAGATTTATATCTTTTATTAGATCTATAATAGTAAGTATACTAATTAGGTAAATATAATTCTATATTATACCTTTAAAGACTTTATTTTTACTTAGCTTAACTAATATAAATAAGCTAGGAATCTATTTTAATAATCTTACTAATTATCTTATTACTTTTACTAGAAAATATATACCTATAATATAATATTTTAGATATTCTTTCCTGCTTTAAAATACTATACTATAAGGCTTTATTTCTGAATTCTTTATTTATAATTTCTACTTTCTTATAGAAATTAAATTATAATATTTATATTATTATTTTAGTTATTTATTTATTAGTAAGCTCTAAAACGTACTAAAATAAGCAGGCTATAATATTAATATAAAAGCCCTTAAATATCTTATAAAGTATTATAAGTAATACTAGAAATATAACTAATTACCTAGATAATTCAAGTTTAATTTAAGAGATAATATTAGCTTTAATTACTTTATTATTATTAATATTTTCTATATTTCTAGTAAGCCTATACTTTATATTATTAATAAAGGCACTTAATATTAAACTAGCTAATAGCTCTAGAATATTAATATAATATATATCTAGAATATACTTAAGTAATTATTATAGATGTAATATTTAGGGCTTGAAAAGTAAAGTAAAAGGTCTCTTATAAAAATAATTCAAAGCTAAGAGAAGAAAAACTAGAATATAAGAGGCTATAAGAAAGTATATATACCCTATAGTATACTAGTCCCGAAGGGGCTTAGCCTTCTAAATATCTCTAGTATATTTCAAGTATACTTCTTTAGTAAAGCAGCCATATTACATATATCTAGGAAGTATCTAGTATCTAGTAAGGAATCTCAGATACCGGATATCTGGGAATTATAATATTACTTTTCTCTTTATAATAAGCTTGTTTCCGAGCTTTATAAAAGCCATTAATTTATCTAATTTCATATTATATTTCCTTCCAAAGTAAAACTAGTATCTCGGATATAGATATTATATATAAAAGACTAGTACCTTTATTATATAACCTAGGAAAGTTTATTATTATTTCTATATAATTCTGGATAAGTATTATTTTTTATATAGTCTAGCTAGTATTATAGGTTTTATAGAGGTCCTAATATATTAATATTATTATTATAGAAACTCTATAAAACCAGGGGGCTATTACTTAGTACTAAAGCTAGATATTATACTAGATTTTTATCTTAACTAATTTACTAAATTCTATACTTTAGCCTATTTCTTACTAGCTTAACCATAATAACCCGTTTAATACCATAATCTTATTTACTATTTTTTAGTATTAATAGAAGTAGTTCCGGATTTACTTAACCTAGTAAAGAATTCTAGGGATCTTTTTATAGCTTCTTTATATAGAAAACTAGATATATCTTTATAGTTTCCGGTAGTTTTAGGAGAAATAAGTAGCTATACTATTCTAGAATCTTAAATAGGCCCTCTATTTAGTTCCCTAGCTTCTGGCTCGAATAATTGAATTTCTAGTATTTTATAGTAACCTATACTTTATTCCCGACTTTGAAATTAATTAGATAGTAGTACTTATTAGCTTATATTATATATTATTTCTATACTTATTTTATATGGCCTTAGGTAAGTTACTATAATTCATATAATTAATTTACTAATACTTTAGCTTTATTCCTATTTAGCTTTTTCTTAGGTAAGTTAGCTTTAATAGGGAAGTTCTAATCTAGAGAGATATAAGGCTTATAGCCCTTTTTAATTATAAATAGGAACTAGTTAATAGTTTTATATTAAAGGAAGGCTTATTAATAATTAATTATAGTAATCTATTTGTCTTAGTTATTCTAGTAATAATTAATATATAGGTATAATTTCTAATTAAAGTACTAATTAATAATCTTTATTTATTTGTTTATTTAGGGGTAATTAGTTATAAAGAGCTTAAGCTTTATACTAATTCTCATATAGAATTTGCTTTAAAAATCGGATATAAATTAGAGTCCCTAATCTAATATAATTATTTCTGAAATATTTACTTAATATATTATATAAAATAAAATAGAAGTACTAGTTACTTGGCTATAATTATATCTTATACTAGAATTATAATTAGGGGCTTAAATAAGTAATCCACAAATATAGTAATTATATTATAGCCCGATTTACTCTCTAAATAGCTCTTGAAATCTATAATAATATATTACTAGAAGTAATTAGGAACTAGAAGGAAATAAAGTAAACTAGACTTCTTATTTCTGGGTATATATAATCTCCTATAAGTATAGTAATTACTATAATATTAATTAATATTCTTGCTTATAGATAGCTAGTAATATTATTCTTTTAATAGCTAATAAAGCTTTATATATCTAGGATATTTAGAAAGGGGTTTATTATATATTTTATAAATTAAGGTAGTTTATAAAAGTAGTCCGGGAATTATTTCGTTCTCTATAATATAGAATCTTTTATAATATAAAAGAAAGCTATCTTATAATATCTAGATATTACTTTTGGCTTAGGCTATTATATATAGCTTTTCTAAATCCGGTAATATATAATTATTCTATAGGATCTTATTTATAAGTTATAAACTACTATACTTGGCGAGAGCTTCTAATAATACTTTTATAAGAGCTACTATAGTAAAGTCTACTAGTAAAGCTTCTAAAAGAATATCTTTTTTCAGGGAAATTATACCTCTAATAAAAGTATTTTTTCCCGGAAAGTCCTTAGTATATACTTGGTTTTTAGGGCCAAATTCCGGATTAAGTAAGCCGACTTTATAAAGTATTACTATAAGCTATAAGTTATAGATAATCTCCGGATTAATCTTATTTTTAGGGAAAAGTATTTGGGTTTATAGCTTTTTTTTAATCTGGCCCTAAATATTTACTTTATCTTGTTTTTATAATAAAGTATTTACTTATTTATTTAATTTTCTAGAATAATATATAAGCTTAAAATAATAATAAAATAAGAGCTTAGACTATTTAGCTTATTAAGAAAAGAGCTTCTTAGTAATTATAAAGTACTTTAAGGTATAGTAATTAGAATAGATTTTAAAGAAAGTATTCTAAAAGCTTTCTAGCTTAGCTTTCGATTTCTCTAATACTTATATTATAGCAAGTATTTCCTTATTATATATATTATAATTAAGCTTTACTAGAAATATAATTTTAGAAAAATAAGCTATAAGATACTAAAGGCCTATTCCTGAATCTTATTATAAGAGTAGACTAGTAACTATTTCTTTAGATATATCTATTTCTATTATTATAGGCAGATCTGGATTATAATATTATAGAATTAGGATAGAAATTATAGCTTTTTTTAAACAGGTAAAAGCCTTTTAATATTACTCGGATTACTTAAAGAAAATTCTCTTTTTTATAAATAAGATAAGAAATCTAGTAATTCGTTTATACTTTCTAATAAAATATTTATAAAAGTTATAGAAAATAAAAAAGAACTATATATCCTTAATTATTTTTGGGAATTACTAGTTACGTATTACTTTAACTTTATTAGAATCTATTTTAATACTAGATATAGAGATAATAAAGCCTAAGTATTTTATATATATAACTTTAAATTCCGATTTCTTAATATTTATTTAGAGGCCGGTAAGGTATAAATAGTCTAGTATTTTTTATATATACTATTCGTGCTTTACTAGATTCTCTAAATAAATGAGAATATTATTAAGATATATTATTTATATAATATTAATATATAGCCGGGCTATTTATAAGGCCTTTCTAGAAAATATTATATTTATATACTTTATAGTAAGTACGGAATATTATTAGCTTCTAAGAGTCCGGGTTTATAGCTATATAATAGAAAGTTTAGTAAATATCTAATTTAGTATAGATCTTAGCCTTAGATAATTAACTTAAAGTCTTATTAATAAGTAAAAGGAAATATTAATTCTTTTAGGTAATATTATTTAGATAATAGAAATTAATATAAAAGTATAATCTTTATTTACTTTTTTTATAAAAAGAACTAGTAAAATAAAGGAAGTCTAACTAGCTTTAATAAAGCTTTTAGCTAGATTATTTTCTAAAAAATACTTGATTTCTAGAAGCTCTTAAGTAAACTATTACTAGAGAAGTTAATATTTAATACTTTTAGTTTTCTTTAAGCCTTTAATCTAAATCTTATAATTATATAATTTATAGAAAAAAAAAGTATTAGATTTTTTCTTAAAGAAAATAGAGGCATATTTCTTAAGTTCCGGAAATAATATTTTCTATAGTTACTAAAGCTTTATTTTTCCCGGTTATTAATTCTCTAAGCTAGAAATAACTTCTTTTTTTTAAGCTTTAAGCTTCTTATTAATCTCGTAAATAGAGATTTAACTAATTATATTATTTTCTTTCTTAGCTATATAATTAAATACTATAGAAATAAGAATAGCTAGATCTAATATTTGCTTTTTATTAAGAACTTCTTCTTGCTTCTTTGGCTTTTACTTAGATATTATATCTTACTTAGGCTATAAAAGCTTCTTTTCTATAGTTTTATATAATTTCCTCTAATTAGTTTAAAAGAAAAAAGATTATTTTAGAATAAAAGATTTCTAGAAATAGCTTATAATAGAATCTTATTAATTAGTATTCTTTTAATATTTCTTATTAGGGTATAAGGCATTTAATAGTAGAGTAATATATAAGTAATTAGGGTAAGTAAGCTATAGAGTAATACTTGTAAGTATAACTAATTCCAAGAATTAATTCTAATAAAAGACTAATTAATACCCCTTTCCAAAGCTAGAAATATCTCCTTATATATTCCCCTAGTATTTAGCGCCAAGTATATAAAGGCCTTTACTTAACTAGGAAATATGAGCCAATATAATCTCGTATAATTCTAATATAAAGGCTTTACCTTAAATAAGGAACTAGATCTTATAACTATCTAATACCTATCCTTATCTATTATCTTATCACTATACCTATTATATTATTCCCGCGTGTTCTAGGCTCTTTATTTCCAAAAAGACCTGAAAAAATTATAAATAGCTTTATAATAACTTCTGAAACTTCTGCTACTAGTTCTCCCTATATATTTATCTTATTATTTATCTAGTTATTATATTAGGTAATAGAATAAGGATATAGTTTACTAATCCTGCTAGTTAAACTTTATTTAAATTGTCCTCTGTAATTTTTTATAACTAGAATACTTAGATAGTTGATAATTGTATCGATTAGATATACAATAGGTCAGCTTTTCCGGTCCTTCTAATTAGTCTTATAAATTCGTTTACTTAGCTCTATTCTGGCAATATTAGATTATTTACTTTTATAGTCCTTAAAACGCTTGGGGAAAGTTAATGCCGATCCCTTCAGTTTCTTTCCACAACAATCTACTTTTTGAGTATTTTCTGGATATTTCTAGTTAGAACACCGGTTCCGACATTCGGTATTTATTTAGGAAAAAGATTTATACAAAGGCTCTCTTTTTCTACAACTAATCCTCTTTTCCTTAACTATATAATATCAGCTTCTTTCTTATCTCTTACCTTCTTTTCTCTCTCTTTAGCCTTTATATCTCTATTTAAGTTTCTTTATCCTTTTACTTCTTTATTTTATTAGATATATTTCTTCTCTAATATATTTATTTGATATTATCTTCTATATCTTTCTCATTATCTTTAATATTTTCAAGAATATTACTAAGTTTCCTAATCTTATTTATATTAAGAGTAATTAATTACTTAGTATATATTACTCATTACTCTAAAAAAAAGATATGTATTAAGTTATATATCCATTATCATCTATATTCTTTTTTTTTTTTTTCTTTTGTTATAAAGGTATTTGATTAGTAGGTTAATAAG